>NC_141685.1:1714068638-1715532388 GCF_964263255.1 Lissotriton vulgaris | reverse complement strand
AGCAAGGAGGACTCTAATTTGGGAAAAGCTATCCCATTGTTGTACATGCTGGAGGACCAACTGAAGGAGGTGTGTTCTGTGTTTCGAAAAGATGACAAAAAGAAAGACTCTTTGCTTCTGGCTGAGAAATTATTAGAGCTCCTACAAGGTGATGAACGTCTTCAAAAGATCCACTCAGAACAGCATTACATTTGTGCTACTATTCTGGATCCACGCTACAAAAAGGCGCTGGCAGGCAGAGCATTCTTTGCTTTTGCTGATGAAGATGTTACAAAGTACAAACGTTGGCTAGCCTTGTCAGCCAAGAAGTTTGAAACAGAACGGCTGGAAATTGAAGGAAATGGCAGTACATCAGCAGGCCATCCCCAGTCAAAACAATCCACTTCTGCACCTGTGGCTGTGGCACAAGTGACCTCTCAGCCGTTAAAGACACCGGCAACCGCATCATCTGCACGAAAGACAGCAGAAACATTGGAGGCTGAAGAGGATTGGCTAGCTCTGCGTGGGTTTGGTTCTCAAAAGGCCAGAGGCACAGCAAGAGCTACGCAAAGTGGAGGAACCTTGGAGGAGGACCTTGAGTCGATGGTGAAGGACTATCTGAATGACTCCACAGAGGTCTATGTTAATTCTGACCCATTGGCGTATTGGCATGGGAAAAAAGAATTGTGGCCACAGCTCACCAACCTGGCTTTAAACTACTTGTCTTGCCCACTCGCAAGTGTGTCTTCTGAACGGGTTTTCAGTGCGGCTGGTGGGATTGTAACTCCCAAACGGAGCCGCCTCTCGCCCAAAAATGTGGAGAGGTTAACAATGATCAAGATGAATCAGCACCTCATACCACCAGATATAAGAGTACGAGAGAGCGTGCCGGATGAAGAGGAGGTGGCCAGCACCATAGATGAGGGAATTTCTACTCTGTCAGGTGGCACTGACCTCACCCGGGCTGAATTCGCAGAGTATGATGACGAAGCCTTATTCTTATTCCTGGACCGTGATTCCGACTTCGAGCCCTGAAAATGAGACAACGAATCA
The DNA here is from genome assembly GCF_964263255.1 of Lissotriton vulgaris. Classification (NCBI taxonomy): domain Eukaryota; kingdom Metazoa; phylum Chordata; class Amphibia; order Caudata; family Salamandridae; genus Lissotriton; species Lissotriton vulgaris. Next base: position 1,715,531,356 of record NC_141685.1, on the reverse strand, counting down.
ATAACTTTCTTTTTCATCCTTATTCACTTTTATTCCTGTGTGTCTGTCTTTCTTTGTTGTGCACAGTTAATATAATTCAAACTTTAATCAGATTATCACAAAGACAAGCCCATCAGCAGAACTGTCTTCACTTGTTTGCTAATTTATTTGAAGGTGCCGCAGTCTGCATTCCTCAGGTTCACAAGTTCAGAAGAACATGCTCCTCTATCCTCCTCCTCCAGACTCCTATTTCCATCAAAGCAGAGGGCTGGTTTACGCCCAATGAAGAAAGACTCAGCACTTGTGGGGGTGTTGTTCTACCTCTTTGCAGGTGAGTTGACGGGTCTGGGGCCATTGCTGGGAAGCACTAAAAGTGGTTTGTGCCAAATCCGAGGCGGAAATTTTTTTGTGTTTTTGATGACTTGCTTGCCTTTGAGGTGCTCTTAGGGGGGGTTCCGTCTGTTTGTGGGTGAGTTTCATGGTCTGAGAGCATTGCTGGGACACTCTAATCTTGATTGCATTTGCTTTTCAGGAAATCCGTCGTGCCAACCCCGACTTATGGCCTAGCTACGCAGCGCGTTTGGACCGAAGGCCCAGAAATATTGCAAGTATGAGATTTTGCTTTTGGCCTGTTTGGGGGTGTTATGCTTCTTGGCGGGTGGGTTGCCGGGTCTTGGGGCATTCCTGGGAAGGTCTAATACCGGGTAGAAGTGGTTGGGACAAAATCCAGGCCGATTTTTTTTGGGCTATTTCAGACATTTTGCTCTATGTAGCGTTTTCGGGGGCCTGTTTGGGGGGCTTCCTGGTGTTTGCGGGTGAGTTTCGTGGTCTGGGAGCACTGCTGGGACACTCTAATCTTGATTGCATTTGCTTTTCAGGAAATCCGTCGTGCCAACCCCGACTTATGGCCTAGCTACGCAGCGCGTTTGGACCGAAGGCCCAGAAATATTGCAAGTATGAGATTTTGCTTTTGGCCTGTTTGGGGGTGTTATGCTTCTTGGCGGGTGGGTTGCCGGGTCTTGGGGCATTCCTGGGAAGGTCTAATACCGGGTAGAAGTGGTTGGGACAAAATCCAGGCCGATTTTTTTTGGGCTATTTCAGACATTTTGCTCTATGTAGCGTTTTCGGGGGCCTGTTTGGGGGGCTTCCTGGTGTTTGCGGGTGAGTTTCGTGGTCTGGGAGCACTGCTGGGACACTCTAATCTTGATTGCATTTGCTTTTCAGGAAATCCGTCGTGCCAACCCCGACTTATGGCCTAGCTACGCAGCGCGTTTGGACCGAAGGCCCAGAAATATTGCAAGTATGAGATTTTGCTTTTGGCCTGTTTGGGGGTGTTATGCTTCTTGGCGGGTGGGTTGCCGGGTCTTGGGGCATTCCTGGGAAGGTCTAATACCGGGTAGAAGTGGTTGGGACAAAATCCAGGCCGATTTTTTTTGGGCTATTTCAGACATTTTGCTCTATGTAGCGTTTTCGGGGGCCTGTTTGGGGGGCTTCCTGGTGTTTGCGGGTGAGTTTCGTGGTCTGGGAGCACTGCTGGGACACTCTAATCTTGATTGCATTTGCTTTTCAGGAAATCCGTCGTGCCAACCCCGACTTATGGCCTAGCTACGCAGCGCGTTTGGACCGAAGGCCCAGAAATATTGCAAGTATGAGATTTTGCTTTTGGCCTGTTTGGGGGTGTTATGCTTCTTGGCGGGTGGGTTGCCGGGTCTTGGGGCATTCCTGGGAAGGTCTAATACCGGGTAGAAGTGGTTGGGACAAAATCCAGGCCGATTTTTTTTGGGGCTATTTCAGACATTTTGCTCTATGTAGCGTTTTCGGGGGCCTGTTTGGGGGGCTTGCTGGTGTTTGCGGGTGAGTTTCGTGGTCTGGGAGCACTGCTGGGACACTCTAATCTTGATTGCATTTGCTTTTCAGGAAATCCGTCGTGCCAACCCCGACTTATGGCCTAGCTACGCAGCGCGTTTGGACCGAAGGCCCAGAAATATTGCAAGTATGAGATTTTGCTTTTGGCCTGTTTGGGGGTGTTATGCTTCTTGGCGGGTGGGTTGCCGGGTCTTGGGGCATTCCTGGGAAGGTCTAATACCGGGTAGAAGTGGTTGGGACAAAATCCAGGCCGATTTTTTTTGGGCTATTTCAGACATTTTGCTCTATGTAGCGTTTTCGGGGGCCTGTTTGGGGGGCTTCCTGGTGTTTGCGGGTGAGTTTCGTGGTGTGGGAGCACTGCTGGCTATATATACTTTACTTTGCAAGAGGTTTGAAGCAAATCCATGGTGGCTGAGGGGACTTAGGGCCTAGCTGCAGAGCGCGCGCGGAGTGATTTGGGAAATTTGTGAAAAAGTGACTAAGTCCCCATTTTTGTACTTTTGCTCTTTGGCTGTTTGGGGGTCTTCTACTCGTTTTCTCCTGGGTTGACGGCTCTGGGGCCATTGCTGGGAAGCTCTAATACCGGATAAAAGTGTTTTGGACCAAATCCCAGGCGGAATTTTTTTTGTGTTTTTGATGACTTGCTTGCCTTTGAGGTGCTCTTAGGGGGGGTTCCGTCTGTTTGCGGGTGAGTTTCGTGGTCTGGGAGCACTGCTGGGACACTCTAATCTTGATTGCATTTGCTTTTCAGGAAATCCGTCGTGCCAACCCCGACTTATGGCCTAGCTACGCAGCGCGTTTGGACCGAAGGCCCAGAAATATTGCAAGTATGAGATTTTGCTTTTGGCCTGTTTGGGGGTGTTATGCTTCTTGGCGGGTGGGTTGCCGGGTCTTGGGGCATTCCTGGGAAGGTCTAATACCGGGTAGAAGTGGTTGGGACAAAATCCGCGCGGAAAAGCCTTTAGTTTTGGCACTTTTTGTAACTTAGGGTTCGTTAGGGTTAGCCCTAGCAGCAGGATTGCATGTGTATCGGGGTGTTCTAGATTTTTCAAACTGAGTTCTGGGGTCTTAGAGCACTCGTGAGAATGTGTAATTTTGGTTGCAAGTCATTTGAAGAAAATCCATGGTGGGAAAGGGGGGATTTGGCATAGTTAAAGAAAGCCTTTGCCACTATTCTTAACTTAGGGTTCGTTAGGGTTAGCAGTATTTCTATTGCATGTGTTTGAGTGGGGGGGATTTCGAGTCTTGGAGCGATGCTGGCTATGGCTACTTTTGCTTGGTTGCTTGCAAGTGGTTTGAATACAATCCACGGGGGGTAATGGGTAATTAGGGTACTTCGGCCTACTTTTACTTTCAAAGTAAGTTTTGTCTCCAGTTTTCTGCTAGGCCTCGTTTTTTGGGTGGGAGCACTGCTAGGAAGATCTATTTTTGTTCTAAAACACAGTTTACAGTACACCTAGCTTGAGGGGCAAGATCCGCTACATTAATTTGCCCATACTTACTTATCCTTCAAAAGGTGACTCAGAGTACGCACTTTCAAAAACATTGTACTGTCTGTCTACTAGGAAAAACAAATTGTGACTTTTTGCACTCCACAGCCTACATACCTTATATTTATTTATCAGTGGTGTTGTAATATTATATCACTTCCTGTTTTTCGTTGAATAATTACAGGCCGGGTTTCAGTCTCTGCAATGGGGAAAAAAGGATGGAGTCAGGCTTCACAGTAGCGAGCCACAATTCAGCATCAGGCAGGCAGTGGACAGGGTGTCTTCTGGTGACCAACATCGGTGGACGAAGCGTCGGCTGCAATGGAGGAGTGCCGCTAATAGGAGGATTTTTTTTCTGCGGGCAACTTACTTACCACTTCCAACAGGACCACTACAACCACATAGATACAGTATCCCTTGCCTTTTTCTCTGACTGTGACTGCATTTCTTTGCTCTCTCTCGGCTTCTACATTGATCCCTTAACACATCACTTAGTCCACTCCACTATCTGCACCACACATAGTCATTTGTAAGTGCTCCTACGTAATTCGCAAGTCGCAGCACGCCCCAGGCCGTAGAGGACTGGGATGGCCCCAATGATGAAGCATGTCACCAAGGGGCAACCCTGGTGAGTGAGGGGACACCTAGAAAAAAAGCAATTTCTCCTTTTTTATCTACTATACCTTCTGTCAGGTTACGCAGCCCCTAAGCGCCTACCGTACTATGAAACTACATTTCCCATGAGTAGGCGGGAGACTTGCAGACTATTTAGTGAGACTATATGAGAGTACCCTTGTATGTTAGGACATCACTTCACTGATGCCTGTCTTGTCTTCTCTTACAGGTATCCTTTCCCTGCTGACCCTACCTTTACCCATCCCACATTTTTTATTTTAGTTTGTTATTTTTCTCCCTCGCCTAATGCCTCGAACACCCTGTGTTTACACTTCTGGGTGTTGGTGACATTTGGAGGTGGAACCATATTTGCATCGACTGGATCACGGGGAGTAAACGTGACACCTTCCAGACCAACCCCATTGAGTGTTGTTGTGAATGGATTTATAGTGACCAGCAAGGCTCTCGGGTATCTGGCTACAGAGACCTTATGTTGAATATAGTTATCAATAATTCCACACAGGCCCTGTACTGTCGCATTCTTTCTTTCCACAGTTGTCGATGATATATTCTTACTCTGCTTGACAAAGAACCATTGCTAATGTGAAAGAACTTCAACCGAATTAGTAGTTATACTTTACCATTTGTTAGGCTACAATGTGGCACTGCTCTACTGTACTTCTGTCACCTGCTATATTCTCAGTTGTACCGTTGAATTGCTCAGGAGGACAAACCAGATTTCATTTTCTTTTTTTTCATAGGCATGCAACTGCCACTGTGTCACACCACTACTACCACCGCTATGAGGAAATTTTATCCGACCAAGATTGCCAACGTTATTCGGTGTTTCCCGTGGAGCCAGCCCTGGGCCTAGCCCTACTTTCAAACACAAATTACAGGTAAGATAAGCGTTTGGTGGTTTGGGGGTATAATGGAGTATTAGTACGAGAGACGAGAGCCTGAAGGTAGTACTACTAAAGTCCTAGGACTCTTGGATTCACTTCACTTAGTCTGTGAGAGGCACTTAGTGTTGAAAACATTTGGGCATTTACACTTAAAGGAAGAAAATGGAACTAAACTTTCAGGAAAACAGTCAACGTTAAACCCCCACCCACCAGGCAAGCAGTAAAAAACAGGTATGCTCAGATAAAGTTTGAAAAAGTATATTTATATCCCTAACAAAATAATCTCCCGCAAGACCCTCCCTAACCCCAACGATTGTCCTTCAAAAGTCCCCAAAAACCCAACTCCCAATTCCCACCCCCCAAAAGTCTCTAAAAAAGGGGCAAGGGACACTATGGGTGGATGCTGTTCACTTTTTGGGCCAGGGCATCATGCTCCTCGCGGAGCAAGGCGAGCTCCTGCTGAAGGCGGGACACCATCAGGGTGGTGCGGCGCAGGCGTGCCTTCACTGCCTTGCAGGTGCAAGGCCTGTGAGAAGCAGCTGTTGGCCTTGCTGCTCGGCGGTGGCGTTTGCCTTTGGCAGCCCGGCTCAGTCTCGGTGGACCACTGTGCTGGGTCACGGTGGCAGCCGGTGAGGCCACGGAGGACGACGTTGTCGTTGTTGTCGACCGCACACTTTCCACGTCCTCCAGGGCCACCAGCCGCCGATATTCCGCAACAGTGGCCTCGATTCTCCGTTGCCGGGCCGCTCTAGCCAGCTCCTTCCTCCTTGTTCGTTTGGAAGGAGAACCTATATGAAGAAAGAAAGACATAGTCTGTAACCAATGCTCTTTAAGATTAACTCAATCATTCAGCAGAAATGTGTGCTGCAGTACAACTAGCAACTTGCAAGCGCATTACATAACTATTGAGGCCAGTATCTATCTAACCTCACACTTCTTCATCCTTGCTCTAACATTAGTGGGAGTTTAAGGAACAAATTCTATGAGCACTGTGGACTTCCATTGGAGTCGACTATGAAAGTACACCAGTCTTATTCTTCTTCTTGTCTCTTGTTTTGGAAAATTGGTACGTTATTTTCTGCAAGCCGGCATAATGCCAGCGCGGTAAACTTGCACCCGAGAAAAAGAGACGCACGCCATGAGGAGTGACCTAGACTTGCGTTGCCGTTGCGTTACTGTACCCGTCCAGTACATGCAGGTGGTGAATCTCTTACTTTTCTATTACGGGTGGCACTGAGAATACTCTGTTACAACTCAAGGGCTACTGCTTAATTAATTTAACTTTCACCCTACAGTGGAAATGAGTACTAGAAATGGAAAATTGAAGAAGATAAATAATCTGATTATCTATCACTTCACATGGGATGTTTTTGCTTATATATGGGATGACTTTAGGTGCTTTGCTTTTTATTGAGTGACAGGCAGTGATACATCCACACATGAATGACTGAGTACTACTAAACTTATTAAGAGAGGTAGGGAGTGGCCACCATAATAACCGGATCTATGCAGTGCTTGCAATACAAACTACTGCTACTATTTATGGTAGTATTTGGACAAAATTAAAAGTTCTTTTCCTTGCCTTTCCTACACTGGAACGGACGTGCGGGTGCAGTGTTAGTGTTACATGCTCTTCAAAGTTACACTTAGTTCATCCACTGACCGTCTACTCTCTCTAGATCATGGGTACCACAAACTTTCTCTCAGGGGCTACATTTACAGTGTAGTTTGGGGCCGAGGGCCGCACTGGTGGGGGCGGAGTCAGAGGGGGCGGGGCTAAAGCAAAACGATAACTTGTGACCATGAGGTTGCACACAGGTCCCTGCAGCAGATGCCCTCATCCACTGAGCCACCAGACCCAGCATTTACATACATCTCTCTCCCTCCTGCTGTCCCTCCTGCCCTCCCTCCATCTCTCTCTCCCTCCTGCCCTCCCTCTCCCTCTGTCATCTCACTGTGTGTGTGTCTATCTGTGTCAGCCTTCAGCCCGGGTTGAGACCGCTTCCTCAACGCGCACACACAGACAACAACACCAAAGTACTTAACAGGTCTTTAAAAGACCATTAACATATTATTGAGGCTTTGTTTGTTTTAGCGCCCCTGCTTCTCCACCCTGACAATCACTGCTTGCCCGGCCCCACAGAGCAGAGGCTTAGTTCTATTTCACCTCTTTGTGGCCTTGCATCTCCACTCTGCTCTGTGGGGGCCGGGGGAGCAGTGATTGTCAGAGTGGAGATGCAGGGGCGCTAACAGGTGAAATACAAAAAAGCCTCTGCTCTGTGGGGGCCGGGGGAGCAGTGATTGTCTGCAAGGTCAGCGCACCGCCAACGAAGGCTTGCCGGGCCACCACCGGCCCGCGGGCCGTACTAGGAGTACCCCTGCTCTAGATACACATATGCTATCTAAGAGTCAGATAGTAGCATGATCCAGGTATATGGACACATACAGTTTCTGTGTCACCCACCCAGGCTGTTGTCCTTCCACCCATCATTGCTTCATCATTCACCCAGCCATGCATCTCATATTCTTGCCTTCCCAGCTAGTCTTCAATCTCAATAAGTAAGGAATATATAAGAGCTTACCTCTGGCCGCCACCACCACCGTCTCAACTCTCACAGCTGCCGCCGCCGCCTCCTCCCCTGAAGCATCGCCCGATTCGCCCTCCGCCTCGGTGTCGAGCACCACCACCTCCACACTGGCCCCGCCACCAGATGTTCCACCTACAAAGTACATTTAAGAATGTTAGAATAAAGCAGTCACTAGTATTTGGTCTAGGAATGAAGACATGTGAAAACAATGTAATTTGTGACTGTCGTTAAAGTTAAAAAAAAATGTCCCTTTTTCCAGGGAAGGTTGTCTTGCTGCACTTTTTGGCACAACTGATGAAGGCTGTTTTTTTAACACGCACCATTTTTCTCCACACAGACAGAAGATGGACTTCTAACAACAAGATCAAGTTGAAACCAGGTGAGAGCTCGGCTCGACCACAAGAAATGTCTTCAATTAATCGTCAGCACTAACCACTTTTCCATTATCAGTTAAACGTTTAGTTTTATTATGACTTCATTTTAATAAATGTGTTTACTTTTAATAAAGCTTTTAAAGTTAAATACAATCTGTGTTTTTTGGTCCAGACTAGAGTGACTGAGCGAAAGGTTTTGCAATTTTTGCAAGCATGAGTCCAGATAGAACACTTCAAAAGACATTATGGACAATCCCAGAGGACTGCACTAAGTTGATAGAGCTATTGCTGACTAGAATCATGGGAGTTTCGCCAACCGTGCAATCTTAGTTAGCTACACAGACAGACTAATAAGAATAATCTAGTAATACCACAGGGAGTCATAGTAGAGGCAGGATAAGAATTTAGATACAGTCTACAAGAAGAGCAAAGACAATTTTGAAAAAAGTCAAATGAGGAACGCTAGGAAAAATAGGTACTAGTCTAAAATGAAAACTTACTGGGGCCAGCAGAGGAGCCCTCGCCTGCCCGATCCTGGCCCTGTTGATGAACAGCATCCGCCGCCTGCTGCTCCTGTGTCCTCCTCTCGCCCCTGGGGGGAGCTGACGTACAACATGAAAGAAAGAACAGAAAACATGGATGATTGTTGCTTGTCAATGTCAACCAAATCAAACATTTCAAAAGAACAATAACAAAATATTTCTGCGAAATTATATTGATTATGGTTACTTTTCATTTATATGCGGACCTGTGACTTCGAAAGTCACGTAACTCACTAAACAAAGTACTGAAACGTTCACCTAGGACTGGCAGGCAGCAGTCCGCAGGCAAGACGCAAAGTGACAGACAAACTCCATTGTGATTTCAGTCAGATCAGTGACAACACTAACAGTTGCCTGCTACATTACCAGTCATTTAAATAGTCAAACTATCAATCCACCGCCACTATTTTTCTTATTGTCAGGGTTACAAAGGAAGGGGCAGATTTAAGCCCTTGCGGCTCTTTTGCGCCGTTCTTGCGTGACTTTTGTGACGCAGCAGCTAAACAAAAAAGGGCGCCATGGTGCGGCGTATAATATTATAACAACGTGACGCATTTGGGAGATGCATCCCGTTATAAAGCCCTGCGCCATCAGGGGGCGTTCCGGCGCAAGGGAGGGCATTCCTGCGCTGGAACACATCCTAATAGTGGCTGAGGGAAATCTACAAAATATCAATCAGTCACCTTTAGGACAATGATGCGTCACACAAACCCTGCACCTGCTTGAAGCAGACGTACGGCTTGACCCAGCATTGGGGAGATAGGGTACCCCAGAGCATTGATGGAGCTGCGCCATCGTTGCGACGCAACTCCAGCAGTAAAGCTTCGGTGACGTTTTGGGCCCATGGGGCGCCGCATTGCAAATACGGCGCACCATGTTTGGTGGTGGTAGCGGGCCGCACAATTAATGGCGCATCCCTGCTACTTTGCAGGGATGCGACGGTAATTGCAATTCTGCCCCTTAGGGGCATACTTACTTACGCGTTCTGGCGCATCTCCAGAGATGCGCCAGATCAAATGCGTCACGCAAAACTACCCTTGCGACACGGCAGATGTGCCTCATTTACAATGCGGCGCGCCCTGGCGCAAGGGTAGGCACTTGCGTGACGCATCTCGTCACGTAAGAGCGGCGCATCGCTGGAGTCACGTCGCCAACGCAATGCAACTCCAGTAATGCTCAGGGCCACCCAATACTTTACATGCTGTGTCAGTCCTTTCGCCTGCTTCGAGCAGACATAAGGAATTGAATTGACGTAGCAGCGTCGCAGAAGTGCCTGCGTTAAATCTTGTAGATTTCACGCAGGCAATTTTGCGAGGCGCACAGCCGCTGGACCGCCCACCCTGCGTACTAGGAACGCACCCATTGTGGTGCAGGCCCATGGCTTTATAACGTGACGCATCTCCCTAGATGCGTCATGCTGTAAATGACTTGCAGGGATGCGGCACGTTTACGCCGCTGTTGCGTCACGCAAGGCAACGTAAACGTGGCGCAAGGGGCTTGTAAATGTAATCTGCCCCCTAGTGTCTAGCATTACGCAGTTCTGTTAAGTACACTCATACATAATAGTTACTCAGGCCAATGAGACCACGAAATAGAAAACAAATAAGCATAGTAGCAACCCCACTGAGAAGGAGAGCAGTGCACCTGAAATGCACAGAAGATTTTGAAATATAATTTAACTACAATGTAATCGTCATCAGCGGCATTATTGGCTTGCTCCATGTAAAAAACAAATATTTGCAATACAACAACACAGAGCAGGAGAAAACATCATAGTAGTGAGTGATTAAATGCCAATGGCTACTACTACTCACCAAGGCCGGGGATCTCCAAGCCGAGCTGGTCCAGCAGGTCGCGCTCGCGGTCCAGGAGGTCCGTCCAGCGATGGGTGACCTGGCTGTAGGTGCGCTGGACCCCGTAGAGGTGGGATATGGCCCAGCACACCTTCTCCCACCGCTTCCGGCGCTCCCGCATGTTATAGCCGCCGGCCGCGATCCTGCCGCCTCCCGCGATGGTCCTGGGCAGGCGGCGCTGGACGAAGTAGACCAGCGCGCCCACTTCCTCCGGGCTGAATATCTCCCGGCGCGTCACCTGCTCCCCCCTCGATCTCACGCCTGCTGTCCTGCCACTGGGTCCAGCACTACTCCCCGCCGCCGCTGCGGCCCTCAAGTGCCTGGGCAGCTTCACGGCGCCTGGCTTGACCATGGTCTGGGCAGGTAAGGTAGGAAGAAGTAGAAAATTAAGAAAGAATAGGATAGGGAAGAAGAAAAGAAAAGAGTTTACAAAAGTAGTTTAAAAGTAAAGAAAAATAGCAGAAAAGACAAAAATATACAGCTAGGAAAAGAGAGGGATAGATAAGAAGCAAAATCGTAAAAAAAAAACTGAAAACAAGCAAAGGATGGGAAAGATATCAAGAGGATTAAACACCATGCCCAGACACAGGAAATGAATGAAAAACAAGATGGCCGGCGCCCGTTTCCGAGCGCGAAAGTCAGTTCGCGCGAGATTTTCCTCGCGATCTCGTGCGAACCTCTAGATTTCCCGCGCGATCTCGTGCGAACCTCTACTCGCAATGCGCTTACTGCGCGAGATTATACATAGCGGGCGGAAACGGAAATACGTCACGCAAACAAAATGGCCGCGCCCGTACTCGACCTTGGGGTAAATTCGCGTGTTGCGCTGCAAGCGGCTCGCGAATACTGCAAAAAAACTCGCGAAACAACAAGCCGCAAAAAAATAAAATGCTCATTCGCACGAATTGGCGGCTTCCGCGGTCGGTTTCGCACGACGCCGCGCCCCGCGAATAGCGCGAAAAAAACCGCAAAACGATTTCAGCAAAAGCAAAAGCAATGAGCAGGTGCAAAAGGTCAACCTCATGATTTGTAACGATTCTTTGTATTGCTTCCTGAGGGGGCCCTCCAGAATTCGGTTGCCTGCTTGCAACTATTGTGTGACCCTGCTCTGACCTTAACTGTATGCCACAAAGGTCCTGATTTACAGCTAAAGGAGCAGACAAGCAGGTGCCAGGCTGGAACTTTAAATTCTTTCAGTGACACATTAATTAGCCCCTAATTCATTATTGTCAGTTGGGGCAGGGCAGGTGTTGTAACTAATTTTGCAACAATGAAAGCACTTAGCAAGTGCAAAAGATCACTAATCAGGGCGCACTAAGGAAGCAGGTGCCAGCTAAAAAAATATTCTGTGACACATTAATCAGCCCCAAATTAATTCAGGTCACTTGAGGCAGGGAAGGTGTGCTTTGCTTTGCCGAAAATAATGTACACTGGACAACCAGAGGGTGTGGTGATGAAACAGAGGGTGGCATGGGTGGGCCAGAGGGTGGCATGAGTAGTCAGAGAGTGGCAGTGGTGACAGAGAGTGGCAGTGATGAAGAAGAGTGTCCCAAACAGGCTGGACACGTAGAAACAACAAGTTCGCAAAACTTGCGACCCGACAGGTAAGTTCGCAAATTGCGAAATTGTAAAAACCCTCGCGAACTGGCAGAAACACGGGCGAACACAAAAAAAAAAAAAAATCCGCAAATTCGCGGGAATTCGCGGATTTTGCGGATTGCGAATCCGCAAATCCGCAAAATTCGCGAACGCGAGATCCGCAAAATTCGCCCATGCTTAGGTCTACGTTGCTTTTTAGCTCTGTTGCGGTCCCACGAAAATGTAATACTTTTTGCATGGATAATGACCCAAGAATAGTCTGAATAAAAAGGTAGGTCACTTTGTTGGACAAATGGAATCCATAATTCTCAAATAAGTATTTGCTGTCCAATTACAACAAGCTGTGCCTAATTGTGAATATAGGGTGATGGTTGAATAGTTTCTCCAATGACCTATTTAATTTCTTAGCAGAGAAGTTTAATGCTTTTGGACACACATTGTAGCCCCATTCCGCACGTGGGATAATATCTGACCAGAATATTGTTGTATGTTGCAGCTTTCTGTGCGGCCTACCGAGTACTCTTACTAACAACTCCAACACCCCCTTGCCCCCAGAGAAACCATATCATTTCCCCCAAAATGTATGACCAGCGCTTTTGGAAACCTAAGTGCTTCTGACCTAATTTTAAACCCTCTATGACTAGCCAAAGGTGCTCCATGCCTGCTGTTTGCGCTCAGCTGCTCCACGCTGGATCATAAAAATGTTCTGCTGCCCTGCTTATGAAACAATGCCCATATCAGCACACCATGCACGTTATTTTCAGTGATGCTCCTGTGAGGAGATGAGGGAGAGACTATTACAAAAGAAGCATTCCGATTTCCATTGCTGCACCCCCCCCACCTGTGCTGCCCTTTGATAAACCAAATGTGGCCGGATATGCTGCTCAAAACATCTGGACTACGAGCATCTCACTGCCTGAGTTTGATCAGAGCACAATCCCATCCCTGCTTCAGATGTAGGCAGCCTAATCCTCAATGAATGGGATGAATTGGCTTCTGTGCTGACAACCAGTTTGGCTAAGGCCAATTGACACACCCTAGTAAACTTGAGTCAACGGAGATCCATCCTCATGTATCAGTGGGATTGAATGAAAGACCCCCATCCACAATTGCAGGAATTTGCTCGCTAACATGACTGGGTAGCCTAAGAAACCAGGGGCAAGGTCAAATGAACCCATGTCCCTTCCCTTGTTCTGTCAATCTTTGATATCTGAATGTACAGGCTATGTTCTTTTAAGAATGTGTCTGCCCACTTCACTCCTGGGGACCTGTCATGGTGTGCTCCAGCCTCTTACTATGAAACTCTGAAAGCCCCAAAGAAAGCTAAAGAATATGACAGGCCAAACAGTAGTGTTTCGTAAGGAGAAGTACACTATGGGGAACATATGGAGTAGATCCCCCAGTCTTTCAGTGACTATAGCGTGCCTAGAATCTGGACAAAGACTACTTCACCCCTGCATCACCCTTCTCACTTGAAATACCTTTGTTGTGGTAACTTGTAATAATATCGAGAAAAAAAATATCGACTGGACAGAATATCGAGTTTTTTTTATATAGAATGGACAGAATATCGAATTGCAAAAATATTGTGGTGCAGAATATTGAAATGCAGGTATGAAATATTAATTTCCACAATATCGAAGTCAAAAATATCGATTTTTTTTAGTGTTTTAAATGTTAGTATGTGTTAAAAGTTTGCATTATTTTTGTAATGTATGTTTGAATTTTGTAAAAGTAATAAATTATATGTTTTTTTTTTAGTTTAAGAGATTTTTATTAGGATTTTGTAATTGGGACAATCAATTGAGGAGATAAGAATTTTAATGTCATTCCAAAATTTAGGGTCAGGTCGAACAGGACCATAAATGTTTAGCAAAACTAATGTCCTATTTTGAATTACAATCTTAGCCATTACCCAACGACCATCATCATCATTTTGAGTGGACAATATTTGAACAGGAAGAGCTTTATGAAATAATATAGCAACACCTCCTTTCTTGTTAGCAGTGGGAGATAAGACAACTTGGCCCACCCATTGTCTTTTCAATTTAAGCGATTCGACATCCGTACAAGTTTGGGAATTAAGCTTAGATAAATGAGACAATACCTTTTGACGTTTGACAGGATGTCCAAGACCTCGAACGTTCCACGTTACAAAATTACACTGAAAGGAGACAATTACAAAAAAGAACACAATAAACAGAAGTCCTACATGTAGACAAATTACCCAAAACATGCACCGTAATATAATACATTACTTTGAACACAATGATATAGGAGAATAAGAAATATGGAAACCAAAAGGAACAGCAAAGAGATTGTTCAGGAAGAAAGCAGTAGAAAGATACACAAGGAATAAAACAGAACCAGAAGAAGAAAAAGAAGAGAAGAAAAGATGGTAGAAGGAAAGAGATGAGAAGAAAAAGATTGAAATAAGTGGACAGATCAAGGCATAAAAGCCAGGTCTGAAAAGGGAGGGGAAGCCGAAGCAGCAGGAGCGCAATAACGCCAAAGAAGAGGCGGACTCCAGCGAGCGGGAAGAAGGAGGTGATGAAATAGAACCTCAGAAGAATAGAATAGACATTTAATAGAGAATTATAGAGGAGACATAAAGATTACAAATAAAGGAACAGTCCCAGCAAGGAAAAGATAAATATCAAGTATTAGTGTCCATGCCAGATGAAGAGACATTCTGCAGGTAGGAATGAAGCTTTTGTGGATCATCAAAAGAGTGAGTACGTCCGTTGTGTGTAATTTTACAAAAACACAGATGAAGGATGCCATATTGGATATTCAACTGTCTCATCTGTGGACGGAGATTAAAAAATTCTTTACGTTGGGCATTTATTGCATTAGAAAGGTCCTGAGAAATAAAGATGTTATGTCCAGACCATATGAGACGTCGTTTGAGCTTAGCAGCCTTCAACACAGACATTAGTTCAGTAAATTCAAGGAAGAGCATAATGATGCCACGGGGTTTAGTGGCGTTGGGCTCAAGACGCCCTAACAGATGAGCTCTTTGAATGTTGAGAGGGTGTGAGGCAGGTTGAAGACCAAAAAGTTCAGGGAGAAATTTCTGTAGAAACGATAACATGTCAGGCCCCTCAGTATTTTCCGGAAGGCCGTAAAGGCGTAGGTTATTTCTTAAATTACGATTTTCAAGGTCCTCAAGGCATGAAGTTTCAGTTTATGGATCTCTTGTTCCAATAAGGGAATCTTTGAGGAGACATCTTGAATATCACTGACACGTTGTTCCAAATGCAACACTTTACCTTCCATGACAGCCCATTTTTCTTCAATTTGGTTAAGTTTTTGATTGGTTCCCGTCATAAAAGGTTGTAAACCACGCACTTCTTCCAGAATGGAGTCCAAAACAGGATTTGGAGATGAGAGAATAGGAGAAGGCGGGTCATTTTTAGGTCTCTTTGATTTTACTCCAGGCACAGAAGTTTAGAATTACTTGAGTCAAGAGACATGTTGAAAATGGATGAAAAAATACAAAATAGGTACAGAACTGATGACTAGTGAGAGAAATACTTCGCAGAGTGAAAAAACCCCCACTGAAAACGCACTTGAAGATGATGTTCCAGGGTATAGCAATGCAGAGAAATATCAATATAAGAGTTGAAAAATGTGCAGCATGTATCAGTTCCAAAATAGCCTTTGAGAATGTTATGGCATGAGAAAGAAGAGCATTTCCGGAGGGGAAAAAATCAAGTGCAGTCAAGAGATAAAATGTTTCCGTAGAAAGAAGAAAGCCAGCCAAGGAAAACAGTAATTCATCAGCCAGTAAATATCATGGCATTATATTGTAGGACATCCACAGCACATTTGAAACATTATGCAAAATGGCGGCCGTTTTCCATGTGAGGAAACAAGTATAAGCATTTGGCAAATATATCAGCAGGAAATTGAGAAAAAGTATAGCGTTTTATACCACATTTAAGCAAAGGAAGAAATCTGGGTGGATACGCGAGCAAGTGGCATGCTGAAAAGAGTTCATACCGGCAATGTAAGTAAACTCGGTATAAACACGGGCTCAGCAGCACAAAATGGCGGCCGCCCGTGTTCAGAGCGAGGAAAAAATTACCGGCATTCAAAGTTGGTGAAAAGAACTCAGGACGGAGGAAACCGAGTATCCCTCGTACTCAGGCCATCTTCCAACGACGAGAAAAAGCTAATTGGGCTCCTCAAGCGGGAGAGGTCCGTAATATGCAGCACAGGTCCACGTTAGAGTGGAGCTCACAGGGAAGCCGCCATTTCTCTTCAGCTTCCAAGCCACGCCACCCCATGAATTATATGTTAATTAATTATTGTGTAATTTAATTCCATAGTGGGTTGCCGGTGGGCTACTTTTACCGCCATCCTAATTTTGAATACATGCCTGAATAATTATCCGTGTCCACTACGTTATTTTCTTTGTAACCCGACCGGGTTGGAATTATCACCCGTGCAGGGAGTACTCATACTGTCTATTGAGACATTGGCCCTGAAGAGTCGGAGACCACTGTTTCTCTGACGAAACACGTGTCGGCTGGCTGTTCTTTGTGTGACCACACATTAAAGGAACCAAGAATACTACAGCAATTGTTGTCTTGTTGTGTGGAATACGAACATATACTGTTCAAACTTTGATGCCTTATGTGTGCACAGGACTGTTGCAATCTTTCACTTCCTTGTATTTACTCAGCAGGTGAGCCAAAACATGCAATTTAATTGGTGAGTGGGCTTTTTCCAGAGGAATACTGGTATTGTTTTGGGGAGTGCTGCTGTTTGCCCTTTCTGTGTTTCCGGAAACACTTGACCACGGGGTGGTCCTGCATTCAGCAAAGTGAGGTTGAATGTTTAAACCTGCAAGATCCATTTGCTGACAATCTCAGTAAACCAGATGTTGACTTCCCTCTGATCCCATGCATCCTGGGTCCTGTTTGCCTTCATTTGCCTAAATTTGGTATCATAGCGGATCCAGGCATTGTTAAAAAAAATGACAAGAGGCATTGTGCATCATGGAAATATAAGCGAATATCTAAGGGGACAATAGAGCGAACTTCTTGCAAATAATAGATGCGTAAATGGAGAACCCTGTGACCCTGTTCCAGATTTGCCATATCAACCCAAACTCTCTTGCTTTTACCTTACCATCCTTATCCAGCTTTCCTTTCTCAATTAATAAAAAAAGAGAAAATATTTCAGAGCTCCTCTTTCTATATCTTTTTTAAGTGTAAACTGTGAACTCCGCTCCGCTGGCAGAGTTTCGCCCACTACGCGCTCTGGTTGGAATGCGAAGTTCAGTAAAAACACCATTTACTATCGCGTAGCGGAGATACATTCAAACCTTGCATATGGTTGTTGGTAGGTTGAAAATTATTTTGGGTGATGATGCTCAGGTGAAAGGCACTACTCACCGTGGGATGCTCATTCCGAAGCGCCTCCAATTTCCGACTTTCCACCCACCAGTTGCGTGTGTCCTGTTTCTGGCTCGCAAAAGTCCCTTTTTCTCTACACATGTGCGAAGAGGCAGCAACTTTGGGCATCTCTCGAAGACCAGTGTTTTGTTTGATTTCTTGGATTACGCCGTAAATTAGTCACTAGTCATGAGATTGCCTGGAACTGAACCCCAGTGCGGATACCTGTAGGGAGCTCAGCTGTGTGCCTGGAGTTCCGGCCCGGCCAAAACATATGCAGAATGCTGTTGCCAATGTCGAGTACATAGGCTATGTGAATGTTAAACGATTTTTTTTTTTAACAGGCAAGTGTCCTGACCCCCAAGTTCATGTATATAATTATTATTATTTTTTATTTCAAATCGTTTTTATTAGAAAAACAAAAGGAAATAGACAATAAAGAATACTAAGAATACATAAGATACAGAATGCTTGGCTGAAATTGGAATAAGACAACTGATAATGGAAAAAGCATGAAATTCCAGAGATGAACATATGCATCAAATCATAAAGGATGCACAGCCATAAACATTATATAAAATGAATAAAATAATTAAATATAAGAAAAATGCAGATATAAAGTACAAATATATAATGCTGAATACCAAATGCAGAATACAGAAATAGTGCACATCATATATCAAAGATCGCGGTCAAACCTCAATGTTACATGGGAGGGGTGACAAGCATATAGCGAGATCCTCCTAGGGCAGAAGTATACTTCACACACAGCATTCCAATAATCAGTGGTTCAAGCAAGTACCAGCAACAAAAGATGCACCTACGGAGGGTCAAATGAAAAGGAAGCAGCATCGAGGGATTTCTAAAGCTTCTTGTTGGAAGCACACCAAGGGGAGGAATGCAAAGCACTGTTATCTGCTCCTCTAATGCAAGATACCCACTCTTGCCACATCTTAAAGGATACTTCGGAGGCGTTCTTCCACTTACATAATATTACCTTACACACCAGGGTGAGTAGTAAGTCCAATAACTGACGATCATTGTCATTGGTCACATTTGGATCCAGAGCACCCAAAATGACATAAACAAATTCTCTTGGAGGTTTGATTTTAAGAATATGTTCTATGCAAGTAAATTTTTTCTCCCAATAGTTTCCTAGCGAAGAGCAATGAAAAAGCATGTGTGCTAGATCTCCTTCAACCAGGTTACAGTTCCAACAATTGGGGTTATCTTTTAGTTGGAGTTTAAATAGCCTTTGTGGTGTCCACAACACCCTATTAAGTAGCATATATTTGGTTTGTGACAATATTGGGGAGACTTTGTTCACAAGGGCTGTGGTGTGAATTTTGTCCCAGTCGAATGTAATCCCCGTTGTGTTGGGTTCCACCTCCCACTGTGACTCATTACGCTTTTGGGCTTTCCCTGGCAGAGGGAGGAGAAGTTTGTAAACCTTTGACACAAAATGACCTGTTGCTTTAATACGTGCCAATTGTGGTTTAAGCCATGGTTCTGAGGGTTTGAGAGAGCGTGTAGATAGGAGTGTTTTTAATTTGAGGAAAGCATAGACGTCCACGGTGTAAGACAGTGTGTTGCTTGGATCGAGGAATAAGGTAACAGGTAGTGTCCGTCATAGAGGTCACTCACCATATTAATACCTTTCGCAGACCAGTGTTCCCAGTTGAGGGACTCCCCATTAAGTTGAAGGGCGGGATTATGCCACAAGGCTATTGAGGTGGTGTTTTTTACCCTAAGGCCCATCGTGTGAACTTGGTCCAGTCCTAAAAGTGCACGTCTCATGTTTAACAAGATGTACTTTGAGTGAGGGAGATGTGTCAGGTCCATAGTGAGCAGCGCAGGGAGGGGAACATTGCCAACAAGGGATTTCTCTATCTCTACCCAAAGCGGGACATACATTGTATCCTCAATCAACCAGTGTACACCCTGTTTGCATAAGAAAGCTGTTTGGTAATTCCTCAAGTTGGGAAGACCCAGGCCGCCTTTATCCATAGCTAGTTGCAGCTTCTTCATTGATTATTATTATATAATTATTGTGGTGCTTAGCGACATCCTACCTTAGATGTAATTTTCACTTTCGCGTTCACAATATCCTTCATTTCTGCTCTTGCGGGAGCGATTACTTCTGTGAGGGTGCATTGAAAAGTGTAATTCATTTAAAAGCACTGGAAATAGTTAGATTTTATTTTCATGGTTCACTTCGTCTTGAGGAAAAGACAGTCCTTGGCTCGGTTATTCGGTTGGAATGCATGAAACCGGTGGTGTTTGTTTGCCCGTAGAACACCAGACTCCTTGATCACAGACAAATGTGGTGAGGCTGTTAAATAATTAATTGGTGCCTCAGAACTCTCTGAAAAGGTAGCTTTCTGTTTAACGAGAGGAATGTCTTTTATGTTGAAAGGTGGGCTTTTTATGCGCAGTGTAGGCAGGAAAGATATCCAATAGTAACAAGGCGCAGGCCAGGATATGTGGGTGATTATTACCAATTTACAGTGGCACTATGCGCCATTCATAATCGGACTGGAGAGCAGCACATGGAACTGGGCACCGTGATGTGTCACGGCCGAGTCACAACAGCAGTCTGGTCCAGTAATGCTAAAGTGCAGATAGCGTGGCAGTGAGCTCCTGCTTTGAAGATGTTTGTCTCTACTAGCCTCCTATATGTTGTAAATGCAGTGGAGCTTGCAACTTCACCTCTCATTCTTTCAGGATCAATAACATCACTCAGATTAGGCTTGGTATTCTTGTGGGTGAGGAAAGCAGGAACAGGTGTGCTGTGTTAAAAAATCATGGGTCCTAGCTGATTTTCGAAACACACGTAAACAGCTGTGGACCAAACAGTATTTATATGCTCCTTGTCAGCGAAGAGGTACACCCAAGCCATCCTCCACTTATGTAGGCAAAAGGGGCCATGAGCACAGGGCGTTTGTCTCTGCACGGGGTAGTTTGGGTCTGACTCTGCACTGAAGCTTCTGCTTTAAAATTAAAAAAACATACAAACAGATGAGGAGGACCACACTAGCCACACAGACATTACCTCCACGTTAATCTTCCTCACCACATGACTATGAAAGTCAGCTTCAGCTCCACACCAGACCCCCCAAAGCCAAAAAGTCAGCTTCCCATGCCTCCTATCCCTTACCAATAAGGCCGACCCACTAATCCCTTGACCTCTAAAAGAGGCGGGCCGGCCCAACCCACCAGCCTTTTTTTTGGTTCTGCGCAGCAGTTCTTTCCTGGGCTTCTTTCAGGTAAGGTGTTCCTGCTGTAGCTGGAACTGGGGTCCCTGGTTGGTGGCCCTGCTCTAGCGGGCCCTAGGATTCTGGGACCATCCTCTTTCCTTCCCCCGGTGTATGGCCTGGGCCAGTTAGGCTCTGCTTTAGCGAGCCCAGGTTGTACAGGAGGACGGACGGGGAGTTCTGGGGCTCTTCCTAGCAGCCTTGTTTTTCCTCGCCCCTTGTCCTTGTGGGCACAGTGTTTTAGCTTACACTTGTGCCCCAGCCCTCTTCTCCCCCTGGGGGCGTTTCTTCTATTGGTGGCGTTCTTCCACCCCCGGTCTCCCTCAGCTGGGTCGGCTTGAGGCTTGTGTGTCTGTTGGGGGTGGGGGTGCCTGGCGGCCTGTTATGCATTTCCCGGGTGCACCTCCACCTTTTGTCCCAGTGGCCGTTTTGGCAGTCTCTTTTGGTGCCTTGACCATGGGCTCCCTGTCGGCGGGGCTCTTGCGGTCTGTGTCCCGCATCCGGGTTTTCCTGGTGCGGATGGGGTGGTCTGGGGCTATGCCCCAAGACCCCTTCTGCACCCTGTCTGTGTCGACAATATATTAGGACTTTGGCATAGGTGTTGGGCATGGGGACCCGGCGGTCCGTTCTACTTACAGTGGACATGCCCCTTCTTTTGTTTAATTCCCAGTTTGCGGATCCCAGGCTTCGCATGGCGGTCTTCACAGGGGCCTCGCTGCGACTGCCTCGCCTCCAAGGCTCAAAGGGCTTACCTGCTTTAGGCCAGGGCGGGTGCAGTTCCTGGCACAGGTTTCTACTGCCCACTGTTTCCGAGCTCTCCTGCGGGTATTCTACACAGGTCTTCTGGGGCACGGGGGCCACTAGACAATGCGTTCCTTACCTAGCCTTCGAGGGGCGGGCGGTCTTTTCTGGCTTTCCGCACGGGTGAGGTCTCACAGGTGAGGATGGTTCATGCTCTGCTCGCTCGTTACTCTGACCCCCGGCGTGCGGCGGGTGTTTTGTGTGTGTGTCCTTTGTGTGGCGCCAGTCTGTGGTGGTCCCCTTCATCTGTGTGCAGTGCTTTCAGGGGGCGGTTCAGCCAGCGGTGTCTGGCTCTAGCTCGCAGGTCTCAGCTGTGGAATTTTTCCTTTCAGTCCTTCTGGGCGATGCTCCTTGCTGCGGTGTGGGCTGCATCTCTGGGGCAAGTTGGGGGGCTGGGTCCCTCTTCCCTCTCTCATCCTCGTTTTTTGTGCTCAGTCG
This sequence comes from Lissotriton vulgaris, assembly GCF_964263255.1. Taxonomy (NCBI): domain Eukaryota; kingdom Metazoa; phylum Chordata; class Amphibia; order Caudata; family Salamandridae; genus Lissotriton; species Lissotriton vulgaris. The sequence goes on along the minus strand of NC_141685.1, from coordinate 1,715,509,647 downwards.
ACTCTGGCTTCCTCGCAGCTGGGTCGGGTGGCCCTGTGGTCTTCCGTGTTCGCTGCGGCTGGTTGGGTGGTCCTCCTGGTCACAGGTTCTATTCCCGCCCCGTCCTCTTCTCTCTTTCTCCTTCTGGGGTTGTTTGTATTTCCCCATTATACCGGCTGTTCAAGGACCTGTTTCTGGTCTCTGTGCGTCTATAGGCTCGTGAGGGAAGGTAGCCTTTGGGCTAGAGCGGTCACCCGAATGCTGGGGTGGCCGGTTCCTGTCTCAGCAGCGTCGCTCTTCTAGCTGTGTTTCTGGTCAGCTGGCTGACTTGTGCAGGTTTGTGCAATGTATGTGTTGATTCCCTGTTTCTTTACCTGGTTGAGGCGTGGTGGCCTGTTGGTTACTGTATCTGACTCTTGCTTTGATGATTTGACCAAGTCTGGTGGCTCAGTGGACTAATGCATCCACTGCAGGGGCCTGTGATTGACCTAATGGTCACAGGTTCAGGTCCCAGCAAGTCTACTCAGTCTTCCATCCCTCTGAGGTCAATAAAATGAGTACCACTGAGTTGGGTAATAATAAATATCTGTTTTTCGGTGCCAAGGTACCCCATTGGGGTGATTGTTTTTTTTTACAAATGCACATGTTATAATACCTGCTGTCTCACTTGTTGTGAGTTCTTTCTGGTGAATGGAGTCGTTGTTGCTTTGGGTTTCCGGGGGTGCTGGGATTCCCGGTTCTCCTCTCCCGGGCGGGCATTTGGCAGTGTGTCGCAGAACAGCGGCTTCATGGATTTTGCTGTATTTGTCCCTACTCCTTCTTCCCTTCCGGGCTTTGGGCCGTCAGTCCGTTCATCCTGTTCCAGCCTGCTCTCCACCTCCCTTCCTGGGAGTTGGGGATCTGTTAGGGCCTTCTGTTACCTCTCCTCCCATCCTAGGTGGCCTCTGTCACGGTTCCTTGGGTCCTGCCCACTGCCAGGCTGCTCCGGTGGTCAGTTTTTTGGCTCTCCTGCTCATGTCCGGAGTGTTGCAGCTCTTTGGTTGGTCTTCTACCTTTGGGTGGTAGCTGCTTGGTCAGGCCAGGGGTTTGGCGCACTCTTCTGCTGGGGTGTGCGTTTTGGCCTGTTCTTGCTGGGTTGCTTTTTGGCTGTCTCGCTGGTCATTCTCTGGCTGGTACTGTTCATCCGGTTCCATTTTACCAGTGGGATATTGATGTTTTCCCCATCCTGTTTTGGTTTTTCCGGTTTCTAGTTGCCTTCCTCCTGGTACCTGTCCCCCTTCGGCTAGTTTTGTGCGACACCCCGGCTGTTCAGGTTGGGGTTGTCTGACTTGATAGGGGCCTTCCTGGGGTGTGTTTTGGGTAGCCTGTGGCACTACCATCCTAATATCACCTGATCTCATCTGATCTCAGACGTTAAAGCAGGGTCAGGCCTAGTTCGTTCCTGATTGGCGTCCTCCTGGGACTATCCAGGTGCTGTAGGCTTCGCTTCCCTGGTTCTGTCCCTTATGGGTCCTACCCTTCCAGTTGGTCTCAAGGCTTCCGGGCCATCCCGCGTTCAGGTTTGTTCCCGTTGGGGTCCCTACCCTTGCCCCAGGGTGCTCTTTCTGTTCTGATGTCCCCTTCCTGGGTTTTGATGGCCTTTGGCATCCTGTGGGGTATGCTTGTGTTCTTGGGCTGTACGGGGTGAGTTGGTACACCTGATGGCGGGTTTCCCGCCTGGTTTCTGTTGGCCATTCCTTGGTTTTTCTGGGATTAGCCCCTGCCCTGCAGGGGTTTCTTGTGGTTTTTCTGGGTGGTTTTTCACCAGCCTCTCTCACCGCGGGGTTGCTGGGCCTACAGCCTCTGTTGTCTTCTGTTTGCCCCATTGGTTTTTTGGCATGGTTGTGCTCTCCTTGACTGGGGTACTTGTTCCGGTTTGCGTCCCCGGTGGGGGCTCTTTCTGCCTTTTAGTCCTGCCTCCCGGCTTGGCGCTTTCCTCTGGTCCCTTTTGCTTATGGGGGTCTGGGCTTGTCTAGCCTGGACAGGGCATTTGGCCGGTTGGTGGTGCTCGCCTGGGCGTTTCTCCCTTGGTTTGTGCTGCTGCGAGTGTTGGACCGTGGAGCTCTGGCTCGATGGTCGGTATTGTGCTTTGGGGGGCACATTCTTGCATGAGTCATGGGTTTGTTTCCTGCCACGGCTTTTGAATTGTCACATGGTGGTATGTATTTGAACTGTGCTTTTCATTGTGCGGGGCTGCTGGGTTTTCCCGGTTCTCCTTTCCCAGGCGGGGCCCTGCCCTTCCTCTGTGGATTTTGCTTCCTCTTCCTCTTTGTCCCTGCTGGTGCTGAGGCCTGCTGGCTCCAGTTTCATCCCTGAAGTTGTTGAGGTTGCTTGGACTTATTTCGCCTAACTCTTCTCTCCTTCCCACCTTTGGTGTGTTCTGCCTGTGGCTTTTCTTCCCTCTGCCCTCCTGTTCATGTCGGTTTTTCATTGTTTGGCTGGGCCGGGCCTTGTTGTTGGCTGGCTGTGTGGCTGCCTGAATGCTCGCTTCAGCGGCTCGCTTCCTTCTTGTGGAACGTTACTGGGATGGTTTGCTTGGTTTCTGTGCGGGGCACTCTCGCTCCTCTGTGCTGCGTTGCCGCCACCCTGCTGGGCTCTGGGTGCTTTCTTGTGCATGGTGGCCTCTGGTAGACATTCACTTCCTTTCTGGTGGCTTGGCCTTCGGCCTGGTCCCTTCCACTCTTCGGGCTCTGTGGGTGGCCTTGTGGGCTTTCCGCTTTTCGCTCTTGGCCGGTTGGGTTCCCTTGGTGGCCGGGTCTCTTCGGAGTTGTTTCCTGAGCCTTCCTGGTCTATTTTGCCTTGGGCCTGCCTGGATTATCTCCTTGGTGTTGAGCTCCCCTCCAGGGGGGTCTTTTGTGCGACTGGGGTTTGTGTCCCACTTGTTTATATCCTTGCTGGTGGGGTTGTGGTGACCTTCGTGGTTTTGGTTGTTCAGTGGGTGCTCTGGGTTTCTTTTGCACATCAGTCCGTTCTTGCTGCTCCTGCCAGTCTGTTTGGTGTATCTGGTTCTGCTGCCATGTTCCTCTGATGGTTTCGGCTCTCTCGCAGTTGGTGGTCCACAAAGCGGTATTGGTGTGTTTCGGGCGGACTGCATCTCTTTTCTGCTATGGCTTTTTGTTGTGTCGCTGTGGTGGGGATGCTGTACACAAAAAGAGAAATAGGAAGTGGTGTGCCCTAACAAGGAAGAGTCCGCACATTCATTAGCACATTATGAAAGATCATTAAGTAAAAGCATGCAGTATATATATATCCGATTCCTAGGATTGGGTATGGGTGCTATGTTCGCCCTGGACACCTACTACCTAGAGGTGTTATTAGCACACCTGGATATGCATCAAGACGAGACAAGTTGATAGGGTGATGCCAGCACACCTACTATCAATTATTACGTTTTATACACTTGTATTGTGACCATCAGTTTGTGCAAACGCATTAGTTGAGCAACAGGGCATTCTCTACAATACTCTTCCAAAACAGAAAATCCAGAATAAGTAGTGATCTTGCTGTTCACTTGTTTTTATTCAAAGCTAATTTCTTCATAAATAATTTCCTAGCACCGACTTGCCGACACATGTTTCGTCTCACAAAAGACTTTTTCAAGGCATAAAGCTAGTGCATATCAAAGGGTTCATGACCAAGTGACATCCTAAATGCAATCCGGAACCATGTAAGACCATTCAAGGTCACACCCCAGAACACTTGTAAGTTTCTCAAACTCCTACAAGTGAAAGTTTACCCAAGAAGTTGTATCAAAATCCATAGCCAAAGAACAAAGTCACTCCTATCATTAGGGAACAGTACTCAGCAGTATTGTGTATCCAAAACAATCCATTCACAATTGCCAACCGTATAGCTGGCAATCGTTCACGCTGCTGTCCTTTTAGTGCAGTCCAAAAATTAACTGGAGTAAGCAGCTGGTCACACCCATAAAAAAGCCTTCATGTATGACAATCACCCAATAACTCGAAGCTTATTTACCAAGGTCCCACAATTATAAGTAGAAACCTGAAGGGCAGCGTGGGTTTTCGGCCCTCCTGGTGTCTTTCTGTCCCGGGTAGTTCTTCCTGCTCATGGTAGCCTCTCTCTTGGGCGGTCCTTCTACTCGTCTTGTCTGTTGGGTTTACCCTCTTTCGTGGGCGTCCCATTCTGGTCGGTTGCTTTCTTGTGAGTTTCTGTGAAGCTGCTTGGCTTTGGTATGTGCTCACTTTGTTAGTCATATGGCGAGGAAGATTAATTGGGAGGGAATCCCCTAGTTACTTCCCGGTAATCTTCATTAATCCGAATATAGTATTCCTCACCACATGAGTTCCCATCCCTCCCTCCCTGTGCGGCTATCAGCTTCATGTTTGTGCGTGGTAGTTTGTCAGGCTGATGGGTTGTGCCAGCCCACCTCTTATAGAGGTCAAGGGTGTAATTGGTTGGCCATATTGGGAAGCGATGGGAGGCATGGGAGGCTGACTTTTTTGCTTTGGAGGGTTCTGGTGTGGAGCTGATGCTCACTTTGTTAGTCATGTGGCGAGGAAGTCTATACTCATAGTAATGAAGATTACCGGTAAGTAACCAGAGCATTTCACAGGCTCTGACTCCACCTACTGGACCGGGATTGACTAATTTTCCAGTAAAACCCCTTAAACGAATTTCAGTGCAATATACATAACATCATTATACCAACCATATACAATACTCCGTTTCCTCACGGAACTATGCGGAATTCGGTGGAGTTTTACAGTCACTCCGTGGAATTCCACGGAGTGAAAATCCGCGAGCTCCGCCCAGGCTTATTCTGTTCCCGTATGCCACAAGGGACATGCCATGTTAGGGATCCTTCTGTCGAAAGTTTAGGGGACCCACTTCCAAAAATGATGGGGTGGTAGTTGGTAGGATTGGACACAAATGTGCCCAGTGCCACTCCAGAGGGTAACTGAGGGGTGAAGAACTTACCTGCGGAAAGGCCAGCTGTGGAATATTTGGTAACCCCTCTTGATAAGGCATCCCTAAGGCAGCTTGATGCTGCTGCGACTGAAATGTGCTGGCTATCGACCTCAGTGCCGACCTTTGGACATAATATGGCCCCACACTCTGCTGCATAGCCCACACCTTCACTGCGGGCTTGGCTACCTGGATAGCTAAGTATGGTGCCACCCCATTCTATGCAGTTCGGGCAACATTTGCTGGTGTACCCAATCTGTTTGCAGGAGTTACTAAGGTGCCCAGCCCCAGGGATGACCCTACTTTTGCTCCTTGGTGCATAAGCCTCTGCCCATTGAATGGCCCACTTGATGGCCCTACTGATTTTGTTGCAATCCTCGCCAATTTGCCCTGCTGCATATACTGGGTAGGGAAACACATTCTGTTTTGATCATCCACTGCACTGAAATTAGCATTTGCTAGCCCCCCCATGGTGGAAGTCATGCACTTCTGTGAAGATCCCAGCAGTGCCCCAACCCAGCACTATGAATGCTCCCCACTCCATTGGGTGCACATGACTCCAGGGGAGCAGCTTCTGGAGTACTGCCAAGGCATTGTCCTGAGGACTTCTCTGCTGCTGAAGGTGGAGACTGGTCATTAAAACGCACAAGCACTTTTGGCTGGTCTTTTCGGGTGTCTGCTATCATTGTACTCTGGGGACTATGGGGGTGACTCAGCAATCATCTGCATTATCCAATCCATTCCGTGTCATTGCGCTGACTCCAGCAACTTCCTCACCAGGATAAGCTGTTCACCTTTCATGTCTTCCGTGGATGAGTCCAGGTCTGACCCCTCTGGCTTCCTGTGGGACGAGCACATTTGGGGGGCATGCTAAAAAACAGCAGAAAGATGACCAGTGTTAGCTAAGTTATGATTGTCCTTGAAGGAGGGTTAAAGGAGATGTGTCAGAAAAGGGGGACCGACCAACATTTATCTGGCCATTTGTGCCGAAAAAGATTTCCGCAAGTACCAGGCCCCAAACTGACATGGTTTACCTCCAAACCCACTTGATGTAAACCCCCAATGAAAGCGGCAATGGTGCAGACATGGCGCAGGTACACAACTACACTTGTATTTCCACAAGACATGGAAATGAATATACCAGTGCAGACCCCCCTCAACCGCAAACATTACTACCTTTTTGGTCCACCTACAAAGTGCAGGAAACTTGCCCAATGACGCTGCAGGACCGGAGACAGACCAATGGGCTGGCGCAACGCTTTCTCTCTAACATACTGCATGAAGAGATAAAGGGACATTAATGCTTGGACATGCACTTGTGCATTGAAATGATGGCCTGTCATAACAAAGTTGCGGAATACACCCTCTGTGTCAGTTATAGCAGTCTGCATGTAACCCCTTGGGCAACCAACCTGGCCTTCAGTAAGAGGAAGGGTAAAACTGTAGCCAGCATCAAAAAAGCCCCCCTATCCTCAGGGACTATATATACTGCCTTTAACCAGCTTGCAGCATGAAGGAAGAGACTAATGTGTCTATTGGGCAACAGTTTCTCTTAGCAAAAATGCAATCTCAGCCTAAGCTGCAAAGCCAGAGCTTATGATTATGGCACATTTGTTACCATTCATATTTCAACACTTAAAACTAAGGGGCACATGCATTAAGCTATTTTGCGATAGTAAACGTTGCAAATAGCAAAAAAAAGCGTTTGTGATCGCAAAATAGCTTATTCCAATGCATGAAGTTCATTCACAGAATTTCACACAAATTCGCAAAAAATAGCAATTACCTAAATACTGAAAATGAAATTGCGATTCTGTATTAAGTAATCACTAATAGGAATTTGCTAATCCTATGCATCAAAAATTCGGAAATACTAAATATGTGAAAAATCGAAATGATCATTTCTTAAATAAGAACAAATTCTGTCAGGTGGTAACCATTTCAAAGTGTACAAATCAGGTGCTAATCATCAGCAAACTACTTAATCAGTCCCAGAAGGCATCAGAATGTTTCGCAATTGCAGGGCTCTACGTCATGGAGAGGAGGATAAGGCTACAAGCTGCAGCATAGAGGAGAAGGAGGATACAGGAGCACATTTTCTGAGTGGGCGTTACTTTGCTAGGGCAGACTGAGGAAGAGATTTAAGATAAATATAGACTGAATGCAGACACAATCTATGAGCTCATAGCTGAATTGGATCCAATACTGCAGCATGAGACTCACAGGACACATGCATTCTCCACTCATGTGCAGGTTCTATGTTCCGTGCACCTCGTAGCTTCAGGGAACTTCCAGGGAGTAATTGCTGCAGCAGGAGGTGTCTCTCAAAGTGCACTCTCATGATTCCTTAACTTATTCCTTGATACCATGTTGCAGAGGATACACCACCACATTAGGGTCCCCACAACACCACAGGAATTGCAGCAAACTAAATTAGATTGTTATCATGTGGCCCATTTTCCACATGTCATTGGTTGCATTGATGGGATGCATGTAGCCATTTATCCCCCTCAGTGAATGAGTATATTTACCGAAACCGAAATTCTTACCATTCATTGAACATTAAAGTAATCTGCAATTCTAAAAACATAATCACAGATATAGTGGCTAGTTACCCTGGCAGTACACATGGCTCCTATATCTTCAGACATAGTGGCATACACAGACGTCTACTTGCGGGTGAATTTGGAGATGGATATTTGCTTGGTAAACAGATGTAATACCGTCTTGCACACCTGTCCGCCATGGTGACACATAGCAGTGACTAATGTTTTTTCTTTTTACATCCTGTAGGTGATAGCGCATACGTTGTGCGCTCTTTCATCCTGACTCCATATCTTAATTCTACGACACAAAGTGAGCAGCGATATAATGATGCACACATCTCCACACGCAACGTGATTGAGAGGATATTTGGTTTACTAAAATCTAGGTTCTGCTGCCTCCACAATATTGGGGGTGCATTACAGTATAGGCCAGAGACTTGCTGCAAAATAGTCGACACATGTGCCATGTTGCACAACATAGCCACTAATTTAGTAATTCCCCTGGAAGACTCTTACAGCGAGACTGAGGTAGACATCCAGCCAAGACAACCACCAGAAGTGACATGCCATCCAAATGCAGCAGAGGAGTGATGGAGACGTGCAGAAATCACTCAACATTACTTTGGAGGTGGGTAATCACGAGACAACACAAAAAGTGCTCAACCATTTGACCCGTTGGGCGCTCATGACGAGCTGAGCTCGTCATAACCACCCCGGAACGCCCACACAGGGATAATTTCCCTCCTGTGCGGGGCGTTCCATTGCGTGGGCGGAGTCATGATGAGAGCAGCTCATCATGAGCATAGCTCCGCTGTGCAGCGTGATGAGCTCAGCTCGTCACAAGCACCCCAGCACCGCACGCAGCCCTCCTCCCCCGCACAGGAGGGGAATTAGCCCCACGGGGAAGAGGTTAATGTATCAATATTGTGGAAGTGTTAATGCACATATACCAGGTGCAGACAAGTGTAGAGTGAATATAGACCATTATATGACATTGCCTTGGCACTTAAACATCAGTGGGAACAATGTACATGCTGCTGGTTACCTCACCAGAATAGTATGTGCCCATGTTTTTACTTTTTCCGGCCACGCACTGCCGTGGGCCTCTCAGTAGGCTCAGCCACATCCCTTATTGAGCCTTCTGTGCAAGTGCTGCTCCTGGTACTGCGCCTCCTGGAAGTTGTTACAGGTGCCAATAGGCTACTGAGGCTGGAGTCCTCCTCACTATCCCCCCTGTAAGGACGTTTTTGCCACCAGCTGTAGCAGTATGGAGTTGCTCCACTGCATTAGTGACCTGGATGAGGGCCCTGGCCACATCCCCGCAAGCACAATTGGAAAGCTGAGCTGTTGAGGTGCTCAGCCTATGGATGGCCCTGGTGTAACCGTCCACGCACCCCATCAAATTGTGATACTTCCTACCATGGGAGGCATGGTACCCTGGATGACCCAGCACAAGTCATGCAGAGCTGTTGTAACACTTGCTAAGTTTTCAGTGTTTGCCCTTTGCCCTTCCACAACAGCAGTGGTGAGCTCTCTCAAGCAGTTAAGGATGTCCCCCATGTGTGTTGCCATTGTTCCCAGTTGGCCCTGCATGATGCTCATGTTTCGGCCTTTCAGGCGCTGGACCCTGAGGATCTTGTCCTCCAGCCCAATCCAGGCAGCAACCCTATTGTCTTCTGCAGCTGTCAGGATTGCCCTGGGCCTTTGCCTGTGGAAAAGGATGGACCGGCACCGCATTGGTACCTCTGTTGGTGGTGGTGGTGTGTGGCCAGCCAGCTGTGTGGGAGTTCTTGTTTGGCTCTCTTCATCACACTCTTCATCAGGCAGTGGTGGGTCTATTTACCGGCGTCGAATGGGAGCAGGTATAGGTGAGGATGCTGGCACTTCTGGTTCCCCCTCAGACTGTGCATCTGGTTCCTGTGACTCGTGGACATCAGCTACGTCACTCTCCTGCGCAGCTGCATCTGTGATTTTAAACAGTACAAGTTCAGTTATTTTTTGGTGCCATGTTTGTGGTATAGCGCATGTCAATGTTTTATAAATTAACTTTTGTTATGGACAAAGTCTACTTTAGTCACTTCCTTGCTGTACTCTGCTGCTCTAAAGCTGTTGTTGCCCCTCTATGCCTTGCCATTACATTTGTCTGTATTCTACTCCCATAATGCATTTGGGTGTTGCAAGTAAAAAGTGGACTGAACTCAGGCGAGCTACACTATGCAGGATCTGCATTAGGGGCTATTTTAGGTACATTTAACATTGAAAGATATTTAGCAGTGGTCTTACCTTGTGGGGTACGAGCCTGCTCAGAGGTGTTAATCTGGGTTATTCTTCAATGTCCTCCAGAAGTGTGTTTGCACGTTCTGCAGCTGGTCCCTTCACAGTTTTTTTCACATCTGCAAGCCTTGCAGCCACCCTCTCTTTGGCTCAGCTGCGCAGGTCTTACCAGCACCTGCACAGGTCTGCGATTGAGCGCTGGTTGACCCAGACAGCATTTAACTTTGCTTGGATAGCCAGCCTAATTTTTCTTTTAACTGACTCTGATACCTGCAGCGACAGTTTGCCAAAGAGCCTTATCGTGGCTCAACACCTCTTCTTCAATGAGGATTTCCAGTTCTTTCTCGCTGAATATCAGAATTCTTTTCCTTCCTTCACTTTTGTTGTCCCCTTTTTCTGTGGCCAAGCTGTTGTTTTCAAACAGATTCAGCTTCAAAAACAGCTTGTACCTGCTCAGCTCCACCAGTCCGCCTCCTCCTCTGACTCTCTCTGTGAATAGGTGTGTGCATTCCCTGATTCACTTCCTGGTTGTGATGTCACCCCAATGCAGCAATATTGGTAAATCACTATTAGCAATTCAGTATTAGTGGATTCGCTATTAATGATTCGGTAATAGCTGGATCGCTATTTGAATTTGCGATATTTACTGATCCGCTAAAATATAGCGAATTTTTTGATGCATTCGGTTTTTCGATTCCGTAATAGCGATTTCTAAATATTCGCTCTTAAGGAATCGCAAAAATGAATTTTGATGCATGTGCCCCTAAGAGGCTTATATAGACACTAGTGGAATGTCCGGCTGGTCTGCCTGTGGGGGGGAGGATATAACTGTCACCACTTTGGCAAAGTAATATCTGTCCTTTTTAGATCCCCACCTGAATATTTGGGATTAATGTGTTTCAAAGAGGGCCTCTGCTACGGTGCCTCCCTTTACAATACTGAAGGTTTGCAGAGCGGGTGCTGAATTTAACACACCCACCCAACAAAATGTTGTTCAGAGGAAATGAATGGCCACAACATGAAGGAGATATTCTCCCATGGCAGTTCCTGCCTTTGAGCCTTTGAGCGTTGGGGCATTGACCAACTGATACTTGGCCCTCCCCTGTTCCCCCTTTTCTGTGCATATGAATTTAAGTTTTCGCTGCGAAGTGGGTGGGATTTGAATTGTGATCGACTGTGCACCATACACATTCACTGGACTGATTTAGGGCATGGCATCTTGGGCCAAAGTGCGCAATATTTGGGTGAATGTCTACCTTTCTCCAGCAAACCTGACATGTGCATTAGAGGCCTCTCTCCACCTTTACTTTAGGGATTGATCAAAGCTGCAATGCCCAGTCTCCAAATGAGCAGTGAGTTTTCCCAGTCAAGGCAATCCTGACTGCTCTAATGCTGTGTAACAGCAAGAGAGCAGTGTCTTAATGGGCTGCCAGACATAGTGGGAAAATGAGAGCAGATCCACTCGATACCCAGTCCTTATGGAGTGGAGTACATCAATTAATCTGTGATTGAGTGATTCGGGGGAGCTGGGTGAATGATTATGCCTGTGTGCAAAGTTTCATGCAATATATATTTACTAGGATTTGCTTTGTGGTTTTATTAAGGGCCTCATTTATGAGACTCCTTGCACCTTTGGAACGTCACTTTTTGTGATGTTCCGTGGTGCAGAAGACTCTGTGATATTTATCCACATTTTATAGGCCATTGGCAGAACCAGGGGAGTCTCTTCTGATGGTAACCCAGTGGTTCTCTCATCTCTAAATAGAGTGGGAAACTGTGGGTATGTCGGGTGAGAGGAAAACCAGTTTGCGGCATTCTTTCACTCTGCTAAACCCTAAGTGCTGCTCCAAATCTCTTTTATACACTTCCTCACTGGATGTTTTGTATATTTCCTTGCCTGGTGGATAGCTTACAGAACAAAGGGGAGTTTCCTTTTGTGGAAAGTTAAATAAATGTGAGATAGATCATTAGGCATGGAGGATTGGAGAGATTTCCAGAGATTGGATCTTCTACTAAAAACTGACATCCTTCTCTTGAAGTGGAGCATGATCTGGGTAGTGAGAGCCAACACATCTCCTTCAGATCCAGACACTGATTCAAATCCACCAATTCCATGTCCTGTGGTGTTGTAATCACTCCCTCCATGCAGTAAAGTGAAAGCCTATGTGAGATGTACTGCAGACTTGGTGCAGTGGCAGCAAAAATAAGAAACGTGCAGTCTACATCTACCAATCAGTCAATCAATTGGGATTTGTAAAGTGTGACTAATCACCTGATAGGGTATCCCGGAGCACACACTATGGCGTATTTTCCTTTGTGGTATATTGTGTTATCCGAAAATGCAAAACTGAAGGAATAGAAAGACTGATAACTTTTAATGGCAACACCCTAACATAAATTGAAATCCTTCACTGTTGTTCATTTGATTGGTCAGCACCCACAAGACTCCATCCGAATTCAATCTCACATTGGAAAAAATTCCCACTGCCTCTGCCTTTAATCAAAACAACAAATGCCAGGACCTGCTAACTCACATGGTACCACCTTGTGTCACACAATTTCATCCCCCTTAACACAGTCACCCAGATGGGAGCCAAAATCACACAGTGGCAGGGAAAAAGAGCTGAAAACCACTGTAATAGTGGATTTCAGCTCGTTTTCGGAGGCTGTAGGCAGCCGAAGTCCATTAAGAGGTGTGAAAAAAGACCTCAGGCCATCGGTGATAGCCTCAATGGCCCTTTGTTTTTATTTTTCTGGGAGAGGCAGGAGGAGGGCTTGGTGAGGGACAGGGTCCCTCTTGGGTAGCTCTTGGCACGAGGCCACACCCCCTCCAAGGACCAGCCCCTTTCTCACACAGTGGCATTATTTTGTAAGTTGGAAGGTATGTAAATGCTAAATTACATGGGGGCGACAATATAGTTGGGCTCATTTCTCTTAAAATTGACAGATGGCATAGAAGGTTGTGTGAATGAAGGGTTAATGTTAGATGTCTAATATGCAACTGTGATGTATTCCATTTTATGCATATAGATGTGTGAGTGGGTGCCTGGTAACGCTGTTACAATATGTTCCCTTAAATTGCATATTTTAGTGGACAGCTTGAAATGATACAAGCATAATGGTGCTGAATATTCAACAGCTATGTGTTGGCATTTGGGTATTTTTAAAACACGTAATGTGATTTATGCCAACTGATCTTCTGATTTTCTGACACGCTCTGCGCCAGTTAATATCTGAAGTTGTTCTCTGAAACTGTGCTTGCTTTAAAATATATTCTTAAATTTAAAACGATTTATGAAGCCACGCAAAGCTACCCTGCGTGGCCTCATAAATCATGAGTAATGCGACCCACCTCAAATCACTGCGTCGCCTTACTCTGCACCCAGGTGGGAAGCGTCAGATCTGTACGCCTCCCGAGGTGAAAAGTAATGAGAAAATTGTTTCTTTCTCCTAGTTTTTCCCTCTTTCGATGTGTGATGCATTTTTAGTACACATAGAAAGAGAAAACATATTTTGGATTGTTTTTGAGCAGGAAGGTGCCACGTCCTGCACAAAAACAATCCTGCCTGCAATGGAGGCACCCATGCAACATGACGTAAGGGTGTTTACATTAGCGCTAAGCTGCCAAAATGGCACCAGGGCAGGTAAAAAGGACAGGAATATGTTTACAACTTTTTGCTATTTAAAAAACGCACATTTTTGGTACCCTACATTTTTTTAGTAACTTACACTTTTGTAGTGCAGCACTCCTGCCCTTTCACTTTGGCAGAGGGTAGTGGAGTGCCTTGCTGTGCTGCCCTGCCAGAATGGAATAAATTAGGCCCTTAGTGTTCATCTTTTTTTATTTGATTGGTTTAAAATAGGGTTGTGCGAAATTCGTGCAATTTTCTTTTTGGTGATTATGTAAAATGTTGGGAAATTTATAGGCAATTGAACAAAATTAAGTCAAATGCAAATCAGTCATTTAGCGCTATATTTTAACACACAATGGGTCCTCTTATCAAATTCTGATGCAAAACCACATTTCACTGAACTAAATAGTGTGAAAAACAAAAGTAGTGTGAGATGGCCATCCCAATATTCCAGCATGTTCATGATAACATTGTGGTGCAAAATAATAAATGTATACTATTTTTATATATGTTTTAATATTAATTTACATTTTTACCTATTTTAACTAATTTAATTTAACATTATTTCCTACGTGGTTTTAAGTCTCTTCAGACATTATTTTCTATGGGAGGATATTGCAGTTTCAGTAGTTCGCCATGTCTAATGCTGGACTACAAAAAGTGTAAATTACTACAAAAGTGTAAGGTACTACAAATGTGCAGTTTGTGAATAACAAAATGTTGTAAATGTACTAAAAAATGTAAACTTACTCAATATTTGATGCCTCCAAATGTCCCACAGCTACAACTCAAAACCTACCATTCACACTGAAATAATGGCTGATAATTCAAAGGAAAGTATGTGTGATAGTTGCAAGACCCACATAATACCTTAGAACTCTAGTGATGCAGAATTAAAAAGCTGAAAACATAAGGACAATGACTACAGCCTGGTTGTCGCCGTGGGCTTCCCTGCACCTGTGGAGTTTCTCTTCTGCCGCAGCTCCTCGCCGGACCCGCTCCGCGGGTCCCGCTTCGCGGTGTGGAGAGAGGCGCCCTGAGGATAGAGGGGCTGTGTTCTGGACACCGGAATTTGGACTTTGGCAGGCAAGTACAGGGCTGCGAGCGGACCCGCAGGGACTCAAACTTCCAGGAGTCCCTGCGTGAGGTCAACCCACAACACCTGGGTCGCTCTCCCTGACTGCCCCGCCCCCCGCCCTAGCACTTGAAAGCGGCCTCCTTCCTGATCGCCGTGGGATTCCTGTTTGCCTGGTTGTCGCCGTGGGCTTCCCTGCACCTGTGGAGTTTCTCTTCTGCCGCAGCTCCTCGCTGGACCCGCTCCGCGGGTCCCGCTTCGCGGTGTGGAGAGAGGCGCCCTGAGGATAGAGGGGCTCTGTTCTGGACACCGGACTTTGGACTTTGGCAGGCAAGTACAGGGCTGCGAGCGGACCCGCAGGGACTCAAACTTCCAGGAGTCCCTGCGTGAGGTCAACCCACAACACCTGGGTCGCTCTCCCTGACTGCCCCGCCCCCCGCCCTAACACTTGAAAGCGGCCTCCTTCCTGATCGCCGTGGGATTCCTGTTTGCCTGGTTGTCGCCGTGGGCTTCCCTGCACCTGTGGAGTTTCTCTTCTGCCGCAGCTCCTCGCCGGACCCGCTCCGCGGGTCCCGCTTCGCGGTGTGGAGAGAGGCGCCCTGAGGATAGAGGGGCTCTGTTCTGGACACCGGACTTTGGACTTTGGCAGGCAAGTACAGGGCTGCGAGCGGACCCGCAGGGACTCAAACTTCCAGGAGTCCCTGCGTGAGGTCAACCCACAACACCTGGGTCGCTCTCCCTGACTGCCCCGCCCCCTGCCCCACCTCTTTCTCTCTTATTACTGCACTGGGACTCCGCTGCGCGGGAGCGCGCGGGAGGGCGCCGGGAGAAGCCCGGGACAAGGGCGGGACCTTCTTAGGCCGTCCTAGGCCGGAGTAGGCTGGGCTGGGCCTACTCTCTTGGTTTTGTCTCCTGGTCTCTGGTCCATTTAACCGATATAGTGCCCTATAGTTTTTATTAAACCCTAGACGCCATGCCGTCCCCGGCAAGGGAAAGCACCCCCATGAAGCAGGGAGGAGTTAAAAATAAGACCTTAGAGAATTACTTTCCTCGGGCTGTGGGGGATGGGGACAAGGAGAGCACTTTAAACCGGCTCAGGGCTGAGCGGAGACGCTCTATAGACAACCTGAAAAATAGACCTCTTGGAGAATATCCCACTATGCCTAGTGAAGAGTTGACCCCAATAGATGATCTTCCAATCCTGCTGAGGGATCGTACAAAAACCCCCTAGCGTCACCCACGAGTTCTACCCCAGTGAGCAGCATAAGCCCAAGCAGGGTGACTATTGATCTAATTTCTCAACCTCCCCCAGCCCCGAACCCTAGGAAAGCTAAACCTAAGCCAGCTGCAGCACAAGGAGTATTTGGGCCCCCCCCAAATAAACGCAGGAGGAAGACGAGGTGTGCCCAGGGAAAAAATAAAACCAAAACCCCTCACTCCGAGTTTGGGAAGCCATCTAAACCCCCCATACCGACTGTGACAACAGTGAATGATTCGCATCCTAAATCTGCTGAACAGGACGGTTTGGCCCCCGTTTTGATTAAAGATATAGCAAATAACATTGCTAATGCCCCCCTTTCTGTCGCCCTGCTAGGCAACTTGGAATTTCTGCTCAGGTCACTACTGTTACCAATTAGTGAAAGCATTAAAAAGGTGGAAATTAGATTAACCATCCTGGAGGCTACACTAAGTAGTATGAAAATCCCAGCCAACTCTCAAGGAAGGCCCCCTGAGCTCATCGCCACCCCAACAGCCCTTAAACAGCCCCCAAAAAGCGTTATGAGTTTAGCCCCGACGCAGGTTGCGCTTGTGGCTGCCCCACCACAACCCCAGAGGAATAACCCTGCTCCAACGAAGTCATCTAATCCCATTGGGCCTACCCCCCCTGTAAACTCTGTTCCTCCAGCACAACCCACAGATAGTGCCGCACCAACACCACTAATGAAGCTTCCCCCCAGGCCACGTAGACCTAACTTACCACCAGAGGCAAATGACTTTACTGTAGTCATGGCGGGCGTTCCCCCGCTAGAGGTGGGTGAAGCTGAGGATTTTTGTGCCCTAAAAAGCAGGGTAATTAAGTGGCTAAACCTGAACATACCCTTACCAGTACATCTAAATAACGAAATTATAATGGTCAGAAGGGTTCCATGGGTGGGGAGAACACGCAAATCCATTATAGGGGATTGCATATTGGTGAGCTTCAGGGACGCTGGAACTGTCTCTCACATATGCCAGGGAAAGAATAGATCGCAGGTGTCAACCATTCAAACCCTTCATGTGTCTTTCTTCTTTCCCCCTATCCCTGCCCCTGCACATATGCTTCGAACCTATGATAACTGGGAAAGGGTTGGTCAGAGGGGCAATCGTCACAAATTTAACCCCAGGCCAGTATTCAGCCGCCCAGAGCCACCCCTTCACACATTTAACCGGTTTCATTGTCTGGATGGCCTAGAGGGGGTAGATTGACAAATGGATAATGGTGCTCGGGGAGAAGGGGGTAAAGGGGTCTCGAAAGAAGAGTCGGAGGAGCACAGTCCTGCTGCAAAGCAAATGCCATTGAGTCGTGGCATGACGCCTGCACTGGACGAACCGAGGGCTGTAGATACTGGATGTATAGGAGGGGGACATGGGCCGGATACGGAAAAGTCAGGGTGCGAGTTACAAAGGGGGCACCATGGGGGAGTGGAGCAGGGGGGCGAGGCACTGAGAATTATTTCATGGAATATAGCTGGTCTGGCTGGAAAATTTAATAACAAAGAGTGGCTCGACTACATTAGGAAATTCCATGTAATCTGTCTGCAGGAGACCTGGGCATCGGAGAATAACTTCCACTTGCAAGGGTATAAGTGTTTCTTTGTACCCGCCCAAAAATCAAGATCAGGGAGAGCCATGGGAGGATTATCTATTTACATAGACATGGGCCTTCCGGGCAGTTGTTCTTGCCCAGACTGGAACTCCAATAGGATTCAGGCAGTTAGGTTCTCCGGGAAGGGGCTTAGATTTGTAGCCTTTAATATCTACAACAATGAGACAGCGGGAACCCACACCCCTCTTGCCGCTGAATTGGATCACAGGTTGGGTCAGGAAACAACGGGCCAAAAAAAGGGGCAGCCACATGCGCTGTTGGTTATGGGAGATTATAACTGCCATCTGTGCCCGGCATTGGTTCAAATAAATACAGACTGGTCCCAATGCCCCGTGGAGAAGGGGCCGCACTTTTCCCATACGCCGACAGGGCTAGCTTTCAGTACGCTCCGGCTCAAGTATGATCTTGAGCATACTATTAACATGATGGGGACGCAGGAGGATGGCACACTTTCACCCACATTCAAGGGTAGAGGATGCTCATCCTTCATAGACTATATCCTGGTCTCAAGATCCCTGACAAATAAGATAATTAGTGCAGGGATTGAATGGAGTGGTTTCAGTGACCATAACCCTCTTGTGTTGGAGTTGTTGTACAGGGTGGGCTCAAGTAATAGAGCCCAACGCACAATCATTGAGAGGGTTACAGATCAAGGCAGGAGACTAAAGTGGTCCAAAATTGATGGGGAAAAGTTTTATAAGGACCTGGTGGACGCCGGCAAACTTGCCATCAATGACTGTTTAGACACAGAAGTTCACGGTTTGAGGCTACTGGATGCATTCGATCAGATTGCTAATCTGATCGACGGTCTACTAAAGACCAGTGTGCCCTTAAAGAACCACGGGAATCCTCAATGGTTCGATAAAGATTGCTCCAAAGCTCTGAGGGAGTTGAAAAGCTGCCTTAAATCTAAACCAAGGGTCCCCCATAAAGTTAAGGCGTGCAGAGAAAACTATAAAAAAGAGATTAAGAGGAGGAAACTTGTCTTGCAGGCAGAAGCGTGGGCAGATTTAAGAGAAGCAGGGGAAAGAAAGGATCTAGCGGGTTTCTGGAAAATTATTAATAACCCAACTTTCCAGGAAAAAGACACCCCGGAGATAGGGGCTAATATCCTCCCAGAACAGTGGGTCACCCACTATAGGAGTCTGTATAACCATGAGCCCGGCACTATTGTAGAGTTATCGGCTATTCCAACTCAGGCTCCACCGGCTGAATTCACCATCAAGGAGATCACTGCAGGGATAGAGGGTCTGACTAAAAATAAAGCCCCGGGGCCTGACGGAATTCCCCCAGATCTGTTTTTGAGTAGCATTGAACTTTGGGCCCTCTAATGACAAGGGTCATCAACACTGCTATCTCCTGTGGCCTGCCTCCATCCTGGTCCAAAGCGGTAATTGTGCCGATTTTTAAGAAGGGCAACAGGGACGACCCCAAGTGCTACCGCCCGATTTCCCTGATTGATGTGTCAGCAAAACTCTTGGGAAGGGCAATTCTTAACAGGCTGTCCGAGTGGACCGAAGAAAATAACATCTTCTCGGACACTCAATATGGATTTAGGACAGGGAGGTCCACTAGTGACCAATGCCTGAACCTTTACATGCTGACTGCCAAATATACCATGGCTAGTGATGAATCCATTTACATGGGTTTCATGGATTTGGCAGCGGCATTTGACCACGTCAATAGGGAGAAATTGTGGGGCATGATGTTTAGTATGGGGATAGAGAGTGGCCTAATTAATATATTGAGGGAATTGCACAGCGACACCACGGCTAAGGTCCGTTTCAATAGGGAGGGGGGACTGACTAACTCTTTTCCCTGTATGAGTGGAGTCCGACAAGGCTGCATTCTTGCCCCTTTTTTGTTTTCCTTTTACATTAATAATTTGGAGCAGTTTCTGTTAGGTCTAAAGGCAGATTGCCCAAGGGTCGGGCAGCGTCATATTCCTGTTCTGCTTTACGCAGATGACGCGGTGCTGATTGCACGTACACCCAGGAGCTTACAAATCTTGATCGATGGATTTGTCAAGTTCATGGGTGCACTGGACCTCTTTGTTAATTTGGGTAAATCCTATGTGCTCCTGGCGGGGAAAAAAACTACCTCCAAATTCACTTACACAATAGGGAGTCACATTGTAGAAGAGGTTAAAACGTTTCCCTATCTTGGTGTAACATTTGATGGCGCCTTACAGTTTGATTCCTTGGTGGAGGAGCGTTGTGGTAAAATGATTGCATCTAATGGGGCAATAGCTAGCTATGGCAGGAGGCTAGGAAGATGGTCCCCGGAAAAGGTGATGAACTTGTACAGCTCTGTATCATGCTCTAAAGTAATTTATGGGGCAGAAGTATGGGGCTTTGTCAATACCACAAGAATCCCACGGGAAGAAAACAAATATTTGAAATCAATCCTGAGGGTACCCCAAAGTACTGCTGGATTGATTGTCCACAGGGAACTAGGGCGGCCATATATAGAAGACCTGGTAAAACTGAGGCCCATTGTAGCCTGGTTAAAAATCTGGGTCAACCCTGATGCGTCACTCAGAAGAGAAATCTTATCGGATTGTTTAGAGAGGGACAAATGTATGCGCATTCCCTGGCTCCATTATGTGAAGAACTCCCTAGAGGAACTAGGCTTTGGGAACCTCTTTACTAACCCTGCAACAATTGTAGCCCAGAATAAGTTGCAAGTAGGGAAAATTTTTCTAGAGCGGAAAAAATTATCCAGAGCTGTGGCTGAAGGGTGTAAAAAGACAGTGAGGGCCCATAACCTAGTGAAGAGCGTGGAGGGTATGGAGCCATACTTGTACCTCATGTATAACGCACAGGATAGGTTCTTGATGTGCCGTTTCAGACTGAACCTACTTCCATTTATGTTGGCATCACCAGCAGGATTTGCTACATCAATTGAACTGAAGGGGCCCTGCGGCTGCGACAACAGGTCTCCGCAGGACTCCCTTCACTTTGTTTTACTCTGCCCCTTTTATTCAATGCCCAGGCGCAGATTTCTTGTAAACCTCTTAAAAAAAAACAAATTGGTTCACGCTAGGGAGGCACTAGTATTTCTACAGAAAGCTTCAGACCCCTTGACATTGTGTAGTATCATGAATTTTATTAAGGTAGCGATCCGTCTAAGGCTTACTAGGGGAGAATAATGAAATGTTTCTAATTTTATCCCTTTTAAGTGTCATACACTGTTTCACTGTTTGTATTTTATGCTTTGTTAATACTCTGTACAAAGGATCTTGGAAATGTTTAATGATTTTTTACTATGTACATATGTGTGTGCTTTTATCATGGTGTTTTTTAATCACCGAATAAAGATTCTTTGAATTGAATTGAATTGAATTGACTACAGCCATCCCATGGATGCCCCTATGCTGACATGTCCCAGCAAACACAAGGTAAAGTTGCCAGCAAACTGTGAGCAAGGAACAAAGAGCTATAGTTAGTTGTAGCCCTTAAGGGACCTACCTCACCCTGGAACCCAGACCCTAAGTCGATTAGTCACAAACATTGGCAAAATGTTCATGCAAAATGTGAGGAAAACACCCAAATATCACTCCTTCCTCAAAGCATTCACACTGTCCCTTCCATTAATTTAGAACATGAACCTCTCCATGCATTTATACATGAAACAAAGCGGCAAGCAGACGGAAATATGTTACAATAAAAATTAACTTACGATTATCTTTTTTTAATTTTTTTTATTAAAGAACCAGTATCAGCATAAGACAATACAGTTAAATTAGAAACATTGAATAAAGTATATACACGAGAATCAAATAATATGATAAAATAAAGCTTAACAGTGATAAAATACGAGAACTGAACAGAAGATGTGGTGGAGGACAATAAAAAAGCCAAATAACAATAATACATTTAAATAAGGAATCTCATTAGACTCATCCAATTCCACTAGGAAATAAACCTTCTTTCCAAGTAGAGATTGGGCGCCATAACTCTTCCCCACGAAGCTTCGTTTTAATTCCACTAGTGGCAAATATTGCGGATTCATAATTAAAGACAGTGAGAAAACGAGTTAACCACATTTGAAAACTAGGAGATGTATCATCCTTCCAGCGAGCAGACGTAATTAATCTCAGTACAGCTGTGCCAATAAATATTAATCTTTGTTCCGATTTGGATAATTTCAAAGAGCCATCATAGCCAAGAACAAATAGGGTGTCAGAGTCTGGAAGTTTGTGGAAGAAAATGTTCTCCCAAAATGAGGCAATCATGCTTTTTAAGGGAAGAAGTTCGGAGCAGCTGCTAAACATATGAACTAGGGTCGCTGGACTCTGTGAGCATCGTGGGCATCGATCGGTCTCTCTTTTACCCCACGCAAACAGTTTGGCCGGGGTAAAGTAAAGATTGTATATTGTTTTAAACAGCTGAGCCTTTAAATTGCTGGCCATGAACAGATTATTACTCATATCGAGGATTTTATCTATATCAATATCGGGGTTGTTGAATTTCACCGCCCATTTAGTTTCTGTTTTCTCAATATCATCGTTACTATTAGTTAGAAGTATATCATAGAATGTTCCTATCCTAGTTTTTGAGGTGGTAAATGCTTCTATTAGGTCAATCTTTTGGAGACTAACTGAATCACTTTTAGCTTTTAGTTTAGCATGAAGCTGGGCAAATTTAAGAGAATCCCCTTCAGAAAGACCAAATTTTATTTTTACAGCATGAAAAACAGTGTGTGAACCATGTAACCAGACATCCTTAACCGTTTTTATACCCAATCTTTGCCATTTCTTTGCCGTATAATCGAAATCAAGACCAGATGTAATAGTGGATTGGAGCAGAGGTGTATACCGGGTGATTTTGCCTATCTGCATATGTTTAAGTACCTTATTCCAAATTATCCAAGCACTTTTTAAGATTTCACCCTTGTTTTGTTTATAATGGCTAGCTTCGGTCTTTCTTAGTAAGAGGCCACTGGCTTCTTGGCCAAGTACAAGCTCAAAGATTGAAGGGATTGGGGTAGTAGTTGTTTCGGTAACAGGAGGCAGCTCTAGAACCATTGGTTTTAAATGTTTTAGAAAAGCTGCCCAATGATACAACATAATATTTGGTGCCGTAAGCCCGCCCCTGTTAAATGGCATGGATAAGTAGGAAAGTGAACGTCTGATTTTCCCATATTGCCACACAAATTTAGACATAATTTTGTTAATCAGCATAAGTATTTTAGGATCTACAAATAGAGGAATTGTTCGAAAAAGATATTAACATCTGGGCAATATGTTCATTTTCAGATAGTTCACCCTGCCAATAATGGAGAGATATAATTCATTTACTCTATCCAGATCTGTCTTGATCTTATCTATGAGTGGATCAAAATTGTTTTTTACTAGGGTCTTGGTATTAGTAGACATGATCACTCCAAGATAAGTAGCAGTTTTGGCTCTTCTTATATCTGAACATAGAGTGTTGTCGGTGCAAAATATATTGGTCTTTCCCCTGTTGAGAGAATAACCCGAGCAGTTGCCATATTGCAAGGACAGCCGTTCAATTTCGTGCATCGCCTCCGTCGGGAGAGATGTTAAAACCGCTATGTCATCAGCGTATGCCAATACTTTTGTTTCATATTGGTTACAAAGAATTGGCTTAATATTATTACTTTCTAACAATTTAAGAATGAGGGGATTAATGTATAGGGCGAAGAGCAGGGGCGAGCAAGGACACCCCTGTCTTGTACCTCTTGCAATGTTAATATAGCCGGATTCTGAACCTAACAATGATATTTTTGCTTTAGGGTGTCGATACATGGATTTTATAGATTTAAGAAATTTAGGGCCAAAATTAAGACGTGCCATGGCTACCCACAAAAAATTCCATGAGACACGATCAAAGGCTTTCTCAGCGTCAAGCAGGATCATAGACATCTGGCCCCCGTGACCGACATGGCATCAAAGAGGGCAATAGCCCGACGGATGTGATCGGTGGTCCCTTTTCCCGGAACGAAGCCATGCTGCCACGGAGAGACCAAATGCCCAATGATCCCGCTGAGTCTGAGAGCCATCACTTTAAGCATATAATTTGGAGTCCGAATTTATCAGAGATATTGGGCGATAAGAGGTCAACTGCTCGGGTGATTTTCCCTTCTTGGGAAATACTATAATACTAGCCTCATCCCAAGAACATGGGGGAATGCCATTGAATTGAACACCCAAAAATAAATCCAGTAGCAGGGGACTTAGTTGATAACTAAGAATTTTATAAATTTCAATCGGCAGTTTGTCTGGGCCTGCTGCCTTACCAGACGATAACAGCGATAGAGCTGACTCTACTTCAGACAATGTGATCTCGGCTTCCAGTTCTTCTCTTGCCATATCATCTAATAAACTGGTTGCTGCTGAATTATTAAGAAAGCCACCAGAAATTTGTCAATATCTTCTTCAGAATTGGTTACTTCTTCAGAATATAATTTTTGGTAGTATCGTTGAAATTGAAGAAGAATATCGGCAGATTTCACATAAGTCTGTCCACCATCTACAATTGTGGTAATATTA
The DNA here is from genome assembly GCF_964263255.1 of Lissotriton vulgaris. Classification (NCBI taxonomy): domain Eukaryota; kingdom Metazoa; phylum Chordata; class Amphibia; order Caudata; family Salamandridae; genus Lissotriton; species Lissotriton vulgaris. Next base: position 1,715,485,790 of record NC_141685.1, on the reverse strand, counting down.
TTTGATACATTTTTTTGACGGGTTTCGTAATGCCAGCTGTTTACCTATTTTTTCCCCACTTTCATAAGCTTTCTTTCTATAAGCTCTGTAAGTTTGGGTGGCTTTCTGGCTGAGATTACTGTTAAATTCGGCTTTTAAAACCGCTACCTGAAGCCATTGATTGCTGGCGTCTTTGCCCTGTACAATCAGGGAGGTATGATCTAGTTCAGCCTTGGCCAGTTCAGATACCTTTGCTTCATGATGGTTTCTTATTTTGGTTTGTGTGGCCTATTGAAAGCTAGAAATCTCTCCTCTTAGAGCGGATTTATATGTGTCCTAAACTACGTTTCTAGAACCGATTTATATTAAAAAACTCTTCGGTCCAGTTTTTAATGTGGGATATAAATTCAATATTGGACACTAGTTTCCTGTCAAACGACCAAGACCGCTGCTGGGTAACTGTAATTTCAAGAATTAATGCATTGTGGTCTGAAATGATTCTTGGAATTTTTTTAATATTTGCTTGTGAAACAAGCTCGCCAGTGACAAACATGTAGTCAATTCAAACCTGTTTTTGATGAGGATGCGAAAAGTAGGTGGATCCTTGATCGTACATGTTGTTTTGTAACCAAATATTAAGGGTGAGCGTGAAATCCGTTACGCCCGCGGATTTTGCGGATTTTGGGGAAATCCGCAATCCGCGTATTTTGCGGATTTCCCGCAAAATCCGCAAAAAAAAATCTGCGGACTTAACGGGTTCAAAAGTTGAACCCACACTCATTTAACTATTTTACAATGGCGCCAGCAAGCTGCCAGCGCCGTTGTAAAATAGTTACAAAGTTAGCTTGCACAGTAACCACTAGATAAAACGAAGCAGGTGTTTCCTGTGCAAGCTAACTTTGTAACTATTTTACAACGGCGCTGGCAGCTTGCTGGCGCCATTGTAAAATAGTTACAGGGCAGCACAGCCTTACAGGTCACTCAAGGGACCCCTGCGCCCTTCAGGGCGATTGCATAGTAACACACACATGGTCGCTCGAACTAGTTGATGCTCAAATTCAGTGACTCATTCATTAGCACAAAAACAATCATGAGCGTCTTCGAGGCTGGACAGGTGTGCCTCTTCCCAAATGTACTGTGGAAAATCAGCTGTCGAACTAGTTGATGCTCATATTCAATGACTCATTCATTAGCCCAAAAACAATCATGAGCGTCTTCGAGGCTGGACAGGTGTGCCTCTTCCCAAATCTACCGTGGAAAATCAGCTGTGATGCTGGGTAGAGGCCTTTGCATCCTTGACTTTCATGAGCGCAATCCCCGTGCTGTTCCTGTGACCAGGAGCTTCTTTCTCTTCACCGCCCGGGTTTCTGCAAGTTCGCGAGTGGTTTGTACAATTTCGCAATTTGCGAAATTGTACAAAACCCTCGCGAACTTGCAGAAACCCGTGCGAACACAAAAAAAAAAAATCCGCGAGGATTCGCGGATTTTGCGGATTTTCGCAATCCGCGAATTCGCAAATCTGCAATTTCGCGGATTGCCAATCCGCAAAATCCACCCATGCCTACTAAATATCAGTTAAACCAAGGTTAGCTATAAGCTTCCTAACAGCTTTATACTCTAGGTTTACGGCCCCTATATTTTGTTTTGGAGGAAATGTTGGGCAATGGTGGTATCAATAAAATATTAAAATCACCACACAGAACTAGCGGGCCCTGCCAGGTGGCTAATTCGATCTCTAATTCCTCAAAAATTGTGGGATCATCTTGGTTTGAGCCATATATGGTACAGATAGTAATACCACAAGCAAGTTTAACAGTGGCCCATCTACCATGAGGGTCTGAGAGGTGACGTAGCCCTAGTCCAAGATTGTTTTTGGCTAATATTGCAACCCCCCTTATATTCGAAGATTGTGTAGAGGCAACCAGTAGATTGTACCCATTCAGATTTAGCCACGATTTCTTAGTCCATGGTACATGGGTTTCTTGAAGTCAGAGTACATCTAGTGGGTTTAGTTTAAGCAGCTCAGCTGAACGTCTTCGTTTATCCCCTGTTAAAAGCCCTCCAACATTCCAAGTTTGGATACTTAATCTACCCATTATTTATAGGAAAGAGTTGTAAGGTCACCTCAAGCATATAAAGCTTTATTATACAGCAAATATCTGATTCAAATAAAGTTCTATTTAGTATCCCCTTAGGTACGTCTTTAGCTGAGAATCCTGGTTCTTTTTTCATTTTGAGTTTTCACCCCCCTAGGTGGCCCCCCCGTGCCCAACCTTAGCAACCCCCCCACCCTTCCCTTGAACCCCCCCATAGAACCCCCCCCCCCATTTAGTAGGTAATCAGACTCAATCAGAGTCTGGGTGATGCAATCACAGTACAGCATCTAAGCTACCGCCTTTTAAAGTGCTTAACTAATGGAAAAATAGTGAGAAGGAAAGCAAAAAGTTGCAGATTAAAGGAAATAGAAACCTGTAGTAGTGCAAATAATGATACATATATACCATCGACTAAGATGTGTTAAGCCATCAGTTAAATTAGGAGAAACGTTTTCTTTTCGTAGCAAAACAGTTACCACCTTTTTAAAGATGAGCGAGTACCATTACTATTCTCATTAATATTCTGATATTTAAGAAATCTGATCTAGATAAGCCTTTGCTTTGATTTCTGATTGAAAATTGTTTGTGAGGCTACCATGTACAATTTCTAACTTCGCGGGGTTGTTGAGATAAGCTTGTGCGCCTTTGTCTTGAAACGGTTTGATCAGAGACCGAAGCCGCCATCGCCTCTCCACAGTGACGTGGCAGAAATCCGGTTTTGAAAAATAGGAAAAGTAATTGTACAGTACTTTGTGGTCAGGCCTAGCTTTATCAGCAACGATCTGTCGCCCCAAAAAATTCCCAAAATAGACTAAAATAGCTCTGGGATATATCCCAGGTTTCGTAGGGATATTAAAGGGCATCCGGTGGGCTCGCTGGATTTCTGCATTTAAGTTCCAATTTTTAAGGACAGGAAGGGACTCCTCAAGCAGTTTAACTACAAAAGCACGGGTGTCGCCCCCTTCAAGTTTCTCCGGGAAGCCCAGAATGCGGAGATTATTACGACATTGCCGATTTTTAAACTCCTCCAACTTCCACTTAATATCAACAAACTCGGGTTCTTGAAGCTTGACTCGCTCGGCATTCAAGGTGGTTTCTTTCTTATTTGTCACAACCCTGGCCTCCATCTCAGTGACTCTTTCACCTATCAGAGTACAAGATTTAGAAAGTTTCCTAACAACTCCTTGCATTTTACGGAGTGCGGCACGAGATCTCTTACTATCTTGAGCTGTCTCTTCTCTATGAGCCGCTATGGCCTGCAAAATAGTCTCTACAGCTGATTGAGATACCTCCGAAGTTGATGAGTTATTTGGAGTTACAGCTGAATGTGGCAGTGAGTTAGGGACCGTATGATTTTCTTTTTGGCCCTTCTGTAAAATCCTAGTTGTGGATTTAGGTTTGGCTCTGATTGTATTGATATTTGGGTCTTGCTCATCAGAGCTATCAGCGTAGGAGCTGAGTAAGCATGGGCGGGAAATCCGTTACGCTCGCGGATTTTGCGGATTTTCGGTAAATTCGCAATCCGCGAACGTTCGCGAATTTACCGAAAATCCGCAAATTCGCACGCAGCGGATTTTTTTTTTCTTGGTGATACAATTTTGCGGTGCGCGGCGTTTACTTACCGTCATTCAGCGTTTGCCGAGTTATTTTTCTTGATATTTTGCGAGTGCTGCACCATTTTGGATCTTGCTGCGGGATCCCGCGGGAATTTGGCGAGCGCGATTACGTAATCGCGGCTTGCTAACTTGCACAGCGAGAATTTGTCAACGCGAGTACGCCGTGATCACGTATCGCGGTACTTCGCAATTGTGAGCTTGGAGATGCGGCGAGCAGCAACAATCTCGCACTCGCGAAAATACAAAATTTGCAATTCTGCACAAGAAATCCACCAGCAATCAGCATAAACCTTCTGGAAATGATGATTTTTATCTGAATACCTCCTCAGGTTGACATTTGCCTGCACTTTTTTTGCGAGGAGTCCATTTTGGGGAGGGGGGGTGGGAGGAAGGAAGTGCCCCACAGTCTTCCACTTCCTGTTCCTGTCCAGCAGGCTCCTCCCAGTGCTTTGTCCAACTCCTGGTCACTTTTCATTTGGATCTGGAGCTGGAAGGATTACTTTTTGTGGATGCTGCTGGATATTTGGATTTGAGGCCTTTTTGACTTTCTATGGATCACTTTTGGATTAGAAATTTCACAAGTAAGTTTGTTTGGGGCATTACAGTTGCTGCAACTACAATTTTGGAATTTTCGATTTTTGGCCTGTTTTGGGGCCTTTTGCCCAGGGGTACTCAGTGGTGGGTGCACTGAGTCTTTCTGTGGGGTGTTTTGAATTTAAACATCATGGAGGGGCTGGATGGCTTGGGATTGTGCTGATTTTTCTGTGATTTTCGTTTTTTTGGCCTGTTGTGGCCTTTTCACCAGGGGTAGTGAGTGTTGCATGGGCCTAGTCTTTCTGTTGGTTTTCTTGAATTTAAACATCACGGAGGGGCTGGATGGCTTGGGATTGTGCTGATTTTTCTGTGATTTTCGTTTTTTTGGCCTGTTGTGGCCTTTTCACCAGGGGTAGTGAGTGTTGCATGGGCCTAGTCTTTTTGTGGGTTTTCTTGAATTTAAACAACATCATGGAGGGGCTGGATGGCTTGGGATTGTGCTGATTTTTCTGTGATTTTCGTTTTTTTGGCCTGTTGTGGACAGGTCATGTGGTTGGGGGCCATTTTGAGTGCTGCTACAGGCCCTGGCCATGTGCTGGGAGGGAGGGGGCCATTTTGAATGCAGGCAGTGTTCTCAGGGCTGCACCCATTTTGCCTAGCTTTCATCCATTATGCCCAGGGGTAGTGAGTGGTGCATGGGCCTAGTCTTTCTGTGGGTTGTCTTGAATTTAAACATCATGGAGGGGCTGGATGGATTGGGATTGTGCTGATTTTTCTGTGATTTTCGTTTTTTTGGCCTGTTGTGGCCTTTTCACCAGGGGTAGTGAGTGGTGCATGGGCCTAGTCTTTATATATTTATTTATTTATTTGCGGGTTTGTAACGCGCTAGGATCACCTCCCGAAGGAGTATCTCCGAGCCTTTTGCATCCTTCCTACACAAATACAGTGGGTAACATCCTATCTAATAATTTTGGAATAGAAAGTTTTTTAATTGTTTCCTAAACGGAAGAAATTCCTTACAGAGTCTTAAAGAAACTGGGAGACTGTTCCACAGCTTTGGGCCCGCAATTGAGAGGGCTCTGCCGCCCTGTCTGGTCCTTTTTGCTCTTGGGACCTGCAACAGAGCTTGTTCACTGGATCTTAGAGAACATAAAGGTTTATAGGGGAGAAATTTATTCCTCAAATACCCAGGGCCTTTCTCCTGAAGACACTTGTGTATTATGCAGCAAGTCTTATACTTCACCCTTTGCTTGACAGGAAGCCAATGCAGGGTATTCAAGAGGGGTTTGGAGGGAGTGCGGGGGGACCGGTTTAGCACAAGGCGGGCCGCAGTATTTTGGACTACCTATAACATGGCAATTACTCCCTCATTAGTTGATAGAAGCAGCCCATTACAGTAGTCCAAACGACTCAATACCAAGGCCTGCACTAACGTCCTTCTGGTAGAGTTAGGGAGTAAGGGGAACAATTTCCTTAGCATTCCGATGACATGGAAACAGGAGCTCACCACTTGATTACTGTGTTGCTTCAGGGACAGCTCCTAATCCATACGCACACCGAGATTTTTTACCACCTGTTTAGGCTCAGGGACTGGTCCCAAATCCTGTGGCCACCAATCAGGGGACCACAGGAGTTTGGCCTCACCGAACAGCATCACTTCCGTTTTGGCAACGTTACATTGCAGGAAGTTAGATGCCATCCAGTGGGCCACTGCCTTCATCCCCTGGGAGAAGGAGTTCCTGACCTCATCGGTGAAGTGTGTAAAAGGGAAGAGGAGTTGGGTGTCATCTGCGTAAGACACAGGGATGAACCCATGGGACCTCATGATGTTCGCTAGGGGGGCCACGTAGATATTAAACAGGGTAGGGCTCAAACAAGAGCCCTGTGGCACCCCCTTCGAGATCTCCAACTCCTCTGACCGATAGGCACCCAGGGTGACAGTTTGGGTGCGATGTGTCAGGAAGCTCCTCAGCCACACTAGGGCCTCACCTTCCAGGCCGGTGTTAATAAGCCTGGTGGTCAAGATGTCGTGTGACACGGTGTCAAACGCCGCGGACAGATCCAACAGAACCAGGATAACAGAGTGACCTTTATCCTGGAACATGTGCAGATCGTCCGCGACTGACAACAAGGTGGTCTCGGTGCTGTGTCTCGGCCTGAAGCCTGACTGGGATGGATCCAGTCCACCTGTCTCCTCAACATAATTGGACAGGTGTCTATTAACAAATTTCTCAATCACTTTACCCATAAAGGGAAGGAGAGAAATGGGTCTCAGGTTAGTGAGTTCCGTCCAAGGAATGGTGGTATTTTTCCTCAGCGGTCTCACAAGTGCCCTTTTCCAGTCCCTCGGGACCTCTCCCGTACTTAATGACAAGTTAATTAACTGTTGTATTTCTAGGCCCAGAACTTCCGCCAACATGGGCATAATGCATGCAGGGATGAGGTCCTCGGGGCTGCCACTTTTAATCTCAGTTATTAGAGCAGTGACTTCCTCTAAGGAAATAGGGGGAAAATTCTTTAGATACCTAGCCTGTGGCTTGTGTTGTGTATTATTATGTAAAAGACTATTGGGATCAACCGCCTCAGTATTCTTTGAGGTCGTTATTTTAGCATAGATATCATCTATCTTCCTCTTAAAGAATTGGGAGATCCCGTCGCATAGGTCTTGAGATGCAACCTCAGCCGTTTCACATGTCCCAGGCTTGGTAAAAGTTTGTAAGATCTTAAATAAGACTTTTGAATCTTTCCCTGCCTTGGTGAGCTGCATCGCAATGTGGTTTTTCTGAGCTGCCCTTATGGCCTTGTGATAAGACCTAAGGGCGGTTATGTGGTGTTGTTTATCCTCCAGTCTCCGAGATTGTCTCCAAACTTTTTCTAACTTTCTGGTTTTTTGTTTCATCAGTCTCAGATCCTCGGAATACCAAATTTCTTGTTTGGCTGCCTGGCGGGGTTTATAAGTTTTCAGAGGGATAGTGTGGTTAATTGCTTTGCTAACTGCCTTTTCAAACCGATCGAGTTCATAGTTTATGGTTCCTATATGATCATTGATCAAGGGGGCTTGATAGGCTTCACGAAAATTATCCGTCGTGAGTTTGTGCCAGGGTCTTCTTTTAGTGGGCAGGGGCAGCTGTGTGTGTGGCTTATCCATCGCGTCAGTATAACATTTTAAGATAAAATGGTCAGTCCATTCGACCTGGGTGGGGGGCATACACGTGGTTCGGGGGAAGTTGGAGAATACTAAGTCCAGAGTATGGCCAGCCTCATGAGTGGGTCCCTGATTAATCTTTTTAAGACCTAAGTGTTCCATATCCATTAGGAGGGTTGTAGCTTCTGAGCATTTCTCTGAGTCGCTATGCATATTAAAATCTCCCACTAATAGGAAGTTCTGCTTATCTTCTATAAATGGCGCAAGAGCCTCCATGAGGAGAATGGAAAAATTCCCACTTTCTGTGGGTTGTCTTGAATTTAAACATCATGGAGGGGCTGGATGGCTAGGGATTGTGCTGATTTTTCTGTGATTTTCGTTTTTTTGGCCTGTTGTGGCCTTTTCACCAGGGGTAGGGAGTGGTGCATTGGCCTAGTCTTTCTGTGGGTTGTCTTGAATTTAAACATCATGGAGGGGCTGGACGGCTTGGGATTGTGCTGATTTTTCTGTGATTTTCGTTTTTTTGGCCTGTTGTGGACAGGCCATGTGGTTGGGGGCCATTTTGAGTGCTGCTACAGGCCCTGGCCAAGTGCTGTGAGGGAGGGGGCTATTTTGAATGCAGGCAGTGTTCTCAGGCCTGCACCCATTTTGCCTAGCTTTCATCCATTATGCCCAGGGGTAGTGAGTGGTGCATGGGCCTAGTCTTTCTGTGGGTTGTCTTGAATTTAAACATCATGGAGGGGCTGTATGGCTTGGGATTGTGCTGATTTTTCTGTGATTTTCGATTTTTTGGCCTGTTGTGGCCTTTTCACCAGGGGTAGTGAGTGGTGCATGGGCCTAGTCTTTCTGTGGGTTGTCTTGAATTTAAACATCATGGAGGGGCTGGATGGCTTGGGATTGTGCTGATTTTTCTGTGATTTTCGTTTTTTTGGCCTGTTGTGGCCATTTCACCAGGGGTAGTGAGTGGTGCATGGGCCTAGTCTTTCTGTGGGGTGTCTTGAATTTAAACATCATGGAGGGCATGGGATTGTGCTGATTTTTCTGTTTTTTTTTATTTTTTTGGGGTGTATAACTGAACTGATGTTCCTCTGTCTTCCATTGCTTTTAGGTGCACAAGACTCAAGAGAACCACCAGTGCCAGGAAGAAGTCCTGCAGCGGTGTTTGTGAGCAGCATAACGTCACGCGACGTCACGTCTGGCCACAGACAACTCTGCAACTCGTGCAACTGCGGCCTGCTGTTCTGACCTGCTCTGAAGAAGATGGCCCCAAAAAAATTTCTCCGTAGCTCCTCTAGCAAGAAAGTTGCCAGTAAGGAGCAGAAGAAGCAAGTTACCAAGGAGGCTGGTGTGCCGGCCGCCGCGTTTTTTGGGAGTAAAAAAAAAAGTACGCCTGCAGCAGCAGCGGGATCTGCTGGGGACCAAGCTGGGAGCAGCACCCCGCTCCATTGGGCTCAGTGCCTCCACCACCACCACCACGCCAACTTAAGTCAAAGCCCTTGAGTGCTGCAGAGGCAGTCAGTGTACTTCTTCAATCACCATCGACCAGTGATGTTGGCTCATCACAAGAAAGTAGCAGCAATGTCCCTGAATAAACACAGGTTGTTGTTACTCATCTGACAAGTGTTGAACAACCACAGCCGCAACAACAACCACATGTGCAAGTACAAGCCCAAGTACATGTGGAAGGAGAGGCAGCGCAAAGAGATGCGCAAGCAGAGGTGCATGGAGGGTCACAAGTGCCCACAATAGTGGTTCCTTCCGAAGTAGGGGCACATCAGGAAATCGACAATCAAACCGAGGTATCATTTGAGGAAGCCACCCCTTCATGATGATCATTCATTGTCTTCCACATCCCTAGCAAGGAAAAGATCAAGGGGGGTGTCTACATCTTCTTCAAGACCACCTCCTTCTGATGATCTGGATGAAGATTGGGAACCATCACGGCCGCCTGAGAGTGAGGCACACCATGATCTGACAAAAGTACTTAAGCGTAAAAGGAAGCGCGTCCCAAGTCTCATACTTATGGAGTGTGATGAGGCTCAACAAGAAGGGGCGGATACTCCTGCTGATGAAGACTCTCACGACGATGACTCAGTCATCATAAAGGTCACTGCAGCCCCACCGGGCATGCAGCAAAAAGACATTTTGACCCTAGCCCAAGAAGCTGCTGAGCGTGATGATGTTGTTGACGAGGAGGCAATGGAAGAAACACCACAATCATTGGAGGTAACTAGTACACCAACACCTACCGCTTCCATATTTCTTACTCGCCAGAAGGGACCTCCATCCACCTCGACCTCAATTAGTGGTGGTGAAAGTGCAAAACGTACTGAAGTTCGGCAATCCACATCCTCCACTTCATCTGGCATTAGCAGCAGGACCACCACCACCAGTATCGCCGCCTCCTCCGGCCCCCAAAGACATTTCAAGTCCGCAGTTTGGGACTTCTTTAGTGTTTCCACAAAAAAGGAAAACCTCGCCATTTGTAGCATTTGTAAGTTGGCAGTTAGTCGTGGTAAGTTTGGTTCCAACTATGGTACCGGAGGCCAGAGAGGTCATCTTGAAAGAAAGCACGCTGTCCAATGGTTTGCGCACCTACAGGCGATCAAGGAAGCCTGAATTGCACGTAATGATGTTTCATCTGATGATGACGAGGAGGAAGAAGACGTGTCAAACACTTCACTTTCACCCAGTACCCCTGTCAGCAGCACACCCCATGTGAGCCACACTAAGAGTGTGGGAGAGAGTGAGACACCAATGTGCAAAAGTTCATCAGCAAGCGTAACTGGGTCGAAGATATCATCATCATCATCATCCCGTAAATGCTTGGTCCAGGGCAACATTAAAAAGATGTTGTTTACAGAAGCGCAATATGAACGCAACCACCCACTGACACGTCTGTATAACACTAAGCTGGCTAAAATGCTAGCTCTGGACCTTCTCCCTTTTTCTTTTGTAGAAGGGGTTGGTTTTCTAGAATTAGTGGCAGCGCTCTGCCCTAAATGGAAGGTTCCTAGCCGGTTCTATTTTGCCAGAGTTGTGGTTTCAGCACTACATGAAGATGTGCTGGAGGTGATTGGGGCAGCTTTGCAGAAGAGTGCTGTTCACACTATACATCTGACAACAGACATGTGGACCAGTGGCGCAGGCGCTGATTACATGTGCATCACTGCACACTGGGTCTCTTTTTCAGGGGTTAAAGCAAAGCTAAACGCAGGTGTTGACCCGGACCAAGTTTTCAAAGCTGCTCGGAAACATGCAACACTAGCCATGTTTGGTTTGGAGAAACGTCACACAGCACAAAACATTTTGGATGAGTTTAACACAAAGGTCCTTGACTGGCTGTCCCCAAAAAAACGCCAGATTGGTTATGTTTTCACGGATAATGGCACCAATGTAGTTAAGGCCATGGAGCTGGGTCAGTATTTCAGAGTGCCGTGTTTGGCGCACTGTATAAACCTGGTTGTCAAAAAATTCTTGAGTGATAAAGAGAGTCCAGCGTTCGAGGTAGTGGAGACCTGCCGAAAAATGTGCAACCATTTCAGCCATTCTTTTAAGGCCCGGAAGCATCTGAGGAGCCTGCTACATGACCGTCGAATGCCAGTGAAAGCGCTCATTCAGGAGGTGGCAACACGTTGGAACTCAACCTTCTACATGCTTGAGCGTCTGTATGAGCAGTATACGGTACTCGATCAATATTTCTTAACACAGGGTACAGCTCAGAAGGACCTGAGGATGGGTGCAGAGCAATGGCACATAGTTAAAAGCCTGACACGCATGCTTCGTCCTTTTGAGGTCTTCACGCGTGCAGTCAGCAAGGAGGACTGTAATTTGGGAAAAGCTATCCCATTGCTGTACATGCTGGAGCACCAACTGAAGGAGGTGTGTTCTGTGTTTCAAAAAGATGAAAAAAACAAAGACCCTTTTGTTTTGGCGGAGAAATTATTAGAGCGCCTACGTGGTGATGAACATCTTAAAATGATCCACTCAGAACAGCATTACATTTGTGCTACTATTCTGGATCCACGCTACAAAAAGGCGCTGGCAGGCCAAGCATTCTTTCCTTTTGATGATGAACATGTTCCAAAGTACAAACGTTGGCTAGCCTTGTCAGCCAAGAGGTTTGAAAGACAACGGCAGAAATTTGAAGGAAAAGGCAGTACATCAGCATCAGCAGGCCATCCCCAGTCAAAACAATCCACTTCTGCACCTGTGGCTGTGGCACAAGTGACCTCTCAGCCGTTAAAGACACCGGCAACCGGATCATCTGCACCAGACACAACAGAAACATTGGAGGCTGAAGAGGATTGGCTAGCTCGGCTTGGGTTTGGTTCTCAAAAGGTCACAGGCACAGCAACAGCTAAGCAAAGTGGAGGAACCTTGGATGAGGACCTTGAGTCGATGGTGAAGGACTATCTGAATGACTCAACAGAGGTCTATGTTAATGCTGACCCATTGGCGTATTGGCATGGGAAAAAAGGATTGTGGCCACAGCTCTCCAACCTGGCTTTAAACTACTTGTCTTGCCCACTCGCAAGCTTGTCTTCTGAACGTGTTTTCAGTGCTGCTGGTGCCATTGTAACTCCCAAACGGAGCCGCCTCTCGCCCAAAAATGTGGAGAGGTTAACAATGATCAAGATGAATCAGCACCTCATACCACCAGATTACAGAGTACGAGAAAGCGCGCCGGATGAAGACGAGGTGGACAGCAACGTAGATGAGGGAATTTCTACTCTGTCAGGTGACACTGAGGTCACCCTGCCTGAATTCGCAGAGTATGAAGACGGAGCCTTATTCTTATTCCTGGACCTTAACACCGAGCCCTAAAAATGACACAATGAATCAATAACTTTCTTTTTCGTCCTTATTAACTTTCATTCCTGTGTGTCTGTCTTTCTTTTTTGTGCACAGTTAATATAATTCAAACTTTAATCACCTAATCACAAAAACAAGCCCATCAGCAGAACTGTCTTCACTTGTTTGCTTATTGATTTGAAGATGCCGCAGTCTGCATTCCTCAGGTTCACATGTTCAGAAGAACATGCTACTCTATCCTCCTCCTCCAGACTCCTATTTCCATCAAAGCAGAGGGCTGGATTACGCCCAATGAAGAAAGACTCAGCACTTGTGGGGGTGTTCTACTTCTTTTCGGGTGAGTTGACGGCTCTGGGGCCATTGCTGGGAAGCTCCAATACCGGATAAAAGTGGTGTGGACCAAATCGGAGGTGGAATTTTTTTGTGTTTTTGCTGACTTGCTTGCCTTTGAAGTGCTCTTTGGGGGGGTTCTGGCTGTTTGTGGGTGAGTTTCGGGGTCTGGGAGCACTGCTGGGACAGTCTAATCTTGATTGCATTTGCTTTTCAGGAAATCCGTTGTGGTAAACCGGAGTTATGGCCTAGCTACACAGCACGTTTGGACCAAAGGCCGAGAAATATTGTAAGTATGAGATTTTGCTTTTGGGCTGTTTTGGGGTGTTGTGCTTTTTGGCGGGTGTGTTGGCGGGTCTTGGGGCATTCCTGGGAAGGTCTAATACCGGATAGAAGTGGTTGGGACAAAATCCACGCTGATTTTTTTTGTTGCTATTTCTGACATTTTGCTCAATGTAGCGTTTTCGGGGGCCTGTTTGGGGGGCTTCCTGGTGTTTGTGGGTGGGTTTCGGGGTCTGGGAGCACTGCTGGGACACTCTAATCTTGATTGCATTTGCTTTTCAGGAAATCCGTGGTGGAAAACCGGAGTTATGGCCTAGCTACACAGCGAGTTTGGACCGAAGGCCGAGAAATATTGTAAGTATGATATTTTGCTTCTGGGCTGTTTGGGGGTGTTGTGCTTTTTGGCGGGTGGGTTGGCGGGTCTTGGGGCATTCCTGGGAAGGTCTAATACCGGATAGAAGTGGTTGGGACAAAATCCACGCTGACTTTTTTTTTGCTTTTTCTGACATTTTGCTCAATGTAGCGTTTTCGGGGGCCTGTTTGGGGGGCTTCCTGGTGTTTGTGGGTGGGTTTCGGGGTCTGGGAGCACTGCTGGGACACTCTAATCTTGATTGCATTTGCTTTTCAGGAAATCCGTGGTGGTAAACCGGAGTTATGGCCTAGCTACACAGCGCGTTTGGACCGAAGGCCGAGAAATATTGTAAGTATGACATTTTGCTTTTGGGCTGTTTGGGGGTGTTGTGCTTTTTGGCGGGTGGGTTGGCGGGTCTTGGGGCATTCCTGGGAAGGTCTAATACCGGATAGAAGTGGTTGGGACAAAATCCATGCTGATTTTTTTTTGCTATTTCTGACATTTTGCTCAATGTAGTGTTTTCGGGGGCCTGTTTGGGGGGCTTCCTGGTGTTTGTGGGTGGGTTTCGGGGTCTGGGAGCACTACTGGCTATGGATACTTTACTTTGCAAGAGGTTTGAAGCAAATCCATGGTGGCAGAGGGGAGTTAGGGCCTAGCTGCAGAGCGCGCGCGGAGTGATTTGGGAAATTGGCAAAAAAATGACTAAGTCCCCACTTTTGTACTTTTGCTCTTTGGCTATTTGGGGGTCTTCTACTCGTTTTCTCCTGGGTTGACGGCTCTGGGGCCATTGCTGGGAAGCTCTAATACCGGATTAAAGCGGTTTGGACCAAATCGGAGGCGGAATTTTTTGTGTGTTTTTGCTGACTTGCTTGCCTTTGAGGTGCTCTTTGGGGGGCTTCCTGGTGTTTGTGGGTGGGTTTCGGGGTCTGGGAGCACTTCTGGGACACTCTAATCTTGATTGCATTTGCTTTTCAGGAAATCCGTGGTGGTAAACCGGAGTTATGGCCTAGCTACACAGCGCGTTTGGACCGAAGGCCGAGAAATATTGTAGGTATGAGATTTTGCTTTTGGGCTATTTGGGGGTGTTGTGCTTTTTGGCGGGTGGGTTGGCGGGTCTTGGGGCATTCCTGGGAAGGTCTAATACCGGATAGAAGTGGTTGGGACAAAATCCACGCTGATTTTTTTTTGTGCTATTTCTGACATTTTGCTCAATGTAGCGTTTTCGGGGCCTGTTTGGGGGGGGCTTCCTGGTGTTTGTGGGTGGGTTTCGGGGTCTGGGAGCACTGCTGGCTATGGATACTTTACTTTGCAAGAGGTTTGAAGCAAATCCATGGTGGCAGAGGGGAGTTAGGGCCTAGCTGCAGAGCGCGCGCGGAGTGATTTGGGAAATTGGCAAAAAAATGACTAATTCCCCATTTTTGTACTTTTGCTCTTTGGCTGTTTGGGGGTCTTCCACTCGTTTTCTCCTGGGTTGACGGCTCTGGGGCCATTGCTGGGAAGCTCTAATACCGGATAAAAGTGGTTTGGACCAAATCGGAGGCAGAATTTTTTTTGTGTTTTTGCCGACTTGCTTGCCTTTGAGGTGCTCTTTGGGGGACTTCCTGGTGTTTGTGGGTGGGTTTTGGGGTCTGGGAGCACTGCTGGGACACTCTAATCTTGATTGCATTTGCTTTTCAGGAAATCCGTGGTGGTAAACTGGAGTTATGGCCTAGCTACACAGCGCGTTTGGACCGAAGGCCGAGAAATATTGTAAGTATGAGATTTTGCTTTTGGGCTGTTTGGGGGTGTTGTGCTTTTTGGCGGGTGGGTTGGCGGGTCTTGGGGCATTCCTGGGAAGGTCTAATACCGGATAGAAGTGGTTGGGACAAAATCCATAAGGAAAAGCCTTTTGGCACTTTGGGTTCGTAAGGGTTAGCCCTAGCAGCAGGATTGCATGTGTTTTGGGGTGTTGTAGATTTTTGTAACTGAGTTCTGGGGTCTTAGAGCACTCGTGAGAATGTGTAATTTTGGTTGCAAGTCATTTGAAGAAAATCCATGGTGGGAAAGGGGGGATTTGGCATAGTTAAAGAAAGCCTCTGCCACTTTTCTTAACTTAAGGCTCGTTAGGGTTAGCAGTATTTCTATTGCATGTGTTTGGATGGGGGGGGTTTCGAGTCTTGGAGCAATGCTGGCTATGGATACTTTTGCTTGCTTGCAAGTGGTTTGAATACAATCCACGGTGGGTAAGGGGGTATTTGGGCCTACTTTTACTTTCGAAGTACGTTTTGTCACCAGTTTTCTGCTAGGCCTCGATTTTTGAGATCTGATTGGGGGTCTTCTACATTTTTGCAACTGGCTTTAGTAAGGGTCTGGGTGGAAGCACTGCTGGGAAGGTCTAATTTTGCTCTAAAACACAGTTTACAGTACACCTAGCTTGAGGGGAAAGATCCGCTAAATTAATTCGCCCATACTAATTTATCCTTGAAAAGGTGACTCAGACAGAGTACGCACTTTCAAAAATGTTGTACTGTCTATTAGGAAAATCAAAGTGTGACTTTTTGCACTACACAGCGTACATACCTTATATTTATTTATCAGTGCTGTTTTTAGTTCAATAATTACAGGCCGGGTTTCAGTCTGCAATGGGGAAAAAAGGATGGAGTCAGGCTTCACATTAGCGAGACGCAATTCAGCATCCGCCAGGCAGGCAGTGTACAGGGTGTCTTCTGGTCACCAACATTGATGGACGAAGCGTCAGCTGGAATGGAGGAGTGCCGCTAATAAGAGGAATTGTTTGCTGCATGCAACTTACTTACCAAATTCAACAGGACAACTACAACAATACAGATACAGTATCCATTATTTTATTCAATGAGTGTGTGTGACTGCATTTCTTGGATCTCTCTCTGCTTCTAAATTGATCCCTACAACCATTCTATAGGTTTTACTTCGGCTATTTTTTTAACCTAATTTAATGTAGCCCTGTACTGTCGCATTCTGGCATTCACGGTTGTCGAAAGTACTACTTACTTTTCTGTAACAATGCATTCAGTAGTGCATGCACTTCCTTTATGTCACGTAAAAGATTTATGGTTAGCTTTGTACCCCAAAAATTCTTTATGTTCAATTATTGTTTGTCCATGCTGTGCTTTTTTTTTTTCTCTCAACAAAACCTACCCAAAAAGAAACCCCCATTCCTATCCATTTTACAAACCCTAACCCTCTTCCCCCGGGTTGTGTGGTTTTGCTTGATGTGTGAATAACTGACATCAATAATTCCACACACTTGCTGGGGAGGATAAGGTCATAGCAACAGGCTGGTGAAGGAATCCGAGGATATATTCTAGACTTACTCAGCTTCAGTACTATTTCTTGTAGTATTAGCCAATGTCAAAGAAATCCTACGCAAGTACAAGTTATACTATAAATACTTTACCATTTGTTAGGCTACATTGTGGCACTGTTGTAGTCTAGTGTACTGTCACCTGCTATATTCTCTATCGTACCGTTGTAATGCTACACAAAGGACAAACCAGGTTTCATTTTCTTTTTTTCCATGGCCATTCAACTGCCACTGTGTCACACCACACCACTAGTACCAACACAAGGAGTAGGAAATTTCAGCCGCCCTGGATTGCAACCTTAATCGCCATTTCCCGTGGAGCCAGCCCTGGGCCTAGCCCTACTTTCAAACAGAAATTACAGGTAAGATAAGCGTTTGGTTGGAGGTAGTATAATGGAGTATTAGGAGAGACGAGAGATTGACGGTAGTACTACTAAAGTCCTAGGACTATTGAGGAAAACAAACTTACTGTTAAACCCCCACCCACCAGACTCAAAAGCAGTAAAAAACAGGTATGGTCAGATAAAGTTTCAAAAAGTATATCTTTATAGCCCTAACAAAATAATCTCCTGCAAGACCCTCCCTAACCCCAACGGTTGTCCTTCAAAAGTCCCCAAAAACCCAACTCCCAATTACCACCCCCCAAAAGTCTCTAAAAAAGGGGCAAGGGACACTATGGCAGGGTGCTGTTGACTTTAGCAGCCAGGGCATCATGCTCCTTGCGGAGGGTGGCATGTTCGAAGCGGAGGCCCTCCACCAAGTTCTTATAGTTCAGGACCTCCTGCTGCAGGTAGGACAGTCTGAGGGATAAGCGGCGCTGGCGTGCCTTGCAAATACTGTGGGGGCAGCTGCTGTCTTTGCTGCTCGGCGGTGGTGTTTGGCTTTGGTAGCCCGGCTCCGTACTGCTGGAGCACTGCGCTGGCTGTCAGCCCGCACGGAGGAGGATGCAGCTGTCCCAGTGGACGTTGTTGTATTACCTGACTGCGTCTCCTCCTCCTCCAGGGCCACCAGCCGCCGATATTCAGCGACAGTGGCATCCAGCCTCCGTTGCCGGGCCATTCGAGCCAGCTCCTTCCTCCTTGATGGTCTCTTGGATTTGGAAGGAGCAACTACATGAAGAAAGAAAGACATAGTCTGTAACCAATGCTCCTTAAGATTAACACAAAATGATTGAGCAGAAAGTTGTCACAGTACAAGTAGCAAATTGAAAGCACAGTACATAACTATTGAGGGCAGTATCTATGTAACCTCCGACTTCTTCATCCTTGCTCTAACATTAGTGGGAGTTTAAGGAACAAATTCTACGAGCACTATGGACTTCCATTACAGTCGACTATGACAGTACACCAGTCTTATTCTTCTTCTTCTCTCTTGTTTAGGAAAATTGGTACGTTATCTTATGCAAGCCGGCATAATGCCAGCGCAGTGAACTTGTACCCGAGAAAAACAGACGCACACCATGGTGAGTGAGACAGACTTGCGTTACTGTACCGGTTCAGTACATGCAGGTGGTGAAGCTCTTACTTTTCTATAACGGGTGGCACTGAGAATACTCTGTTAAAAGGGCTACTGCTTAATTAATTTAGCTTTCACCCTACAGTGCAAATGAGTATTAGAAAAGGAAAATGAAGAAGCTAAATAATCTGATTATCTATCACTTCACATGGGATGTATTTGATGACATATGGGATGACTTTAGGTGCTTTGCTTATTATTGAGTGAACAGTGATACACCCACACATGAATGACGTACTACTACTAAACTAAAGTTATTAAGAGAGGTAGGAAGTGTCCACCGTAATAACCGGATATATGCTGTGCTTGCAGTTGCAATACAAACTACTGCTACTATTCATGGTAGTATTTGGACAAAATTACAACTTCTTTTCCTTGTCTTTCCTACACTGGAACGGACGTGCGGGTGCGGAATTACATGCTCTTCAAAGTAACACTTAGTTCATCCAGTGACCGTCTACTCTCTCTAGATACACATATGCTATCTAAGAGTCAGATAGTACCATGAATGATCCAGGCATCCATCCATTCAAAGTATATGCACACATACAGTTTCTGTTTCACCCACCCAGGCTGTTCTCCTTACACCCATCCTTGCTTCATCATTCACCCAGCCATGCACAATACCATATTCTTTCCTTCCCAGCCACCTCGGGGACCAAGCAAACACATATCATTCTTCTTTGCCAGTCATCATTACATTTCTCGTCCTTCCACACTTACTTACACCCTTCTTTCGCTTTTCGTTCATCCCATCCATCAAGTTCAACTCAGATCTGATTGGGATTCTTCTCACCAAAAACTTCACAGCTAAGTCGAAGTACATTTAGAGGAGGGAGGCTACTACCTGGTTTATTTATAATACACCCGTGCAGAAAGCACACTCTGCAGTCTTCAATCTCAATAGGTAAGAAATATATAGCTTACCTCTGCTCGCCACCACCGTGTCATCCCCCACAGAATTGTCCGGCACTTCCACCGCCTCCTCCCCAGAGTTGTCCTCGTCCAATGCCACCGTCACTTCCACGCTGGCCCCGCCTCCAGATGTTCCACCTACAAAGTACATTTAATAATGTTAGAATACACCACTCACTACTATATAATATTTGGTCTAGGAGGAAGAAAGAAATGTGAAAAAAACAGTATACAATGTAATAATTTGTGACTGTCTACTATAAAGTAAATATGTCCCTTTTTCCAGGGAAGGCTGTTGTCTTGCTGCACTTTTTGGCACAACTGATGAATGCTTGCTTTTTATTTTTAACACGAACCACTTTTTCTCCTAGAAGACAGAAGCTTGACTTCTAAGAACACGAGCAGGATCAAGTTCAAACCAGGTGAGAGCTCGGCTCGACCACAAGAAATGTGTCCAATTAATCGTCAGCACTAAGCACTTTTCCATTTTCAGTTAAACGTTTACTTTTATGACAAACTTGATTTTAATAAATGTGTTTACTTTTAATAAAGCTTTTAAACTTAAATAGACTCTGTGGTTTTTGGTCCTCCAGACTAGAGTGGATTAGCTAAAGGTTTTGCAATTTTTGCAAGCATGAGTCCGTGCCTCTGACATCATTGGGGAATAATCATATTCATCGGTGACTTTGGGAGCTAAATGACTCTGCCACACTATCTAGTCAGTAAGGAGATTGGGGGTTCAACTACAAAGTCTGTTATCACTGAGGTATGTGGAAAGTCTAACAGCACCTATTATAATTGATAAGCTAAGCAATGCATTATTTAGTGTCCATAGTTCTGTTTGTGCAGATTTGTCCCTGCAACAGTAGTAGAATGGATTGTCCTCCTATCCAAACCAAAAGTAAAGTAGTATCTTATTCTTTCTTGAAGGTCATTCACCTTTTTATTGTTGGCAATTGTCAAAGAATAAACATTTAGAAGACTTGAAAAGACATTATGGACAATCCCAGAGGACTGCACTCTGTGCATAGAGCTATTGCTGACTAGAATGGGAGTCCAATGGAATTGCCAAATGTGCAATCTTAGTTAGCTACACAGACAGACTAATAAGAATAATCTAGTAATACCACACAGAGTCATAGTCGAGGCAGGATAAGACTTTAGATCCAGTCTACAAGAATATCAAAGACGATTTAGAAAAAATCGAATGAGGAACGCTGGGAAAAAATAAGTACTCTATATTAAAATTAAAACTTACTAGGGCCAGCAAAGGAGCCCTCGCCTGCCCGATCCTGGCCTGCATCCTCAACAGCACCCTCCTCCTCCTCCTCCTGTGTCCTCCTCTTGCCCCTGGGGGAAGCTGATGTACAACATGAAAGAAAGAAAAACAGAAAACATGGATGATATTTGTGAACCAAATCAAACATTTCAAAAGAACTAACAAAATATTTTGGCGAAATAGCAAATAGACAACTATTCAACGGGATATATTATTGACCAATCTCATGTGGTCTACTACGTTATTAGTATTGCTTGATTTACGGACCGTCGAATTGTAAACTTCTTATGTAACTCACTACATAAAGTACTAAAAAGGTTTGCCTAGGATTGGCAGGCAGCAGTCCGCAGCACGCGAAGTGACAGCCAAAGTCCACCGTGATTGCAAATCAGCGACAACACTAAAGTTTCCTACTACATTAACCAGTCATTAAAATACTCAAACTATCAATCCACCACCACTATTTCTTCCTATCGCCATGTGTACAAAGGAAGGACTGGACTTGAGTCTGTAGGGGCTGATTTAGAAGCCCCTTGCGGCTCTTTTGCTCCATTGTTGCGTGACTTTTGTGACGCAGCAGCACAAAAGAGGCGCAATGATGCGGCGTATATTAACAACGTGACACATATGGGAGATGCATCACGTTGTAAAGCCCTGCGCCATCAGGGGGGGTTCCGGCGCAAGGGAGGGCGTTCCTGCGCAGGAACGCATCCTAAAAGTGGCTGAGGGAAATCTACAAGATTTCAATAACTCACTTTAACGACAATGATGCGTGACTCAAACCCTGCGCCTGCTTGAAGCAGACGTACGGCTTGACGCAGCATTGGAGAGATAGGGCACCCAAGAGCATTGATGGAGCTGCGCCATCGTTGCGACGCAACTCCAGCAATGCGCCGGCCTTACGGCACAGATGCGTAACGCTTTGGTGACGTTTTGGGCCCATGGTGCGCCGCATTGTAAATACGGCGCACCATGGGTGATAGTGCCGTGGCGCACAATTACTGGCGCATCCCTGCTACTTTGCAGGGATGCGCCGGTAATTAAACATCTGAACCTTAGTGTGTAGCATTACGCAGTTCTTTAAACTACACTCATACATAATTTCACAGGCCAATGAAATGAACACAAAATCGGAAACAAATAAGCATAGTAGCAACACTACTAAGAAGGAGAGCAGGGCACCTGAAATGCACAGAAGATATTGAAATATAATATACCTACAATGTAATGAGCAGCATTATTGCTCTTGGTAAAAAAAAAAAAAAAATTGCAATATAATAACACAGCAGGAGAAAACAGAGTAGTAAAGAAATAGCTACTACTACTACTTACCAAGCCCGGGGATCTCGAGGCCAAGCAGGTCGAGCAGATCTCGTTCACGGGTCAGGACATCCGTCCCGCGGTGGGTGGCCTGGTTGTAGGTGCGCCGGACGCGAGAGTGGTGGTACATGGCCCGGCACACCTTATCCCACCACTTCCGGCGATCCCGCATCCCGTACCCGCCTCCGATCTTGCCGCCTGCCATTATGGTCCTGGGGAGGTGGCGCTGTACATAGAACAGTAGTGCGCCCACCTCCTCCGGGCTGAAAATCTCCCGGGGTGCGACTGTCTCCCCCCTCAAACACCCGCACGGGAGCCGGGCATGGGGTGCGGGACCCTTCCCCTTCTCGGGATGCTTCCCGGCTCCCTTCACCATGGTCTGGGCGGAAAGGAATAAAGAAAATAGAATAGGGAAGAGAAGAAAAGAAAAGAGTTTAAAAAAGTAGTTTAAAATTAACAAAAAGTAGCAGTAAACACAAAAATATAGGGCTAGAAAAATAGAGGGGTAGATAATAAGTAAAATAGATCAAAAAAAACTTCAAACAAGCAAAGGATGGCACAGATTTAGAGAGGATACAAGAAGCATGCCCAGAACCATAGCAATGAATGAGAAACAAGATGGCCGCGCCCGTTCACGACCGCGCGGATAAGTTCGCGCGAGATGTTCCTCGCGAACACTCGAGAAATTGTACTTGCGAGCCGCACACTTTGCGAGATTACACTTCGCGCCCGGAAACGGAAATACGTCATGCAAACAAGATGGCCGCGCCCTTGAACGACCGCGAGGGTAACTTCGCGCCTTGCGCTACAAGCGGCTCGCGAAAACGCACAACACCTTGCGAACTAACACGCCGCAAAAAAAGAAATCGCATATTCGCACGAATTCACGGCTTCCGAATCCGATCTCGCGCGTGTTCGCGCCCCGCGAATCCCGCGAAATTGCAGAAAAATGAGTTTTGCAAAATTGAAAGCAATCGGCAGGTGCAAGAGTTCAAACTCATCATTAGTAACAATTCACTGTAGTGCTTCCTGACTGGGGCCCCTCCAGAGTTCAGTTTCTAGTTGCAACAATTGTATGACCCTGCTCTGACCCTCACAGCAGGCTCATAGAATAGCTAGAAGTAGGCCACAAAGGTCCTGGAAAAAAAATTGCACTGCAACAGAAAGCAAATTACTGATAAGGAAGCAGGTGCCAGACCTGGAATTCTAAAACAGTGACACATTAATAAACTAACCCCAAATTAATTCATGTCAGTTGAAGCAGGGCAGGTGTGCTTGCTTTCCCCCCCCCATCATCTACAGTGATGATGAACCAGAGGGTGGCATTGATGTAACAGAGGGTGGCATGGGTGAAAGAGAGGGTGGCAGTGGTGAAACAGAGGGTGCTGGGAGGCTGTGATGATGAACCAGACGTAGAAACAACATAGTTGCGACCGTTGCGAGCCGACAAGTAAGTTCGCAATTGCGAACTAGTACCAAATCCTCGCGAACTGGCAGAAACCCTTGCGAACACAAAAAAAAATAATCTGCAAATTCGCGGATTTTGCGGATTGCGAGTTTGCAAATTCGCAAAATTCGCGAACGCCAGATTCGCAAAATTCGCCCATGCTTAGAGCTGAGCACACGTTCAGACTCAGATTCTACGTCTAATGAACCCTCCAGAGAATCCGTTTCATCCGACCACTCCTCCTGAACATTTATGCCATTCTCATCAGAAAAAGAGTAGAACTCGCTAGGCTCCTTGTCTTTTTCTTCAGGCAAGTAAGTCTTTAAAGAGCTTTCCCCTGACACTATTTGACCCGATGAGTGGCTCCCAGCCAGCAGATCTGAACAGTTAGTAGGTTGTTTGGAGTGGGATGTAATCAAGAGTTCGGGAAGCGGTAATGGTGTTGTATGGAGCCCAGGTGGAGTTGAGTCTATTTGTGCCCCCAAAACATTTTCCCCAGCCCCTGAAAAAGACATACATTGCCCCTCTGACTCTTGTATCTGAGTAGTAGCAATCGGAGCCTCCAATATAACAGGGAAAGGAATCTGAGCTGCTCCTTCTATGCTACTTAGGGGTTGCATACATGGAGTTGGGAATATCTCCAGTTATATCGGTCAGTAAGGTTTCTGTGGATTGCACCAGCTCCGGTTCCTTAGTAGTAGTAGGAGATATGGTGCAGAGATTTTCTTCATTAGATAAGTTATGTACTGCATCGTTGATAATCTCTTTTGTCGCATTTTTCTTGGACCCACTCTGAAGTCCTTTCTTAAGAAATAGGTCCAAAACAGTCCCACCGGTTGAATTTAGTTTCCTTCTGGCAGCATGTAAGTCTTGTCTTGCTGTTAAGTCGGCAATAGTTTGCTGCTTTCTCGGCTTGGATTTGCCGGAATTGGATAATGGTGAGCTCCTTCAGCTTCATCAAGCAGTTCCTCGAGTTGATCATGTTGCTGACGTTCGGCTTCTTTGCGAAGTTCACGAGCCGCCTTAGCAACCCGTGCTCTGGTTGCTGCAGCGGAGGCAGCGGTCTTTGCCGGCATATTTTCAAACAAGCCCGACCCAGGGTCAGAAGCTTTCGTCTCAATTAGCGTGACAGTTGTCTGGGTCGGGGGGACTGCTCCGCGGAGTTTTGCTGCTAAGAGATTGAGAGCGCAGTCGAGGGAGCAGTCCTCCGTAACAATGTCTCCTTGGTCAGTTAATTCACTGAAAGCCGAGCGTGGTTGATTCCGCAGCGGAGTCCGGAATAGCAGGCGACCCCCGCCCTGCCGTGTCGAGCTTGAGAAGCAAACTGCAGCTGGGATTGGAAGTGTCGGAGTGGGCACTCGCATCTCAGCGGTATAGCCGAGCGAGTCTCCTGGGGTGCTGGAGGACGGTAGCTGTTCGTAGGGCTCGTGGATTTCGAAGAGTAGCATAGAAAATGTCTTTCACCCTGACCAGTTCAGTAAAGGTAGGTAGGAATCCGAGGCTGCAAAGCAAGTAGCAGAGGCTATCGCTATCCGCTTGCCAAGCGTTTGACTTACGATCATCTCAAAGAGAAATTGAACAGAATGGGTTGTGAAAACTGACAGTCCTCAAAGGCCTAGAGGAGTTCTGTCTGGGGAGGACCAAAGGAGTGTGGTGTAAAGAAGGGGTGGGATATATATATATATATATACAATTTCAAAACCTAGTTGGTGAAAATATTGTCTTGAGGTATGTCCAGCATTGAAACATGGCAGCATTATTGGTGTCTATTATTATTGGGCTGAAAGAAAAACAGAAGTCATTCAGTGTGGAAAGTTGCAGACATGTAAGTGTTGAGTAAGTAAATGATGAAGCACCAGTCAATAGGTTAAGTGCCAGAGAGCAAGTTTATTTGTGGAACTTGCAGCATGTAAGGAGCCCACGACTGCTCCTCAGATGTCTCACCTGCTGAAATTCTAGCAGAACACTCAGGACATAGGAAGCAGCCCAAGCGGGAGTATGGGCCAATAGCAAGTTGTCCTTAAAAAAAACTGTTAGATTTAGGGGTTTCTAGTTGGCAGAGATTGGTATATTTGTTCAAATAGGGACCCTTGCGTCAAGTCAGGGTAAGGGGGTACACTCCTAAAGTAACCCCTACTCACTGCCTTGGTAGCTTGGCATGAGCAGACAGGCTTATCTCAGAGGCAGTGTGTAAAGCATTTGTGAACACATACAGTAACCCAGTGACAACATTACAGATATACACCACACAAGTTGTAGTATAAAAATAAGTATTTTTTTATAGACTTAACACAAGACTATAAACAACAAAAATCCACAATACTGTACTTAAAAATGGTAGAATTAGCTTAGTTCTCTTAAGATGTAAAATGCGATACTTTGAGTTAAATGTACCTTTGGATGCCTAATGCTATACAACGAAAGTGTTGCAGGGAAGGTGATGCATCAGTTCCTTACACGCAAGAACGGTGATGCGTTGGGCCCCTACTGATGAGTAGAGGATGCTTCGGTTCTTCTCGGCATGGGGAGGTGATGCGTCGGTTTCTTACTGCGCTTCCGTGGCATTGCGACAGCAGCGCAATGAACAAAAATGGCCTCTTTTCCTTGATGCAACACGATGCGTGCACGCCCAATGGCTGTGCGTCGACTCAACGATTCTTCAGAGCCATGGCAGGCCCTGCGACATGCTTCCCGGTGATGCAGCGGTGTCTGATGTGACGTCGATTCTCTTCTCTGGGGATGCGAGGCGCTTCAGTGACGATGCAACAGATGCCCCGGTGACATACTTTCCCAGCGATGCCACAACAGCGGCTGCGGGGGTGGCACGCTTCTCCGATGATGCAGCGGCATCTGGTGCGACGGCGATCCTCTTCTTTAGCAATGCGAGGCACTTCTGCGTTGCGAAGCGACAGCCGCAGCAGCGGCGACACGCTTCTTCTTCCTGAGTTGCGCTTCCAGCTCCTTCCGATAGGCAGTCCCTCAGAAAGCCCACCACAACGTAGGCACTTCCAAAGAACTCTTGGGGAGCTGGTGGGTGAAGTCTGTTGTCCCTGAGACTTCAGCAGCAGGCAAGCTCTATCTCAAACCCTTGGAGATACTTCACAAGTTGAATGAAAGTAGCACAAAAGTCCTTTCTCCTCTCTTTGGCAGTCAGGCAACCACTGCAGGCCAATTCCTCACACTTAGGGATGGTCTCTCCTCGGTCTCTCTGGTTCCTATCCACAGCAAAGGTTTCTTCTTGTTTCCCAAAAGTGATCTAAAGTTCTGGGGTGTGGGTCCCCCCTTTTATACTCATTTTCTCTATGTTCTCTTAAGGCAGAGAGGCCTTTCCTTAGTCCACACCAGTTCTTGTCAGTCCTGGAGCACTTTGTTGACAAAACTCCTTCTTTCCTTTCACAGTGCAGGTCAGGGACATCAGACACACCACAGGAGGTGGACCCAGCACTGTGGAGGGAAGGCACAGCCCTATTCAGGTCCCAGGTGCAACTCCTCCCTCCCATCTGCATGCAGATCTCTCTATTCAGCCCTATGCTGACTCACCCTGTCTCCTGGAATCCCCCAGCCCCTGTAACTCAAACTCCAGACAAGGAATACACAACCTAGCAGAGGCAGGGTTGGATGGTTAGACAAGAAAATACATACTTTCTAAAAGAGGTATTTTTTCAAACACAGAATGATAAAACCAAATTCACTAAAATATGTGTTTTATCATTCT
The DNA here is from genome assembly GCF_964263255.1 of Lissotriton vulgaris. NCBI lineage: Eukaryota > Metazoa > Chordata > Amphibia > Caudata > Salamandridae > Lissotriton > Lissotriton vulgaris. Next base: position 1,715,459,128 of record NC_141685.1, on the reverse strand, counting down.
AAGTTCAGGCATACTAAACTCGAATTTCTACCTAGTTCCCTGAGTCAGTTAGGATTATAAGATGTAATAATCAAACTGCCCATTCTGGCCTATGGGGAACAGTTAGCCTTGCAATAGTGAAAAAAGAAAACGGCTGCAATTCACTATAAGGACATGCCACACACAAAAGGGCATGGCCTACCTTTTACCTACAACATTCCCTGCATTGGACCTACCAAAGGGGTGAATAATATGCAGAAAAAGGGAAGGTTTAGGGACTGGCAAGTGGGTGCACTTGTTGTTAACGTATCTAGGACCCTAATTAAATATTCCCGATTTATGCCCTTATGTGGTTATAACAAATCATATCCTTATAAAGGCATAAGAATCATATCCATATTTAGTCATAGCAATGCAGTCCAAATACGGCAGGGCTACTTCCCTAAACTCCTAGAAAGTACAACGCGTTCTTTAAACAAACCAAACCTCCAGCAGCCTACGAATTCCCCCTGCTTTTGTTTTGATTTGTACTAGAACTCTTGAGAGTCCTGAAAGAACTGCCAGTTCTTAGTGATAGTTCTTTTTGACTTCATATGTCCAACCTTACATCAAACACGGCACCTTCCAGGTTTAAATATACCAGCATTTGCCTTAAGCAACACACGGTGGTTTGGAGCAGAGAGGCTATCTACTTACCCAAAGCCCTGCTGATGTGAGTGCCGAAGGAAGCCGTCCCTCCCATTTGACGCACTGAGAAAGACGCTGTCTTTTCTCCTGCCGAGAAAATCCAACTCCAGTGTTTACAGTCACCCTTGCGGGATACTGGGAGATCTAGTCCTGAGAACGAGATACAAGACCTCCTTCATTCTAAAATCAAGGTACGGAGCTGATTAGATCCTTAGAGAATTCTTGATTCAGATTCTTGGCAAAACTTACTAAACTTGAACTGCAACTCCCTTACTCCTTCCCACGTACTAGGCTTAGGTTAGGTACACTGGGGTAGGCGTAATTTAGAAGCACCAGTTGAGTACGTTTAGTCAACTTTTATCTTTGTATGTATTGTATATATTTTATCCATTTTAAGTATCATATGGCTCAGAAACCATATCAATGCATTTACAGTATTATTTCATAATACTCCTTTTACTGTACGCATTTTACTTTATGATAAGTATTGCAACTGTGGCAATTCACTTCTCTTGCATGAGAAAGAAGATTGCTCAATAAATAACACCTTTTATTGAAAACGCCCGTCTCTCTATTTCTCTGCACTCTGGTGAAACTAAGTATGCATGATTGACTGAGTGAAATAGCTATCTATTGTTTTCACACGACTCTTGAGATATACTCCTTATTCTGGAGGGAGCGAAGTTGTCATGTTTATGCGGTTGTCAGAAACTAATCCCTTCTTGTCTAATCAGGAAAGTTAACTCCTTCCTGTTCAATCGAGAAAGTTTCTAGTGACCTCTGAGCTGGCTGGCATACCTAATTAAGTCTAACATATTCAGTAAAGACCTAGTCAACCTCAGTCCTACGTCTAAACTGCCGTTTATGTTATTCCAATGTGCAGAGCCTATTGGGAATATAGGAACTACACTACATGGCGCCCAATGTTTGGTAAGGCGATAATCTAACGCAAGAGACTATAGTAACTCAGTCGTTCTTTTCACACAGACCCCTTTTCCCGTAAAAACTCCAATAGACGTCTTGAGTGGGTGAAAGGTTAATATCCACCAGAACCTAGTAGGAAGAGATTCCTATGTATTAGTTTTTGGTTTAGTCAACATTGAAGGATACAGTGTTCCAAAATATTGTGCACCTAATCTTTGTTTCCTCAAAACTTGCTCTGCAAACTTTCTGTCAGTAAAAATGTCAGACAGTGAGGACGAAAGGGAGAGAGCTAGATTAGCAGCTAAACTCGTAGCGGATGACACAATTGTCCAAAATAACGACCCGGATGCAATAATCATCCAGGTCAATATAAGAAAAACCATAACTATAAAACTTATAGAGAATGGAGTATCATCAAGAGGTGGTACAGTCGTATTTGTGGTAGAGGCCCATGAATATCGACAGACAGAGGTATTCTACTCCTGGATACATTTTCCGACACAAGACGCCAGTTACCATCCACCGAGAGACGTCGGGAGGGTCAGACGACTTGAGAAACTTTATCCTCATCAAAATTATCACAACATTCCTATGAGGGGATCGATCTGGCCCTAACTTCTACTTCTAGATGCTCATAACCTGAGAGCTAGTATCCACAGCGCCGATATACTTGAAGCTATTTATCAGTAGCACCAGATGCATATTCAATTCTAGTATCAACGGAATCCTCCACGTCGTGATCAACTACATTGAAGGAGATCACACTTCTATCATATAAACCTTGTATCTGCACTTCCCCTACAACTATGTTGGGTCTACAAGGTTGAACAATTATATATTTAGGATTTTCAACCAGCTCCCCTACTCATCTTGAGCTGTTTTAAGTCAAAGCTGGGTCACCTGATGAAGGCTAATGAGTCGAAACGCGCGTAGTGCATCTACCGCTTTGCCTACATCATGTTTATTCATCTTCTTCTTTCTAATTTTATGTCTTGTCATAAGTTTGTCTTTGTACCTTTGATGAAAAACCCTTATTGATTTAGAAATGCATCAAAAGGCTTCTTAAAAATATTTATCAGCTATCTTCTACAAAATTCATATTTAAAAAAAAAAATATTTTTTATAAAATCAAACAAAAATAATAAATTTTGAATAAAAGTACAACTATGTGGTCAATGATAATTTATGTATAGTGGGTTCCTATATCACTATTCCTTAATGTTTTGTGTGTACTAGTAATAGACCTTTTTCAAACTATACATTTTCCAGCAGCACATGCTGTAACACATGAGTTCCACTACTACAAAATAGCGGAATCTCCAGAGGAATACTCTCCTTTCGAGGAAGTTGAAATTCCACTAACATACCAAGAGCACCGGCTCTGGTTTAATGGAGCCCTAAAACATCAAAAACACATTACCAGGCTCGGTCCACTAGGTAGAGCAGGAGACACATGGCCGGTTCTAGCCAGCTACACACCAAACCCCGACATTGAAACAATGTCAGACAGAGAACTTTTAGTTCAGTTAAAACAACTAATTAAAATACATAGACAATTGGTCCAATATGTCATGCGGACTTCAACAGTCCAACCTACACTTAAAATTCCACAAAACACCCCTCAACAGGGGAACACAAATAAAATTACACCACAGAATATACAATCATGTCTTGGTAAAACACCCGCAAAACAGGAACAAATTCCATTCTGGTTAGCTCAAAAAATCACTCAAATAGAGGCAGTATTTCCAGATACTACCCCTCACGAAAAACACAGAATTCTGACTATCTGTCTCCCAATGGGGATCGCACCACATGGGGAGGACTGTGACACTTGGGGCACAGTCTTTGAGTCTATCTACACAAAAACACATGGTGTTCCGTCTATGGCGGTTATACCAGACGTACTAAGACAGATTCAAAATGAATACGGTCCAGAACCTGCTTTAACTCTAGGTATGAAATTACTGAAAGACTTTAAGCAGGTCTCAGCTATATTATTAGCCAACATAAAAGGAGAAGCAGCATCTGTGGCGATCCGCCAAAAATTGAAAGAGACGAATATAGCAGAACAACCTTTTGAACTTGCTAGAATAATTGAAAAATCCTATGAAGAATTAAGTAGAGATAGCTTGGGTGGTAAACCAGTAAAATCCCACCTAATTGAAAATCCCGAAAAGACTTTCATTAAAAATAATCTCAATTCTCAAAAGAAGAAGTGGGAGGGTAATAAACAAACCTCTCCCAGATAAAAACAGTTTCAGACCAGAGGAAGGTCTCCCCAATGAAGAAATTGATCTCCAGAGGGGGGGGGGGGGGCAAGTCTCCACAACTGGAGCCCTCTGAAAAAAGATACAACCCTAGAAATAGGGACAATTTGAAAAAACCTGACAGATATCAAGATATTGATACACGCCCCTCTCGATCTCGTCAGACTTCCTCAAAGAAATCAGAAAGAAGAGGACGGTCAGAACATAAAGAAGAGCACGTCAAGTCGAAAGACAAGGAACCTGATCATTAAAGTAAAAAATTACAATTTCCCAGAAAGAAGGTAGCCAGTATTAAAGTAAAACATGCTGAGAATTCTGAGAACACAACTGAAAAACAGAGAGTTGGCCCAGACAATGCTAGACAGGGCAGCAGAAGTCACCATAGCTCGCAAGGTCCTGATGAATCTTCTGGAGACAGTGGACATGAATAAATACATTCAAGTGGAAACTGCAGACACCCGAGTTAGCGTGCCCCATAAGCTATATGAAATAACATTACGTGTAGAGGGAGATAAAACTAGGAAAATAAAAGGTCTCTTTTGGGAGAATCTATCTAAATGCTATGATATCCTTCTAGCAGAAAAAGACTGGCCACCAGAGTTTGTCACGGAGTGCCCACATGGCGAAGAAATGATTATGCCTACCTTCTCAAATCACATTCCAATTCATAAAAGATACACATTTTCTAGAAAATGGGCAGTGGCCCAAGCCCCTGCATTATATAAAAATCATGTAGGATAGGATGAGGATTCTCCTCACCATAAAATCCAGTTAAAAAATCAACCTACTGCAGAAAGGCAGTATCCTGGTAAGCAAGAAGCTAAAAAACATGTAAGAGAAATTTTAGATCAACTTGAATATCAGGGGGTGATTTAAACATGCACCTCACAAATGAACAATCCTTTGTTTCCTGTCTCCAAGCCAGACGATTCATATCATCTAGTTTTGGACTACAGACACCTAAACTCCTGCTGTAAAACTTTTGCAGTACAAAACTCACACAGTGCAGCACTAATGAATAACATCGTGCGCAAGAAATATAAAACGACATTAGATATTTCAAATGGTTTCTTCTGTCAAAACATAGCACCTGAAAGCAGATATTTCACTGCTTTCTCCAGCATGGGGACCCAAAAACAATTTTGTCGTCTCCCACAGGGATTCAAGAACAGCCCAGGGTTATTTTCAGCCAGGGTAACAGAGTTACTACAAATATATGAGGATGAGGCATTATCTTATGTCGATGACGTCTATCTTACAGACGATGACCTGGAGACTCAATTGAAAAGAGTTAACACCATAATACTTGGGCTCGCATCTGAAGGGTACAAATTTAACTTTAAAAAATCATGAATTGCCCATTTAACTGTCCTATTTTTAGGATATGAATTATCAAGTGAAGGCAAAAGCCTAGCAGACAACTTCTTAGAGAAGTGTGCAGTACTCCAAGCTCCAAAAATGCTGAAAAACTTACAATCAATACTAGGTTTCCGGAATTTCGGAAGAACATACATTCTAAATTATGCAGAGAGGGTTAAACCCCTCTACGAATTAATTAAACCTGATTTCAAACCAATGAATTGGACTCAAAAACACACAGAAATTTTAAGATCATTACAGACAGACATGTTAACTAAAACAAAACTGCAAACACACGCAAACGAACGAAACCTTGTAATCAGAGTTATCCCAGGAAGATGCGGATTCACATACCTGACCTCTAATGCGGGAGAAACGGTACCAATAGCTTACAAATCACACTTGTACATACAAGCTGAAATGAAATTCAGTTCTACTGAAAAAATTCTAACTGTGGTTCAAACTGCTGTAGCAAAAGAAAGAGCCCTAGCACAAGGTAAACGTATAATAATCGTTACACCGGTACCTGTCCTAGAAGCAGTAACAAGAGAAAGCTTTACCTCCGAGATGGATATAATGGGTTAATTCTCTTGCTGCACCAGACGTAGTATACGAATTTGATCCTAACTTAAAAACACAAGAATTCCTACAATACGGATATGAATGTCCTCTGCCGACCGAAATCCTGCCTCTCGATCATTACGGCTGTATTATCTATACAGATGGCTCAGCACAACCGGCAGTTGGGGGTAAACAAGCCTATAGTGCTGCGTGCGCAATTCTTAAAGGTCGTTGGCACGAAGGAAAATTTAAACCTTGGGTCACTAAAACTCAATCACTCGGAGACTGTACAGCTCAGCGAGCTGAACTACAGGCTTTTAAGATGGCACTTGAAAATACTGATCGTGAATTCCCGACACTAATAGTGTGCGATTCTTATTACTGTGTCCAGTCTTACAATGAATACTTGCAGAACTAGGTTCAAAACAACTTCAAAGATGCAAAAGGTGGCACAATCAAGCATAACATGCTTTGGGAACAAGTAGTTCTTTTACAGAAAGAACTACAAAAGACTCACATGATTCATACACTGAGTCATCAACGTGATGGCGTTCACGTTGCGGGGAATTCATTGGCTGATGAGGCAGCAAAAGCAGCTGTACAAACGGCTCCCGTAGCTGCCATTACTCGGTCAAAATCAAAAATAGACAGCGAGATAATGCAAGCTGTCAGGGCTTCAGTAAAAGACAGTGGTAAGACACTCCTGAAAGGCTTTCCAGTAAAGTACTCATATAAAACTGATGCAAACAATGTTCCATTTTCTCAAATCCCTGGAGTGGGGGATAGAGCAATTCCAACCACGGAACACAGGTTAGGACTAATTTTAGCGGCACACGAAGGACTCACTTCTGCACATGCTGGTGTTTCCGCAACAGTATAATTATTAAAACAGAGATATTGGTGGCCATGCATGAGAAAAGAGACTAGGAACTATGTTCTAGAATGTGAAATATGCCAAAAAATGAAAGTATCAACAGTGAAATGACGAGCGCAGACGCCCCTTCTAATCTCAGACAAACCATTAGCATGTGTTTACCTGGACCACTGTGGTCCCTTAGAAAGGGACGGCAACTATAAATATATCATGGTCGCAGTGGATTCCTGCACGAGATTCATTTGGATGTGGCCCTAGTGCTCGGCTGACGCCAGAACTGTTATAAAAGATTTGCGAGTCTTTATCGGCACATACCCAATTGGCATGCTACATTCTGACCAGGGTCCTGCGTTTAGCTCTCGGGCTTACAAGGAGGCCATGGCCAGCATGGGCATTGCATTGTGGTACTCTAGTCCATTCCATCCTGAGGGAAATGCGGTAGTGGAGAGAAAAAACTGTGACATAAAGCAATCTATAACAGCAAGGGTATTAGGTTCGGGTGACAGGTGGGTCAAACATCTAATAAGTGTCCAACGTAGTCTTAATAACATGCCAAGAAATTCTCTAGGAGGTATCAGTCCGTACAAACTTTTGTTTGGTACTAGAATGATCATCCAGGATCTGGATTGTCAGACTTCAGTGGTGAAACAAAAAACCTTTGACATCAAAGATCATTAGGCTGTTTTACAGGACTTAAATGAAACAAGAAAAAGTCTAAGTAACGAAAAGCTAAAGCCAACGACCACTGAAGAAAAACCACCTGTCCCAGCAAGACCTGTCTGGATTCCAAAGATTGCGGATCTGGTCAGAGAAAAGATTGCGGTGAAGAAGGAATTTGGGCCTTCTTACAGAAAAGCAGTACCTGTCTTAGCTGTCAGCGTAACAAGATCAGTAGTACTACCACCCCTTGCAGGTAAAAAGGAGAACCGAGTTGTATCAATCGACCTGGGGAAACCACAACCATATGGCCAATAATAAGTAGTAGGCCCAGTGGACTCCCAAGAAATAGCAAAAGACCAAATCTTGCTACAATCCAAGAGGTTCAAACTGAGAGACTAATCACATTTGATAAACCTTCAGTGAATAAAAAAGTACTATGCAACAAAGCCATGGAACTTGTGCCTCTTGAAACCTAAATTGCAACAGTTCATCAAGAAACACCTATCTACAACGATGTAGCCTCGGACTATACAAATATAACAAAAGAAAATCCAAAGAACAATGGAAATCCGGAATCAATTCCACCAATTGACAGAACTGCATCTGGCTACTTTATCAACTTTGATGACTTTTCCGATGATCCAAGTGAACATGGAGACAAGCCAGAAACAAAAACTTTCAAAAAGAAAATCACAGAGCTCTTTCATCAACTCAGAGAAACATATCTAATTTCACCATGGATTAAATTGTGGATTGTGTTGGGTGTATTTTTCCTCCTTCTGTGGCTCATCTTGGTTTTAAGTTTGGGTAGATTTATTGATGGAAAATATAGTACAATAGACACAGCAAGTCAGAACATCAACCAGGTCCTGAAACCACACAGATCTTCTCACATCGAAAAAAGAGAACTATCATCAGTGAACATCACAGCCATCCCTATACCTGGTGGTATAGCATGGGACAAAACTGACTTTGAAATCTATGGCCCGCTTGAGCTCTTGAAATATCCACACCAATTCAAGATCTCCTTAAGTGACTTTGTATCACCTAGTACTTTCTTTGATGATTGGGACTTTGAAAATATTAATAATATGATGTCAGATTTAGAAATGTCAGCAAAATTTACAGAACATGATTATTTACAGGGTTTATCGAATTATGAGGAAATGTATTGCTTCAATCACTTTGGGCATCATTATCTGCATAAATCTGCTAATCCTAGAAATGTTTTCAGTTATAATCAGGGGGAACATTGTCCAACTCCGCCAAAAGGCAGTTTGAAAACATTTTATGAGAAGTTTCCGTACTTTTCGGGATTTAATTACACTAATCCAGAAACGTTTTATTTCAAAATGTTAAATAAGACAGGAATGAAAAACATGTTGACAAATACTAATCTGATTTATTCTGAAAAATGTTATGAAAAAATGTCTACATTTGGTTTTGAATTTTGGAAAAACAACATTGAGACAAAAAACATCTTGCTTACAAAAGAATGGCAGATGTAAGGTTTAGAATCATTATTTAGAGCCTGCATGATCCCAGAACAAATAATGTTCCTGAATGACACCATTCAACAAACAACCTGTTTGGTCTAGCCAAGATAAAAGATTTAAACAACCCGTCCATACCAAAGCCTATGCCTGATAGAAACACCACTATAGATGAGGGGTTAGACGTGTCCTATATTTTAAAACAAAACAGAACAATTCCTGATTGGAACAAATGGTTGATCTGGCCCACAGACACAAATAACTGTCAAGATAGATTCCTGAACAAATTACAGGGGTTCAAACAGAACTGGCCAGACCCGAGATATTCCCAGAGACAACATCCATGGATAATTACAACGTACAGTGTAGGAAAACTATGCCTCGACTGGCTACAGAGATCCACACTTCCCCAAATTAAGCAACACTTAACTTTACTTAAAGAAGGTGCTGACTTGCGAGATTTCATAATGGGACCTTGCAAACAGCGTCAAAAATGTTTCCTATACGCCGGTATCTACGCAGCTTACAATGAAGCTTGGAAAGTAACACAAATTGAAACTGCAGAAAACATACAAGAAATTGATCGTATTATTTTGTAAAAATCACTTTCTGTAGTGAACAATGGGTTAACGACTCTGTCCTCCAGAATGTATTCACTGGACAGCATTGTATCATCTGCTATGGATATAATAGGACAGGATATGCTAATGTTACAACATGACCAGTCCCAATTACGTTATATTGTACAGCTAGGCTGGACGTTAAAAAACCTCCATTCAGTCTACGTGCCATGGCGTCTAATCAACACAACGTCATTATTTTCTATCTTTAACCTTACTGATAGACAAATCTCAATGGCACAAAAAGGAGCAGACTACACGGTGCTGAACATTGAAAAACTAGAAAGATTATCATTGACATTGTCAGAAAGACCTGTCATCGAATGGATAATACATGGCACCATTACAATCCCGATAACAACGTTTCAGTTTCAATACTGCCAAAAGTATATACCAGCAGTCCTGTATGAAAGGTTGGGTAAAGGATGCATCAAGTCAACCTGAAATTTACCTTATAGTGAAGAGAAAAAAGAGGTATTTCTTAGTGGTAACAATTGTAAAAAATCACTAAGCGGTACACTTCTGTGTCAAGGTATTAACTTGCATGGAGCCTGCGAAGGTTCATCAAACAACCTTTCATGTCATCTGCACGGCACCCCTGCTACACAGATAGAGCCCTTTTCAGACAACTTTCCAACAGTAGCTACGTTATAATAAGTGACCACATCTGTTGTGGCATGATGCCAGGAAAAGCCTATCTCGTGTGCGTTACTTCCAGGGTCATTTGCTGTATGCAAGTATTGTATCCAAACAGCAATCCAGACATGGAGGCAGCAATATGGCCTTCTGTGAATATCTCTTCTATTCGAATTGATACTTTAAGCAGAATGAAGTCTATTATTTTACAAACAACTGTGCCTTTAACCTCGTCCAAAGAGATGTATGACCTGCAAGTTGCAAGGACAGCGGCAGAGATACATACCCTATTATCGACAAATTGCCCTGTGCATTTCGTAGAAATGTTAAGCCAAATCTTAAACATGTCAGATACCAGTGGCATCACACATGTATTTAAGACATTTTTTTCGGGACTGTTAGCACCCTTTGAAACAGTTCTGGGTATCTTCCCGAAATTTTTGCATTCTCTATTTGGTGGCCTGCCTCTTATTTTGGGACTCTTAGCAGGAATTTTATTTTTGATCCATCTGCTCCGATATGGCAAGCCAAATCACAGACATAACTCAAGCTACGATGGAAGAAACGATCCTAGCAATACGATACCGAGAACGTATCACTTAAGTCCTCGGATTGGCCCGGCTAAGAGATCTGAATACTACCTGGTTTCTTTCATTCAGACCAATCTGGCAAAATTGCATCTCACCTGTGCTTCGATGTCTGCTATGCGGAGAAGAATGCGTGTTGGACCTCTGTCTTACACTATCATCAGCAGTACCAATGGATATTGATACTTTGCTCGGTACGGTAACGTCTCATGCAACGTGTTGTCCCCAGCGGCTACCTATTCTGATGAGTGCATTAGTTCAGACTTCACCATTACGATTAGGTGGCGGTGAAGTACGAGATGAAAGCGGCACCACACAGGTACAACCTTCCGTGACCATTGCTGATCTAAACACTGATGATGGCAATGCATCGCATATATGCACTATTTCAACTTTTTCGGAGTTGGCCCAACTTTCACCTACTGTTGTAGACGCATTTTTTGCCGGCCTATCTGAAGTAATGTTCTCCCCTAACAACGAGAATAATATTTGAAATAGCGAGCACACAGCGTTCCCTGAACTCTGAATTCGGCCTTCAGTTTTTATAAACAGCACTGCTGAAAACATTTGGAAATATTTTTCTCCATGAAAGCGAAATTATTTTTCACAATTTCCAAAATATTTACTTTTTTTGGGCACAAGGTACTCTGCTTAAAGTAGAACTATTCTTAGAGAACAGAACTTCTATTTATAGAGACTCTAGAGACAATATTTTGAAATCAGCCTCAAGTACATTTACAATCTTGTATGAATATGTGATGAAATGGTCTCGACCTTTTTCTCTGTACTAAGAGCCATTTCATGAATGTAATTTTCGTGACTCATTCAGTCAAAATTCTAAATGAAGAAAATTTTATCTGAATGATACCACTGCTTGAAAGCGTACAGTATAATACTCATTTTCGTGTATCTATACCATTTCAAATGCATTTGATGTATTTTGGAGTGGGCTGGAAAACACATGCATACTTATATGTTTATATATTGCTTAGTATTTAGTAATAATGATGGACATTATACGTGGAGTGGGTGTTGTGAACGTATCTAGGACCCTAATTAAATATTCCCGATTTATGCCCTTATGTGGTTATAACAAAACATATCCTTATAAAGGCATAAGAATCATATCCATATTTAGTCATAGCCAATGCAGTCCAAATACGGCAAGGCTACTTCCCTAGACTCCTAGAAAATACCATGCGTTCTTTAAACAAACCAAACCTCCAGCAGCCCGGGAATTCCCCCTGCTTTTGTTTTGATTTGTCCTAGAATTCCTGAGAGTCCTGAAATAACTGCCAGTTCTTAGTGACAGTTCTTAGTGACGTCTTATGTCTAACTTTACGTTAAACACTGCACCTTCCAGGTATAAATATACCAGCATTTGCCTTAAGCAACACACGGTGGTTTGGAGCAGAGCGGCTATCTACTTACCCAAAGCCCAGCTGATGCGAGTGCCGAAGGAAGTCGTCCCTCCCATTTGACGCACTGAGAAAGATGCTGTCTTTTCTCCTGCCGAGAAAATCCAGCTCCAGTGTTTCCAGTCACCCTTGCAGGTTACTGGGAGATCGAGTCCTGAGAACGAGATACAAGACATCCTTCATTCTAAAACCAAGGTACGGAGCTGATTAGATCCTTAGAGAATTCTTGATTCAGATTCTTGGCAAAACTATCTTAAACTTAAACTGCAACTCCCTTACTCCTTCCCACGTACTAGGCTTAGGTTAGGTACACTGGGGTAGGCGTAATTTAGAAGCACCAGTTGAGTATGTTTAGTCAACTTTTATCTTTGTATGTATTGTATATATTTTATCCCTTTTAAGTATCATATGGCTCCGAAACCATATCAATGCTTTTACAGTATTATTTCATAATACTCCTTTTACTGTACGCACTTTACTTTATGATAAGTATTGCAATTGTGGCAATTCACTTCTCTTGCATGAGAAAGAAGACTGCTCAATAAATAACACCTTTTATTGAAAATGCCCGTCTCTCTATTTCTCTGCACTCTGGTGAAACTAAGTATACACGATTGACTGAGTGAAATAGCTATCTATTGTTTTCACACGACTCTGGAGATATACACCTTATTCTGGAGGGAGCAAAGTTGTCATGGTTATGCGGTTGTCAGAAACTAATCCCTTCTTGTCTAATCAGGAAAGTTAACTCCTTCCTGTTAATTCGAGAAAGTTTCAAGTGACCTCTGAGCTGGCTGGCATACCTAATTAAGTCTAACATATTCAGTAGAGACCTAGTCGACCTTAGTCCTACGTCTGAACTGCTGTTTATGTTATTCCAATTCACAGAGCCTATTGGGAATATAGAAACTACACTACACACTTGCCAAGTCAACATGGCAGTACCAGACTGCACAAAGGCTCTGCATTGGGAGACCTGAGACACACTTAGACAGGCGGCTTCTGTGTGTGGCACACCCAGTGCTGCAAGCCCACCAGCAGCAGTTGATTTACAAGCTCTGGGCACCCTCAGTGCTCTGTACTAGGGTCTGACAAGTAAAGCATGTCCAACAGAGACAAGGGACAGCTTGTTAAACACAAAACCATCCCCCATTTTATAAACAAATAAAAGCTGAATAAATCAGTTAACCCCTCGCTGCTAGACCTTTTTCCCCCCTAAGCTTAGCCCCTTTATGGCTATTCGGGATAGTTTGCACTTAGACCCTTTTTTTCTTTTGCCAACATAAGGTATGCATGTCAAATTTGTGTCATTTTCCTCTAACATCCTGAGGATTCTAAAGGTACTGGAGAGGACCGAGAAATTAGCCACAATACAGCTAAATTTGGTGTTTTGGGGGAAAAATGGGGAAAAGTGCTGCAAGAGAAAGCATCTGTTTTTTTCCCTGCAACTGTTATCAATAAAAGGGTTTGTGGTGCTAAAATCACAATTTTCCTAACTTTCAGGAATAGGCAGATCTCTGTCATAAAACCAAACTTTCCTACACAGTTTTGGCATTTTACTGGGACATAGTTTATTCATTTCCTAAAACGACATCAAATTCAGAATTCAGCAAGGGGTCATTTGTGTAGATCATTCAAGGTTTTCCTATCGAAACTAACAGTTGAAAAAAATATGTATTGAAATTGAGTAGAAAAAACAAGCAATTGTGGCAACGTTTTCACCTGCAACTTCTTGTAAGTATGGCAGATTTTGTAAAGCAATATATTATTATGTTTACTGGACCCTTCTGATTACAGGGATATATATAGGGCTTGTAGGTTCAACAAGAGCCCAAGTTAACCAGAGCCAATAACTAAGATGCACCTTGAAATGTTTTTTCATTGAGCTCTAAGTATATAGCAATTTATTTGGTTAAATATAAATTGTGAAAAATAGGTATGAAGGAAACCCTTTGTATTTTCGAAATGTGAACGAAATATAGAGTTTAGAAGCAGTGTTTATTTGACATCTCTGAAATTGTGGGTACCCCTACTAGCATGAGAAGTAGAGGACATTTTTCAAAATAACTTCTTTTTTACACATTATCATACATTTGGAAGGCAGAAATGCATAGAAAATTAATAGGTAATAACAATTTTTCTATTGTTTTGTGTTCCCCCAAGTCTCCTGATAAAAATGGTATCTCGCTTGTGTGTTAGTCCAAGGGCCCGCAACAAAAAACTGCCCAAAACGCAGTGTGGACCCATCATATTTTTACAGTGAAAACTGACCCTTTTTCGCAATGTGTCTAACTGGCGAGGTTTTGGACCCTTGACCGGCTAGCACCTAGGGAAACCTAGCAAACCTGTACATTTTATAAAACTAGGCACCCAGGGGAATCCAGGATGGGATGATTTGTGTCCCAGGCTTGCAGACATCTAGGGGAACCTAAAAAATCCAGACATTTCTGAAAACACCCGTGGGAGTTTAGGGAGGTGCAGCTTGCTTTGATACCCCAACATTTTCCTTCACAGAATCCGCTACAAAACCCCATTTTGGGCAGCCCCCACTCCTATATACATAAAAAAACATCCCTGGTGCCAAGTGGGCTTTCTGCCACACGGGCATAGATGTGGTTATTACCCCATCTGCCTCCCATGGGGGGAGAAAGACTGTGAAAATTTAGGGGGAGGGGTGGAGGCATTGGCATGCCCATTTTGGGCATCCCACACACCTAAATGTTCTCTAAAAATGAATCCCTGGTGTCTAGTGTACTTTATCTGCCCCTCCTAGTCTACTTTCTGCCCCTGGGGGGCGTATTCAGAGCTATTACTCCTATCTGCTCCCCAGGAGGGATAGAAAGACTGAATATGCCCCAATAAATTGGGGAGAGCAAAAGCCCTTGACAAAGAGGACGCTCTCCCCACCCTGGTGTCCAGTTGGGAGATCCTTGCTTGGAGATCGCACTCCCACTGCAACACCCAACCTGGGATCCACTAGGAGATGCTCCCCTTTCCGATGATACCCCTTCCATCTTGCTACATTCTCAGGGGGCTGAGAGAGCCCCATGAGCATGTAGAAAGTGAAACTGAAATGAACTGTTCAGCTCATTTCAGTTTTGGTTTCAGTGAAAGGCCGTGAAATAATCCAAACTGCCTCTGGAGCTGGGGAAGCCCTTACCCAGCTTCAGAGGTTGTTTTGGACTGCAAGAAATCCCTCTGGTGCCCAGACCAGAGGGATTTCAAGTGCCATGTGTGCGAACAGCCGAAAGCCATGTGATGCACATGAGCACTATGGCGTTGGACGGCTCTGGGCCATCCGATGCATGGAAGGGGTTAACAATAGCCATATAAATATGCACAATAAAGACAACATTTCACTAAATATTAATCTTTATATTTCAGTGGAAATGATGCATTGTGAGATATTCTGCAGTCAGACCTTGCAGTTGAAGACCTTGTGGTCAAATCCTCCGGGCACATTTCCTTTTTTTCCCTTTTTTTTATTTGAGAATTTATATGGTACAAAAAGAAAAAGAAACACAGTACAAGATAGCCAAATTCATAATACAAGAAATTTCAGAGAGCCATCAAAAATCACAAGATATCATAATACAATTCATTAACATACCATAAATAGATCCCTATAAAAAAAAATATATATATATATATAAGCATATAGACATACACATAAATATAAATATGAATAAATATGGGAGGGGGGGAGGCATTCAAATATTTGCAGAGGATCCATAAAATATATCCAAGAGAAGTTTGCAAACACAAGATCCGAATCAGCATACCCCGGCCCTGATTGATTTCAGCTGGCCGTCCCTCCAATCTTTCAGGGGTGCCCATATTTTTTAGCCAAATTCACGTAGTTTCCTACCCTTGTACATATACATTGTGGATTCAATATTTTGGATACCTAGAAGCCTGATCAGCCACATTTGAAAGGTTGGGGCATTTGAGTCTTTCCAGGCGGCTGACAGAAGAATACGCAATACAGCAACGGCTAAAAAGATAAATGCCTCCATTTCACTGTTATTAAGGCCCATCTTGCTATCACTCCCGAGAATCATCACTTTTCGGGGATAGGCTGATTTGGAGACTAGCGGCCCCTTCAGGAATTTCTCTATCTCAGCTATGATCGGGCTGAGCTTCTCACAGTAATAAAACATATGTAATAGATCCCCCGGGCCTTTCTGACATCTGGGGCAGATGCTATCAGTCCTCATACCCCAGTCATATAACTTAGATGGTGTGTAATAAAGGTTAAAGAGTGTTTTAAAATGCTGTACCTTCAAATTTGAGGACCATAAAACCTGCTTATCCAAATATAGGGCTTTATCGAGATCCAAATCAGGATCCTGCAATTTAGCTGCCCAGGCGGCCTCATGTTTTTCAAGGTCATCGGGCACCCTTTCAATTAGATCCTGATATATAACCCGGATCCTATTCCCCCTTTTAATAGATATTCCAGTATGGAACAGCAAATGCTAGGGGCGATACCAGGGCTAATCCCTTTAAGCGTTTGCGAAACCTGGACATACTTGAAGCTTTGGCTGCTGGGTAGGCCATACCTCTGCTGGATGACATTAAAGCTCATAATACCGCCGTCCAGCATTACATCCCCCACCGTCAGGATACCCTGCTGTTCCCAACATTTCCACGCACCGTCCAGGCTTAGATTTGGAAAATAACCTGATTTCCACAGTGGCGTATGCATATTGATCCTTGGGGCTTGTAACACTTTCTGCAGTTGTTTCCATAAATCCCAGGCACTTAAAGAAACCTTATACCGCATTTTCTTAAAATATATGCAATCAGTTTTCCTTAAAAGGGAGCCCGCAGCCTCCTTTCCCATTAGTAACTCATATATTGATGGAATATCGTACCGATCTGAAGTCGGGTCTTGGATAAGTCTTTCACTTGGTGCTGGATTAAATAAAGTTGACATCTGTGTCAACAAGCAGGCCCAGTGATAGTATCTTACATTTGGGACTCCTAGGCCTCCACGTTCCTGCGGGAGGGTCATGTATCTTGCTGACCGCCTTATCTTACCATACTGTCACAAAAAGCTATTAAATATGGACTCAAATTTTTTCATCAAACCTTCCTCAATTATGAAAGGGATGGAACAAAACAAATAGAGGAGTTTGGGCAGCATGGTCATTTTTAAAACATTTGTCCTGCCTATAAGAGATAGATGCAGCGCATCCATACGCTTCAGATCTGGCTCAATTTTTTTAAGGAGTGGATTAAAAGTGTCCTGGACAATTAATCCGATTGCTGCATTAATTCTTACCCCAAGGTATGTCTCGGAATCGACATACCTTTGATCGGTTTTGATGATATCCTTTGAGCATATTACCTGGGTTTTCGCCTCATTCAGACGATATCCAGAGTAATATCTGAATTCCCTGATGACTTCCACCAGAGTTCGCATAGCCTCAGCAGGTTCTGATGTAATCACTGCCAGATCGTCAGCGTAGGCTAGTATTTTACTCTCAAATCCACTGGTTATTACTGGCTTGATTGTACAGTTCCCCAGTATCTGCCTAACCAGAGGATCGATGTAAAGTGCGAACAGAATGGGAGAGCAGGGACACCCCTGGCAGGTACCCCTGCTTATCAAGATCCTGTCTGAGCTCGGACCCATCATCTGGATTCGTGCAACCGGATGAGAGTACATAGCTTTTATAGCTGTCAAAATCTTTTGGACAAAGCCTCTCTCGGTAAGGACACCCCACAGGTACTGCAATCTGACACGGTCAAACGCTTTTTCCACGTCGAGGAGGATCATAGCAACCCCCTCCCCCACAGCAGCATGAGCCTCGAACAGCAAAATTGCCCTTCTAATGTGGTCCGTTGTTCCTCGACCAGGAATGAACCCATGCTGCCAGGGGGAAACGAGACCGCCAATGATCCTCCCCAAACGCGTGGTCAAGATCTTCGCATAAAGCTTAATATCCGAATTTATAAGAGAGATCGGCCTATAGGACCCCGGACTCTCTCTTGGCTTCCCTTTTTTGTGAAAGACCACTATATTAGTGTCCTTCCAAGTTTCAGGAATTTTGCCAGTACAGATGATTCCGTTAAAGAGATCTAACAACAGCGGAGCCACCTCGATCGAGAGACACTTATAGATCTCCAATGGGATGTTACCTGGACCCGCTGCTTTGCTGGCAGCCAGATCAAGTAGCGCCTCCCGAACCTCATCGGCCGTTACATCACTCTCCAGCTTTTCCATCTCAGCCAATCCCAATTAGGGTCCTACATCAGGGTAGCTACCATCTGGCAGCGTATCCCCTATTTCTTCCTTATATAGGGTTTGATAAAAGTTTGCAAATACCGCAAGTATATCCTGAGGCTCCACAAACTCCCACCTGTTCTCCTGAATGCTAGTTATTGCATTTTTTATACTATCCTGCCTGATCCTCAGCACCAAAGATTTCCCTGCCTGTTCCCCTGTCTCATACATTTTCCTCCTGTATGTCCAATATTCTGTTGCCGCTTTCTCGGCTAACTGTTTTTGTAATTCTGCTTTGATGAGACATATTCTAGTTTGACTCTCCCTTCCTTCCTTCCCTTGTAATATATATTTGGCAATGCTGTTCTTCTGCCTTTACTAGATCTGCTAAAAGCTTCTCCTTTCCAGCCTGTAGTTTTTTCCTAGCCTGAGCAGTATAGCTAGTGATCTCCCCCCTCAATGCCGCTTTAAATGAATCCCAGACACAGTTCCGGGAAGCGCTGTAACGGTTGGCGTCAAAGAACTCACAAGCCCATTTCTGCAAATACTCCACAAACGGGGCATCAGCCAGAAGTTTCCGATTAAATGTCCACGCCCTACATTTTCTGGCTGGTCCAACACCATTATATCTAATTGCCAGTGGACTATGGTCCGAGCGAACCTTGGGGAGCTTCCTGATATTAACCTTGCTGATTTGTGTGGCAGAGATTAAAAAATAATCCAATTTACTATACTTCTCGTGTGGCAAGAGAAGTATGTGCACCCTGGGTCATCAGGCTCCTTTGCCCCCCATACATATATTAGCCCATGTGCCTGCATCATTGAGCGGAGTGCCCTGAAGACCCTTGGCTTTCTTCCTGTATATGGGCTTCTATCGGTTAGATCAATTGAAATATTGAAGTCCCGGCATACCACAATGGGAGTGGGCCACGTTGCAATCTCTCCCTCCAATATTTCAAATACTTATGGATCGTCTTGATTTGATCCGTATATCCCACAAATTGTTAGCCCACATTCCAACTCAACCAGGGCCCATCTACCTAATGCATCTGATTTAGCCCGTTTAACTCCCCCCAACCATGTTCTGACAAGTATCACTACCCCCCTTACTGTTGAGGTCTGAGATGAGCATGCCAGAATGTCAAATCCGCCGACCCTGAGGAGCTGTTTTTTCGCCCAGGGTAGATGCGTTTCCTGAAGACACAGGATATCGATGGGCTCGGTTTTAACAAATTCTGAAAGTCTGGCTCTCTTTCTCCAATCATTCAGCCCCCCTATATTAATTGAGTATATGCTAAGGCTCGACATCCTTAACTTTTAGCAGTTTCCTCATTCTTGTTACCAAAGATTGAATCAAAACAATACCATTTCCTGCCAAAATGAGAAAAGCAAACTTTGTACCACAGATTCTCTTTTTTTTATGCTTCCCCCCTCACCCTCCCACCTCGTGACCCCGAACCCCCCCTGGGTACCCACCTCACCCCACCCTCCCTCCCCCATTCCTTCCCACCTCCTAAAGTAAGCGCTCAGACAGAGGTCTGGGCTGGTGATGTGTGTACGCAGCAGCGTGGTGCATGGGTGCAACAACCCATTAAAGAAAAAACCATAAGTACCATATATTATCCTACCCCCAGCTCCCAGCAAAAAGGAAAAAAAAAGACCCAACCAAAAACAAAAAAGGACCATCTACCTGAACCAGATGCCAAAATGTTGATAGAGAGTGACATTAACCCCTTCCACACTCATGACGAGCTGGGCTCGTCATGGTGTAGCCTCCTCGTACACTGATGACGAGCCCAGCTCGTCATAAAACAATATAAAATAACAATTTCCAGCACAGAGGGGGAAAACGCATAGCAGCCATGGAGTTAAAGAACAATCTAAGCAGATAGGATCAAATACAAATACAGATACACACAGATCTACCCATAATACAAAAAAAAAAAAATAATAATAAATTCCAGAAAATCTTGAGCCCATCCCACACCCTCCTGATCAACTTTGTCTGATAATCATTTGCTTCACAAAGAGTCCAGGAATTCCTTTGCCTTTACTTCAGACGAGAAGTATTGAGTACGACCATCTCTCACTATCTTAAGCTGGGCTGGATTGACGAGATAGACCTGCATATGTTTATCCTGGAGAGGCTTAATCAACTGACGCAGTCTCCAGCGCCTCTCAACTGTTGCATGGCAAAAATCTGGTCTGACGAAGAAGGACACTCCCTCGCCAGACCTTCTTGCCTCAGGTCGAGCCTTTTCTGATATAGCTTGTCGAAGAATAAAATTTCCCCCAAAAATTAAGACTGCCCTTGGCTTATCGCCACTTCCTGACCTTGAGCGTACTCTGAACGGAGTGCGGTGAGCTCTTTGGATTTCTGCTGACCAGTTCCATTCTGAGAGTTCTGGTTGATCATGAAGGCCCGGACATCTGACCCATCCACCCCTTCCGGAAACCCCAGTACCTGTAGGTTATTGCGCCTTAACCTGTTTTCCATGTCCTCCAGTTTCCACTGGATGTCAACAACTTGGGTACTCTGGGACTCGACTCTGGAGGTAGCTGCAGCAGCTTCTGATTCTGTTCCTAGGAACCCGTTCCTCTAAGTTGGTGACTCTATCCCCCACATTAACATATGCCTTAGACAGTTTTCTAAAAACACCTTGCATCTTACGCATTGCTGACTGTGATTTCCGGGTGTCTTGTTGGGCTTCTTCCCTGTGCGTGAGGATAGTCTGATAGATAACGTCTAAAAGGGGAGGATACGCAGCTGGAGCCTCAGCATTGGGACTGCCCTGGAGGGGCGTAGCTGAAGAATGATCCCACGTTAAATCCCAAAGGGGTTGTGCATAAGCCTTCCCTTGAGCATTTCCTTGGACAGCTGGTCTTTTGGCTGTGCTAGGGGGGTTCTGTTCAATATCGTTATCAGACTCCAAGTCGCTTCCCCCCTGGCAGGAACTCCTCTCATCATCAGACCATTCAGCTTCCTCTGAAACTGAGAAGAAGCATTCGCTGCTGTCCTTCTCTTTCTCCTTCTCCTGCTCTTTATCTTTATCATCCATTAGGGTCATTTGGGCCAGGGGGGGGCATAGCAATATTAGCTTTTTACCCCCATCTCCTGCTGTCTCCATTGCTTGCCCTATATCTGCCTCTGGCTGCCCAGCGTGTGCCAATACGGATACAGATACGCCAAGCGCGCCAAGTACGCCAGGTACGCCAGGTACGGATAGAAGTGCGGCCTTGTTAATACCATCGCTACTGGCTGTGGCCACATCGGCTTGCTCATCCGACTATAAGGGCCCAGGGAACCCTTTCACTTGCCTTCCGGCCTCAATCAAGCCTTCAGGCAGTCCAGCAGTCTGCACAGCAGTATCTTCCCCGTCTTCCGGCAAAGGGGTGCACGCGGCACTCGTACCTGTCTCTTTGGCCTCCTGTAGTCCAGCTTCCTTGGTGGGCGAGTGTGCTTCTAAAGCGGCAACGTTCTTCTGCCCTTTTCCACTATGAACCAGCAGCACGGAGATAGAGGGGATCTGTTGTGAGCGCCCCAATGCTGGTTTGCCTTTCTTTGAAGGCTCTCCCAATTCCCCCAAAGGCGGGCACCCTGTGGGAGAAGCCTCCTCCGAAGGCTCCTGCTGCAGCTGCTCCGTAGCTAGAGCTGTCTGAGCTGCCTGTGCTTTCTTTTTGGCAGCCGCCACTGCCTTTGATGAAACACCGACACCACTTTAGGGGCCATTGTTTCCGGGGTCAGGGGGTGGCCGGGTGCTGACTCTGCCGTCCTGTGCAGCACACAGCTGCTGCTCTCTCTGCGTCTCCCTCGGCTCGCCTCACCAAGCTGCCACCCCCACAGCGCTGCCGGTTCCGGACCCAGAGAGCCAGAACGCCAGCCAACAGTCTCAGCAACCCGACTGCAGCCGCGGATTGCCTCCCTCCATGGACTGCTCCGATGCCTGTTATCCCGGTTTGCCACAGCATTGAGGTAGGTTAGCTCTTCCCACTCAGTTAGTAGTGCGGATTTTCGCCATTGCCGTTACCACTGCCGTAGCTGGTGGGGTCTATGGGCTTTCACTGCACCACATCACGCTGCTGCTCCACGGCTCCTCTCACAGATCTGCCATCTTGCTCCTGTCAGGAAAAACCCAGCTGGCACATTTCCTTGTTAGTTGGCAAATACTAACATAAATCATCAGATGCATGAGAAACCCCATTAGAAGAACAACTAACAGACTCAGCAGAGGAAGTACACGCAGTCGAATCACATATACTTTTCCCTGAGAAAGATACCACCAGGATCTTCCCTCACCATGCTCAAAAGAACAAATACCTTCATTTTTGGCAGCTGTAATCTTTGGATCTTTGGAGATTGTTCCAAAGTAACTTTCACCTAGCTCCTCCTAATCCACCACCCTCTACCTTCCAAAAGAAGATCAACTTTAGAAATCGTAAAAAACCTTGACAGACAATGTAAATTAAGAACCCAGTCACCAACTGAATACCGAATTCCCTTACTATTATCCTTATTACAAAAATATCTAGAATTTGCTTGATGTTTCCTAGTCACTTCATCCCTCATATTACCAGAGTCAGCCTTTACATCAGTAGTATGTGAAAAAATTCCTTGACACCCCCAGTACACAGCTTACTTCTGGGTAGTCTGTTGCGTAACAATTGAAATGGAGATACACCGGTGGTGCTGTGTGGTGGAGTGTGATAGTTCCAAACCTTTTCTCTTCAAAAATCTTCAACCTGCAGGCCTGATGATAAGGCACTTTGCAAACCTTCCTTCAAATATTTGTTAATTCTTTCTGCCAAACCATTTGAAGTTGGAGAGTATAAGGACACCTTCAAATGTTTCAATGCCTAGGCTATTAATAAATTCTAGCATTTGATGGGACTTGAGCTGAGTACCCTTATCAGTTACAAGTTCATTAGGCAATCCTTTAACTTCAAATACTTACTCAGAAAAGTGATGAGGGATGTGGTGTCAGGTGTCAAGACAAAATTAAAATTAATCCATTTAGGAAGGTAGTCTACCAGAACTAACATATAACTCTTATTGCTCGTAAGGAATAAAGAAGGACCGGCAAAGTCGAGTGCAACTTTGCCTCATGGTGCACCCGGTAAAGGAACCATAAGTAAATTAGATTCAGTTGGCTTCCAATTTTTGTCAGAAATCAAACAAGTACAACATCCTGATACTCATCTGTTAACGTGAGTATCAAGTCCAGGCCACCAATAATTTAGGGGCTTATTTATGAGCCCCAGCGTCACTTTTGTGCTGCCGATGAGTCACTTTTTGTGACGCACCAACGGCGTAAAAGATGCACCATGTTGCCTCATATTTACAAAGTGACGCATCTAGATAGATGCGTCACTTTGTAAACCCCTGCAATACATTATACCTGCGCCAGGTATAATCTATGCAGGGTGGGCGTTCCCACGCAAGCAAGCCTTGTAGAAGTCGCGCAGTGAAATCTCATAGATTTCACTGCGACACTTCTACAAATGCATCAATATCTAAAGCCTGCCTCACAGCAGGCGTAAGACTGATGCAAGCATATTGAAATGGGACTTGCTCATGCTATATGACCCATTGCTGAAGTTGCGTCACTTTTGTGACACACTCCAGCAATGCATAATTTTTGCGCCTACAGATACGTCAGAAATACTGACATATCTGTAACTCCTTGTGACATGATGCTTCATATTGTAAATATGATGCATCCAGCATGGCGAAAGTAGGGCACAATGAAAAGTGACAATTCGCTGTTTTCAAGCAGCAATGCGTCACTTTTCATAAATTAGGCCCACAGTTTCTAGTTACGAATAGTGGCTGTGATCCCTAAGTGACCTACATGAGCATTTTGAAATAATAGTTCTCTCAAATTGGTGGGGGGAACTAACAACTCATGGAGGAGTGAAAACCCCTCAAGCACAGATAATTCATCAGAAACCTGTGCAAATACTTTGGCCAGATTCCAGATTCCATTCCTGAGGCCAACCGTATTTGCATATTTGATGACCTGTTGAAGAATTGGATCATCATTGAGAACATTCAACCAAGTCTCTCTGAAGATAAAAAGTTATTTTTCTGCAAAATATCCTATAAGTGCAACAGCTTCACACAACATATCTTTGGCAAGAGGCATTCTAGACAGGCAGTCCACGCTAGCATTCTACCCACCAGGAAGCTAAAGAATCGTGAAGCTGTATTCTTGCAACTTTGATAACATACAAACCAACCTCGCAGACCCCTTACCCATACCATTTCCATTAAGTAAATAAGTAAGAGGCTTGTGTTCAGTGAAAATTTTAAATTGTATGCTCCACAAATATGTCTTAAACTTTTCAACTGCCTGTACACATGCTAACGCTTCTTTCTCAATATTGCTTTAGTTAAGCTGAGCATAACACAAGGAACATTAAAGCAAATGCAATTGTGTGCTCCTTCTTGTTCACCCACTAAGATAAAATGTCACCTGACCTTAATTGACTTGTGACCACAGTAAAAAAAAACATGGCTGCTAGCTGCAAAAGCTGATAAAATGAGAGCTAAAGTGATGAGAGATTTAATCTTAGAAAAAGCCTAATTTGCTGCATCAGACCATTAAAAAATGTCACCTGTTCAGAATAGATCTTGCATGGGCTGTACCACAAAAGCATACCCATGGATAACACGTGAGTAATGTTCGCATAACCCTAAAAATGAGCGAAGTGTATCTTTGTTTGCATAACCCTAAAAATGAGCGAAGTGTATCTTTGTTGCGTGGTGGAATTGTATCTTGAATAGCACAGAAAAGGGATAATTTGGGTCTTATGCCCTGACTTGAGAGGTAGTAGCCAAGGTAATCCAATTGATTGACCATACATTTGCACTTATCTTTTCTAAGGGTGATGCCTATATTCGCAAATACATTGAGACCCCTTTCAAAAATTAAATTTGTTCCCTGTAACTCTCAGCATAAATAAATGCATCATCCTGGAATACCTGCACACCCTGGATGCCTCCCAAAACAGTATCCATAAACTTTTGAAATACACTTGCTGCAGAGGCCAGACCAAAAGGCATGGATACGAATGTAAATGCTCCAAAAGGTGTAATAACTATGGTAACATACTGGCTCTATAGCAAGTGGTATTTGATGATAAGCTGTGATTGAGAATTAAAAACACTGGCTCCCCCTAAATGTGCTAAAAGATTCTGTACTTTGGGAAGCAGATGACAGTCGATGACAATGTTTTTTGTTGATAGTGCACATGTCCTCACAGGGTCGATTCTCAGTGTGAGCACAACTGAAATTGCTGGTAGAGGCAAACAGTCTGATATCAGAACTGTACTCTTCTAAAGACTCATAAATATTCTGTTTCCTCCTCATGAAGTTAAAATGTTCAAGCAAAATATTTGGCTCCTCAGAAAATGTCTTTGTAAGTCTTGCCACAGCTTCCGCAAAAATATTCCAAGCCTCCTGTGCACCAGCTGGTGCATCCACCTGCCTCAAGTTGTTAAAAATGTGCTGCCCTCATAACCTAGATGACAGTTAACAGTGCAAATTTTCTTTTGGCATCATTAGCAACCAAGTAATCTTCAATTTTAAACCAGGAGTTTCCATTACAAGACTGGTTTGCCAGGAACAGTAGGAAAATCTGAAATCTGAAGAATTCAGTGTTGAATGCCATGATGATTTAAACTGTAAGGAAACAGTATATAACTCCCAAAAATTAAATTAGCAATTTGAAATGGCAGATATCGCAACAGTATATGAGTGAGGCTAGAATGCAAAAAAAAACGAATTAAAATTGTAAATTAATGAGGTGAGAGTTGTGTATATGAAACAGGTAAAAGTCTGGACATTGAGCTGTGCCAGGTGTGCCTGTCACAGAGTTTGCAGGCAATGCTATTGAATTACTGTGAAGAAGGTTGTGCCTGTCACTGACTGTGTAGGCAAAGCATAGGAATTACTTTATAAAAAGTTGTGCCTGTGACCGAACTTGCAGGCAAACTGTATGAAATACTTGCCATGAAATTCAGCATTTCCCAAATCCAAAATGGCCACCAGGAGCGTAGCTCAATGTGCGGACGCTCTGGATGCCCTCCAACCAAGGCACGGGCAGCTGATGATGAGCGCGTAGAAGTGCCCTTACTCCTAAATTGTCCAGAAGCCCCTACTTTGCGTGAGGAAATCCCATGATTGCCCTTTTGCTCTGAACATTTTGTGAAGAGGTTTCGGCGAGTGAAGTGGTAGGTGAAAAGAATGGCTGGACTCCGTTGAAAAAAATGAACTGGTCGGTGGGCTCATCAGCTGCTCATCCTTGTCGCCAAATATTGCAAAAGTAAATGATGAATCGCCAGTCAAAAGGTAAGTTCCAGAAAGCAAGTTTATTTGCGGAACTTGTAGCAGGTAAGAGAGCCCACGACCATGGGGTGGGAGTTAGGGGAGTTCGACAGGTGATGGAATAGTTATATTTAAATAAATACATAATACCTATTCCGTCATCTATCAACTTCCCCCCCGCTGCTCCCTGCCCCGGCCCACCAAACTTACCTGTGCCAGCCGCTGTTGTCTACATAGATCCTATATCAAGATGGGAATGTTCGTCAATTTGCTGTTGTACTGCAAAAATGGTCTTAACCCACAATTCATACAGTTTGTTAACTATGCATTTGGGCCTTAATAGATTGGGACAATGCACATGCTACTTTCTTTGAAATTTAAATTGAGTAACATTTATATAGTGCATGGCTATCCGGTGGCATCCCAGCGCTTTCAGTAACAGCAACAGAAGTGTCAGGCCAGGTTTAAGGAAACAATAAAGTTTTTAGAGATCTGCGAAAGGAAAGGTGATTGGGTTCAACTCGCAGATGGTGAGGGAGGGAGTTCCAGAGTCTGGCAGCATTAAGCGAGAATTGTCGACCTCCACTTCTGGCCTTTTCAATCCTAGGGATGGAGGCCAGGTTTAGGATTTTAGATCGAAGACTTCTGTTGGGCTCATAGGACTGAATGATAATGTTAAGAATGGAAGGGCCTGTGTTAAATAGAGATTTGTGGGCAATGCATAAGGATTTGAATTTAATTCTTTCTTGGACAGGGAGCCAAAGGAGGGACTTCAGAGCTGGTTTGGCGAACTGATGTTCAGGAATGTCCAGCAATAGTCTGGTGGCCCGATTCTGGATGCTTTGCAGTCTGGAAATCGTAGCCACCATTTACCCCAAATAAATCGCATTTGCGTAGTCTAGCCAGGACAAGACGAGTGCCTGGACCATGATTTTTCTGGTTCGGAATGGCAGGATAGGGAGGATTATACGAGACATTTGATGTACCCCATAGCATGAAGCGGCGGTCTTCCGTGCCTGGGATTTAAATGACAGGTCTTGGTCTAACCAAACACCCAGGCTCTTTAGCTGGGTTTTATGAGTGGGAGCCAGGCCTAAAGAGGTGGGCCAAATTTCTTTCATATCAAGTGGGGAGCGATTACTGTGGACAATGATTTCGCTCTTTTCCCCGTTCAAGTTTAAGGAGTTCCTCATCCAGGTTGCAATCTCCTGTGGACAGGCGTGTAGGCCAGGAGAATTACTTTCCTCTTTGTTAAGCCCAATCACCAGCTGCGTGTCATCAGCATAGGTGATTATGTGAATCCCAAAGGGAAGAACTGCTTCTGCGAGAGTGCGGGTGTACACATTAAATAAAGTAGGGCTCAGGGAAGATCCCTGAGGCACTCCGCAGCGGAGGGGAGTTATTATGGAAGTCACATCATTTTGAAACACTTGAAAGGATCTGTAGTCTAGGAACGACTGGAGCCAGGCCAGAGCAGTTCCGGTGATACCTATGTTACTGAGCCTATGGACTAGGATTTGGTGGTTTACGGTATCGAATGCCGCGCTGAGATCAAGCAGCAGTACCACCACAAATATTTTCTTTGATTCTTTAACTACTGAGATCAGGGCTGTTTCTGTCCCTGTAGTGGGCAGAAGCCTGTCTGCGTCTGGTGGAGAAGATCGTGGGTCTCCAAAAAAGAGGAAAGTATTGTACAAAAATATTTATCAATGATTTTACTTATCCCTCAAAGCAGGGAGATGGGACGGTAATTTCCTACGGTGGAAGGGTCTAGGGAGGGTTTCTTCAGCAGGGCCTTTACCATGGCTTCCTTCCATGCAGGGAGGACCACCCCTGAAGACAGGGATGTGTTAATTAGATCTAAATCACAGGGAAAACTACACCTGCTACCTGGATGAGCATTCGTAAAGGGGCAGGGTCTTTGGGCGATCCAGTATTTACTTTAGAGAACAGTTTTTCTAGTTCTGGCATTTCCATTGCCGGGATAGAATCCAGGCTGGGATGATTTTTACCAAGTGAAGGGAGTGTGAGGTCGTTAGTCATAGGGGGAAATCAGGAGAAAATGGTATCAATTTTAGTTGAGAAAAAGTCTGCAAGTTTGTCACACTGTGCTCCTGAAGTATCAGGAAAGACAGGTGAGGGGGGAGTTTTGAGAGGGTTTTCACAATGTTGAAGATCTCACAAGTGGAATTAGATGCAGCTAAGATTTTATTTTCAAAGAAGGCAGCCTGTGCTGCTCTGATTTCCGCTTTTTAGAGGTAAATGCTTTCTCTATATTTTTTCTTCGAGTCCGAGTAACTTTTCCTCCAGGCTCTCTCCATTTTTTTACAGTTCTGCTTTAGGACTCATAGAACAGCTGTATACCAAGGCTTTTTGGTGTTTCTTGTCTTAATTTTCATAATTTTTTAGGGGATAAGAGTATCCAAGGATTTTTGAAGCCAGTTATTAAAATTATCATTGGCCGTGATTACGTCTAGTGAGGAGGCTGGTTTAGTTTCTTCCAGAACTGTCGTCCATTGTTCTAATGATAATTTGGACCAGGGCCTAGCTCTTGAATAGGAGGGGGCTCTACACGCTGTTCTACAAGGTGGAGACCATGAGAAAGGTATAAGAAAATGGTCTGACCATGGAACAGGTATAGGGTTTTCCCCTACTATCGCGTCCAGCTTCGAGAAGATGGGGTCTAGTAAATGGCCCTTTATGTGGGTGGGTTTACTGATTTTTAGTGAGAGTTGGAAAACAGCTAGGTCCTTGATAAGTTCCGTCACCGAGGTCTGTAGAGGGTCGTCAAAGTGTAGGTTAAAATCCCCTAATATAGAAAAAATAGCAGAGGAGCTGGCTAAATTTGCAGCCAGGTCTGGGAGAGATTTACAGAAGTCCAGTAAGGGCCCTGGAGGTCTGTATTATAAAATACCTGAGAAAGTAAGGGCATGGCTGAACTCAATGGAGAACACACGTTCTCGCAGTCTGGGACAGGACTGCCCAGTACTCAGCAGATTAGATTGTGTTTGTGAATAATGGCGATCCCGCCCCCCTTCCCTACGAGACGGTTCAACCTCATGATGGAGTAGCCCATGGGCAGAGCCTGGACGAGGTCAGAATCGGAATTAGAGGTAAGCCAAGTCTCAGTAAGAAATACCTCCTCCGATGTCGACAGAGTGTCTTGGCAGGGATCTACAATTCAGCAGAAACATCTTATATCTGTGAGAGTTGGTTGGGGGGGGGTGAAACAGTTGTTACTTAGATGGAGGCTACAGTGTGGGCATGTAAGCAAACTGTTATAATGTGGGATGGAATGTTTGCATGCTCCCTTCAATGGGGCATCCACGCGGCGGAGATCGTCCGAACTACACTGTATCCGCTGGCTGGCCCAGGGGGCAAAGTCTATGGCCCCTGGCCCCGGGCAGACGGGCACAGACAGGCTTGCCTTTGGCACACCAGCGGCGCGCCCGCTGCGCGCGTCCTGGTTGTCATTGCTTCTATGGTCTTTCCAGAGTTGGGTAAGGTAAGACTTACGGCGGAAATGAAGTGAGGAGGCAATAGAATTCCTTGCAAACAGTTAAAATATGTTTTTTTTAAAAGCTGTCGATAGTGCTTATTTTTAGCTAAAAAGGCTCGGAGTAGTAGTGTGGCGCATCCAGGCCGTCAATCCTTTTATGCTATTTCCTGAGTGGGGCGAGCGACTATACCGCTGACCCTCACACCCAAGATGGCGTCCACGCCACACTTAACAATTTAGCCCGGATCTCCCTCCGCACAAATGGGAACACCCGCGTCGGACCAGGGAGTAGGGAGCAAGGTAAGACTTACAGCGGAAATGAAGTGAGGAGGCAATAGATTTCTAGTGCAAACAGCTAAAATACGTTTTTTTAAAAAGCTGGCGATAGTGCAAATTTTTGGCTAAAAAGGCTCGTAGTAGTAGTGCAGATTGCAGTGATCAATGTTCCCTCAGCGTGCACCTCTGTACCAACTGTGGCGTGTCCGGTCCGGGAGTTTCTCCTTGAAACTCTCACCAGCACTTTTCTGTGGTCATTTTGATGCGGAGTACAAAACTGTTGTTGCTTTAAAAGACATGGGCTAACAGAAAGATAGCCGTACAAGACTGATATCGTAATATCCTAGCTTCAAAAGCCTTAAGGCTTTTTTTAACAAGAAACTCATCCTCAGAAGTTACTGATGCCAGGGACATTGGTAAATCTGTATCTTGGACAGCTGTGCTCAGGTAGCAATACCTAACCTAATAGGTTTTTTAAATGTAGACAAACGGGACAGACATGCAGAAAACATCGGAAACATCGATGGTGAGTGCAACCATAGCATCATTTAATTTATAGCAACAATAGGTCATTGAATAGCAGCACTATTTCAAAAGATTAGGTGACTCCTCATAAAATCAAGGAATAATCATTAACATGAAGGTGCAAACAATTCATCTTATTTCCCTCTGAAGGCGATGCCAGAGAACTCTCAATGACTTGCACAACCTGTGCATGGCAGGGAAATGGACAGCATTTGGGTGACATGCTGCAGTATGTGCTACTATGCGTCGATAGGTTAGAAACCTTCGTAGAGATGTGAGATAACCCTATGTGGAGGGACAAGGATCAGAAGGAGGAATATGGGGTCTGAAGGGATAATATATGATGATGCTGGTATAATTTAATGATATGTTGGAGAAATGATTCAGGATATGAGAGAATGGGAATTTTAGTTCTGCCCGGAATATGTTGTAGGGGTTGGAAGTTAATCAGGGGATGGCTCACTAACACTGCATCAAGCAGGTTAGAAAGAAACAAGAAAAAACATACTTTAATAAACAAGAGGAAGAGATGAAAAGGCTTTAGTTGTATTAACTGCTGCTACCTGACGGAGGAGGACGTTGTACTGCAGGTGGATCTAGGAACCAGGGGATGCCTTAGCTCACTTTATTAAGAGTGCCCAAGCAGAAGGATTAATACCCCTTTCCTTATAACAAATCAACAACAATAGATAGCCAGACTGAACCTACATTTTCTACTACCCTGGTTCCAGCTCTTTTTGGACCATCATCCATATTTTTGATGATATTTACATGTACAATATTGAAATACCTTTCCAAGAGAATTTTGGCAGTACAGACTACAAATAGATATATATCGCCTAATAATAAGAACGACTCGGACAGACGAGATTCCTCCACAGAGAACTTTTTGTTCAACAGGATGCCCTTTCGAGCATAATAAATCGTTACAGACATTTCCACGCACCCCGATAGTCACGGGAGAAGATATAAGGACACTATCCTATCTTTTACTTCGCCCTGAAGAAGTCCCAAGAGGACGAAACGCGTCGGCTGTAGCTCCTGTGTGTGATTTTTTACTTACAACTGAACTCAATAAAAGAACTCTTAAAGAACACAAGTAACAACTAATGTGATTATTGCTGTTAACCTCATCAAAGTTATCAGTTCTTGTAAATTCTGAAGTGGTGCACCTTGACCTTGTTTAATGTATTAACAGATTAAACTGCTATCTTGTCAATAGGATCCCAGACATTTAAAAGGGAAATAACGAGGATAAATCATATTGTAAGGAAAGTAGCGATCTTCTTGTATGCACATTTGAAGAGTAATAGAGGAATTAGTTGGTGTCTTTTAGTTTAAGGTGTACACGGTTTAATTTAATTTTTGGGAATGGTGTGTATATATTAGTCTGTATACCTGACAGAGGTTGATACAGAAATTTTGATTCATACAGTCCATGAAATTGAAGTATTTCATGTTAGATTAAAAATGACACCAAAAAATAGCAACATTTAGAAAATGTAATGTAAAAATTAGAACCAGAGTTGTTTATTTTTATAAGTGAAAAGTATTGATTACATGATTTTTTAGCAAATACATTGTTTAGACTGATGAAGTCCCTATAAGGGATGGGATGCATTGGCTGGGTCTGCTTTAAGTGTGATGGAATTGGAAACTGTACTGCCAGAGGCACTCCCATGTATTGTGACCATGTGATGGCCTTTGACTACCATTGTTTTATTGACTTTAGGTGTTTTCTTGAATGTATAACATCATGTTTCCTGTATGCGCCTTTTTCCTTGAAGATTCTTTTGTGTCATCTTGTATCTTCAAAGTGGGAGTGTTGGCTTTTTACAACAGCCTTGCTAGAAACAGAATGTGTGGGATGTGTGTTTAAAAGCATGAGAGAGAGAAAGGTGTAGAATTTACTTTTCTGTCTCGGAGTGTGGTGTTATGTGCAGTGGTGCACAAATGTGCATTGTGTTGTACATTTGGAAGTTTTATGAGGTTTTTACTATTGGCTTTGATTTGCCCTCATGCCATCTTGAATTCGGACTCTGTCTAGCTTGAGCTTTGCACACACAGGCAGGCCCCAGGTCACACAAGTTGTTTAGGCTATTCACGTTCAAGGTTGTTTTCTGTACTTTTGGAGACTTTCGTAAGGTTCACTAAGATAATGTGTGGGATGCACGCATGGTACCTTTTGGAGCAGAGATTGGTGTTGCCAAAGAATGTACCCTGCACGCTGCCCTTAGGGTCACTGAGGGTCTACCTTAGGGTTGACGTATATGTAAGATAAGGGGAGATAAAGGCTTGGCAAGTGGTTTTACATGTCAAGTCAACGTGGTAATAATCTTCACCCACAGGCCCTGCAATGGCAGACCTGGGGCAGGTTTGAAAGACTACTGGTGTGGGTGACACAGCTAGTGCTACAGGCCCACTAGTAGCATTTAGATGACATGCCCTGGGTATTTGGTATACCACTTTGCATGGGACTTGGAGGTAAACTAAATATGCCAATCAAGTGTACACCAATGTTACCATGTTAAGACGAGAAGCACATTCACTTTAGCACTGGCCAGCAGTGGTAAAGTGCTCAGAGTCCTAAGGTCAACAAAACAGCAAAAAGTTGAGTGAAGCAGGCAACAAATTGGGGGAAGACCACCCTTTAAATTACAAGACGTTTAACATATCTCAGTTATATGATGAACAAGTCTAAACCCCTTAGAGACTTTCAAAACACTGGGTATAATCTGATTTTCATAACATGCATCGAACACTTAAGTCCCCTCAGAAACTGAAACATTCGTTGATTCAATTCATTAATATTTTCGGATTTTTTACTAATGAAGTGAGCCAACTGTAGAAGGATTTTCCGGGATAGAAATATACTGGAAATGAGGGACAAAGATCCAAAATGAGGGACATTATTTATGAGGCTTCAATCACATAACCTAGAACCTAGAAACCACCTCAACCTTCAACTTGGAAACAAAAGTGTCGATTCCAATGGCCTTTGACAAGCCCAAAAACAAACCTTGAGGGCACCAGGTTATGTAAAGAGATTCCAAGCTAAAATAATTCATATTTCAGTTGGAGAGCATTTGTTTGCTGTTTAATACAAATATGGGGTGCAAAAAAATGATACCTTTAGAATGTACACTTTGCAGTGCACGATACATCAATGTATGCAGAATGAATCATAGTGCTAATGAATATGCTAAAAGTTTTGTAATTGTACTTATGATCAGTGTGACATACCATGGACCAGTGCAGTGAGGACCATGTGAGTATCTTACTCGACCTGCCAGTCACTGCTGGCTTCTTCATGCACAATCATAACCCAAAAGAGCAAGGGTAAAAAAAATAGAATGCTTCTCTTTGCTTCTAGTACTGTGATCAGGAGATTGTGCTTCCATCACCAAGTTGCCATAGTAACATTTATTTGATATTACACTTCCTGTTGCATCCTCAATTAGCTGTCTAATATTAATTATAGTAATTACATACACTCCTAACTCTAGCACTACTTAAAAGCTTATTAGAATAAATGAATCAAGATGTTCTCGGTGCAGAACGGCTAATCCACCAACATCTGCTAGCGGTCAAAAAGCAGGCTAGTTAACACCTGAATTGCTAAACCAAACAACATTTAAAAAAAATCAAATTAATGGAAAAACATTTTTAAGGCACATGTCAGCAGGGTATTACTTCTCTTTTATTCTTTTCTGTGCCAGTGTAGAGTCACAGTTGAGTACTAATGTTCACAAATCTGCAGCACAGCAGCAAGAAACGTCAGAACTGAGACAGAACACAATTATCCATGTTTAGACAGGATAAGAGCACACAGCACTAAGATCAGAAAGGTAACCATAATTTGATAATGGCAGAGAAAAATACAAATACTTTACAGTGTTTATTTCTTAAGTGTTCAGTTACGAGAAGTTAAAAGTGGTCTTCATGAGAGTGATCCATTTGTTTCATGCCTCATGATAGAGAGAATAATGAAAGGTTATGAGCACTTTCAAAGAGGAGATAGTGATTTTCTCTGACTTTTGCTTCTTTTGCTTGCTTTCAGTTGCAATGGACTATCATGCTAAGGAACTGCCCTCTTCCTTATTGTGTGCTGTATTCCTGCTGTATATACTGCTGTATTTGAGAAGGCAAATAGACTTGGCTCTTGGTTGGTAGTTCAAGCGTTTGACCTCTGATGAGATCCCAGGAAGTGACATTGTTGGAAATGTGCCCTTTCTACAGGGTCACCCCAAATTTGCCTTTGGTTGAACTCTATTTTTGCAGGCTCTAGAACTCACTGCACTTTACCCTGATAATCAGCGGTGAAGTGCCTGTCCTCCCCCTTTGAACATGGTAAAATTGGAATATTCCTGATTGGCATATTTGACTTACCTATATGTCACTAGTACACGGTATTAAAGTGTACCCAAGGCCAATAAGTAAACTTTCAAACATGGACTGCAAAAACCCATTTTGCCATTCACGACGGTGACAATGTAAACATAACTGTAGGCCTGCCACCAGTAGCCTGACTGCGAATGTTTTTAGTACAAATCCAACCTCTCAAAATTACCCCTTTTGATGGCCCTAAACCTCCCTTTTAAATATTTTTGTAAGCCCTAAGTAGACCTTATTGCCCATAAAGTCAGGGTGATTGGTATTTAGAAGTAGGACATGTAAAGGTTTAATGTTAAACATGTCCTTACAGTGAAACTGCCCTCAACTTTATTTTCATGGTGGTTGGTGTGACTGTTCCTTAGGAAAACACTGGAATGCAATATTAAATATTAATCATGTATCTCATGAATGAGACTGGCATGAAAAATAACTGACCAACAATTTTTAATAGTTTTTAAGACATCAATATAATGATGAATTTGAGTTTGTTCTAACTATTATGGAGAAGTAACTATCAAAAGGTTGCCAATGCCTCTAGAACCTACATTTTCATTTAGCTCTACTTCTTTGACCAGCCACTAATTATCATTTAAATAGGCATGAGTTAGATCTGAAATTGTTCCCATTTGCAAAACAATAGGCTGACCTGAATGGGCAGAGATTACTCCTCGGAACCTAACAGAAGGCTTGAGTGGGACAGGGAGGATCCATTGTGACATTAAAGTGTCAAGTACTGCTTAAATGTCAAATCTTGCTGGACATGTCTGCTGGAGCTTTTCATAAGACACTTAGGGTGTACTTGAAAGAGGCCTCCCTTTGACATTAAAGTGTCCCAGCTCAATTGACAGGTCAGCTAGATTTGCATATATTATTTTGGGCACACTTCAAAGAGGGAAACAGAATGGCAAAATAACTTGTTTGTATCCACTGTCTGGTCGCTGAAAGTGCAGCTTTGTTGTACTAGACTTCTGTGTCTGTGGTTGTTGTAGTTACAGAGATTGCCTTAAAAAGGAATGTTGGTGTTAGACCCTATTCCCCACAGCCCTCGGAGCCCAGGTTTATTGTGGCCATAGTCTTCTTCCATCTTGAATATGCTGCAAGTGGGTAGGGTTGGCCCCGGAACCTATAGTCTATTGTTTAGGGTGTCCCCAGACGGCATTCTAACCCACTTGCTTGTGCCAGGCATACATATGTCATCTTAGTCACAAAAATAGTCCCCTTTGGGTAACTACACTTCCATCACATTCATACCAAAATTGGGAACCTTCTATCATCAAAATATAAACAACGTAGATCCAACAGATACCAGGGAATCCATATGGGTCAAATAGACAGTACAAATTTATTTTTCAATTGATAAAAAATGTAAAATCTCATATACATAAAAACAGGATTATTTTCAAAGTCATTATCATTGTAATAAAAGGCAATAAGAAATCATGCACATCAATACATTGTCCAAAATAGCAAAATCATTGAGTAAATAACACACAATTTTAAAACAACAATACAAATTCGGAGAACAAGCAAGAAAGCTATTCCTAGTCATAAAAGTACCACACGAGTCTGACACAAAACCATTGTTATATGTTGAAATAACACATTTTCTTTTCATTTATCTCATATAACAGTTGTCCCCAAAGATCTAGGGTAGGCTTTCTCATCAGAGCAAGGAGTGTATCCCTCATTTGCTGATAAACATGATGAAGTGCTGTTTGCATACATCATTAGCCTTAATTTAACCTAGCGAAACATAGATATAATGAGTAGCAATCAGATTTTTGTAGTGCGCCCCAGTTGCTTTGCGGGGATATTGCATTAAGGATTTGTACAAGATACTATGGAGGTGATGCCATGGCGTCACCGTGACTGGGTAGAAGTTAGATAAGAAGCCTGTAATAGTTTAATATATATGGAATTCATTGTTCTGTAGATGATGGACCCGGATGGACCTTCATTTTATTCTCATAGTAATCAACATGTATAGGAAAAACTTCACTGTGACTCATATGATACCATAATACACAATGTTTTATGTAGTCGGTTTTTAAGGAATTGTATGAGATATAGGGATATAATCCCTTTTATAGCATCAGTTGCTAACTACAGGGTTCCTGTCTATATCTTTACATACGCTCTTACCCACTATAAGATGGCGGCCGCGGATAAGACGACGATCACGTGATACATAAGAATACAGCTGAGATAAATTCTCAAAGTGCAGTCATGTGGGGTTGAACCGTGATAGCTTAAAATAGCTTTCATTTCCAGATTTGCCATAGTTTTCCACGGAGGCAAATACCCTGTGTACATATGGCTGGATATAGGTAAGGGCTTGTTTTAAGGTAGGAGAAGCTCATGGCTCTGGCCCTTTTATCATTGGGAGGCTGCACACTGTAATAGTGTTGTGCATATAAAGTGTGCTTATCACATAGAATCCCTTGATATTGGGGGCTGCGGTTTTTGAACACAGAGAAATAGTCTATGAAGTCTCTCCGGGCTTGTTTTATATAATATCAGGCATATACAGGCTTCCTACCGGAATTAGGAGAGATATAGTGTAAACCTCTAACAAAAAAATGTTTGGGCATGGATTGCTAACCGACTCTGTATTGCTTAGTTCTTGTATTTCCCTTTTCTAGATACCGATGCAGGATCGCTGCATAACTTACTAAGCAACTGTGCAATCTGGAGGAAAAAATATAGAGGAACGACATTACTCAGAATTGCCTCCCGCCTCTCACTTGAGCCTTGAAGGTAATTAAAGAATGCTTGAGGAATCAAACTATGTTGTAGGAGTGAGTGATTCTGATTAACGTAAAAAGTAAGGACTGTTTTCTCCCTCTTTCTACAAATAGGGATTGGATTCATTTAAGGTCTTCCAGCTTTACTGGGATTCTATCAACGAGGTAGTTGGTGGTCACTCGGACATAGTGTTTATTTGGTTTTAGCATAATAGAATTTATGTACACTTAATTTTATTATGGAAAATACAAGTATATTCTGCTATATTATTACAGATTCCCATGACATTCGTGGGACAGGGAGACATAGGAATATTCCCCTCTTTGAATTAAGAAATGTGTTTTTATAGCGGATAATGTATTTCTTTGGAATCCTTCAAGGTACTTTTAATCGGATGTCCTTTTTTGTCACCAATATTTGAATAATGTCCGTGGATATAGAAACTGTGGGGTAATTGTTTTTTAATTATTCTTTCTGTTTTCTGTTTTTATTATATAGTGCAAAATAGGATTTAAATTTTGGGAGTTATTGTCTCTTTTCCTGAAGAAGGTGGCGGTCGTATAATAGTACCCACCGAAGCGTGTCGATGCTCCGATGAGAAATACTACCCTAGATCTTTGGGGACAACTGTTTATGAGACAAATGAAAAGAAAATGTGTTATTTCAACATATAAGAATTTGTGTCAGACTGGTGCAGTGCTTTTATGACTAGGAATAGCTTTCATGCTTGTTCTCCCAATTTGCATTGTTGTTTTAAAATTGTGTGTATTTTACTCTTTGATTTTGCTATTTTTGGACAATATATTGATGTGCATGATGTCTTATTGCCTCTTTTTAATAATAACTGTGAAAATAATCCTGTTTTTATGTATATGTGACGTCACATTTTTTAACAATTGAAAAATAATTTTGTACTGTGATAGAAGGTTCCCAATTTTGGTATGAATGTGATGAAAGTGTAGTTACCCAAAGGGGACTATTTTTATGACTCAGGTCTGTTTGGTACCCTACTCCTTTGGTGTAATAGGGTCCCTCTCTTTTTTCTTGAAATACATATGTCATCTCCATGCCCTCACTTCAGAACTCTTCTGGACCTGTGGAAGATTTAAAGAGGAGAGGACTGAACCTGCTGTCTGAGACTGAGAAGAGTCTAGAAGTCAGGGCCTGCTCCCCTCTTGTACCCAAGACAAAGATGTGTTCTCCAACGTCATAAGGCTGACCGCCTATTAAACTTACTGTGACATAATTGGCTACAAGAGACCTATTCCTGAAACTATCAAGCTGATCAGTGACAACTGGACCTGGACTGGACCCTGCTGCGGCCTCTGCCTGACACTCTGTGATTCTCTAACTGCTTCTTCTTAGATCCTGGTGGAGCGGAGGAGTCCAAAGTGTACTCCTGTGGTAGATTGAGACTTAAAGAACTAAAGACAGAAGTTGAAATATTTGATCTGGATGACCCTTGTTAGTATAACTGCCATGGTCATTGTCTAATTGTCCCTAGGTCCTGTTCTATATTGACCATTGACTATCATTGGCACTTTGTGTATTTTGGTGCTACGTAATTTGACTTAAAACGTTTAAAAAAAGGCAACCTTTTCACAGGAACAAATCTAGTCCTTGTACCTGATCTATGTTCTATTGCAGTCAGCCTTAACGTTTGACTGTGACATAGTCTAATGCAACCAGATAACAGTGTTTAGCGCTTGTGCTTTTTGGTGCTCGTTTTAATTAACACCTTTCATAACTCTTGTTCCCCTTACTGGCGTTTTGACATCCTAGTGTCAGTTTGTTTACAAAATTTTATTCTAATGTTGTCATTCATTTTGAGATTTTTATTGTTTTGCATTTCTACTTTATTATTGTTTTAATAATGCATAAATACTCAATAAATTGCAACTAAGTTAAACATGTCTACTCTGTGCCATGACTAACATAGGGTTAACCTCATG
Source organism: Lissotriton vulgaris (assembly GCF_964263255.1). NCBI lineage: Eukaryota > Metazoa > Chordata > Amphibia > Caudata > Salamandridae > Lissotriton > Lissotriton vulgaris. The sequence goes on along the minus strand of NC_141685.1, from coordinate 1,715,419,109 downwards.
TTAATTTAATGATTTTGAGGCTGGGTTATTGTGGATTGTGCTAATTACCTTTGAGGTGAACCTACTCCCCATTAACAAATTCTCCAATTTCATACAGACATAATCATGTCTGTGACTACTGTAGTGTGCATCTCTGTGTATTTTAATTTAATGTTGAAAATTGGAGGCCACAGCATGTTAATATACAGTGGTAAATACCATACATACCTAACCAGCCACTAAATTCAGTATAATCTAAAGACATGCAATCACTAAAAAGTTCAGCAGTCAAACTGGTTAAATCACAGACATTAAAAGCAGTGGTGGCCGGCAAGGCTCGAAGGTGGCAGGGCGGGCACATTAAGGTGAGGGAGGGTCGATTGGGCTGCAATATAAAGAAAATGTAAAAATAACATATACCTTGCTGCCGGGCCCTGCATCTCTGCTCCTGTCTCCTGCGAACTACTCCAGGAACAGGAAGCAGGCAGCCAGGCTCCCTTTGTAGTGTAGTTCCTATATTCCCAATAGGCTCTGCGCATTGGAATAATATATTCAGCAGTGTAGACGTAGGACTGAGGTCGACTAGGTCTCTACTGACTATATTAGCCTTAAGGTTTGCCAGCTAGCTCAGAGGTCACGAGAAACTTTCTCGAATAAATGAGGAGGAGTTTAACCTCCCTGGATAGACAAGAAGGGATTAGCTTCCGACAGCCATATTGAGGTTCTGTGACGATTTGAACCCGTGTTTTCAGCATTGTCGTAAACTCATAATTTTGGTATCAGTGAACCGCAAATGATCCATTTAGCATATCCTGGTGTTTTCACTATGCTACAAGCAAGAGCACTCTTGTTATAAACACATTTCTGATTCACCCATGGCATCCATTTTAGAATATGGCAGCCATTTTGTATTCTTGCCCTCACATAGTCAATGGACACACAGTGACCTCTGATCAACTCATTTCACTTAAGGACACGTAAGCTTAGCCGACGATTCACCTTGCTAGTGACACGTGCACCTTAGGACAGAAACGCTGTGGCCGCATGACTCGACAAAAGCTGCCTCCCCAGCCTGAGGCCAGTCCTGCTATACTGGTTCTCGTGTTCGTTGGCCTGATCATGATTAGGGGGCCGAAGCTGGTAGCCTTGCCCATTTACGACCCACAAACATCTCTTATCCTGATTTTCTATCTTCTGCACCTGGCTCTGCTCCTTTCCTTCTGGGCTTTTATTAGGGGGAGGTAACGAAGTTTACGAAGAGGCGGTCCAGCTCTTGAATGAAAAGTTGACATGGGATTATGATGGAACAGTGGGAACCCCTCGTTCGTAATGTTTTGACATCAGATATTGCTGACGATTCTTGTGTAACGCCAAATATTTATTGTTTAGGACATGAAGGTTTAGAAATGTACTAACATGTGAAGAATGTTGCCCCAAGCTAAAAATTTTGTATTTAAGGAGCAACCCACTTTGTACAATTCGAACAGGCTCCTAGATTCTGCCCGTGTGTAGTTTCTGTGACTTCTGTGTCCCTGCAGTAATAAACCTTTGGTCTTTGACGCCACCATCGAGAAGCCCGTGTTTCTGTTCATTTGTGCACCGAGACAGGTAGAACTCCGGGGTCTTCGGGTGTTGTTCCTGACACCTCTGGACAGTACCAAAAAGTCCAGAACTCCAATTGGCGCCCAATGTTGGGCGACGTCATTCGGTACCGGTCCAAAAGCCTGAAGAGTTCGAGAAACTTCGTGTGAAGATTCCAGAGGGAGGCGCCCCACTTCATCGATCCCGGTATATCGCAAAAGTGGCCCGACGTTCTCTTCCACAAGGGTTCCCGTTCGGACGGCTGCAGTGGTCCGCTGCCTTGACTGTCGCCCTGTCTTGGACCCGAGGTGCAGACCTTAGTACGGCGAGACGAGACGGGTTTCTCCTTGGTGACGTCTTCAGTGCCTCAGTTAAGTATTAAGTGGTTGCTAGTTGTTTGGTTACTTCGTAAGGGTTTGCTCCTGTTTGGATAATCCTTTTAGTTCTTGGTTTGGTTTGGTTTCGTACGATTATCACTGGTTGTTCTAGTTACGATAATCTTTTTGGTTTAGTTTGGGTATCGATACATTTGTTCACTTTGGTAGGCCTAAGTTCTTGGTTCGAGTGCGCCCCTTTGTTTGTGTTTGTTCTGTGTTCCGGTTTATAAAATGGTAAGTCGGAAAAATTGTATGTTGTCGTGTTTTGGTTGCAACAGGGATTCCCGGTTGGAGGACTTGTGTCTGGTTCCTCCGATTGGAACTCCTCTTTATGATCTTTACTGTAAACATGGTGTGGGTCCTATATCTTATAATGAGGTGTGGATCCGATACACGGAGAAAGACGGTGTCCTTAGTTGGCCACTGCATGGTAGTTTTGAACCCGAAATTCTTGATAATTTGGAAATGAAATTATTTAGGAAGAAAGCCCGGCCGGCAATGTTTGATTCTTTCCGTTATTGGCGAAAAGAATCCAAACAGAGAGAAACTAAAAAGCTAAAGAAAGAACAGAAAGAGCAAGAGTTGACTTTAGAGCAGTCTGCCAAGCAGCTGCAACTCAATGAATCTGAGAAAGCGATAGAGGTGGCCAATAGAGAGCGTAATTTAGCGATAGACAAGTGCTATCCTGCCTTGCCATCGAGTACAGCTAAGATAGTAGAGGACCCTGAAAAGGATCCCCTGTTGTCTTACCTGTTGAGATCACCCCCACCGTATGCACAGGGTGCTACAGCTCCACCTTTACCGAATGTTCAATTACCGGTTGCTGGACAGCCTGGTATACCTGCTCCTGCTCCCCTGAATCAAGCTCCTGTACCTCCTGTGGTCAATATTAATGTTCCTCCGGCACCCCCTCTTCCAGGGTTGTCAGCTCCTCTGCCTATGCCTGTACCGCTGATACCTGTTGTTTCACAAGCTACTTTGCCTGCTACCCCTGCTGTTGCTGTTTCTTCTGTCCCTACTACTACTCTTCTTCAAACTTCTGAAAGCTATATGACTCCGCTTTCTGTTCGTCAGAGAATCACTGATTCTGTCACTAATATTCTATCTCCCTTTTACAAAACTTTAATTAGGAGCCCTGTCTCTGACTCCGTTCAGAGACGTAGTCAGCTTCCTAGTAGTGAAGAACGTGGACTATTAGACTCCACTGCCCTTAGATGGATTTCGAAAGTTGGAAGGTATAGTGTACGAGATGTATTGGATACATTCATGCAATGGAAGGAACCGACACAGCGCTATGTGTTTGATGTCATGTGTTCTCTTTTGCGTGAAGAATGGGAGGAGAGCGAATCTGAACAGGTACCGGATGAATTAATCCAAGTACAACAAAAATTTGCTGCAGGTATGATAGTTGGTCAGGAGATAAAAGAAGCAATGGAATTATTTTAGATTTTAGATCCGATCCTTCCCTCCGTTCACCAAGAGATTTAGAGAAACGAAGCACAAAACAAGGTCGTCAATATCCAATGAGAGAAGTTCCTCCAATTTGGCGCGAAGCTGTACAAGCTGATGCGGCCCATGGTATTGCAGCCTCTCCGGCCCAATTCCAGAGAGTGTGGATACACATTCCGTGGAAACGAGCAGAAGTGTTAGCAGTAAAACAGGCCTTGCCAGATCCCCATAAAAATCCAGCCGGATACTACAAAGAGTTGGCGCAAACGGTTGAAGCTTGCGTAATGAATTTAGCGGACATTGACATGTTATTTGGCAATGTAGTGCCACAGCCAATTTGGGCTAAAATTCGTAAAGAAAATCATCCAGTTGCCCTAGGTGGTGATTGGGCAGCTATAATAGCGGCAGATGGTCAACAAATAGGTGGTTCTAAACCCGAACCTCTAATTGCTAATTTGCCTGGTAGAATAATCGATTTAATGAAAACTCTGATGCCAGCATTGCGCGTTAACTGGGACAAGTTGTCCGCATACAGGCAGAAAAAGGACGAAAGTGTCTCCGACTTTTTCACAAGGTTTGAAGAAACTTTCGTAGATCACAGTGGTCAGGATATGAGCACGGAAGGAGGACAGAGATTATTTGTTGATAAATTTGTGCACAATCTGTTACCAGAGCTCAGTAATAAATTAAAAGATTCTGAAAGTGCGTGGGCTGTCTCTACGACTGCGCAAATACTTGCAACTGCCCAGTATTATGAAAATAGGGATAAAGAAGAGAAAGAAAAGTCAGAAAAGAAAACAAAAGATTTAAAAACTAAAGTCCTTTTGCAACAGGCATATCCGCCTCTCACAAATCCGACTAATACGCAGCAAGGGCCATATCAAAGGAACGACTATGGTTCTCAGAGACCGCAATATCAATGGAATCAGTGTGCCTACTGCAAAAAGGAAGGTCATTATAAGAATGAGTGTCCAGTATTAGCACAAAATAATGCTGCTACAGCTCAGAGAGGTCGTGGTGGTTCTACGCAAAATTATAGAGGTCGAGGACGAGGTGCTATGCCTCCACAAACAAATGATCGCCCTTCTAATTATTTTGATCAGCGAAATGGACAGTCTGCCCAACCTACTAGATCTCAACAGTATCACGTTGAGGACTACTGTGAAGTTAGTGAGGAATTTCAGCAAAATGAGTACTAGGACAGCCATGGACAAAGAGAGGGAGTAGTATCAGTTCCAGTAGATCAGAGTGGGCCTTATGTCGCAGTAGCAACATCTGGTGTAGTCGAACCTTTTCTGTTGGATACTGGTGCAGCAAAAAGTTCTATCATACATGCGAAACTCCCTGGCGCACCTTTGTCTGGCTTAACAAATGTTTCAGTAGGTTTTTCAGGCGCCCCTGTTCACAACCCCGTATCTGGTCCTTTGTCAATTTCTGTTGGACCTCGTCAATTGAAAGCACCCTGATTTTGACGACTGGTTGTAATGAAAATCTGCTTGGTATGGACTTGTTAAAACGCCTGTACGCGACTTTGTACTGTTCTCCGGCAGGAGTACAGCTTACATTGGGTAAGAGAATCATTTCTCTGATGTATTTGTCAATGGATGCGCTCCCACTGGAGCTGCGTTCTCTCCCTGATACTCTTTGGGCGACTGGTCCTAACGACGTTGGTCTTTTGGAAATTCCACCATATGTAGTTACTTTGAAAGCAAATGTCAAATTTCCACGAATCCCTCAATACAAGATCTCTAGTGAAGGTGAACGTGCGCTCTTATTGATCGTGCAAGATTTGATCAAGAAAGACGTAGTAGAAGAAACTAGAGGAAATGTCTGTAACAGCCCTGTACTGCCAATTCTGAAACGCACTGATCCTTCAAAGCCTCCAGTCTATAGGTTTGTAATCGATCTTAGAGAGGTTAACAAAATTGTGATTCCACAGTTTCCTGTGGTTCCAGACATTACTGCATTGTTAACGTTGATTCCTGCTACAGCCACATGGTTTTCAGTTATCGACTTGAAGAATGCCTTTTTCAGCATTCCGATAGCCGAAGAAAGCAGAGATATTTTTGGCTTCTCTTTAGGAGGCCGAAGCTTCAGGTTTAAACGTGCTCCACAAGGCTATTGTGAGAGCCCATCCATTTACAGCCAGGCATTAAAAAGTCAGTTAGATTCCTTTGTACTTCCTCCTGGTTCTGCTTTAGTGCAATATGTCGATGATCTTCTAGTGGCTGCCGATGACAAGGAAACTTGCAAAGCGGCTACAATTTCCTTATTGCATCATTTGTCTGATTTAAATCACAAGGTGTCACCTTCCAAAATGCAATACTGTTGTCAAGAAGTGACCTACCTAGGTCATCTCTTGTCAAAGGAGGGAAGAAGGTTGACCCCAGAGAGAATAAAAGCAATTACGCAGATGAATGTTCCTAACACACAGAGAGAAGTGCGTGCCTTTTTAGGAATTACCTCATACTGTAGGCAATGGATCCCAAATTTTTCTCTTTTGGCAAAACCATTGGTGGCCTTGACTGGGAAAGGTGTTCCGAGTCCGGTGCCATGGTCTGCCGAATGTCAGCAAAGTTTTTCTGAGTTACGAAACGCATTGTGTTCAGCTCCTGTATTGGGTACACCCGACTACAGTAAACCATTTACACTCTATGTCCACGAGAGAGAAGGTTGCGCGTTGAGTGTTCTGACGCAACGATTTGGTGATAAACAACGCCCTTGTGCGTATTTTTCATCAACATTAGATCCGGTAGCCAGAGTGTTGCCTAGTTGCTTGAGAGCTACAGCAGCAGCTGCAGCATCCATTCGACAATCTGCTGGTTTGGTCATGAACAACATGCTAGTGGTCATGGTTCCTCACGCCGTGGACACGCTCATGAACCGAACCAAGACACAACACCTTACCAGTGCTAGATTATCAGGCTATGAGTTGACACTACTTGCAAGTCATATTCAGATCAAAAGATGCAATGTCTTGAATCCAGCAACATTGTTGCCGACTAGTCAGAAGTCGAGTGATTCTGAACCTCATGACTGTTGTTTCAGAACCGAGGAGGAGACAAAAGGACGGATTGATCTTAAAGACACCCCATTATCAGATCCAGATGGCACGTTGTATGTTGACGGGTCTTGTTTTAAATTGGAGAATGGTGATGTGACAGCTGCTTATGCAGTAACGACTTTGAGTACGATTGTGGAGACTGCAAGAGTGAGTCAGAATTCTGCCCAAGCTGCAGAATTAATTGCATTGACGAGAGCGTGTGTTTTAGCTAAGGGAAAGAGAGTGAATGTGTTCACAGATAGTCAGTACGCGTTCGGCGTAGCGCATAGTTTTGGCCGATTGTGGAAGGAAAGAGGTTTTATTACGTCCCATGGGACTAAGATCCAGCATGGTCAGCTAGTCAATGACTTGTTGGAATCTCTGACCTTACCAATGGAAGTTGCGATTGTGAAGTGCAGTGCTCATCGAGCAATCACGGATGATGTTGGTCGTGGAAATGCCTTTGCTGATGAGACAGCTAAACAGACAGCTAGGAATACGATGAGTAGAATGTATGTTGCAACGTCTGCAAGATGGATTACTGACTCGGGAATGTGTGAGGACACAGTGGAAAGTGTGAAAGCAATTCAAGATGAAGCGACTGAAGAGGAAAAGCTTGCATGGAAAGAGAACACGGGTAAATTGGACTCGAATGGATGTTGGATTGATCTGTCGGAACAGCAGCGTTGGATGTTGCCTGATGCGTATGTGCTTGCGGTGGTAACGATGGCGCATGGAGCAGCGCACATCAGTTCTAAAGGGATTTGTAAGATGTTGGCTCCAGTCTGGAAGAATGATGGAATTAGTAAGTGTGCAGAAAGAGTGGTGAGAAATTGCATGATATGCCTGATGCATAATCCTGGCAAGGGAATCCCCACACCCGCTGGTCACTTCGCTCCTCCTTCTTGCCCCTTCGAAGTGATTCAGTTAGACTTCATCCACATGGATCGGTGTAATAATCTTAAGTACGTTCTAGTGGTAGTCTGTGCTTTTTCAAGGTGGATCGAAGCATATCCACTAAAGGACAATACTGCCTTGTCCACTGCCAAAATTCTCCTCAAGGAATATTTCCCCAGGTACGGTATGCCACGGATTGTATGGTCAGATAACGGAAGGGAATTCGTAGGGAAAGTTATGCAGAGTGTGTGCGCAGGTTTAAACACAAGACAAAAATTTCACAGTGCGAATCACCCCCAGTCTGCAGGCTTAGTGGAAGGCTACAATGGCACCCTCAAGCTGAAACTGGCCAAGATACAAGCCTCCACGGGCTTGTCCTGGCCAGACGCACTACCTTTGGCTCTGTTATCCACAAGAGCGACTGTACATTCTCGAGTAGGGCTTAGCCCTTATGAGATTGTATTCGGTCGACCTGCAAATGTTTGGGGGGTACCTAGACCGAAAGAGTTCAAGCAACTGGAATATCCAATGTTAATCGATTACCTTTTTGACTTGACTGCTAAATTGAGTCTCATTCACCAACAGGTTTTCGATGCATTACCAAAGCCACCGGAAAGTCCAGGTCATCAGCTGAAGCCCGGCGACCAAGTCGTCATCAGGAACTTTGGACGGACCAGAAATCTCCAACCCAAGTTCGTCGGACCATTCCAAGTTCTTCTGGAGACGAGGACTGCTATACGTGTGGCTGGCAGAAAGAATTGGGTCCATGCGACGCATGCAAAGCGTGTACCCCTTTCATTTCCTTATGATAACTGGGTGAAAAAAGGAATTGGTGCTTCTGAAACCGAACCAGTTCCTAGATACATTCCTTTTAGCGATGCAGAACTGATTACTGATTCATCGAACTCTGACTCCCCTTCTGAAACTGCTCCTTTGATTCCTGAACACTTGTCCTCTACATCAAACGAACATTTGTCATCTGCGAACTCGAACATTGTGACCCCTGCTGAAAATAGACTATTTCCGGATCAAACAACTCCAGGAAAATTGAGATACAACCTACATTCTCATTCTAAGGACAAATAAAGCAGGAAACTGCATTTTTTTTTCACATTTGATCTATCACATTACCTCCAGCCAGGAAGCTTGCTATCCATGTTTTGTATTGTTTTGTTTGTTTCTGTTGTTTCTGTTACCTTGCCGTCTGGGTCACCGTAGGGTCGTGGCTTTGTGCCTAGTTGAATCTGCGGGGGCCAGACACAAGGTGGGTCTTTCTGTTAGTTCTGGGAACTCCCAGGGCTGATAGAGGCATTTTCAACTACGCACATATCATCAGTGGTCGCGAGCGGTTGTAGAAGATGGAGTTTCCTGGGCTGCACCGAGAGAATGTAATTTATGTTCGCAGAAATAGACTCTACAAAATTCTCCATAACAGATGTTTTCTGATGCAATGTGCAATTATGTTTTTGATTGTTTTGGTAACGTTGGTGGGTGGAATCGTCTTTGGCGTTCATTTAATTTTGTCACCGATAACAGCTACAGTTCCTCCCCTTAATCTTGTTTCTCCTACTACTGTTTCTTTTCATTCCTTTCATCCGTTCCCCGAACATGAGCAAGCTAGACGCTCAGAATTCATAAATAACACTTTTGTACAGCTCTTGCATCAACACCAACTGGTAGTTAACACAACAGACTGCTGGGTATGTGGTTTGATACCACACACCATGGATAAAGGCATTCCTTACCTGGTCTTGCCTTTTAGCTATAATGGATCATGTCGGGCCTTCCAAACTGTATTCGTCTGTGCTCTCGAAACCTATCCCTCGCGCCCTCCACGCTCCGCTAAGTATACATCTGTTAATAAAGCCTTGATAAAGGGAATAACTGACATGGTTAGAGATGTCAATAACTCCCCATCTGTCCCTAGAGATGAACTACGAGTTTATCTGAGTTGGAATTCTACGGAGTATAGTATTAGTTTGGGTGAAAGCAAGCGTAAGAGCTCCACTCCAGTCTGGGTCGTACCTCACCGAGGTCAATTCTGCTTGCAAGGTAATGGACGAAATCCGAGAGCTCCGCTAGGGAAGAGTGACTGTGTTGAAACTTACGTGTATCCGTCGAACTCTTCCCCTGCCTTCCTCACTGCTAAGGGTACCTACTTCATTTGTCAGGATAGGGCATATACATGGCTGCCTGATGACTTTTCAGGTTCATGCTATATTGCCCGACTGTTGCCTCCGACATACACTGCCTCTCCAGATTATCACAAGACCAGAGTAGCAAGAGGTGTTTTCAGCAAAGAAGATACCGCTGGTCAAGAAGCCGGAGACTTCTTCAAAGGTTTCCTTCCGTTCTGGGGGCCTATGGCCAATAGTAGAAATCTACGTCAGCTAACACGGGTAGTTGAATCTACTATTACAGAAACTGCTGGTGCCCTTAGTAATTTAACAGCTGAGCTTCAGGCGGATCATCTCATGACGTTACAGAATCGTATGGTTCTTGACGTAATACTTGCAGATCGAGGTGGGGTATGCAGAATGATCCAATCGAGCTGCTGTGTTTTTATACCCAATGTTAGACCTGGCACCTTGGCGTGAGTTTCCCTTCCACTTTTTGCTGGTGTGCCTCCGATGTTTTGCTGGTTTTCCGATACTCAGGGCACTGCGCCACGGCCGACCCGTGCCGCAGTGCAAGTGCTCCCTACTGTAAATTGTACATGTGGTTGATGTCCATGATTGGTGCATTGGATTTACTGTTAGTCCCTAGTAAAGCGCACTAGGAGTGCCAGGGCTTGTGAATGCCAATACTGCTAGTGGGCCTGCAGCGCTGGTTGCGCCACCCACAGAAGCAGCCTTAAGATGTGTCTGGGGTCTGCCATCGCAGAACCCGCATGCAGTCTCGTACTGTCATGCTGGCTGGGCAAGTGCACCCACTTGCCCGCCCCTAAACCTTCCCTTAACTTCATATTAGTCACCCCTATGGTAGGCCTGAGGGCAGGGTGCATTGTAAGTGTAAGTTAGGACAAGCCCTGATGTGTGTGGCATGTCCTAGTAGTGAATTACAACTAAATTCGTAGTTCACTATTGTAAGGCTACCTGCTTCCTTTAGGCCAGAACGGGCTGCTGGAATTATTACACTCTATAATCCCAGCAGGCCCAGGGAGCATGGTAGAGAGTCATGTTTAGTATGCCTGAACTCAGGATGATAAAATACTTCTTTTAGTAAAGTTTATTTTAAGATCCTGTGATTGCAAATGCTACTTTTAGAAAGTTAGCATTTGCTTGCCTAACCATTTCAGCCGCCTCTGCTGGTATGTGTATCTGACTGTCTGGGATGTGTGAGTGACAGGGCTGGGGGATGACAGGTGGTGAATGCGTAGATTGCACCTTAGTGGGAGGTAGGAGTGGCTCTTGACTCTGAATCGTGCTGTGCTCTGCCACCACAATGCTGGCTCCACCCTCCTGGGGAGCGACTGATGACTCAGCCGACACCTGGCCCAGGAAGGGCGAAGCCCCATCAACAAGGTACTTCTGGCTGCCCCTGTCCACACAATGCTGGCTCCACCTCCTGTGGGGCGTCTGATGTGCCTGCCCCTCACACTGAAAGCAGAAGCCGGATTGCACCCACCAGAGTACTCAAGGACTGAAAGTGGCTATGCAAAGGCCCCCCTGGCCTGCGAGAACAAAAGAAATGCAGTATAAAAGTAGGAGCCCTGCTCCTTGTAAATTAGATCCTGTTTGTGCTACAGAAGGAACTCTGCCCGACGAGAAGGACCTGGAAGGACAAGGAGGAGTGCTGTCTCTTGCCTGTGTCTGGTGCCTTGCTGCAGAAGGAGAGGAAAAGAAAAGACTACAAGAAGACTTTTGCTTTGTGAAACTTTGTGCCAAACTCTGCTGAAAGATCTCCAAGGGCTTGCTGCTGAACTTGCCCCCTGACCAGCGCCCCAGGACCAGTGGGCGCTACCCCCTGAAGAAAGCGACTGTGTGTGCTGCTTATCGCCGCAGTACTGACAGAGGAGTCTGGGTGCCTTGGGCAATCCTGCCACGCTCCCCGTAATCCAAGGCATCGACATCCCCCCAAGCACCGTGACCGGGGCCCAAAGCAACAGCGAGAGCAACGAGAGGTCCAGCCGCCGCTGGCCCGAACACCGTGACCGCATCTGCACCGGGAGCCCGAGAGCAACGCGAAGGAGGACCCGTCCGGTCCAAGCTCCCGAATTGACTGCGCATCAAGCCGTCAATCCACCTGCGAAGACCGACAGCCGCCCGGTGATAACTCCCCTCTGGTCAGCATCCTGCCCGACAGCTCAGCTGTGAAGCGCACAGCTGCAAAACGGCACTTGGCTGGGTACGTCCTGCACTTGGAACCGTACTTCCACTTGCCGCCACCACACAGCCGCTGCCTCCAGGGTCGGAGCGAACGACAAAGGAAGGACCCTGCCGCCACAGAACACCGCCGCCCCGGATGACCCGTGACCTGCCCGGCTGAGAGCCGCAGCGAACAGCGACCCCGGAAAAGCAGCGCGACGTGGGACAGCTCCCCTGGAAGCCGCCCGCTCCACAAGAATTTGAAAGGTACTGTGTTGTATCCTCATGGTGCGAGCGTCCGGCAACTCGAGCTCGCACCGCGCTATCTGCTCCCAACGCGAGCCGCCTCTGAAACCGAGGCTTGCACGGCTCCTGGTCCTCGGAGCCCACGCGGGAAGCGTGAACTCTGGCCGGCCGGGCCCGATCTCCTCCCTGAAGCGAGCGGAGACAGCAGAAAGCGCATTGAGGCACTACAAGACACTGAACCTTGTTGAACCTGGGCAGAAGGCCCAAAGGATTGCTTATTGCTAAGAAAGAACTGTGGCAACCTGAACTAAGTAAACTGGAACCGCTATTGAAAGTTTGACAACTGTATTTACAAGCCTGCTTGAAATTTATATAAAAAATATATATGTTTTACAAATACAGTTTGGTGTCGTTGTGTGGTGGGTTGGTTGTGACGGTGTAATATTGCAAATGTTTAACCCTATGTGCCCCAGAGATTAGCCTAAGACTGCTTAAGCCACACTACCTAGAGGGTAAGCAGAGGTTGTCTTGAAGGTAACCCTCAACCCTGATGAGGAAGAGAGAGTCCCTGCTTGTCGCTAGTGTTGCACTGCGCCAACTAGAGACTCCCCCTTCCTACATTGGACACAGCGGTGAGGATTTTCGAATTTACATTTGCAGTATTTATACCTTAACTTTTGACAATTGCACAGTGATTTCAGTCCAGTTACTTGGCCACAGGTTTTGTTGTAATTTTGCCGAGAGAAGATCCCTAGTGAAGAAAACATGCCGGGCACGAAGAGCCTAGATGGAGCGGAGTCCACGACCTCTGAGATGTTGGAGGTGGAATGGGATGCAGCAAAGCTGGACAAATACTCAAAGAATGAGCTGAAGTTTTTTTGCAAAAAACTCAAGGTTCCGCACGCCGGTTGCAAGAACAAGCCAGAGCTCTACAAGGCCCTGAAAGCCTGGATAGAGTCCAGAAAGTCCCCGGAGGATCAAGATGCCCTTGAGGATCAGGATGCAACTGAGGAGCAGGGGGCACCTGTGGATCTGGTGGATCTCGAAAAGCAAGACAGCGTGCACAGCTTTGGTAGAGGCCTGTCGCCAGAGGAGCTGGCGGACAGGAAGGAAACGAGGGATCATGAAAGAAAGCTGGCAGAATTAAAAATCCAACTGGAGCTTGAAACCAAAAGAATGGCGCTGGAAGAGCGAAAGCACCAAATGGATTACGAATTGAAAATGAGGGAGATGAGTCTAAAGGAGAGAAACTTGGATCATCCTCCCTCTGGTGGCAGCACAACGCCGGTGCAGGTAGAGTCAAGAGTGCACATCCCCAAGGATGTAGTTAAAGAGTTCTTTAAGGGGGATGACATAGGACAGTGGTTTAGGGCATACGAGGTAGCCATGTCCTCCCACCGGGTCCCTGACAAGGATTGGGGAGCAGGGTTGTGGGGGAGGTTCCTTAGCGAAGGGCGGGATACCCTACTAGATTTGCCCGTTGAAAACCAGAGATCCTATTCCCACATGAAAGAAGCTTTAATGAACAGGTATGGGCTTACCCCTGAAATGTATAGACAGAAGTTTAGGGGATGTACTAAGCGGCCTGGGAATACGTATGTGGAGTATGTGACTTTTTTTTGCAGAGCACTGGATGGTTGGGTGAAGGGTAGCAAAGTGAATGATTTTCAAGGTCTCTTTGATTTAATTGCATGGGAGCACTTGTCTGATCACTGTTTTCCTGAGCTACGCCAGCACCTGATCGATAGCAAGCTGTCCAACCCGAGGAAGCTTGCTGAGGAGGCGGACCGCTGGCTCAGCACCAGGGTCCACAAGGGTCCAGTGGGAGACTCCGCCAAGGGTGGGCAGGGTCCCCAGCAGAAGAGTGGGGGGGACAACGGAAAACAGAAAGGGTTCCAAAAAGGCCCCCAAAGTAATCCCCAAGGGGACCAGCAGAAAGGTTTTCAGCCTCCCCCACCCCCAAAGCAGAATGGGGCCCCGACAGGTAGACCTGTTCCAAAGGGGCCCTTCAATTGTTTCAAATGTGGTGAGCCGGGGCACATATCCAGTGACCCCAAGTGTCGCCTGTTTGGAAAACCCGCACCCACTGGTGCTCCGCCCCGTCAAGTGACTAGTGTTCACTTAGGAGAAGAAGTGATGGTCCCGGGGGGTGGAGATCCCGTTCACATGACCCTAGTCTCACTAGGAGACAGTGAGATGATCCCTACGAACTACTTGCCCTCTAACACTAAGAAATATGGGCAGGTGGTAATCATCAATGGTAAGGAAGCCGAGGCTCTTAGAGATACAGGAGCCAGTGTGACTGCAGTGAGGCAGCACCTGGTGTCTCAAGAGCAGGTTGTACCCCATGCCTACTGTAGGGTTATCAATGCTGATAATTCAGAGAGTCAGTGTCCGATGGCTCAAGTTCCCTTCGAGTGGGGGGGGTCTCTGGTACTCTGCAGGTCTGTGTGAGAAAAACCATGCCTGTTGACTGTTTGCTAGGGAATGACTTGGAGCACTCCCCTTGGGAAAAGGTGGAGAAGACGACTCACCTGAGGATGGTGGGTCTACCTGACTGGGCGTGCGTGACCACCCGGTCGATGGCAGCCAGTAAGGGTGATCAAGAGGTCCTGGGGCCTGAAGGAGAGGCCCAGGAACCGGCCTTAGGGAGAAGGCGCAGGGGGCGCGGGAAACCGGCCCCTGAAGTTCCCACGGTCCAGGAGGAAGCAGACCTTGAGGGGGATGCCCTGGAGCCTACAGGGGAACAGATTGCCGAACTGGGGGACCTGCCTGAGCTGACCCATTGGCAGCAAGAAGGAGGACCCTCCAGGGAGAAATTCTGCAAGGAGCAGAAGGAATGCCCTTCTCTCGTGGGTATGCGGCAGCAGGCTGCAGACCAGGCCAATGGTGTTCAGGCCAAAACACATTACGTGTACTGGGAGAACGACCTCCTGTATTTAGAGCCTAAGGCTGCTGAACCTGGGTCAGCCCGTGTGCTGGTGGTACCCCAGAAGTTCAGAGCCTTCCTACTGGGTCTGGCTCACGATGTGCCTTTAGCAGGACATTTGGGGATGGACAAGACCTATGACAGGCTTGTCACCCACTTTTACTGGCCCCAAATGCACAAGAGCTCAGACGCTCATTGTAGAACCTGTCCGACTTGCCAGGCAAGTGGGAAGAGCGGAGGGAAGAACCAGGCTCCCCTCCAGCCCTTCCCTGTGGTCGGTACGCCATTCCAGCGAGTGGGTATTGACATTGTTGGGCCTCTGGACCCCAAGACAGCCATGGGCAACAGGTTCATCCTGGTCTTGGTGGATCATGCCACCCGGTACCCTGAAGCCATCCCTCTGAGGACAGTGACGGCCCCCGTGGTGGGACGTGCACTGATGGGAATTTTCTCACGAGTAGGATTCCCTCTAGAGGTGGTGAGCGACAGGGGGACCAACTTCATATCCAAGTATATGAAGTCCCTTTGGCAAGAGTGTGGTGTAACTTACAAGTTCACCACGCCTTACCATCCCCAAGGTAACGGGTTGGTTGAGAGATTCAACCGAACCCTGAAAGGCATGATCATGGGCCTAGAAGGTCCGATGAGGCGTAAGTGGGACGTCCTCTTACCATACCTACTCTTTGCATATCGCGAGGTACCACAGAAGTCCCTAGGGTTCAGCCCCTTTGAACTGCTGTACGGTCACCCCGTGAGAGGACCACTGAGTTTGGTAAAGGAAGGCTGGGAGCAATCTCCCAGGAAACCTCCCCAGAATGTGTATAGCTACATGCTGGCCTTCAGAAACCAAACCAGGCGCTTCAGACAACTTGCCGAGGCAAATCTGGAAGCAAGCCAGGAGGAAATGAAGCGGTGGTACGACCAGAATGCCACTTGGTCGAGCTTCAGCCTGGACAAGAGGTGTATGTCCTGGCCCCAGTGGAACCCTGTGCCCTTCAGGATAAGTGGACAGGTCCATTTGAGGTTGTGGAACGCAAGAGCCCAGTGACGTACTTGGTGGACATGAAGACGCCCAGGAACCCTTTGAGGGTCCTACATGTCAACCGCCTCAAGCCCCACTTAAGAAGGTCCGAAGTGGGCATGTTGTTGGCAACTGATGATGGAATGGAGGAGGAGTCGGAGCCTCTTCCTGACCTCTTAGTGGCCTGTGAGAAAGATGGGTCAGTGGATGGAGTTAACCTCTCACCCACCCTGACCCCCGAACAACAGGAAGACTGCCGCCAGTTGCTGGGGCAGTTTCCAGATCTGTTCTCCCTGGTTCAGAGTGTCACAGATTGGTGCGTCCATGATGTGGACACCGGAGACAGCTTACCTGTGAAGCATAAGGCTTACAGAGTGACTGACAGGGTCCGGGTCCGGGTCCGGGCCTGCATCAAGGAGGAGGTCTCCAAGATGCTTGCCCTTGGGGTGGTTGAGTCTTCCAGCAGTCCTTGGTCCAGCCCCGTGGTCTTGGTCCTGAAGGCTGCTGCGCCGGGAGCCACACCCGAACTCCGGTTCTGTGTGGACTACAGAGGACTCAATTCAGTCACGAAGACTGACACGCACCCCATCCCCAGAGCTGATGAGCTCATTGATCGGCTAGGGGCTGCCCGGTTCCTCAGCACGTTTGATTTAACGTCTGGGTACTGGCAGATCGCCTTGACCGATGGGGCAAAAGAGAGGTCGGCATTCTCGACACCAGATGGGCATTTCCAGTTCCGGGTTATGCCATTTGGAATGAAGAATGCCCCTGCCACCTTTCAGAGATTGGTCAACCAGGTGTTGGCTGGGCTGGATGAGTTCAGTGCCGCCTACCTGGATGACATCGCGGTGTTCAGTGGCACCTGGCCAGAACACCTGCGACACCTCTGGGAAGTGTTGATGGCCCTGCGCAGAGCAGGCCTCACAATCAAGGCAAGCAAGTGCCAGATTGGGCAGGGTTCAGTGGTGTACTTGGGCCACCAAGTGGGGAATGGCAAGGTGGCACCCTTGCAACCCAAAATTGAGACCATCCTGGCTTGGGAACCCCCCAAGACCCAGACTGCAGTGAGAGCCTTCCTGGGGCTCACTGGGTATTACAGGAGGTTTGTCAAGGGCTATGGCACGATTGTGACCCCCTTGACAGAGCTGACTTCGAAGAAGCAGCCCAGGAATGTGATTTGGACTGACACCTGTCAGAAGGCTTTTGACACCCTGAAGACTGCCATGTGCACGGCGCCCGTGCTCCTGGCTCCTGATTTCTCCAAGGAATTCATAGTGCAAACAGACGCTTCAGAGCATGGTGTAGGGGCTGTTCTTTCACAGATGACTGAGGAGGGCTTTGACCAACCCGTAGCCTTCATCAGTAGGAGGTTACTTCCACGGGAAAGTAGGTGGAGTGCAATAGAGCGAGAAGCATTTGCTGTGGTCTGGGCGCTGAAGAAGCTAAGACCCTACTTGTTTGGGTCTCACTTCCGAGTTCAGACGGACCACAGGCCCCTCAGATGGTTGATGCAAATGAGGGGTGAAAACCCGAAACTGTTGAGGTGGTCCATTTCTCTACAGAGTATGGACTTTACGGTGGAACACCGCCCTGGCACAGATCACGCCAACGCTGACGGTCTGTCCAGATTTTTCCGCCTTAGTGATGTGGAACTCCCTGGGGAAGGGTAGTTCCCCCCACATTTCAGCTGGAGGGGACACATGTTAGACCTGGCACCTTGGCGTGAGTTTCCCTTCCACTTTTTGCTGGTGTGCCTCCGATGTTTTGCTGGTTTTCCGATACTCAGGGCACTGCGCCACGGCCGACCTGTGCCGCAGTGCAAGTGCTCCCTACTGTAAATTGTACATGTGGTTGATGTCCATGATTGGTGCATTGGATTTACTGTTAGTCCCTAGTAAAGCGCACTAGGAGTGCCAGGGCTTGTGAATACCAATACTGCTAGTGGGCCTGCAGCGCTGGTCGCGCCACCCACAGAAGCAGCCTTAAGATGTGTCTGGGGTCTGCCATCGCAGAACCCGCGTGCAGTCTCGTACTGTCATGCTGGCTGGCCACTTGCCCGCCCCTAAACCTTCCCTTAACTTCATATTAGTCACCCCTATGGTAGGCCTGAGGGCAGGGTGCATTGTAAGTGTAAGGTAGGACAAGCCCTGATGTGTGTGGCATGTCCTAGTAGTGAATTACAACTAAATTCGTAGTTCACTATTGTAAGGCTACCTGATTCCTTTAGGCCAGAACGGACTGCTGGAATTATTACACTCTATAATCCCAGCAGGCCCAGGGAGCATGGTAGAGAGTCATGTTTAGTATGCCTGAACTCAGGATGATAAAATACTTCTTTTAGTAAAGTTTATTTTAAGATCCTGTGATTGCAAATGCTACTTTTAGAAAGTTAGCATTTGCTTGCCTAACCATTTCAGCCGCCTCTGCTGGTATGTGTATCTGACTGTCTGGGATGTGTGAGTGACAGGGCTGGGGGATGACAGGTGGTGAATGCGTAGATTGCACCTTAGTGGGAGGTAGGAGTGGCTCTTGACTCTGAATCGTGCTGTGCTCTGCCACCACAATGCTGGCTCCACCCTCCTGGGGAGCGACTGATGACTCAGCCGACACCTGGCCTAGGAAGGGCGAAGCCCCATCAACAAGGTACTTCTGGCTGCCCCTGTCCACACAATGCTGGCTCCACCTCCTGTGGGGCGTCTGATGTGCCTGCCCCTCACACTGAAAGCAGAAGCCGGATTGCACCCACCAGAGTACTCAAGGACTGAAAGTGGCTATGCAAAGGCCCCCCTGGCCTGCGAGAACAAAATAAATGCAGTATAAAAGTAGGAGCCCTGCTCCTTGTAAATTAGATCCTGTTTGTGCTACAGAAGGAACTCTGCCCGACGAGAAGGACCTGGAAGGACAAGGAGGAGTGCTGTCTCTTGCCTGTGTCTCGTGCCTTGCTGCAGAAGGAGAGGAAAAGAAAAGACTACAAGAAGACTTTTGCTTTGTGAAACTTTGTGCCAAACTCTGCTGAAAGATCTCCAAGGGCTTGCTGCTGAACTTGCCCCCTGACCAGCGCCCCAGGACCAGTGAAGAAAGCGACTGTGTGTGCTGCTTATCGCCACAGTACTGACAGAGGAGTCTGGGAGCGTTGGGCAATCCTGCCACGCTCCCCGTAATCCAAGGCATCGACATACCCCCAAGCACCATGACCGGGGCCCAAAGCAACAGCGAGAGCAACGTGAGGTCCAGCCGCCGCTGGCCCGAACACCGTGACCGCATCTGCACCGGGGGCCGGAGAGCAACGCGAAGGAGGACCCGTCCGGTCCAAGCTCCCGAATTGACTGCGCATCGAGCCGTCAATCCACCTGCGAAGACGGACAGCCGCCCGGTGATAACTCCCTTCTGGTCAGCATCCTGCCTGGCAGCTCGGCTGTGAAGCGCACAGCTGCAAACCGGCACTTGGCTGGGTACGTCCTGCACTTGGGGACCGTACTGCCACTTGCCGCCACCACACAGCCGCCGCCTCCAGGGTTGGAGCGAACGACGAAGGAAGGACCCTGCCGCCACAGAACACCGCCGCCCCGGATGACCCGTGACCTGCCCGGCTGAGAGCCACAGCGAACAGCGACCCCGGAAAAGCAGCGCGACGTGAGACAGCTCCCCTGGAAGCCGCCCGCTCCACAAGAATTTGAAAGGTACTGTGTTGTATCCTCACGGTGCGAGCGTCCGGCAACTCGAGCTCGCACCGCGCTATCTGCTCCCAACGCGAGCCGCCTCTGAAACCGAGGCTCGCACGGCTCCTGGTCCTCGGAGCCCACGCGGGAAGCGTGAACTCTGGCCGGCCGGGCCCGATCTCCTCCCTGAAGCGAGCGGAGACAGCAGAAAGCGCATTGAGGCGCTACAAGACACTGAACCTTGTTGAACCTGGGCAGAAGGCCCAAAGGATTGCTTATTGCTAAGAAAGAACTGTGGCAACCTGAACTAAGTAAACTGGAACCGCTATTGAAAGTTTGACAACTGTATTTACAAGCCTGCTTGAAATTTATATAAAGAAGATATATTTTTACAAATACAGTTTGGTGTCGTTGTGTGGTGGGTTGGTTGTGACGGTGTAATATTGCAAATGTTTAACCCTATGTGCCCCAGAGATTAGCCTAAGACTGCTTAAGCCACACTACCTAGAGGGTAAGCAGAGGTTGTCTTGAAGGTAACCCTCAACCCTGACGAGGAAGAGAGAGTCCCTGCTTGTCGCTAGTGTTGCACTGCGCCAACTAGAGACTCCCCCTTCCTACACCCAATAATGCTCCAAGCTAAAAATTTTGTATTTAAGGAGCAACCCACTTTGTACAATTCGAACAGGCTCCTAGATTCTGCCCGTGTGTAGTTTCTGTGACTTCTGTGTCCCTGCAGTAATAAACCTTTGGTCTTTGACGCCACCATCGAGAACCCCGTGTTTCTGTTCATTTGTGCACCGAGACAGGTAGAACTCCGGGGTCTTCGGATGCTGTCCCTGACACCTCTGGACAGTACCAAAAAGTCCAGAACTCCAATTGGCGCCCCACGTGGGGCGACGTCATTCGGTACCGGTCCAAAAGCCTGAAGAGTTCGAGAAACTTCGTGTGAAGATTCCAGAGGGAGGCGCCCCACTTCATCGATCCCGGTATATCGCAAAAGTGGCCCGACGTTCTCTTCCATGAGGGTTCCCGTTCGTGACATGACAACTTTGCTCCCTCAGAATAAGAGTGTATCTCTAGAGTCGTGTGAAAACAATAGACAGCTATTTCACTCAGTCAATCGTGCGTACTTAGTTTCACCAGAGTGCAGAGAAAAGAGAGATGAGCCCTTTCAATAAAAGGTGCAATTTATTGAGCAGTCTTCTTTCTCATGCAAGAGAAATGAATTGCCATGATTGCAATACTTAATATAAAGTAAAGTGCGTACAGTAAAAAGAGTATTATGAAGTAATACTGTAAAAGCATTGATATGGTTTCTTAGCCATAGGATACTTTAAAATAGATAAAATATATACATACATATATACATTGACTAACGTACTCAACTGGTGCTTCTGAATATGCTTACCCCGGTGTACCTGACCTAAGCCTAATATGTGGGAAGGAGTAAGTAAGTAGCAGTTTAAGTTAAGTTGGTTTTGCCAAGAATCTGACTCAAGAATTCTCTTTAAGGATTTAATCAGCTCCGTACCTGGGTAATAGAATGCAGGAGGTCTGGTATCTCTCTTTCAAGACTCGATATCCCAGCAGCCCGTGAATGCGGCTGAGAACACCGGAGCTGGATATCTCGGCAGGAGAAAAGACAGCATCTCTCTCAGTGCGTCAAAGAGGAGGGGCAGCGTCCGTGGGCTCTCGCATCAGCTGGGCTCTCGGGCAAGTAGATAGCTGCTCGGCTCCAAAACCACCACCGTGTGTTTGCCTAAGGCAATGTTGGTATATTTATACCTGAAAGGTGCCGAGTTTGACGTAAGGTTTGGACACAAGACGTCAATAAAGATGTCACTAAGAACTGACTGTTCCTTTAGTGTTCGCAGGAGTTTAATGACAAATCAAAACAAAAGCAAATGGGGATTTCCCAGGTTGCTGGAGGTTTTCTGTGTCGAAAGAACTTGTTATGCTTTCTAGGAATCCTGTTTTTATGTATATGTGACGTCACATTTTTTAACAATTGAAAAATAATTTTGTACTGTGATAGAAGGTTCCCAATTTTGGTATGAATGTGATGAAAGTGTAGTTACCCAAAGGGGACTATTTTTATGACTCAGGTCTGTTTGGTACCCTACTCCTTTGGTGTAATAGGGTCCCTCTCTTTTTTCTTGAAATACATATGTCATCTCCATGCCCTCACTTCAGAACTCTTGTGGACCTGTGGAAGATTTAAAGAGGAGAGGACTGAACCTGCTGTCTGAGACTGAGAAGAGTCTAGAAGTCAGGGCCTGCTCCCCTCTTGTACCCAAGACAAAGATGTGTTCTCCAACGTCATAAGGCTGACCGCCTATTAAACTTACTGTGACATAATTGGCTACAAGAGACCTATTCCTGAAACTATCAAGCTGATCAGTGACAACTGGACCTGGACTGGACCCTTCTGCGGCCTCTGCCTGACACTCTGTGATTCTCTAACTGCTTCTTCTTAGATCCTGGTGGAGCGGAGGAGTCCAAAGTGTACTCCTGTGGTAGATTGAGACTTAAAGAACTAAAGACAGAAGTTGAAATATTTGATCTGGATAACCCTTGGTAGTATAACTGCCATGGTCATTGTCTAATTGTCCCTAGGTCCTGTTCTATATTGACCATTGACTATCATTGGCACTTTGTGTATTTTGGTGCTAAGTAATTTGACTTAAAACGTTTAAAAAAAGGAAAACTTTTCACAGGAACAAATCTAGTCCTTGTACCTGATCTATGTTCTATTGCAGTCAGCCTTAACGTTTGACTGTGACATAGTCTAATGCAACCAGATAACAGTGGTAAGCACTTGTGCTTTTTGGTGCTCGTTTTAATTAACACCTTTCATAACTCTTGTTCCGCTTACTGGCGTTTTGACATCCCAGTGTCAGTTTGTTTACAAAATTTTATTCTAATTTTGTCATTCAATTTGAGATTTTTATTGTTTTGCATTTCTACTTTATTATTGTTTTAATAATGCATAAATACTCAATAAATTGCAACTAAGTTAAACATGTCTACTCTGTGCCATGACTAACATAGGGTTAACCTCATGTTAATTTAATGATTTTGAGGCTGGGTTATTGTGGATTGTGGTAATTACCTTTGAGGTGAACCTACTCCCCATTAACAAATACTCCAATTTCATACAGACATAATCATGTCTGTGACTACTGTAGTGTGCATCTCTGTGTATTTTAATTTAATGTTGAAAATTGGAGGCCACAGCATGTTAATATACAGTGGTAAATACCATACATAACTAACCAGCCACTAAATTCAGTATAATCTAAAGACATGCAATCACTAAAAAGTTCAGCAGTCAAACTGGTTAAATCACACACATTAAAAGCAGTGGTGGCCGGCAAGGCTCGAAGGTGGCAGGGCGGGCACATTAAGGTGAGGGAGGGTCGATTGGGCTGCAATGTAAAGAAAATGTAAAAATAACATATACCTTGCTGCCGGGCCCTGCGTCTCTGCTCCTGTCTCCTGCAAACTACTCCAGGAACAGGAAGCAGGCAGCCAGGCTCCCTTTGTAGTGTAGTTCCTATATTCCCAATAGGCTCTGCGCATTAGAATAATATATTCAGCAGTGTAGACGTAGGACTGAGGTCGACTAGGTCTCTACTGACTATATTAGCCTTAAGGTTTGCCAGCTAGCTCAGAGGTCACGAGAAACTTTCTCGAATAAATGAGGAGGAGTTTAACCTCCCTGGATAGACAAGAAGGGATTAGCTTCCGACAGCCATATAACATGACAACTTTGCTCCCTCAGAATAAGAGTGTATCTTTAGAGTCGTGTGAAAACAATAGACAGCTATTTCACTCAGTCAATCGTGCGTACTTAGTTTCACCAGAGTGCAGAGAAAAGAGAGACGAGCCCTTTCAATAAAAGGTGCAATTTATTGAGCAGTCTTCTTTCTCATGCAAGAGAAATGAATTGCCATAATTGCAATACTTAATATAAAGTAAAGTGCGTACAGTAAAAAGAGTATTATGAAGTAATACTGTAAAAGCA
The DNA here is from genome assembly GCF_964263255.1 of Lissotriton vulgaris. Taxonomy (NCBI): domain Eukaryota; kingdom Metazoa; phylum Chordata; class Amphibia; order Caudata; family Salamandridae; genus Lissotriton; species Lissotriton vulgaris. Next base: position 1,715,395,594 of record NC_141685.1, on the reverse strand, counting down.
TTGATATGGTTTCTTAGCCATAGGATACTTTAAAATAGATAAAATATATACATACATATATACATTGACTAATGTACTCAACTGGTGCTTCTAAATATGCTTACCCCGGTGTACCTGACCTAAGCCTAATACGTGGGAAGGAGTAAGTAAGTAGCAGTTTAAGTTAAGTTGGTTTTGCCAAGAATCTGACTCAAGAATTCTCTTTAAGGATTTAATCAGCTCCGTACCTGGGTAATAGAATGCAGGAGGTCTGGTATCTCTCTTTCAAGACTCGATATCCCAGCAGCCTGTGAAGACGGCTGAGAACACCGGAGCTGGATTTCTCGGCAGGAGAAAAGACAGCATCTCTCTCAGTGCATCAAAGAGGAGGGGCAGCGTCCGTGGGCTCTCGCATCAGCTGGGCTCTCGGGCAAGTAGATAGCTGCTCGGCTCCAAAACCACCACCGTGTGTTTGCCTAAGGCAACGTTGGTATATTTATACATGAAAGGTGCCGAGTTTGACGTAAGGTTTGGACACAAGACGTCAATAAAGATGTCACTAAGAACTGACTGTTCCTTTAGTGTTCGCAGGAGTTTATTGACAAATCAAAACAAAAGCAAATGGGGATTTCCCAGGTTGCTGGAGGTTTGGTGTGTCGAAAGAACTTGTTGTGCTTTCTAGGAATCCAAGGAAGTAGCTTCTGCCGTGCTTTGTACTGCAAGGGCTATTTACTTAAATATGGATCTGATTCCTATGCCATTATAGGAATATTATTGATTATAGCCGTACAAGGGCATAAAATAGCAATATTGATTTGGGTCCTAGATAAAACACAATTCCTTCCCTAAGCCAATCATAACGCTGCAATGCAGCATTGTGATTCATCTGAGTTCTGTGACACAGCGCTCAGCCAGGGGCTGGAGGGGTGGGCATGTTCTCCAAACAGGGTGTGTTGCAGCTTGCATTATACAGGCAAGTGTGCATGACTGTTTTGGGCAGCCTGAGAGGGCAGACTAAACAGTCATTGTGCAATTAGAAGTGGCCAAACTGTCGTAATTTGACGGTGATCGGGTTAGCGTTAAGCTTTGCTACATGAATTTCCCCTTAACTTGACTATGGTGGTCGGAAGCCATTTTGAACGCACTGGCGGCCATTTTATATGAATGCGTCGCCTCGTGGCCAGCATAACCTTTTGTCCTTTCTCTATACCACTGACCACTCGAATTTGCCCAGCAACAGGCTATTTTTAGTACTGGTCAAGCTCGCACATGCGCAGTTAAACCCTTTGTACTAGTGGACAGTCATCACTTAGGAATGTCCCTCCGAACTGACCAGTGATGTTGTAACTCCTCCCATGAGTTGGCTGTGTTCCAAAAATGACCATATATGTACCTAAACTCTGTAAATGTGTTCCGCCTACACTTTTATTACTGTAAAACTGTATAAAAAGAGGTCTCGCACCGATGTTCGGTGTGATACTTCTTGCATTACCGAAGGGTGCTGTAGGAATGTACCACCACCCCATGGGGTCTTAATAAACTTGTCTTTTGCATTTTCCAGTTTCCGTGCCAACATCTTTTTATGGTGTAGCGGGTTTTGTGAAATATGTAGGCCTGGAGAACCCAATACCACAAATTGGCGACCACGAAGGGACTCATCGGCGACTCGGATGCCCGAAGGAGAGGTCGTGATGAAGGATTGGAAACTCGCCATGGACGCGTACGCTGCCACTGAGTGACCCGAGTCTTGGTTCCCACGGTGTTTTCTTCCTTTCCTTCTGATCTGACCTTCTGGGTGGCGCCGGTCCTCGACTGAGATCCTGCACGATCGAGTTGTCGTACAGTGCCTGTTTGGCTGATTCGATTAAAGAACTTGGCAGTTGGAACCTGGACATTTGAGAATTTGGTAAGCTTGTGATTGGTAAGATAGTCTAAGGACGCTTACTGTGGCGTTTTGAATATGTTTTGAGCTAGCTAACACTTGGTTCTATGATTTGAATTATATGTGCAGTGCACTTCACATAGGCGGGCATGTAGAGATATTTCTCTAAAAATTGTCTTTGTTTGAACGGCACATTTGTGTGAAGTATATTAAGTGCCATTTTGTGATATCACGTTTCCGTGATATTTTTGACATGCCTGTTTTAAGCACACTCCGAGGAATGTGTTGTCTTGGAAAAGGTACCAATTATCGATTAAATGAATCTCAGCTGGCTCCCCCAGAGGGGACTCCTAATCGAGAAATGTATATAAAATTTGGCCTTCCCCCTATTCTATACAGCAAATTGTGGCACAAGTACACAAAAACTGATCCCGAACTGCAATGGCCACTACATGGGTCGTTTGATTTACGAAAGGTTCAGTATGTGGAGCAATGTTTGTTTCAGTGTAGGTCTAGACAAGATATGTTTGATTGTGTACGAATGTGAGAGAAAGCGGTGCGTGAACGAATGAAGCGTGAAATAGCCTTGGCGGACAAAGAGCAGCGGAAGGCTGCTCGGGATAAGGCTTTACAGCTGGAGAAGAAAGAGAGGGAGGCACGGGAACGTAATTTGCAAACAAATGGTCAATTCCCTATTCGACGTCCTCTTTATCCTGTCCTTACTAACGAAGTTGATGATTTTTCATTATTAGATCGTTGCCCGCCTCCGTACATTTTACCTACGGCCCCAGATGCGGATCCGGATGGAGATGATCAAGGGGATAGTCGTGTGAGGTTAAGCGCCAGTGAAACCGCGGAAATACGTAGCTTTGCCCGTAAACTTAACTTGAATAAAATAACTATGACAGAGATTAATGACCAAATGAGCAGGTGGTCTGAACGAGAACGGTTGTATTTTTTTAATCAGTTTGGAGATGAAGTTGTAGAACGATTTAGGAAAAATTTGACTGATTTAGAGCCTAAGGATATATCGGTCAATATGGAGAATATCGTAAAGGTTTATTTGTTAATGCAGATGCGGATCAGTTTTTCCATCTGTTGGTCCAGCTACGGGATGAGGCGTACAGATTACGGCAAGCAAGAAAAGCATCAGATGTGCCTGCGCCGGGGTCGACGGAGATATCCAAAGAGTGTTCTATCTTTGGAGCAGATAAGAGTTCTACGATTCATGTTATGCCTATGCGTGAAGCTGCACCTTTGTATGTTCCTCCTAAAGGGCAAGGTACAAGTGACGATAAATTGTCCGGGGATGCCAAGGATTATTTCGTATATAATTGGGTTTATACACCTTGGAATAGAGCAGATGTTATGGCATTGAAAAATGCTCTGCCTGATCCCCGTAAGAATCCGGCAGCTTTTTATGAAGGAGTGGAAGGGGCTATTTCTTCGTGTGTTATGACGTTAGTTGATATCGATCTTTTCTTTGGGTTGATATTGCCCCCTGATATGTGGAGTGCGATTCGTAAGTTCGCCGATCAAGCGATCTTGGGAGCGGATTGGAAAGCTTTAGCCCAAGCTGATTTAGGTAGGGAGCCTGCATGTAAGCCGTGTCAATTAATCTTAGATCTTCCGACGGCTATCTTAAACAAATTAAAAACGCTTGTCCCCCCTAAAAAGATTGATTGGACTATGTTAGCTTCTTGCAAACAGAAACCGGATGAATCGGTTTCTGACTTCTTTTCGCGTTTTGAGGAAGCATTCCATGATTACAGTGGGCAATTATTAACAGATGATACGGGTAGGCATTTGTTCGTTGACAAGTACGTAGCGAATCTCCTACCGGAGATCGCAAAATGATTAAAGACAAGTGAAAGTTTGTGGACCACGGCGACCCCTGCTTCCTTATTGACTATGGCTCAGTATTATGAGCGACAGGAATTAGAGGCCAAGGAAAGTACTGATAAGAAAGCGAAGGAATTAAAGACGAAAGTGATGTTGGCTCAGGTTCGTGCTACACAGCCGAGAGGGAACGATAGAGACAGGCGTGGAACGTATGGTCCGTCTTCTGGTCGTACCGACATTGCTGAGGATCAGTGTGCATACTGTAAAGAGTTTGGACATTGGGCCTCAGATTGTCCGGTGTTCCGTGAACAACGTAATCAGCGTGGTCGAGGAGGTGGAAGGACACGCAACAGTTATTCAGGAGTGAGGGGCGGAGCAAGTGATCGCGGCAGGTTTGAGGCGAGGGGTCGTGGTCAGGATGATCTTAATACTTTTGATTGATGGAATCAGTATCAGATATCGGAGGGTGAGGATGTGGAGTTTCAGGACTATGTGCATGCATAGAATTGCGTAGGATGGGATGTGGAATCGGTTGAAGTACCAGTAGATCAAAGAGGTCCATATGTATCAGCGGGCGTTTTGGGTTCTACTGATCAGTTCCTGGTTGATACAGGAGCTACTCGTAGTGCTCTGTCTAAAAACTTGGTTCCAAGGGCTCCCCTGTCTGGCGAAACAATTACAACTATAGGGTTCGATGGAACACCTTCTCTTAGCCCATTGTCACAACCCCTTACGTTTTACATTGACAGATTCTTTGGACAATGCCCATTTTTATTGTCGCCGAATACTCCAGACAATATTATGGGAATAGATTTTCTTAAATACTTTCGAGCAACAATACGCTGCGCTCCTGAAGGAGTGCGGGTTATCTTGAATGACAATTACCCAGATGTAGAGAGACTGTGTACTATGCAGGAAATTGAAGCGTTAGCCTCTCTCCCACAAACGTTATGGGCTACTTCGGATACGGATGTGGGACAGATGCTTATTCCTCCTATTCGAATAACTGTTAAGGAGGGAGTGTCTCTGCCGCGTGTGCCGCAATATAAAATCTCTAGGGAAGGTGAAATTGCCTTAACTCACATTGTACACGACTTGATTATTGCAGGAGTAGTGGAGAAAGTTCCCTATAATGTCTGTAACAGCCCTATTCTTCCGATCTTAAAGAAAGATACTGATGACAAAATCTATCGATTTATTATTGATTTGAGGGAAATTAATAAGATTGTAGTGCCCCAGTACCCGGTGGTGTCTGATATTACCACCTTACTTAGTCTGATTCCGCCCACTGCCACCACGTTTACCGTGATTGACCTCAAAAATGCCTTCTTTTCCATTCCCATCCATCCCGATAGCAGATATCTATTTGGCTTCACATTAAATAATAAATCGTATAGATTTTGTCGAGTTCCTCAAGGCTATACAGAAAGTCCTAGCATTTATAGCCAGGCTTTAAAAAGACAGCTCGATTCTTTTGATTTGCAGTCTGGAGTGGCCCTTATCCAGTATGTCGATCATATTCTACTTGCTGCAGACACGCATGCACAGTGTGAGGAGAGTACTCTTGCTTTGCTCTCCTTTCTTGCTCAGAATAATCATAAGGTATCTAGGAAGAAACTTCAATACTGTAGACCAAAGGTGACCTACCTCGGGCATCTTTTGTCTAAGGGGGGACGTGCATTAACATCTGATCGAATTCAAGCAATTTTAGATATGCCAGTCCCCCGTACTCAGAGAGATGTGCGTGCTTTCATAGGTTTAACGTCTTTTTGCAGACAGTGGATAATGGGATTTTAACACATTATAAAACCTTTGTTAGCGTTATTGTCCAAAACTACATCAATGCCCCTTGCATGGACAGATGAATGTCAGAACGCGTTCGAACAATTGAGACAAGCTCTTTGTTCCACACCAGTGTTAGGTACACCAGACTACACGAAGATTTTCACACTGTATGTACACGAGAAAGATGTGTGTGCATTGTCAGTCCTAGTGCAGACACACGGGGATAAACAGAGGCCCTGCGCGTATTTCTCGGCAATACTTGACCCTGTAGCACGAGGATTACCTGTGTGCTTTCGAGCAGTCGCAGCAACAGCAGTGGCTATACGGCAGAGTGAGGGAATAGTTTTGTCACATAAATTGCTGGTGTTAGTTCCCCACGTGGTAGATGCTCTGTTAAATCAAACAAAGACCCAGTATCTCACGAGTGCACATTTAACAGGATATGAGCTCACACAGTTGGCACCACACATCACACTAAAGAGATGTGCTACTCTGAACCCTGCTACTTTATTGCCGTATCCAGTTGCTGAGGGCCAGGAGGAAGAACACCATGATTGTGTTTTCCTGACTGAAGAACAAACAAAGGGTCGTGTCGACTTACAGGATACGCCATTTCCAGATGTGGATGGGGAACTGTGGGTTGATGGATCTTGTTTAAGGCTGCCAGATGGTACAACTTCCGCAGCATATGCGATCACGACACTTAAGACAGTGGTAGAAGCAGCACGAATACCACAGAAATCGGCCCAAGCAGCGGAACTGATAGCCTTAACAAGAGCATGTGAATTGAGTGCTGGCTTGTGTGTGAACTTCTACACTGATAGCCGGTATGCCTTTGGAGTAGCGCATGATTTTGGCCTACTCTGTAGAGAGCGAGGGTTTTTGACTTCACATGGAGTGCACATCATGCACGGAGAACTAGTGCGTGATCTCTTGAATGCGTTACTTTGTCCAAAGAAAGTGGTGATAATCAAATGTAGTGCACATAAGAAAGTAACGGACAAAGTGGGACAAGGAAACGCTTTCGCAGATAGCATAGCGAGGGAAACTGCTATGTTACGAAATGCCTCGCCAATGTATGTAGTGAAATCACAGGCTGAGCGATGGCATGATGCTAGAAAGGAGATACTAGACATTCAGAAATCAGCGTCTGAAGCAGAACTCGCAACCTGGGCAGCAGAGGGAGTGCTGGATGATGAGGGTTGTTGGAGAAGCAAAGATATGGAAAGATGGAAATTGCCTGCAGCTTACTTGCAAGCGATGGTTCAAATGACACATGGATTGGCACATGTTGGAGCTCTTGCAATTATTCGATTGCTAACGCGAGTTTGGGAGCATCCTGAGATTGCCAATACGGCCAAAAGAGTAGTGCAGACCTGTTTGATATGTTTACAGCACAATCCTGCTAAGGGGACCCATACTCCGAAAGGAGGGTTTGTTCCACCTACTGCACCATTTGAGGTACTACAAATGGATTACATCCAGCTTGAGCGTTGCAATAACCTTAAGTATGTCCTAGTGGTGGTATGCGCCTTCAGTAAGTGGATTGAGGCCTTCCCTACGAAGGATAATACAGCTCTGACAACAGCTAAGGTTTTGCTCAAGGAGTACTTCCCACGCTACGGCGTTTGCAAATTTCTGTGGAGCGATAATGGTCCTCATTTTGTTGGGAAAATTGTGGAATATGTGATGAAGGGATTGGGAAATCCGCAGAAATTCCATGCTGTATTCCATCCGCAGTCAGCAGGTCTTGTGGAAAGGTATAATGCTACTCTGAAATTAAAGCTAGCAAAGATCGTGGCATCCACGTCTTTGAAGTGGCCGGATGCTCTGTCTCTGGCATTGCTATCTATCAGATCAGTGCCCCATTCCCGAACTGGCCTCACACCCTATGAAGTGGTGTTTGGGAGGCCTATGAATATATGGGGAGTTCCTAAGCCTCGATTGTTACATGATGTGCCTTGTATAATGATGAACGATTATTTGGCACGATAAACAAATGATTTACTTTCCATTCATCAACAGGTTCGAGAAGCGCTCCCCAACAATTCCATTGGAGAGGCTCACAATCTTCGTCCTGGCGACCATGTGATGGTCCGGTCCTTTGAGAGAACAAGCAGCTTGGAGCCGAGGTGGCGTGGGCCCGAGCAAGTGCTACTTGCAACACGAACGGCTGTGCGAGTTACTAACAGGAAACAATGGGTGCATTCGACTCATTGTCGTCGAGACTCTCCGGACCTGGTGAGCCCAACTGTGCTGTCTGATTATCGAGACATCTTGGACGAGGAGAAGAGCCCAGCTGTCACGTCTACTGAATCGGAGGGAGCCTTCCCGGACCACACCGTTTTTGGAAAAGAAAGATACAATTTGCGACCAAGAAAAGCAGTTGTTTTGTGCGAGACTGGTTGAGTTACCGCTCCAGGTTTGTAAAACGGAAGCCGGGAATATCAAGGGGGGGATCTGTTCTGCCAAGTGTAGCGACACCCGTCTTGAATCTCGGAGAAGAAACCAACGGCTACCTCGGAGCTCAGCACTCATATTTTTATTTTTTAGTTGCTTTTTGAAGACATTTTGAACATTGAACTATGGCATCTACTACAATGCAAAATAAGAGAATTCTTGGTGCAGTACTTTTCGTTATAACAATTGTGGTGATTGCAGTTATAGCTTTGGTGGTAGAGTTGCTGGTGCCGGCAAGAGAACATTTATTGCCAACTACCCCAATTCCATCTGAACATTTTCATTTTACTCTGCCTTACCATGAAGAACGACACAGACAGACTTATTTGAATAACAGCTTCATCCAGATTCTGCATCATACACATAACATGACAAACACTTTGAACTGCTGGGTATGTGGGATGTTGCCTGGACATCAAAAGAAAGGAGGCACTCCACTTATCCCACTCCCGTTTTCTCATAATGGTTCTTGCAAAGCCTGGTATACTCTTTTGTTTCCTTTGCGATGGCCAACGAAAGGTGGACTACTTTTCCGACTTAATAAGGTCTGCTTAAATGATCGAGATGGTTATCCACAAGCTGAAGGAACTAAGTTTGAATGGGAAGAGTACCGCCCTGATAATGTATCCACGCCACAAATTTATAGTAACCAAAGAAATGTAAATATGTCCAGTCTGCACGTGATTACTGTTATTGATACGAAAGCCGACTTATGTGTTCGTAATAAAGGTACAATCCCAGTAGGAAGAAGTGAATGTAACACTACTCTCACCTTTGACACTCCAAATGGTATTACCTTTGTGGCCTCACGAAACACGTACTTTATTTGTGTAAATAAAGGTTATCACCGTCTACCGATAGGATGGTTAGGAACGTGCTATATATCCTTTGTACTACCTCCTGTGTTTATTGTCCCACCTATGTATCATAATGACCCCGTGCACAATTCATTGATGACATCACTGACTTTATCACCCCACATGCCCTCCCCTCCGAGGACTACATTCTATTGGGAGACCTCAATTTTCACCTGGAAAAGAGCAATGACACTAACGCCACCACCCTTCTGGACAATCTCACCAACCTCGGACTCAAACAACTCGTCAATACCCCCACCCACAATGCAGGTCACACACTCGACCCTATCTTCACCTCCAGCAAACATGTCTCCTTCAGTCACACCACAGTTCTCCATTGGACGGACCACAGCTGCGTTCACTTCATCTACAATAAGACCACAACCCACAACCATCCTCAACCTACTCTGCGAAGAAACTGGAACAAAATCACCACCGACCAGATCTTCTCATCGATTCTTCAAAACCCCCCGGCCCACTCTTCGAACCCCAACCAAGCAGCCATTAACCTCACTCAACGGCTAACCAACAGCGCCGACATCCTAGCACCGTTGAAAAAACGCCAAATCAAACTAGGCAGAAAAAACGTCTCCTGGTTCAACGATGATCTTAAGAAATCTAAGAAACTCTGCCGCTGCCTCGAGAAGGCCTGGAAAAAAGACCCAAACACCAGCACCAAGGACGCCTTCAAAAACGCTACCCGCATTCACCACCAACTAATCCGGTCTGCCAAGAAAGCCGCATTCAAAGACCGACTAGATAACAACGCCCACAACAGCAAGGAATTATTCAACATCGTCAAAGAATTTACCAACCCCTCAGCCAACTCCAACGACATCACCCCCTCTCAAGCCCTTTGCGACTCCCTAGCTTCGTTCTTCCACGACAAAATCGCAGACATCCACAACAGCTTCGACTACCAACCCGGAGACCAACCCACCCAACCTTCTGCCGTACCTTCACCCCCCCTTGAACATCCTCAACGACTGGAACCCAATCTCCACTGAGGACACCATCCGCCTGATGAACTCCATCCACTCAGGATCCCCCACAGACCCTTGCCCTCACCACATCTTCAACAAAGCAGACTCCATCATAGCACCACACCTCCGAAACGTCATCAACTGCTCCCTCAACTCCGCCACCTTCCCGGAAAGCTGGAAACACGCAGAACTCAGCACCCTTCTGAAAAAACCCACAGCTGACCCCACCAAACTCAAAAACTACCGCCCAATCTCGCTCCTTCCATTCCCGGCCAAAGTCATCGAGAAAGCTATCAACAACCAGCTCGCCGCCTTCCTCGAAACCAACAAATCCCTCGACTCCTCACAGTCCGGCTTCCGAGCCAAACACAGCGCTGAGACCGCCCTCATCGCACCAACAGACGACATCCGAACTCTACTGGACAATGGAGACACAGTCGCCCTCATCCTTCTTAACCTCTCTGCAGCCTTCGACACAGTCTGCCATAGCACCCTATTACAACGCCTCAGAAACATCGGAATCTAAGGAAAAGCACTGGAATGGATCACCTCGTTCCTCACCGGAAGAACTCAAAGAGTCCGCCTTCCACCATTCAAGTCAGAGGCCACTGAAGTCATTTGCGGCGTGCCACAAGGATCTTTACTCAGCCCTACCCTCTTCAACGTATACATGAGCCCCCTCGCGGCAATCGCACGCCAACACAACCTCAACATCATCTCCTATGCTGATGACACCCAACTGATCCTCTCACTCACCAATGACCCGAACACCGCCAAAACCAACCTACATGAAGGAATGAAAAAAGTAGCAGAGTGGATGAAGCACAGCCGTCTGAAACTGAACTCAGATAAAACAGAAGTCCTTATCCTAGGTACCTCCCCCTCCACCTGGGACGACTCTTGGTGGCCAGAGGCCCTTGGAAAAGCACCCATCTGACGGACCACGCAAGGAACCTGGGCGTCATCCTGGACTCCTCACTCTCAATGAACAGACAAGTCAACGCCGTTTCATCATCCTGCTTCAACATTCTTCGCATGCTCAAAAAAACATTTCGTTGGATCCCCACCGAAACTAGAAAAACGGTCACCCACGCACTGGTCACGAGCCACCTGGACTACGGAAACACCCTATACGCCGGTACCACCGCAAAACTCCAGAAAAAACTCCAACGCATCCAGAACGCTTCAGCCAGACTCATACTAGACATCCCGCATAAAGACCACATTTCCGATCACCTGAAAAAACTCCACTGGCTCCCTGTCAATAAGAGGATTACATTCCGCCTCCTAACCCACGCACACAAAGCACTTTACGAACTTGGACCCGAATGCCTCAACACACGACTTTCCTTCTACACCCCCTCCCGCCAGCTACGATCCTCCAACCAAGCCTTTGCTACTGTACCTCGCATCAACAAAACCACCATGGGAGGAAGATCCTTCTCCTACCTGGCAGCTAAAACCTGGAACTCACTTCCCACTCACCTTCGCCTCACTCAGAACCACCTAGCATTCAGAAAGCAACTTAAAACTTGGCCATTTGACAAATAATTCCCCCCCCTTCTTCAAGCGCCTTGAGACCCTCTGGGTATCTAGCGCGCTATATAAATTATTTGACTTGACTTGACTTGACTTGTACCATGACTTTATATTCAATAGAGTGAAGAGAACATTAGCCCTCGAAGACATTGACCAAACCGACACTTCGTTGCAACAGTATGTTGATTTTAATTTAGGCCTCTTTTCATTTGTTGGGGCTGCCTTAAATAGTCAAAAAATAAGACGACTGACACGTGTTGTAGAAGCTGTCGCTAATGAGACAGTTTTTGCCTTAGGAAATTTAACGGAGGAACTTCAAATTACCAGAATTGTAACGCTCCAGAATCGCATGGTTCTAGATGTAGTATTAGCTGACCGTGGAGGTGCATGTCGCATTATCGGAAGTAGTTGTTGTGTATAAGTGCCAGATAATTCACCTTCTGTATACGATGCAATATCTAAATTACATAAGATCGCTGCTGAGATACATCCTGATAATGGTACTTGGACACTTTCAGGGTGGTTTTGGACGTTACTTAGTACGTGGGGTTGGAAGTTGCTGAAATCTTATGTGTAATAATTAGGATACTGTTTTTTCTATGTCTCTGTATTCAATGTGGCCCTATGCTATGTTCCATGTGCCTTTCTGCTTGTATTCCATCCAAGCGAGCTATTGTCAAGAATGAACAAATGATTCATAGAGAAGTAGCGAAAATTATGTCCATTGATATTGAAGATGAATATCCTGATTATGTCCACTATGAGGTAGCTTCAGCTAAACGCTAAAAGGGTCGTCTGCTGTAATTTGACGGTGATCGGGTTAGCGTTAAGCTTTGCTACACGAATTTCCCCTTAACTTGACTATGGTGGTCGGAAGCCATTTTGAACGCACTGGCGGCCATTTTATATGAATGTGTCGCCTCGTGGCCAGCATACCCTTTTGTCCTTTCTCTATACCACGACCACTCGAATTTGCCCAGCAACAGGCTATTTTTAGTACTGGTCAAGCTCGCACATGCGCAGTTAAACCCTTTGTCCTAGTGGACAGTCATCACTTAGGAATGTCCCTCCAAACTGACCAGTGATGTTGTAACTCCTCCCATGAGTTGGCTGTGTTCCAAAAATGACCATATATGTACCTAAACTCTGTAAATGTGTTCTGCCTACACTTTTATTACTGTAAAACTGTATAAAAAGAGGTCTCGCAGCGATGTTCGGTGTGATACTTCTTGCATTACCGAAGGGTGCTGTAGGAATGTACCACCACTCCATGGGGTCTTAATAAACTTGTCTTTTGCATTTTCCAGTTTCCGTGCCAACATCTTTTTATGGTGTAAATTGCAAAAAACACAGTTGATGGACAGAATGTAGAACAATGTCATACATTCACCCCAGTACAAGGATCTGGGCCTAAATCCATCATTTTTTTGCACTCCACACCACCCTGGGTTAGACACTGGCTATATGCAAATCAGCTCTGACCCTGTGCCTCATGGGAACAGTCCAGTCCGAACTACCAAGCCATGTCTTTCCCAGACCGGAATCAAGCATCCAAGGACCGGTTTCTTGCTATCAGCCTTCATCAGCCTGGATAGCTTGACTCCAGTGGTGTGGAGGGCCTGGGACTCACGTCTGAGTATACCCAGCACACTCAGGGTGAAAATTGCAAAAAACACAGTTGATGGACAGAATGTAGAACAATGTCATACATTCACCCCAGTACAAGGATCTGGGCCTAAATCCATCGTTTTTTTGCACTCCACACCACCCTGGGTTAGACACTGGCTATATGCAAATCAGCTCTGACCCTATGCCTCATGGGAACAGTCCAGTCCGAACTACCAAGCCATGTCTTTCCCAGACCGGAATCAAGCATCCAAGGACCGGTTTCTGGCTATCAGCCTTCATCAGCCTGGATAGCTTGACTCCAGTGGTTTGGAGGGTCTGGGACTCACGTCTGAGTATACCCAGCACACTCCGGGTGAAAATTGCAAAAAACACAGTTGATGGACAGAATGTAGAACAATGTCATACATTCACCCCAGTACAAGGATCCGGGCCTAAATCCATCGTTTTTTGCACTCCACACCACACCCTGGGTTAGACACTGGCTATATGCAAATCAGCTCTGACCTTGTGCCTCATAGAAACAGTCCAGTCCGAACTACCAAGCCATGTCTTTCCCAGACCGGAATCAAGCATCCAAGGACCGGTTTCTGGCTATCAGCCTTCATCAGCCTGGATAGCTTGACTCCAGTGATGTGGAGGGCCTGGGACTCACGTCTGAGTATACCCAGCACACTCAGGGTGAAAATTGCAAAAAACACAGTTGAGCGGGTTTTGCGGAATATGTAGGCCTGGAGAACCCAATACCACAAAACCACTCCTCTCCTGGTCTGCAGGTCCATCCCGCCCCATAACACAAAGCTGCTACAGCAGGAGGACAAAATAAAATACTAATAACATCACATTATTATAATTTAATGTTTTCCTTTTTTAACTGCTGAAGAGTAGTGGTGACGATGCTCCTCCACCTTAGCAGAGGAGCTGTCACTGATTGAAAGTGAGTCAGAAGGGCTTCAATAGGATTAGCAGTTAGAATTCATGTGGTTACAGTAAGATCCTGAGTTGAGTTAAAAGGATCAAGCAAGGAGGCAGGTTTGTAGGAGAAATCCAGGTTTAATTCTCTTAACCACATCGCTGCTTGAGCGATTCTTTTCCTGTGCTGGGCCCTAATAAAAACGGGTGTGGTCATGACGAGCTCAGCTCGTCATGAGCACAGGAGCACTGTACTGCATGACGAGCTAAGCTCGTCATGAGCATGGAAGGGGTTGAAAAAGAAAAGAAGACCCCATCCACAGCTGCGTGGATGGGTTGACTTCTTTTGATTATACCTGTCATACATCTTCCTCTGCGCAACTTCGACTCAGGATTCCGAAGCAACATGACCCACCCAACATGAAACTTTGTCACAAACAGTTCCTAAAATCCAAGCTGGATAAAGAGCAGAAGTGGGTACTCTACCTTTGAGTGAAACAAAGGGTGAAACTTTTGTGAGAGAATGTGGCTTTGCGCGGTAAAACCATATCATGGATCTGACAGCACCCTCAACATCAAAACCATTATGTTTGGCCCACTTAATGCATTCCACCACAACCCTGTTCATCCTCTCAACCAGACCATTGGTTTGAGGATGACCAACCAAACTTCCTAAATGTTTGACACCAGATTAATCAAAAAAATTGCTCATTTCCTGATTACCAAACTGCACACCATTATCAGAAACTAAGAGCCTCTGGAAACCCTTCTCTCATAAAGATCTCTTTAAGGAAAAGAATAGCATTGCTTGCTGTGGGAGGAGCACAAAACTTGACTTCAGGCCACTTACTGTGAAAGTCTATTAACACAAATGCAAAGAGTAAGTTGTAGGGAAGAAAATTGCACGGACCCACCAAATCAATCCCCACCTTAAGCCATGGCTTTACAGGAAAAGAAATGGGTTGAAGAGGAGGTGTGACAACTTTTAAACCTTTTTCTGCTCCACAACAGACAACACACTCCTTGGCCCTTAACTCTATGTCCTTGTCCATAGAAGGCCACCAATAGTGCAGTCTGACACGCCTTTTTGTCATCGTTACCCCAAGATGGCCATCATGTGCACAATCAACCAACTTGATATGCACTTTCATAGGTGGAATACACCTACCATCCCTCATGATGACGCCATCTTCGATGGACAGCTCCTCAGCAACTTTCTAAAAAGGCTGAATTTCAGGGGCCAAACACCTCTCTCTAGGCTAGGCCAACCTTTCACAGCACAGCTCAGAGGAACACCTCGCACCAAGAACCCAAGACAGCGAATCACCCAACGGTGACAAGAAGCAATAGGAAAAGAAACTGTACATCTGTGAAACGCCGGAAAACTAAAATAAACCAGCTGCAAGTACCCCAACTGTGAGTCAATTGCAGGGCAAAGTTGCAGTTTTCCTGGTGAATACCGATTTCCCAACTACTGCGAATAACGTGATGAAATCATACCAGTATCCTGTGTCTCGCAAGAAAACCAAGCAAAGATAGAAGAATATGGTCTCAAGTATCCCATCCGGTGCCGCCCTTCTTATCCAAAATTTACTACTGTTTAGCAGGACAATTATCCCTTCATGTCAAGCTTTCCAATCCTTTCCAGAAACCACTTGAAATTGAAGTGATGCTTGTTAGTTTCTTTTTTTAAATTAAGCAGTAGGAGCAAATTTCACAAGGATGACTCTTCTCAATAACCATAAAAATATGTTGAATGTCGAATATCGACTTACTGATGAGAGCCACAGAGAGATTAAAACACGTAGCAATTTTAAAGATGAAATATATGAAGAAGATAAATGCTAGTGCCTCAATGCGACTATGAAGAAACATTTTGAAATGTTGCACAGGATGCTCACTTAAGTTGAAGAGCAGCAATGTTAAACATAAATAAGAGAACAGTACCTGGAGTAGATGTACTACCATAAAATTAAAGAACAAGATGAAGTGCTTGTTGAGGGGCAAGTTGAGTTCTTCTTTTCCTCTTTCTTTTCTTCTCTGCCGACTATGCCAGTCTAAGATTCTGAGTTCATTTAAAAGGATCACGCAAGGAGGCAGGTTTGTAGGAGAAATCTAGGTTTATTTCTCTTAAAGAAGAACCCATCCACAGCTCCACATCCAGACAAGGCAACAGTCCCGGTCATTTGATTCATTACATTCTATCACCTGGGAGATCAGGAGCAGGTACAGACACCAACATGTGACATCAGCTGAGGAATATGCTGCATGCAGTAGCATACAGCATACCACAGTTACATTGTGAGAATATGCAGTGTGGAACAAATTGAGAAATGTGTATCCATGGCCACTTAAGGTAATCCAGAGGCAGATGCACAAGACAGAGGTCCATATTTAACATTCAGCAGTGTCTGGTGCAGGTAAGCACAGTGGGGTGGTGGGCAGGACGAGCCGGGGGGATGTCGACAGACAACGGAATAGAATTTTTTTTTCATATTCCATGGTTGGTCAACATCCCCCCTCCCTGTCCCGCCCACTGCCCCACCGTGCTTACCTGAATCGACTGCTGCTGCTAACATTTGATGTAATGTAATGCAGCAAGACAATTTATAGCACTGCACTGTGTCAAATGGACAGAGCAGCAATATGTGCCATATTCTTTTGAAGATATGGCACATTCCTGGTCTCTCTCTCTGCTGGCCCACTTAGCACTGCCTTGCGCTGACACAGACACCATTGTAAGGATGCCTGAGATACAAACAGGATTGTTTTGTGAAGTAAGAGAAACTTTCTTACAGTAAAATAATCCTCAGAGGCATTTGTCTCTTTCTCTGTGTGCTGCAGAGTGCCCGCCTTCACCTGTGAAGAATTAGAAGGACAGCACTGCTGTCTGGCAAAACTGAAGGAAGTCTGGTCCTGCTTGCCTTGAACCCAGGACCCCAGAACAACTCCACAGGTCAGTTGACTGATGTTCAGTATGAGCTAAATAGGAACAACAAGCTTCCAGAGGCCCTTCCTCTGCAACTGTCCAGCTGACCAGTACCAACTGTTATAATAATGGGGTAACCCTAGAGGTACTGGACCTGGGTAATTACTAATGTAAACAAACAATGGTCCAAGACCCAATTTTTTGAAAGCGAAAAATCAAAGATTAAACAGTTCAAGGTGTGCATAAAATTCACGACCCGAACACAATTAATGAGAAACAAGAGAATAGGCAACAGTAACAAACTCAAACTTTTTTTGAATTTAATCCATTCTTGGAGTCCAAATTATTATCTACAGTTTTTTATACATTTTATATACAATGCCCCGTATCAAGAGCGTGCAGTAAAGGAAAGAAAGTGTCAAAGGGCGTGATCGTGATGAGATGAAAAGAGAAAAGAAATCACACAGAGTATATAAAAAATTATTCTGTATTATTCAGAAAGAAAACAGTCAACGAAGGACTGGAGCAATAAATCCTGGCCACATTAGTAAGTCAATGTACAGTCCTTAATGTTATTCATGAGACATAAGATGTATGAATGTCTGCACTAAAGGGAAGATAACATTAGTGGTCCAGGTATTTTTTGTTAGGTGTCGACGTTTCGACTCGTCTTGCGGCCTTGCGGTTAGTTATTCCTGGGCCATGCGAGTCTTCTTCAGGACAGATATGACGGGGCAAGGGATCAGGTAGATGACCCTATAGAGAATACAAATATCCGTGAGGATTGGAGCTGTTGCCTATTTTATTTAAAACCTAGGAGAGGGTTCAAAAATGGCTTACCCTTCACAGGATGGGGTAGGCGTAATTTCTCCCAAGGTAACTTGGTCCTTACAAATTGGAGGGGGTATTATATAGGTCCTCTGAAAAAATCAAAGAGGAACCAGTGCGTAACAATAATGCATGCTTAGTAGGAAATTCATGCCAGGATAGACAGTATAAATATATTATTACCTTTTATGTGCGTTTGGGGATTCTTATGTTAATCATGAGACCATATACCAGTATATGTCTCCTCAATCCAAATCCATTGGTAATTGTGCAGCTTGAAAAAGTCTTCACATTTTTATTTTACCTAGAAAGTTAAGGGCCAAATACTAGTAAGTATCAATACAGTAATGTTCCAATTGTAAATAGACAGATGGCCAAACGGGGGCCATTTACCTGATTAAAGCTGTCTGAAATTCCTTCAGAGAAAGGATAAATCATTCGCCAAATCGAAGCCAGAGACAGCAACTAAAAGCAGAAAAAACGGGGATAAGTCTCCTTCCCTGAAACGCTCCGCGTTATTCTAGCAGGGTCTCACATGTTAACTTACTTGGAAAAAACGAGCAGCGTGGTCTAGGAATAGACACGCGTCGGTAGTAGAACCCCAGGGCAGAGTGGTTCAACACATTGTGTGTTGACTCTGTTGTACCGCGTTCGGATAATAGAACGCGATGACGGACTACTCCGTGACCGGGCACTTCCGGGTGAGGGAGGACACTCCCTTCGCCTGCATTGGTTTAAAATTGGAATATTAGATTTGAAACATTAACGCTAGAAGGGGTAAACCAAGCCCCTGTTAATGTTTAGCGCTACAGGTTCTTATGTGAGCAAGAATAAAATTATTTATTGCGAGAGTGTTATAGCGCGGTACATGTTCGAAAATATTTATAATTAGTGTGTTAACAGGCTAGGCACGTTCATCAAGGGGTATAGTACATATAAGCTAGTTCTAGGTGCATTGAACATAGGAGAAGCTGCTTAAAAGCGAATACCCATGGCGGCCATTTTGAGTTGGGGAGACACAGATCGGGCCCCATTGGTCATCATAATACACATGTTAAAAGACATATTTACAAGGAAAAGGGACAGTTGACAAACACTATTTACAATTACACACAAACAGCGCATAGTTACCATAGTAATAGTCATTCACAATGAACATACAAGATCAGAATGTCATAGCTGATTTCACACTTGAGGAAAAAAGGGGGAATAAAGATCAGAGGATTCCCACTTGTCTATTGATCTCCTCCAATTCATTCAACCCTTTGTGTGCCGTATCCAGGAGGTGTATCCAACGGCATTCCCTCCTGCTTAGGATGCTCTGTACATCACCCCCTCGTGGGTTAGCTTGTACTTTTTCCACGACCCACCATTTGATACTCTCCGGAGGGTGCGAAAAAGTGGTAAAATGCTGTACAAGTGGAGCCCCTATTGTTTTGCACCGTATCCGGCTGGCATGTTGGAGGATCCTACACTTTACTCTTTGGATGGTTTGACCCACATACATGAACCCACAGGGGCAGAGGATGGCATAAATCACCCCTGTGGTGTTGCAGTTACTGTGAATTTTTAATGTGTATGTTTGGTCATTATGAGTAAAAGTGGTACATTCCACAGACATGGGGCAGGCTTTACAATTCCCGCATTTTTTGTGCCCAATTACCGGTGGTACAGAACAAGGACACCTGTACACCACCCTTTACAGGAAGAGCAGTGAACGTAATACACTTCTCAGGTACTCAAGTCACCACCCTCGGAACCTCAGGGACAACCTTCCTTTTGGACAGTTCCTGAGGCTCCGAAGGAACTGTACCAAGAAGGAAGATTTCTTCGACGAGTCTTCTCTTTTGATTGCTAGACTCAGTGAGAGAGGCTATCCCATCCGCCTACTCAAGAGGGCACGAAAACGAGCTTGGCATAATCATAGGGACCAACTGCTCACGACACAAGAGAAGGATAAGAATGAAGAAAGGCTAGTCTGTGTGACGACGTATAACACAAAGAGCAACCTGATAAAAAAAGCCATCAACCGACATTGGCATTTGGTACAGGATGAAGTAGGTGGACTTTCGACCCCCTTACATGCTTTTAGAAAAGGCAAAAGCATTAGGGATCATCTCATCAAGTCACTTCTTCCTACACCATCAGCCCCTTCCCAAACCACACTATGGGGTTTACCACCGGTAATTGGGCACAAAAAATGCGGGAATTGTAAAGCCTGCCCCATGTCTGTGGAATGTACCACTTTTACTCATAATGACCAAACATACACATTAAAAATTCACAGTAACTGCAACACCACAGGGGTGATTTATGCCATCCTCTGCCCCTGTGGGTTCATGTATGTGGGTCAAACCATCCAAAGAGTAAAGTGTAGGATCCTCCAACATGTCAGCCTTTCTCTGAAGGAATTTCAGACAGCTTTAATCAGGTAAATGGCCCCCGTTTGGCCATCTGTCTATTTACAATTGGAACATTACTGTATTGATACTTACTAGTATTTGGCCCTTAACTTTCTAGGTAAAATAAAAATGTGAAGACTTTTTCAAGCTGCACAATTACCAATGGATTTGGATTGAGGAGACATATACTGGTATATGGTCTCATGATTAACATAAGAATCCCCAAACGCACATAAAAGGTAATAATATATTTATACTGTCTATCCTGGCATGAATTTCCTACTAAGCATGCATTATTGTAACGCACTGGTTCCTCTTTGATTTTTTCAGAGGACCTATATAATACCCCCTCCAATTTGTAAGGACCAAGTTACCTTGGGAGAAATTACGCCTACCCCATCCTGTGAAGGGTAAGCCATTTTTGAACCCTCTCCTAGGTTTTAAATAAAATAGGCAACAGCTCCAATCCTCACGGATATTTGTATTCTCTATAGGGTCATCTACCTGATCCCTTGCCCCGTCATATCTGTCCTGAAGAAGACTCGCATGGCCCAGGAATAACTAACCGCAAGGCCGCAAGACGAGTCGAAACGTCGACACCTAACAAAAAATACCTGGACCACTAATGTTATCTTCCCTTTAGTGCAGACATTCATACATCTTATGTCTCATGAATAACATTAAGGACTGTACATTGACTTACTAATGTGGCCAGGATTTATTGCTCCAGTCCTTCGTTGACTGTTTTCTTTCTGAATAATACAGAATAATTTTTTATATACTCTGTGTGATTTCTTTTCTCTTTTCATCTCATCACGATCACGCCCTTTGACACTTTCTTTCCTTTACTGCACGCTCTTGATACGGGGCATTGTATATAAAATGTATAAAAAACTGTAGATAATAATTTGGACTCCAAGAATGGATTAAATTCAAAAAAAGTTTGAGTTTGTTACTGTTGCCTATTCTCTTGTTTCTCATTAATTGTGTTCGGGTCGTGAATTTTATGCACACCTTGAACTGTTTAATCTTTGATTTTTCGCTTTCAAAAAATTGGGTCTTGGACCATTGTTTGTTTACATTTGACCAGTACCAACTGGACATGCCCTGGACCCTGCAGCTGGCCTCTGATGTTTGAGTCCTAGCCCACACGTGGCACCCTCTACATCCTGGAACCTGGCTGGTGCTAGAATGTACTTCTCCTGTCCCCAAACGGCAAGAGTTAGGATTTAGAATTCTTCATGGCAACTTTCTACATGGAGTACAACGAAAACCGGGACCGCTGTCAAAACTGCAGTCATTGGTGTCCAATCACTGGTTTGCCTCAGCTTGCTGCTTTGCCCCACTGAAGAACATCTGACTTCCAGAAAAGTGTCTACGTCCGAATGTAGAGGGCTCTATAGGGACAGATGCTGAGCAGTATCCCTTCGCCCACTCACAGTTTTCCCACCTTTGTCGATGACTGCACCGGGAGCCCTTCTCTTCAGCAACCTCCAGCCATAGAGCCCTGCTTCAGATTCAGCTTGCAGCTTGCCCTGCCATTATCCTGCTGGCAACCTTTTTTTTTACATATAAATGTATGTCAGGATGTTAACTTTCCACTGGGATGAACCCAATACTTGAATCTGACCCATGCTCCATCATGGTCAGCCTTAACTTTTGACTTTGACCCAGAATAGCGTGACCAGATAACCGCGTTTGCAATTTGTGCCTTTTGGAGCTGTTTTCAATACAAACTTTAAAAATGTATATCTCTAGTTCTGCTTGCTGGATTTTTGCCATTTTGGTTTTCATGTATTTGTTTTAATGTACTTTATGTTTCTAAATTGGTTTGGGATTTTTTGTGTGTAGCTCTACTGTTTGAGTGCTGCATAAATACTTTACACTTAGCCTGACTGCTTTATGCCAAGCTACCAAAGGGTTTAGCACAGGTTTATCTAGTCACTTTAGTGGTTCACCCTTAAAAGTAGTTTGAATATTTGAAGTGGGTTTTTTATCACCTTCAACTAATACACCAATTTCTTACACTGTCCTTCATTTTAGAAGTGCATTATAGCCTTTTGCACTTGGAATGAAGCAGATGGGATAGTCTCTTTTTCTTGATGAAGTATCATATCTGGTACATTTTGAATAAGGCCTTAAGTTGTTATCAGTTGATCTTAAGGGTAGTTTAGTTTGCAGAGTAATGTTTTGTAAACACGTTAGGGCTGGATCCCATGTGAATCAAATTATAATGCAGAAGATCTTTTACTGTATTATAGCTCTCACTCCCAGCCAGCGCAGGGTCACTAACCTCTGACAGATAATGCAATTTCCTGAGATAGACAAACTGGATACCAATATTTTAGACACGCTAAAGTTTGCCTTTCTATCCTTAGAGCTGCCTGGGTGGAATATTTTAACATACTTAGTATTCCATAGAAAAAGAGGTGCTGTCTAAATAAAAGCTGAGGTTTTATTCTAGTTTTAGAAACTTTAGGCCACACGCATGGCTGCTCATTGGATCACTGAAATAATATCGAGGGACAAAATATCGACTTGCAAAAATATCGTGGACAAAATATCGACAGTCAAAATATCGAGTTTGTATCTACAAACAGGTAAGTACAAAAATATCGAGTACAAAATATCGTTTACAATAATATAGATGTAAAAAATATCGACTTTATTAAAAACAGTGTTAAATTAAATTAATATTAAAATTTAATTATTAAAATATACTGAAAAATACTTACATTAACTTATAATAATTAAATAATAAATGAAAATAATTTAAAAAAAAATTTACAATCTTATTTGTTAAAACATATATATATATATAGTAACATACTATAATTAAATAATATACTATTATATTACCGTACGATACCAGAAGTTTAAAAAATACTATTCCCACTCCAAAGAGTGCAAGCGTAGGGAAAGCGTTGGATAGTGTAGGGGTTAAAATTACTATTCCCACTCCAGTGGGTGCAACAGTAGGGAAAACTGACCCTGAACCCTAAAAATACCCCTTTACCCAAAAACCCAAAACTGACCCTGAACCCTAAAAATACCCCTTTACCCAAAAACCCAAAACTGACCCTGAACCCTAAAAATACCCCTTTACCCAAAAACTGAAAACTGACCCTGAACCCTAAAAATACCCCTTTACCCAAAAACTGAAAACTGACCCTGAACCCTAAAAATACCCCTTTACCCAAAAACTGAAAACTGACCCTGAACCCTAAAAATACCCCTTTACCCAAAAACTGAAAACTGACCCTGAACCCTAAAAATACCCCTTTACCCAAAAACTGAAAACTGACCCTGAACCCTAAAAAAAACCCTTTACCCAAAAACTGAAAACTGACCCTGAACCCTAAAAATACCCCTTTACCCAAAAACTGAAAACTGACCCTGAACCCTAAACATACTCCTTTACCCTTAATTAATTAATATTATTTAATTACCAATTAATTATTAATTAACAATAACAATAAAGTAAATATATTAGCACATTAGCTGTAATTAATTTAATTTAATAATTAATATTATTTTTACCAATTAATTAATTAACAATAACTACAAATTATATATATATAAATAAATTACTCTAATTACTGTAATTAACTAATTAATATTATTTAATTACCAATTAATTACTAATTAAAAATATGTACAAAATATATTAATTAATTAACTAATTAATATTAATTAATTACCAATTAATTAATAATTAAAAATATTTACAAACATATATTAATTAATTAATTATTATTAAATTACTCACCACCCTTATCCCCTATTAACCCAACATCCCGCTCCTAAACATTAACTACAATTTAGATTACTATTAATAAAAAAAATATTTTTTAACCTTTTTTCTACATATTATTGAAATTTTTTACTTTGACTATTTATATATATATTTTGTCGATATTTTTGTACTCAATATTTTTTTAACATTATTTTAATCGATATTTTTACCAACGATATTTTTGTTATCGATATTTTATTATTATCGATATTTTTAACTCGATATTTTGTCCATTCGATATTTTTGAGTCGATATTTTGTCTGTGCACCCTGCTCATTATGTGAGTCCTCAATTGCAACATTTTGCAAGTTGAAATTATGAAGTCGCAAAATGCGATGTACTAATGTGTCTCAGACACATTTAGTGATTCCTAACGGGGTCGTAATTGACCTATCTAATGAATGTTCATGTAGTTGTTTTTAATTTACGACCTGTTAGGAATCATTAAAACACAGTGATGGAAGCCTGCTGTGGACAGCAGACAACCATGTCCATGTTTACTTTTAACTGAAGCAATGCTTTTTTTAATCCCGCCCTTTTTTTCTTAAGGAAAAACAGGATGAATTTCAGAAAGAAAAAGTTAAACGTTTCATTTTCATTTTTTAAGGGCAGGCGGTGGTCTCTGGGACCATTACCTGCTCTTAAAAAACGTTTTTGCAACCATTCACAAAGGGGAAAGGGTCCCCTGGGACCCCTCTTTGTTTGCGACTGCATTATCACCAACTTGAAGTAGGCAGTAAACTGCGAATGTTTTGCAACCGCATTCCAGTTTCAAAACATTCATACATCTCCCTGCCCTTTACTATTAGGAAGGGACGCCTTTGACATGCCCCTTCCTAATACCAACTTGTGAATCCTATTTTACAATTTGTTAATGGATTACCAATTTGAAAAATACGATTAGTAAAAGTCAAAAGGCTATTTAACGGTCACAAATGGGCCAATTCTGCATTTGCAACCACTAAAACCTTTGTACATTGTCACGGGGTCAAGACATGCCCCGTAACGGACTTTCGATCTCCTTTTCAGGACTGGTCCGGGCCCTTTAAGGATGGCCTGGATTTCCCGGACTGGTGCTCCGCCCTTATGATGGAGGAGCCCGCAAGCCAATCAGAGTCGGGCACAGGAAGGACAAAGGCGGCCCCGGAAGACGCGAAGTTGTGGATGGTGCTGCGTGAGTCAGAACCGGGAAGCCGAAGAGAAACCACCCACCTTGGAGGACGGGACACGGAGGACTCTGGAGGAGTTAGACTCGCCCCTGGATCGACGGACCAAGCTACAGACGGGGAAACCGACTTACGCCAGCTGGACCAGGAACACGAACCGGAGGCAGCATCACAGGAGAAGCCAGGAGGCCAACGTCCCCATGATTCACCCAGCCACGCGCAGGAAGACGCGTGGCTATACCAGGTTCGGGAACGTTTGTGTACCTTGCTAACTTTTAAATAAGCAGGGACCGGGTAACCGAGGGAGGAGGGAGGGACTCAACAGGGCACTGAGAACTTTGAGCACAACACTGCACATTCCGGATATACTCGCTCTTGGTTGTTTGGCGACGGTATCTTTGCCTTCCTCACATGTTACCCTCACTCCCTTCCCCATGTCTTAAAAGATAATGTGCTGGGATCTAACGGCCACGTTTTTTTCCTTGTTTTGGGTTCGAGAGAGACGGGCCAAAGAGGGGGACTACACCAGCCCAAGTACCGGAAGTCACCCCCTTCCCCGCAAGAACCTTTGCCTTATGAACCTAAGTTATGATTAGGACGTCTATTGATTTTTTGTTGAACCTGCAAATAAAACTGTAATACCACAGTTCAGTATTGGCTCCTTCCCTCCTTGTGAACCCTTAAGGTTACATACATGTTGCCCTTTATCTTCAATGAACAGGCATTGAACATGTTGGGACTGAGACTCTTGTGCTTGTATTACCATTGCCCCCTCACAGCAGATACCACATAAACACACTCTTGTGGTGCCTTTCCCTCTCTCAAATATACCTAGCCAGCACCCCTGAATCCAATTATCAATTGGAGAAAGTGTTATGAGAAGGCATCACACAGAACTATAATATTATTAGCAACTTCTTCAATAAGAGCAAGGACTCAATAAGAATTCTCCTGTCTGTCAGATCGGCATCTGCATTTCTGCCTTGAAGATTAAGATATTTAGACCTTGCATTCATCCCTTACTTTTCTTATTCTTTTAGATGGGACTTCTTGATTCTTCTTCCTCCCTTCTTTGGACTCCTCCTTTCCTCTCATTATTTGCTGCTTTATTTACACTCCTGTGAAGCAATCTTTGAGGGTTATCTTCAACTAATGACAATGATTTGTGTTTATTCAACTATAATCCTAAGGGAATTATCACTATTTCTCTGAAGTTGCTCCTGGTGTTACAGAATGCAACAGCAGTGCATTCTGGATCATGTAGTTCACTTGGGAAGTCTGGCAGTGGGGGTGAATTAACAAAGACATACGATAATGCTGCACTATAAAGAAACAATTCTCATTATTTCCCTTGTCTCATTTCAGCTCACTTAGTACAAATGCAATCAGTGTCTAACTCTGGTGGGACTCCTTGATGTCCTGTCTGAAATACTAGCAAGCAGTGGTCCCTTAAGGAGGTAGAGAGTTGCTACTTCAGTTCAACATCTGAGGGTACATTTTTCTCCAGCTGCCAGATATGTACAAAGCTAAAAGCGTATTCCATCAGCATTTCATAGTGCCATTAAGGAATGTCTCAGTTTCACCACTAAGCTGGAGCCAAGCACGCTTCATCCGTGCATTAATGTCTTGATTCTAGATGGAATCATCTACTTTTGCCATTACTCGTTTCAGTTTCCATACAAGTGAAGCAATAGGTCAACTGTCTGGATGGCATGCCTCAAGAGTCTCAGCATGCTTGGCATCAAGTAGACTCTTCATGAAATGAAAAAACTAGTTCATTCAATGGAGAATGGAGAATGGAGAACATTAATCGACTGATATTGCTGTTGTAGAAAACAGGTAAACCAATGAAGGGCAATATGATGATTCCTTCAATACTGTATGCGCAGTGGATCACTGGAGAGCATTCATTAAAATCTTCTGAGAGTGACAAAATAATCACATGGGCAACAGTGAACTGTTTCTGTTTCAAGAACTAGTCAAAATTCCACTTGCTTAAGGTCCTGAAAACTGAATTATTTTAGCTGATACATTTGTAACTTTTTTTGTATTGGACTAAGGCTTGCTGAAAAAAAGGAAAAAGAGTAATTGAGAAGGATAAGCAATTACTGAAGAAAAAGAAGATGGAAAACTTAATCAACATGTTCACTTTTCTGAAGCTTACTTATATAAAAATAAAGAGTTTGAAAGGAGTACATTTTCCCAGGAAATGTTTTATATTTTTGGTAGTTATATGATTTTCTAAGCACCATCTTACCTACATATTATTCCATTTATGTATTTGAAACTTTTATATAGCAAGAACATGACCCTCGTGGGGATAAGAGTGCTTTACAAATGCTCAAGGAGCACAGACATATGGAAACAAAAATGTTGTAATGAAGAACAGTATAGTAAAGGCAATTCCTCAGGTGAGGGTGGTGTCACCTCAATGTTAAGACAGATAAATCAGAAAAGAACATTTCAATTATAATTGCATTTATATAGCGCTTACTGTAGGGAAGTCAGAAATCACACCGGAAAGTTATAGTTTGTAGACGGAGTTTATTCAGATGCTCTCGTCTTCAATTCCAAGTCAGTAATGCAGACAACAGATCACAGCCATAACTGCCCACATTCTATATGTTCAAACAATAACACAGTGTCCCCACAACACAAGCTTGTCACGAGCAGCCAGACACACCTGAACGCTCGTGACAGCTCATGTGAGCATGTGTACGTTCCCAACACACCTTCCCCCCTTAAAAAAAAACAAAAAAAAAACAACAACAAAAATCAATTCATCACAAAGTCATTAAACCGAACAGATAAACGATGAGAACGTGTAGCTCTAGTATTGTCAGAATTACATTCAGCATGAAAGCGTTCCCCATTGTCACTCTGTTCCCCAACATCAAAAAAAACATTGCAGTCCAAATCATCCACCGATTGACTAGGCCCATTAAACAAAGAAATCCTGCTCAAATTCCACACAGAACCACCATCAACCCTGACCGCATTTCTAAAAACTTCAATAACTTTCCTAGGACTTGACCAAACAGGAAAACCTTTACTCACACCCTCTTTCTTTTTAATGCGAACAGAATCACCCACCTTAATAGAACGACTGGACGTAGAACCAATTCTTTTGACCATGTCACGTTTCATTCTATCCTTATACGACTGAACCCTGTGTTGAACAGCTTCAAAATCTACCTTGAAACAATTTTCAGAACCAGCTAAGTTTTTTTTTAGCCACCAAGGGACTAACTTTGTGCTGGGCTTCCGCCCTCTTAAAAGCTCAAAAGGAGTAACCAGGGTCACAGAGTTGGGTGAAGTCCTATAAGCTAACAACATAGATTGCAAAGCATTCCTCCAATTCAAATTACCCTTGATAGAAAGTTGTATGGCTTCTTTGATCACACGGTTGAAGCGTTCAACCTGGCCATTTGCTTCAGGATGGAAAACTGCAATCTTCCTATGAAAAATACCGCATTTAACAAGAAATTGTTCCATTTCCTTGCTCACAAACTGCGGACCATTGTCAGTCACAATTTCCTGAGGAATCCCCTCTCTGCAAAAAATCTCATCTAAAAATTCTATTACTTGACACGAAGTGACCTCTTTAACCATCTTGACCTCCGGCCATTTGGAAAAATAGTCTATAAGTACAATGCCAAAAGCCTCCTGTTTTGGTAAACAACTGAAAGGCCAAATAATGTCTATCCCCAGTTTCCGCCAGGGACCTGAAGGTAAATCAACGGGGCATGGTTCAGGACGTAAAGCGACAGCTGTTTTATCACTGTTAGAACAATAAGAACAAAAGCGTACAAAATGGTCCACACAAGAGTCAATACCTGGCCACCAGAAAGACTCCTTTAGACGTCTTCTGGTGAAAGATATCCCCAAATGTCCCTCATGAGCAATTTCAAGGAGAGAATTTCTAATCTGAAAAGGTGGAACAATCTTGTCACCCCGAAGAATTAAACCATTTTCCACAGCAAGTTCTTCTTGAACCTTAAAAAACCCCATCATGTTTCCAGATAACTTCCTCTGTTCCGGCCAACCATGTACAAGGTACTTCTTGACACTGCACAATTCCAAATCTTTACTCATCTCTTTCATCCAAACATCCTCTTGCGAGGAAAGCCGTTCCCCGTACACTGAATTGACATCAAGAAAAGTGAAAGCAACTTCGCACTCCTCTTCATTAACTACTTCAGAAAGATTAGTATCAGAGATCAGTCTGGACATGCAATCTGCATGTACATTCGCCTTGCCCTGAACATATTCAATAGTGCACTGAAAAGATTGCAATCTTGAAGCTAATCTTGCAAGACGTGCCGACATAGTTCTGCCTCCACCTAAAGCCATGAGATACACCAAAGGCTTATGATCAGTTTTTATCAAAAATCTCGTACCCCACAAAAAAGGTCTGAAGTGCTCAGCTCCCCAAACACATGCCAGCAACTCTCTTTCTATGACAGAATAATTCTTTTCAGCATCCCTCAAGGCTCTTGACGCATAGGCCACAACCCATTCTTTCTCACTATCCTTCTGCAGAAGTACTCCACCTAAACCAGAAGAACTTGCATCTACCATAATGATACATTTCACGCCAACAACAAAAGGTTTGAGACACGGAGCATTCACAATAAACATTTTTAAGGACTGAAAGGCATGTGTCATTTCATCAGTCCAAACAAACTTAGCATTTTTCTTCAATAGACACCTGAACGGGTCAACCTTTACCGAAAAATTTGGGATAAACTTAGCATAAAATTCGATAAGGCCTAAAAAGGCCACGAGTTGTTCTTTTGTTGTAGGCACAGGAGCATTCATGATGCTCTTAACATGATTCTTCTTTGGTTTGATTCCCATTCCACTAATAGTATGCCCTAGGTATTCCACTTCTTTTTGCCTAAATTTGCATTTGTCAAGACGTAGTGTGAGGCCCTTCTCCGCTAAAGCAGCAATCACACACCTTAGATTATTGTCATGCTCAATGTCATCTTTTCCATGCACTAAAATATCATCCTGGAATGCTATGGCACCACTCAAACCCTCCAAGGTATCCCTCATTAACCTCTGGAACACCGAGGCTGCACTCGCCAATCCAAAAGGCATGCGACAAAACCTGTATAAACCTTAAGGCGTGATAAAAGCAGTTATGTTCTTGGACTCCTCAGCAAGTACCACCTGATGGTAAGCGCTGGCTAGATCAACACACGAGAAAACTTGTGCACCAGCCAGTGTCGAAACCATCTCATGGAGGTTGGGTAAGGGGTGCGAATCCACCCAAATGGCACCATTGACACTGCGGAGGTCAATGCATAATCTGAGTTCGCCGTTGGACTTAACTGAAATCACAATAGGGGAAACCCAAGGTGACGACTCAACTGGTTCAATAATGTTTTTCTCACATAGATCTTTTAGCATTTCTTTAAGTTTGACTCTATAGGATAAAGGAACATTCCTTACTCTATGTGTCACAGGAATGGCATTCTCACTTAACTTAATGACATGTTCGAATCCTTTATACCGACCCAAAGTACCACTGAAGACAGTGGGAAAAGATTTACGTAAATTCTCTACAAGTAGTGAACTATCCCCAGCAACACTTGATACATTCAACGGTTGCACAACATAAACAGGAGGATTAGCCCTGGGATCAATTTTCATCCCTAATTGGTGTTGGTGTGGCCAACTTAAAAGCGACAACCCAGATCTTGACACATACATTTTTCCTGATATGTGTCGGTAAGAAAATTGTATATTTGCAATGAAATAGCCAATTAGGTCAATTTTGTGGCATGTGTAGCCACCAGGGGATACATCAGATTCGAGTAACTTCTTATTCGGAAATTTATCTCTAAAAACACTTAAAGAAATGATGGTATACCATGCACATGAGTCTACGAAAATCTCCAAACTCACTTCATCAATAGTTATAATACAAGATGGAAATTTAGTGCAATCTCCATCCTCACATACATTAATAACAGTGTTAACTTGAAATGTTTCTTCATCATCCAATTGATAATCTTCGCAGCATTCATGTACACAATTCATCTTCCCTGGTACTGATCTACAAAATTTTGTAAAATGGCCCTTCTTGTAGCACTTTGAACATGTTTTCCCTAAAGCAGGACAATTCTTATAATCTGCTAAATGTCCGTCACTTCCACACCTAAAACACAATAGTTTTGAGCTTTTCCTCTCATATTTCTAATTCCTAAACTTGTTATCATTTCTAGAAGAAAATTCATTTCTCTGTGAAAAACTTTTCTTAAACTTATCCACATCTTTAGGTACACTAAAGACATCACTTTTATCATTACCCCTAATCTCCTTGACAAATTTCTCTGAGTGTTCTATAGACTTCGCAATATCTATGGCATTATTAAGAGACATATCAGAGGTTGTCCAAAGACGTTCCTGCACTTTTTTGTTATTAGTTCTCATCAAGATCTGGTCCCTTAATACTTGCTCATAAGATATGTGTTCAAAATCACACGTAACAGCCAAGGATCTTAAAGCTGATACAAAATCCTCTACAGGTTCATCTGCACATTGCTTCCGAGAATAGAATATAAACCTCTCCATGACAACATTCTTTTTCTTTCCATATCTTAAGCTTAACTGTAGTGAGGCATATTCGTATACATTAATGTTCCCCGGATTTACTAGAGCAGGTAATGTTTTGAATTATTTTAAAGCTATACCACCCAAACAATGTTTTAACAGTGATAGCTTCCTTTCTGGTTCACACTCCCCTTCTTCCAATACATCTACATAAGCCAAGAAGACAGGTTCCCAAATCTCCCAAGCCATGGGTGGTTCACCAGGTGATGACAAAAATGAAGGGGGAGGTACAATACCAGACATGTTAATTCAATTATTTAACACACTATGTGTAAGTTTAAATGCAGAATAAAGAAATAAAAAAATAAAAAATATATGTTAAAAATATATATACTTCAAATTTCAATTTTAAAGTCACAATAAATAAATGAAGTTACACAACACGTATTTTGCGTGTCACTGAAACCTTCCAGTGGATAAATATCTTCAGTATGATTTCCACAGGATGATGGAGAACTCTGAGCGTTGTTGCGATCTGCACAGTCATTTCCAGATTGAAAAACGTCTCAAAATAACGAGATCAGGAAGACTAGAAGTATCGTCTCCAAGAAACTCGTCTCTACTGCTCCTACGTTGCGCGATGATAAAGACTAGCAAGATCGTCTCCTAGAAGCTCATCTCTACTGCTCCCAACGTTGCGCGATGACATCAGACGTCGCGTTGATCAGCGCTGTTTTAAGTTCCATGCGCGAACCTTTGCATGCGTATGCTGGTAACCAATGCTCGCGAGTCAAAATAGACGATTTCAAAAGACGCCACAATAAAACAAGTAAGAAAATGATCCTTAAATTCCCTGTTGAGAAAAGGATGATCTTCCTCTTCCCTTAGAACAGCAGTAGTCCAGCGCTGTTCCGTGTAAATCTTGATAGCGCTGAACGATTTCTATGCAGAAGAAAAATTTCAGAATAAATTAAAAAAAAAAATTTTTTTATTCCATCGAAGTCCTTTTGACGCAGGTAATGAAACTCCCGCTCGTCGCCAGTGTAGGGAAGTCAGAAATCACACCGGAAAGTTATAGTTTGTAGACGGAGTTTATTCAGATGCTCTCGCCTTCAATTCCAAGTCAGTAATGCAGACAACAGATCACAGCCATAACTGCCCACATTCTATATGTTCAAACTATAACACAGTGTCCCCACAACACGAGCTTGTCACGAGCAGCCAGACACACCTGAACGCTCGTGACAGCTCATGTGAGCATGTGTACGTTCCCAACACTTACTACCCCTGATGAGATGTAGAAGTGTTTTTTCAGGGAGTAGCAACCCACGCCGAACACCAAGCGGATTAGTGGTGAATTATTATAGGGAGATATGAAATTAGTTTGAGGGGTGGACATGTGAATTTGTTATTTGAATTGAGAAAGGATAGTGCAGGGATAGAAGAGGGAAGGGTTTGCATTTATGTAATGATTGGTACCTCTGGGGTGTTGAAGCGCTTTTCAGCGGGTAGCAAGCTACTCCAGAACACAAACAGGATTAGTGGGGAATAAGTATAGGGAAATATGCAATTCATTTGAGCAGTGGACATACATGTAAGTCTGTTAGTTGGATTGAATGGAGTAGTGGAGAGAAGGAGTGGGAAGGGTGTATAAGGAGTTTTTATGGAGCTCATAGCAGTAGGAGTAGATTTGGGATGAGTAAAGGGGAAGTTAGAGGGGGAAGAGTAAGGGGGAAGGGTTTAGAAAGGCTTGTTTGAGAGATCCATATAGTAAAAGAGGTATGAGATGATGCAAGGAGGGGTAGAGAAGGGAAGAGCCTAGAATGGGATATTCTGGGGGTCATAGTAGTAGAAAGCAGTTTGGGATGAGCTAGAGAGTGGAGATAGAGCATATAATGAAGGAAGGAAACTTATCCCAAGTAGAGATGTGCACGAAGAACCATTCTCAGCGCTGTTTACTTGCATCACCTAGCATTTCACAAGCGCTATTAAACATTTTCATAGCAGAAGGCTTGTAAATATCGGCAGCAATTCACACGAACTTCCAGATATTCAGATATTATTTTAAAAATATCTAAAATAGTCAATCTGAATGCAAATTAGTTCGAAGTTGAGTTCAGAATTCAATAAGTTGAGTGCAGAATTTAATAAATTACTCACAAATCGGTGGATGATGTATTTAAACTGTTCCAAAATCCAAGGGTGGAGGTACCCAGCATCTGCCCCTTGCGCAGAAAGGTTTCCCTCGTCGCCAATGTAAAGATGAGTCCAAGAAAATATTAAAATTGTAGTCTTTATTGAAGAGTAGGTACAGGAACCTCCAGCTCATCCACATCCTGCTTCACAGCTCAGTTTCATCTCTCAAGAGATAACATTCTAAGCTGCTAGGCAACCATTAACATTCCACATTAGTCATCTCTACACAGAGGTATACAGTGAAATATAGGGTCGTGCATTGGAGATGCCTAATTAGAAGTAAAGTGATACATATAAAGATACATACATACATGGAAGGTTTAAGGAAGGTAATATATGTAGATTTAAGTAGCATTTAATAATCTCAGACTTTCAAGTGTTGGTGTTCTTTAACACCTTGACTGCGGCGCGAATTCCGCCGCAGTGCTGAACATTCCAATCGCAGGCGTGGCTAAAACGGCCCCTGGCCGTCGTGTGCACACGCCCACCGTGACTCATGACGGTCGGGGGCATGGAAGGGGTTCAGGTCATTTATTTGTTTTTTATCTTTTTGTTTTGTAATTCAATTGTGAAGCATTTGTAGATAAATAGTTATGATAAAAATTTCCTTATTTATGCAGTGACCTATATACATGTTAAACATAGAATAATATAACCATAAGTAAAAGGTACATTTTAGAAGAACTAATTAATATCTATATATTTATAAAAATATTTATTATACACTTTCACACAAGGCAATACACATGTAGGTACACATATATAGTGTAAATACATTCTTACACACAGGGCTATGCTGTATATTTATTTTTGAGTATGTTGGTTATTCTGAGAAGAGGCAACTCTTGAGTAGTCTTCTGAAGATAAGGTAGTTATCTGTGGATCTTATGGTTGGGGGTAAAAAGTTCCACAGACTGGCTGCTTGAACTGAGAAAGATGTACCACCCATGGTTTTTTCTTGAATGGTGGGATTTTGAGGCGATGTGCCAATGTAGAGTACGGGTTCCTTTTTTGAATGTATTTGGTGATTTTATTCCTGATGAAGAGTAGTCCTGTTCCATGATTCAATTTGTGGGTGATACAAAGCAGCTTGAATGTGGATCTTCTGTCAAATGATAAGCAATGTAGGATCTTCAATGCAGGGGAGAGAGTAATCTGGCAGGAGAGCTCTGAATCCGTTGTAGTCTTTTCACAGTTGTTAAAGATGATCAATGGTAGAGGCTATTGGCGTAATCGAGTTTAGACAGAACAAGAGAGATAGTAGCCTGGACAAATGTGTGAAAATCCCAGGTGGGGGAAGATGCGCCACAGAGTTTCATAGGAACAGAACTTGATGTTGCTAGCTTGTTCACTTGGGCATTCATTGATAGCTTGGAATCTTTAGTGATTTCGAGTTTTCTTACTTCCTGTTATACTTCCCAGATTGTCAGCCCAGACGAAGGTGGGTCATAGTTTTTTCAATTGCCACATGTGAGTATTTCCATTTTGGAAGCATTCAATTTTAGATTGCTCCATGTCATCCGCTGATCAGCGGCTCTGTGGCAACTGAACATTTGTGAATTTCCAATGTCTTTGTGGCTTTCCAGTAAAAGGAGTATCTGTGTGCCATCTGCATGGTTTATAGCATGTGAAGTGAAATTGATTGATCGCTGCTGGTAATGATTTCATGCAGATATTGAAAAGCATGTGTGAGATGATAGACCCTTGAGGGACCCCTGCTTTTGTGAAGTACAGTTTGGCCAAGAAGGGGGGTATGGATGACATTCCTTCAGTTTTGAAAGTAAGATGTGATCCAGTCAAAAGCAGTCCCCTCTATGCTGGCTTCGCAGAGTCTTTGAATCAGAGTGTCATTGTCAACTGTGTCAAAGGCAGCTGAGAGCTCCAAGAGAAGTAGTGCAGTAACCCTGTTCTGTCAACTGTGTTCTTAAGGTCATACAGATGGCAATGAGGGCAATGAGGGCATATTCTGCGCCTCTTCCTAAATGGAATCCTGTTTGAACGTCTCAAAGTATGGAATTATCCTTAATGAATTGTTACATCTGGGCAAATGCTGCTCTTTCTATCACTTTGCCCAGGAAAAGTTCATTTGTAGTAAACCTGTAGTTGTCAAAGTTAAGTGTGTCAAGATTTGTTTTTCTTTAGTAATGGGGGTTGTATGACTTCTTTAGATCTTCTGGAAATATTCCTGTAGTTAAGGAATTATTGATGATTCTCTTACTGGTGTGGCAGCAGAGGAAGCTAGAAAAGTGTTTTTGAAGAGTTGTGGTGGAAATGGGTCAGAAGGTCTGCCAGCAGGGCTGCTTGCTTTGAGCAGGTCCATAAATTCATTGTGTAATTTTTGTTGGAAGGAATGCAGAGGCTTGGCTAGCCTACTCTTGAAGATGTTTTGGAAAAATTGTTGATACGGGTGGTTTGTCTTTGTTTGAAGTATGCGTTCAAAGTGTCTGCTTTGGTCATACACTGATTTGCCAGGTTTGTCTGTGTAATGGGATAAGCTCATTCTAAGTAATTTTGTTTATGAAATACAGTTAGAATTTTATAGAATATGTAATTTACCCATTTAGCATTTTTAATTCTGTCTGAATAGTATTTTTCTTAGTTTTTTTGATTGAAACTTGTATAATCTGTTACGTTTCTGTAGGTGAAGTTTGTCTTGATTGGTGTTTGTTTTGAACCAGGTACATTCGGGCTTTATAATGATCTGTTTTATCTCTGTATTTCTCCAGGGTACCTGTTTTCTTTTGTTCTATTGTGTTGTTCTTAGTGGTATTTGGATATCAAAGCTTCCAATAGCCATTCGTATAGTTTTTTAACAGAATCATGTCTAGATCTGTACTGGACGTTAGTTGTGTATCTAAGAGCTAAAAATTCAGTTTGTTCCACAGCCGATAGGTGAATTCATGTAAGGTAGTTTTAGGTGTGTATCTTTGTGTTGTTTTATGTTGGAAAGCAAGCAAATGGTGGTCTGACCATGTGACTGGAGTAACAGTTTGAAAGGAAACTAGTTCTTTATTTGCAAAAATGACATCTAGAATGTGTCCAATGATGTGTGTGGGGCTGTGAATAATCTGACATAGGTTCAGTGTGTCTAGGCAAGTGATGCTTGTTTTAGGATGGGGCACATTGGGTTTGTTAACCCTTTCCGTGCGTCGGACGGCCCGGAGTCATCCGACATCACAGTGGGCATGTGTGCCAGATGGCTCCTGGTCATCCTAGCACCCGCCATGGGGGAAGCACTGGCGCTCCCCCTGTGTGTGGGCCGCCCTAAATGTTGCCCATACCGGGGAAGGCAGGGGAAGCCCTCACTCTGTAACCCCCTGTCCCCCCTGATCACCATCAAATGTTGTTAGCGCGCCTCGCGCACTGATGTCATTACATGAAACCGGATGAGCTGGAAGCCATTTACTTCCAATGCTTCGGTAAGATAGGAGGGGAGTTTCTTCTTGGGGAGGGGACATTTAAATAAAAGAGGCATTGAGGTAAAGGAAAGGTTTTTCCTTTTCTCGGATACCTCTTTTGAGCATTCCTACTGCACGATAGCGTGATCATGCAGCAGGAATGCCCACTAGAACCCAGGGATTCTTTTTTTTTATTAATTAAAAAGTGATTACATGTTTTCTGGGAGTGTCCCCTTAGGTAAGGGTCGCTTCCCTTTGAACAGCAATATTTTTGGCTGTTTCTGCTCCCCTAGGGGGCAGATCTGGTCTTTTTTTTATAATCATGTCCACTAGACCACCAGGTATTTATTTGTGGGGTTTGGCCCCTTTGGGGAGCATTATTGTGTCCATTTCTGGCCCACTAAAGGCAGATCGGACCATGTTGTTGTTAAAATTCGTCCCCACTAGACCACCAGGGATATTTTTGCGGGGAGCACCCCCTTGGGCAAGGGTTGCTCCCAAGGGGAGCATTATGTTGGCCGTTGTTGCCCTCGGGGGCAGATTGGCCCAATAAAAAATGAATTGTGTGAGGTTACACTCCTGAAACTACTCCAACTCTCATACTCCCAGGGAAATACAATAGGCAGACATTTAGCTATACAGCTGAAGGAGAAGCGGGAAAGGGAATACATATGAGGTATACAGGATGCGAAGGGCAGGTTGACCCACAAAGATGTGGAAAAATCTTATATCTTTGGCTCCTTCTACAAGACCATATATATGGGGATCAATGGGACGCAGCCACGCAACATAGCTACCTTCGGACTCTGCAGTTACCTCAGGTCTCGCAGGAGTGGAATGATAAACTCACAGTTCTATAACTTCAGAAGAGGTGGGCACAGTCATTAAATCACTAAAAATACATAAAGCCCCAGGTCCCAATGGGTTTACGACTCAATTCTATAAAATGTTCACCCCGGATCTTATACCACATCTCATTCATCTTTTTAACAAAATGGCTGAGGAGCGCAAGGTCACCCACTCGATTGCAGAGGCATTGGTCATGGTCATCCCAAAACCGGGGAAGAATCCACAACTGTGTGCAACATACCGTCCCATCGCCCTTTTAAATTTAGATGCAGAGCTCTACTCAGCTATTTTGGCTGCCCAGCTGAATGATTTTATGCCAGACCTAGTCCACTCTGATCAATCCAGATTTATTGAATGCTGCCAGACCCATGACAACACCTGATGTGTAATACATCTCATTGAGAAAGCCACCAAGTGGAATATTCCAGCAGTGCTTGTCGGGTTAGATTACGAGAAGGCGTTTGACTGGGTGGACTGGCCATTCCTTTTTCACATGCTCACACAATTTGGCTTTGCAGAGAAATTCATTACAATGACTAGAACCAACTATGTACAACCTCGCTCTAGAGTGCAGGTGAATGGGATATAGTCAGCTCCCTTTTCCCTTACTAGAGGCACCCGTCAGAGGTGCCCTCTGTCACCCCTACTATTTGCACTTAGCATTGAGCCCTTGGCGATGTCCTTCTGGGCAGCCCCGGAGATTAAGGGAATTCCTTTTAGTGGTGATAAGCATAAAATATCGCTCTTTGCTGATGGCGTGCTTTTCCATCTCACTGACCCGTCTGACTCCCTCCCTGCACTCCAAGCTGAACTGGTACGATTCAAAGTAGTAACGGGCTTTAACGTCAACTTCCACAAAACATATATACTTAATCTCACAGTTCCAAAGGAAGAGGTCGGGGAGTTGAGAAGGCAAACTTTACTCCAGTGGACCTCTCGATCTCTTCAATACCTGGGGTCCAGTTGACACCACGTGGGAAGTGCTCTTCAAGGCTAATATCACGTCCTTTCATTGCCGCCTCCAAGAGGACCTTACACCCTGGAAGCATCTGTTTATGTCTTGGCTCAGCCGCGTACATGCAGTCAAAATGGCAGTGCTCCGTAGACTCCTGTACCTTTTTTAGGCATTATCCATCGAACTTGACAAAGAATTCCTTTCCAAAGTTAGGTCCATGTTTCTACGGTTTATATGGAAAGGAGGGTGGGCATGCTTTTCCTTTTCAATACTGAGGTGACAGAGGGTAGAGGGAGGAGTGGGCCTCCCAGTCTTCAGCCTATACTATAAAGCTGCTCAACTGAGAGTAGTGACGGAATGGTCCAAAATGGAGTCAAATAAACACTGTCTCCATATGGACAGATCCATTGCAGGGAGGACAATTTTGGACCTCATATGGAAACCCAAGAGGGAGAGACCAAAGAACCCTTAAATTAGCACTCCCACTTGCACTACCTTGAATGTATGGGACTCTCTGTCTGGGAACGAACAGTGGACCACATTCCCCTCGCCCTATACACCCCTCCCCTTCAATCCAGGCTTCCAACCGGCTCCTCAGGAGGGACCTTTCAATCCCTGCAGAGAAGGTGGATGTCTCACATTATCGCATTTATTTCATAACTTTGAGCCTCTTTCTTTCAATATTTGCAAAAGGGACTACGGACTGGAGCCTACTGAACATTTTCATTATATCCAACTGAAGCACTGGGCCCTCACACCCCACATTCATGACGCAGCTACACGCCCACTTGAAACCTATCTACAAAAGGTAGACTCTATGAGAAAGGTGATCTCATTCTTATATAGCTACCAGCTTACTTCTACACATTCTCCAAGGCCCTGATACATGACTATGTGGGAGGGAATACTACAAGGTGATATTTAGCTTAGGGAATGGACTAGGTTGTGGTCAGACATTACGAAATGTAATCACTGTAGAACTCCGAGAAGCTCATCTAAAAGCAATGATGGACTGGTACCTATATCCCGCTCAGCTTAAAAAGATATTCTCGAACACATCTGATAGCTGCTGGAGACGATGTGGACTACTGGGTGACTTTCAGCACATTTGGTGGGACTGCCCCATTATACGACCTTTCTGGGAGGAAATTCTGGCACATATTAAAGACATGCTGGGTTACCCCATTCCGACTACTATGGCAGAGATTCTCCTAGGCCTCTGTGACTCATCACTTTTACACCAAAGGCAAACAAGGCCAATATGTGAGCGTGCATAGGGGCGGCCAAAGTAGCGACAGCGGCAGCCTGGAAGAATAAGGAGGCCCCTGCTATTTCCTTGTGGCATTCCAGGCTCTGGAAATTATTATGCCTCGAAAGGATGTCAGACATATTTCAAGACGACTATAAGAATTTTGAATATTGATGGGGCCCACTGGTTGCCTTTCTTACAAGGGGATTACCACAGGCAGTCTGGCCACCCTCCATTAGAAATATGCATCTCTTTCAATTTTAAACTACCTGTGCAAGACCTTGCACCACTTTGACAATAAGTAGTCGCCATCACTATTATGTTGTTAGGGGGGGGGGGAATTGGTTAATTATTTTACGGGGTTTCTGTTCCTAGGGGTTTTTTCCTTTTAGAGGGGGGATCTCATTAGAAGGTCTAGAGTTAAAACCTGTCACAAAGGAAAGACGAGCTGAGTGTATATTGCTTAAGGTAGACATATTCTGTGCTTTAACAATACTGAAATCCTTACTTGTTATTTTAGGTTTTTATGGGAAGAAGGTTTGAATATGTATCTTGTGCTACACATCAACCCTGGTCTCTTATCACTGCTATACTTTGTAAGCTTATTTTCGTATTTACTTTTGCATATTGTATCGCAGTCCATGCCAGAATGCTAATAAACATATGTTTGATAAAATAAGAGAAAATTGTTCCCACATATGTTTACGAGCAGCAGCATCGGTTTGTTCCCTTTTGGGGAGCATTATTTTGGCCGTTTCTTTCCCCTGGTGGGCAGATTGGTTTATTTTTTAAAAATTTTCTGTGGCCCACTAAGCCACCAGAGATTTCTTTTTTTTTTGTTAGATGTTGGGCAAGGGTCGCTCCCCTTTGGAAACCATTATTTTGCCCATTTCTGCCCCCCATTGGGAGCAGATCAGCTGATTTTTAAACATGTTGTGTGGCCCACTAGACCACCAGGGATTTGAGTGTTTTTGTTTTTGGCTGTTGGGGAGCGGCCTCTTGGGCACCAGGGTTTTTTCTATGTTTGTGTTGGGAAGTGGCATCTTGGCCAAGGGTTGCTCCCAAACATTTTGGCTGTTTCTGCCCCCCCTTCGGGCAAGATCAGCCTTATGCTTTTAAATCAACCTACCCCTGGAATGTTTGTGAACTGGTGCATTATTTGCATGTGTGATTTTAATGTTTTTTTCTCCTTTTTATTCTAGTGCAAAGTTTTTGACTCTTGTTTGCGGTTTTGGCAGTGGTTGTTCTGCAGGTGTGCGTAGTTGCATTTATTTGGTAAACATTTCTTTTTATTATTCTCATGCATGGTTGAATTTTTTGTAAGTGGTGTCATAATGGCAGCATATTTAGTTCGTGTTTTGAGCATGAAATTCTTTGCAATGTGTTTTGTGTTGTCTTATGTTTAATTGTCTTTTCTTTTCTAGTGGGATATTGTTGATCCTTATTGTGTCTGTGCAGAGTAGGTGGTGGCGAATCTAGTTGCTTCTAGCAAGTGAGTGGTATAGTTTTGGAGTATATAGGTCTTTGTGATAAAGTGACATTTTGTTTATTACTTATGTTACAAAGTGTTTGTTGTTGTTGACTTGTTTGACAATTTACCTTTATCAGTAAGAATTATGGCTAGCCGTAGAATTACTGCTCAGCAGGTGGTGTGTATGCTTCTTGAATATTCCTCTGAGCAGGATAATGAGACTGACAGAGCCTCTGAGGGAGTGCAAAAATGTTGGCAGTGAGTCTTCTGTCCACAAGGAATCTTGTGCGGATGAAGTACTTGTTTTAGAGGAGGGCACTGATGTGTTGATGGTGCAGGTAGAGACATCGGGATTGCAGCCTGGGGCTGCAATGCTTCCTACTAGAAGTGCTGGACTTGGGTTGATCCAAACATGGTGCAGCCGGTGTTGCCTGCCTTTAGTGGTGATGCAATATGTAGAGTGGATTGTGAATTGTTGTGCCTATGCAGTTTTTTCAGTTCTTTATGAATGGTGTATTTTTGGCTGAGATTGTTGAGCAGACTAGTTTGAGGGACACAGTGCCAGACTTAGGCCCCGCTCTAGAGCTACCCCGTAGACTCCAACAAATGTGGAATGAGATGAAGAAGTTTTTTGTTTTTACTTTTTTGATGGGCTTGATAAGGAAGCTGTCCCTAGCTTCATATTGGTCTATCAGTCCCTTGATGGCAAAGGCCACACTTTGTGCAATTATGAGTCGTGATTGGTATTTACTTTTGCTTCGGATGCAGTAGTTTGTTGATAATGCTTTGGCGTTGCCACAAGATCACCATGACTGTGACCGTCTTTTTAAGAATTGGCCTGTTCTTGATCACTTTGTAGACCGATTTTCAGAGATCTATACTCCAGGGAAAGAAATAGCTGTTGATGAGTCTTTGGTCCTGTTCAAGGGCCATTTGGTTTTTAGGCAGTGCATTTCTATCAACAGGGCACGTAATGGAATTAAGATGTATATGTTGTCTGAGAGTAGGACAGGATATGTCCATAATTTCCGGGTGTACACTGGTAGGGATTTCACTATTGACCCACCTGGTTGTCCATCCACTTTTGGAGTTTCAGAAAGAATTGTGTGGGAACTTGCTAGAGGACTGTTTAACAAAGGTCCCCATTTGTACCTCGATAACTTCTACACTCCTGTGCAGTTGTTTAAGGAATTGTTCAAAGTGGCCACTTTTGATTGTGGCACAATCTGCTCCAACTGTAAAGGTTGTATAGGTTGCCCAAAAGAGCTTGTTTGCAAAAAGCTTCAGAGGGGACAGTGCCATGCCATGGTTAGTAAGGAACTGCTAGCTGTCAAATTTGTGGACTGGAGGGATGCGTACATGCTGACTACCATCCATGTTGACAGTACTTCACCTGTGACCATTTGGGGTTAGGTTACCGAAGTGCGCAACCCTGTGTGCATAGTACAATAAGCACATGGGTGGTGTCGATAGAGTAGATCAGAGGCTGGAACCTTACACTGCTGTCCGTAAAGGCTTACATTCCGTATAAGAAGCTGGCCATCCATCTTTTTAATTTAGCAACTTTTAATGCTTTTGTTGTGTTCAAGGAGTGTTCTCCTGCGTCAAAGTTGACTTTTGTTAAGTTTCAGAAGTCTGTGATGGGCAGCCTTGTTGTAGTAGAACAGGCAAGTATTCCTAGAGTAGGATTGGTGGAGGATGTGGCTGGATTGAAAGATCACCACTTTCCTGGTTTAATTCATCCAACGCCTCTAAAAGACATTCTCTGCATGATGAGTAGACTCTGTTGGAGGAAAAGTATGCAGAAGGAGAGTCTGATGCACTGTGGTGATTGTCCCTCTAATCCTCTAATCCTGGGCTAGGTGAGCAGACATGCTTCAGATTGTATCATACTCAAAAGTGTTTTTGGGAGCAACCGTGAGTCTAATAGTGTACTACTGCTCTGTATGGTTTTATATAGTTGTTGTTCAGTTTCACAGTTGGCATTAGAATGATGTGTTTATGAGACCTATTGTCTCAGCCGCAGGCACCCTTCTACTCAATTGTCACTGTAGAACCTGAGGGATAAGCTAAAATATGATGTAAAAGGTTAAGCCTAAAATGACACATTAAAAATCTATCCTGATGATTATACATTAAAAATAAATAAGGTTCCATACCCGCCCCATTTTTCACTTGGCAATGTGCCACCAC
Source organism: Lissotriton vulgaris (assembly GCF_964263255.1). Taxonomy (NCBI): domain Eukaryota; kingdom Metazoa; phylum Chordata; class Amphibia; order Caudata; family Salamandridae; genus Lissotriton; species Lissotriton vulgaris. The sequence goes on along the minus strand of NC_141685.1, from coordinate 1,715,351,733 downwards.
TGATTTCTTTAATAAATCGGAGCTTAATCTTTCTGCTTCAAATTTATCTAATAGTTCTCTTTTAATTTGATGTTTGCATGTAGGGGTAATGGAAGTCAGGTCGCTAAAAAGTGATGGGTGGTTAATGGCTTCCAGGGTCTCTTTAATGTACCTTAACCACGTAATATGGAGGTGATTGACTTTAAGCAGGCAATCGCTAATTATTTGCCTACTTAATTCTGCTACAGGATTTACCCATAACCTGAGCCATGTCATTACAGGCCTTATCTTTACCAGATCAGTGATGTAAGGTATCCCCAGTTCTGTGTGTTATTCCTGCTGGTGTGCCCTGTGGTACTTTCAGAATTCTTCTCAAGAATTTATTCTCCTCCAGTTGTAAGAGCTTAGCATCCCTGAAGCCCCAGACCTCCGATCCATATAAAGCTTTTGCGGTACTAACCGCTACATACAAGTTCATCACTTGCTCTGGAGACCACCGCCCCAATCTATGAGCAAAGTTGTGAATCGCTCCGTTTGCCGATACCAGCTTTCTACATCTTTCATCAATTAAAGGGTCGAATTTTGTATCCTTGTCAAACAGCAATCCTAGACAAGAGAATGAGCTTACAATTTCTAGTTTGTGGGACCCTATTTTGAATGCAAATTTCCTACTGGGCTTCTAGATGAAGAGAAAGCAGATTTTCTATGAAAAATCACTCATACAAGTTCCAAACTCGAGGAAAGAGCAGCTGCACTGCTGCAGGTTAATCATGGTGTTTGATACTCTAGTCAGATGGAACAAACAAGTTTTGATGAGAAGCATACACACTCAGAATGGCATTCTTTTTGAAGTGCTTCACGTCTGTGAGTTACAAATTAATGAGAGTCCCTAGCTTTTCACGGATCTGAGACTGATTCTGACACACTTTTGCCTGCCATATTTCCTGAAATACTCTTTGCTGCATCAATTTACAATGGTCAATCTTTCTTAATGGTGAGAAACACATTCCTGAGTTGTGAATCGTCACACGTATGGACTTATTCTCTGTGGTAATCTCAGAGGCATCATCCTTGACAGGCAATGCTAGGTCTTGATCACTGTCGGATTTGCATCACAGGATCTAGGGTAATTGTTGTAATAGGTGTGAACAGTGACATAGAGCTTCAGCTTGCCAGGGAAGGCCTCCGGGAAGAGCAAAAACCGAGAGGCTCTGGCTTTGGACACTGTAACATCAAACAAGTGAAGAGTGTGACTTGCAATGGCAGTGCAGTAGTTGAAAGGTTTTGGAGGGGCATCGTACTCATCAATAGCAGAGTATACCACCTCACACAGCTGTTCCCAGGGGAAAGAAGAGTTGAGGGAGTGGGTGACAAGGGACCAGATGTACGACCATTTCATTTTGCGAGTCTCCAATTGCAATTATTTGTAAATCGCAATTCGAAACTCACCAAATTAATGTACTAATATGTCTCAGAAAGCAAACTACCATGTCTGTGATTGCTTTTTAAATAATTCATTTTTTTCAGAAATGTAGCTCATTTTCCCTAAAGGAGAACAGGATGCATTTAAAAAAAGAAAAAATGTTAAGTTTCATTTTCATTTTTTAAGAGTAGGCAGTAGTCTATGGGACCACTGCCTACTCTTTAAAAATATTTTTGCTACCTTTTACAAAGGGGAAGGGAAAGCCCAATCATACATTCCCCTGTGACTAGCTAGAAGAGGATGACCTAGGCACGCTCCTTCAAAATAGCGAATCCAAAGCCTTTTTTTGCAAGTTGGTAATAGGTTACCGACTTGCAAATAGGATTGGATCATGGGAAAAGCCATTTTAGTGGACGCAAATGAGATGAATGGTGAATTTCCATTTGCGACTGCGAAAAACAGTTGCACATGTGTCTCAAGGTGTGTTAGGCATCTACCCCTGAATGAAAGAAGTCTATTGTAGTCAGTAAATGTTAACTGCAGATAAGTGTTATCTTAGTGGCGTTTTTGTTTCATTCTGTGCAGAGCAAGGGTTGGGGCATTCAGAAGGATAGCCTTTGAATCAAGAGAGATCACACAGGGAGAGTCACTCCAGGGGAACAGCATTGGTGGAAGATATAGTCTGGTGGGATCACTGACAGAACATCGACAGACAAAATATCTAGAGGACAAAATATCGAGGTCAAAATATCGACTGTAAAAATATCGACTTCCTATCTTCAAACAGGTAGGTACAAAAATATCGACTCCAAAATATCGAGTGTAAAAAATACAGACTGTCAAAATATCGAATTTTTTAAATGTCTTAAAAGTAAATTAAAAGTAATATAATAATACATTAAATTAATTTAAACATATTTAAAATACTTAAATGAAGGTAAAATTGAGAAATAATTAATGTAACTTTAAAAATATATATTTTTAATACATATATATATATATATATATATATATATATATATATATATTCTCTCCACAAGCGCCGGTAAACAGGTCAGGCTGTCAATGGGCGGTCCCACCAAGCCACCGGCAGGCACGTAAATTATATCCAAATTTTCTCCGTAGTCAAGAAGAAATGCGGGACACCCAGAGCTTCTGTGATGGAATTTTTATTCAAGCAGACGAAAAGGTCCCACGACGCGTTTCACCACTTAAGGCTTGATCACGCTCGCCTCAAATGTGCTGCCAGCCATTTTTAAACTTACAACACCCACGTGTATAGAAATCAATGCGCAAAGTGGCGGACATTTTGTAATGTTACGAACATAGTTGAGAGTTCATCAAACGTACTTCTTTGCATGGTAACAGACATATTAACATTACAAAATTATTATCATTGTGTTACTTTTGGCAAAAGACATTTTTGTGTGAATTCACAAAATAAGGAAAATCATATGCAAATAATCCTATTATATCACCAGATATATGTTCGTTAAAGTAATATCAATAATTACGACTCAAGTCTGATATTTGACACAGAAAACACCTCGTTATGATCGCTACGGTGGTAGATGCAACCATGCTTGTGATTGGCCGCTTCTCTAAGAGCAGTGTTGTGATTGGCAGTGTTGTTACTATGGAGAATGTACACATGATACGTATTCTCAAACAGCCAAATTATCATGTGTCAAGTCTAGACATGGCGTTTCTGTGTCAATGGTTCTTGTACCGCCCAAGTGGGCTATGGACATCGTGATACAAGGTTTGTATCATTGATTACCTTTTACGCAGCCTACTCTGAAAATAGCAACCACAGAAACGCCGTGTCTAGACTTGACACATGATAATTTGGCTGTTTGAGAATACGTATCATGTGTACATTCTCCATAGTAACAACACTGCCAATCACAACACTGCTCTTAGAGAAGCGGCCAATCACAAGCATGGTTGCATCTACCACCGTAGCGATCATAACGAGGTGTTTTCTGTGTCAAATATCAGACTTGAGTCGTAATTATTGCTATTACTTTAACGAACATATATCTGGTGATATAATAGGATTATTTGCATATGATTTTCCTTATTTTGTGAATTCACGCAAAAATGTCTTCTGCCAAAAGTAACACAATGATAATAATTTTGTAATGTTAATATGTCTGTTACCATGCAAAGAAGTACGTTTGATGAACTCTCAACTATGTTCGTTACATTACAAAATGTCCGCCACTTTGCGCATTGATTTCTATACACTTGAGTGTTGTGAGTTTAAAAATGGCTGGCAGCACATTTGAGGCGAGCGTGATCAAGCCTTAAGTGGTGAAACGCGTCGTGAGACCTTTTCGTCTGCTTGAATAAAAATTCCATCACAGAAGCTCTGGGTGTCCCGCATTTCTTTTTGACTACGGAGAAAATTTGGATATAAGATATATATATATATATATATATATATATATATATATATATATTACCTACTGGCGATAGCCAGTAGGTATATATAGTTAGGATTTTTTCCCTATGGGATTTCTGAAAATTCTATGTCTAATAACTTTGGCGTTTGTGGACGGAATTGGCTGAAATTTTCAGGAAAATGGCACATTTTGTTTCTGAGCAGCCCCTGAAAATTTGGGGGGGGTTCTTCAAGGGGGGGCCGAGAAAAAAGGGGGGTCCCAAAACACGTTTTTCCCATTCATTTTTCCATAGGGCGGTTGGACTCACTTTTAGCCCGAACGGCTGAATGGATTTGCACGAAACTTGGCAAAATTGTAGGGACTGTTAGCCCGATGTGCCTTTGCTAGGTCTCAATATATGTGCTTCAGTGAATTTTGAGAAATTAACGTTTTAAACAAGATATATATCTGTAACAGCGCTCCGGGCAGCGCTCCGGTTCGCGTACTTTTCGCGTATCGGAACTTTGCGATGCGAAGCTGATTGGCTCTCTGGTGTCTGTCAACATTCTAAACAGTCCGGAGCGGCCGCCATCTTGTCTCTCGGTAGGATCGAGAGACAAGAGGAGGCCAAAACAAAGGGGGAAATAAAGGAAAGGGGGCAAGGTAGACCCCTTCTGACCCCCTAGGATTGATGAGGGGGATAGTATAGAGCCACGCGGGGCAAAAAAAATGTTTTAAAAAAATTCCGATTTTTTCGCCGTAGAGACGCGTCCCGGTACGCGAACCGGGCAGCTAACCGGGCAGCTAACCGGGCAGCTAACCGGCAGCGTAACGGGAGTCTGAGGAGTAGCTGATTGGCTGTCAACATTGTAAACAGTCCGGAGCGGCCGCCATCTTGTCTCTCGGTAGGATCGAGAGACAAGAGGAGGCCAAAACAAAGGGGGAAATGAAGGAAAGGGGGCAAGGTAGACCCCTTCTGACCCCCTAGGATTGATGAGGGGGATATTATAGAGCCACGCGGGGCAAAAAAAAAATTTAAAAAAAAATCAGATTTTTTCGCCGTAGAGACGCGTCCCGGTACGCGAACCGGGCAGCTAACCGGGCAGCTAACCGGGCAGCTAACCGGCAGCGTAACGGGAGTCTGAGGAGTAGCTGATTGGCTGTTAACATTGTAAACAGTCTGGAGATCGAGAGACAAGAGGTGGAAAAAAAAAAGGTGTAAATGAAGGAAAGGGGTAAGGTGAACCCCTAGGATTGATGAGGGGGCTATTAAAGTTGCCCGCGGGGCAAAAGAAAAAAATATTGCGATTTTTCGCGGTAGAGGTGCTTTCCGGTACGTTAACCGGGCAGCTAACTGGCAGCGTAATGGGAGTCCGACATATTGTTTTTTTTTGGAACGTTTGTGATATGTGCACGTGTGGATTTTGTCTAATTAAGGTAAAAAAAAAATATATATATCTTTAAGCGTGCTCTGGCGCGCTTACGTTACGGGTTTGGTTTGCGCTGCAGAGACGATACGTCACGGTTATGCGATGCATCATGAGGCGTCTCACGGGCTACGTGATACGTCACGTAATAAAGAATATATTTTACAGCTATAGATATTAGCTTTTAAAAAACCAATGAAATTCACTGAAAAAACCATAGGTTATAGACCATATATAGTTAGGAATTTGCATTTACAAAACCTTGAAAATTCACTGAAAAAACCATAGGTTATAGACCATATATAGTTAGGGATTAGCATTTACAAAACCTTATTTTACTCGCACAAAACCATTGAAATTCCATATATAGTTAGTTGCACTAACTATATATCGCGCACCCGCAATCCATTGCTAATGATGTCACATATTACATCATTCATGACATGGTCAGTGACATCACTGATGACATCACTGATGACATCTCAAATGACATCACTGATGACATCACTGATGACATCTCAAATGACTTCACTGATGACATCACTGATGACAACACCCAGTGACTGTATGTTTCTGTAAAGTTAAAATATGTCTTACATATTGAAGAATGAGTGGATGTATAAGTGTCTGGATGAAGGATTTAGTAGGTGCATGACTGACTGTATGAGTGAGTGATTAAATGTGTCTCACTGAGTGCATGGGTTAGTGACTAAACTGTCTTAATTTGGCAATCATTATATATGTTGTTCTGTAAACTGCTGCATGTTTAAATCAGTAGCTATATGAGTAACTATATGGGTTATTGAATGGTTGCCCAAGTATTTGTATGGGAGACTGAGTATGTGTGTGGGTGGCTGGGAGGTGTATGACTCTGTGCATAGATGTGTGAGCAGTTGATTAACTAAATGTATGGGTTCAAAAGTGCATGTGGAAACAGCTGTATGGGCGGTCGACTGATTGCATGAGTGTATTGGTGAGTGAATGGATATCTCAGTGCTACATGTCAAAGTAAGTACATATGTAAAACACAGTCCATGTGAGAGTTGACATATATAAATAACTGAACATAAGAGCTAGTGAATGTGAGAGTGGCTGTATCGATCATTGTGAACTTGTATCAGAGATTGTATAAGAGAGTAAATATGTGTTAGTATATGTTTGAATAAGTAAGGTGTGTATAACTGTATAGTTGAGGAAATGGAGGTGTGATTAATCTTTTGCATGACTGAGTAGGTGTGTGAGTAACTCCATGGATAAGTGACAGTCTGTGAGTGTCTGTTTATACTGATTGTATCTAAGGTTATATTAGAGTCTGAAGATGTTCATTGTATTATCACATAAATGATATCATCAGTGATGTGATCAGTAATGTCAAATGAGATGTCAGTGATGTCATCAGTGATGTCATCAGTGATGTCATCAGTGATGTCACTGACCATGTCATGAATGATGTAATATGTGACATCATTAGCAATGGATTGCGGGTGCGCGATATATAGTTAGTGCAACTAACTATATATGGAATTTCAATGGTTTTGTGCGAAAATAAGGTTTTGTAAATGCTAATCCCTAACTATATATGGTCTATAACCTATGGTTTTTTCAGTGAATATATATATATATATATATATATATATTACCTACTGGCGGTCGCCAGTAGGTATATATAGTTAGGATTTTTTCCCTATGGCATTTCTGAAAATTCTATGTCTAATAACTTTGGCGTTTGTGGACGGAATCGGCTGAAGTTTTCAGGAAAATGGTACATTTTGTTTCTGAGCAGCTCCTGGAAATTTGGGGGGGGGTCGTCAAGGGGGGGCCGAGAAAAAAGGGGGGTCCCAAAACGCGTTTTTCCCATGTTAATTTCCATAGGGCGGTTGGACTCACTTTTAGCCCGAACGGCTGAATGGATTTTCACGAAACTTGGCAAAATTGTAGGGACTGTTAGCCCGATGTGCCTTTGCTAGGTCTCAATATATGTGCTTCAGTGGATTTTGAGAAGTTAACGTTTAAATCAAGATATATATCTGTAACAGCGCTCCGGGCAGCGATCCGGTTAGCGAACTTTTCGCGTATCGGAACTTTGCGATGCGAAGCTGATTGGCCCTCCGGTGTCTGTCAACATTCTAAACAGTCCGGAGCGGCCGCCATCTTGTCTCTCGGTAGGATCGAGAGACAAGAGGAGGCCAAAACAAAGGGGGAAATTACCATAAGGGGGCATAGTAGATCCTCGTTGACCACCTAGGTTTTATGTGGAGGTTTTAAAAGGGCCTAGGAGGGTCCAAAAAAAAAAAAATATATATATATTTTTTGCGTGGTAAGCGCCAAGTTCGCGAACCGGAAAGCGTTCTGGGCAGCGTACTTTAAGGATAAAAGAATGATAGACTTTTCTAATACTGTATGTTAATTATTTGTTGTTTTTGTTCGTTTTTTTTATTTATTTATTTATTTTGATTTAAAAAAAAATTATTTATTATTTTCATAGTTCATTAAAACTTCCAGCATTATATCATCTGGTATCTCGTCAAACATGGATGTTTCTGTCTCTTGTAAGGTTTGAATAAATTGTTCGTCAAAAGATTGATCCATAAAATCTTCATCCACATTTTCTTCAGTTACAATATCTTCGGATGTAATCTCGAAGGAAACATTAGTTTTTTCTTGCTCCCCTTCCATTTTTTTGCTGTAAATTGCATAAAAAAAATAATTATATTAGAAGAGTTAGGGCACTGTTGGGTTTAAGTTCAGACATGTAGTTCTGTTTTTTTAACAGTGAAGTTAAAGTAAGTAAATTCATAATTATAGCAGAGAAGTGTAAGTCAATCAATAAATGTAACAGAGGAGGTTATCTGTATCTATAACTATAGCAGGGGGACAGTAAATAATTATCAATAAACGTTTTTACAAATTAATTTAAAGTGCCACTTACAAATTATCAAATAACTTTACAGGGAGGTGAAAAGGCTCTTGAAATGTAGTTCAGGAAGTAGTAGTGAAAATGGCTGTGTTTCCTTCTCTTCCTTTATATATATTCAGGTATATAACCAATCAAATGTCAGGTAATAAAAATTGTAAATGAAAGTAAAGTTTTCATTGGTTGTCAATTCCAATATTTTAGATGTGTTTTGTGAAGTAATTTACCTCAGGGTATTTAGATAGGTCTACAGGCTAAATGGCTAAATGAAATTTCAATCAAATTTGTGAGAATGAAAGGGATTGTTATGTAGTATGAGCTAATCTATATTTGGTGAGAGTGTCTCTAGTAGTTTTTCTGCTAATTACTTTCCCACCTTTTTTTAGGACCGCTTTCTGGAAAGCGGCCCGGTTAGCGAACCTTAAGCGTCACGGGAGTCCACCATTTTGTGTTTCGGTCGCATTAAGATACAAGATGGAGGGCAAATAATGTTCAGAATGTGTAGAAGGGGGCACGGTAGACTTATCTTGACCCCCTAGGTTTTCTGAGGGTGGCTGAGGAGGCTTAAATGTGCGGAAAAAAAACATTTTTTTTAAAAATTCCGCGAGGTTAGCTTTCGGTTAGCGAACCTGGGAGCGTATTTTGTGGAAAATTAGTGAAAAAAGTTAGAAAAAAATAATAATTGTGAGTGATTAGATGAAGGGTAGCTCTGAGAAGAGCTTTTGGGGTTATGGTACATTTAGGTACTTATAAGTAGGTACCAATGCACATTCTTAAATTCAGAATGAAAATTCTGTTGCCCTCATCTGAGAAGTGAACTCCATCTCCTCTGTAGATATCTTGCATGTAGTAACGCAAGTTATTGTTGTACAGGGAGCCCATTCCATGGTCTCTCATGAAAGCTGAAACAGATTTGTTTACATGCTTCCTCGACTTTTCAATTTGTGGACAAAATTGGTTGGACCACCTCCATTTCTGTCTTTGGCATATATTGGAATATACCAAGGCAGTTTGAGGAAAAAGTGCCATTAATTGCTCAAAGGTGTCCTTTAAAAGCATTTCCAGACCTACCCCTGTCAAAGTGCCCAAATCATTACCTCCACAGTGCACAATTAACAGGTGAGGTTTTGGCAAATGCATAAAGGTTTTCATCAATGGTATCAATTGGTGACATTTTAATCCTCTTTGGCCCAACCACTTAATTTCCACATCTTGTAAATTGAGGTTGTGTAAATTTCTGCTCTCAGCATACCTTTGAGCCCAGTGGATGTAACTATGTCCAACAATCCAGACGTTAAACATGGTGGGAGAAGGTTGTGCTGCAGTCAGATGAAGTGTGGTAATGAAAGGGCAGTTGAAACAGTAGGAGTTTGTAAAGAAAAAAAACTGTGGATTTACAATGCTAATGATTCATTAGCAGTGATTGGTGTATTTCCATTTCTGAAAACAGAAAGTTAGGGTGCATGGATGTGTTCTTTGAAAGATGTAATTTGAATGGTCAAGGAAGAAACTCTTAATGAAAGATTGCACTGGATACGCAGGTGCACTGAGAGTTCAGAGTTCAATTGAAACATTGTTGTGTGAATTTGCAAACATGAGAGGTCTTCCAGGAGGTCGTTGCTATGGAAAAAAGGCAGAGAGGGCAGAGGGGGGAAGGGTTTTGATTTGAAAAAAGTGAGGGAAGAGTTATGATTGGCTAATATGAGAGATATGTGAAATGAATATCTGTATTTCTGTGCTTTCAATAGCTGCAGACTCTGGAGTGCATCCTTTTTCTTCTGCTGAAGACAATTTGGTGTATTTCTGAGACTGTTTTCAAAACTCAAAAAGTATTTGCTAAGGTGAGAAAAGATTTATTTATTTTAGATAGAGAATAGTATGAATTAAGGAGAAAATGATGAAGAAAGCTGTGTTTTTAAACTGTGGCTTTGTCTGTAGTGATATAGAAATAGATTTTGTTACTTTGAGAAATTGTAATTGCATATTCGATGTAGCATTCTGGAATGCAGTTATACAAGTTATTGTTGTATATGAAGCCCAGTCCATGGTCTCTTATGTAAGCTGAAACAGATATGTTGTTTATAAAAATAATTTTTGAAATCAATTACATTTCTGCATATGTACTGCTAGAGCTTCATAGGTTGTTTTGGGTCATATTTATAAGGCATTTGAGTGTCTTTGATGTTATTTTTCCTTTTTAAATGGAAAGCATTCCTCATGGGGCAAGTGTCTTGTAAATACGCTCCCACCTGCGCTTGGCAAATTTAGATTTTGATTATGGGAGTTACATAGCCATGTTAATAATGTCGAAAAAATGGTGCTAGGGCATTCCAGAAAACGCTTTCATGTGTCTCAAGGACATTTTCAGTCATTTCCTCTTGAATGCAGGTATACAATTGATTTATATGCTGTGTTTAAAATCGATTCTTTTCTATGATGTTATTTTTTCCTTTTTAAATGGAAAGCGTTTCTCATGGGGCCCTGAGCAGTTCTTAGCCATGTTATTTAATGGGAAGTGGATAACATGGCTAAGAGCATTTGCTGGATAATGCATGAATATCGCTGACTTTTCAGCGATATTCATGCATTGCGGCCGTTTTTTTTCGCATTTGCGAGCAGTTCTTCGCCATGTTATTCAATGGGAGGTGGATAACATGGCTAAGAGCATTTGCTGGATAATGCATGAATATCGTTCACTTTTCAGCGATATTTATGCATTGCGGCCGTTTTTTTTCGCATTTGCGATAAACCTTGCTAAGGAGAAAATGATGAAGAAAGCTGTGTTTTTAAACTGTGGCTTTGTCTGTAGTGATATAGAAATAGATTTTGTTACTTTGAGAAATTGTAATTGCATATTCGGTGTAGCATTCTGGCATGCAGCACAAGTTATTGTTGTATATGAAGCCCATTCCATGGTCTCTTATGTAAGCTGAAACAGATATGTTGTTTTTAAAAACCATTTTTGAAATCAATTACATTTCTGGATATGTACTGCTAGAGCTTCATAGGTTGTTTTGGGTCATATTTATAAGGCATTTGAGTGTAATTGATGTTATTTTTTTCCTTTTTAAATGGAAAGCATTCCTCATGGGGCAAGTGTCTTGTAAATACGTTGCCACCTGCGCTTGGGAAATTTAGATTTTGATTATGGGAGTTACCTAGCCATGTTAATAATGTCCAAAAAATGGTGCTAGGGCATTCCAGAAAACGCTTTCATGTGTCTCAAGGATATTTTCAGTCATTTCCTCTTGAATGCAGGTATACAATTGATTTATATGTTGTGTTTAAAAACGATTCTTTTCTATAATGTTATTTTTTCCTTTTTAAATGGAAAGCATTCCTCATGGGGCCATGAGCAGTTCTTAGCCATGTTATCCAATGGGAGGTGGATAACATGGCTAAAAGCATATGCTGGATAATGCATGAATATCGCTGACTTTTCAGCGATATTCATGCATTGCGGCCGTTTTTTATCACATTTGCGATAAACCTTGCTAATAGCAAGGTTTATCTGCGATAAAAATCGCCGATGTGCGGCGATAATTTTTGTCTCTAAAGAAGTTATCGCTAGTGGTTGGTAATATACCCCCGCGTTTTTGGTTGCAGGAATCGGGAGGCGGGAGAGTAGCACTGAAATCAGTACTCTGACGCCTGAATCGGGAGGGTTGGTATGTGTGGATTCTCTACAGCTGGGGCTAGGTGATAGCCTGGGACCGGCCTGGCATCTAAAATGGCTACCGTGCACGACAAAATTGTGGCATTGTAAAAAAGACAAGATGGCGCAGACAATGTTTATCAATAAGGATTCATTTATAACGAAATATTTTATCGCACTGACAAATTGGTTGTCAACACTTCCTGATTTCCTTCGAATCGAACGTTAACAGACGTGCCGCAGCAAAGAAAAAAAAAAAGCTCACTCAGAGCCGCTGGAACACATGTATCAACATATATGAGCCTTCTCAGCCACCCTCAGAAAATATAAGGGATTAGGATACGTCTCCCGCACCCCCTTATACTTAGTAATTTAATTAAAACGAAGCACAAAATGGTCTCCCGCACCCCCTTATACCTATTCCCGTTTCGCCAGCAGTTTGCGGCCCAGTTCGGTGTTCGGAAAGCGCTTCTACCGTGAAAAATATATTTTTTTTATTTTCCCCACGGGACCCTTTAAAAACCCCAACAACATTCCTAGGGGGTCAAGAGGGGTATACCTTGCCCCCTTTCATTAATTTCCCCTTCGTTTTTCACTTCTTCTTCTCTCTCGATCCTACCGAGAGATAAGATGGCGGCCGCTCCGGTCTGTTTAGAATGTTGACAGACACCGGGGAGGCAATCAGCTTCGCATCGCAAAGTTCCGTTTCGCAGGTGGGAGCGTATTTATAAGAAACTTGCACCATGAAGAACGCTTTCCATTTAAAAAGGAAAAATAACATTATAGACACTCATATGCCTTATAAATATGACCCAAAGCAACCTATAAAGCTCTAGCAGTACATATCCAGAAATGTAATTGATTTCAAAAAATTGTTTATAAACACAGCACATAAATCAATTGTATACCTGCATTCAAGAGGAAATGACTGAAAATGTCCTTGTGATGCAGTGCTGGTGCAAAAGATTTTCTATGTTAAATAATAAGTAGGGCGTTAAGTTTTTGATGACTGTTATTCATTTACTGTTTGGTAATAGTGGTTAATAACATTTTTTACTATATTTTTCCACAGATTCAACTGCAGATCTTTTTTAAATTTGAAAAATGCCTACGAAAAATAGAATTAGAAAGGCTAGAAAACGTCAAAGACAGCAGGATGATGTTTTATTGCAGCAGTCCTCTTCCCCAAATACTTATCAAAACACCAAGAAAGCTCCGGGTAAGAGCACAAAATCATTCTTAAAAAATATTTTTAGTAAAAAAAGTATTTTTCGCCAAAATGTTTCAGTTCAGAAAAAGAAGAGTAATTTAAATGGAAAGGAAAGACCCATCAAAAATGTTATTGGTAGAGGAAGAGATAACTCTGTGCATGATAGTAGAAGGAAACAACAGTTTAGGGACATTCGAAAACGAATGTTCCGTAACAGGATAATAGTTAATTTATTAAGAAATATTAAAAAAGGCCAACAGAAAGCGGCATTTTATAAGAAGAAGAAAAATGTAGAGAAAATTATTGATCATGCTTTTGAAATTAAGCGAAAGTTGTTTATTTTGGTAATCAATAGAATTAGGAAACTAAGCAAGGTAATTTCTGATTTCAAAACAAACAGTAGATGGAAGAGAGTAGTAAATCGTAGTAACTTTTGTGAAGTTTTTTCCGGAGAATGGATGCATAGTTCAAGTTCTGAGGCATTTGTTAATGAGGAGAGTTATTTTCAGGATAATGATTTGATGTTTGCAGTTGACACCAGTGGTCGAGCTTATGAAGTGAAGGATGGTTGTCCAGTTGAAAAGGAAAAACTTGTGACAACAGAGACAGAAGAGGTGCTAAGTGATGAGGTTTTAGGAAGACGTCCTAAGGGTCCTGTGTACATTTGGAAGTGTAGTTCTATTTGCAGTGTGCGACAGGTTTCCATCAATTTGCTTTGTGATTTTATACGGACATTTAATAAGAAAAGTTTGAAGCAGAAAATGAAGTTGTTGCAAAATTTAGATCCTTGCAGAGTGAGACAAATGACAGGTTTGCGTGGTCATTCACTGGCTTGTCTTTCCAGGAGAGTATGCCAGAGTGTTTTTCATCATTTCAGGATGCTAGCAGTGCATCATAATAAAGTGAGAAAATTAGTGAGAATGTTGTATTATGCTAAGAGTCCAGCAATTATGCTTAAACAATTATGTGCTGCTCTTTTGCATGGTTCTGAAATAGATGTGAAGAATATTTATGAAGACATTGAGTTTTGTTACTTTAGTAGTAAAGATGAGAATGTTCAAATTGACCCTGAAGTAGAGGGTAATGTTGAAGATAATGTACAGGTTTCCAGTACAGATAATTTTCAGAAGGAAATTGCCACTTTTCAGATGAAATCAAGTGAGAGACCTAATTTCACTTGTGTATGTTGTCGATGCACTTATTATAAGAATCAGACTAAAGTAGTGGATTTATATGCAAAAAGTGAAAGGGAAAATAATAGTGAATGGAAGGATTTTGCCACATACTTGATGGTAGAAAATTATTTTGATTTAGGATCGGATGAACGTGTGTGTACTTATTGTTGTAATAAATTAAACCAAAACCAGATGCCTGCTAGGGCAGTTCATAATAATCTGGAATTGGTTGAGATTCCTTCTGAATTGAAGGATTTAAATACTTATGAATGTATTTTGATTCAAAGTATCCATCCCTTTCAGGCTATTGTAAGAATGGAGCCAAAGACAGGGAAGTTGCCTCCAGCAGATTTACAGAGAGGATTAAAGGGAAGAGTTGTTTATTTGCCTCTAGATTTGAACAAAAACATTAACACAATTGGAATAGAAAAAGTGGAAGAGGAACCTCTGGTTATCTTAGTTAATGGGGTTCCGACAAAGAATAAGAAAATATGGCAAGATTTAGTGGATGTTAGGAAAGTCAAAAAGGCAACAGTGTATTTGAAGACAAATAATAAGTACTATAAGAATGTATATGTTGCAGAAGAGGAAGTAAGTGATGAAGAGGATAGCGATTTGTGTGCTGGCCAAATTGAGAAAGTAGAAGCCTCTAAAAGTGAAGAAATATATGAACATTATAGTGTTCATCCTTTGCATTCCAAGGAAGTCATGGGGAATGCTATTGAGTTGTTTCAAATGAAACAAGCTAAAGGGAGTCCCATTAGTGTTTGGGAGGAAAGTTTGGAAGCTCGGTGTTTCCCACAGCTATTTCCCACAGGTCGAGGAGGAAGATATGATGAGCGACCTCATCAAATTCCTGCGTCTGAATACCGGACTTTACGATTGTATGCAGACGATCCTAGGTTTCGTCAATGCTTCCCCTATTTGTTTCATCTCCTGTTTGAAAGCGATCTGTCTGGACTGTCATATGCAGTGAACCACATCTTAAAAAGTGGTATACAGATGCGAAATATCTCGGCAAGGGACTTTATGCATAAAGTCAATGTCCAAGACAGTATTTTGGATTCTCACTTAATTAATCTCATGGCGTGTCAGCGTGGTACTAATGAGTACTGGTACCGTCGTCATGGTGATTTAAAATGTATGCTGAGGAACTTAGGAACTCCGACATGGTTCCTCACTCTGAGCTGTGCCGAGTATGGCTGGGAAGACTTACTTGAATTTCTACGAGAGGCAAATGGAAATATTGAAAACATTGAATTCAAGACACCTGGAGAACTGTGTTCTTTGGATCCTGTGAATGTATGCAGGTACTTCAATCATAGATTTGAAGCTATGATGTCTTTCATCACAAATAAGAAGAATCCACCTCTTGGAGAGGTGTTGGATTTCTTCTGGAGAAAGGAGTACCAAGCAAGAGGTGCTCCTCATATACATATGTTGTTGTGGATCAAGGATGCACCTAAATTTGGAACAGATCCGGATGACTTAGTGATGAATTTCATAGAACAGTATTCTACGTGTGCTGTTCCAAACGCAACGGAGAAGAAAAGCCTAAGAGAACAAGTTCTACGTTTCCAAAGCCATCGTTGTGGAAAGTACTGTCGTCGTAAATTCAGAAACAAGGACAAGTTCTACACCAAATGTCGTTTCAACTTTCCACGACCGGTGATTTCTAAAGGAAAAGTGAACAGTTTGATGTCTTCACTGTGACATAATGTGACGAGGAAATCACCCAAAAATACATACAATTTGAAAAGGAACGAAGAGTCCAAGTACATCAACGACTACAACCCAGTGATTTTGTCCATGTGGAATGCTAACATGGATATACAGTTTGTGGGTGACAACTGTATGGCTGTGGCTTGGTATGTGACATCTTACATCACCAAAAAAGAAAAGACAGAACTGAAGGATATGTGGGAGGACATTTCCCATGAAAAGAGCCTCAGCAAGAAGTTGTACAGTTTCAGTCTGAAGATGTTGTCGCATCGAGAAATCGGAGCTTACGAATGTTCAGATCGATTGTCTTCAGCAAGTCTCTATGCCAAATCCAGGAGTATTGTTTGGGCGAGTCTTGGTCTTGCTGCAACGCGAAATCGGGTTCTAAAACCTGTCCGGGAAATTGAATATTTGGCAGAAAAGGAACCAAACAGTACCGACATTTTGAAGACCAACATGTTGGATACATATTATCCAAATCGAAGCAGTCACCTTGAGAATGTTTGTCTATATGAGGTTCTACAAAATTATATATTCAAGAGGAACATCAAAGAAGATATTGAGAAAGGAGTGTATGCTGTAATTGGAAGTGAGGGATGCCTGGTCAAGCAAAGAAAATGCCAATTAGTAAACAATCGAAAATTGAGTGGCGAATCTCCAGAAAAAAAGGAGTTTTTCTATTTAGCACTTTTGCAACTTTTCAAGCCTTGGCGTGCAGAAGAGGAACTGCTTGGAGATTTCCTCTGTTACGAAGACTCTTTCACTGCTGCTAAGGAGACCATAGAATGTCCTGCTTTTCCCAAATATCAAGAAATGCTAACTTTGGAAATTGAGCAGGAAGCAACGATTGCAGCCGAGATTGCCAGAGACAGTTCTCAGGACAGTCAGAGTTCTGTTTCATTGAGTCAAGATCCACTTGGAGGACCTATTATCGAAAATGAAGCTGCCACTGCTATGAATGAAGTGGAAAGAGCCATGGCACATGCTCAGGAGGATTCAGTTAACTTAGAAGACTTGGAAAAACAACTCAACGTTGAGCAGAGGAAAATATATGATGAAGTTACGAAGCAAATTGAGCATGGATTAAGTCATGAGAAGAAAGAGTGCTCATGTACATCGTTGAAGCCTGTCCTACTGTATGTGAGTGGAGAAGCGGGAACTGGAAAAAGTTTCCTCATTAAAGCAATTTCATGCTATCTGCAGGAAAGGACTGAGTCATCGCTGTCTTGTGTTGTCACCGCTCCTACTGGACTTGCAGCACATAACATTAAAGGTATTACTTTGCATCGTCTACTGATGCTGCCGGTGGAGCATGACAACAAATTACAATATCACAAGTTATCTGGGGATGCTTGCTGTGAAGTTTCAAGAGTCTTGAGGAAAATGAAACTACTTATCATTGATGAAGTAAGCATGGTTTCCAATGTCATGCTTGCCTTTGTGCATTTGAGAATGCAAGAAGTACTTAAAACTGAATATGATGTGTTATTTGGTGGCAAACACATCATTGTTTTCGGAGATCTTCTGCAGCTGACACCAGTAAAAGGAGAACCTGTGTTCAAAATACTCACGCATGAAGATACCAGGAAGTGCCTAGGGAGCATTGGCAACGTCAATATATGGTTAAACTTCAATTATGCTGAACTGCATGAAAATATGCGTCAGGCAAAAGATGAAGATTACAAGAATATTCTACAAGATATTAGAATTGGAAAAGTGACCGAGCATGGAAAAGAAGCTTTGAATGCACGATTACTTTCAAATTTATATCCCGAACAAGAGATTGTGGCTGAGAATATTTTTCAGAAAATTACTGAGAAGAAATCCGGAATATGTTTGATGCCAACTCTTGCAGAATGTGCCATCTTCAACAACAAAATGTTGAATTTAGAAAAGCAAGAGATTGTGAAAAATTGAAGCTATTGACAAAATAGAGCACATGGGATCAACAATTATTTTGTCAGAGAATTTGAAATCAAAATTGGATTCATTAGAGAAGACTATATCTAAAACAGCGGGTTTTGAAAAGACTTTGAATGTGTGTTTAAATTGCCGAATCATTTTGAGAAGAAATTTACATGTTGAAAGAGGTCTGGTAAATGGATCAATGGGTAATGTTGTTGATTTTGAGAAGTACAGAAATAGAGATGGAATAGAATTTTTAAAAATTAAATTTGATGGCATTGAGGAAGTACAGCTAATTGGTCGTTGTTCTGCTAGGTTTTTGCTTGTTAAAGACTTATATGTTCGCCGTAAACAGTTTCCTGTTTGCTTGGCATATGCGGTAACAATTCATAAATCGCAAGGTTTAAGTGTAGACAGTGCATTGGTGAATATTGGCAGTTCTGTGTTCAAGGAGGGTATGGCATATGTGGCATTGTCACGAGTAAGAACTTTATCAGGATTGTACTTGATTGACTGTGATGTCACAAACATTTGTGCGGATCTAGATTGTGTTAAGGAATACAATAGGTTAAGAAGAGAGTATGCGCCACATTTGCCTCAATATCCTTTGTTTGAGAAACGTGTGGTAGGCCGCAAACGTAGAAATATCAGTAATAGTAGGGAGGTTGTTGCAAAAAGACTAAAAGTCAATGAACCGAAAATTGTTAGCAGAAAGAAAGTGGATTCTGTTGAAGATGTTGTCGGTTTTCAATTTGAAAACAGTTCTGGTGTCAACTGCTATGCAAATGTAGTGGTTAATGTTCTCTTTTCACTAGAGAGTTTAAAAGAACAGATTCTGTTGAATTCAGAACAAATTTTATGCTGTTTATTGAATTCTGTTTTCGAGAAATGTAGCAGTGATCGAACAAAAGTAGAAAGTGTGTCTGAAGTTCGTTATCTGTTAGATGAATGTTCAGGGCAAACAGACTTCTCTGAAAATAATCAGCAAGATTGTCAGGAGTTTTTAATGTATATGCTTGATGTATTGCAAGATGACGGTGTAGATGTAGATCACCTGTTTGGGCTTTCTTATCAATGGCAGCATGACTGCGAGAATTGTAGGGTATCAAGTACTACTACTGTAGACTCAGAAAGATTTATATATTTAACTTTGCCAGACAGTAAATCAGTCTCCTTTAATAAGCTAGTAAATGCAGCGGATCACAACATGGAGTGTAGCCAATGTAAATCTGAAATGATGTCAACATTATTTATACGTAGATATGGACAGTATGTCATTTTAATGATTCAACGATATAGGCCTGATGGATCAAAATTGTCAACTTTAATAAAAAAATTTGTGGCTTCTCAGCTTTCAATATCAGGAAGGACTTTTGTAACTGTAGCAATTATCTTTCACGATGGTCCTTCAACAACATCAGGACATTATACAGCTTATTTAAAGTCTCGAAACGGCTGGTCATTCTGCAATGATTCCGTTGTAACTTTCAAAAAAAAATTGCCGTTTGACCTTAAAAATTCTTACCTGGTGTTTTTAAAACCAAAATTTTAATGAAAGAATCTCGGGATTTCCTGTGAAGAATTGCAAAAGGTTCATGAAGTAGAGGGAATGTAAGTCTGCAATGCTGTCTAGATTATTGGTCCAAAACTTTTAATTATAATGTCAATTTAAAAATCCAACTATATAAACCTGATGCAAGTAAGTCTGCTTCATAGTAAGCAGTATCAGTGTCATAGGAAAAGGAGAACATGAGTGACAAAGAAGGGTAAGATATTAGTAGTCCAGGATTGTAAAAATAATCTTAAATGTATTCTTTTTGAAAGTTGCGAAAATAGAAAATGTCGGGATTTGATTGGAAGAATTACAAGAGTAGCGAATCGCGGCAACATGATTTGGCCTAGTGGAAACATGTGATAGAATGAGAGAAGTCTTTTCTTCTATGTAACATATTTTTCGTATCGATGGAGGTTTTCTTTCAGAAAGTGGCGGGCTGAAAATATTTATAGCACAACAGAGTGAATGCTGTTCATAGGAGATCCTTCGACGTCATTGAAAGTAAGTTAATTTTAAGGAGTTTTGAAATCAGATTTCTTAGGTTGTATGGGTTTTTTAAACACAGTCATTTTGATTGTGTGTTTTTTTCCCCGCTGTTACATGATGAATACGTTCAAGTCACTGATTTAAGTGAAATTTGATACATTCTGAGAACAGCAAAAATAAACCATATAACGTGTATAATTAATGTTCTTCTGTTTGTACTTATGATATACATTTAGAAATGTGAGGTAGATATGGAACAACTGAGTCTTCTGTAAGTGTCAATTTTAATGCTTATAGTGCTGTATTTCCGGGTACTGTTTTTTTAAAAAAAAGGAATAGGTCTCACCTCAAAGAAAGCTCTTCAAAGCACACATCTTATTTGCATCCTGAAACTATCATTTAAAATATTAGAGACAATTTTATGATGGCTTTACATCTTTTTTGCGCTGCTATTGCATCACTATTGTGAGACATCAGCAGTGCAAAAGAAGTACCATGTTCCAAAATAGGTCTCAGTTCATCAGCATGAAGATACTGTTTATTTAAAATATATATCTTTAGGATTGTGTAGGGGACGTAGAGAAGCAGAGGCTTCTGTAAATGTCAAAATTGTTGAAAAAGTGTTTCTTCTTGAACCTTTTCCCTTTTCTTTTGTAATTTTTAAATACATGTAGTAATATTTTTGGAAATGTTTGTTTTCTCTTTTACAGATTGAAAGTATGAAAAAATATTTAAAAAGGTAACAAGAATTATAAGGTAAATGTTTTCTACTCTTTTTACCCGCAATGCACTGCTGATGATGTCACTGACCATGTCATGAATGATGTAATAAGAGGACATGATTTACTTCATTGGTAGGCCTTCACATGCTTTATCTGCTCTGTATTCTTCAACAAGTGTAAAATTGATCTGTAACCCTGAGTAGGTCTCACCTTAAACAAACCTCACGAGACATCACACCTTATCGTCATCCTGAATTAATAAATAGATCTATTAAACACTATCTCTGATTTACTCTCTATAGCTGTCTTTCTTTTTACATTACTCTCTGTTTACTTCCCTTATACTAACTCTTCTTTTTTTTAAAAAAAATATTTTTTTGGTTCGCTTCAAGTTCGCGAACCGGGCAGCGAACTTGAAGCGAACCAAAAGAAATAGAGCTTGCTAGAGTGTTAAACATTCTAGCAATTTTATTTGAAAGGGGAGGTAGTTCTGAAAAGAACTTTTTTTTATGTTTTTGTTGTTTTATTTTTTATTTTTTATTTTCTGAACATTTTTTGTTTTTTTTGTATTTTTAGAACAGTTTTATGTTTTTTTGTGTTTTTCATGGAGGGGAAACAACAAAAAAACAGGCATCGAAAAGGGCTCAACAGGAGCAAAGAAAAAATTACTGCTTGGGTGGGTTAGGGCAGTTATGGTTTTCATACACCAAGTTTATTAAGTTTACGCTCATGTTGCCACATGAGAGCATAGCACCACAATGTATGCACGTTAACTTCATGTGCTTGAAGTTTGGCTGTATGTTTGGCACAGTTTCCTGTGCCTCTCTTACAGTCAAATTTATATTAGAAGTTGATTTGGCCACAGGAGTTGTCGGGGGATTATCTTGCAGATCCCTTAACTCTGCCCGGCTGTAATTTAATGGATGCCACCTGACCATATGGCGATGCATAGTATAGTTGCCCATACTATACTTTTTCTCTGTGCCTCGAGATAATCTTTTTTTGCAAATTAGGCAGGTGGCATATTTGGCATTAACCTTCTTCTCCCCTCGAGGAATTGAGAAAAATTGCCAAATGAAACTTGTTTTCCTTCCGGAAACACGGGGCAACTCCTGAATAAATTCAGATTCATCAGTGTCCTCTTCTTCTAAGTCGTCTTCTTCCTCCTCTCTGTTTGAGATGAATTGAGATGGTGGTCCTCTCTTGTCATGAGGAGGTTGAGGTGGTGGTGGGGGTCCACCAGCTGAGGCAAAGATAGAAGCCATTGTAATCAAAATGGAAAATGGTCTTTCTCTCACCAAGATGAAAGTCAGAGTGAGGAAAGAAGAAGGGGTTTACGTGATTTTGGAAAAGCAAAAGTTCGGAACCAATGAAAAGTGTTATTTTTAGGTCACATGACCTAGTCATACATCATTTGGAAACCAAAAGTGAAATGAACCAATGAAAACTTTGATAAACAAGTCACATGACTTGTTCCGCTCACGTTACGCAGTGCGAGCCGCGTCCCGCATCGTTTCCGGTTCGCGGTCCCGAGCACTTTCGGGAGCGCTAAAGCGGCGCGTCATAAGATGCATTCGCGACAATGATACGTCGCGCTTCCGCGACGAGTCACAGTTCCGCTAACGTAACGTTTACCGGTTCGCGTACTAGATCGCGGCATCAAGATGAGCTAACGGAAAGCTTCCCGGTTCGCTTACCGAAAGCGAAGAAAAAAAATATTTCAATTAAAATTATCAATAAACATGTAAAATATATTTTGGGTTTTAAAGTAGAATACATTTTACAGCTACAGATGTTAGCTTTTAAAAAACCAATGAAATTCACAGAAAAAACCATAGGTTATAGTCCATATATAGTTAGGAATTTGCATTTACAAAACCTTGAAAATTCAATGAAAAAACCATTGGTTATAGAACATATATAGTTAGGAATTTGCATTTACAAAACCTTATTTTACTCGCATAAAACCATTGAAATTCCATATATAGTTAGATGCGCTAACTATATATCGCGCACCCGCAATCCACTGCTGATGATGTCACATATTACATCATTCATGACATGGTCAGTGACATCACTGATGACATCACTGATGACATCTCAAATGACATCACTGATGACATCATCCAGTGACTGTATGTTTATGTAAAGTTAAAATATGTCTTACATATTGAAGAATGAGTGGATGTATAAGTGTGTGGATGAAGGAGTTAGTAGTTGCATGACCGACTGTATGAGTGAGTGATTAAATGTGTCTCACTGAGTGCATGGGTTAGTGACTAAACTGTCTTAATTTGTGCATCATTATATCTGTTGTTCTGTAAACTGCTGCATGCATCAGTAGCTATATGAGTAACGATATGGGTTATTGATTGGTTGCCCAAGTATTTGTATGGGAGAGTGAGTGTGTGTGTGTGGGTGTCTGGGAAGTGTGTGACTCTGTGCATAGATGTGTGACCAGTTGATTCACTAGATGTATAGGTTCAAAACTGCATGTGGAAACAGCTGTATGGGTGGATGACT
The DNA here is from genome assembly GCF_964263255.1 of Lissotriton vulgaris. Classification (NCBI taxonomy): domain Eukaryota; kingdom Metazoa; phylum Chordata; class Amphibia; order Caudata; family Salamandridae; genus Lissotriton; species Lissotriton vulgaris. The sequence goes on along the minus strand of NC_141685.1, from coordinate 1,715,328,650 downwards.
GTGTGCATGAGTGTATTGGTGAGTGAATGGATATCTCAGTGCTACATGTCAAAGTAAGTACATATGTAAAACACAGTACATGTGAGAGTTCACATATATAAATTACTGTGTATAAGAGCCAGTGAATGTGTGAGTGGCTGCATGGATCATTGAAAACTTGTATCAGTGATTGTATAAGAGAGTAAATATGTGTTAGAATATGTTTGAATAAGTAAGGTGTGTATAACTGTATAGTTGAGCAAATGGAGGTGTGATTGATTCTTTGCATGACTGACTAGGTGTGTGAGTAACTCCATGGATGAGTGACAGTATGTGAGTGTCTGTTAACACTGAGTGTATCTAAGGTTATATTAGAGTCTGAAGAGGTTCATCGTATTATCACATGAATGATGTCATCAGTGATGTGATCAGTAATGTCAAATGAGATGTCATCAGTGATGTTTTCAGTGATATCATTTGAGATGTCATCAGTGATGTCAAATGAGATGTCATCAGTGATGTCATCAGTGATGTCATTTGAGATGTCATCAGTGATGTCATCAGTGATGTCACTGACCATGTCATGAATGATGTAATATGTGACATCATCAGCAGTGGATTGCGGGTGCGCGATATATAGTTAGCGCATCTAACTATATATGGAATTTCAATGGTTTTATGCGAGTAAAATAAGGTTTTGTAAATGCAAATTCCTAACTATATATGTTCTATAACCAATGGTTTTTTCATTGAATATATATATATATATATATTCACAGAAAAAACCATAGGTTATAGACCATATATAGTTAGGAATTAGCATTTACAAAACCTTATTTTACTCGCATAAAACCATTGAAATTCCATATATAGTTAGAAGCGCTAACTATATATCGCGCACCCGCAATCCACTGCTGATGATGTCACATATTACATCATTCATGACATGGTCAGTGACATCACTGATGACATCACTGATGACATCTCAAATGACATCACTGATGACATCACTGATGACAACATCCAGTGACTGTATGTTTCTGTAAAGTTAAAATATGTCTTACATATTGAAGAATGAGTGGATGTATAAGTGTCTGGATGAAGGATTTAGTAGGTGCATGACTGACTGTATGAGTGAGTGATTAAATGTGTCTCACTGAGTGCATGGGTTAGTGACTAAACTGTCTTAATTTGTGCATCATTATGTCTGTTGTTCTGTAAACTGTTGCATGTGTTGATAAGTAGCTATATGAGTAACTATATGGGTTATTGATTGGTTGCCCAAGTATTTGTATGGGAGACTGAGTGTGTGTGTGGGTGGCTGGGAGGTGTATGACTCTGTGCATAGATGTGTGAGCAGTTGATTCACTAGATGTATGGTTTCAAAAGTGCATGTGGAAACAGCTGTATGGGCGGTTGACTGTGTGCATGAGTGTATTGGTGAGTGAATGGTTATCTCAGTGCTACATGTCAAAGTAAGTACATATGTAAAACACAGTACATGTGAGAGTTGACATATATAAATAACTGTGCATAAGAGCCAGTGAATGTGTGAGTGGCTGTATGGATCATTGTGAACTTGTGTCAGGGATTGTATAAGAGAGTAAATATGTGTTAGTATGAATAAGTAAAGTTTGTATAACTGTATAGTTGAGGAAATGGAGGTGTGATTGATTCTTTGCATGACTGACTAGGTGTGTGAGTAACTCCATGGATGAGTGACAGTCTGTGAGTGTCTGTTTATACTGAGTGTATGTAAGGTTATATTAGAGTCTGAAGAGGTTCATTGTATTATCACATGAGTGATGTGATCAGTGATGACAAATGAGATGTCATCAGTGATGTCATTTGAGTTGTCATCAGTGATGTCATCAGTGATGTCATTTGAGATGTCATCAGTGATGTCATTTGAGTTGTCATCAGTGATGTCATCAGTGATGTCATTTGAGATGTCATCAGTGATGTCATCAGTGATGTCACTGACCATGTCATGAATGATGTAATATGTGACATCATCAGCAGTGGATTGCGGGTGCGCGATATATAGTTAGCGCTTCTAACTATATATGGAATTTCAATGGTTTTATGCGAGTAAAATAAGGTTTTGTAAATGCTAATTCCTAACTATATATGGTCTATAACCTATGGTTTTTTCTGTGAATTTCATTGGTTTTTTAATAGCAAATATGAAAAGCTTTAAAATGTAAAGTACGTGATAGATAAAAACATTTTCGTATTTATGCACGCTGATGTGCTTTGAACGCTGCCCCCCTCCCCTCTTTTCTCTTAGTAGTACTCTCTCTTTGCAGATAGTGAAGAGTAGTTAACGCAGGCCTTTACCCCCGTTGTAATCCGTCGTGGCTGCTTGTCTCTCCATTTGATTGATTGTTGTCCAAGCATTTACTGTTTTAGAATTGGTTCTCTTTGGATCATTCTCTATTTACAAACAAGCACAAAGTCGCAATACTCTGTTTAGTCTTTGCAGATAGTGAAAAATCGTGTAAAAAAAATACAAGTAATCGAGCAAAATCAGTAGGCCACTAATTGGATCTCTTTTTGACCTCGCTAAAATAGAAATATTAGGAACAACCCTTCATGAGAAATACGAAAATAGTGAGATGAACTGAGCTCCACACCATGAGGGCTGCAAGACAGCTCGGCTCCATCACCCATCCCGCACAAAATAACGACAAACCGTATGCAAATATGAAAAATATAGACAACACACCAGCAAAGAAACAGGGTAAAACATTTTATTAAAAAACTATTTACATAACGTTGGTTTATAAGATGATGTCAGTAGTGGACCGATGTGTGAATAGATCGAAAGCAGCACAAGGCTCCAAGATCCGGATGGCAAGCTCCTGGATGTTGGGTGCCATAGTTTAGAGTTCTGAATTTGAGCCTTTTTGAATGTCTGTGCTTAGTTGAATCAAATTTGCGGCTTGACACAAAGCTGACTCAAGCGTTGCTACTGATGCTATGCAGACCAAAACTGGTTTTCAGTTTGTACATTTTTCTAGATTTTTAATCCAAGTTTGGTTGACTTTGTAGAACGATGGCTTCAAATTTTCAACATACTGTGTGGTGGCGCTGACTGGGAGGGGGCGCTTTGCTCCTGCCCCCTCCCCAAGTAAGATTTTCATACGTGAAAGTACGTTAATGGTTTTGGTCCCTGAGATGCTTCGATGTCACTGCCATTCTCAAATAGCATAAGTTCTGGATGTTGGGTGCCATAGTTAAGAGTTCTGAGCAGCGCTTGTAACACTGTCTGAAGCTTATTTCCACCTACTGCAGCTTCACTATTCTCAAAGTAAGTGAGTGTCGTTTGTGGACCTGACTGCATTAGAAAACAATGTGATATGTTACCTTCCTAAACAGCTTGACGGAGGTCCCTGAGGGGCGGTGTGATGGCCATGGACTCGGAGAAGACGCTTGGCTCCGACACCCTCCCCAAGTCTTATAGCACTGGTGTAGCCTGAGATCGCCCCCGACATAGGCGGCCGGCTCCCGGGATCCGGCGGAACTTTTTGCCTTTTGATGACTCTTCAATTCTGAACCTTGTCCCATCCAGCTGAGTTGCGCCCACTCTTGCGGCTACAGCGTCTTGCCCACCATCCAGCTGAATTGCGCCCACTCTTGCGGTGCAGCGATAGGCGACTGCCACAGGACTCTCAAAATGGCGGCCGGCTCTTCGGTTTTGGGCCTGGTCCACTAAAATGGCCCTGGGACACCTTTGAACTCGGACGCTTCCCTGATAGGGCTTGGGTCCCATTCTCGAAAAGCGTCCCCTCAGCCGTGAAGATTCTACAAAAGTCTTGGGGGCCTCCGACTCCCGCAGGCTTCTGGTGGGGAGCGGCTGCCATGATTGCTCGTGGAATGGCCACGACGGAGCTACGAGATGGTAGTGGTCTCATGCTGACGCCAGCTTTAGTCTGAAACATCCAGAAACACTGTAGACTACCAATTCGATCAGTTCCGGTAGCGCCCCAACATGACCCGGAAGAGAAGAACTTGCCCTCCCCTCTTTGACTGATGGTTCTTGTTGCCTGTCCCCTCTGTTGTCATTTAACAGAACTTTTTGGACTGCTGAAAGGAGTTGTGTTCCGAACGCTGGTTGGTGGAGACATTTTGACTATATTCTTGACCCACGTTGTCGCGTAATGCGTTATATGACACGCCGCGTTACCGCACCCGGAAGTGATCCGCGGCGCGGCGCGCAGCGCGCAACGTAAGCATAACAGGACATGTGACTTGTTAATAAAACTTTTCATTGGTTCATTTTACTTTTGTTTAATTAATGATGAAAAGCTTGGTCATATGACCTAAAAATTACGCTTTTTATTGTTTTCGAACAATATTTTTTTTTCAAACATATGTTATAATATTCCAGGCTAATGTACTTTCCCGGAAAATCTACAACTGTCTTGAAAGTAAAATATATTCCTTTTTCGAGAAAAAGGGCGTTTCTTCCTTCCATGACGGAGCCGTTGAGTAAAAGAGATTCGGCCTGCTATCTTAGTCGCCGATACGCCTGATTATCAGATTCTTATCGATCACTTTATATTGCAGACATGAAAAACACAACTGCTATTAAGCATTTATCTTTACTGCGTTCCTACATATTATACCTTTTATCCGTCATGTAATTGGACTGCTTTATTTCACTTGCCTTTACTGATTCGAAAACAGTGACTAAAAGTAAAAACTTTACCAATGTAAATACTACTACCGTGTTTTGTTTTAAAAACCTTTATTGTGAAAATGTCAGTATACAAATACGGGCCTATAACCACGTGGGCCGGCCACGGAGCAAACTGAAATCGTATATGATGAGGAGACATTTACACTGTAGAAGAACGTAACGAGCGGGCCATTAGGTTGCAAGAACAAAGGTGTCTAACAGTTGCGGAATCGGTGGACGTACATTTTGTAATTAAAATACGACACGGCCACTTACAATAACATTTTCTAGATATACATTTGCGGGCAAGGAGTTACGAGTCCCATTTATACCGGCGCCATTTTGGGCGAGGCCGGGCAGGTCCAAGATATAGTCAAAATGTCTCCACCAACCATCGGCCAGACCAGAACCCCTTTCGTCCCTTTATGCTACAAGATGATGTCTTCCATTCAGAAAATATTGTTGGCAGCATTTTGAAAGGAAACAGAAACAGCCATTGTCCTAGTGAGTTTCACATTGTTACATTTAGGAAGAATGTTGAAGAGTAGTATGTGGAAAATCTGAAGCCATTTTTCTACAAACTCTCAATCAGACTTGGATGGAAAAAAAAATCCTGAAGAATGTACAAACTGAAAACCAATTTTTGTCTGTATAGCATCAACAGTAACGCTTGAGTCAGCTTTGTGTCAAGCCGCCATTTTCATTCAATCAATAGCGTCCCCCTGCACACATTCAGGGACCTGGTCGTGTCTTCAGATGAAACGGATTGTAGGAAAAGAAGCAGAAAGGAAAAGGCAAAAAGTTCCGCCGGACCTCGGGAGCCGGCCGCCTATGTCATGTGCCACCTTTGGCCACACCAGGGCAATAGTGAAGCTGCAGCAGGTGCAAATAAGCTTCAGACAGTCCTACAAGCACTGCTCAGAAATCTCAACTGAGGCACTCAACATCCAGGACTTGCCATTCGGATCTTGGCGCCTTGTGCTGGTTCCGACCTATTCACACATCAGTCCACTACTGACATCACCTCATAAGCCAACGGGGCACCCCACGCCGACTTTCGGCGCAGCATTGTAGGATGGCCACACCAGTGCGGCCACTTGCTGGACACCACCTCGGTGCCATCCGGATCTCGGCGCGTTCGAGTCACTGTGCCGGAAGAGTGACCGGAACTCAGCTGAACACGCCGTCTTTCGGCGCAGCATTGTAGGATGGCCACACCAGTGCGGCAATTTGCTGGACACCACCTCGGTGCCATCCGGATCTCGGCACGTTCGAGTCACTGTGCCGGAAGAGTGACCGGAACTCAGCTGGACACGCCGTCTTTCGGCGCAGCATTGTAGGATGGCCACACCAGTGCGGCAATTTGCTGGACACCACCTCGGTGCCATCCGGATCTCGGCGCGTTGTGCTGCCTTCGGCCTATTCGCACATCGGTCCGCTACTGATGCCGCCTCACGTGCCAACGGATTTTCTACGCTTTTTGTAGCCCTATGCCGCATAACAGGTCATGTGACTTGTTTATAAAACTTTTCATTGGTTCATTTTACTTTTGGTTTCCTAAAGATGGAAGGCTTGGTCATATGACCTAAAAATAACACTTTTCATTGGTTTAGAACATTTTTTTTTCCCAAACGATGAAAGCCCCACCTTGTTTCTGGATCATTCAGACTGAAGCTGGCGTCAGCATGAGAGCACCACCATCTCGTGGCTCCGTCGTGGTCATTCCGCGAGCAATCATGGCAGCCGCTCCCCACCGGAAGCCTGCGGGAGTCGGGGGCCCCCAAGACTTTTATACAATCTTCACGGCTGAGGGGACGCTTTTCGAGAATGGAGTCCAAGCCCTAGCAGGCAAGCGTCCGAGTTCCAAAGTGTCCCAGGGCCATTTCAGTGGACCAGGCCCAAAACCGAGGAGCCGTCCGCCATTTTAAGAGCCATGTGGCAGCCGCCTATCGCTGCACTGCAAGAGTGGGAGCAACTCAACAACATGGTGAGCGAGACGCTGTGGCCGCAAGAGCGAGCGCAACTCAGCTAGATGGCCGCCACCTGGGGAGGCCCGTTCACGCCGGCTCCCCCACGCCCCCCCCCCGGGCCGCCGCACGCCAATTTTCGGAGCAGCATTGTAGGATACCAAAACCAGTGCGGCAGTTTACTGGACATCACCTGGGTGCCTGTCGTACATGTTGTGTCAGCCATGTGACACTGGACACAGACCGCTACTGACGAGGCCTCCCCCCGCACCACCCGGGACGCCCCACGCTGTTTTTCTGTGCTGCATTGTAGGATCCCTAAACCAGTGCGGCACCCAGGCGACATCACCTGGGTGCCGTCCAGAACTCTGCACGTTGTGCTGCCTTGGGACTATTCGCACAACAGACCGCTACTGACGAGGCCTCCCCCCGCCCCACCCGGGACGCCCCACGCCAATTTTCGGAGCAGCATTGTAGGATCCCTAAACCAGTGCGGCACCCAGGCGACATCACCTGGGTGCCGTCCAGAACTCTGCACGTTGTGCTGCCTTGGGACTATTCGCACAAAAGACAGCTTCTAACCATTGTTGCTTTTTGTGTTGAAAAATGTTTAAATGTTTTTAGTTTTTGTTCCGTTCGTTATAGTTAATAGTTAATAAAGTTTTATAACCTTACTTTGTTGGAGTGTTATCTATTTTTTTTAAAACGGGTGAATGGGGCCTTGAATCGGGTTATTGTCATGTGTGGGCTTTGGAAGTGTGCTGCTGCAGGATCGGACATTTCAAACTCAAATGCACGTTCTTTTTCTTACCTTTCCGAAGCATGGAGCGCAATAGCAGACAGAGAAAGGGTGATGCACGTGTTGAACACTACCTGACCTGGCAAGTTGCTGGCAGTGCCCCCCCGCCCGCTCCTGAAAGAGGGCACACACACACCGCCGCCCCGAGTACTTCACAAATCTTTAAAAGACCATGCGCTTGTTCATGAGGCTTAAATGGTTTATCACCTCTTCTAGAACCCCTGCATCGACCCTCTGACGTTTCCTGGAAAAATTACCATGTAACACAATACCAAGCCCTGTCAGCTGAAACCCCAAGGAATCGTGGGGCATATTATCAAGGGGGTTTATCTCCGCTTTTTTGGCTTTAAAAGCCATGAAAGCGGAGATAAAATTATCTCCCTATTACCAAGCTGTCGCTAACACCAGTTAGTGACAGCTAAAAGGAGATAGCGACCATCTTGGGCCCCGCTTTGCATGTCAGTGATACTTATCACTAATGACATGCAAAGTGGGCGTGCCAAGATGTTAGCAACTGGAAACAGTCCCTAACATCGCTATCTCCTATTACCAACTTTTGGAGATATTCGCGCTAAGCGCGAATATCTCCAAAATCTAACACCTGCCCTGAGCAGTTCTTAGCCATGTTATCCAATGGGAGGTGGATAACATGGCTAAGAGCATTAGGTCGATAATACATGAATATCGCTGACTTTTCTGCGATAATAGCAAGGTTTATCTGCGATAAAAATCGCCGATGTACGGCGATAATTTTTGTCTCTAAACAAGTTAGAGACAAAAATTAACGCTAGTTGTTCGTAATATGCCCCCGGGTTTTTGCTTGCAGAAATCGGGAGGCGGGAGACTAGCACTGAAATCAGTAGTCACACGCCTGAATCGGGAGGATTGGCATGTCTGAATTCTCTACAGCTGGGGCCATAAACTACATCCGCAGGGTTAGGTGATAGCCTGGGACCAGCCTGGCATCTAAAATGGCTGCCGTGCACGACAAAATTGTGGCATTCGAAAAAAGGCAAGATGGCGCAGCCGCTGGAAGAGATGTATCAACATATATCAGCCTCCTCAGCCACCCTCAGGAAACATAGGGGATTAGGATACGTCTCCTGCACCCCCTTATACCTAGTACTTTAATTAACGAAGCACAAAATGGCGAATTCCCGTTTCGCTACCAGTTTGCGGCCCAGTTCGCGGCCCGTGAAGCGCTTCTACCGTGAAAAATCATTTTTTTTTATTTTCCCCACGGGACCCTTTAATAACCCCAACAACATTCCTAGGGGGTCAAGAGGGGGATACCTTGCCCCCTTTCATTAAATTCCCCCTTAGTTTTTCACCTTTTCTTCTCTCTCGATCCTACCGAGAGACAAGATGGCGGCCGCTCCGGACTGTCACGCAGCAAAAAAAAAAAAAAGCTCACGCACAGCCGCTGGAAGAGATGTATCAACATATATCAGCCTCCTCAGCCACCCTCAGGAAACATAGGGGATTAGGATACGTCTCCCGCACCCACTTATAACTAGTAATTTAATTAACGAAGCACAAAATGGCGAATTCCCGTTTCGCTACCAGTTCGCGGCCGCGCTTCTACCGTGAAAAATCATTTTTTTTTTATTTTCCCCACGGGACCCTTTAATAACCCCAACAACATTCCTAGGGGGTCAAGAGGGGGATACCTTGCCCCCTTTCATTAAATTCCCCTTTCGTTTTCCACCTCTTCTTCTCTCTCGATCCTACCGAGAGACAAGATGGCGTCCGCTCCGGACTGTTTAGAATGTTGACAGACACCGGAGAGCCAATCAGCTTTCTGCGCGCAAAGTTCCGATAAGCGAAAAGTAAGCGGACCGGATCGCTGCCCAGAGCGCTGTTACAGATATATATCTTGGTTTGAACGTTAATTTCTCAAAAACTACTGGAGCACATATATTGAGACCTAGCAAAGGCACATCGCGCTAACAGTCCCTACAATTTTGCCAAGTTTCGTGCAAATCCATTCAGCCGTTCGAGCTAAAAGTGAGTCCAACCGCCCTATGGAAATTAACATGGGAAAAACGCGTTTTGGGACCCCCCTTTTTTCTCGGCCCCCCCTTGACGAAACCCCCCCAAATTTTTAGGGGCTGCTCAGAAACAAAATGTGCCATTTTCCTGAAAATTTCAGCCGATTCCGTCCACAAACGCCAAAGTTATTAGACATAGAATTTTCAAAAGTCCCATAGAGAAAAAATTCTAACTATATATACCTACTGGCTATCGCCAGTAGGTAATATATATATATATATATATATATATATATATATATATATATATATATATATATATATATATGTATAGATATAGATATACATATCATTTACAAAGCATATACAATATTTTTACCGTAGGATAGCAAAAGGGTTACATTTACTGTAACGACTCCAGTGAGTGCAACAGTAGGTAAAGTGTTGGATAGCGTAGGTGTAAAAATTACTATTCCCACTCCAGAGAGTGCAACAGTAGGGAAATCGTTGGATAGCGTAGGGGTTAAAATTACTATTCTAACTCCAGTGAGTGCAACAGTAGGGTAAGCGTTGGATAGCGTAGGGGTAGGAATTACTATTCCCACTCCAGTGAGTGCAACAGTAGGGAAAGCGTTGGATAGCGTAGGGGTAAAAATTACTATTCCCACTCCAGCGAGTGCAACAGTAGGGAAAGCGTTGGATAGCGTAGTGGTAAAAATTACTATTTCCACTCCAGTGCGTGCAACAGTAGGGAAAGCGTTGGATAGCGTAGGGGTAAAATTTACTATTCCCACTCCAGTGAGTGCAACAGTAGGGAAAGCGTTGGATAGCGTATGGGTAAAAATTACTATTCCCACTCCAGTGAGTGCAACTGTAGGGAAAGCGCTGGATAGCGTAGGGGTAAAAATTACTATTCCAAATCCAGTGAGTGTAACAGCAGGGTAAGCGTTGGATAGCGTAGGAGTAAAAATTACTATTCCAACTCCAGAGAGTGCAACAGTAGGGAAAACATTTAATAGCGTAGGGGTAAAAATTACTATTACCACTCCAGAGAGGGCAACAGTAGGGAAAGCGTTGGATAGCGTAGGTTTAAAAATTAATATTCCCACTCCAGTGAGTGCAACAGTAGGGAAAGCATTGGATAGCGTAGGGGTAAAAATTACTATTCCCACTCCAGTGAATGCAACAGTAGGGAAAGCGTTGGATAGCGTAGGGGTAATGTACTATTCCCACTCAAGTGAGTGCAACAGTAGGGAAAGCATTGGATAGCGTAGGGGTAAACATTATTATTCCCACTCCAGTGAGTGCAACAGTAGGGAAAGCGTTGGATAGAGTAGGGGTAAAAATTACTATTCTACCTCCAGTGAGTGCAACAGTAGGGAAAGCGTTGGATAGCGTAGGGTTAAAATTACTATTCCAACTACAGTGAGTGCAATAATAGGGCAGGTAAATACTTATTATTTAAATATAAATAATATAAATAGTAACACCAATTTCAAATTAATTAAAATATTTTACAATTGTGTAAAATATATTAAATAATCAATTTAAAATACAAATAAAAATTATATAATAATATAAATTACCTACTAATAATAATTATATACCTATTAAAAATAAAATAATTAACAATTTGAAAGTATTTTTACAAATTAACTCAATAAATTAGTTATTAAAATATGTAATTACTTAAAATTAAATTACTTCACAAACTATTCCCCTAAAACACACAACCCACTACAGAAATTAATTTAATAAAAGTAACATAATTATCAATAAATCAATTACAATAAATTTCAAAATATATATTAATTAATTACAAATTAAAAATTAATTTACGATTAGTTCTAAATAAATACCAATAATTAAATTAACATATTTAAATAATTTTAATTAAATTATTTCCCACCCTATTCCCCTATAAACCCACAACCTACTACAGAAAATAAATTACTAAAATTAACATATTTATCAATTAATCAATTAAAATTAATTACAAATTATATTTTAATTAATTGCCGATTAATAATTAATTAACAATTAATCCTAATTAAATACCCAAAAATTAAATTACATATTTCATTAATTATAATAAAATTACTTCCCACCCTAATCCCCTATAAACCCACAACCCGCTACAGAAAATAAATTACTAAAATTTACATATTTATCAATTAATCAATTAAAATTATTTACCAATTATATTTTACTTAATTACCAATTAATAAGTAATTAACAATTAATTCTAAATAAATACCAATTAATAGAATAACATATTTAATTAATTATAATTAAATTACTTCCCACCCTATTCACCTATAAACCCACAACCCGCTACAGAATTATATTACACAAAAAATAAAAATTAATATTAACTTACCTTAAATTCGATATTTTTGTTGTCTATATTATGTCATGTCGATAATATGTCCATTCTATATTTTTGATTCGATATTATGTCCATTCTTTTCGATATTAAAATTTTAAAGTCGATATTTTGGTAGTCTATATTATGTCTAGTCGATATTATGTCCATTCTATATTTTTTACTCGATATTATGTCTAGTCGATATTAAAAACTCAATATTTTGACTCTACAACCTGGTGAATAGCCCCCACATACCAGTTTGCCAGACCTGGTATGTCTGTAGTACTTCGTGACTCATTGCAGCAGACGGATGGTACCACTGCCCGTCTGTCCACTTCCCTTCTCTTGCATATCATTGCAACTCAGAAAATTTCACGTTTGGACTCGAAATTGAAAATTCCTTGAGTATCCCCCAGCTCTGGCCAAGATGCTTATGGCCACACTAGGGCTGTCACCATCTTTCCCTGACACCATTGTCCTAATGAAGACCCGTCGTGCCCACCAACCGGGGAACCTTTAGGGTTGAAACGTCGACGCTTATTCTAGGTCCAGACTAACCAAGGCTCCATATCACGCAAGAAAGGAGCCACTGGTTCAAAAGCATCACCTGGCCTACCCCCTCCCCCTGTATATAGAAACTATTACCACATTGTATATAGTGCACTCTTGTATATCACTGAGCACTTATGTCACAAAATGACTTAATGTTTATTTCGTGTTGACAGCTTTTGTTCATTGTAATTGTAACTATCTAATAAGAAATTAATTCTGATAAAAAGAAGCAGTACAAAGCAATTATCTCCTGTTTATTTTCCATCAAATTGTGTTGTTCCTTTTCCACAGGCATGCTCCATATGTTGCAAACTGATTCATTTGTATAAAAGCACTAAGAGCATCATAAAGTAACCTATTTTCTATCCGACATAACTAGTTGTTTATACTTGTAGTACTCCAAGTGTCATGATCAGCTACATGGCGCCTACCTGACTACAACTTCTAGAATGCAAACTCAGTGGGAGGAGTTCAGGGCATACACCACAGCGGAACCCCAGGGCGAGCTGTATGTGATTTACAATTCTGAACCTTGTTTGTTTCTGTAATGGTTCCGTGCTGTGGAGCTGCTCGTTTGGAATTTTGGAGTTGAGAACGCGCTTCAGTGTTCTTTCGTACTTGTTACTAGTGTGACTTTTATTTGGAAGGTTTCCATTGACAAGAACTTTGTTTACGTTTCTTTCCGCTTGCGGCTGCAGCAGGAAAGGAGTTGTGCGTTATCGGCTGAGTCACGTTCTGTTCGGGGAATTGGACAAACGGAGGACATTCCATCTACGACCCAGCTCTTTCACCCTTCTCGCTTGCGGCGGCAGCAAGGAAGGGCTTTGTGCTGGGTGTTCTCAGGCAGAGGATGAGATATCAACAACAAAAGAGTGTTCCTGTACTGTTTAAGGTGGAAGAAGACACAGAGCACAAGGAACCTACAAAGCCCAATTGGTTTGTTAATAAAGCCCTCACTCACTGACCTGGTCGGTGACTTGCTTCATCATCGGGCCCCACCGGGTGTGACCGAATGTCACCCCGCTGTGCTGCGACGCCAGAATTACTGCGGAGCTGGTCTTGTGAGGGTGGGAGGGCTATGTGAAAATTATGTGAATAGTGTAAAGTGGTGACTTAAAATTGCCTTGTATGTATCAAAAAATTAATTTAATCAAAGATCATCAAGGACAAAGTTAAAAAATGTGATGGCGAGTACGGCCAACTAATTGTATGGTCTACTCCCACTAGCATTAAGTGACAATGTGAGTGGTCAACATGAACATGTTTCAGCCGGTGTGGTATAATTAACCTGGCATTCGTCAGGACCTATGGTGTTAAACCTCGGCGGTATGGGCACTCTAACGCCCACCCAACCAGAGGACTTGAAAGTTAAAAGTCTGTGAAGTGCAAAAAAAGGGGGGCGGGCTTCACCACCCGAAGGTAGGACGCACACACCTCCGGTCTCTAAAGTTTTTAGAGACAAAAATTAAAAAGCACCTGTGGGGATTAAAAACAGACAAACAAAACAAGACAAACAAACAATTAGAATTATTTGTCAATAGGTTCAGGCCAATTTTTTGTGCTCAAGGTGTCAGGGTGCGCAACTCATACAAAATAGCAGAGGTGCGTGGCTCTGCCAGTGGCTGAGACTAACTGGTAGGTAGTCTAGTTTTATGCAGTGACACTCTCATGATAGATTGCCAGATTGTAGGATCTAACAGTGTGAGTGCGCAGGGAGGGTAAGTAGGTGAAAAAGGAGGCGAATGGCAGTGAGAACATTCAGGCAACACTAGATCACTCTGCGATCAATGGGCCAAATGGCCAGTGACCATTCAACACAAACGCGAAGAAAGATGTGAGAAAAGGTAGGTTCTCACTTCACCAGGGATGAAAATCCACCCCATAGACCACGGGAGGGAGGGGACGGCGCATTTGGCACATCCTGAAAGAGAAGCATAAAATGGGAAAGAAAGAGGGACAAAACACCGTCAACAAGCAGTAACGGTACTTAGCTTGCATGGTCGTTTGCATCCAGCATGGTACTCACGCCCACGGCGTCCGTCTCCTGCAGGTACGCCTACTCTGCCCTCGGGACCGGGTCTCGTCGATCCGGAATGAGAGGGTGTGGGTGGTTTTATGAGTCTCCGGTAAGGAAACCCACGTCTCGCGCTTCCGTGGAGGGAGGTGTGCGTCCTGCGCATGCGTGAGGAAAGCGGAGAAAGACTAGAGCGTGAACTTAGTCCGGTCGAGAATACTCACTTCCGGAAAGGCAGGACTGTACGACGCGCATGCGTGCCCCTTCGGTTGTCCTTGTCGAAGCAGAGGGACTCGAGTGATGGGGTTTAATGCGCATGCGCGAAAGACAGGGCTGTACACCGCGCATGCGTGCCCCTTCGGTGGTCCTTGTCGAAGCAGAGGGACTCGAGTGATGGGGTTTAATGCGCATGCGCGAAAGTTTGTCGGCCAGTGTCAGGGGAAGTAAACAAAGCGGGGTTTGTTATGGTGTGCATAGTAAGCCAGAAAACCTTTCTATTGTAAGAAATAGGCAGACATCGCCCATGAAATAGAATTAAAATAGCGATGAGAAAAGAAGATAGCCCATAGGAAATAAGATGAATATTAATTTTTGGGTCTAACTTCTATTGGACAGATAAATGAGGGACACAAGCACCACAGACATCAGAAGTTTACTGGAACAGAATGACTGGAACAGTTACGGATCAGAGGTTACTTTGGTATTACTTCAGGACAGAGCCCCAAGGTATATCATCATTGAGGCCATTGATATGGGTGCCCAGGCGGTATACCCACCGTTGTTCCTTTTCAAATAGTCTTTCAGAGATATTGGTGCCCCCATGGATTTGTTCAATCACAGTCCATTTTAGATCGTTGGTGGTGTGATTAGTTTGTAGAAAGTGATCACTCATTCTTGTCGTTGTTTTTCTGCACCTAATGTTGCTTCTATGCTCACATATCCGTTGTTTAATTTTTCTGGTTGTCATGCCCACATACCGAAGTGAGCATGGGCATGTGATAAGGTACACAACATTTGTGGAATTGCAGTTAGTATGTGCTTTCTGCCACCATGTTTTTCCTGGTTCAAGGGCCAAGGATTTGGTGGGGGCTGTCAGGTGACAGACAGAGCAGTTTGAGCAGGGAAAGTGGCCTGTGACTTTGGGTAGGTTCCATGCATCAGTGACACTCCTCACAGGGGTTCCGAGTATTTCTTTGGGTCTGGTGTGGACCAAGGAATCTTTCAGGCTGTGACCTTTCTTGAAAGAAAACAGTGGTTTCTGCCAATCCTTCTTGCTGCTTGTGATAATTTTCCAATTCTTGTTTATTGACTTTTTCATTTGGTTGGATAGTGCACTGTATGTGGTAACGCAAGTCAAGGGAATTTCCGTTGTTGTTTTTATGGTGGGTTCCAAGAGGGCTTCCCGTGGTTGGTTCCGTGCCCGTTTGAAACCTTTGTTTAGAAGATGATTTGGGTAACCTCTTTGCGTCAGTTTGGTCGTTAGGTCCGTTGATTGTTGTTTGAAATCAACTATGTTGCTACAGTTCCGGCGAATGCGTAAGTATTGTCCGTAAGGGAGATTCTCCCTTAACGGGCGAGGGTGGAAGCTAGAGAACTGTAGCAAGTTGTTTTTGGCTGTGGCTTTATAGTGGGTCTTTGTAGTCAGAGTAGTTCCACTATTTGTGATTACCACATCAAGGAACACCACCTCCGTGGTGCTCACTGTATGGGTAAATTTCAAGTATCTGTTTAGGGTGTTGATCCAGCAGAGGAATTCCATTAGTCGTTCCATGCTTCCCTTCCAGATGAGCAGCACATCATCAATGTACTGTTTCCAGTACGAAATGTTTCTGCCAAATGGGTTGTTGATAGACTGTATGTTATTAGCCTCAAAATCTGCAACATACAACCCCGCTATGCTGGGAGCAAATGTACTGCCCATCGAGGTACCAGAGCATTGTAAGAAGAGCCGTCCTTGGTAGGCGAAGAAGTTTTCTTTGAGTGCGATTGTTGCGCATTCTGTGATAAATTCTCTGGGAGTATTGTATTCCCAGGTGACAGAGTTCAGAGCAGCTTTTAATACCGTGATTGTCTCATCTTGCGGGATGCTGGTATACAGGCTCTCAATGTCTAAAGTGACCAAGATGATGGTATCTGGCTCAAAGGTGATAGTCTGCAGTTGATATAACAGGCTCTTTGTATCCTTAAGGTATGTCGGTGTATTTTGAACAATAGGTTTGAGGAACTGGTCACAGAAGGTGGACAGGGGTTCCAGTAAGGACCCAATTCCTGACACAATCGGTCGTCCAGGGGGCGGCAGTTTGTTTTTATGGGTCTTCGGAAGAGTATAAAAGTAAGGAATAATGTTCTTACTTATAGAGAGGAAATCAGCTTCATTTTTAGATATATGGCCCCTCGATTCGGCTTCCTTGACCAAGTTGGTAATGCGGTTCTGGAGTTCCGGAGAAGGATCCTCGGTAAGTGGAAGGTAATTGTTGATGTCATTTAGTAGGTCCTCACAAACTTTCTCATAGTCCGTCGTATTTTGAATTACAATGCCACCGCCTTTGTCGGCAGGTTTTATTGTGATTGTATTATTGTTTTTGAGTTTCTCCAGTGCTCGATACTCTTCGGCACTGAAATTACCGTAGTTCCGTGGTTCAGGGCCTGTTTCTAAGTCCAGAAACACTGCTTGTTCGAAAGCTGTGATGGCAGCTGGTACAGAATGAGGTGGGGGTACAAATGTTGATTTTGGTCTTAAACCAGTGTCACCTTTACGTATTTCCGCATTAGGGTCCTCTTTTCCTTCGAAGAAGGCTTTAAGTTTTAATTTGCGAAAGAAGTCAGTGAGTTCGCAGTGTAGCTTAAATTTATCGGGGCGGGCTGTGGGTACAAAGCCCAGCCCTTTCTCTAACACTCGCTGTTCCACAGGTGTTAATTGGGTATCCGACAGATTAATAATCTGACTTGCTGGTTGCTCGTCCCTGGTTGCGGTGTCTGGCTCCTGGTCCGGTTCCCGACAGCGTCGTCTGTTTGCCAAGAGACTTGGTTGGGGGTTCTCTTGTTCTTCCCTCTGCCTCTGCGGCCCCGTTCTAAAAAAGGCTGTTGGTATTGATTTTGGGGAGGTGGGTGATGCCAACCTGGGTTCCAACCCATCATTGGGAATTGTGGGTGTGGAAAGGGGAATGGTGGAGGCCCATAACCAGCATGTGGTGCCATTGCCCAACTTGGTGCTTGGTTATGATTCTGGTATCTCTGATTGCCTCTATGGCCCCTGTTTCCTCGTCTCCCTCCTCGTTTGAATGAGCCTGAACTCGATCCGCTGCTATTCGAGGAATTGTCATCTGTTGAATCTAAGTCACTCAGGCCTTTTGCTGTTGCTGTGTAATCCGGAGCAGCGTAAGGGTAAATTTTGTTAAATTCGAATTTTTTGAGATCTTTCTGAAATTTAGTTAATTTCGACTGCAATAGGTTTTCTTTATATTCATTCATTTCACGATTAATCTCATCCAATTTCTTTTTATAACCGGTCACAGTTGTTTTAAATTGTGATTCCGTTTCCTGTATCTCTATCAGTAGGATGTCTGATAGACGCAGGGCAGTCTTGATTATTAGGACGAGCCAGTCACGCGTGCAGTGCCACGCGATCATGGCCCAATCTTTCCGAAATTGCGCATCATCTAAAAAGATGCGGGGGGCATTGGTCACCAGCAGGCCTTTTGGTGCTGAGTTTGAAGAGAGGTATTGCTTCATAATTGTACCATGTAAGATAGTGCGGATACGATCACGTTTTTGTTCCGTTAGTTTCTCCCAGTCTGAGGTGTGTGCTATAGCTTGTGAGATTGCTTGGTCTGCAAAGAGATTGGGATCGGCCATAATGGCATCTATTTCTGCTTCAGAGTAGGTGAGTCCCAGATTCGCCATTATGCAATCGAAAAAAGGGGGTAGTAAATAGTGGGTGGCACTATTTAAGAGGGTAAGGGTAAGCCGGGAGACCGTCTCCTGGCTTAAGTTGGGAAAAAGAAAGAGAGAAACTCTCACAGCTGTGCGCTGCTTAATACTGATCAACAACAAGAGAGATAGGGAGAGTCATGAACACTCTTAGTCCCCAAACTGTATTAGATATCGACAACAAAAGAGTGTTCCTGTACTGTTTAAGGTGGAAGAAGACACAGAGCACAAGGAACCTACAAAGCCCAATTGGTTTGTTAATAAAGCCCTCACTCACCGACCTGGTCGGTGACTTGCTTCATCATCGGGCCCCACCGGGTGTGACCGAATGTCACCCCGGTGTGCTGCGACGCCAGAATTACTGCGGAGCTGGTCTTGTGAGGGTGGGAGGGCTATGTGAAAATTATGTGAATAGTGTAAAGTGGTGACTTAAAATTGCCTTGTATGTATCAAAAAATTAATTTAATCAAAGATCATCAAGGACAAAGTTAAAAAATGTGATGGCGAGTACGGCCAACTAATTGTATGGTCTACTCCCACTAGCATTAAGTGACAATGTGAGTGGTCAACATGAACATGTTTCAGCCGGTGTGGTATAATTAACCTGGCATTCGTCAGGACCTATGGTGTTAAACCTCGGCGGTATGGGCACTCTAACGCCCACCCAACCAGAGGACTTGAAAGTTAAAAGTCTGTGAAGTGCAAAAAAAGGGGGGCGGGCTTCACCACCCGAAGGTAGGACGCACACACCTCCGGTCTCTAAAGTTTTTAGAGACAAAAATTAAAAAGCACCTGTGGGGATTAAAAACAGACAAACAAAACAAGACAAACAAACAATTAGAATTATTTGTCAATAGGTTCAGGCCAATTTTTTGTGCTCAAGGTGTCAGGGTGCGCAACTCATACAAAATAGCAGAGGTGCATGGCTCTGCCAGTGGCTGAGACTAACTGGTAGGTAGTCTAGTTTTATGCAGTGACACTCTCATGATAGATTGCCAGATTGTAGGATCTAACAGTGTGAGTGCGCAGGGAGGGTAAGTAGGTGAAAAAGGAGGCGAATGGCAGTGAGAACATTCAGGCAACACTAGATCACTCTGCGATCAATGGGCCAAATGGCCAGTGACCATTCAACACAAACGCGAAGAAAGATGTGAGAAAAGGTAGGTTCTCACTTCACCAGGGATGAAAATCCACCCCATAGACCACGGGAGGGAGGGGACGGCGCATTTGGCACATCCTGAAAGAGAAGCATAAAATGGGAAAGAAAGAGGGACAAAACACCGTCAACAAGCAGTAACGGTACTTAGCTTGCATGGTCGTTTGCATCCAGCATGGTACTCACGCCCACGGCGTCCGTCTCCTGCAGGTACGCCTACTCTGCCCTCGGGACCGGGTCTCGTCGATCCGGAATGAGAGGGTGTGGGTGGTTTTATGAGTCTCCGGTAAGGAAACCCACGTCTCGCGCTTCCGTGGAGGGAGGTGTGCGTCCTGCGCATGCGTGAGGAAAGCGGAGAAAGACTAGAGCGTGAACCTAGTCCGGTCGAGAATACTCACTTCCGGAAAGGCAGGACTGTACGACGCGCATGCGTGCCCCTTCGGTTGTCCTTGTCGAAGCAGAGGGACTCGAGTGATGGGGTTTAATGCGCATGCGCGAAAGACAGGGCTGTACACCGCGCATGCGTGCCCCTTCGGTGGTCCTTGTCGAAGCAGAGGGACTCGAGTGATGGGGTTTAATGCGCATGCGCGAAAGTTTGTCGGCCAGTGTCAGGGGAAGTAAACAAAGCGGGGTTTGTTATGGTGTGCATAGTAAGCCAGAAAACCTTTCTATTGTAAGAAATAGGCAGACATCGCCCATGAAATAGAATTAAAATAGCGATGAGAAAAGAAGATAGCCCATAGGAAATAAGATGAATATTAATTTTTGGGTCTAACTTCTATTGGACAGATAAATGAGGGACACAAGCACCACAGACATCAGAAGTTTACTGGAACAGAATGACTGGAACAGTTACGGATCAGAGGTTACTTTGGTATTACTTCAGGACAGAGCCCCAAGGTATATCATCATTGAGGCCATTGATATGGGTGCCCAGGCGGTATACCCACCGTTGTTCCTTTTCAAATAGTCTTTCAGAGATATTGGTGCCCCCATGGATTTGTTCAATCACAGTCCATTTTAGATCGTTGGTGGTGTGATTAGTTTGTAGAAAGTGATCACTCATTCTTGTCGTTGTTTTTCTGCACCTAATGTTGCTTCTATGCTCACATATCCGTTGTTTAATTTTTCTGGTTGTCATGCCCACATACCGAAGTGAGCATGGGCATGTGATAAGGTACACAACATTTGTGGAATTGCAGTTAGTATGTGCTTTCTGCCACCATGTTTTTCCTGGTTCAAGGGCCAAGGATTTGGTGGGGGCTGTCAGGTGACAGACAGAGCAGTTTGAGCAGGGAAAGTGGCCTGTGACTTTGGGTAGGTTCCATGCATCAGTGACACTCCTCACAGGGGTTCCGAGTATTTCTTTGGGTCTGGTGTGGACCAAGGAATCTTTCAGGCTGTGACCTTTCTTGAAAGAAAACAGTGGTTTCTGCCAATCCTTCTTGCTGCTTGTGATAATTTTCCAATTCTTGTTTATTGACTTTTTCATTTGGTTGGATAGTGCACTGTATGTGGTAACGCAAGTCAAGGGAATTTCCGTTGTTGTTTTTATGGTGGGTTCCAAGAGGGCTTCCCGTGGTTGGTTCCGTGCCCGTTTGAAACCTTTGTTTAGAAGATGATTTGGGTAACCTCTTTGCGTCAGTTTGGTCGTTAGGTCCGTTGATTGTTGTTTGAAATCAACTATGTTGCTACAGTTCCGGCGAATGCGTAAGTATTGTCCGTAAGGGAGATTCTCCCTTAACGGGCGAGGGTGGAAGCTAGAGAACTGTAGCAAGTTGTTTTTGGCTGTGGCTTTATAGTGGGTCTTTGTAGTCAGAGTAGTTCCACTATTTGTGATTACCACATCAAGGAACACCACCTCCGTGGTGCTCACTGTATGGGTAAATTTCAAGTATCTGTTTAGGGTGTTGATCCAGCAGAGGAATTCCATTAGTCGTTCCATGCTTCCCTTCCAGATGAGCAGCACATCATCAATGTACCGTTTCCAGTACGAAATGTTTCTGCCAAATGGGTTGTTGATAGACTGTATGTTATTAGCCTCAAAATCTGCAACATACAACCCCGCTATGCTGGGAGCAAATGTACTGCCCATCGAGGTACCAGAGCATTGTAAGAAGAGCCGTCCTTGGTAGGCGAAGAAGTTTTCTTTGAGTGCGATTGTTGCGCATTCTGTGATAAATTCTCTGGGAGTATTGTATTCCCAGGTGACAGAGTTCAGAGCAGCTTTTAATACCGTGATTGTCTCATCTTGCGGGATGCTGGTATACAGGCTCTCAATGTCTAAAGTGACCAAGATGATGGTATCTGGCTCAAAGGTGATAGTCTGCAGTTGATATAACAGGCTCTTTGTATCCTTAAGGTATGTCGGTGTATTTTGAACAATAGGTTTGAGGAACTGGTCACAGAAGGTGGACAGGGGTTCCAGTAAGGACCCAATTCCTGACACAATCGGTCGTCCAGGGGGCGGCAGTTTGTTTTTATGGGTCTTCGGAAGAGTATAAAAGTAAGGAATAATGTTCTTACTTATAGAGAGGAAATCAGCTTCATTTTTAGATATATGGCCCCTCGATTCGGCTTCCTTGACCAAGATGGTAATGCGGTTCTGGAGTTCCGGAGAAGGATCCTCGGTAAGTGGAAGGTAATTGTTGATGTCATTTAGTAGGTCCTCACAAACTTTCTCATAGTCCGTCGTATTTTGAATTACAATGCCACCGCCTTTGTCGGCAGGTTTTATTGTGATTGTATTATTGTTTTTGAGTTTCTCCAGTGCTCGATACTCTTCGGCACTGAAATTACCGTAGTTCCGTGGTTCAGGGCTTGTTTCTAAGTCCAGAAACACTGCTTGTTCGAAAGCTGTGATGGCAGCTGGTACAGAATGAGGTGGGGGTACAAATGTTGATTTTGGTCTTAAACCAGTGTCACCTTTACGTATTTCCGCATTAGGGTCCTCTTTTCCTTCGAAGAAGGCTTTAAGTTTTAATTTGCGAAAGAAGTCAGTGAGTTCGCAGTGTAGCTTAAATTTATCGGGGTGGGCTGTGGGTACAAAGCCCAGCCCTTTCTCTAACACTCGCTGTTCCACAGGTGTTAATTGGGTATCCGACAGATTAATAATCTGACTTGCTGGTTGCTCGTCCCTGGTTGCGGTGTCTGGCTCCTGGTCCGGTTCCCGACAGCGTCGTCTGTTTGCCAAGAGACTTGGTTGGGGGTTCTCTTGTTCTTCCCTCTGCCTCTGCGGCCCCGTTCTAAAAAAGGCTGTTGGTATTGATTTTGGGGAGGTGGGTGATGCCAACCTGGGTTCCAACCCATCATTGGGAATTGTGGGTGTGGAAAGGGGAATGGTGGAGGCCCATAACCAGCATGTGGTGCCATTGCCCAACTTGGTGCTTGGTTATGATTCTGGTATCTCTGATTGCCTCTATGGCCCCTGTTTCCTCGTCTCCCTCCTCGTTTGAATGAGCCTGAACTCGATCCGCTGCTATTCGAGGAATTGTCATCTGTTGAATCTAAGTCACTCAGGCCTTTTGCTGTTGCTGTGTAATCCGGAGCAGCGTAAGGGTAAATTTTGTTAAATTCGAATTTTTTGAGATCTTTCTGAAATTTAGTTAATTTCGACTGCAATAGGTTTTCTTTATATTCATTCATTTCACGATTAATCTCATCCAATTTCTTTTTATAACCGGTCACAGTTGTTTTAAATTGTGATTCCGTTTCCTGTATCTCTATCAGTAGGATGTCTGATAGACGCAGGGCAGTCTTGATTATTAGGACGAGCCAGTCACGCGTGCAGTGCCACGCGATCATGGCCCAATCTTTCCGAAATTGCGCATCATCTAAAAAGATGCGGGGGGCATTGGTCACCAGCAGGCCTTTTGGTGCTGAGTTTGAAGAGAGGTATTGCTTCATAATTGTACCATGTAAGATAGTGCGGATACGATCACGTTTTTGTTCCGTTAGTTTCTCCCAGTCTGAGGTGTGTGCTATAGCTTGTGAGATTGCTGGGTCTGCAAAGAGATTGGGATCGGCCATAATGGCATCTATTTCTGCTTCAGAGTAGGTGAGTCCCAGATTCGCCATTATGCAATCGAAAAAAGGGGGTAGTAAATAGTGGGTGGCACTATTTAAGAGGGTAAGGGTAAGCCGGGAGACCGTCTCCTGGCTTAAGTTGGGAAAAAGAAAGAGAGAAACTCTCACAGCTGTGCGCTGCTTAATACTGATCAACAACAAGAGAGATAGGGAGAGTCATGAACACTCTTAGTCCCCAAACTGTATTAGATATCAACAACAAAAGAGTGTTCCTGTACTGTTTAAGGTGGAAGAAGACACAGAGCACAAGGAACCTACAAAGCCCAATTGGTTTGTTAATAAAGCCCTCACTCACCGACCTGGTCGGTGACTTGCTTCATCATCGGGCCCCACCGGGTGTGACCGAATGTCACCCCGGTGTGCTGCGACGCCAGAATTACTGCGGAGCTGGTCTTGTGAGGGTGGGAGGGCTATGTGAAAATTATGTGAATAGTGTAAAGTGGTGACTTAAAATTGCCTTGTATGTATCAAAAAATTAATTTAATCAAAGATCATCAAGGACAAAGTTAAAAAATGTGATGGCGAGTACGGCCAACTAATTGTATGGTCTACTCCCACTAGCATTAAGTGACAATGTGAGTGGTCAACATGAACATGTTTCAGCCGGTGTGGTATAATTAACCTGGCATTCGTCAGGACCTATGGTGTTAAACCTCGGCGGTATGGGCACTCTAACGCCCACCCAACCAGAGGACTTGAAAGTTAAAAGTCTGTGAAGTGCAAAAAAAGGGGGGCGGGCTTCACCACCCGAAGGTAGGACGCACACACCTCCGGTCTCTAAAGTTTTTAGAGACAAAAATTAAAAAGCACCTGTGGGGATTAAAAACAGACAAACAAAACAAGACAAACAAACAATTAGAATTATTTGTCAATAGGTTCAGGCCAATTTTTTGTGCTCAAGGTGTCAGGGTGCGCAACTCATACAAAATAGCAGAGGTGCGTGGCTCTGCCAGTGGCTGAGACTAACTGGTAGGTAGTCTAGTTTTATGCAGTGACACTCTCATGATAGATTGCCAGATTGTAGGATCTAACAGTGTGAGTGCGCAGGGAGGGTAAGTAGGTGAAAAAGGAGGCGAATGGCAGTGAGAACATTCAGGCAACACTAGATCACTCTGCGATCAATGGGCCAAATGGCCAGTGACCATTCAACACAAACGCGAAGAAAGATGTGAGAAAAGGTAGGTTCTCACTTCACCAGGGATGAAAATCCACCCCATAGACCACGGGAGGGAGGGGACGGCGCATTTGGCACATCCTGAAAGAGAAGCATAAAATGGGAAAGAAAGAGGGACAAAACACCGTCAACAAGCAGTAACGGTACTTAGCTTGCATGGTCGTTTGCATCCAGCATGGTACTCACGCCCACGGCGTCCGTCTCCTGCAGGTACGCCTACTCTGCCCTCGGGACCGGGTCTCGTCGATCCGGAATGAGAGGGTGTGGGTGGTTTTATGAGTCTCCGGTAAGGAAACCCACGTCTCGCGCTTCCGTGGAGGGAGGTGTGCGTCCTGCGCATGCGTGAGGAAAGCGGAGAAAGACTAGAGCGTGAACTTAGTCCGGTCGAGAATACTCACTTCCGGAAAGGCAGGACTGTACGACGCGCATGCGTGCCCCTTCGGTTGTCCTTGTCGAAGCAGAGGGACTCGAGTGATGGGGTTTAATGCGCATGCGCGAAAGACAGGGCTGTACACCGCGCATGCGTGCCCCTTCGGTGGTCCTTGTCGAAGCAGAGGGACTCGAGTGATGGGGTTTAATGCGCATGCGCGAAAGTTTGTCGGCCAGTGTCAGGGGAAGTAAACAAAGCGGGGTTTGTTATGGTGTGCATAGTAAGCCAGAAAACCTTTCTATTGTAAGAAATAGGCAGACATCGCCCATGAAATAGAATTAAAATAGCGATGAGAAAAGAAGATAGCCCATAGGAAATAAGATGAATATTAATTTTTGGGTCTAACTTCTATTGGACAGATAAATGAGGGACACAAGCACCACAGACATCAGAAGTTTACTGGAACAGAATGACTGGAACAGTTACGGATCAGAGGTTACTTTGGTATTACTTCAGGACAGAGCCCCAAGGTATATCATCATTGAGGCCATTGATATGGGTGCCCAGGCGGTATACCCACCGTTGTTCCTTTTCAAATAGTCTTTCAGAGATATTGGTGCCCCCATGGATTTGTTCAATCACAGTCCATTTTAGATCGTTGGTGGTGTGATTAGTTTGTAGAAAGTGATCACTCATTCTTGTCGTTGTTTTTCTGCACCTAATGTTGCTTCTATGCTCACATATCCGTTGTTTAATTTTTCTGGTTGTCATGCCCACATACCGAAGTGAGCATGGGCATGTGATAAGGTACACAACATTTGTGGAATTGCAGTTAGTATGTGCTTTCTGCCACCATGTTTTTCCTGGTTCAAGGGCCAAGGATTTGGTGGGGGCTGTCAGGTGACAGACAGAGCAGTTTGAGCAGGGAAAGTGGCCTGTGACTTTGGGTAGGTTCCATGCATCAGTGACACTCCTCACAGGGGTTCCGAGTATTTCTTTGGGTCTGGTGTGGACCAAGGAATCTTTCAGGCTGTGACCTTTCTTGAAAGAAAACAGTGGTTTCTGCCAATCCTTCTTGCTGCTTGTGATAATTTTCCAATTCTTGTTTATTGACTTTTTCATTTGGTTGGATAGTGCACTGTATGTGGTAACGCAAGTCAAGGGAATTTCCGTTGTTGTTTTTATGGTGGGTTCCAAGAGGGCTTCCCGTGGTTGGTTCCGTGCCCGTTTGAAACCTTTGTTTAGAAGATGATTTGGGTAACCTCTTTGCGTCAGTTTGGTCGTTAGGTCCGTTGATTGTTGTTTGAAATCAACTATGTTGCTACAGTTCCGGCGAATGCGTAAGTATTGTCCGTAAGGGAGATTCTCCCTTAACGGGCGAGGGTGGAAGCTAGAGAACTGTAGCAAGTTGTTTTTGGCTGTGGCTTTATAGTGGGTCTTTGTAGTCAGAGTAGTTCCACTATTTGTGATTACCACATCAAGGAACACCACCTCCGTGGTGCTCACTGTATGGGTAAATTTCAAGTATCTGTTTAGGGTGTTGATCCAGCAGAGGAATTCCATTAGTCGTTCCATGCTTCCCTTCCAGATGAGCAGCACATCATCAATGTACCGTTTCCAGTACGAAATGTTTCTGCCAAATGGGTTGTTGATAGACTGTATGTTATTAGCCTCAAAATCTGCAACATACAACCCCGCTATGCTGGGAGCAAATGTACTGCCCATCGAGGTACCAGAGCATTGTAAGAAGAGCCGTCCTTGGTAGGCGAAGAAGTTTTCTTTGAGTGCGATTGTTGCGCATTCTGTGATAAATTCTCTGGGAGTATTGTATTCCCAGGTGACAGAGTTCAGAGCAGCTTTTAATACCGTGATTGTCTCATCTTGCGGGATGCTGGTATACAGGCTCTCAATGTCTAAAGTGACCAAGATGATGGTATCTGGCTCAAAGGTGATAGTCTGCAGTTGATATAACAGGCTCTTTGTATCCTTAAGGTATGTCAGTGTATTTTGAACAATAGGTTTGAGGAACTGGTCACAGAAGGTGGACAGGGGTTCCAGTAAGGACCCAATTCCTGACACAATCGGTCGTCCAGGGGGCGGCAGTTTGTTTTTATGGGTCTTCGGAAGAGTATAAAAGTAAGGAATAATGTTCTTACTTATAGAGAGGAAATCAGCTTCATTTTTAGATATATGGCCCCTCGATTCGGCTTCCTTGACCAAGATGGTAATGCGGTTCTGGAGTTCCGGAGAAGGATCCTCGGTAAGTGGAAGGTAATTGTTGATGTCATTTAGTAGGTCCTCACAAACTTTCTCATAGTCCGTCGTATTTTGAATTACAATGCCACCGCCTTTGTCGGCAGGTTTTATTGTGATTGTATTATTGTTTTTGAGTTTCTCCAGTGCTCGATACTCTTCGGCACTGAAATTACCGTAGTTCCGTGGTTCAGGGCTTGTTTCTAAGTCCAGAAACACTGCTTGTTCGAAAGCTGTGATGGCAGCTGGTACAGAATGAGGTGGGGGTACAAATGTTGATTTTGGTCTTAAACCAGTGTCACCTTTACGTATTTCCGCATTAGGGTCCTCTTTTCCTTCGAAGAAGGCTTTAAGTTTTAATTTGCGAAAGAAGTCAGTGAGTTCGCAGTGTAGCTTAAATTTATCGGGGCGGGCTGTGGGTACAAAGCCCAGCCCTTTCTCTAACACTCGCTGTTCCACAGGTGTTAATTGGGTATCCGACAGATTAATAATCTGACTTGCTGGTTGCTCGTCCCTGGTTGCGGTGTCTGGCTCCTGGTCCGGTTCCCGACAGCGTCGTCTGTTTGCCAAGAGACTTGGTTGGGGGTTCTCTTGTTCTTCCCTCTGCCTCTGCGGCCCCGTTCTAAAAAAGGCTGTTGGTATTGATTTTGGGGAGGTGGGTGATGCCAACCTGGGTTCCAACCCATCATTGGGAATTGTGGGTGTGGAAAGGGGAATGGTGGAGGCCCATAACCAGCATGTGGTGCCATTGCCCAACTTGGTGCTTGGTTATGATTCTGGTATCTCTGATTGCCTCTATGGCCCCTGTTTCCTCGTCTCCCTCCTCGTTTGAATGAGCCTGAACTCGATCCGCTGCTATTCGAGGAATTGTCATCTGTTGAATCTAAGTCACTCAGGCCTTTTGCTGTTGCTGTGTAATCCGGAGCAGCGTAAGGGTAAATTTTGTTAAATTCGAATTTTTTGAGATCTTTCTGAAATTTAGTTAATTTCGACTGCAATAGGTTTTCTTTATATTCATTCATTTCACGATTAATCTCATCCAATTTCTTTTTATAACCGGTCACAGTTGTTTTAAATTGTGATTCCGTTTCCTGTATCTCTATCAGTAGGATGTCTGATAGACGCAGGGCAGTCTTGATTATTAGGACGAGCCAGTCACGCGTGCAGTGCCACGCGATCATGGCCCAATCTTTCCGAAATTGCGCATCATCTAAAAAGATGCGGGGGGCATTGGTCACCAGCAGGCCTTTTGGTGCTGAGTTTGAAGAGAGGTATTGCTTCATAATTGTACCATGTAAGATAGTGCGGATACGATCACGTTTTTGTTCCGTTAGTTTCTCCCAGTCTGAGGTGTGTGCTATAGCTTGTGAGATTGCTGGGTCTGCAAAGAGATTGGGATCGGCCATAATGGCATCTATTTCTGCTTCAGAGTAGGTGAGTCCCAGATTCGCCATTATGCAATCGAAAAAAGGGGGTAGTAAATAGTGGGTGGCACTATTTAAGAGGGTAAGGGTAAGCCGGGAGACCGTCTCCTGGCTTAAGTTGGGAAAAAGAAAGAGAGAAACTCTCACAGCTGTGCGCTGCTTAATACTGATCAACAACAAGAGAGATAGGGAGAGTCATGAACACTCTTAGTCCCCAAACTGTATTAGATATCAACAACAAAAGAGTGTTCCTGTACTGTTTAAGGTGGAAGAAGACACAGAGCACAAGGAACCTACAAAGCCCAATTGGTTTGTTAATAAAGCCCTCACTCACCGACCTGGTCGGTGACTTGCTTCATCATCGGGCCCCACCGGGTGTGACCGAATGTCACCCCGGTGTGCTGCGACGCCAGAATTACTGCGGAGCTGGTCTTGTGAGGGTGGGAGGGCTATGTGAAAATTATGTGAATAGTGTAAAGTGGTGACTTAAAATTGCCTTGTATGTATCAAAAAATTAATTTAATCAAAGATCATCAAGGACAAAGTTAAAAAATGTGATGGCGAGTACGGCCAACTAATTGTATGGTCTACTCCCACTAGCATTAAGTGACAATGTGAGTGGTCAACATGAACATGTTTCAGCCGGTGTGGTATAATTAACCTGGCATTCGTCAGGACCTATGGTGTTAAACCTCGGCGGTATGGGCCCTCTAACGCCCACCCAACCAGAGGACTTGAAAGTTAAAAGTCTGTGAAGTGCAAAAAAAGGGGGGCGGGCTTCACCACCCGAAGGTAGGACGCACACACCTCCGGTCTCTAAAGTTTTTAGAGACAAAAATTAAAAAGCACCTGTGGGGATTAAAAACAGACAAACAAAACAAGACAAACAAACAATTAGAATTATTTGTCAATAGGTTCAGGCCAATTTTTTGTGCTCAAGGTGTCAGGGTGCGCAACTCATACAAAATAGCAGAGGTGCGTGGCTCTGCCAGTGGCTGAGACTAACTGGTAGGTAGTCTAGTTTTATGCAGTGACACTCTCATGATAGATTGCCAGATTGTAGGATCTAACAGTGTGAGTGCGCAGGGAGGGTAAGTAGGTGAAAAAGGAGGCGAATGGCAGTGAGAACATTCAGGCAACACTAGATCACTCTGCGATCAATGGGCCAAATGGCCAGTGACCATTCAACACAAACGCGAAGAAAGATGTGAGAAAAGGTAGGTTCTCACTTCACCAGGGATGAAAATCCACCCCATAGACCACGGGAGGGAGGGGACGGCGCATTTGGCACATCCTGAAAGAGAAGCATAAAATGGGAAAGAAAGAGGGACAAAACACCGTCAACAAGCAGTAACGGTACTTAGCTTGCATGGTCGTTTGCATCCAGCATGGTACTCACGCCCACGGCGTCCGTCTCCTGCAGGTACGCCTACTCTGCCCTCGGGACCGGGTCTCGTCGATCCGGAATGAGAGGGTGTGGGTGGTTTTATGAGTCTCCGGTAAGGAAACCCACGTCTCGCGCTTCCGTGGAGGGAGGTGTGCGTCCTGCGCATGCGTGAGGAAAGCGGAGAAAGACTAGAGCGTGAACCTAGTCCGGTCGAGAATACTCACTTCCGGAAAGGCAGGACTGTACGACGCGCATGCGTGCCCCTTCGGTTGTCCTTGTCGAAGCAGAGGGACTCGAGTGATGGGGTTTAATGCGCATGCGCGAAAGACAGGGCTGTACACCGCGCATGCGTGCCCCTTCGGTGGTCCTTGTCGAAGCAGAGGGACTCGAGTGATGGGGTTTAATGCGCATGCGCGAAAGTTTGTCGGCCAGTGTCAGGGGAAGTAAACAAAGCGGGGTTTGTTATGGTGTGCATAGTAAGCCAAAAAACCTTTCTATTGTAAGAAATAGGCAGACATCGCCCATGAAATAGAATTAAAATAGCGATGAGAAAAGAAGATAGCCCATAGGAAATAAGATGAATATTAATTTTTGGGTCTAACTTCTATTGGACAGATAAATGAGGGACACAAGCACCACAGACATCAGAAGTTTACTGGAACAGAATGACTGGAACAGTTACGGATCAGAGGTTACTTTGGTATTACTTCAGGACAGAGCCCCAAGGTATATCATCATTGAGGCCATTGATATGGGTGCCCAGGCGGTATACCCACCGTTGTTCCTTTTCAAATAGTCTTTCAGAGATATTGGTGCCCCCATGGATTTGTTCAATCACAGTCCATTTTAGATCGTTGGTGGTGTGATTAGTTTGTAGAAAGTGATCACTCATTCTTGTCGTTGTTTTTCTGCACCTAATGTTGCTTCTATGCTCACATATCCGTTGTTTAATTTTTCTGGTTGTCATGCCCACATACCGAAGTGAGCATGGGCATGTGATAAGGTACACAACATTTGTGGAATTGCAGTTAGTATGTGCTTTCTGCCACCATGTTTTTCCTGGTTCAAGGGCCAAGGATTTGGTGGGGGCTGTCAGGTGACAGACAGAGCAGTTTGAGCAGGGAAAGTGGCCTGTGACTTTGGGTAGGTTCCATGCATCAGTGACACTCCTCACAGGGGTTCCGAGTATTTCTTTGGGTCTGGTGTGGACCAAGGAATCTTTCAGGCTGTGACCTTTCTTGAAAGAAAACAGTGGTTTCTGCCAATCCTTCTTGCTGCTTGTGATAATTTTCCAATTCTTGTTTATTGACTTTTTCATTTGGTTGGATAGTGCACTGTATGTGGTAACGCAAGTCAAGGGAATTTCCGTTGTTGTTTTTATGGTGGGTTCCAAGAGGGCTTCCCGTGGTTGGTTCCGTGCCCGTTTGAAACCTTTGTTTAGAAGATGATTTGGGTAACCTCTTTGCGTCAGTTTGGTCGTTAGGTCCGTTGATTGTTGTTTGAAATCAACTATGTTGCTACAGTTCCGGCGAATGCGTAAGTATTGTCCGTAAGGGAGATTCTCCCTTAACGGGCGAGGGTGGAAGCTAGAGAACTGTAGCAAGTTGTTTTTGGCTGTGGCTTTATAGTGGGTCTTTGTAGTCAGAGTAGTTCCACTATTTGTGATTACCACATCAAGGAACACCACCTCCGTGGTGCTCACTGTATGGGTAAATTTCAAGTATCTGTTTAGGGTGTTGATCCAGCAGAGGAATTCCATTAGTCGTTCCATGCTTCCCTTCCAGATGAGCAGCACATCATCAATGTACCGTTTCCAGTACGAAATGTTTCTGCCAAATGGGTTGTTGATAGACTGTATGTTATTAGCCTCAAAATCTGCAACATACAACCCCGCTATGCTGGGAGCAAATGTACTGCCCATCGAGGTACCAGAGCATTGTAAGAAGAGCCGTCCTTGGTAGGCGAAGAAGTTTTCTTTGAGTGCGATTGTTGCGCATTCTGTGATAAATTCTCTGGGAGTATTGTATTCCCAGGTGACAGAGTTCAGAGCAGCTTTTAATACCGTGATTGTCTCATCTTGCGGGATGCTGGTATACAGGCTCTCAATGTCTAAAGTGACCAAGATGATGGTATCTGGCTCAAAGGTGATAGTCTGCAGTTGATATAACAGGCTCTTTGTATCCTTAAGGTATGTCGGTGTATTTTGAACAATAGGTTTGAGGAACTGGTCACAGAAGGTGGACAGGGGTTCCAGTAAGGACCCAATTCCTGACACAATCGGTCGTCCAGGGGGCGGCAGTTTGTTTTTATGGGTCTTCGGAAGAGTATAAAAGTAAGGAATAATGTTCTTACTTATAGAGAGGAAATCAGCTTCATTTTTAGATATATGGCCCCTCGATTCGGCTTCCTTGACCAAGTTGGTAATGCGGTTCTGGAGTTCCGGAGAAGGATCCTCGGTAAGTGGAAGGTAATTGTTGATGTCATTTAGTAGGTCCTCACAAACTTTCTCATAGTCCGTCGTATTTTGAATTACAATGCCACCGCCTTTGTCTGCAGGTTTTATTGTGATTGTATTATTGTTTTTGAGTTTCTCTAGTGCTCGATACTCTTCGGCACTGAAATTACCGTAGTTCCGTGGTTCAGGGCTTGTTTCTAAGTCCAGAAACACTGCTTGTTCGAAAGCTGTGATGGCAGCTGGTACAGAATGAGGTGGGGGTACAAATGTTGATTTTGGTCTTAAACCAGTGTCACCTTTACGTATTTCCGCATTAGGGTCCTCTTTTCCTTCGAAGAAGGCTTTAAGTTTTAATTTGCGAAAGAAGTCAGTGAGTTCGCAGTGTAGCTTAAATTTATCGGGGCGGGCTGTGGGTACAAAGCCCAGCCCTTTCTCTAACACTCGCTGTTCCACAGGTGTTAATTGGGTATCCGACAGATTAATAATCAGACTTGCTGGTTGCTCGTCCCTGGTTGCGGTGTCTGGCTCCTGGTCCGGTTCCCGACAGCGTCGTCTGTTTGCCAAGAGACTTGGTTGGGGGTTCTCTTGTTCTTCCCTCTGCCTCTGCGGCCCCGTTCTAAAAAAGGCTGTTGGTATTGATTTTGGGGAGGTGGGTGATGCCAACCTGGGTTCCAACCCATCATTGGGAATTGTGGGTGTGGAAAGGGGAATGGTGGAGGCCCATAACCAGCATGTGGTGCCATTGCCCAACTTGGTGCTTGGTTATGATTCTGGTATCTCTGATTGCCTCTATGGCCCCTGTTTCCTCGTCTCCCTCCTCGTTTGAATGAGCCTGAACTCGATCCGCTGCTATTCGAGGAATTGTCATCTGTTGAATCTAAGTCACTCAGGCCTTTTGCTGTTGCTGTGTAATCCGGAGCAGCGTAAGGGTAAATTTTGTTAAATTCGAATTTTTTGAGATCTTTCTGAAATTTAGTTAATTTCGACTGCAATAGGTTTTCTTTATATTCATTCATTTCACGATTAATCTCATCCAATTTCTTTTTATAACCGGTCACAGTTGTTTTAAATTGTGATTCCGTTTCCTGTATCTCTATCAGTAGGATGTCTGATAGACGCAGGGCAGTCTTGATTATTAGGACGAGCCAGTCACGCGTGCAGTGCCACGCGATCATGGCCCAATCTTTCCGAAATTGCGCATCATCTAAAAAGATGCGGGGGCATTGGTCACCAGCAGGCCTTTTGGTGCTGAGTTTGAAGAGAGGTATTGCTTCATAATTGTACCATGTAAGATAGTGCGGATACGATCACGTTTTTGTTCCGTTAGTTTCTCCCAGTCTGAGGTGTGTGCTATAGCTTGTGAGATTGCTGGGTCTGCAAAGAGATTGGGATCGGCCATAATGGCATCTATTTCTGCTTCAGAGTAGGTGAGTCCCAGATTCGCCATTATGCAATCGAAAAAAGGGGGTAGTAAATAGTGGGTGGCACTATTTAAGAGGGTAAGGGTAAGCCGGGAGACCGTCTCCTGGCTTAAGTTGGGAAAAAGAAAGAGAGAAACTCTCACAGCTGTGCGCTGCTTAATACTGATCAACAACAAGAGAGATAGGGAGAGTCATGAACACTCTTAGTCCCCAAACTGTATTAGATATCAACAACAAAAGAGTGTTCCTGTACTGTTTAAGGTGGAAGAAGACACAGAGCACAAGGAACCTACAAAGCCCAATTGGTTTGTTAATAAAGCCCTCACTCACCGACCTGGTCGGTGACTTGCTTCATCATCGGGCCCCACCGGGTGTGACCGAGGCAGAGACATGAGAGGAGCTTGGACTTCGTATAGAGGAGGAAGCTATAGCTACATTTCCGCCAACGCACCCTTCTCGCTTGCGGTTGCAGCGAGAAAGGGTTTTTGTTTTTGCATCGCGTAGTGGAAGATTGGAGGTCCAAAGATACAGTAATCCTCACCTTGAAACCTTTTCTTCTACTTCTGGAAGTGGTGCAATATGAATGGCGAAATAATGGAGT
Source organism: Lissotriton vulgaris (assembly GCF_964263255.1). NCBI lineage: Eukaryota > Metazoa > Chordata > Amphibia > Caudata > Salamandridae > Lissotriton > Lissotriton vulgaris. The sequence continues at coordinate 1,715,294,039 of NC_141685.1, read as the reverse complement.
TTCTTACACTATACCTTTAATAGAGCCAGAAAGGTTTGCACTGGTTTGGAGTTAAGTCTACATACCGGTAAGCCTCGGAAGAGGTTGGACTTGTTCCTGATATATCCTTTTTTGTGTGTTCCGTTTAGTTGGGCCCAGCTAGGAATACGTTCTTGTTATCTTAGTGTTTCGTTTTTTGGATGAACTGGTATCGTTATAAAGACTATACCGAATCCTTCTGCTCCAGTGCCCCGAATTGACATTGGTTTACTCTGGAGAAGTTACAGCTTCTGGGTTACTGGAGAGAGTCCTTTTATGATTTCCAGGGAATGGAAATAAGGGTACATTACCTGTTTGTGTGTTCTTGATATTTCCATTCAGAGTGCATGTGAACAAATATTAATCTTTGGTCTGTCTTTAGGAAGCAAAACCATATAGAGAAGTTTCGAAGCAGAGAGGAAGGGCTCACATACTGATTCATGGGGTAGGTAGAGGTTCATTAGCGAGAATGAAATGAGAGTAGTTAGGATACATGTTTCAATTCTTTATTTTTGTCGTTTCAGCTATCCCTTCCGTTCCTGTCCCTTCCCTTACCTTTCCCTCGCTTGATTACCTCTATGCTCTGTGTTGTTGTAATAGTCAGAGTGTGGGGAAATCAGGAGGTGGACCCCTTTCAGCATCACCCTCATCCCAAGGAGGAAACAATTGTGACAAAATCACATACCAAAGAAATATACCCCCCCTGGTCAGGGGGTGCTTAAAGATGCCTACCCTAGATGATGGTATGCAGGCCTTGTTGGTTGTACAGCAAGAATTAGTGAATTCCCGGGCTGAAACAGCGGCCCTTAAGGAAAGGGTGGATAGACAAACCCGTAATCCTTTTGATGCTTCAGGGGGTACTCCCCAGATACAGGTCACAGTGCCTCCTCCTATTCCGTTGGCCAGCCCTGAGCGTTATGCTGGGGACAGTCTTAAAATACAAACCTTTTTGACTTAAATAACTTTGCATTTTTCATGTAGACCGGCTTGTTTTGCCACCAACCTGTCTAGGGTAGCTTTTGCTATCCCCTATCTTACTGGAGATGCTGCTAACTGGGCGGTTCCTCTGGTTCGTAATGATGACCCCTTAATGACAGACTGGGTAGCGTTTCGGAGAGAGTTCGAGGTGGTTTTCGATAGGCGGGCAACCACTCTCTCTCTGCAGATTGTGATTTGTTGGGCTTGCGTTAGGGGGGAAAAGACCTTGTGACTTATATGACCACCTTCAATCGTCTGGTAGTGGAAACTGCATGGCCAGAAGAGAAGAGGATGGCGTTGTACTACCAGGGATTGAATGAGGAAATCAAAGATGTGTTGGCCCACATTGACCCTCAGCCCACTAGCTGTGTCGATCTTATTAATCTTACTTTGAGTTTGGATCATCGTCTCTCTGAGCGGGGGGGAGAGTGCCGGAGGAGTGATAGAACAAGTGGTGTGTTTGAGGTTGTTGGCTCACCTATCAAGAAAGAAACAGAACCAGAAGCTATGGAAGTTGGGGCTGTTCGCCCCCCTTTAACTAAGGTGAAAAGAGAAAGCAGACGTGCGCAAGGATTATGTATGTACTGCGGTAAGAAGTTGCATTATGTGCGTGATTGCACTATGAAATCAAAGAAAAGGAGTCCTTTTTTTCTGTAAAAAAAGGTGGCTGTTAAGTCAGCCAAGGGTACTTCCAAAGGACAGGAAAGTAGTGAGAGGCCTGAGCGAGATGAAACGTCTGTTAAAGAGTGGAGAATACGTTCCCTAGAGGTGCCAGATAGAACGGGTTCTGAGTCACATGTTGTGTTGTCCATGTTCTTGGCAATAGGTCAGCAACAACATCCGGTACGCTCTATGGTAGACTCTGGTGCTACCGGGAATTTTATAGAATATGGCTTAGTGAAGCTTTTGGGGCTTGTTAAAGTGCCCACTCATAGACCTGAAACTGTTTTGGCAGTGGATGGTACCCTTTTGAAATCTGGTCCTATTGTGGAGCATACTGAATTGTTGGAACTGTCTCTTTGGGGACAACCTTGGGATCATATGGAGAACATCAGGTTAAATATGATAGACGCCCCACAATATGAGATCATATTAGGAATGCCATGGTTGTGGCAACACAATCCAACCATGGATTGGAAGTTGAAAACCATTCAGTTCGATTCAGATCAGTGCATAGCTCAATGTATGAAAAGAAAGTATGACTCGCACACGATGTCATTGACTCAGGCTTTCCAGGTAGCTACAGCAGCAGAGAAGGAGGTTGTTTTGCCCTTAGAATATCATGGGTATCAGGATGTGTTCAGCGAAGTGGAGGCAGAAAGACTCCCGCCTCACCGCGACTATGATTGTCGTATCGATTTGGTGGAGGGGGCTAGGGTACCGTCATGCCGAGTGTATGCGTTGTCGGATTCCTAAACAAAGCACTTGAAGGCTTATCTGGACCATTTATGTTCTTTGGGTTTATCCGCCCATCACGCTCCCCGGTGGCTTCACCTCTTTTCTTTATTTCAAAAGCGAATGGCGAGTTACGGGTATGTATCGATTTTAGACGGATGTACCATGTTACAACGCATACCATTACAACTACCTACTGTTACAATGCGACCATTACAACGCATACCATTACAACGCATAGCGCTTTGAGGTGCTGGATAGTGGTAAGTATAATTTACTATTCTAACTCCAGTCCCCGTGGACACTAGGGAAGGTGTTGGATAGTAAATTATACTTATTCCCTATCCTAGAGCGCCCCCCAGCGCAATGCGTTGTAATGGTATGCGTTGTAAAAGTTGCGTTGTAACAGTAGGTAGTTGTAAAAGTTGCGTTGTAACAGGTGTATACCTTTTAGACAGCTGAATAAAATCACAATCAAAAATCGCTATCCTCTTCCGCTCATCCCCATCCTGCTGGATCAAGTGAAGGAGGCCAACATTTACACACGGTTGGATTTGCGAGGCGCGTACCATTTGGTGCGCGTTCGGGCTGGGGACGAGTGGAAAACCGCGTTCATAACTCGTTTTGGCTTGTTCGAGTACCTTGTGATGCCGTTTGGGCTCTGTAATGCCCGGCGGCATATCAGTACTCTCTTAATGACATCATGAAAGACTACATCGACCAATTCATAGGTATTTATATTGATGACATCCTGATCTACTCGAATACCCCAGCTCAACATGTCAGTCAGGTTATTCTAATACTGAAAAGATTGCAGGAACATAGCTTTTACTGTAAACTCAGTAAGTGTGAGTTTGGGGTCACTGAAGTAGAGTTTTTGGGTGTGGTTTTGAGTCCTCAGGGTTTCCGGATGGCAGACAGAAAGGTGGCAGCTGTGCGAGAGTGGCCTATTCCTAGGAGTGTGAGAGATGTCCAATGTTTCCTAGGCTTCTCCAATTATTACAGGAGGTTTATCTCACATTTTTCACAGCTAGCCTCTCCAGTAACCCGGTTGTTAAGAAAAGGTGTATCTTTTTGTTGGACCCCTGAAGCCATGGTGTCTTTGATCAGTTGAAAGAGGCTTTCTGCTCAGCCCCCATTCTCCGACACCCTGAATCAGACGTTCCCTTTGTGGTGGAAGCAGATGCCTCGGATGTGGCGATAGGGGCTGTTCTATCGCAAAGAGACAAGCTAACAGGTCAATTGCACCCTATAGCATATCTGTCTCGGAAACTTAATCCTGCAGAAGTGAATTACACGGTGGCTGAGAAGGAACTTCTTGCTGTAAACAGAGTGTTTCAGGAATGGAGGCACTATCTTTGGGGGGTCTACATCCTGTTACGGCGTATTCAGACCATCAAAACCTGCAGTACCTGAAGACAGCCAGGCACCTCTCACAACGGCAAATGCGCTGGATGTTGTTTTTTGCGGAGTACGACTTAACAATCACTTTTCGTCCCGGTACAGAAAACAGAAAGGCAGACTCCCTGTCTAGACAGTCTGACTCTGAATCATCTGCAAAAGGAGAGCCCTTATCGATCTTATCACCAGAGATGGTGTTGTGTTCCACAACAGCAGAAACATTTTTGGACACAGTCCGTAACCATCGTTCATTGGGACAATGGCGGCAGTGGGTCGCAAAGGAGAAGCAGAGGTTTCTCAAACATGGTTTACCGATGCGTGATAACAAACAGTTCCTTCCCACACATGCTCTCCGTTTGATGGCCTTCAATTGGTGTCACAACGCTGTGGTTGCAGGTCATTCTGGTCATCAAAAAACTATTCATGCTTTGCAGAAACAATTTTGGTGGGAGGGCCTGACAAGAGATGTGAAGATCTGGATTGACCAGTGTGAAACCTGTGCTAGGGCGAAAGGAGAACAAACAAAGAGTAAGGGTCTTCTGATGCCTCTTCTGACCCCTCCAAGACCATGGCAGGTGATTAGTATGGACTTTGTTTTAGGGTTGTCAATGGACAAGGGTTGTGATGCTATCCTGGTTGTGGTGGATAGCATGACAAAATGGGACATTTCATCCCTTGTAGGAATCTACCTATGGCTGCACAAACCGCTCAATTGCTACGGACACAGGTGGTTCGGTTACATGGGATCCCAAAAGTTATCATTTCTGAACGAGGCCCACAATTTGTAGCTCGTTTCTGGCACATGTGGTGTAAGGCGTTACACATGAAGGATGCCTTGTCAACCAGTTTTCATCCTCAGTCTGATGGTCAGACAGAGAGACAGAATAAGACTCTTAAGAAATGCTTGCGATGCTATGCTGAAGAGGCGGAAGAGTCCTGGGTGTCTTTGTTGTGGTTAGCTGAACTGTCCTACAACAATGCTTGGCATTGTTCTACCGGAGAGACTCCGTTTCGAGCTAACATCAGATATCACGCAGATGCACTGCCCATCACCATCCCTAGTGAGGTGCAGAACCACCCCACCGTTGCGGCCCAGATGAAAGCCCTGCTGCAAATCCATAGACGCATACAGAGGCACTTGGTGAGAGCGAAAACATCTTACAAGAAGTGGGAAGATAGGCATTGGCAGGAGAGACCGGCGTATCTAGTGGGAGATGGGGTATGGTTATCAACAAGAACATCCGCTTCCATTTTCGCAGTATATTCCATCCACGTTTCATCGGGCCGTGCGAGATTGTTCGTGTCGTAAACCCGGTGGCGTATAAGCTGAAGTTGAGGATCCATCCGGTCTTTTACAGTTGCCTGCTCAAACCTGCCCGAGTTGGTCGGCGGAGAGGGGTTCCTCATGTGATGAGAGAGGGCCAACTGGAGTACGAGATGAGGCATATCTTGGATTCCCGCTTCCGGAATGGACAGGTGTGGTACTTGGTTTCCTGGAAAGGTTACACTTCGGAGGATGATTTGTGGGAGCCAAGTACCGGAGTGCATGCTCCTCATGCAGTGAAGTTGTTTTATGCCCGGAATCAGGGGAAGCCTGGTGCTAGGAGGCGCTAGAGGGGGAAGGCATACGATCATGATCTGCTACATGGCGCCTACCTGACTACAACTCCCAGGATGCAAACTTAGTAGGAGGAGTTCAGGGCATATACCACAGCGGATCACCAGGGCGCGCTGTATGTGATTTACAATTCTGAACCTTGTTTGTTTCTGTAATGGTTCCGTGCTGTGGAGCTGCTCGTTTGGAATTTTGGAGTTGAGAACGCGCTTCAGTGATCTTTCGTACTTGTTACTAGTGTGACTTTTATTTGGAAGGTTTCCAGCGATAAGAACTTTGTTTCCGTTCCTTTCCACTTACGGCTGCAGCGAGAAAGGAGTTGTGCGTTATCGGCTGAGACATGTTCTGTTCGGGGAATTAGACAAGCAGAGGACATTCCATCTACGACCCCGCTCTTTCACCCTTCTCGCTTGCGGCGGCAGCAAGGAAGGGCTTTGTGCTGCGTGTTCTTAGGCAGAGACACTGAAGTAATTCGGGGTTCCCAAGGCCTACACGCTCCGGAGATACCCACTTACACTCAAGAACTGTTGGCACGGAAACTGTAAAAGGCAAAGAACAAGTTTATTAAGACCCCATGGGGTGGTGGTACACTCAAACAGCACCCTTCGGTAATGCAAGAGGTATCACACCGAACATCGGTGTGACCCCGTTTATATACAGTTTGGGGCAATAAAAAGATAGGCGGCACAAGTTAAAACACATTTTTAGGGACATATATGGTCATGTTTTGGAATACTGCCAGCTCATTGGAGGGGGCACAACTCCGCTGGTCAGTTTGGTGCACATTCCTGAAGGTTTACGGGTCAGTGGGGACTGCGCATGCGTGGCTTGACCAGTACTAAAAATAGCCTGTTGCTGGGCAGACAAGAGTGGTCAGTGGAACGGACAACGGACTAAAGGGCACGCCGGCCACGAGGCCGCTCATGGTCTAAGATGGCCGCCACAACATTCAAAATGGCGTTATCGTATATAGCCAAGTTAAGGAGGACAACGTGTAGGTTCAGCTAATCGCTAATGCGGCCGGGCCAATTTACGACAGACGACCCTTTTAGCGTTTAGCTGAATCTACCTCAAAATGAACATAATCAGGATGTTCGTCCTCGATGTCTATTAACATAATTTGTGTCACCTCTTTGTGCAGCATCATTTTGTCATGGGCAAGAGCTCGCCTTGATGGTAAACAAGCTGATAAACACATCGAACATAAGGCTGGGCCACATTGAATACATAGTCATATAAAAAACATTGCTCCCACAAGTATACAAAGAATTGTCAACAGTTTCCAGCCCCAAGTTGCAATCATAGACCAGAACCATCCCGAAAGTGTCCAAGTTCCATTGTCCGGGTGTATTTCAGCAGCTATTTTATGAAGCTTGGAAATAGCATCATACACAGATGGAGAATTGTCCGGAACATATACGCAACAGCTGCTTCCGATAATTCTACACGCCCCCCCACGATCAGCCAAAACAACGTCTAATACCATTCGATTTTGGAGGGTGACAATTCTGGAAATCTGTAGTTCCTCGGTAATATTCCCCAGAGCAATAGCAGTGTCATTCGCAACAGCCTCGACAACACGTGTCAGTCGTCTGATTTTCCGGCTGTTCAGTGCGGCCCCCACAAAGGAGAATAGTCCCAGATTAAAATCCACATACTGTTGTAATGCAGTGTCCGTTTGGTCAATGTCCTCCAGGGCAACAGTTCGTTTAACCCTATTCAAAACGAAATCATGATACAATGTATAATCGTTGTGGTACATCGGGGGAGCAATGAATACAGGGGGTAACACAAACGATACGTAGCACGTGCCCAACCACCCCACTGGAAGCTGATGGTATCCCTTCGTTCCACAAATAAAGTATGTATTTCGTGATGCAACAAATGAAATGCCATTCGGACTATCAAACGTGAGAGTAATGTTACATTCGCTTTTTCCCACTGCAATCGAGCCCTTATTTCTGATACATAAATCGGCTTTTGTAGCAATGACATTTATGACATGAGCACTAGATACATTAACGTTCCGCTGATTGCTGTATACACGTGGGGCAGATACATTGTCAGGCCTATACTCCTCCCATTCGAAACGAGTACCCTCAGCCCGGGGAAACCCATCCTTGTCATGGGAACATACTCTATTCAAACGGAAAAGCACCCCCCCTTTAGTTGGCCATCTCAGAGTAAAAAGGAGGGTGTACCAGGCGTTGCATGACCCATTATGTGAAAACGGGAGTGGAATAAGTGGGGTGCCCCCTCTCTTCTGGTGCCCAGGCAACATCCCGCACACCCAGCAATTCGAGGTATTGGTCATGTTATGTGTGTGGTGAAGGATCTGAATGAAGCTGTTATTTAAGTACGTCTGGCGATGGCGCTCTTCATGGAAAGGCAGTGTAAAATGAAAATGTTCAGACGGTGCCGGGGTAGTCGGCAGCAAATGTTCACGTACAGGCACCACAAGTTCGACTACCCAGGCTATAACAGCTATCACCACAATAGTCAAAACAAAGAGAAAGGCACCCAATATTTTCTTATCACGAGATGCCGTTGATGCCATAGTTCAAGAATGTTCGTGCAACGTCTCAGATGGCACAAATTGTTCACAAATTGTTCACAACGTCTCAGATACACGTACGTGTATACCTAAAAAAGAAAAAATGCGGTGCTGAACTCCGAGGTAGCCGTTGTTTTCTTCTCCGGGCCAAGACGGGTGTCGCTACTCTGGCAGAACTGATCCCCCCCCCTTGGAATTCCCGGTTTCCGTTTCACAAACCTGGAGCGGTAACCAACCAGTCATTAAAAAAGGAGCAAAAAAAAAATCTTCTTATCGTGGACGCAAGTCGTAGCGCTCTCTTCCGGTGGCAGATTGGTCCGGGAAGGCTCCCTCCACTTCGGCCAACGTCACAGCTGGGCTCTTCTCTTTCTCCAAGATCTCCTTATAATCAGTCAACACAGCAGGAGTCACCAGATCCGGAGAGACACGGCGACAATGTGTCGAATGCACCCACCGCTTCCTGTTTGTCACTCGTACTGCGGTACGGGTCGCAAGGAGGACCTGCTCGGGGCCCTTCCACCTGGGCTCTAGACTGCTTGCTCTCTCAAACGAGCGGACCATTACATGGTCACCAGGACGAAGATCATGGCCCTCTCCAGTAGAGTTGTCAGGGAGCGCTTCTCGAACCTGTTGATGAATAGAGAGCAAATCATTTGTTAATCGTGCCAAATAATCATTCATCATAACACAAGGCACATCATGTATTAATCGCGGCTTGGGCACCCCCCAGATATTCATAGGGTGGCCAAACACCACCTCATAGGGCGTAAGGCCAGTTCGTGAGTGGGGTACTGATCTAAGAGATAGTAGCGCTAGCGGCAAAGCATCTGGCCACTTCAACGATGTAGACGCCACAATTTTGGCCAGCTTAAGCTTCAACGTGGCATTGTACCGCTCGACCAAACCTGCTGACTGAGGGTGGAATACAGCGTGGAACTTCTGCTGAATCCCTAACCCCTTCAGTACGTATTCCACAATCTTTCCAACAAAATGGGGCCCATTATCGCTCCACAAAAATTTGCAAACTCCAAAGCGAGGAAAGAATTCCTTAAGCAACACCTTAGCCGTTGTCAAAGCCGTATTGTCTTTCGTGGGGTAGGCCTCAACCCATTTGCTAAAAGCACATACCACCACTAGGACGTACTTCAGGTTATTGCAGCGCTCGAGTTGGATGTAATCCATTTGAAGCACCTCAAACGGTGCAGAAGGTGGAACGAACCCTCCTTTCGGAGTATGAGTCCCCTTTCCAGGATTGTGTTGCAAACATACCAGGCAGGTCTGCACTACTCTCTTTGAAGTATTAGCAATCTCGGGATGTTCCCAAACTCGTGTTAAAAGCCGAGTGATTGCAAGAGCTCCGACATGAGCCAGTCCATGTGTCATCTGGACCATCGCCTGTAAGTAAGCCGCAGGCAATTTCCACTTCTCCATGTCTTTGCTTCTCCAACAACCCTCGTCATCTAGTACCCCATCTGCTGCCCAAGCCGCAAGTTCAGATTCTGTGGCTGATTTTTGAATATCCCGTATTTCTGCTCTAGCATCACTCCATCGCTCAGCCTGTGATTGTACCACGTACATGGGGGAGCTAGTTCGGGACATAGCCGTTTGCCTTGCTATGCTGTCTGCAAAGGCATTTCCTTGACCCACTTTATCCGTAATCTTTTTATGGGCACTGCACTTCACTATCGCTACTTTCTTAGGGCAAAGCAACGCATTTAGGAGATCACGCACTAGCTCTCCGTGCATAATGTGCTCTCCGTGTGATGTCAGAAACCCGCGTTCCCTCCAAAGCAGCCCGAAGTCATGGGCCACTCCAAAGGCATACCGGCTGTCCGTGTATATGTTCACACATAATCCGGCACTCAATTCACAGGCTCTTGTTAAAGCTATCAGCTCTGCTGCCTGAGCCGATTTTTGTGGTATACTAGCTGTTTCTACCACTGTCTTAAGCGTCGTGATCGCATATGCTGCGGAGGTCGTACCATCTGGCAGCCTTAAACACGATCCATCAACCCACAGTTCCCCATCCACATCTGGAAGTGGCACATCCTGTAAATCGACACGACCCTTTGTCTGTTCCTCGGTCAGGAAAACACAGTCATGATGTTTTTCTTCCTGACCCTCCTCGGCCGGATAGGGCAATAAAGTGGCGGGGTTCAAAGTAGCGCATCTTTTCAGTGTAATATGTGGCGCTAAGAGTGTTAGCTCATATCCTGTTAGCCGTGCACTCGTAAGGTATTGAGTCTTTGTTTGGTTTAACAGGGCATCTACTGCGTGAGGGACTAACACCAACAATTTGTGTGATAACACTATGGCCTCACTCTGCCGTATGGCTACTGCTGTTGCTGCTACCGCTCGAAAACACCCAGGCAACCCTTGTGCTACAGGATCCAAAATGGCAGAGAAGTATGCACATGGTCTCCGCTTATCCCCGTGTAATTGCACTAACACTGACAACGCGCACCCATCATTCTCGTGCACGTACAATGTGAAAAGTTTCGTGTAGTCTGGTGTACCTAACACGGGTGCGGAACAAAGGGCCTGCCTCAACTGCTCAAAAGCTCTCTGACATTCATCTGTCCACTCAAGAGGCATCGGTGTAGCTTTGGACAGTAATGCCAGCAAGGGTTTTATGATATGTGAAAAACCCATGATCCATTGTCTACAAAAGGACGTTAACCCTATGAAGGCACGCACATCTCTCTGCGTGCGGGGGACTGGTGTGTCTAAAATTGCTTGAATTCGATCAGATGTTAATGCACGCCCCTCCTTAGACAACAGATGACCGAGGTAGGTCACCTGGGGTCTGCAATATTGGAGCTTTTTCTTGGAAACCTTGTGATTGTGCTGTGCCAAAAAGGAAAGCAACGCAAGCGTACTCTGTTCACATTGCACATAGGAGTCAGCGGCAAGCAGGAGGTCATCCACGTACTGGATGAGCGCAACGCCAGACTGCAATTTAAAGGAATCTAGTTGCCGTTTCAAAGCCTGGCTGTAGATGCTAGGGCTTTCAGTATATCCCTGGGGAACACGACAAAATCTATACGATTTATTATTGAGTGTAAAACCAAACAGATATCTGCTATCAGGGTGAACAGGGATGGAAAAGAACGCATTCTTTAAGTCAATAACGCTAAAGGTGGTGGCCGTCGGTGGAACCAAGGTAAGCAAGGTCGTGATATCAGACACCACCGGGTATTGGGGAATGACAATTTTGTTTATCTCACGCAAATCAATAATAAATCGATAGATCTTGCCATCTGAGTCTCTCTTAAGAATCGGTAGAATAGGGCTGTTACAAACATTATAAGGGACCTCCTCCACCACCCCTGCAGAAATCAAATCCTGCACAATATGCGTCAATGCAATTTCACCTTCCCTCGAAATCTTATACTGTGGCACTCGTGGTAGAGGGGCCCCCTCCTTAACAGTAATGTGTATTGGTGGAATACGCATCTCTCCCACATCCGAATCTGAGGTCGCCCACAACGTGTGCGGTAGAGAGGCCAAAGCAGGGATGTCTAAAATGGCATAAAATCTGTCAGGGTCAGGGTAATTGTCATTCAGAATAACCCGCACTTAGGCGTGGGCGGAAAATCCGTTCCGCTCGCGGATTTTGCGGATTTTCGGGAAATCCGCAATCCGCGAGATTTGCGAATTTCCCGCAAAATCCGCAAATCCGCGAGCAGCGGATTTTGCTCGCACTGCTCGCACTGTTCGCGTGAGTTCGCGCCCCGCGAATAAGTGCAAAATTGCAGAAATACGATCTTAGCAAAACTGAAAGTAACTACTTACCAGGTTCAAAAGTTCAGGCTCATCATTAGTAGCCATTTCCTGGAGTGCTTCCTGAGGGGCCCCTCCAGAGTTCAGTTGCCAGTTGAAACTAGTATGTGACCCTGCTCTGAACCTCAGAATAGTTACACATATGCCACAAAGGTCCTGAATTACAGCTAAGGGAGACAAGCAGGAGCCAGGCTGGAAGTTAAAATCCATTAATCAGCCCCTAATTCATTATTGTCAGTTGGGGCAGGGCAGGTGTTGTAACTAATTTTGCAACAATGAAAGCACTTAGCAAGTGCAAAAGATCACTAATCAGGGCGCACTAAGGAAGCAGGTGCCAGCTAAAAAAATATTCTGTGACACATGAATCAGCCCCAAATTAATTCAGGTCACTTGAGGCAGGGAAGGTGTGCTTTGCTTTGCCGAAAATAATGTACACTGGACAACCAGAGGGTGTGGTGATGAAACAGAGGGTGGCATGGGTGGGCCAGAGGGTGGCATGAGTAGTCAGAGAGTGGCAGTGGTGTCAGAGAGTGGCAGTGATGAAGAAGAGTGTCCCAAACAGGCTGGACACGTAGAAACAACAAGTTCGCGAAACTTGCGACCCGACAGGTAAGTTCGCAATTTGCGAAAGTGTACAAAACCCTCGCGAACTGGCAGAAACACGGGCGAACACAAAAAAAAAAAATCCGCAAATTCGCGGGAATTCGCGGATTTTGCGGATTGCGAATCCGCAAATCCGCAAAATTCGCGAACGCGAGATCCGCAAAATTCGCTCATGCTTACCCGCACTCCCTCTGGAGCGCAACGTATTGTCGCTCGAAAATATTTAAGCAAATCAATGCCCAGGATATTGTCTGGGGTATGGGGAGATAACAAAAATTGGCCAAAACTAAAGTATTTGTCAATGCATAGTGCAAGGGGCTTGGACAATGGGCTGGGGGAGGGTGTGCCATCAAACCCTACACACGTAATCATTTCGCCAGACAGGGGAGCCCTCGGAACCAAGTTTTTCGACAGAGCGCTACGAGTAGCCCCTGTGTCGACTAGAAATTGATCAGTAGAACCCAAAATACCCGCTGTTACATATGGACCTTGCTGATCTACCGGCACTTCAACTGATTCCTTACCCCATCCTACGCAATCCTATGCATGCACATAATCCTGGTGTTCCACATTCTCTCCTTCCGAAATCTGATATTGATTCCGTCTATCAAACGTATTTCGTTCGTCCTGGCCACGGCCCCTCTCCTCAACCTGTCTACGATCACCTCCGCCACCTCTCGTTCCAGTATAACCTCCTCTTGACCTTCCACTTCCTCGACCACGCTGACTACGCTGTTCGCGGAGTACCGGACAATCTTCAGCCCAATGCCCAAACTCCTTACAATACGCACACTGATCCTCCGCTATGTCCGTACGACCATACGATGCGTTTCCTCCACCTCGTCTACCTCTATCATTCCCTCTACCCTGTGTTCCCCGAACCTGCGCCAACATCACCTTCGTTTTCAATTCCTTCGCCTTTTTCTCTACACTTTCTTTAGCCTCCACTTCCTGCCGCTCATAATACTGAGCCATAGTTAACAAGGACGCAGGGGTCGCCGTGGCCCAGGAACTTTCACTCGACTTCAATCGCTTTGCAATCTCTGGTAAGAGATTAGCCACATACTTATCTACAAACAAATGCCGACCCATATCGTCAGTTAAAGATTGACCACTGTAATCATGAAACGCCTCCTCGAAGCGTGTAAAGAAATCTGAGACCGTTTCATCGGGTTTCTGCTTACACGACGTTAACATGGTCCAATCAATCTTTTTGGAGGGAACAAGCGTTTTTAATTTATTCAAGATAGCTGCCGGAAGGTCTAGAATTAGCTGACAAGGCTTACATGCTGGTTCTCTATCCAGATCTGCAGCATTTATTTCTTTCCATGTTCCCCCCAATATCGTTTCATCATTATTTTTACGAATTTGCCTCCACATATCAGGTGGTAAAATTAGCCCAAAAAACAAATCTATAGCCACAATGCCATGACATCTGCTCTATTCCATGGCGTGTATACCCAATTATACACAAAATACCCTTTTGCATCCTTCGACAATTTATCATCATCCGTACCTTCCCCTTTAGGTGGAACATACAAAGGCGCAGCTTCACGCATATACATAACATGCAACGCAGAACTCTTATCTGAACCACGGAGAGAGCACTCTTTAGCCCGCCTGTTATTCTCCAATTCGGACTCCTTTTGCCTCCGTTTCCGTTCCTCCCGCAATTGGGTTGTCTCATCCCGCAGCTTGATCAATTGCTTGAACAGGTCGTCAACATCTGAAAGATCAAAATCACCTTTAGCCAAATTCTCACGATACACTGACAACACTTTAGGCTCTAACGTATCAGAAAGTTCACGATATGCGTTTACAACTTCATCCGCCAGACTGGACAGAAAATACATTAATTCAAGATCCGACCACCCTTTCTTTTCTGTTAACAACTGCTCCTGAGTAACACAATGCTTATTCACTTTACGAGCCCAACTGCGTAAATGAGCGGACCTCTCCGCAGTAAACCTGAGAGCCGATACCCCCTTCTGGCTCAACTGATCCTGTCCATCATCCTCGGAATCCGCAGCCGGAGCCGTCGGCGAAACGTACGGAGGCGGTGACCGATCTAACAAAGAAAAATCATCAATTTCATTATTAAGGACAGGATAAAGTGGTCGGCGAATAGGAAATTGACCAGTCGTTTGCAATTTACGTTCCCGTTCCTCCCTTTCTTTCTTCTCCTGAGCCTCCTTTTCCTCAAGCTGTAAAGCCTTATCCCGAGCAGCCTTACGTTGCTCTTTGTCCGCCAAGGCAACCTCACGCTTCATTCGCTCACGCGCCGCTTTCTCCCACATTCGCACACAATCAAACATATTTTGTCTAGACCTGCGTTGAAACAGACATTGCTCTACAAATTGTATTTTACTCAAATCGTAGGACCCGTGTAGAGGCCACTGCAATTCAGGATCGGCCTTAGTGTATTTATGCCATAATTTACTGTACATAATAGGGGGAAGGCCACATTTTATGTACATTTCCTATTTGGTGTTCCCTCTGGGGGAGCCGGCTGTGATTCCGCTAACCTAATTGAGGTACCTTCTCCAAGACAACACATTCCTCGGAGTGTGCTAAAAACAGGCATGTTCAAAAAGTATCACGGAAACGTGACACCGGACAAAATGGCACTTACAGTTCTTCGCACGGTTGTGCCGCTCAAAGGAAAAAAACAAAGTTAGAGAAACATCTCTACATGCCTGCCTATGTGAAGTGCACTACACATATAAGTTCAAAGATCACAAATTCACAATGTTAGCTAACTCAAATCAAAGGACGTAGATCGTAGGACTTCGGCAAGCGTCCGAGGACTACCTTACCGATCACAAAGCACAGATTTTCAGTAAGCGTCCGAAGACTACCTTACCGAACACAAGCCATAGGACCTCAGTAAGCGTCCGAAGACTACCTTACCGATCACAAAGCTTACCCAAATTCCCAAATGTCCAGATTCCAACTGCCAAGGTCTTGTAAGCCAAATCAGCCAAACGGCACTTTCTCAGCGATGCAGACACTTCGAAAACTCAGTCGGAGACCGGCGCCACCTGGAAGGTCAGATCGGAAGGAAAGGAAAAAACACCGTGGCAGCCAAGACTCGGGTCACTCGTGGCAGCGCGCGCCCATGGCGGGTTTCCAAGCCTTCGTCACGACCTCTCCTTCGGGCATCCGAGTCGCCGATTAGTCCCTTCGTGGTCGCCAATTGAAGTAATTCGGGGTTCCCAAGGCCTACACGCTCCGGAGATACCCACTTACACTCAAGAACTGTTGGCACGGAAACTGTAAAAGGCAAAGAACAAGTTTATTAAGACCCCATGGGGTGGTGGTACACTCAAACAGCACCCTTCGGTAATGCAAGAGGTATCACACCGAACATCGGTGTGACCCCGTTTATATACAGTTTGGGGCAATAAAAAGGTAGGCGGCACAAGTTAAAACACATTTTTAGGGACATATATGGTCATGTTTTGGAATACTGCCAGCTCATTGGAGGGGGCACAACTCCGCTGGTCAGTTTGGTGCACATTCCTGAAGGTTTACGGGTCAGTGGGGACTGCGCATGCGTGGCTTGACCAGTACTAAAAATAGCCTGTTGCTGGGCAGACAAGAGTGGTCAGTGGAACGGACAACGGACTAAAGGGCACGCCGGCCACGAGGCCGCTCATGGTCTAAGATGGCCGCCACAACATTCAAAATGGCGTTATCATATATAGCCAAGTTAAGGAGGACAACGTGTAGGTTCAGCTAATCGCTAATGCGGCCGGGCCAATTTACGACAACACAAGAGGAGCTTGGACTTCATATAGAGGAGGAAGCTATAGCTACATTTCCGCCAACGCGCCCTTCTCGCTTGCGGTTGCAGCGAGTAAGGGTTTTTGTTTTTGCATCGTGTAGTGGAACATTGGTGGTCCAAAGATGCAGTGATCCTCACCTTGAAACCTTTTCTTCTACTTCTGGAAGCGGTGCAATATGAATGGCGAATTATTGGAGTTTTATACACTATACCTTTCATAGAGCCAGAAAGGTTTGCGCTGGTTTGGAGTTAAGTCTACATACTGGTAAGCCTGGGAAGAGGTTGGACTTGTTCCTGATATATCCTTTTTTGTGTGTTCCGTTTAGTTGGGCCCAGCTAGGAATACATTCTTGTTATCTTATGTGTTTCGTTTTTTGGATGAACTGGTATCGTTATAAAGACTATACGTAATCCTTCTGCTCCAGTGCCCCGAATTGACATAGGTTTACTCTGGAGAAGTTACAGCTTCTGGATTACTGGAGAGAGTCCTTTTATGATTTCAAGGGAATGGAAATAAGGGTACGTTACCTGTTTGTGTGCCCTTGATATTTCCATGCAGAGTGCATGTGAACAAATATTAATCTTGGTCTGTCTTTAGGAAGCAAAACCATATAGAGAAGTATCGAAGCAGAGAGGAAGGGCTCACCTCCTGATTCATGGGGTAGGTAGAGGTTCATTAGCGAGAATGAAATGAAAGTAGTTAGGATACATTTTTCAATTATTTCTTTTTGTCATTTCAGCTATCCCTTCCGTTCCTGTCCCTTCCCTTACCTTTCCCTCACTTGATTGCCTCTACGCTCTGTGTTGTTGTAATAGTCAGAGTGTGGGGAAATCAGGAGGTGGACCCCTTTCAGCATCACCCTGATCCCGAGGAGGAGACAATCATGACACCAAGGCCACCGCACTTTAAGCCCGCGTCCCTGAAATGCAAGTGTCTGCACCCTATAAGATAAGCAATATGCACGCATTTGTCTATGGTAGCCTAAAAGCAGAGTTTTCCAGATGTCTGTTATGCTATGCTAAGGATGATTTGTAGAGCACACAGCAACTCAAAAGAGTGTCCCGGCACTAAAGAAACAGTAAGGGCAAAAACACCGAACCAGCTGTCTGTTGGACAAAACGCCAGAGTCTAATCATTTTTTTAGCTGTTCTCAATAGGAGGTCAGATAACTATGGGCTACATGCAGAAGAAATCTTAATTTTTCTTGAGAACTTGAAAAAAAGTTAAGTTTACCACAGAATATAGATGAAAAATATCAGCAATCAATAATGTGTTTGGGAAGCAATTGTTCAACTCCAGGGCCATCTATCCGTCCTGAATGAAATGAATTTATGCTGTATTATTGGCTCTCTCAATTTCTTCTGAACAGTAGATGTGCAGAACACAGCTCAGTGGGTTTGGTTTTTGTATAAAAACAGGTTACAAGACTAAAATAAAAGGAAAAAAGATGGAGAAAAGGCTGTAGGAGAGGGGCAGAAAAGAAAGGGCATGCAAAGTTAAGATTGGCCAGAGGCAATGTGTGGCTAAAGAGTGACCTACAAAGCTCCTCATTACATACTTGGAAGTACAGCACAAATATTTTGAAGAAGCAAACAAATTTTGCCTCCCATTTAGATGTAGATAGCCTTGGAAAAGGAAATAAAAAAACATTCACTGCTACAGCTGTTGTTAAGAGTTGTTGTTACCTGGCGTTGTAGATCTGGCTGAATTAACACAAATAGCAATCATGAGTGCTTCAGTATTTTAGAGGCGAAACCTCCAATGCCAAAACCTCCAACCCTGATAATTCCATTCCCTTTCAGAGAGGCTGTGGGAGGTTGTTTCTGCTGCAAGCAACGTTTCACAGTCCAGACCGCTGCCATCTGAAGTCCAGGGGGAGCAGTCAGTGGCAGCTGGTATTTACTGGTGGTGGGGGGTGGCTTGCAAGAGGGAAGGGAATACAAAAAATGAAACACTTACATGTGTGCTGCTGCCACCGCCTCTCTGTCCTCTTCACCCACTGCCAGGACTCCAGGGCAGGAAGCACCAGGCTCCCAGGCTTCCCATAGCCAATCACAATGCTACAATGCAGCATTGTGATTGGTCTGAGTGCCATGGTTTGATGTTCAACCAGGAAATGGTAGACTTGGCATGTTCTCCACCCAGGCTGTAATGCAGCCTAGCTAGAGAACATGGAAAGTGTGCAGGATGGTTTGGCAAGCCTGAGATGGCCATCCAAAGTGTCATGCAGACTTGGAGTGGGAAAGTACACCTTCACTGCCCTGCTCTGTGAGCGGAGCAGCCCTACCCCTACCCAGCTGAGCAAGGACAGAAAAATAAAAAGATAATAACAATGAGTTATTATCATTTGATTTTTTACTTTATTCAGTGGGGAGATACTCCTCTGCCTTAGCCAAGAGGCCGCCACTGAAAGCAGTTAATGCTCCCCAGACAAGCACAACTCGAACCCATCATTCCTTGCCCTCCACTTATCATCCACATCCAAACGGTCCACTGACATTTTGTGCCTGCTAAGTATCAATTTTTTTTTTTTGATGCTGAAATTAAGAAACATTGCCCGGAAAAGCACCCGGTAAACTCGAGTGGACGCAATAAGTCCCAATTTCGGGGAAAAGTTCATAATAGCCAGAGTTTGCAGGTAGGATACTGGCCAGTAAACTGAAAGTCGGACCTCCAGTATCTCTTCCTGCAAACTCTGGCCAACCCGTAATGAGGCCCTCTGTGGGATACTTGATGATGGACTGCAGTTAGAGAGGCTTTGGTGGTAGGTAGGGGCAAAGTGGTTAATTCGAGGCCTGACAGAGGTGCTTTTCAAACACTGAAAATTGGTGAAATAGTGAAAGGCAGCTACATCTCCAAAGATCAATGGCTTTTATATGCTGCTGTGTGTTAGATCCTATTTATAAACTCTTTACCTAATGGGTTCCATCCGCTGATAGCACCCCATGCTCCCTTCAGCCAAACCTAAAAGCAAAGGGCCTCATCATGTACGACCGTCAGGTCTTGCGAGTCGCAGAAACTGTTGTACAAATGTGTTTCAGACACTGTTTGTGATTTGCAAGTGACATTCCTCATTAATATCCATGAGGCAGGTCGCAATTTGTGACCCATTGGGAATGGCTGGCACTCACAGGGATAGTGGCCTGTTGGGATCAGCAGACCACCATGTCTGTGAATGCTTTTCAAATAAAACGTTTTTTATGGGGGGAAATGCAGCCCGTTTTACTTAAAGGAAAATGGGATGCATTTCAAAAATAAAAATGAAAAGTTTTCTTTTCATTGTTTCACAGTGGCCAGTAGTTTGTGGGACCACTGCCTGCTCTGAAAAAAATGTTGGCACCCCATTCACAAAGGGGAAGGGATCCCTTGGGGATCCTTCCTGTTTGCGAATGGCTTACCATCAATTTGAAATTGTTGATAATCTGCAAATGTTTTGCTGCCGCATTCAGGGTTACAAAAACATTCATTTATACCAGTACGACTCGCTATAAGGAAGGGATGCCCTACACATGCCCCTTCTTAAAAGTGACTCATAAACCCTATTTTGCATGTGAGTTATAGGTTACCAACTAACAAAATAGGGATGGTACATAGGAAACTGCATTTTATCGGTCGCAGACGGCCTGATGCTCTATGTGCAATCGGTAAAATGCAATGTACATCTGGCATAGTCTGTGAGCAAAACAGTGTCAAACACGGATGGCATTTTTCAGGACAATCAACTTTAAATTAGCATTGACCTTTAAATTACTTTAAGTATTCTTTTATTTACGCACATATTTTAAGAAGCAACTCGAGGTCAACTGGCCACAGGTGAGCTATCCGCTTGCAGGCAAATTTCGTAATCCTTGTACTAAAGGATAATGAATTATACCGATTTGACTCCTTTAGTAATGCTATCGAAACTACAAATGGGGTAGCCAAAGCTGTTTCACCCGTCGTCACTGGACAGGCCCTGGACTAGGGAGGAGTTGACATCTCTGGGGTATTCTTCCTGAACTAATTGAACTTACACACGCAGGCAATGCTTCTCTAATTTCAATTCCCCTGTCAGTGGCGCTCTGTTGTCCACGCCTGATGTGCTGTCAGCAAATTAATGTAATATGGCAGATCAATAACCGAGCCAAGCTAAGTCAGTCCATTACAAGGATTCCTCCTAATGAGTGAAACCAATAGGGAAGAGGCAGCAATGTTCATCAGGGAAATATCAATGCGACTATTTTCAATCCTTAAATACAAGCATGTTGAAGTTGTTGCAATTAACGTCTTTTTGATTAACCACAGCTTGAAGGAAGATTGTGTTTCCATTCTCCAGCAAGCAGACAGAAGAAGTAGTGGGAGGGGTGCATTGAGGAGGTATCAGAATGAAAGCCCTGGCAGCAAGAAGCGAAGGTTCTAAAATTTCTAGAAAAAGAACACCAAGTTCCTTCTCTAAAAACTGCGTGGAATTCTTTCACAACATATATTATTGTCATTTCAGAAATGTCATGTCAGCAAAGAAATGCTATACCCATTAATAAATGTTATTTTGGAGTATGTAATGTACTTGTCCTATAGTACCATTTACATACTACCAAATGTTCACAAACCTACAGCTGGAGGTCTCCAGCTCTGCCTCTCCTATCTTTCTAGTAGGGTGATCTCTGCTACCATGGCACAGATTGTAGCTCGCTTAATCTTCCTGATGTCCCCCAGCGCCGGGACACCTCTACGGAAGTAGCTGTGCGCTTTACAAATGCTGGTATTTCATTTCACGTAGGTATAGGTTTTAATGTAAATGTGGGAGGGACCTAAGAGGGTTGTTTGAAAATGAGTGATGCAATATGTAAGGGCATTGCAGGTCGTCAGTTAGAGTAGCTCTGGTAACTATAAATGCTGAATTTCAATGGTTTTGTGCATGTAAAATCTTTGCCTAACTATATTGTCCCTGTAACCTTTGTTTTTTCTAGTGAATTTCACAGGTTTTTTAATACTATTTCCTAACTGAGCAGCGTCTTTCTGCCCAGCCAGGAGGACAAGCCCATCGCCAGAAGGCGGGTCCATGCAGGCTCTAGAATACAGCCTGCAGCTTGGAAAGAAGGTGAGCAGCGCGCTGCAGAACGACGCTGCTTGAAACTCGTTTTTTCATCACTGTAAAGCAGGGCAGATGACAGGAGAGATATTTTCATTTTTCCACTGGGAAAATACTTTAATAGGCGGAAATTGGGACAGAAAGCCTCCCCCACAAGAGGAACAATTGTTAAAAGCACTACAACGACCAGAGAGCTTTGCACAGAAGCCACACCCACTGAGGTAACAAATTTAAAAGTGCAAAATACGAGAGTGCATTCATTTCCCTTGCCTGAGCCACTGAAGAAAGGATGTTGGTATCCTGAAACGCGTCTGGCAATTATCAAGACTTGATGTGGACTGTACCTTCCAGTTCGTCTACTGGCAAGTGATGAAAAGAATAAATGAGAGTGAAATAATTTCTTGTGGCTTGTCTTCAAGGGGCTAATCTGCAATTGAATTATGTTTATGGCGTTTGCCCAGCCAGGAGGACAAGCCCAGCGCCTGAAGGCGGGTCCATGCAGGCTCTAGAATACAGCCTGCAGCTTGGAAAGAAGGTGAGCAGCGCGCTGCAGAACGACGCTGCTTGGAACTCGTTTTTTCATCACTGTAAAGCAGGGCAGATGACAGGAGAGACATTTTCACTTTTCCACAGGGAAAATACTTTAATAGGCGGAAATTGGGACAGAAAGCCTCCCCCACAAAAGGAACAATTATTAAAAGCACTACAACGACCAGAGAGCTTTGCACAGAAGCCACACCCACTGAGGTGTAACAAATTTAAAAGTGCAAAATACGAGAGTGCATTCATTTCCCTTGTCTGAGCCATTGAAGAAAGGATGTTGGTATCCTGAAACGTATCTGGCAATTATCAAGACTTGATGTGGCCTGTACCTTCCAGTTTGTCTGCTGGCAAGTGATGAAAAGAATAAATGAGAGTGAAATAATTTCTTGTGGCTTGTCTTCAAGGGGCTAATCTGCAATTGAAATATATATATATATATATATAACAAATAATCCACCTCCCACAGTGACACCATGGTCCAGTGGAAGGCTAGGAGTAGCCGAAACGCGTAGGCCGTCCGTTATTTGATGTACGTCATTTTGCACATGGTGTGTGAATAAACTATTTTTATGAACTGAACCTGTTGCTGTGCCGTGACTTCAGCCGTGGTAACTATGGTGAGAAGAGACAAGGTATATATATATATATATATATATATATAATATATATATATATATAACTAACAAATCATCCACCTCCCACAGTGACACCATGGAAGGAAGCATGGACAGGAAGTGGCTTATGATACTGCATCTCTTTATTAGTTGATATCGCCCTCGATCCTGAGAACAAGGAGAGATGCATTTCGGCCTCAGGAGGCCTTTGTCAATCTGGTTTGGTGCCGTTTGCAACAGTATTATATAGCCCCTCCCACTGGACTTATGAGTGAACATAGAAAACATACTGTGGTGTATGTGATCGTCTTCAAGCAACATAGCATCTAATGCATGCAGTCTGGAGTTGGAAGTCAGCAAAATGACAGTAAGGCATACCACCAACAATTATTGTGCATAATGCCTATATTAAAATTGCCCAAAATACCTAAGATTCAGACTGCATAGTTTGTTTATGCATATAAATCACATCAGACGCTATACACAGTGAGAGTTAATAGGGGTATTTAACCTCCGTGGCCAAACCATAAATCCTATAGTGCCTAATGAAAAACAAATATGTCAAAAGCAATTTAAAAGACAATTTAAAAAGCTGCTACTATAGAGCATTTCTATTCATTTCACAATAATGTCATTCAGTGTCCTGGAAAAGCTTCTCTCGAGCTGATGCCAAGATGTAACAGCCTGACCTCTGACCTCAACCATTAAATCACTTCGAGTCCTGCCGTAGTATTAGTGTCACGCTCTTATTTATACAAGCTACAGGGACCGTATTAATATACTCTCCTCTCGGGTTCACAAAACTGGAAAGTGAGCAAACTGGAAGCTCACAGTATATCGAGCTCATGCTCCCAGCCCCACTCGGGACTCCAACTCCCATAATTCCACTGAATGAGCAGCTGCATAGCTGGCAAAGGCAAGAAATAAAAGTTACTGCTGGGTCAGTGTCTAGAATGTCTCTCATCAGGGTATAGGCAGATAATATTCAGAAGATAGTAGAGAACAACTTTAAAAATGAAATTCAAGATAGCACAACCTCAGGATTGAGGAGGACCCATCAGCAAAAATGATAGCGGCAAAACCAACTCACCACATCGACGTTGGCGTCTGCGGTGCCCAATTACCAGCTGGTGCCAGACTTCCGAGCAAGGCTTTTCTTGCTGGAAAGCACTCAGATCCCATGCTGGAAGTCGCGAAAACCGCCCCACTACGAGACCCAAATCCTCAGCCGCAGTCATCCTCGTTCCTCTTCCTGGTTAACCAGCTGGGAGCTCCCCCTGTAGCACTCCAGTACTCCTCCGAACAGCAGGTCTGGAGGGAGAGCCACAAACAACTGTTGTTCCATGTAAGCGTGACGACCTCTCACGCTGCATCTAATGAAACAAATAATCCACCTCCCACAGTGACACCACGGAAGGAAGCATAGACACGAAGTGGCTTTGGATACGGCATCTCTTTAGATGTCGCCCTCGATCCTGAACACAAGAAGAGACGCGTTTCGGCCTCAGGAGGCCTTTGTCAATCTGGTTTGGCGCCGTTTGCAACAGTATTATATAGCCCCTCCCACTGGACTTATGAGTGAACATAGAAAACATACTGTGTACCATGTTATAGTTAGCTGGACATTTCACTCATACAAAACCATTGAAATTCCCCTGTTATAGTTTGTTCAGCTAACTATAACTCGCGCGTCCGCAATCCACTGCTGATGACGTCACATATTACATCACTCATGACATGGTCAGTGACATCACTCATGACATCACTGATGACATCTCAAATACCATCACTGATGACATCATGCAGTGAATGTGTGTCTTTCTGAAAAATAAATATTTTTTATATATATCTATATCTACACGTCTATGGAAGAATAAACGGTTAAATAAGTGCCTAAATGGATGGTTTTTTTTTGTAAAATTGATTGTATAACTGCCTTATTAAGTGTATCTTAGTGAATACATGTATTAGCGACTAAGGTTTAAATATTTAAATATCTGTATCAGTATCTCACTTTGTGTATAAATGGCTGCATGGGTTGGTGAGTAGCTACATGAGTATGTATATGGGTTATTACTTGGCTTTTTGAGTATCAGAATAAGTGTCTGTATGGTTTGGTGGGGGTATTACTTAGCGCACAGATGCATGAATGACTGACTCACTGTATGTGTTTTGAAGACCGCATATGTGCAGGACTGTATGGGTGTATGAGTGTGTGTATGGGTGTGTTAGTGAGTGAATGACTGTCTCAATAGTATCTTTATGAGTAACTACATATGTTTTAAACTAGTATATATGAGTATTGATGTATATAAGTGAGTATACGTTAGAGCAGGGGTCTCTAAACCGGTCCTGGAGGGCCGGATCCATGCCAGATTTTTAAAATTACTACATGTATCTCAATGGGGATATCCCAAAAATCTGGCATGGATCCGGCCCTCCAGGACCGGTTTGGAGACCCCTGCGTTAGAGTGAGAGATTGGAAGAATTCCTGTATAAATAAGTATGTGTTTCTATAAGTGATTGTTTAAGAGAGTAAGTATGTGTACATTTCTGTAGAAGTAAGTGTAGTGGGTGTATAGCTGTATATGCAAGTAAATGGATGTTTGATAGTTTATTTGCATGTGTGAGTATGTGTGTGAGTAACTCTATGGAGTATCGGTGTGTAACAGGATGTATAGGAGTATCAGTACATATGATGAGTGAGTACATGTAGGAGTGACTATATAGAAGTGTTGGTGAATGAGTGGATGTGTATGTAGATGTTGGAATTACTGAATAGGTTGTTGTAACTGGTATTGGTAGCTCAATTTTTTTGAATATCTTTGTTTCTATTTTTCAATGTGTGTATAAAGGTTATAATAGGGTGAGAGGTGGTCTGCCACTCTTTCACAAGGTTGATGTCATCAGTGATGTCATCAGTGATGTCACTGACCATGTCATGAGTGATTTAATATGTGACGTCATCAGCAGTGGATTGTGGACGCGCGAGTTATAGTTAGCTGAACTAACTATAACGGGTGAATTTTAATGGTTTTGTATGAGTGAAATGTCCAGCTAACTATAACGTATGAAACCTATGGTTTTTTCAGTGAATTTCTAAGGTTTTTTAAATGCTAATTCCCAATTATAACGTGTGTGAAACCTATGGTTTTTTCAGTGAATTTCAAAGGTTTTGTAAATGATAATTTTTAAATGTATTAATTATTATATTTCTTTCTTTTTATACTAATTTCCTACATTTTTATAATAATTATGTAGGTATTTTAATATTTAAGTTATATTCCTTATTCTAAATGTAAAATATTATCAAAACAAAATTTCCCAAATATTTTTTTATTAATTATTTCTTTCCCCAAAATATTAAAATTTAATTCTATATATTTTGTTTTTCCAATTTTTTGGGGGGGATAATCTTACGGTATGAGTATGGTGATCACACCGTCCTTTGTATAGCTAATAGTACTCTGTGCGTACCAGCGCACATGTCACGAATACGTTTTGACGTTACGCGGCGCATCGGCGCTTACGCGTGATGTCATTTACGCTTGTACGGCGCCCCGCACGCATACCCCACGAAAGTTTTTTAATGTTTAAAACAATATATCTATGTATTTAATGTAAATTTTAAAGGTAGACATTATCTAGGATAATCATGAAAATAGTTTTTTAAAACTTTTAATAAGCGTAATTACTTTTAAAAGCAATTACGCAAATCACGCCAATACGTCGTACGTACTCGCACCGCAAGAACACCGTAAACACCTGGTAAGCGTACGCAAAGCCATGTGACTTTCAAAGAACAGATTTGACTGGTTCATAACACTTCCTATTCCAACTGTTCAAAGACCCCTCTCATTTTAATCATTCTACTTTGACTTTCTCCGTAGAAGCATCTCTTCTGTGGAGCTTCACTCATTTAGAAAGAAAAGTCACCATGGCTCAATTTGTTGACTCTTCTTCTCAACATTCCTCTGATGAAGAATTTCTACCTGAGCAGCCTCAGAAGAAGAGGAAGGAAGCTCCTATTTGGAAATTTTTTACATTTCCTGAAGGAGAAAAAAAGGTCAAGGCTCCCAAAGTGACCTGTAAAATTTCTGAGGTTACTCTCTCTGGGGGTGACCCCAACAAAAAATACTCATTCGGGACAGCAAGCATGGTGCGCCATGTGAAGAATCTGCACCGGAACAACTACACCAGAGTTGCAACACAAAGGTTGCAGGAGGAGCGTCAAGCTGCTGTTCCCTTCCTAGCACATCAAGTGCACCACCACCTTCGCCGTGCAGTCGCATGCAAACATACAACCAGATTTTGCAGATCTGACTATTCGTTGCAAATTTTGCGATGAATTATTATGCTATGGGAAACAATCTATTGGCATCATTGTGCGCAGGAAACGGAACCACCATTGTCCATGGCAAGAAATGTTTTTTTTACTGTTACACAGTTTTTTTGGTTCCAGTTTCATTTTTTTGTTTAAAAAAACTTGTTCAAAAAATACAAAACTAAAAAGACAAAAAAAACAGTTCTTGTCAGAACTACCTTCACTGGTCAAAAAATGAGCTATATTTCTATAATAGTGTGGAAAACGTTGTCTGATTGAATGTGTAGTGCATACATGAATGAATGAATACATTAGTAGTGTATGGTGAATGTGAAAGTGCAGATTTATAAGGAAGTGCTACAGCATAAATCTATAAGGTGTTTACTTATAGTGTACTGTAGTACTTTCAAAGCACTTGAATGTAACATATGTGCATAAATATGTTACAAGTCTATGCTTCCCTTTACACTGCTGGTGAAACTGCCTTGGTGAATGTGTAAGTGTTAGAGGCAGATTTACAACCTCCTTTTGCCTCTTTTACACTGCTATTGCATCACTTTTCTGACGCAGCAGTGGTGCAAAAGATGCGTCATGGTGTGTGCTATTTACAATATGATGGATCTGGGAGGTGCGTTACATTGTAAATTCCTGTACCAGAAGGAGACATTCCTACACGGGGAATGGGGGGGGCGTTCCGGGGCAGGATCGCCTCCTAAAAGTGGCTGAATGAAATCTACAAGATTTCACTTTGTCACTTTTGAGCTCATTCTGCATCAAAACCCTGCACTTGCTTGAAGCAGGTGTAAGGATTGACTCAGCATTGTGAGCATAGAGCCCCTGGGCATTGCTGGAGATGCGTTGCACTTGCAACACAACTCAAGCAATGCGCCGCCTTCAAGGCACAGATACATCACAGTTCTGCGAGGAGAGTGTCTGGCTGAATATATAGCAGCTTCACTTTTAAAACAGTGTATAGATATGGACATATTGCTGTATGGCTTACTACATTACTAAAATAGCAGTAGCACAATGTTTGGAGGAAGTGTAAAAATACAGACTGGGCAATTGAAAGTTTAAAAGCCAAGTTTACAGGTGCATAGAAAAGTGCATTTATTATCTATAAGTGTTTGAAACAGTCCATGCCCTTAGGCCTACTTTGCTGCATAACTACTTGGGTAGTGGCTAAATGATTACAGTTCTCCAAGGAGAGTGTCAAGCTGAATGTATAACTGCTTCCCTTTTTGTACAGTGTATAGATAAGCACATATTGCTGTATGGCTCACTACAATATTAAAACAGTAGTGGCAGAGTGTTTGGAGGGAGTGTAAGAATAGAGACTGAGTAATTAAAGTTTTAAAAGACAAGTTTTTAGGGGCATACAAGAGTACATGCATAGTAAATAGGAGTTTGAAGCAGTCCATATTCTAAGGCCTATTTTACTGCATGAAAACATGGGTACTGACTGAATGATAACAGTTCTGCAGAGTGTCAAGCTGAATGTATAACTACTTCATTTTTAGAACAGTGTACAGATAAGCTCATACTGCTGTATGAATCACTACAATACTGAAACAGTAGTGTGATAGTGTTTAGTGAAAGTGTAATGATACAGACTGGGGAATTAAAGGTATAAAAGGCAAGTTTGCAGGTGCATAGAAGATTGCAAGCATAGTCTATAGGGGCTTAAAACTGTCCATGGCCTAAGGCCTACTTTGCTCCATAATTACTATGGTACGGACTGGATGATTACAGTTCTGCAAGGAGAGTTCCTGACTAAATTTATAAGAGCTTAATTTTTAGCACAGGCCCAATTCAATCCTTACTCAGTCCTACAGCACAGTAGCATTCAGTGGGGTACCGAGTGCCCTTAGTGTGAGCACCAGTGAGTTCTGATCCTGCTCGGAGAATTCGGGCTGCTTTCAGCCCACACAGGAGTACCCTGCGATACAGGCTCTCACTACTGAGCGGTGCTGCCATAGTCTTCCAGTTATCAGAGTAGTTTCCAATTCACAAAGATGCAGTAGATCAACCTTCACAAGCAGGGTGGGTATGGGGGAATCCTTTCTTTAGCTTCTAACTGAAACCCTACAAAGGTGCAACATTGTTCGTGGCATCCTCTGCTGTTCTCAGAGGCTTGTTGAGGGCAGTTCTCTCACTGTGTGGATTGGATTTACCTGATACAGCCTCAGTCATTTTTCTATGGAGATGGCCCGCAACGTCCTGCCAATGTTGGTTCCGTCAATCACTCTTAGCATATGAGGATGCCATGGTACTTTACAACATGGGCAAATACTCTCGTGCAAATGCCAGCACCATGGCTATTACGAGTCTCTGTGCGCTCACAGTAGCAACTTGACCGGTGGCCCCTCCTAACATATGGGGTCACCATAGCACGGCGGTACAGGTTTGTCAATTCCCACAGAGTGCTACCTCAAGGCTCAGTCCATGGTGGCACTCGCTTGGCATTCTATGGTGGCTGAACCAACACTCCTGAACAAAGGCTACAGCCAGATCGGTAAACAGCCGAATCCTCATGCCTCACACAAGGAGTCCTCATGGTAGGGTTTTTCACTGGGCCTTGTTCCCTCCAAAACTCTCCTCTTCTTCACAGGGCATACTGGTCTTGGCAAGCAGGCAGGCGCTAGTGCTCTAGGCACCAGAGTTGGTGGTTTTGGTTTTCCTGGGTGATGTCCCTTCACCTTGAAAGGAAACTAGCAGGCCTTTGCCCCCAGTCCTGGTAACAGCCCTCAACCTCCCCTTCTTATAGTTTATTTCCATACACCAAAATGTGATTTAGAATTTGAGTCTTTGAACTTTTAAGTTGTAGTTCTGCTTCTTTTGTAGTGATTACCTCTCTTTTTCTTCTTTGCCCTTGAAAGGATGTCTGTCACTGTAAGCAATACTCCGAAGCTGATTGACCCACAGCACAATTCATGAGAACAAACAGAGATACATCATGTCGGCCAGGGTGATATGTGCATTAAAAGGTTAATCCCAACTCTGAGCTCTGCTCTTTATGTTTCCCTTATCAGACCTATAGAAATTAGGATTCTGGTTGGAAAAGGTATGCAACCTGTCCAAGCAGAAGCTACAATCCTAGTCAGGGCAAGCTAGATACACACTAAAAGATAACCTGTGCTCCCTCTCTGGCACCTTGGCACAGAGCAGTCAGGCTTATTAAAAGAGGCAAGGGGTAAAGTACTTCTGTAACATACACACACAGTAACACAATGAATACACTACAAAAATACTCCACACAGATTTAAAAAAATAGATTATTAGATTATAAACAAAAGAAGACCAAAATAACAAAAATCCAATGTATAGAAGTTGGGATATTGAATTTTAGAATAATAAATGCAGTTAAGTGCTTAGAAGCAAGTAGCGCTAAAGGGTTACTTTATTTTGTGCTGGAACGGGGCAAAGACAAAGTTCAGGCTGACATCATGGAAGCACAGGCAGGCTACAGGACCAGCACAGGCCCTGGTGAACAAAGTAACTTTCCTAGTCACAAGCAACAAGATGCATCGATCTTCTCCACGCAGTGAAGGAGATGCATCAGTTTCGAAGACAGGTGCCAGAGTTGAGAGGCGTTGAGCGATGCACCTGATTCTGCCACAAAGTTGAGGGGAAGCATCGATCTCACTAAGCTGCAGAGGTGGTAAAACGTTGTCTGATGCCTTGATCTCTGGAGGCAAAGAGCTGGTCCCGGTGCGATGTGCAAATTTTACTCATGTAGCCGGGTCGATGTGCCAGT
Source organism: Lissotriton vulgaris (assembly GCF_964263255.1). Taxonomy (NCBI): domain Eukaryota; kingdom Metazoa; phylum Chordata; class Amphibia; order Caudata; family Salamandridae; genus Lissotriton; species Lissotriton vulgaris. Next base: position 1,715,263,595 of record NC_141685.1, on the reverse strand, counting down.
TCTGTTACACACAGACATGAGGTGCATCAAAATCTGTTTTGCCAGTTTCTGGGCTGTTTCCACTGAGACAGGCCCAGGAGCAGAGATAGAGACTTTGATTTCCCTTAGCCACTATTAATACCCAATACGAAAGCACACTTAGGGTTAAACAGGCTACTTATCTAGGAGTAGTTCTCTCGGCAGAGATAAGTAATATCAGCGAGATTAATTATTCTCCCCTCATCGATAAAATTAAAAGTGATCTAAGAAGGGTAGACAGTTTACACCTCTCTATTATAGGTAGGGCCAATTACGTTAAAATGAACATATTTCCGCGTGTTTTATATTTTTTCAGAGCAATCCCTCTACTACCTGGGGAACACTTTATAAAGACTATAGATTCCCTCATAGCAAAGTTTATGTGGAGCTACGGAAAAATAAGGCGGGCCCTTCCCCTGCTAGCACTCCCTCAAAGTAGAGGCGGCTTAGCTTTACCAAATCTAAGATTATATTTTTGGGCATCATTAGTGCAACATATGGATCCTCTTTTGACTGCTAAACCAGGAGGTCCAACCTTTATAACTCCATATATACCATCTATATATGAGCTTAGTTTAGGCAAAAAACATAAGGGACTACTTTTAAGGCAGGTAGAACCATCATATTATAAAAAAATTAAATTAAAGACTGTTCTAGATGCTCGTTCAGTTTGGAAAGCTATCTGTAAACATCTAGGTATTCCTACATATACGAAATATACACCTTTATGGCAATGCAAAATTTTTCCCAACATCCCCAACGACAGTAGATTCCAGAGGTGGGAGCTCCTAGGTATTAAAACAATCGGAGATTTTTTTGGTAATAATCTCCCACTTTCTTTTGAGCTCTTTCAAGTAAGATATAATGTCCCCGCAAGCGATTTTTTAAAATTTTATCAAATATCAGCTAGTATTTATAATACTAAACCAAAAATTCTACTAGATAATATCCCACTATTTGATATTATAGGGAAAAAATCTACAAGAATTGGGGTCCTATATCAGTTACTCTTGGCCAACACCCCTGATGATCTAGAGCGCACGGAACAATCTTGGGCCTTAAAATTAGCTAACCCAAATGTAGATATAGATCTCTCATTAGCCCTCTCAACAAGATATTTTATAGCCTCTAACTTAAAGGCTCAATATTATAGAATCATTTATAATATATACTATACGCCAGCTAAATTGTTTGCATGGGGGCTTAGGATTGATGACAATTGTCCCAGATGCAAACAACCACTTGCAAATCTCCTGCATATGTTTGCTGAATGCCCTACATTGGCAACAATCAAAACTATGATATTGGAATATTGGACCCAAATCTTTGGGCACCGAATATATGATTCTATAACATTGCTCCTATTGGGTCATGATGACTCTTTGAAACACAACAGTGAAGAACAGGCGGTACTTTTTCTGGGATACGCCGTGCTTCGGATAATTCTAGCAGCTAGGTGGAAAGATACAGAGCCTCCTACCTTTAATATGTGGCTTAGCCGTTTCATAGCTATTTATAAACAAGAAATTACAATATATGCCACAAGAGGCAGGAAAATGAGAGCAATAGGAAAACAGATATGGGAACCTATTACCAGGTGGTATAATGTAGAAAGGGGAAACCAGATACAGGACATTTGATGGATTTTGATTTTGATACTATGTTCCCTTTCTTTTCCTTTTTCCTTTTTCTTCTTTCTTTTCTGTCTTTTTTCTTCATCGTTATATTTTTCCTATTTTTTTCTCCTTCTTTCTTTATTTCTCCTTGAGGTAGAAGTTTGTTTACTTATATGTGTGTATTCATATTGTATTCCATGTATACCGTATCAATCCATATTGATTATGCTTTGTACTTATGTTTCGTGATTTGAATTTGCCAATAAAAAAAAAAAAAAAAAAAAGAAGCAAGTAGCGCTAAAGGGTTACTTTATTTTGTGCTGGAACGGGGCAAAGACAAAGTTCAGGCTGACATCATGGAAGCACAGGCAGGCTACAGGACCAGCACAGGCCCTGGTGAACAAAGTAACTTTCCTAGTCACAAGCAACACGATGCATCGATCTTCTCCACGCAGTGAAGGAGATGCATCAGTTTCGAAGACAGGTGCCAGAGTTGAGAGGCGTTGAGCGATGCACCTGATTCTGCCACAAAGTTGAGGGGAAGCATCGATCTCACTAAGCTGCAGAGGTGGTAAAACGTTGTCTGATGCCTTGATCTCTGGAGGCAAAGAGCTGGTCCCGGTGCGATGTGCCAATTTTACTCATGCAGCCGGGTCGATGTGCCAGTTCTGTTACACACAGACATGAGGTGCATCAAAATCTGTTTTGCCAGTTTCTGGGCTGTTTCCACTGAGACAGGCCCAGGAGCAGAGATAGAGACTTTGATTTCCCTTAGCCTCAAGCAACAGGAGTCAAGCCAACCTGCTCTTTGAGATCACTTGGAGTGAAGGCAGAGTCCAGTTCCCCTTCATCAGAATCAGAGAGCAGCAGACAGCAGGGCAGCACAAGAGAAAAGTAGGCCTTCCAAGTCTGAAGTCACAAGATGAATCCTTTAAGCAGGACAGTAGTCCTCCTCATAGAGGTTCAGTTCAAGCTCGAGAAGTGTCTGATTTTAGGGGTGCAGAGACCCAGTACTTATATCTAAAAGTGCCTTAAATGTAGGTGGTGGCTACAAAACAGCTCTCTGAAGTGCACAGGTTCCCCTTTGTAAATGTAAATGTAAATGTAAATGTACAGGCATTTATATAGCGCACTACTTACCCGTAGGGTCCCAAGGCGCTTCGACCGCTGCGAAACCCTTCCTGGCTTCCCTGAGAGATGGTCCCTTAATGGGTATCTCCAGGGTGAGACCAGGCATCCCCAGCGGTCTGGTGGGGCCGTTAGTGAAGTTGAGGCAAGCTAATGCCCAGAGTTGCCGAGTGTGATCGCTGATCAGAGTGGGCACCGAGGCGAGAGAATTATCGAGTCCGCTGACCCTGGTCCAGAAACCTGCCGTGCCGGGAATCGAACCCTGGTCCCGGGCCGTCCTCTGCTCTCGGGTCTGCCGCCTCTAACCAGTGAGCCACACTACTTCACCCTAATCTGGCCTGATAGGCTATCTATGGAGGTATATAAGGCCCTTGTGTGGAGACAGGGCACTACCTATTCAAATGAACTATTAGCCCCTCCCTTTCTTCCTGCCCAGGCAAAGCCATCAGATAGCAGATGTATGTAGATGGGTACTCAGACACACCTATACTTCCTGTGTTGTGGCTGTCTAGAGGGAATAAACAAAGTGTAACTGTCACCACCCCCCACACCCACAGACCTGTATTGGAGTCAGGCTGTCAGGCACATAGAGCAATAAGTGCAAAGAAATGTCCCCTTTCTAGAAGCGGCATTTCTAAAATAGCAATGTTAAATCCAACTGCATCAGTAAGTAGGATTTATCAATACCATTCCAAACATATAATACAAGAAAAAGCTACTCCTCTCTGATCAGGAATTAAAGCTTAAAAGTGTATTATGGAATTCTCAATGCTAACCTGCGAGAGGAGTAGGCCTTACAGTAGCGAGAAACTAAATAGGGCATTTGTCTACCAGAACATGAAAAACATATACCTACATGTCCTATCTTTTATGTACATAGCACGCTGCCCTTTGGGCTACCTAGGGTCTACCCCTGCAGTGGCACACCTGAAACAGGTATTGAAAGGCTACTTCTGAGGGTAGCACAGACAGTGCAGCAGCCCACTAGTAGTATTTACCTTACTGGCCCTGGGTATAGGGTATATCACCTTACAAGGGACTTACAAGTAAATTAAATATGTAAATAGGGTATACACCAATTACCTCAGATTACCTACATGTTTAGGGAAGAAGCACATGCAGTTTAGCACTAATTAGCAGTGGTAAAGTGCTCAGAGTCCTACGGCCAACAAAAAGAGTTCATCAAAAAAAGAGGAGGAGGAAGGCAAAAAAGTTTGGAGGAGCCTTCATTTTCTAACAAGATCCATCTCCTTCCTGGAATGTATCCCAGCCCATCCTTGTGATCAATCATGAATCAAAGAGCTACCTTTTGAAGTGTAAAGGGAGAGTCTCTTTCTCCATTCCTCCAGTGTGTCCCACCCAACTCACAGGAAAGCAGCAATAGAAATATCTCTGTGTGGATTCCTCTCCTCCTCCTGTCTTCACCAGGTAGGACAGGGCTTTTCAAAATGAAAACCAGAGTTCTTTATGTAATGTACAAATGCAGGTACACTTACTCACTGTACATGCACGGCACACTTACTGCCCAGAACGGTTACTGTCATGCATTGTGCCACTACAACCACACATGCATTACCCACGCACATTCAATCTACATACACTGCTAGGTACTGTAGCCTTTAAGTATTGTTCTAGGGTGTGCTATTTACAAACACACACTCTGCAAGCATACACACTCTTTATGTACACGCTGCACCATTCATGTATTGGATATCATGGAAGCACATATACACACAGCACATGCTTTCATTGCACACACACTACACAGTACACCATCTCTCATGTAATGTGTTCCCAGCAGCAAACACTCACTCGGTACATGCACTACCCAGACATATATTGCACTTACTGTTCTATCCCTGTAATGAACTCTTACCAGCACACATACGCCCAGTACAGAGTCACTACTTCTTTGCTGCCCAGCACTGCATATCTACTTGATGTAGGCCAATAGAGATTTAAGTGCACAGCAGCAAACTTTTAAAAAGGTGACTGAGCCAGTGACACATGGTAAAAGGTACCCGTCAATACTGCTGAAGCCTACACATTTGCTGCCACCACTGTGCTTGTGCTGCTTAATTCTTGGTGAAAGTGGAAGCTTTCCACCACTATGTGAGTAGCACTTTGGGCACCCACAAGGGTCCAACAAGACCACAATCTGTGAGACAGGCAAATATCATGGCACACATGTATGATCTTGTTCAGCTACACATTCACCAGTAAACCAGAAACCTTGGACCCACTTTTGTATTAAATCACAGTGCATGGAGGGAAAAATGCAGAGTGATCTTTACCTTGTGAATGCAGATTTGTGATTATTCACCATATTTTAGGAAATCTAGCTGAAGAGAGATTGCAGAATGGATGCATTATGGACTGGCGTGTGACATTATCTGAAATGTGTTTCTCAATCTCAGGTTCAGAGTCTGTTCCACTCATGTCTAAACTGCTCTATTTCTTCACATCTCATGTCTCTTTCTCGTGCATATACATTCACTCTCGTAGCTCTTTTCCCTTGTTCTTCTTGTCAACCCATACGAATGTCTCGTATCCCCTCTTGTATTCCCTCTGCTGCTGCAGTGGGAGGCTCCCAACATTTCAAGTTATTCTTCTCTTCCTTGCTAGGACTTCTTTGTTCTCTTCCTCCACGTACTAGAGGCAGTGAAAGGCTGGGCGATCTTGCATCTGTGCTTTTTTGTACTGCTGTATAATCCTCATCTTGACTTGCTACCAATGATGCCCCCTTACTCCCTCTAACCAGTAGTTTATAGAGAAAGAGGAGTAGTATTGTAGGAGGTGGGACCTTATGAAAAGGGTTTGTTACTGGGGGTCTTTCGATACAACAGGATGTGACCACTTCCTGGATGGAGGTCGGAAAGCAAGTGTCCTGAAATAGAAATGGAAACATGCTTAGGGTCAGGACAAAAGCAGGGTAGAGCTACGGATGCAAGAGTAGGAACTAGCTAACCCATCCATAGATGAACAAATACTATAGAGTGGTATACTTTTAGAAATAAAGAAGTCGCAATGGGCGCATACAATCTGTTCATCGCCACTGCATCTTGTGCCCCACTTGTCAACACCAGCACGACATGAAAAGGAACTGACATAGAAAGAGCTGTGACTTAGAGAAGGCTGTGATGTAGTTAGTGCAATATGTGTACTGTCATATGTTAATTTTCCCAGCTGGGGCAAATATTTTTTTGTGGGTGTTATTTGCTCCGCTATTTTGCTGTGTGTTCTGTCTTCACCTTTCTTTCAATGGCAGCTTGTGCTGATAGTCAATGCTCTTCCATGTATCCCTTTCATTTGCTCAGGTGCTACAGTGTTCGTTATCCTAGACCTATCCTAGTCACATCTTGGTTACAAACCAGTGCAAGGCATCAAAAAACGTGTATGGCCAAAATGAGCAACGAGAAAGAAAGAATATACAAGGGTAACTGGATAAGTGGATGGATAAATGTCACTAAATCTAAACCATAAAGAATCCAATACGTATGAATCTCTCCCTTTCTAGACACCCCTGGACGGAAGAATGAAAAGCAGTAGAGAGGTCCACTGGACCTTGAGCTTAATTTATAGAGGGGGACACCACCAGCACTTAGTTTTTGGGGCACTAACTCCTGCGGGTGGGTAGTCTCGATCAGTCAGAACTACAATTTCCTGGGAGATTGTTCTTGAAGGAGACTTCCACTGTGTGTGCATGTAATGCTACAACTGGGTCCCACAATGGGCATCTTCGGCCATCCCCATTTGGGTCCCGAACCCCCAAAATCAAGTGAAACCTAACATTTTCGAACACCTCAAGTTTTGCCTTGGCTGCTTAACACCTGCACCCCAATTGATCTAGTGGCTAGAGACCCCATCCTCTTTCATTAACTCCATTAGTGATAAAATGGGCTGTTTTTTGAAGGGGGAAGTGAACCCTGTTCAAGCAACAGCCACATTAGCCGTCAGGATGAATCACAAAATTCATTAAATTAACCTTTGCTTAACTCTCTGGTAGCTTGGCACAAAAGCAGTCAGGCTTGATTTAAAGTCAATGGGCCTGATTCACAAAGGTAAATTACACTTTTGTGTTGGTTTGTTTGGTATTCACAAAGGGATTAACCAGTAGTATCGCTATGATTGCGGAGTCTCCGCACATAAAAAGATTGGACAATCCTGTATTTTTGTGTGCAGAGACTCCACACTCATAAATATACTACTAATAAATCACCTTGTGAATACCAAACAATCAGAACTTACACAAAAGGGTACGTTTACCTTTGTGACTCAAGCCCACAGTGTAAAGTATTTATGCAGCACATGAACAGAAATAAAGTGGAAACACAACGCCAATTTGGAAAAATAGAATACATTTCAATAAATTGACACCAAAATGACAAAAATTCTAATAAATAAAATAAGAGTAATGAATTCAACCCACTCTTGAGGCGGAAGCCCGGAGGTGGCGGTACGAATTCTTGCTTCATATTGGTTTTAAAAATTGTTGTGGTGTCACTTATATTGCTGTATTTTAATTGCGCTTTAGACACAAAAAACGTACCGCTCTCATAACTATTTCAGGGCAGCAGCCCAACGCTCCTATTTTCGCACATCCGATTTGAACGCTGTTGCGATTTGTGTTCACTTGAGCGGCCGCCATCATCACAGGCGTGCTCGCTGACCACGCCCCCTTGAGGCCACGCCCCCCTCAGCTAGATATGTGCATGCACAGGAAGCGCAGTGGACGAGCGCAGCGGGAGCGCCGTTTGCGTGCCGAAGGCGCGCCTAAGGCAAGCCCGTCTGCGCCCGTCCGCGCCAAGTCCGTGACAGGCGCAGGAAACTCTGGCCTAACGCCCCCCTTAGTAAGGTACCAGCCCAACGACCTACACCGTCTACACGGGTTAAACAACTGCAACTGTAAACTCGACATGAAGAACCTCTTCGGTCCTTTCAGCTGTAAACTCTGCCGTTGGTCGTCCGACAGAGACCCAGCTAAGATACCTACTCCTGTAACCAACCCCACGGATAACATACCGCACTTTAAAGGAGGGCTGATCAACGCTCGCTCCATGTGTCGGCACAGCCAAGACATAAGAGACCTTATCCTAAACTCAAACCTCGACTGGCTCCTGATCACTGAAACATGGCTATCAGACGATAGCAACCCTGATCTAGCTATAGCCCTCCCCCAAGGTTTTTCTTCTCTTAGCACTGGAACTGTGCCTCGCTTATGGAAACAGGGAATAGTTAAACCCCTGATGAAAAAATCCAATAAATCCCCTTCTGAGCTCACTAATCTCCGCCCAATATCGCTCCTCCCTGCTCTAGGAAAGATTACCGAACAAATGGTTTATAGAGAACTTAAAAGGCATCTCGAAGTACACAACATACTCCACCCCCAACAATCAGGCTTTCGCCCCCATCACTCTACGGAGACTGCGCTGATCGAACTAACTGACTCTATAAAGCTGCTGCAGGATCAGAAGAAGAATGCCGTCCTCATTCTCCTAGACCTCACAGCGGTGTTTGATACCATCTCGCATTCCATCCTGATTAGCAGACTGAAAGATATCGGTATCTCAGAGGTGGTTCTGGCATGGATAACGTCCTTTTTAACTGACAGATCGCAAACGATCGCCCTAGGTCCTTTCCTCTCCAAAGAGAAGAGGGTCTCATCGGGAATCCCCCAGGGCTCCATCCTGAGCCCTCTCCTCTTTAACATTTACCTAATTCCACTCATATCTCTGATTGAGTCATTTGGCATACTCGTAACATCGTACGCCGATGATACGCAACTTATTGTGCCCCTAGAGGAACACTCGACGGAGGCGGAGCAAAACCTCAAAAACTGTCTCAAGGCTGTTTTGCATTGGATGGATATAAACCATCTTAAATGCAATTCCAGCAAGACAGAGATCCTCCCAATGGGCAAAAATTCCAACTTCTGTCCTGGCCTATGGTGGCCTGAAGATTCAGCTGCTCCACCCCAGACTGTAACAACTGCAAGGAGTCCTGTTCGACACGACCTGTCTTTCGAACAACACGTAAGGACTGTGGCTGGCCGTTGTTTCGGAATCATAAAATCCCTAAAAAAATGTTTTGACTTCTTACCGATAGACTCTAGAAAAACCGTAACAGTGGCCCTAGTCCTCGCACATCTGGACTACTGCAACGGTCTTCTAGCTGGCGCCAAGAAAGCTACACTTAAAAAACTCCAAAGTGTACTCCACTCTGCAGCCAGATTAGTTTTGAAGCTTCCCAGGAAATCTTCAATATCTGCGGCTTGAAAATCCTTACCCTGGCTCCCACTTCACAAAAGAATTTTCTTCAAGATTCTTATTGTTGCTTTCAGGGCATTCAATAATTCCGGCCCGAAATATCTCATCAAGCGTTTCCCTCACTACATCCCTAGCAGGTCCTTGCTCTCCTCCAATGACAATCTACTCCTTCCAGCCAGGTTCAATCTGAAAACCAAAGGTGGCAAAACCCTAAATTACCTGGCTACTAAAGCTTGGAACCTCGTGCCCAAAAACCTGAGGTCCCAAACCCAAGAAAAACACTTCAGGAAACTACTAAAAACCTGGATCTTTAACCTGCCCGATGACTACACCATGGCAGCCATCTAATTCTTCAGCCTTCATGATGTAAGTTGACATCCTACCAGGAAATCAGCGCCAAGATGCTCTTTCCGGAGCGAACGTTGCGCTCTACAAATACCCCTACAAATGACAAATTACAAATTACGAAAGTCTTGAAGATCCAAGTGCAACTGCAGACTTCTAGTCACGTGAAACCGGGTTAAAATTGAACAATAGGCAGACCGTAATGGGGTGCGGGTCGGATATAAGAAGTGGATTGGACCAGGTTGGTGCTTACCTTTGGACTTAGAAGAAATATTTAGAAACATTTTCTGAGTAGTTAAAGTTCAGTGGGGCAAGGACGCAAGCGGTGTAAGAGAAGGAGGTGTAGTCATCAGGGAGCTGCTCGATGGCTTAGAGGTGAAGATGTCTACGTTTTACGTCTCACTGTTGAAAGTCCACATTTTCAGCAGGATGAGGCTGGAGGCTGTAAACGAAAGTCTCAGAATTTGATGCTTCAGAGGAGAACATAGTGAAAGCTACTGCAATGTCAGGTCAACCGGCAATGCACCTTGGGTGGATAGATGAGCAGTTTCATCCAGGTCTCCCTTCAGTTCTCAGAGCAGTCTTTAGCCCCAGTTTGGGATTTTGCCTATATGGGCAGCTTTAACACCACAACCAAGGGTCCAGGACTAAATGGGCACCACTTGAGGTGTAGCAGGAATTCCGTTCTCCTACAGAACTGTGCATAGAGACCTGGAACCTCGGTGAATTAGGATGGCCCAAAACTCACCTCAGTACCCAAAATCCCCTTACCGAGCTAGCTAAAGTGTCTCATTGGTCATAACAAACTCCCAATGCTTAGACAAACCAGAACATGAACTTAGATTACCTCAGGTATCGTGGAACACATTAACACTCTTTCGCTATATAATCATTTCAAACCAGAACATGGAGTAAATGAGGACACGTGCATATTTGAAATATTTATTTACTAATGCAGGGTTCTCAAATGCAGTATATTATATAATACAAGCAAACATATTATAAGCAACAACGTTATCAGCATAATTACTAGTCCATAAAAGGCAAATGGTGACAGCATACTAAGATGCTGTAATGAATAGGAATTAGCAATACCTAATTCTCACCCTCCCTATTTAGCATAGTATATTTATATCTATGAAGGTCTCATTTGAGTTTTAGCATGGCGGGCCCATACCTCAAAATCTCAGTGGCAGAGGATCACATCATCTTCCACCAGCTCTCTGCATGCGAAGCAACATCAAGTGTGTGTTGTGTGTTTTCCGCACAACAATATAAAACCCGCTTAGAGCTAGATTTTGGCAGCAGCATGTGTGTTATGTCTATGGAAGTGCGAAGATCAGACCTCACAACAACACTGTGTCGAGTTATCCTTGAAGCCTTCAGCACTCACTGTGCAGACAGTGTACCAAGCAAAACTGATATCAGAGCAATAACATATTATTTCTCAAGTAAATCACGAAGCTCTTCTGGGTTGAAAGCTAAAACAACAAAACAACAATTATGTGTCATGTGCAAAATGAAGCAAAAGGAAAAATGGCGTTTAAACATTTAATAAGCTCATGCTAAATTAAAACAGTATGTAGAAAAGGATTAGCTATATGACAGAGGGTTCCCGACTCACCCAGGCTTGGTCCAGGTGTGGGTTCACGATGGTGGGGGATTTGTCCATGCCTGAAGCCGGAATGCCTGAAGCTCTAAACAGGAGGCCAGCAAATTAGCCCTTGGAGTCACTCTGGTGGTCCTGTGTTCAAGCAGCAGGATAGACCTTTTAGGGTTCAAAGCAGGCTCCAGGCAGCAATGCAGTTACTCAAGTTGCAGCAAAGCAGTCTTGTGGCGTACACAGCAGGCCACAGCAGAAGGAAGTCCTCTGAGAGTCATTATGCACACTTCCTCCTTTGATGTAGGAGATGTTTTTTGAGCTAATTCACATAGAAAGTTCTTGAAGTTTCCTCACTGACCAACCGTGGTTCCAGGCTGGCTGCATTGACAATGCAGGGATGCAAGATGTGTTTGAAGGCAGAGTACAGCCTATTCTACCGCAAGTGGCTTGTGCCCAACTCTGCCCCCCATCCTGCCAGTTGGTGGCCCATCCAGGCAAACATAATCCCTCTATTGTGTGACTCTACGGGAGGAACAAACAAAGTCAAACTGCCAACTACACCCAGTCATGTGATCCAGGAAAGGCTGCAAGCACCATATAGTTTAGAGCAGGTAAATTCCTACTTTCTAAGGGTGTCATTTTCAAAATTGTAACTTAAAATCGGACTTTAAGATTAAAGAGCATTTTTATTACAATTTCTCAGTCACCAAACATGAATGCTTATTTACACCAATTAAAAGTTAGCACTTAGTAAATATGATAGGGCCACCGTGTAATAAGTTTCCATATCGGCCGGTTATCGACTCAACCATGTCCCACGAAAGAACAGAAATTAAGTAGGTCATGGAACAACATAATTCTTGAATCCTTCTCTACAACCTTGGTGTCATGAAAACCTGATCAGAGTCTGACTCTGAACCCATATTTATGTTTCTGTACAATATTCAACTTGCTATATTCATTGAAGAATTATTTGGTTTGGGAAATGCTTGTTGGTTGCTCACAATTGGTTGGGACAATGCTTGTTTGATCATGAGTATTGTTTCTTCGTTATGCATATGCATGAGAACACGTTGAACAGGTGCGCTGAACTGCCATAGCGCTACACGTGCACAGAAGCCTATAAAAGACTAGCCGGCTGAAGACTCGACGCTTCGCTTCTTGAACAGACAAAGCGTCACGTCAAGAGCTCCAGCCTGCACTCGCTCCCAGCCCCGCCCACCGGCTTCGCCTCTCACGCTTCTCGCCTTGACTCGGCAAGCCTGCGCCACTCACCTGATTCCTTCCACGGACCCTGCAAACTCCGGTGGCTTCCATCGGAGTCGTCCATTTCTTGGTTTCCTGGTTCCTTGTCGGCTCTGGACTTCGCGTCTCGGCGGACTTCCGGTTCCGCCCTTCAGTCGGTCCTTGCTTCCTTTGGTTCCCCGTTTAGAAGTTCCTACAAGCAACAAACAAGTAAGACATTGAGCGCTAGTGTTTTGGAACTCCGGGGTAAGAAAAAACAAACCTTGTTAAAACCAATAGAAAACGAACTGCTTGAAAAGACTAAAACAAACTTGGTCAAAACAATTGGGCAATTTGGTTTTTGGTGAATCTTGAGAAAACCTTTTTTTTAGTTTATACCTATTCATGTTAGGGTGTTCAATGGTATTTTGAGAGATTAGCAGTGATTCCAACTGCTTATCCAGCTGTGCAATCAGACTATTATCTCAATGACTCAATGTGTGTACTAGTGGGTTATTGGGGGGTTCTGTGTTCTCTTGTTTTCTAACCCACAGAACCAGTTATCAACGCCTGCAAACTAGTGCAAGGTAAGGCAGAGTTAATGCATGCAGAAAGTTCGGTTGTGTGCCAACTAACCAGTTGAGAATCAGTTGGGGTTTAAGGGGGAAATCCAAAAAAGACAAGGTTATTCACAGAATTTCTTATTGTTTCAAGGTGAAGTAGCGAACATAATTATAAGAATGATCTAGAACTTGCACCCTGAAGTTAAGACTGGGCTTATTTCACTATTGGTATGTATGTTCAGAAATGTAGAGGATTTATTCACAGGGGGTACGAGTATTGTTGTTATTGATTGTCATTTCTTGTACATTATTCCTCTTGCAGTATCAGTGATTACTTAACTGTTCAAAGAAGCCCGGTGTTCCTCAGGAGACACTAACAGATATCTTCAGAAGAGAACCTGTGTTGTGTTTCTCTCTCTCTTACTTACCCATCCCCGTCCACTTCCCCTTTCCGTCCCCTCTTCCCTTTCCCTTTAGGGACCAACTGGTAGTGTCAAGTGTTTAATTCCTTGCTACTCTAGTTGGCTCTTGAAGGTATTGGGACAGATCATCCTCAAGACGGAAACAACTGGACTCTTGCAGTGGCACTCCTGACAGAAAGCGAAGCCAAAACAACCGTCCAAGTTTCCGCTTGTGGTTGATTAATCCCATTGAATCGGCTGACATGGATACCACTCAGTTAGTTGAATTAGTGCGCAAAATGAATGATGAAATTCAAGATTTGCGCTTGGAAAATCAGTCCCTTAGACAGGAACTAGATCACACCAGGGAGGAACTAGAAAACACTAGAGAAGGTTTTACAGCTTGGAGGGACAAAGGGGAAATTAGAAGACCTATCTTATCTCCACCTAAATTTGGGGTCCCTTTTCAAGCTCAGAGTCAAACCCCAGGTTTAGGTCAAAGTCAACAAGCTCAGATTACTGTAGTATCTCCACAACCAGTTCCCTTAGCTAATCCTGAACGCTTTAATGGGGATAGTTCACACTACAAAACCTTTATGAGTCAATGACATTTGCATTTTTTATGCAAGCCTCAAATATTCACTTCCGATACTTCTAAAGTAGCCTTCATCATCTCTTATTTAGGAGGTGTGGCGGCTAATTGGGCTATGCCCTTGGTAGATAAAAACGACCCCTTGTTGCATAATCTGACACACTTTAAAAATGCAATGTCTAGTCTATTTGCTAAACATGTTTTCTTACAAGCTTCGGACAACAAGTTATTAAATTTACGTCAAGGCTCCCGAGATCTAATTTCTTATGTAACCACTTTTGATCGCTTGTTGGCCGAGACACAATGGCCTGAAGATAAAAGGATATCTTTATTCTATCGGGGACTTAGAGACGAGTTAAAAGACTCTCTAGCTCATATAGTGAATTTACCTGATGAGTTTACCGAGTTCCAAGATCTTGTGGTCAAGCTGGACCATAGGTTAGGTGAAAGAAGGTCAGAAAAGCCTAGAGCAGATTTTAGAGCCCTTCACTTCAAGGTAGAAAAGAAAAATAATGAAGATAAGAATGCTCAGGTAGAACCAATGCAGATAGGAGGTGTCAAAGGACCCTTATCTCAGGAAGAAAAGGATAGAAGGAGAAAAGCTAATCTATGCCTTTATTGTGGGAAGGCGGGTCATTTCGCTAAAGAGTGTCCTTCCAGACCAACTAAAAAGAAACTTATGGCCACCATTCAAGATACATCCCTGAGTCGGAAAACTAGGTTTCTCGAGGGAAGGAGAGATCGTTCCCTCGAGAGAAACCAAAGTCAAGATCTCGCAGTATTTAACCAACATTATCAATCACATGCCACAACATTTAACCATTAGAATAGTTTTTATCCTGACCAATCAACAGAAGCACAGCATTCCAGTACTGATCGACTCCGGAGCTACTGGGAACTTTTTTGATCTAGAATTCGCTAGAAAGTTAAACCTTGTTAAGGTCCCCAAGAAGGAACCTGAACCTGTACGTGCAGTCGATAGATCAGCACTTTCATCTGGTCTCATTAGATTCCATACCCAGCCCCTGCTCCTTCTATCTGAAAATGGTCAAACTGAATTGACCGTATTCGACCTAATTGACACACTGGCCTTTGGGGTCATTCTGGGAATTCCTTGGTTAGAACCTCACAATCCAAAAATCGACTGGAAAAAACGCACAGTAACTCTAGACTCACCATACTGTAAAACACATTGCTACCAGGAGCATAGAGATCCTAAACAACCTCTCCTTTGTGCAGTCTCCCAATCAGTTCCAGCAGCTTTACCACCTGAATTTCAGGATTTTTTGGATGTATTCGACCCGGTAAAGGCCACCACGTTACCTCCCCACAGGGTCTATGATTGCAGGATTGATTTGATTCCGGGAGCAGTCCTACCCTGCAGTCGCATATATGCCTTAACCGAGCCTGAAAATCAATACCTACGAACTTATCTAGACAAACTTTTGGAGTTGGGTTTTATTCGTCATTCCACTTGTCCAGTCTCTTCTCCATTATTTTTTGTAGCAAAAAAGACAGGAGACTTGAGAGCCTGCATCGACTATCGTGCAATAAATAAGGCCACAATAAAAAATCAATACCCACTACCCCTAATACCAGTACTCTTAAACCAGGTTAAGGGATCAACCATCTACACCAAACTAGATCTCCGCGGGGCATACCACTTGATACGTGTAAAGGAGGGTGACGAATGGAAGACCGCCTTCCGAACGAAATTTGGTCTATTCGAATATACAGTGATGCCTTTTGGTCTTTGCAATGCTCCAGCAGCATTCCAATATTTTATTAACGAGGTTTTGCATGACCTCTTGGACATTTGCGTCATTGTATATATCGATGACATTTTAATCTTTTCCAAAAATCCTGAGGAACACGTGATGCATGTTAGATCCGTTCTCCAAAAACTGCGAGATAATTCATTATTTGCCAAATTGGAAAAGTGTGTGTTTAACACACCCAAGGTTGAATTCTTAGGTTACTGGTTGTCCCCCGAAGGACTCATTATGGATCCTAAAAAAGTAAAAGCAATTCTGGACTGGCCAACTCCCACCTCTATTAAAGAAGTACAAAGAATCTTAGGGTTTGCCAATTTTTATAGGAGATTGTGAGAAGTTGGCCTGATATGTAGTGTTTCCAATTCTGGAACCACTTGGTATCAGTCCAAACAAACCCCAAAGATGTCTGGTTGTAAGTCAACCTTGTTAGACAAGCTATCCTAGTGGTAGCATGGACTAAGCAGCCTTAAAGGCTTAACTTAAGAGGTCGTGTTAAGCGAGCTGTTTTACCACATACAATCCTGTAATCAAATGAAAGGACACCACACAAGTATATATTATAAAAATATATGTATTTATTTCTAAATTACTCCCCAGTACTCTTTATGAGGAAAGGGGCACAAGCGTTAAATCAAAAGCACAGTATAACATACAAAGTTGCACAATTTTGGAGAAGGGCCGGTGGCCACTTAAACCATATACTAAAAAAGTGGTATAAGAGATACCAATCGAACAGTGGTTAGGCCTAGGGCCTAGAGATTCGCTGGGAGCAGTCAGGACTAGCAATGCTGAAGTCGGGAGTAGCCCACGGAACTCGGGTGCAGCACGGAAAGTGCGGCTTGCACCAATGCAATGTCAATGGTGCGTAAAAGTTACACAAAGTGAGTTAAAAGATACTACCGCTGAACCTAGAGGAACAAAACTTTAGACACAGACCCTAGAGGTGTGTACCAGTGTGGGAACACCGGCGTTGCAATGTTACCTCACCCACAGGCCGTGGGTGCACTGGGTCAAAGTGGCATCGGGTTTTGACACGCAGGCTCTTGGTGCTTGAAGCTGTTGCAGCTGCAGGCGATGTGAAGCAGAAGTGTCCAGTGCGATCCAAGGGTGGATCGAAGTAGAAAAGTACCTGAAAGCAGAGGGGACAGAGTCTGGGTCACTCAGCAGTGACCAGGGTGGAACCAGGACGGAACCAGGCAATGTCGGGCGCAATCAGGTGGTTGTTGATAGGCTTCTCTCCGCTGTCACGTGGGCTCTGGGGCATCTGCGACGTCCAGGAGCGGGTCACGATCTGTCCCACATAGGCTCTCGCCGTCAGCACCGTCGGCTTCAAGATTGCAGCAAACAGCACTTGGCAAAAGCAATCCATGCGGAACCGGGAGATTGCTTATCACTCAAACCAGGAGGGTTAGAGTGGGGGCTCCTTTTCACAGGAGCTGGTGCAGATCTAGAGCAACCAGAAAAGCAAGTCGTATTTCAGTTTTCGTCGGCACAGGGGCCACAAGCCAGCTGGCAAGTGACCGGGCCAACGCGTCGAGCCGCCACAAGCAGAAGGGCCCCACGCAGCACTCGTCGAGTGTGGAGGGGGTAGCTTTGGTGCAAGTGTAGCTCGGGGTGGGGGCTTCTCAAACCCCGGTGCACAGCTTCAAGGATCACTCGTGGGCTGCACGGTCAGCGTCTCGTGGCCTTTTCAAGATGGCGTGCCCCACGCTTCTGGTCGCCTCCACTGGTCTCAGCTCTGCAGGGACTGTGGATCGGGCTAGGAGAAGGCAGGCAAGCTTGATCTCGTTGATCTCTGTCACTCGAGTTCCGGCGGGAACTGCAACAAAGCATGGGTCGAGGGCTGGTTGGTACCTGTTTGCACAGGGTGGTCACTCCTTGACCACAAGGGAGATTCTTCCGTCTTCTATGTTGAGTAGAAAGTCGAAGGGTCCAGAATTCGTTTCTTATGTTTCTTCAGGATGATCTGAGTTGCATTGGCACTGCTCCCACTCTTATTCGAATCTGGTGGGCTGGACATCCTGCTAGGTCCCCTCCTATGGGTGGGACCCAGGAAGGGGGTGGTTACACCCCTTTCCTTTGATCCAGGCCGCGCTGGGACAGGGGCTGGGAGGCCCCAGAACCGGTTTGGCCAGATTATGCAAGGGGCAGCCTTGTGCTCCCCAGGCAGTGTCTGGTTTCTTTGAAACCTCCCTACTACAATCCACTATCTCCTGTCTGGGGTGGTTCAACACCGCCCTGCGACAGGAAACCCTTTGTCCAGGCCACCATTTGCTGAGTTTCGGTCAGCAGCAGGAGGCCAGACCCGTGTCTGTGGCAGCGGCATCCATTTTGTGGATCTGAGGCTCATTTTAAATCAACCGCGTTTCAGCAAAGTAACATGTCTTATCCCTCTAGAAGGGTGGAATGCTACCCCCGTCGCCAGAACTGGCGAGGGGGTAGTATTCCAATTCGTATGACACCTTACACGACATGTTTTGATAAAGCCAAACCAAAGTTGACATATAACCGCGAGGATTATAATGCACTTAATAGTATATGGTTTGGCATTATCCCGGAACAGCTAAGGGAATTGGTCCCGACAGCTGCAGACAGGCTCAGCTCATGCTAGAGCACCATCTCACATTAAACCACGCACTCTGCCTTCAGGATTGTTAAGGCCTGCCATAGGAGTGGCTCACAGGTTTATATGTGTCCAGATAGGTTTAGATATAGGCATACTATATCTAAGCAAGGGGTGATTACACCACCTTGCCCCAGCTGAGTGATCAGCCAGTTGTGTCAATTTTAGATAGCCAGCCAGGGGTGGCAAAAGATATGCTGCAGCCCCTGGTAGGCCTTGGATGCACCTATGCCCTGGGCACCTATAGTGCTCTGTACAGGGGCTGATAAGGTGACCCAAGCCAATCTAGTTATGCACCTAGGGTACATGGAATCCATTTTACAGAGAGAGCAGATAGCCTGGGGCCCTGATTAGCAGGGAACCAGGCCAACTAAGTCGAAAACCAGCTAAACACAAGGCAAAAAATCTGGGGTAACCATAGTCAGGTAGCCACCTTCCTACACAACCCCCCCCCCCCCCCAAACGAAAGGAGATACAGCTATCCTTGGCCAGGTAAGCCTATATTGCCTGAGTGGCCATATAAGGAAGTACCTGCACTAGCATGGGTACCCCCTGTCTCATGGTCCACTAAGCAGTCCCTCACCCTAGGGGTATTAGAGGGTCTCCACCATAGGGAATCACTACCTTGGGTGTGTTTATGCAAAGTTAAAGGCTGGTTTGGATATGGAGTATTGAAGTGAGGCTCCACTAATTTTGGGCTCAACTTCCTCCAATTATCTTCCACCATGTGTGCCTTTCTTTCTTCAACTGAGTTGCACTGAGCTCTCAGGGTCAGCCTCTGGCTACCTAAAGCTGGAGGCTGGGTCCCTCTGTTTGGCTTGCTGGAGGGACAGTTCAGGCTTGGGCCCTTTGGGTCCCAGGTTTGGCTGTGCCCAACAGAATCCATCTGTGGGAGGTCCCTAACTGTTTTTAAGGGGGCTCCCTCAGGAGTTTTTAAAGTTTTCACCTTACTAGGGCTACTAGTTTTGGTGCCCCTAATCTGTTGATGGGGGGGCTTTATTTGACAGGGGGCCCTCTGGGTCTCACTGTCCTTCTTGTCCTCTGCAGCCCTGGGCTGACTAAGGCAAGGTAGAGAGGGGCAGGTTACCTGCTCCAGACTGGGTCACACCTGAGAAGGGTCCACTGCCATCAGAGGCTCTGTCAGGCCAGGCCTAACAACCTCTGGGGCAGTTCCTTCATCAGGGGTAGGATCAGTTCCCTGAGGAGGCTGATCCTGTCCTAATGTCTGGTGAGGGGAAGATTTATCTTCCTCCTCCATGCTCTCATTTTGGGTGGAGTGATCCATCATTTCAGGCTTCACAACAACCGTATCTGCTTGAGTTTGGGCTGTGGCCATCACAGCCCCACCAACCTTTTCAGGAGGAGACTCAGTTTGGGTTTCTGCTGTTATCATAACAGCTTTGCTATTCTGTTTTGGAAGAGCTTCTGGTAAAGATGGGGCAGAGAGTTGCTCAGCCCTACCAACCTTTTCAGGAAGGACATCTTGGGTTGGGGCTATAGCCAGTACAGCCCCACTAACCTTTCCATTGGAGTTTACCATTCTAGAATGGATTTCCTGTTCAACCTCAGCCCAGGCTGAGATTTCTAAATCATTACCCAGTAGGCAGTCTAAAGGCAAGTTTGGTGACACTGCCACTCTCTTTGGGCCAGTGACACCTCCCCAGCTGAGACTTACTACTGCCATGGGATGATTTGTTTGGATACCATCAATGTTTGTTACCTGGTATGTGGCACCTGGTAAAAGTTGCTTAGAGGGGACTATACAGTCAGCCACCATGGTGATGCTAGCCCCTGTGTCTCTAAAGGCTTCAACTTTCAAACCATTGATGATGAGTTCTTGTCTATATTTGCTCAAGGTATTTGGGCAAACAGAGAAGTTGGCAAACCCCATGCCAGTCTCATAAACAAGATCTTTGGGGATGGGGACCTGGATAGGCCAGGGTCCCCCTGGGCTCCAAAAGTAAACCCACCCAGATTCCTGGGTGTGCTCCCACTTCCTGGGGGATTACTGCTGACAGTAACAGGAGGTGTTGGAGCTGGCTTTGGAGGTATGTTTTCTTTATTGCCATTCTTGGGACAACAGCTGTCTGTTTTGTAATGCCCAACCTGTTTACAGGCATGACAATAAGGCTTTTTCTCAGTTGATGAAGTGTCCTGGGACCCACCCCCATTCTTGGAGTTTTGGGGCCCTGGGGAAGTCTTTTCTTTACTTTTATCCCCACCCTTATCTTGAGGCTTGGTAGACTCCTTCTTCTGGTTATTGTCCTGATTCTTAGGCCTAATCCTGGTTCTGACCCATTTATCTGCCCTCTTTCCCAATTCTTGGGGAGAGGTCAAATCTGAGTCCACCAGGTGCTGGTGTAAGAGCTGGTTCTGACAATTACTTAGGATCTGCTCCCTCATAATCAAATTATACAATCCTGTGAAGTCATGTACTTTGCTGCCATTTAGCCAACCCTCCAGAGCCTTAGTTGCACAATCAACAAAATCAGTCCAGTCCTGAGTCTGTGTCTTCTGGGTGTCTCTGAACTTTAACCTGTACTGTTCAGTGGTTAAGCCAAACCCATCTATCAGAACACTCTTCAGGACTTTGTAATTGTTGGCATCCTCATGTCTGACAGTGAGGAGCCTATCTCTCCCTTTCTCTGAAAAGGAGTACCATAAGATTGCTGCCCACTGTTCCTCAGGAACCTGCTGTACCATGCAGGCTCTCTCAAGAGCAGTCATCCATTTGTGGATGTCATCCCCTTCCTTGTAGGGGGGCACAATCTTTGTCAGGTTTCTACTATCATAGGACCTGGGTTTCTCTTTAGGAATATTGCCGCCACCAGTGGCCTCTAAGCCACTCAATTTCTGCTCCCTTGCCAAGGTAAGTTTAGCTTGAGCCAAGGTAAGCTTAGCTTGAGCCAGGGCTACCTCCTCCCTCTCTATCTGGAGTTGGACAGCCCTCATTCTGGCCCTATGCTCTTTCCTCTGGGAGGGAGTCATCCCTCTCTGAGATTCTCTTGAGGCACTAGAAAGATGAGAATCCCCTGATTGAGATCTCACCCTCCTGTTACCTGGGAGAATTTGGTTATGAGATCTGGAGTGGTGCTGGCCCTCTCCATTCTCATGTAGGTCTAGGTTGGCCTGGTTAAGCCTGGCAACCTGTACCTGGTTTCCCCTCTGATCCTGATCTTCAGGCTCTTCTAAATCGGAGCCTTCCTCTTCCTCTTCTTCTTCATCTGAAAGATCCTCATTCTCAGGGGAGTTTATCCCTTCACCTGATTCTAAGGGAGCCTGACTCACCTTATCTAAGTCATCCTTTTCTAGGAGAGCTATTAGGGAAGGAATGGTAGGGCCTCTGCCCTTTTTTAGCCCCCTGGCTGTGCACAAGGCACTCAGGTCTTTGTGGCTAAGGTTGTCATATCTGGATGTTGCCCCTATAGGGTCAACTGTTACAGGAGCAGAGCCTGAGGCTCTACCTGTATCAGACATGACTGCTAGTGAGGTGTAAGTGATGCACTTACCTACACTGAGTGTTTTCCTACTGTACCTTGCTAGTGAGTTGTAGCCAGGGTGTGCTAATCCCTTTAATCTACAACTACTAAGTTCAGTAGAACTTAATATGCTAAGCTTTTGATTTATATGTACCTAAGGTACTTGATGTGATCTTTCAATTTGATGTAAAGATTGCAATGGTAAAACAAACAGCAAGCTCAAATCCGCACCGCTGCACACCAATGTGAGAAGTTGGCCTGATATGTAGTGTTTCCAATTCTGGAACCACTTGGTATCAGTCCAAACAAACCCCAAAGATGTCTGGTTGTAAGTCAACCTTGTTAGACAAGCTATCCTAGTGGTAGCATGGACTAAGCAGCCTTAAAGGCTTAACTTAAGAGGTCGTGTTAAGCGAGCTGTTTTACCACATACAATCCTGTAATCAAATGAAAGGACACCAAGCAAGTATATATTATAAAAATATATGTATTTATTTCTAAATTACTCCCCAGTACTCTTTATGAGGAAAGGGGCACAAGCGTTAAATCAAAAGCACAGTATAACATACAAAGTTGCACAATTTTGGATAAGGGCCGGTGGCCACTTAAACCATATACTAAAAAAGTGGTATAAGAGATACCAATCGAACAGTGGTTAGGCCTAGGGCCTAGAGATTCGCTGGGAGCAGTCAGGACTAGCAATGCTGAAGTCGGGAGTAGCCCACGGAACTCGGGTGCAGCACGGAAAGTGCGGCTTGCACCAATGCAATGTCAATGGTGCGTAAAAGTTACACAAAGTGAGTTAAAAGATACTTCCGCTGAACATAGAGGAACAAAACTTTAGACACAGACCCTAGAGGTGTGTACCAGTGTGGGAACACCGGCGTTGCAATGTTACCTCACCCACAGGCCGTGGGTGCACAGGGTCGAAGTGGCGTCGGGTTTTGACACGCAGGCTCTTGGTGCTTGAAGCTG
Source organism: Lissotriton vulgaris (assembly GCF_964263255.1). Classification (NCBI taxonomy): domain Eukaryota; kingdom Metazoa; phylum Chordata; class Amphibia; order Caudata; family Salamandridae; genus Lissotriton; species Lissotriton vulgaris. Next base: position 1,715,240,987 of record NC_141685.1, on the reverse strand, counting down.
TTGCAGCTGCAGGCGATGTGAAGCAGAAGTGTCCGGTGCGATCCAAGGGTGGATCGAAGTAGAAAAGTACCTGAAAGCAGAGGGGACAGAGTCTGGGTCACTCAGCAGTGACCAGGGTGGAACCAGGACGGAACCAGGCAATGTCGGGCGCAATCAGGTGGTTGTCGATAAGCTTCTCTCCGCTGTCACGTGGGCTCTGGGGCATCTGCAACGTCCAGGAGCGGGTCACGATCTGTCCCACGTAGGCTCTCGCCGTCAGCACCGTCGGCTTCAAGATAGCAGCAAACAGCACTTGGCAAAAGCAATCCACGCGGAACCGGGAGATTGCTTATCACTCGAACCAGGAGGGTCAGAGTGGGGGCTCCTTTTCACAGGAGCTGGTGCAGATCTGGAGCAACCAGAAAAGCAAGTCGTATTTCAGTTTTCGTCGGCACAGGGGCCACAAGCCAGCTGGCAAGTGACCGGGCCAACGCGTCGAGCCGCCACAAGCAGAAGGGCCCCACGCAGCACTCGTCGAGTGTGGAGGGGGTAGCTTTGGTGCAAGTGTAGCTCGGGGTGGGGGCTTCTCAAACCCCGGTGCACAGCTTCGAGGATCACTCGTGGGCTGCACGGTCAGCATCTCGTGGCCTTTTCAAGATGGCGTGCCCCACGCTTCCGGTCGCCTCCACTGGTCTCAGCTCTGCAGGGACTGTGGATCGGGCTGGGAGAGGGCAGTCAAGCTTAATCTCGTCGATCTTTGTCGCTCGAGTTCCGGCGGGAACTGCAACAAAGCAAGGGTCGAGGGCTGGTTGGTACCTGTTTGCACAGGGTGGTCACTCCTTGACCACAAGGGAGATTCTTCCGTCTTCTATGTTGAGTAGAAAGTCGAAGGGTCCAGAATTCGTTTCTTATGTTTCTTCAGGATGATCTGAGTTGCATTGGCACTGCTCCCACTCTTATTCGAATCTGGTGGGCTGGACATCCTGCTAGGTCCCCTCCTATGGGTGGGACCCAGGAAGGGGGTGGTTACACCCCTTTCCTTTGATCCAGGCCGCGCTGGGACAGGGGCTGGGAGGCCCCAAAACCGGTTTGGCCGGATTATGCAAGGGGCAGCCTTGTGCTCCCCAGGCAGTGTCTGGTTTCTTTGAAACCTCCCTACTACAATCCACTATCTCCTGTCTGGGGTGGTTCAACACCGCCCTGCGACAGGAAACCCTTTGTCCAGGCCACCATTTGCTGAGTTTCGGTCAGCAGCAGGAGGCCAGACCCGTGTCTGTGGCAGGGGCATCCATTTTGTGGATCTGAGGCTCATTTTAAATCAACCGCGTTTCAGCAAAGTAACATGTCTTATCCCTCTAGAAGGGTGGAATGCTACCCCCGTCGCCAGAACTGGCGAGGGGGTAGTATTCCAATTCGTATGACACCTTACACGACATGTTTTGATAAAGCCAAACCAAAGTTGACATATAACCGCGAGGATTATAATGCACTTAATAGTATATGGTTTGGCATTATCCCGGAACAGCTAAGGGAATTGGTCCCGACAGCTGCAGACAGGCTCAGCTCATGCTAGAGCACCATCTCACATTAAACCACGCACTCTGCCTTCAGGATTGTTAAGGCCTGCCATAGGAGTGGCTCACAGGTTTATATGTGTCCAGATAGGTTTAGATATAGGCATACTATATCTAAGCAAGGGGTGATTACACAACCTTGCCCCAGCTGAGTGATCAGCCAGTTGTGTCAATTTTAGATAGCCAGCCAGGGGTGGCAAAAGATATGCTGCAGCCCCTGGTAGGCCTTGGATGCACCTATGCCCTGGGCACCTATAGTGCTCTGTACAGGGGCTGATAAGGTGACCCAAGCAAATCTAGTTATGCACCTAGGGTACATGGAATCCATTTTACAGAGAGAGCAGATAGCCTGGGGCCCTGATTAGCAGGGAACCAGGCCAACTAAGTCGAAAACCAGCTAAACACAAGGCAAAAAATCTGGGGTAACCATAGTCAGGTAGCCACCTTCCTACAGAGATTTATCTCTAGATTTTCTGAAATTGTTGCACCCATCACCAGTTTGTTACAGAAAGGGAAAAAGTTTCAGTGGAGTACTGAAGCAGAAGACGCCTTTGACTTTCTAAAGAAGGCTTTCACCTCAGCTCCCATCTTGAAACACGCAGACCCTGACAGACCATTCTTTGTTGAAGCTGATGCCTCACAGACTGCAATTGGGGGGGGTTCTACTGCAGAAAGATGTGAACTCAGGTAACTTTCATCCAATAGCCTTTTACTCAAGGAAGTTATTACCAGCAGAGCAGAACTATACGATTGCAGAACGTAAACTTTTGGCTATCAAGGCAGTCTTCCAAGAGTGGAGACACCACCTCTTGGGAGCCAAACATACAATAACAATTTTTTCTGATCACAAAAATTTACAGTTTTACTCCACTGTGAAAGCCTTTACTCCCCGACAGATGAGATGGTTACAATTTTTTTGCGAATTTGATTTTTTAATCACTTATCGTCCTGGAGCCAAGCAATTACTATCAGACACCCTCTCACGTCTAGTCTGTGACAAACACAAGGGTTTGGATAAAGAGGAGTTGAGTATCATTCCAGAAGAAATGATTTGCGCAGAAATCTCTCAGGGAGATTTCATATCTAAACTTAAAGAACAGACAAGGAAATTAGATCAAAAAGAGTGGCTAGAACAAAAACAAACAACAGTTTCAGAAGGGCTGTTTTTTCTAAAAGGCAAACTGTTTATTCCTACAAAAGAATTGAGAGACCAAGTGATAAAATGGAGTCATGATTCAGCTATCGCAGCCCATCCAGGTATCAACAAAACAGTTGAATTGTGTGAAAGACACTTTTGGTGGAAAAATATGAAAGCAGACATTCAGCACTACATCCTAGCTTGTCCAGTATGTGCTCGACAAAAGAGTTCACATTCTTTACCTAAGGGTTTACTACAACCTCTGGAAATTCCTCCGATACCTTGGCACACTATCAGCCTAGATTTCATTACTGATCTGCCCAAATCATCAGGCATGACCACAATTCTAGTAGTGGTAGATTTGTTGTCAAAGGTGGGACATTTCATCCCTTTACCAAAGCTCCCTTCAGCTGTAGAATTCAGTAATGTGTTTTTGTCTAACATAGTTAAGTTACATGGTTTACCGCAAAAAATCATATCAGACAGGGGTCCACAATTTCTGTCAAAATTCTGGAAACAGTTGAGTGGTCTGTTGGGTATAGATTTGGCACTTTCATCGGCCTTCCATCCCCAAACGGACGGTCAAACTGAAAAAGTGAATCAGTATTTGGAACAAAGTTTGCGCTGTCTAACTACTACATTATCTTCAGAATGGACTGAAGCCTTGCCATTGGCCGAATTCACATATAATAACACAGTACACTCAGCTCTAGGCTGCTCCCCATTTTATTTCCTCACTGGTCTACATCCCAGAACACTACCGGTGACTTTCCCGGAAAACAGATCAGATATGCCAGCGGTATCTGAAAGGCTAGCTAGTTTACGAAAATTCCAAGAAAATGTTAAGCAGACTCTGCTAAAACAGAAAGTTAGAATGAAAAGGTACGCAGATCAACATAGAAAACCAGCACCAGATTATAAACCCGGGGATCAAATATGGCTGTCAACCAAGAACATACAATTAGAAGGTCCAAGAAAGTTAAAACCTCGCTTCATAGGCCCGTTCTCTATCGAAAAAATAATAAATCCAGTGTCTGTAAAATTAAGTCTACCCCAGGAGTATAAAATACATCCAGTATTCCATGTCTCCTTGCTCAAACCTGTGCACCCTGGTACTCGTCCTGATACACCACCTCCCCCAATCATAGTAGGTGATCATGTTGAATATGAAGTCAAGAAAATCCTGGATTCTAAGAGAATCAGGGGACATTTGTATTACTTGATTGATTGGAAGGGGTACGATAGCTCAGAAAGATCTTGGGAACCTGAGACCAGTGTTCATGCTCCACATTTGGTCCGTTCTTTCCATGCCATGAATCCAGACAAACCACGACCTCTGAGGAGGCCTTTGGGGGGGGGGGGAAACTGTCATGAAAACCTGATCAGAGTCTGACTCTGAACCCAGATTTACGTTTCTGTACAATACTCAACTTGCTATATTCATTGAAGAATTATTTGGTTTGGGAAATGCTTGTTGGTTGCTCACAATTGGTTGGGACAATGCTTGTTTGATCATGAGTATTGTTTCTTCGTTATGCATATGCATGAGAACACGTTGAACAGGTGCGCTGAACTGCCATAGCGCTACACGTGCACAGAAGCCTATAAAAGACTAGCCAGCTGAAGACTCGACGCTTCGCTTCTTGAACAGACAAAGCGTCACGTCAAGAGCTCCAGCCTGCACTCGCTCCCAGCCCCGCCCGCCGGCTTCGCCTCTCACGCTTCTCGCCTTGACTCGGCAAGCCTGCGCCACTCACCTGATTCCTTCCACGGACCCTGCAAACTCCGGTGGCTTCCATCGGAGTCGTCCATTTCTTGGTTTCCTGGTTCCTTGTCGGCTCTGGACTTCGCGTCTCGGCGGACTTCCGGTTCCGCCCTTCAGTCGGTCCTTGCTTCCTTTGGTTCCCCATTTAGAAGTTCCTACAAGCAACAAACAAGTAAGACATTGAGCGCTAGTGTTTTGGAACTCCGGGGTAAGAAAAAACAAACCTTGTTAAAACCAATAGAAAACGAACTGCTTGAAAAGACTAAAACAAACTTGGTCAAAACAATTGTGCAATTTGGTTTTTGGTGCATCTTGAGAAAACCTTTTTTTTAGTTTATACCTATTCATGTTAGGGTGTTCAATGGTATTTTGAGAGATTAGCAGTGATTCCAACTGCTTATCCAGCTGTGCAATCAGACTATTATCTCAATGACTCAATGTGTGTACTAGTGGGTTATTGGGGGGTTCTGTGTTCTCTTGTTTTCTAACCCACAGAACCAGTTATCAACGCCTGCAAACTAGTGCAAGGTAAGGCAGAGTTAATGCATGCAGAAAGTTCGGTTGTGTGCCAACTAACCAGTTGAGAATCAGTTGGGGTTTAAGGGGGAAATCCAAAAAAGACAAGGTTATTCACAGAATTTCTTATTGTTTCAAGGTGAAGTAGCGACCATAATTATAAGAATGATCTAGAACTTGCACCCTGAAGTTAAGACTGGGCTTATTTCACTATTGGTATGTATGTTCAGAAATGTAGAGGATTTATTCTCAGGGGGTAAGAGTATTGTTGTTATTGATTGTCATTTCTTGTACATTATTCCTCTTGCAGTATCAGTGATTACTTAACTGTTCAAAGAAGCCCGGTGTTCCTCAGGAGACACTAACAGATATCTTCAGAAGAGAACCTGTGTTGTGTTTCTCTCTCTCTCACTTACCCATCCCCGTCCACTTCCCCTTTCCGTCCCCTCTTCCCTTTCCCTTTAGGGACCAACTGGTAGTGTCAAGTGTTTAATTCCTTGCTACTCTAGTTGGCTCTTGAAGGTATTGGCATAGATCATCCTCAAGACGGAAACAACTGGACTCTTGCAGTGGCACTCCTGACACTTGGTTCCCCTCTCTCCCTCCGAAATAACTAATGTTAACCAGGCAGCTAAAAGTTTTGAGACAGCTATTAGCACATCCTTAGAGATAATTGCTCCCAAGAATAAAACTAAATGCCCGGAAAAACTGTCCCACTGGTTCAACCCGGACTTAAAAAGCGATAAACTCGCCGTGGAGACTAACAAAAAAAACACAACTGATAGGCATCAGTATGAAACATTACATCGCCACTGCATGGATAATATAGCCTTGGCCAAAAAAGTCTCCTTAAGAGATAGAATCAACCAAGCTTCCAACTCCCATACAGAGCTATACAAGATCGTGAAGGAATTTACCAACCCTCCCTCCTGCATACCGTCACATATTGCCTTGCAGGAGTAGGTGGATTCCCTCCCAGCTTTCTTTGTAAATAAAATAAATGATATCCACAAACTATTCTCCCAATCAATAAATACCTCGCATGAACAGAGACTTGCTGCTACTCTCCCTCGGAGCACCAACTCTCTCAGAGAATGTAGAAATTTACCAGAGGATGATACCTCCGCCATACTAAAAAGGATGAAAACCGGCTCGCCGACTGACCCAGCATCCTCTCACATCTTATCCAAAACTGGTCCAGCACTCATTCCCAATTTGACGAACATCCTGAATCTTTCACTATCACATTCCACCATACCCTCACACTGGAAGGAAGCTATTGTCAGACCTATCTTGAACAAGCCATCAGCTGACCCCAAACAACTCGCTAATTACAGACCAATCTGTCGCCTACCCCTGTTTGGAAAAGTAATGGAATCTACGGTCAACAATCAACTGTCTTACATTTAGAAAGTAATAATCTGTTAGATTTATCTCAGTCGGGTTTCCGGTTTTACCATAGCACCGAAAAGGCTCTGGTTGAGATAGTTGAAAACATCAGGCTTTCTCTGGATGCCAGACAATTCACCATCCTGATTTTACTTGATTTGTCGGCTGCCTTGGACATCATCCTTTTTGAGCAACTATGGGAGTATGGTGTTGAGGGCCTCTCACTACAGTGGCTTAAGACGGAACGGTCCTCCAAGTTGCAATTAGGGGGTTTCTGTTCCAAAAGCCAAACCATTGACAAGGGGGTTTCGCAGGAATCAATTTTAAGCTCCACACTTTTTAACCTATACGTGTTGACTTTGGCTAAAATAATCAGAGCCTACGGCTTTGATACAGTGTCCTACGCCGAGGACACGCAATTGTTAATTACTCTTGATCTTGATCCCACCAATACTCAACTGTGCATGTCATCGGTTAATGACTGGATGTCAAATAATCATCTACTATTCAATGAGAGCAAGTCAGAAATCATGCTCTTTGGTGATGCACAACACATTTGGACCACTGACTGGTGGTAGCGGCCCTCGCGAGGGCCATGCCCCCCACCCAAGACCGCAGTACACAATCTGGGAGTTGTAATGTGCAACAAACTTTCCATGGCTGACCACGTTAACTCTGTGGTACGCACCAGCTATGGCTTAATGTGTTCCCTTAGGAAAATCTGTAAATGGATTCCCCTCTGCTCTCGGATGCCCCTTGTGCAGGGACTAATCATGAATTGTTTGGACTATGGTTACAATTATGTTTGCATCCATAAACGAAAAGCTTTTGTCAAAGCTTCAGATTCTGCAGAACACCGCTGCAAGGCTGGTCTTAAACCTCCCCCCTCCCGATCTCCATCGGCTCCAAGTCTGAAGACCCTCCATTGGCTCGCCTATAAGAAAGAGGGTTTTCTTCAAATTATGCTGCTTGGTACACAAAACATTAAACAATAATGGACCTACCTATTTACCAAAGAAACTGATCATACATTAGCCAGTCAGAACCCGGCGTTCCCCCTTTAAACATATTTTAACCATCCCCAAGGTCCGCACTGTAGAAAACGGTGGCCGGTCCTTTTCCAGATCTGCACCTGAGCTATGGAATTCACTGCCTGTACAGCTTCGCCTAGTAACCGATCACAAAAAATTCCATAAAGCCCTCAAAACGTGGTTATTCTAACACTCTGTCCTGCCCTGTTTTAACTTTCTGTCTTTCAGCAAAGCGCTATGAGACCTAAGGGTGATATACGTGCTTAATAAATACCAAATAGAAATAGGACAAACCAATGTTATCCTATTGGACAGATAGGCTTACCAGTAGTGAAAAACAAATTTAGGAATTTTTTATTACCAGGACATGGAAATCTTAAAAGTACATGTTCAACCTTTTACTTACAATGCACCGTGCCATTTGGTCTCCCTCGTGCCTACCTTAATGGTGAATTATATGCAATAAAAGGGAGCTTTAAGGCTTGGCAAGTGAATTATATTGCCAAGTCGAATTGGCAGCTTAACACTTCATTCAGACTGCAATGACAGACCTGGGACATATTTTAGTGGGCTACTTAAGTAGATGGCACAATAATTGCTGCAGGGCCACTACTGGCCTTTAATTTACAGGCCCTGGGCATATGGTATACCACCCTACAATGGAATTGTGAGCACGTTATATATGTCAATTAAGTGTAAGACAATTGTACCTCATTGTGTGGAGGGAGCACACACATGTTAGCAGTGGTAACGTGAACCGTGTCCTATGCCAAATAAATACAAATTTTGCAAAAAATATGAGGGTGAAGGCAAAACGTTTGTGGGTGACCCTGCAGAAAGGGCCAAGTCCAACAGCATCCAATTAACTAGTGACTGGGACCACTCAATAATTAAGTTCTAGATCAGGAATAACTTTAAAAGATTTATTACAGGAAATCTATTTAGGCATTACAGATAATATAGTAGAAAGGTCATGAAGATTTAGTAACAGGAATTCAAAATCAGCATTAGAAATATTAATCCTAGTAAGCAGCTAATTCCTAAGTTTCAGCATCATACTCATAAAGAGTTATGACAGTGCTAAGGAAAGAACATCCCAAGTGAAGTGGACAGAATGATGGGAGAATAATTAGCGGTTCACCCCCATTAATTCCTATACCCAGGTGGTTTTATACACATTGTATGCATAAACAATAAGCAAAACTGCAGATTTAGCGTGGAATTATCATGGTTAGTTCACATTGGGCAAATTAGAATAAACAGAGTCACAAATTTGAATTGTTAGTAATAAGTCATTTTTAAAGGTAAGGTAAATCTCCCCACATTCCCTCAGCAATGATAGTCTAGAAATGTGGAAATACAACATGAAAAATTTCCAACTGCAGTCCTTCAAAATGATACAAAAGGAACAGGATGAAAGTTTCCTTCACGATATATGCTTTCTAAACAATGGAACGATTGATGTCACACCTGTCAGGGCATATTTACAAGGGCATTGCACCACCGGAGCATACCTTTTTAGGACGCTCTAGTGGCACAATGCCCTGTTCCATAGTTACAAAGCAGTGTTAAGCCACTTTGAGTGGCTTAACATAGCTTTGTGAATATTGTACCCTTTCATGCAGGTATCTGCATTTAAAGGGGCGTGCATCGGGTGTTGCTGTGGGCATTCCACCGTAACAGCCATTGCTTTTTGATACCACCCCAGATTTACAAGGATTTGTAAATCTGAGGCAATGCCTAAACTGATGCCATAGAATAGCAGCTGTTAGATTAGCGCACCAAGAAGAAATACTTTAATTTCTCCTCGTTTTTGCACGTTCTATGTGTGCTGCATCCTACAGCACACATAAAAGGAGAAAATCACCTTCAAAGATTGTTAATGTGCAGGAAGGTGTTCCTACCTGTCCATAAACAATCATCCCTACAACACAGACACCCTTACACCATGCTGCAAGGGTGCCTGCATTGCAGGGATGCTCCCCTACAATTAAGGCTCTCTTGTACCTTAGAGCAAGGGTGTCTGGGTTGGTGCTAACAAACTTTTTTAGTGCCAATTTAAGGGAAACCCCAGTGGTGCACTGCATTCTTATAAATATGGCGCATTCTTGCATTTTGGAAATGACGCAGTGCAGCACAACGAAATTGCTTGCAGCGCTGCAATATATCTTTGTAAATTTCTGAAGGTCAAACCTGCCTAAATTTAACAGAAAAATGTGTATGTTATGTATCGTGGCATGAGGGTTTTTATGTGTTAAATAGAAATTTTGCATTTTATATCCCAATAACTCATATGAGTTGTTATTTATCTTTATAAGGCGCGCTAAATAGCACCAACACACATAATCATGGCCAGGTCTCACAGTTTTCCGTTTTTACTGATTTTTACAGATAAATACCTACAGAAAACTATTTTTTTCCTGTCTGTATTTATTTTTAAATACAGAAAAATATGGAAAATATGTTTTCTTTGGATGCTTTTTTCTACTTTAATCATGAGTGCCAGGTCAGTAGGTGTACAGATTGAGAGGTAGGGGAGATGAAAAAGACATTAGATTTCGTAATTAAGCTCAATTAAGTGCAGATCTACAGTTATTGATGCTATTCTACAATGCAAGTGTTTTCAGATACCGCTATTGCACTGTATACTACTGAAACGTTTTGGACATTCAACTGTGAGTATCCATTTATCAGTCAAATAAATGTGGAAAAATACCCATGGCAGCTTCATTTATACAGAAAACACAACATAGAAATGGATAAATACAGACAAAATTTGCAAAAAATAATTATAGATAAATGCAGATGGAAATGTAGAAAAAATAAATACCATAAAACCGAGAGCCCTAATCATGGCCAACATGTTGGCAAGTTTGACCTGCCCAAATGAAATGAAGGTAGAGAGAGTTATTTAATGAATCCTATTATTGGATGTTTTACATACCTTCAAACTCGTAATTCAGACCCACGAGTAAACAGGTTTAGGCATGAGTCAAAATTAACCCAAGGGGTCGTAATGAGGGCCATAAACTTGAAACCTCTCACTCCATCAACGCTTTGGCGAGCTCCGATCTCCGCAAGCAGCTTGAGCTTGTTTTCAAGGCGGATGTTACGTTTTCTTTTAGTTTCACTTTGTGCTGAAAGCTAGCAGCAGGTGTGACAGACGCAGGCATTAAAGGTAAGGCGACAAAACCGGAGCATTGTGTTGCATTTGTACCATTAGAGAGAATCCGACTGCAGTTGAATGTTAACCCCGTTTAAAACAACTTGGGGTAGATGCTTACTGAACATTTTGATGCGGGAATATGTATTAGCGTAGTACACCGATGAACCATTACCAGTCTCCGACAGACTGCAAGAAAATGTTGATATTGGTAAATGCCGGGCTCGTAGCCACGCCCCTAACGTCTACTCTAGGCTCACCCACTCTAATTGAGTAACGGTCCTTTGTTTTCCCATTCAAACCACTAGGTACATGATGATGTATGATTAGGTTTTAATTTATTCGCATCGGGTCCATTTGTGTATTCCTACTTTTCACCCTGAGCGGTTAATAAAAACCAAAAACCTGTTATCACAAACATTGACTTTCCGACTGTATGTTATTGTTTGCTGTGACTTTTGCACGCGGCTGTCACTATTACTTAACCTAAAAGCTTTGAGCACACTTATTTCTTAAAGTTTGAAATGGCTGAAAGCGTGGCTTTATGTATTAATACAGTGGCATAATTCTGCACCTTGATTGCATGCAGTTACTTGAATGCCTCTTGAGTCAAAACAGCTTGTGGGTGTGTTCCTCGCTTCTTTCCTGCCTTCCATGTGGTGGATCTTTTGTATTTATCTGACAGGAACTCAACAAAAAGCTGCAATTTACAATATTATTATATCGTGGTGTGACTAGGGCTCCCCCTGCTGTCTCAATCCGGAACTTTCAAATAAATGCGAAAAACAGCACGATCTTGAGATTTCTGCTTAAAAGCAAATCCCTGGAATCTTTGACAACTAAGTAAAGGTGGGCGAGCCAACAACAGATTAACAGAGAGAGCTAAGACCTGGTCTGATTCTAAGAGGCCATGCAGGAACCGAACCATTCGAATATTTCGCATCTAAATCGTGCAACAAACATCGTGTAAAAAAAATGTCTCTTCAGAATTCAAAAAGTGGTTTTCTTTAGCCTGCTGAAAGTGTCTCGCCTTACTAAATTAGATATCACTGCATTGAGAGGTAGTTATTTAAATTGATGGTGTATAAATACAAACTTATACATTAGAAAAATCACTTGTAGCCAGTATTTTTTCCTCTTATTCATTGCATACTTTGATTAGTAAACATAAGAAGAAATTGTTTAAAACATGCATTACTGTTCTCTGACTGATACTTAAAGTAATCAAAGACAGGAAGACATGTTAAAAATAAATGCCGACTATTTTTATATAAAGCTGCAGTTAAATATCATGTCTGGTCCATTGCAGAATCCTAAAACATGAACAAATGACTCGTATTTTTACCTGAAAAATGTGGCAACACTACATATAGAGTAGCAAGACTAAGCATGGGCGGAAAATCCGTTTCGCTTGCGGATTTTGCGGATTTTCGGTAAATTCGCAATCCGCGAGATTCGCGAATCTCCCGCAAAATCAGCAAATCCGCGAGCAGCGGATTTTGCTCGCACTGTTCGCGTGAGTTCGCGGCTTCCCAGTACAACTTCGCGCCCCGCGAATAAGCGCAAAATTGCAGAAATACGATCTTAGCAAAACTGAAACTACTTACCAGGTTCAAAAGTTCAGGCTCATCATTAGTAGCCATTTCCTGTAGTGCTTCCTGAGGGGCCCCTCCAGAGTTCAGTTGCCAGTTGCAACTATTATGTGACCCTGCTCTGAACCTCAGAATAGTTACACATATGCCACAAAGGTCCTGAATTACAGCTAAGGGAGACAAGCAGGAGCCAGGCTGGAAGTTCAAATCCATTAATCAGCCCCTAATTCATTATTGTTAGTTGGGGCAGGGCAGGTGTTGTAACTAATTTTGCAACAATGAAAGCACTTAGCAAGTGCAAAAGATCACTAATCAGGAAGCACTAAGGAAGCAGGTGCCAGCTAAAAAAATATTCTGTGACACATTAATCAGCCCCAAATTAATTCAGGTCACTTGAGGCAGGGAAGGTGTGCTTGCGTTGCCACAATAATGTACACTGACTGGACAACCAGAGGGTGCTGTGATGAAACAGAGGGTGGCATGGGTGGGCCAGAGGGTGGCATGAGTAGTCAGAGAGTGGCAGTGGTGACAGAGAGTGGCAGTGATGAAGAAGAGTGTCCCAAACAGGCTGGACACGTAGAAACAACAAGTTCGCGAAACTTGCGACCCGACAGGTAAGTTCGCGTTTTGCGAAATTGTACAAAACCCTCGCGAACTGGCAGAAACCCGCGCGAACACAAAAAAAAATGCGCAAATTCGCGAGAATTCGCGGATTTTGCGGATTGCGAGTTCGCAAATCCGCAAAATTCGCGAACGCGAGATTCGCAAAATTCGCCCATGCTTAAGCAAGACACAGCCAGTTGTGTTTACTATATTGATGTAAACTACCATATGCAGCTTATTTTATATATCTCGGTAACAATATGTTTAATCTTAAATATACTGTTTTTTCTAAATCTTAGATGAGGGAAGACTTGACTAATAGTCCCTCATTTTACGATCCTGTCAGATTCAGAGGCACTAACCTGAGCTTTTCTTCTGAGGGAATGACAAGCATCCACAAGGTTCCTAGACACACTCACCACCCCCTCCCTGGACCAGCCTCATGACAAGGACCACAAGAAGCCCTGTACAGGAGGAGTAAGGAAAAGGAGGAGGGTAAGAGAAGAAAGATCAAAGGAACCTGGTTCGGCTAAGTTTTTATTAGGGGTAGAACGAGGTCTTCTGGTGCTTGCCCTCTGAGAGATCATTGTGCAGTTCAGTCGTGGTACTGCGTTCCAAATTCCCACCCTAAGTCTAAGGTCCTCATATAGAAGAAACTGATGCAGTGCGGCGCCACAAGCTATTTAGCTGTGCTGCATCATTTTCAAAGCACAGGGATGCATAGTATTAACATTATAACGCATCACTGTGCTTTCCCCTGCTCTGGTGCACAGTTGTGTGCTATGCTCCAGTGCAAACACCCTTGCATGGGTGTCTGCGCTGCGGGGATAATGGTTTTTGTGCAGGAAGTGAAACCATCCTGAACAAAAGCAATCATCAATGGCATTTTCCTCCTTCCATGTGTGCTGCAGAATGCAGCTGCCATAGAAAAAGGAAAAAATGAGGAGAAATAAAAGTATTTCTCCTCGTTGCGCCATTCCTACACCACCCCTGGGAGGCATAGGATTCTGACGCAAATCCCAGTTTTACAGAATGAAAATAGAAATGCGTTAAGTTCCATGGATGTTGTGTGGCAACACCCATGAAACACGCCTTTCATTCAGAGGGGCCCATATTTGGAAGGCCATGAAAAGTCATGCACGGTTACTTTAAGTGGCCTTGTAAACATAGGCAAGCCCATTGCGCCACCGGTGCGTCAAAACAAGTGATGCACTGGTGGTGCAATAGGCTTGTAAATGGTATTACTGGAGCAAAGCATTTTTTTTAAACAGACCTGACATTTACAAATTTGTTTATTTAGGAATGTTAAGCATTTGTGGCTGAATCCCCATTAATCATTGCTTTAATATTTCTTCTCTTTCAATCTACTGTGGTCCTGTGATTTGTTTTGGACTATAAATAGTTTGCTTCTTTTCTATACATTTTCTTTTTCATGTTCTATCATGAGTGTTGTAATTTTCAATGAGCATGTGATCTGCATAGACTTTTATAGGCATTTATTCTAGGTTTTTGGACTGTTTTGGCATGCGCGTGGCATGCATGCTGCTGAATAATTAATGGGAGCCGGCACACACATGCGCCCTCCCGACATCGCCTGTAAGTTCAGGATCCCTCCACTGTATGGCAATCCTTGTTCAAAGTTCTTTGCTTATGAAGCACATCTAATGAGGATTTTAATCTTATGTGCTTTTTTCATTTCAGAGAAAGTTTCTCTTCACCACTTTATGACAATGCAATCTGGTTAAGAGCAATTGTTTCTCCAACTGTTAAGCATGTTTTGGTTACATGATTCTTCATGTTGATCTTTTGTCACTTTTGTTGGTGAATTCGCTCAATTAGATATTGTTTTGGCACATATTGTTGAATCAAGTATGGATTCATTATGTGTAATTTTTTTGTTTTGTTTTTGACACCAGAGTATTTTATTGCCTTTTGAGTGCATAGTTGGTGGCCTGTTGTATCACCTGCTTGTGTCACTAGTTGCATGGTTCCTCTTGGAAGCAGGGCCATTCTTCTTTTGGGTTGATGCACTATTTCACCTTCCTGTATCTCTGGAGGTTGTTTTGGTCTTCCTTTTTTCCACCGTTTTTTTAAACATGGGGTGATATATCCTTTTTGATTTATCTGGCTCCTTTTGCATTTTATATCTAGGCAATACCCTGATAGTTATTGGACATTTTCCGGACACGTCTTTAAGGTATGATGACTGCTCCGGTTGTCATTGTTGACCTAAATCCAGTTCATTAGTATGTAACTGGGGCTTATTGATTTTATTTGTCATAGGTTGCTAAAATACTTCTTTTGTTCTGATGAATGCTCAATAGCATTCGGTTTGCGGTAAGAGTTGGTGGCAGCTACTCCCCGCTGGGCGCTGAGCACCGATTCATTCAGAATACAGCCCGTGTTCAGAGGCTGAGAATTATTTTAACCATTTTAACGCACTTCGCGCTGTGTATTGGAGCTAAAGCTCGAATTTTAAAACTTGTCAGAATTGTTGCAGAAACTGTAGGATGTTGTACCTAGCACTCTGATAATCACTCGCACTCACTCGCACTCACCTGAGATCATAATTGTTTCCCGTGGACTGTTTACCGCCTAGTTGTAAGGCAACCGGCACTCCAGCCAATCGCGGTTGTCGAGGGCGGGACAGGGGCGGCACCTCACGGAGCGTCGAGCGGTTAGCGCTCTAGACCTCCGCTTCCTGGAGGGTATTTAGGCTGCGAGGAGGCAGACGTCACACGCGGTAAGAGTTGGTGGCAGCTACTCCCCGCTGGGCGCTGAGCACCGATTCATTCAGAATACAGCCCGTGTTCAGAGGCTGAGAATTACTTTAACCATTTTAACGCACTTCGCGCTGTGTATTGGAGCTAAAGCTCGAATTTTAAAACTTGTCAGAATTGTTGCAGAAACTGTAGGATGTTGTACCTAGCACTCTGATAATCACGAGCACTCACTCGCACTCACCTGAGATCATAATTGTTTCCCGAGGACTGTTTACCGCCTAGTTGTAAGGCAACCGGCACTGCAGCCAATCGCGGTTGTCGAGGGCGGGACAGGGGCGGCACCTCACGGAGCGTCGAGCGGTTAGCGCTCTAGACCTCCGCTTCCTGGAGGGTATTTAGGCTGCGAGGAGGCAGACGTCACACGCGGTAAGAGTTGGTGGCAGCTACTCCCCGCTGGGCGCTGAGCACCGATTCATTCAGAATACAGCCCGTGTTCAGAGGCTGAGAATTATTTTAACCATTTTAACGCACTTCGCGCTGTGTATTGGAGCTAAAGCTCGAATTTTAAAACTTGTCAGAATTGTTGCAGAAACTGTAGGATGTTGTACCTAGCACTCTGATAATCACGAGCACTCACTCGCACTCACCTGAGATCATAATTGTTTCCCGAGGACTGTTTACCGCCTAGTTGTAAGGTAACCGGCACTCCAGCCAATCGCGGTTGTCGAGGGCGGGACAGGGGCGGCACCTCACGGAGCGTCGAGCGGTTAGCGCTCTAGACCTCCGCTTCCTGGAGGGTATTTAGCCACTCGTCGGCCCTAGCGCGCAGCGATGGCGCGCAGGGTAGGCGCCTTTGACTGCGCCGAAGACGAGCCTAAGACCAGCCCGTCTGTGCCCGTCCGGGCCAGGCCGGGTCACGGGGCAGGAAACGCTTTCACAGGTACGTTTTCTGCGGGTCATCTAAGGGCTTTGCGCCCTAGTATCAATAGTAAATGTTCCATTTTAAACCCTTCTTTAGCTGGCTCTCAAACATGTCCTCACTGTGCTTTTGCCTTATCTAATGTTCAGCCCCACCCAGACGTAACAAACAAACCTAAGATACTTACTCGTACCTCGCCTCAAAATACCTGTTCTTTCACATTCTACACTGTTAACTGTAGATCACTGCCCCAACACAAAGCAGATATTTACCACCTTTTAGCAGAGGAAAAGCCATGTGCGATTTTTTTAACGGAGACCTGGTTGCATGATGGTGCTGGTCCCGACGTAGCGGCCGCACTGCCCTCTAATTATGCTATTGTTAGAGTAGACAGAGAAAGACAGGTAGGAGGGGGTATTGCTGTGATTTTTAATAGGGAATTTAAATGTGATCTTGAAATGGTCAACATCCCCGGATGCGAAGCAGCATTTTTTAAAATTGCACTGAACCCTAATTTTACGTTTTCTGGTTTTTTAATTTATCGCCCTCCTGGAGGCAGCAATGTCTGGGCTGCAAATTTGGCTAATTCTATCTTACCTTATTTTTTGAATGCCCAAAACCTGACTATACTGGGGGATTTAAATCTCCATCTGGAGGATAAATCTAATAGCACAGTTGTCAATCTTTTGGAAGATTTGACTACGCTGAGCATGACACTGCGGAATGAGGGCCCTACTCATCAAGCTGGCCATTTGTTGGACCCTATTATATCCAACATACAGGAGCTAAAATGGTTGAAAACTGACCATATTTGCTGGTCTGACCATTTTTTAACTCTCTTTAGTATTACTCTTACTGAATCTAAGCTGCCACACTCTGCTCGGCCCCCAATTCTTATGAGAAATTGGAAAAGGTTAGACCTAACCGAGTTGCAGAATGCACTAAAAATACACCCCCCCATTTTGGGCACTGATATGGAAACGATTGCGCGGGAAGCCCATATCTGGCTGGAGAGAGCAGTTGATACTTGTTTGCCCGTTACCAAATGCAGAGGGAATCTTCACCGTCCCCCAGCTCCTTGGTACAACGACGAATTAAAGCTTGAAAAAACCAAATGTAAGGCACTTGAGCGGAAATGGCGCAAGCATTATGATCCTTTAAAAAAGGAAACATATCGTAAGGCCAGAAACCTCTACCACAGGGCCTGCACCAGAGCTAAAGCATGCTATATAACTGAGACTATCAACACTGCCGCCAATAAAGCACGGACTCTTTTTAATACAGTCAAAGAACTGGCCGGAGCTAATTCTATGGCGGCTGCACCCCCCTTGACCCCTCAAAAATGTCAAAATCTTGCCACGTATTTTGTGGAAAAGATTGAAAACATTATTGCCAATATTAATCCCCTGGTGAGTGATGACAGGGATGTTCCATCTTCTGTAAATCCAACAGGACAACGGCTCGATTCCTGGCCACTCATCTCTTTGGACGCTCTGAAATCCTTAGCTGCTTCCATTAAATCAGGTTCTCCCTGTGACCCTCTCCCCATTAGCATCCTGAGCCAACTGGATGACTCAGCCCTGGGGACTATTGCTGATACATTAAATGCCTCTATTCATCTGGCAACCGTCCCAGCGGCTTGGAAGCATGCCATGGTCAGCCCCCTATTGAAAAAGCCGGCGGCTGATCCGGAGGTGCTGGCCAACTACCGCCCAATTTCCCTGCTGCCCGCTTTCTCAAAGATCTTAGAGAAGCATATTCACGGTGTACTCTCAACATACACGGAGAATAACAACTTACTCCATTTTTCTCAGTCAGGCTTTAGGGCGGGCCATTCCACCGAGTCCGCCCTCTTGGGAGTCACCGAGAAGATCAGGGGACTTTTGGACGAGGGGCAAACGGTTGCTCTTGTCTTACTTGATCTGAGTGCGGCCTTCGACACCATCTCACACAACAGACTGCTTGCTAGGCTGAGTGATGATGGTGTCGGAGGGAAAGCGCTTGATTGGATCGCGTCTTACTTGAGCAACCGGACGTTTCGGATCTCGTCCTCGCAAGCTCAGTCAGACACCTTTCTTTCACCCCATGGCGTACCTCAGGGCTCAATTTTGAGCCCGTTATTTTTTAACCTGTATCTCCGCCCTCTCGCTTATTTAGCAGAGCGAGTAGGCCTAGAACTCATGACATATGCGGATGATTCGCAGATTATTTTCTCCCTCACCAACTCAAAGCCTTCATCTCCCTCTGCGCTGAAATTAGGTCTTCACGAAGTCTTCAGCTGGATGTCAACAAATCAGCTGAAGCTCAACGGGGAGAAGACGGAGATTCTTCTCCTAGGTAAAAAGAGAGATCTGTGGCAGGATACCCATTGGCCGCCATCCCTGGGTGCTTTTCCCAGCCCGGCTACCCAAGTCAGGAACTTAGGGGTATGCATCGACGACTCTTTATCGATGAAACAGCAGGTCAATAAAGTAGCTGGTACGTGCTTCACTATCCTTAAATGGCTGCGGAAGATCATCTGGATGCTGCCTGTGGATACCCAGAAGACCGTAGTCAATGCACTGATTACATCTAGGCTTGACTACGGTAACATCTTATATCTGGGTTCCAATTCAGCTGTGATTAAGCGACTCCAACTGGTCCAGAACTCCGCAGCCAGGCTGCTATGTAAGATCCCTAGGACAGCTAGGATCTCGAAGCATCTAAAGGACCTGCACTGGCTTAGAGTTGAGAACCGGGTTCGGTTCAAAGCATTGACCTATATGTTTAAAATCAAGGCAGGGACCGCACCAAAGTACCTGCAAAAACTGGTTAGGCCCTACGTTCCTGAACGCAACCTCCGTTCTTTAAATGGAGCATACTTTGTGGTTCCTAGATTTAAACTGGCCCGTATGGGGGGAAAGTCTTTTTCCCATCTGGGACCAGTCCTTTGGAACTCCCTTCCCTTAGCCCTGCGTAAGGAGGAAAAATTCACCAGCTTTAAGAAAGGCGTTAAAACCTGGCTCTTTGATAAATAATCGCGGTCTTTGAACGGGTTGTTTTCTGCGCTTTCTGTGCTTTCAGCCTTCCAATCTTTGCGCCGGGAAACCCTTTGTGGGTATCTGCGCGCATTATAAGTGCAAAAAATAAATAAATAAATAAATAAATAAATATCGACTAATTCCACAATAGCCTGTCATCAATCTTGTTTTCATGAGCAGCCATATTTATGCATATGAGTTCTGTGCTTGAAATAATGTATCAATCGTCAACAGCGGGTCATTCCTTTTACATATCCTTTGCACACTAATAATGACTTTTGCCATAAACCACTTGCAACACGTCATTTACTTTGTAGAATGTATATTGATAGCTAGGCAAATAAGACAGTAAAAAAATCATCCTAGTTAACATACAAATGATTGTGTATGAGACTTTCCTTTTCAAAGAAATTGCCATGGGGCATAGGCTGTAAACTATTTCTGAGGTAGTCTTCTGTTTGTACTATCAATTTTCTAAAATTGAGATTTCTAAAATAATATTTTAAAATCTTACCTCACCATTAAAGAGGACTTTAAATTACAACTCAAATGAGTGTGGAAAGCATTGTTCTATATTCACCCAATCCGAATTTAGTATTCAATACATTTAACTATGTAGCTCAATGATTCCCTATGGCAGCAGCCAGCCTTGCTAAAGTGAAAATAGCTTTTGGGGATATTTCACTGCGAGGATATGGTCAACATTACTTTGTACATGCTCTAACTTAAATATCCACAGACTGCCTTATTGGGCAATAGGGCCTACATTTGGGTGACTTATTAAAGTTTAAAAGTAAGGTTTATGCTTCTCAAAAAGAGTATTTTGACAACAACTAGTATTAGGGCTTCTTCTTTCCTGCTCCCTGCAATGGAAGTGCCTGAGGAATAAAAGGAGTTTGGGTCAACTACAATTGAACAATTACAGTGTAAGGCATTTGGCCTCACAGTAAAACAGCGAGTAGATGGGATTTAGTATGGATTTATTACAAATTCAAAGCCGAGCTGATATAAATCAGTCTAAGAAACATACTATAAAAATACAGAATCAGTAATGGATATCCAAAACGTCTGATAAATAAATCCTCAATAACATAAAGCAAATGAGGAATTCCATAGCTGCTATATAGAGAATGAGAATCAAAGTCTAATGAGTAGATAAAAGGTTTTGATCCTCCTGCCTATACATGAGGATGTCTAGGAAAATCTGCTAAGCCCTATTTTAAACTAAGGATCAGGAAGCTCTACTTAGATAATGGATGCAGAGAAAGGTGTAAGCAAGGCAGAACCTCTGAAGAAGTTCTCTAAAGGGAAGAATATCGTATAGCATGAAGCCACACAACAGAGGTCCCCTAAAGAGGTCTGTACCTCTCAGAGTCTAAAGTGCATTTGAATAAATCTAAAGCATGATCCTAAATTATACCTACAACAGAACCTTTGAGAAACCCTTGTCACACGTCCCATTATTTTCCATCTTCAAACAATAAAACTTCTTTCCTTTGGTCCGGACATCAGAATGTCCTTGGATTTCTCCTGTCTCCCCATTCCGCACGGACAGTAGTCCTCCCTTTGCTCTTTAAGGCATTCCATCCATGCCAAAAGTACTCCTCCCAAACCTCACTATCTCTTTCACATAATGCACTTTTCTCTATTCATAAGATCACACAACTGCAGCTGAAGAGGAGAGAAAAAAGATTGCATCCAAAGCAAAATGTTCATGCTGAAGGTGAAACATTAGGAAACACAAATGCTGAAGGCCTTTGGTCAACTTAAAATGGCAACCATTTCAGGGCCCGTTTAAATGCATGATTACAGATACATATAAGGTTATAATATAGATGTAGAGTACTTTTCAGATAGATACAATTTCAGTTATAAAATAAATGCAGGTTATTTTTCAAATGAGTGGGCAAATATATAAGAATTGACAATATTATTCAAACCACACAAAAGCTTATATATATATATATATATATATATATATATATATATATATATATATATATATATATATTACCTACTGGCGGTCGCCAGTAGGTAGTTATAGTTAGGATTTTTTTCAATGTTAAATCTGAAAATTCTATTTGGAATAACTTTGGCGCCGGTTGCCGAATCTGCCTGAAAATTTCCTGAAAATGGCCTCGTCGAGCTCCGGTCCTTCCCTGAAAGTTTGGGGGGGATACAATAAGCGGGGGCCGAGATAAAAGGGGGGTCCCAAAACGCGTTTTCCCCATGTTAATTTCCATAGGGCGGTCTATTTCACTTTTAGCCCGAACGGCTGAATGGATTTCCACCAAACTTGGCAAAATTGTAGGGACTGGTAGCCCGATGTGCCTTTGCTATGTCTCAAGATATGTGCTTCAGTGGATTTTGAGAAATTAACATTCAAAAAAATATATATATCTGTAGCCGCTCTCCGGTGCGCGCACCGGTGAGCGCTCCAGGCGCGCCACGCGACTTGCGGGCAGGAAGCTGATTGGCTCTCAGTTGTCTGTAAACATTCTAAACAGTCCGGAGCGGCCGCCATCTTGTCTATCGGTAAAATCTAGTCATAAGAGGTGGCAAAAACAAAGGGGGGAATTGACCATAAGGGGGTAGGGTAGACCCCTTTGACCCCCTAGGTTTGATGTGGGGGCTATAAAAGGGCCCCGCGGGGCATTTAAAATATTTTTTTTTTTTTCGTTTTGCGCGGGGGAAGCGCCCGGTGCGCGCACCAGGTAGCGCACCGGGGAGCGTAAAATGAGGGAAAAAGATGACAGAGTTTTTAAAAAAATAAAGTTTTTATTTAGAAATTGGAGGTAGTTCTAAAAATAACTTTTTTTTTTCTTCTTTTTGTTGTTTTATATTTTTTTTGTGTTTTTTGAACTTTTTGAACTTTTTTTGGCTTTTCAAAACAGTTTTATATTTTTTTTGTATTTTTTTAGGGGGAGAAACAAAAAAAGGGAATTGAAACTGGCTCAACTGGAGCAAAAAAACAAAAAAACAAAAAAATTACTTCTTTTTGGGGCACTTGTGATTATCACCTGCAAGGACGATGAGCTTAACACTTTGTTCCCCATAGGAGATAAGCTTGCCACAAGCAGTACAAGTAATTTTAAAATCAGCAAATCTCGGCTGAATGCAAGGCATCACCTCAGATGTTTCTGGTTGCGAGGAAGTGGGTTGGTTTCTTTGGGAGGGGGTCCTTGATGACTGGGGGAGGTTACTGGCCAGTTCCCGGAACTCTGCACGAGAGTAGTTGTTTGGATGCTTTCTTGTCATGTGCCGAATCATGGTATAGTTACCAAAAGAATATTTCTTGTTTGGGTTGCCCCGTGAAAGTTCATCATTGCAGATGAGGCAAGTCACCTTGGGAGCATTCACCTTTTTTTTCCCCTCTGGAATTGAAAAAAACTGCCAAACAATGTGTGGTTTGGGTTTGTAAGGTGTATTTTCTTCTGGCAGCCATCTTCTTCTCCCCTCCTCCTCTTCCTCTTCCTCCTCCTCCTGTTCTTGACCACCAATATAATTTGGAGCTGGTCCTCTTGGTGGTGGTGGTGGTGGTGGTGGGGCAGATGCACCAGCTGATGCTACTACTGAAGCCATTATTTGGAGCAAAAAAGTAGAGAGAGCAACAAACAGGTCTTCCTCAGTCAAAGGACAAAGTCAGAATAAGGAAAAAAGGTGGGGTCTTTCATCATTTAGAAAAAAAAACTGTCCTGAACCAATGAGAAGTGTTATTTTCAGGTCACAAGACCAGGGGCTTCATCATTATGAAACTAAAACTGTTATGAACCAATGAAAAGTGTTATTTTCTGCTCACATGACCCGACGCGCTTACGCTACGTGCCCGGGGCGCGCCCGGGGGCGCGCAGCGTAAGCGCGTCGGAAGTTTACGTTGTGCGATCGTATTCGCTCGAGTACTTCCGGGTGCGCTTACGCTGTGCGTATCACGCGGTCGCGGCTACGCGATACGTCACGATCATGTTTTCGTTTGCGATATTGGCGCTCACGGGACGCTCCCCGGAGCGCGCCCGGGGGCGCTTTTAAGAAATACGCTTTTCGGGGCGCACTCCGGGGCGCGCTCTGGGAGCGCTCCCCCCAAAAATTAAAAAAAAAAAAATGGGATAATTGTAGGGACAGGTAGCCCTATTCTGAAGTGGTTTGTAAAAAACATTAACTTTAGAAAAATATGTATTGTGCTACATTGGGCTTAATATATGTTAGAGCCAAAATGTAGCCCAAATGTAGCCCAAAGTAGCCCAATGTAGCCCAAAGATGGCCACCAGAGATCAAAAATTGTAAATGTAGCCCAAAATTCAACTAGATGTAGCCCAACTGTAGCCCAATGACAGAATGTACCAGAGTGTTAAAAAGAACAACTAGAGTGCTAACAGTCTTATTTATAAAGTGAAACTTATAGTTAGGAATTACCATTAAAAAAACCTTTGAAATTCACTGAAAAAAACCATAGGTTTCACACCAGTTATAGTTAGGAATTAGCATTTAAAAAACCTATGAAATTCACTGAAAAAACCATAGGTTTCACAGCAGTTATAGTTAGGAATTAGCATTTAAAAAACCTATTAAATTCACTGAAAAAACCATAGGTTTCACACCAGTTATAGTTAGCTGGAAATTTTACTGACCTAAAACCATTGAAATTCCCTCGTTATAGTTAGTCGGACTCACTATAACTTGCGCGTGCAATGCACTGCTGATGACATCACATATTACATCACTCATGACATGGTCAGTGACATCACTCATGACATCACTGATGACACCATCCAGTGAATATGTGTCTTTCTGAAAAATAAATATTAGTGAGTTATTTTTAAATATTTAAATACATATATTAGTGTTTCACTTTGTGTATAAGTGGCTACATGTGTTGATAAGTAGCCACATGCGTATGTATATGGGTTATTTGATATTTTTATTAGTATCAGTATGAGTGTCTATATGGTTTGGTGGGGGTATTACTTAGCACATAGATGCATGAGTGACTGACTCTTTGTTTGTATGTGTTTTGAAGACAACTGAGAGCCAGCATATGTACAGGACTGTATGGGTGGATGAGTGTCTATATGTGTTTGTTAGTGAGTGAATGACTGTCTCACTAGTGTCTTTATCAGTAACTACATATGTTTTAATCTAGTATATGTGAATATTGATGTATATAAGTGAGTATATGTGAGAGTAAGAGATTGTATGATTTCCTGTTTAAATAAGTATGTGTTTCTATAAGTGATTGTTTAAGAGAATAAATATGTGTAATTTTCAATAGAAGTAAGGTGGAAGTGTGTGTATAACTGTATATTCAAATAAATGGTTGTTCAATAGTTTATTTGCACGTGTGAATATGTGTGTGAGTAACTTTTGGATGAATGTCGGTGTGTAACAGGATGTATAGGTGTATCTCTTCATATGATGAGTGAGTATATGTATGAGTGACTATATAGAACTGTTGGTGAATGAGTGGATGTGTATATAGATAGTGGAAGTACAGAATTGCTTGTTGTAACTGATATAGGTATGTCCATTTTTTAAAAATTTCAGTTTCTATTTTTGAATATGTGTCTCAAGGGTTACTTTACACTGAGAGGAGGTCTGTGACTGTGTCACAAGGATGGTGTCATCAGTGATGTCATGAGTGATGTCATGAGTGATGTCATGAGTGATGTCACTGACCATGTCATGAGTGATGTAATATGTGATGTCATCAGCAGTGCATTGCACGCGCAAGTTATAGTGAGTCCGACTAACTATAACGAGGGAATTTCAATGGTTTTATGTCAGTAAAATTTCCAGCTAACTATAACTGGTGTGAAACCTATGGTTTTTTCAGTGAATATATATATATGTATATATATATATATATATATATATATATATATATATATATATATATATATATATATATATATATATATATATATATATATATATATATATATATGTGTGTATATCTATATATATATATGTGTATATATATATATATATATATATATATATATATATATATATGTATATATATATATATATATATATATATATATATATATATATATATATATATATATATATATATATATATATATATATATATATATATATATATATATATATATTATTAAGCTCGTTTCCTCTCCACATTGCGCCCACCATCCGGAACCACAGCAAAGGAAGAAACGGAAGACCCAGAGTGCAGGTGAGTTTTTTAATTTTCAGCACACCTCGTCAGCATAACGTTTCAGCCTACACAGAGGCCTTGGTCACATGACGCACCGAGAGAAATGAGCTAAATTTAAAGTGCTAGTGCTAGTGCATAAAAAACCAGTACATTTGATTGGCCAATACAATGGGAGGGAGATGTCCTTAGTGAACATAGAAAACATTTTGCGTAAAGTGCAGGAAGAAATAGAATCATTTCATTTTTTTACTGATTACTGTTTGAATACAATATGGTCCGAAAACTTGCCAATACCTGTTGTCACATGTCACAATAAAATCCAATAGATAAATAATCCATATTTGACATTTTTGAAAAAAAGTAACAAAATAGTATATACATACAATATAATAAATTTGATTAGGATTGGCTTATCAGACCGAATGACATTGTGTTCAAATACACTGCCATATTGTTTCTGCACTCAGAACTCGTGGTGTAAATAATGCTAATATAGTACAATGAAGACTATCACATATACAGATCAAATGCCTAGGGTTTTATGCAATTCTTCTCTGCTCACCTCATAGGCCATATTGCTAGTACTGGTGTGATAAATGCCAAAATAAACTAATGTCTACAAACAGAACCAAATGTGATAAAACAGAAGATTTTGTAACTTAAATTTTGGTTAGATGCTGCCTAATGCAACTTCCAACAGGGGTGTATCAGGTGTGATCATTACATAGGTAACATACTATACAACCTAGTTTGTTAACACATGTATAGTTGTAATAGTAACCAGTATAGTAAATCAGATAGTAAGCAATTGATATATATACCACCAGTACAGAGGGGGGTGACAAATAACCGCATGGCATTAAGAGATATTTATAGACACGTATAAAAATCCTCTGTGGAATTGAGGCCATGTGGGGTCTTACTGTCCATTTCCAAGATGTACCTGGTCTCTAATGCTCTTAAAATGCCTTCTCTATTGCCACCTCTCCTCAGGGGACCTACAGTATCTATGGCATAATATCGAAGGAGTCCACTGTTGTTATCGTGGTGTTCCCTAAAATGCCTTGCAACCGGATACGTGGCGTCGTTGGTATTGATGGCCCTTATGTGCTGGAGTACCCTCTTGTGGACCTGTAATTTAGTACTACCAATATATTGCAGGCCACAAGGGCACTCCAGCACATAGACCACGTACTCGGTTTTGCATGTCAATTGTTTGTTAATTTTACGGGGCACTGTGGAAAATGCCGTAAGGAACTCGGTTTTATTGAGTCCCTGTGAACATGCCTTGCAGTTCGAGCATTTTCTAAAGCCTCGGCATGCTGCCAACCAGTTTTTAGGGGGGATCACCTCCGGACTAGATTTCACTACAGCATCCTGTAAGGAATATGCCTTTCTGAAGGTGATGGCTGGTTTACTGGGCATGTGTACACCAATTACTGGGTCGAGCTTGATCAAGTTCCAGTGTTTGTTGATTATCTTCCTGAGTGCCCCGTGTTGTCTATTGTAGGTCCATATGAGTCTAGTTGGCTGTGAAACACTGGGATCTGTGGACCTCTGGGCTTTCTTGTGGATCAGTGCATCGTTTCGGGACAGGGCATTTGCTTTGTTAATGGCTATATCTATTAAGTTCTCTGCATAGCCTCTTGCCAGAAACCTTTGTTTGCTTGCTGCCTGTGCTGCTTTACAATGAGTGTCTGTGCTGCAGATGCGCCTAATTCTGAGCATCTCCCCATAGGGGATGCTCCTTATTAAGTGCGGGGGATGGTGACTGTCAGCGTGCAGCACGGTGTTACCCGCAGTAGGCTTTCTGTAGAGTTTAGTCTCCAACCTGTCCTGACTGACCTCTATTGTTATATCCAGAAAATGTGCTTGTGTCTGACATATATATTATCTACTGGCGGTCAGCAGTATATAGTTATAGTTAGGATCTAGTTTCTATAGGAAAGTGTTCTTTGTTTTTCCAATAACTTTGGCACCGGTTGATGAATCTTTGTGAAATTTTCAAAACTTGTGGCCTCTCCGGTCAGCTCCGATCATGAAAGTTTCAGGGTGATTTGCCAAGCGGGGCCAAGAAAAAAGTTGGATCCAAAAAGTGTTCTTTCCATGTTTTTACCATAGAAAACTTTAGACACGGTACAGTCCGAACTGCGGAACGGATTTACACCAAATTTGGCAAAAAGGTAGTCCTTGTTTCAGAAAGAACTATTTTTGTTAAATGGTGTAAATCCATTCCATAGTTCCTGAGAAATAAAAAAAAAAGCGGTCCGAAAATTAATTTCCCATAGGAAACTTCAGACATGGCTACAGCTCGAACTGCTGATCGGAATTCCACCAAATTTGGCAAAAATGTAGTGCTTGGTTTAGAAAGCTCCTTTTTAGGTCTTGTCCTACGCAACGCGCATGCGTTGCATAGGAGGGGACCTGATGCCATGAGCAAAGCTTTTGCAGCAAAGAACTGCCCGCGCTTGCATTACTTGCAATGCAACGCATGCACATCTTGGTGATTTCCTTTAGACACGGTACAGTCCGAACTGCGGAACGGATTTACACCAAATTTGGCAAAAAGGTAGTCCTTGTTTCAGAAAGAACTATTTTTGTTAAATGGTGTAAATCCATTCCATAGTTCCTGAGAAATAAAAAAAAAAGCGGTCCGAAAATTAATTTCCCATAGGAAACTTCAGACATGGCTACAGCTCGAACTGCTGATCGGAATTCCACCAAATTTGGCAAAAATGTAGTGCTTGGTTTAGAAAGCTCCTTTTTAGGTCTTGTCCTACGCAACGCGCATGCGTTGCATAGGAGGGGACCTGATGCCATGAGCAAAGCTTTTGCAGCAAAGAACTGCCTGCGCTTGCATTGCTTGCAATGCAACGCATGCACATCTTGGTGATTTCCTTTCGGTCGCACACTCCCGAAAGGAAAGCACCCATGCACCCATCCCCTGCTGCCACTTTCACTGCCGTGCAGCGCGGCCAATGTCTGCCGTGCGAGGCGCACAAGCGCCTCCTCCTGCTGCCGGCAGACCTGCCATGCTTGTTATATACGTAGACGACTAACCCCCTCCATCTCACTTGCTAACTCCTTCTCCTTCCGTTTTTATCACCCTTTGAACTGTGCTCTCCCGCCTACATATCTCGCCGATTACCCTCGATGCCCACCTTGCGACTTTCATTTAATTTTCTTTTTTATTGCATTCTTGACCATCTTGAACTGCACCACAATTAACTCTTATAATCCCTCGGTACCCCTGCCTCTCCGTGCGTCCCTGCTACTTCTTACACCCCTACAGCTCCACATCTCTGAGTCCCTCAGTAACGTCACCCTAACAAACACCATGCACTAATTATATCTGCAAGATGCCCGGCTCTCTCAGGCCCTGCCCAGGCCCAGCTCCGGGACATCTCCATGCTGGCACTTTTTCTGGCTCACATGACGGGCCCCACCTCCACCCTCTCCTACGTAGGCTGGACTCAATGGAAGCTATGGTTGGCTGCGTTCGTGTCGGCGTGCTACTATTGGACACCTGCAGGAGGCTCGAATGGATTCCTGTAGTTTAATTGGTCGAAGTGTTGTAGGGGCTTCTCTTCTTGTGACTAAAAAAACGTAATAGCGTAAGTGTTGGCGCGTGGGTACATCATGACATGACTGCAAGAATGCTCGTGTCACTGATGCTGTGCGGAAATTGAGAATAACAATTATCAATCTAGAAACAGGAAGCTAGAGGGGATGTCTTTCAATAACAAAGGTTCACGAATAGAAGGGATAAACTGAATACCTATCACCTATCATGGACAGGCCCAAAGGTTAGGAGGTAAAGTCAGTCAGTAGAGTGGGCAAGTAAGTGAACTCTGAGAAAAGTGAATCAAAGGATGTGGAACCACAGGGAAAATAGTACCTAAACAAAATATAACACACACTGGAAATGCCAGTAGCTCTGTGTTATGATTTAAAGGTTTTTGTGTCATTGATGGGTTTAAATGACACTCAATAATTATTCATAGATGCACTCTGATACTCATCTTTCTGAACAGCAATATGTGGTCCCATCAAACTGAGGTGGACCCAGAATATTCAGACAAAACTGATAAACTTTGACCCAGCCTCGCGCACAACTCACCAGCAGATTCTGAGAAGTTCCAAGCATCCGCGTAGAGGGCAACGACATCAGCATCGTCATTTCAATTACTGGCAGGGAAAACTCAGCCCATCATCCCTGAAAAGACGATAAAAATAGTACCAAGGCGCTGGGTAACAACAATGCCTTGCGTGCTAGTCCCTAGGGAATTCGTTTTGCTTTGTTGTTCATACTATATAATTACTATTAACATATTGTCCTTTAAATTGATTTATGAATGTTCACCAATAATTGTTCCTGCACAGTTCTGAAACAAGTTGCAGCAGCCCGAGTTCCCGGCTCACAGCTTGCCCAGACATCGGTTTCACTCCAGGGTGTTTCAAAGGCCGGGGCACGGTTCGGGCTATTTTTACATAAATATCCTAGAATACCCAGGGTGCCTCAAGGTCGCACATCTGCAAGGAGGCGGCAGGCTGTGGAGAATGTGCATATGTACTAGAGCAGCCCACAGACCCTGAAGACACTAATAGTGAGTCTATGCACCTATTGCGTATAGCGCCTACCGCCCAACATACTTCACTTGGGCTGCAGATATTTGCTTCAAATGGTTCAGAAATCAGAATGCCTCTTGTAAAAGTCACCCACAGCTTTTACGTCATGTATGCGTGCCTTCTGCCGATCCAATCCAGAGTTGGCACTCAGCTAAAGAGCTTCTGCTTTACCTGCCTAGTGCCCCAGCTCAGGGCTTCATTGCGCTAGGCGCTCTAGGGCGGAGCTCCTATTTGGTTTTACCAGTAGACCCCTGGCCGGCCCTGACCTCCTTTCTGTGCTGTTTCTTTCCTGAAACTCCACCCAGAATCAGCTGCTCCACCCCATTACTTCCACCGGCCTCAGCTCTTATCTGTTCCAGTCCTAAGATTTCACCGAACCACAGTCCTGAAAAGTGTTTTTTTATTGAATGCACATTAGTATTAACACAATAAATAGCATGAAGTTGAGACAAAGACATTCTGCTGTGAAAACTGCACTTGTTCTAACATTAGTGAAGGTAGGCCTCAATATCAAAATGGCTGCCTCTGCCTCTTCTCAGCAAGGAAGCCTCTGCCTCACCTGTGCGTAGAAGATTCATGCACAAGCAACTTTGTAAACACTATTTGAATGGTAATACTCTGACGTCTACAGGACGATGTTTCTGTTTTTTAAAGCTCCAAAACACGATGTTCCACTGACAGTGAAGCTCCTCGAGGACTCACCTCTTGGCACTACAGCGCTATTCTTCGTGAGAGCTTGTCAGTGTATACTAAGTGACAACATTTGTACCATCCATCACAGAGTCTGACAGGCTACAGGGATGGGAACCGCTTCATGTGAATCTCTGGTACAATATTGACATCGTGAACTCAGAAGTGTATCACTCGCCCTCTAATGTGATTGGCTTAAACCGTGCGACTCTTGCACAACTGTAACAGCTGTATGACTTCCATTGTGCAAGGTGTTATAAACATAGCCCCTTCTTGGGATTTTGGGGTCGTTCTTTCCACCCTGATCAGACCTCTGTTTTATGACTGATTTATTCAATAATCCTGAACAATATCTGGTTCTGTTGCACAAGCTCCGCCCTCTTATTGCAAACTGCTTTGCTTCATTGAAACGAGAGCAAGGATACCTGCTCTCACTTCAATGAAGCAAAACAGATTGCTTTTCCACATGGGGAGCTGCATGTCAGCAGCTCCCCATGTGGAAAAGTAAAGTCGGCTCCTGTAGGACCCAGGGAGTCGGTGGGACCATGGGGGCATTGGGGCTTCCCCCACGGTCCCCAATGGATAGGGCCAGCCCCGGGGGATTTGGTCCCCGGGGCTAGAAGTGGCCAGGGAGAAGGCCCATGCGGCCCCCCCTCCCCAAAAATAAAAAATAAACATTTCCAAAAAATAAAGGCTGGCCCCTGGGGATGGGGTCCCTGGGGCCTATAGAGGCCTCAGGAGGGGGGCCACGCAGCCCTCCTCCTCAAAAAAAATATATGTGGCCTTGCCCCGGGGAATGGGGTCCCCGGGCACGGAATCGGCCTCAGGAGCGGGTCCCAGGCGGCCCCCTTCCCGTTCATATATTTTTTTTTCAGGCCCGGGCCACACAGCCACCCTTCCCCAAATTTTTTTTTTAAAAAACACTGCGATCGAGCTGGAGGCCCCGCCCCCTCCCAGCAACACTCTGCAAACACGACCTGTGGTGCGTTTAAAAATGAGGAATTAATTCCCCTTCAATACTGGGGGTCCTTGGGAGACAACTAGCCCACTGGGTACCTCCAGTAAGGGCCACAGGGCTGTGTTGCAGAGAGGTGGTCGAGGTCACACCCCTGTTTACACCTCTCTGCAACGCAGCTCTGTGGCACTTACTGGAGGTACCTGATGGGCTAGTTAGACCCGAGGGATCCTCAGGATTCAAGGGGACTTAATCCCCCAACTGAAAACGTGCCACGGGGCATGTTTGCACATTGGTGAAGCGATGGGGCGGGGCCTGATGTGACATGTGTGCAAACACACCCTATGTCGCGTTTTCAGTTGGGGATTTAAGCAGGGGTGTTGCGTTTGATCCGGGCAGCCTTGCAGGAGTGGGGGGCTAAACTGGCCCTCTTGGATGAGTCCTCCCGTGACCCGATGGTGCAGACCAAGTGGAATGCGTTGTTGCCCAAGACCACCTCTCCTTCAGGAAGAAACTCAAGACCTGGCTGTTCGAGCAGTAGCGGAACCCCACCCCCCTCCAAGCGCCTTGAGACCCTCCGGGTAAGTAGTGCGCTCTATAAATGCCTTGATTGATTGATTGATTGATTGATTGCTGGATTTTAATGTCCATGCGGACAGGGAGGCATCTCTCCTTGGCAATCATTATTCAGCAAGGCACTACGGGGAGGGTGAGCGCCCAGGTAGGACTTTGGCCCATCTGGTAAACACCCCTAGAGGGGATGGACATATTACATCTATCATCCGTGGGGACGGGACTGCTGCCACGTCTGACTCGGACATTGTAGCAGAACTTGTGGAATAATATCGATCTCTCTATTCCACCACACTGCCGGAGGGATTTTCGCAACACCTTTCATATTTGGAGGATGTGCTATGTTCTGGCTGACCAAGGGCCAGGCGGAATTCTTGGCGCACCCCTTCACCGTTGATGAAATTTCATTGGCAATAGACGAACTCCCGGGTTCTAAGGCCCCAGGCCTCGATGGCCTCACCGGGGTCTTTTATAAAGCATATAAGGAATGTTTAGCGCCCCAACTCCTGGAGGTGTTTGCTGAGGAGTTGGAATCAGGCATACTCCCTCTTACCATGCGCAAGGTGGCCATCTCCTTGATACTTAAACGAGGCAAAGATCCCACGCAGTGCTCGTCCTATCGCCCAATAACCCTCATATATTTTGATAACAAGGTTCTGGCCAAAATGCTCTCCTCAAGACTATCATTATTGATGGACCAACTTCTCTTCCCTGTGCAGTTGGGGTTTATACCACACCGTTCCACCGCCCTCAATCTTCGCACGGTGTTCTCTGTCATTAACCGTATTGAGCCCACTGCACCTGCTGTGGTTGCGCTGCTAGACGCGGAAAAGGTATTTGACTCCCTTGAGTGGCCTTTTCTGCTGGCATCGCTTCGTAAATGTGGCCTTCCTTCGAATTTCATAGCCATCATTGCCCTGCTGAAAAGAAAAATGAAAAAAAAGTTGGGAATTTAATTCCTCTTCAATTCTGAGGGCCCCTGGGGGCTGACTAGCCCACCAGGAACCTCCGGTAAGCACCACAGGTCTGCATTGCTGAGAGGTGGTCCAGGCCATGGCCCTTATTACACCTCTCTGCAACACATCTCTGTGGTGCATACTGGAGGTACCTGGTGGGCTAGTTTGGCCCCAGGGACCCTCAGATTCAAGGGGACTTAATCCCCCAACTTACAACACGTCAGGAGTCGTGTTTGCAGAGTGGTGGAGAAGGGGGGCATGGCCTTTGTCTACCTCACACCAATCCCACTGCGTGGGGCTTACTGGAGGTAAAAAGTAGGCTAGTTGGCCTCTAAAGGACCCCCAGCAGTGAAGGGGACTTCAATCCCCATCAAAGAGCGTGCCAGGGAGCGCGTTTGTAGAGTGGTTGGCAAAGTGGGTGTGGCCTGGTTCGAGTATTTACCAATGCTGCTGTGTGGGACTGACTGGAGGTAATAGTTTGGGAAGTTGCCCCCAAGGATGTCCTTGGGGGTCAACTCCCCCTCTTGTTACCTCCAGTGACATCACTGATGACATCATCCATGTGATAATTTCATGCATCTTCTCACACCCTAATATAACTTTTGATACACTTACTCTAAATTACAGACTGCCATTCTCAAAACAATAGACACTTCAACTCCAATAACTACATACCCACTCACTGATACTTAGGTCTACATACACATCCACTCACTTACTCATACAGTCACTCATACTTACGGTTAATCAGTACAGGACTATCATATGCACTCATGCACCTATATAGACACTCACGCA
Organism: Lissotriton vulgaris; assembly: GCF_964263255.1. Classification (NCBI taxonomy): domain Eukaryota; kingdom Metazoa; phylum Chordata; class Amphibia; order Caudata; family Salamandridae; genus Lissotriton; species Lissotriton vulgaris. The sequence goes on along the minus strand of NC_141685.1, from coordinate 1,715,206,802 downwards.
CCGCCACTCATCCATAGAGTACTCACACACCTAGTCAGTCATGCAAATAATTCATCACATGCCCATTTACTCACCTATACAGTTATAGACACACCAGACCACTTGCTCGTACAAATACTAGCACATTCTTACGTTCTTATCAATCACTGATACAAGCACACACTCATCCATACAGCCACTCTCACAATCACAACCTCTCACTTATAGCCATTTAAATACTCAAACACACATATATACTGCCTTTCCCATATATAGTTACTCGAACATGTACCACTGAGATATACATTCACTCAGTAACACATCCATACACACACTCACCCACCCATACAGTCCATCACAGATGCACTCTTGAAGCCATGCATCCACTCACACATCTATGCACAGAGTCACACACACCTCACCCACACAAACACTCAGGAACCCATACAGATACTCAGACAACCAATCAATAACTCATATAGACATTCAAGTAGCTATTCACAAACCCATGCTGCCGCTTACACATCAACAGACAGACGGATACAGGCATTCACACAATTTAGTCACTAACCCATGCATTCACTAAGATATGTTTAATCACTCACTTATAGACTCAGTCACAGACCTACTAAATCATCCATTCAGACACTTATACACCCACTCATTCTTCAATACGCCTTTCCCTATATATATTAAAAATATTTAAACTTTACAGAAACACACAGTCACTGGATGATGTCCTCAGTGAATTCATTTGAGATGTCATCAGTGTTGTCATCAGTGATGGCACTGACCATGTCATTAGTGATTTAATATGTGACGTCATCAGCAGTGCATTGCAGGGGCGCGAGTTATAGTTAGCCGGGAATTGTTTGCTTTGCCAACACGTTTCAAGTCTCACAGACTCTTCTTCCTGGGCAGTAAATAAATGAAGTACCAACTTGTTTTCCACTCAACAATGACCTTTTATTTGATATATGGAACCATAATGGGCCTGACTCATATGAAACCAGAGAAATTCGCCCGTTATAGTCAGTGATGTCATTTGAGATGCCTCAGTGATATAATTTGTGATGTCATCAGTGATGTCATCGGTGATGTTACTGATCATGTCATGAGTGATGTAATATGTGACGATATCAGCAGTGCATTGCGGGCGCACAAGTTATGGTTAGCTCAACTAACTATAAAGGGCGAATTTCTCTGGTTTTATATGAGTCAAATGTCCAACTAACTATAACATCTCTGAAACCTATGTTTTTTAGTGATTTTCAAAGGTTTGTAAAACTTATGTTTTTTCAGTGAATATATATATATATATGCACTGAAAAAACCATAGGTTTCACACCAGTTATAGTTAGCTGGAAATTTTACTGACATAAAACCATTGAAATTCCCACGTTATAGTAAGTTGGACTCACTATAACTTGCGCGCCTGCAATGCACTGCTGATGACGTCACATATTACATCACTCATGACATCGTCAGTGACATCACTCATGACATCACTTATGACACCATCCTTGTGACAGACCTCCTTTTAGTGTAATGTAACCCTTGAAACACATATTCAAAAATAGAAACTAACATTTTCAAAAAAATGGAGATACCCATACCAGTTACAACAACCAATTCAGTAATTCCACCATCTATATACACATCCACTCATTCACCAACAGTTCTATATAGTTACTCATACATATACTCACTCATCATATGTAGTGATACATCTATACATCCTGTTATACACTGACAGTCATCCAAAAGTTACTCACACACATACTCACACATGCAAATAAATTATTGAACATCCATTTATTTGCATATAAAACTATACACACACTACCTCCTTACTTCTAAGGAAACTTACACATACTTACTCTCTTAAACAATCACTTATATAAACACATACTTATTTAAACAGGAACTCTTACAATCTCTTACTCTCACATATACTCACTTATATACATAAAAACTCACATACACTAGAATAAAATATATGTCGTTACTAAAAAAGACAATAGTGAGAAAGTCATTCACTCACTAACACACACATATACACACACATCCACCCATACAGTCCTGCACATATGCTGTCTTAAAAACACATACAAACAGTGAGTCAGTCACCAACCCATGCAGCCACTTATACACAAAGTGAAACACTGATACATATATTTCAATATATAAAAGTTACTCGCTAATATATGTATTCAATAAAATACACTTAATAAGGCAGTTAACCAATCATTTTTTAAAAAAAAAATCCATTTACATAGTAGTTATAGTTAGGATTATTTTGTATAGGGAATTCGCAACATTCTATTGGGAATAACTTTGGCATCGGTTGAGGAATCTGCCTGAAAATTTCCTGAAATTTTCTTCCCTGAAAGTTTGGGGGGATTCGTCAAGCGGGGGCTGAGATAAAAGGGGGGTCCCAAAACATGTTTTCTCCATGTTAATTTCCATTGGGCGGTTGGACTCACTTTTAGCCCCAACGGCTGAATGGATTTCCACCAAACTTGGCAAAATTGTAGGGACTGGTAGCTCGATGTGCCTTTGCTATGTCTCAAGATATGTGCTCCAGTGGATTTTGAGTAATTTAGGTTAAAAAAATATATATATTTCTATATGCGCCACCCGGTACGCGCACCGGGGCGCGTACCAGCGCGCTACGCGAGTTCGCGCGCGGAAAGCTGATTGGCTCTCGGGTGTCTGTCAACATTCCAAACAGTCCGGAGCGGCCGCCATCTTGTGTCTTGGTAGGATCAAGACACAAGAGGTGGCAAAAACAGAGGAGGAAATGACCAAAAGGGGGCAGAGTAGACCCCCCCTGACTCCCTAGGTTTGATGTGGGGGCCATAAAAAGGCCCCGCAGGGCAAAAACATTTTTTTTTTCGATTTGCGCGGGGGGAGCGCCTGGTACGCGCACCGGGGAGCATACCAAGGGGAAAAAAGAATGACAGAGTTTTTAAAAAATTTACCCTTTTTTTTATAAATTGAAGGTAGTTCTAAAATGAACAGTTTTTTTCCTTCTTTTTGTTGTTTTATATTTTTTTAATGTTTTTTTGAACATTTTGTACTTTTTTTTTGGCTTTTATGAACTATTTTATATTTTTTTTGTTATTTTTATGGGGAAAAACCAAAAACAGGGAATTGAAAATGGCTCAACTGAAACAAAAAAAAATCATGAAAAAATTAAGGATTTTTGGGGCATTTGTGGTTGACACCAGCACGATTGATGAGTTTAATGCTTTGCTCACCATAGGTAATTGTTTTTCCACAAAATATACACTGATTTTGTATTGTCCAAACTGGGGGTGTATGTTTGGGACCATCTCCCTTGTCCTGAACCAATGAAAAGTGTTATTTTCAGGTCACATGACCCGGGCTTTCAACATTTGGAAACCAAAACTGTTCTGCACCAATAAAAAGTGTTATTTTCAGGTCACATTACCCGACCCGCTTACGTGACGCGACCCGGGCGTGCCATGGGGCACGTCGCGTAAGCACGTCAGATGCTTTCGTTGCTCAATCGTATTCGCTCGAGTGCTTCTGCGTGCGCATACACCTTGCGTATCATGCGGACGCGGCTACGCGATACGTCACGATGATGATTTCGTTCGCGGCAATAGTGCTAACGGGACGCTCACCGGTGCGCAACCCGCGGGTGCTCCGGAAAACTGTGCTTTCCGGTGCGCACAAAATAAAAAATAAAAATAAAAAAATAAATAAAAAATGTTATATAAATATACAATATAGGATTCATTGTAAAAAAAATTACATTGGTTTGAGGCCCTATATATAGTTAGGAATTAGCATTTAAAAAACCTATGAAATTCACTGAGAAAAACCATAAGTTTCACACCAGTTATAGTTAGGAATTAGCATTTAAAAAACCTATTAAATTCACTGAAAAAACCATAGGTTTCATACCAGTTATAGTTAGCTGGAAATTTTACTGACATAAAACCATAGAAATTCCAACGTTATAGTTAGTTGGACTCACTATAACAAGCAAGCCAAGTGCAGCTTGAGACAAGATTATGCCCCAGAAAAAAACCCTGCTAAAGGACTATAAAAACGACATCTTCGAGACTAAGGCTGGAGAACCGGGCCTTATGGGCCTGGCAGCGCAGGGCATGCCTTAAATCCCCGAGTTCACCTGCCTTGTTAGACAGAGACACGAGACACTCTGTTAGGCGTAGAAAACCAGGTTTATTAGCTGCAGCTAAGCACAGTTGTCCCAGAAGTACAGAGTAGGTTCTCAGGAGACTGCCACTTTATTCCGTGGCGCACAATCTTTTATAGCACACATATTTACTACGTATACTCCCAATACATACAAAGCTAGCCAATAGGAAAAGTTGAAAAACAAACTATCAGGTGTCCCAAATACGCCCCTCTTTCAGACCCTGTGTGCCACCCCTCCCCACAAATTAATCAGTGCTAGTGCCTACAGTCCAATTTGCAGGTGGCAGGACGTATTTGTGTGCCTCAAAGGATAGTTGTGTAATAAGAGAATACAAGGAGAGAATAGCGAAGGCCAATCGGATAAGATAAAGTAAGGAAAGAATAGGGGAAGCCACATAGTCAGTCGAGACGGGGATCAATCAACCCAGACATGGATTAGTTAACTCGGGTTGTCCCTGACATTGGTTTCGTTAACAAGGGCAGAGCGTTACTTTTTAACAGAAGAGACACGTAGCAGCAGGAAAAGCAAAAACACTCCGTTCGCCGTGCTGCCTGAGTGAGGGCAACACAAAATGGCGACGAGACACAAAATGGCAGCCGAATATGGGCCGAAGTTGAAAACCAAAGAACCTTAGACCCTCCTTTTGCCATTATTCAGGCAAAAACACAAAGGAGTCAAGTCAATCTGAGTCGATGTAAATGGCCTTGAGGTCATCGAGCTGTTGCTGCAACATAATTTTAACGTTCTCTGTTTTCTGTGACACAGGCCTTGGGACACACATGGTGGCACAAAGACCACAGATGGCAGGGCCACACTGTAAACAAAGACAACAAGGAAATATGATGGCCAAAACCATTCCAAGGAAGCTTAATATCTTCCATCCCCATGTGGACAGTAGTCCCCAAAATCATCCTATCACAGTCCAATCTCCTGTGTCCTGGTGTATAGACTCGGAAATTACATGCAATTTAGAGATGGCTTGGTATACCGTAGGGGAATTATCAGGAATATAAATGTAGCAACTAGACCCGATTAATTTACAGACTCTTCCACGATCTGCAAGGACAATGTCTAAAACCATACGGTTCTGCAAAGTCATAAGGCGATCCGCCTGGAGTTCAGCTGTTAGATTACTCAACGCTCCAGAAGTCTTTAATCGATCTGTGTCTTAAGTTATACCGAGTCTTATTAGGTACTGTTTGCTCTCGAAACTAAGTCTCTGAATTTACTGTGTTCAATCGCAAATGTGATAGTACAGCTTCTTGCAACACGTCGTCTTCTTCTTTTTCAGAGTTCGTTCGATCCAGACGTGCTCTACTGAAAGGTATAAACTGAGGGACCCTTTCGCTTTCACTGTCGCCTATACCCCTGCGGACCCACTGGTCGAAAGGCAAAGGCCAAGGTACCCTTTTGCAGTGCACGCCATGAACCCAATTCTTCTTTCCGACGACCTTCACTGCTGTACGTGTTGCTAATAGAACTTGCAGAGGTGGCCCCCAACGAGGTTCCAAATTCTTTTTCCTCTGAAAATTCTTCAGGCAAACCCAGTCTCTGGGTTGAATGGAAAGACCTGGATCTGGAGAGGATTCCGGCAAAGCGTTTTGAACCTGTTGGTGAAGAACTAGCAATTTAGTGGTGAGGTCATGTAAATAGTCAATCAACATATGATGCGGGATGTCAGAGTACTTTTTAGGTCGAGGGACTCCCCAGACGTTAGCTGGGCGCCCAAAAACGACCTCGTATGGACCTAGTCCTAAACGAGAATGTACAGTAGTTCTCGTGGCTAGAAGTGCTAAAGGTAAAGCGTCGGGCCAAGCAAGACCCGTTCTGGCTTGAATCTTTGCCAGTTTGAGCTTGAGAGTGCCATTATAGCATTCTACCAAACCTGCTGACTGAGGGTGGTTTGCCGCATGGAATTTCTGCCTAATACCAAGACCCGCACACACCTTCTGCATAATTTGGCCAACAAATTCACTCAATTGTCACTCCAGACAATTCGCGGCAAACCAAACCTCGGGAAAAATTCCTTCAAAGGACTTTGGCAGTAGACAAAGCAGTATTGTCCTTTAGGGGGTAGGCCTCTATCCATCTGGAAAAGGCACACACCACCACCAGGTCATACTTGAGGTTATTACAACGTTTCATATGAATGTAATCAATTTGTAATACCTCAAAAGGACATGTAGGGGGAGCAAAATGACCTGCTGGATTGGGGTTCCCTTTCTTGGATTATGCATCAAACAAACGATACAATGTTTCACCACATTCTCCGCACATTTAGGAATTCCTTCATTCTGCCATACTGGAGCCAGAAGTTTGCATATTCCTTTCACACTGATGTGGGCTGGACCATGCGCCATAGTAACTACAGGCAGTACATAGGCGTCTGGTAACAGCCAAAGCTGATGTTCTGACAATTCCATCCAACACCCTGTCTCGTCCGACATTCCCGTACTTTCTCTCCACTTACTCAATTCCTTTTCAGTAGCTTATTCTTGAATCATTCTCACACTTTCTATTGTGTCCTCACACATTCCTCCTTCTCTGACCCATCTTGCAGGGCCTGCAACACACATGCGACTCATAGCATCTCTTGCTGTTTCTTTTGCTACCTCATCTGCAAAAGCATTCCTGCGACCAACATCATCAGTGATCTTTTTATGTGCACTACACTTCGCTATCGCTATTTGGGTAGGCAAAGCAAGTGATTCGAGAAGGTCAGTTACCAACTGACCATGCTGTATCTTAGTCCCATGGGAAGTAAAGAGTCCTCTTTCCTTCCACAAACGACCAAAACTATGAGCCACGCCAAAGGCGTATTGGCTATCCGTGTAAACATTCACTCTCTTTCCCTTAGCCACCACACATGCTCTCGTCAGGGCAATCAGTTCAGCTGCTTGGGCTGAATTCTGTGTAATGCGTGCTGTCTCCACTACTGTATACAAGGTGGTAACAGCATAGGCCGCAGTCGTCTCGCCATTAGGAAGTTTGAAACAAGACCCATCCACCCATAGGATCCCATCCGGGTCCACAAGTGGTGTGTCTTTTAAATCTATTCTGCCTTTCGTTTTCTCCTCTGTTCGGAGAAAACTATCATGCTATTCTTGAATGTCTTTCTCTTCTGGAATGGGTAACAATGTTACTGGATTCAAAGTATTACACCGCTTGATGTGAATATGACTAGCCAAGAGCGGCAGCTCATACCCAGACAAGCGGGCACTCATAAGATGTTGTCTTTTTGTTCTGTTCAAAAGAGTATCTACTGCATGTGGTATCATAACAACAAGAGTGTTATCTAGTACCAATCCAGCAGATTGACGAATGGAAATCGTTGCTGCTGCTGTAGCCCTGAGACAACTAGGCAATGCATTGGCTACTGGATCCAATGTAGCCGAAAAATAGGCACATGGCCGTTGTTTGTCTCCAAATTCACCTCAAGGCAGAAACATGTTGGCCTGTTTGACCAATTAGCAAAGAATACAGTGATTTTTTCACACTGTTCTCTCACTCGTTTTTAATTGACATCTAGGTGAATACCAAATAAAATATATTTTTTTGTCTGGATAGTCATTTTAAAATCACTCACTACATTCACTGCACTGCACTATATCAGCACCGCCAGAGGCGAGGACACTATCACTCATTGAACCTTTGGCACATGTCATCCCGCCAAATCATCTAGGCACGGAGACACCAGTCAGGTTTCACATATCCTAAATGAAGATGCTCCGCCACGAGGGTGGGCTGATAGGACTTTGTTTACACCAATAGTGTCTCTTGACTACTGTAAGGCTGGTCCAGTGCATGTCCAGTTCTGATGACTTCTTTTCGGTGAGAACACTTTAGACTCAGCTCAATTATAGACTGTCAGGTTTTTTGTTGTTTCTAGTAGCTTGAGTAGGGGTTTTGACTTCGACGGTCTTTAAACTACTTACCCTTGACCCTCCTCTGAAATTTATTATTTTCCAAGCACCTATCGATTGCCATACAATGCTGTCTGTCTGAGACTTCAATCGCTCGATCAATCTCATTTTCTTTAAACTGCTGGGCAGCCTGTATAATCGTCATATTTTTCGCTTTCTTATCTCTTTTTGTCTGCTTAATTTCTCCCTGGCTTCTTTACGCCAAAGGCGGAAGGAGTCAAACATCGCCGGCCGGGCTTTTCTTTTGAACAAAATGGCTTCTAGATTGTCTAATATGTCAGGCTCGAAGCTACCATTTTGTGGCCACTGCAAAACACCATCCTTCTTCGTGTATCGGATCCACGCTTCATTAAAGGCAATGGGGCCAACACCATGTTTGGAATAGAGCTCATAAGTGGGAGTTCCAACCGGAGGAATCGGACAAGAGTCCTCTAGCCGGGAAACCCTATTACAACCAAGACAACAAAACTTCCTAAATTTTCTAAAACCAGGCATCTTTAATTCACTGGTCTGTTTCCAAACTTGAAGGGGTAAAAGCAAATAACACAGCACAAATGTACTCACCCCTTGGCTTCGGCTATTGCAATGGTCGAATAACAAACCCAAAAACAAAACAAAGAAGTGGGCGCTACCCACGAATACTTAACTAAGTGTTCTCTCACGCCAACAGAGGTCCGTCTAACGTCTCGCGATAAAAGTCATCACCAAAGGGACCAAGGCAGGGCGGCAGTCGGGGCAGCAGTCGTCAGCAGCCGTCGGAAAGGAGTAGCCGCGCTGCAATAGACCTTCGGTCCACTTCAACATACAGGGGTCGCTTGACGTGGTTCGCGAATCCTCCAGAATTTTCTTGCGAGGCTTCTCACGACCCTCGGGCTGAACCGCTACCACTGAAGCCACCCCACGTTGGGCGTCAGTTGGAGAACCGGGCCTTATGGGCCTGGCGGCGCCGGGCATGACTTAAATCCCCGAGTTCACCTGCCTTGTCAGACAGAGACACGAGACACTCTGTTAGGTGTAGAAAACCAGGTGTATTAGCTGCAGCTAAGCACAGTTGTCCCAGAAGTACAGAGTAGGTTCTCAGGAGACTGCCACTTTATTCCGTGGTGCACAATCTTTTATAGCTCACATATTTACAACGTATACTCCCAATACATACAAAGCTAGCCAATAGGAAAAGTTGAAAAACAAACTATCAGGTGTCCCAAATACGCCCCTCTTTCAGACCCTGTGTGTCACCCCTTCCCACAAATTAATCAGTGCTAGTGCCTACAATCTAATTTGCAGGTGGCAGGACGTACTTGTGTGCCTCAAAGGATAGCTGTGTAAAAAGAGAATACAAGGAGAGAATAGCGAAGGCCAATCGGATAAGATAAAGTAAGGAAAGAATGGGGAAAGCCAAATAGTCAGTCGAGACATGGATCAATCCACCCAGACATGGATTAGTGAACTCGGTTTCGTAAACAATGGCAGTGGGTTACTTTTTAACAGAAGAGACACGTAGCAGCTGGAAAAGCAAAAACACTCCGTTCGCCGTGCTGCCGGAGTGAGGGCAACACAAAATGGCGACGAGACACATAATGCGGGCCGAATACGGACGAAGTTGAAAACCAAAGAACCTTTAAGGCAACCTACTTCTCTTCAAAAATTATGAACTCAGTTACTAAACCAAGGATATTTTCTCTTTAGTCGATGAGCTTGCACAACCTGGTAGAGTGATAGTAAAACATGTCCCCTCACAGTCACTATGTAATTCCTTTAACTCTTATTTCATCGAGAAAATTGCCACCATTAAAAGTAGTATCCTACTCCCACACCCTCAATTGCCTCCGTTATCACATGCAAAAATCCTCTTGTATTGGACCAAATCCCCCTGATCTCTAGGGAAGAATTTTTTGTCTTACTAAAAAAAGAAGGATCAGGTTCCTCTAACGACTGCTAACCTTGTCATATTTTACAGGAGACTTTCCTTACCTGTCCAGACCTGCCCCATTCACTCCTCAACAACTCTCTTAAACAAGGCATTGTCCCAGACACCTTTAAATATGCTGAAATTGTCCCAATTCTGAAGAAACACAACGCTGACCCCTTGGTCCTGATCAACTTCTGCCCCATTTCTTTACTCCCCTACCTTAGAAAGATCTTAGAGGCCCACGTAGCAAACTGACTTAGCTCATTTATTGAGCATTCTCAGTTACTCAATCCACAGCAGGCAGGATTTAGACCAGCGCAATCCACGGAGCCAGTCATCCTTGCAGTCATGGACAAGCTTAAGAGAGGGCCCGATAAAAACATCACCAAGGCCCTGGTACTTTTGGATCTGTCAGCTGCATTCATCACAGTCCATCATGACCTTCTGATCGATCGTGTCAGTAATGCTGGCATCCAGGGTCTGGCTTTGAAGTGGATCTCCTCCTTCCTCTACAACCAATTTCAGGCAGTCCGCCTTGCCAACTTCTCTGCCAAGAAATCTAAGTTGACCTAAGGGGTCCCCCAGAGTTCTTCCCTCTCGCCCCTCCTGTTTAATCTGTACATGCTACCAACAAAAAGAGGTTTATTAATGTCATAAACCTATCATGACGACTGGTTTATGACCTTAATAAACCTCTTTTTGTTTGGTATAATCATGGACGCTGGTGTTTATTTCTGGACCCGAGTGCTCGTTGGGAACGCCATTCTATCAACCATATATATATATAAAGCAAGTGCCCCTGGTACCCGCGTGGGTTCAATTCCTTTCAGGCGGAGGGAATATGGTATTGGATATTAGTGTGCGGCCACACCGCACCTGAGCACCCACCCCGCAAGCTGTTTGGCATTTTAGTGGCGTTTCTTTTGGTTTTTCCTCATGGACTGGGGTAATGCCAGACCGCCCCAGATCAAAAACTGTACCCATGCCTGAATTGAACCGTGACTTCACAGGAGGATTACTCTTACTGAAATGAGGATTCTGGGATGCAGCTCTGTTTCTGCGGTGGGGTGAGGCTCCAGGACTGCTGTTTTGTTCATTCTACTCAACATCGCAGGAATGGAAAGGAGGAAGCAGTCCCGCCCACTTGGAGAGTACTTACGCTGAGAGACTGCTTCAAAGGGAACTCGGAGTGCCGGGTTTTCGAAATATCCCCCCTATCTGCCAGAACGTCTCAACCAATCGTAGAGGGGTGAACTGTTTCAAGATGTAACTGTCTGGATGGAGGATTTAGGAGCTGTTTGACTGTCTGTTTAAGTGAGTAATTAAAAGTGTCTCCCTTAATACATGGATTAGGAACTAAACTTTATGAATGTGTGCAGCACTGTCTCTACTGTCTCTGTTGTTGTATAACATCCATGCTGCATCAGTTGGTCACTAACTACATGAGTGTGTACATTAGCTATTAATTAGTTGGGTGAGTATTTGTATGGGACACTGAGTTTGTGTGTGGTTGGATGAGGTGTGTGTAACTCTATGCATAGATGTGTGAATGGTTGATTGACTAGGTTTTTGGGTGACTGAGTGTATTTATTTGTGTGTTGTTGAGCCAATATATGTTTTAGTTGTACATCTTCAACAAAATAAAAAAATAAAAGGCATTGTATGTGAGAATTGGTGTATATAAATACGTACATGTAAGAGTCAGTGATTGTGAGAGTAACTATATGAATGAGTGTATACTTGTAATGGTGATTTTTTAACATATTAACTATGAGGTACTATGTGTTTGAATACATGAGGTGTTCTGTGTATAATTGTGAAAGTGAGTAAATGTAAGTGTGATTAATTTTTTTCATGAGTGAGTAGGATGACTGCATAACGACTAAGATGACTGCTGATGTGTCAACACCTATATATTTGTATAAGTGCATTTAATAGTGTTTTATTATTTAGTGACTGCATGTATAAGTGATTCTGTTGTTGAAAAGGTAGTTGTGTGTGTAGACTTAGAAATCAGTGAATGGGTATGTAGTAACTGGTATTGGTGTGTCAATGGTTTCAAATATGGTACTCTGTATTTTACAGTGAGTGGTGAAAGGTTATACTAGTATATGATGAAGTGCATCAGATTGTCAAATGGATGATGTCATAAGTGATGTCATTTGAGATGTCATCAGATATGTCATCTGTGATGTCACTGACCATGTCATGAATGATGTAATATGTGACATCATCAGCAGTGCATTGCGGGCGCATGAGTTATAGTTAGCAGAACTAACTATAACAGAGGGATTTCTATGGTTTTGTACAAGTGAAAGGTCCAGCTAACTATAACACCCCTGAAACCTGTGAATTTCTAAGGTTTTTTAAATGCTAATTTCTAACTATAAAGTCTCTGAAAGCAATGTTTTTTTCAGTGAATTTCAAAGGATTTTTAAATGCTAACTTTTAAGTGTAATAGTAGTTATACCTATTTTTTGTACAGATTTTCTACAGTTTTTTATGTTTAAAGTATTTTATTGAATGAGTACAGAGAAAGAAAATTAAACATACAGGCAAGAATAATTGCGCAGTACCCCAAGAGGTTATTCAGATGAGTGCGCCGTGCATTAGGTCCATGCAGTGTAGCCTCCTTCAGCGAAGAATACGCAAATTCCGTTATAATACAAAACAAAGATAGTGCAGTCTCTCTATACTCTTTCACATTTTGCAGAACTACCCCTCCAACTCCCACGCCCTCCCTAGACCCCCCAGTCCCTACCCTCCCCATCCAGAGTCTGTCCTTCCTTGTACATCATGTACATCATGCCCACAACGCTGCCCGTCGGTGATTCCCATACCCAGATAGTGAGTTCTTAAGCCGTATGTGCCATCGGCGGAGTGAGTCTCAGCAATCGGAGGTACCTTGGACATGTGAGCTCTCTAAATTCCGTGGTTAGTAGCTATACAGTAAATAAAGTAAAATCCACTGTGCCATAATTGGGAAAACACAGTTTGGTGATTCTGCATATTGTTTTTGTTTTTGTTTAAATGTATTCTAAATATGTGATCCGACACTCGGAGATGCTTTCCTGAGCGTGGATTACTCTCCTTCATTGTTTTCTCTTCCAGACAATGCTACAACTGGAAGACTTTTTCCCTCTAATACCATACACTACAGTTCTGTATTTGAGGATATGCTGCTTACGACTTTGAAGAGTGTCATGATATGATATGCCGCTGTACTATACATCACAACAAAAAACATGTCTGACAGATGCCCACCTCCTCTGATCATACACCTAATTAATGTAAAAAATGGCTTCTGAAATGTGAAGTTCCGTTCCCTTTGACTTCTGGGACCTTTCTGGTGCTGTTCTACCTTCTTTCCTCAAAAGTGGTGTTTAGAGTTCGAACCAAAAAAAATACTCGTGTAGGAGATTACAAGGGCATTAAAGTAGAGAACCTATCAGCAAGAATCTCATCTACTCTCCAAGATATCCTTATGTTATCACCTTAAAAAATTACATGAAGCCTTTTCTCCGAGAGTTTTTCAAATGGAAAAAAAACTGGGGATTAATTCACTGGACTCTCAGATTCAACGATGTTCTTTGTTGATATCTGTCAATCCCGAGCTGCTGTTTGAGAATTATCGATCACCAATTTAGCTCTACTCTTGATGTGTTTAACCCATTATGTTCCAGGCATCATATGACTGGTGAAGTGCATATTTAGAAAACGATCTGGAATGTCTTTGGTACCTTGATTACTCCTTTGAAGCCAAACGTAATTGGCACTTATTTAATTGTAGCTTTGAACGTGCCATTTAAACTGCTACGTCAACATTTTTTGTCATGAAAATCTTTTTGGCTCTGATTATTATGCTGCTATTTTTTACCACTCAACCCAAAGATTCTGCCCCTCAACCAAGGCCCTGGGCTTAACTGCAAGGTGTGATCAAGATGTGATCAATGTGTTCGCTGTTTTCATTTAAAGACATTTGCAATTAACGCTCATCTGAAGTAGCAAAATGCAATTCTTTCTTCTCTTGAAGACTTGTGTGCCTCCCAACCCTAATGTGTCACAGTTCTTTACTCCCTTTTCTCCTCAGGAGTAGATGCTTTTATGTTTTTGGAGAAGAACAGTACGCCATCTGGTTCCACACCTGAACTTTTTCTGGTGAGGCTTCACAAGAATAATCTAATGCTATAATATAGCATACTCTTGTGAGATCCACGATGAATGCCTTTTTATTATCCTGCATTATTCCTCTAGAGCAGTGATTCTTCACCTCTTGACTTTTGTGGACCTTCACTGGATCATTACTGGAATCTGGAGAACCCCACTGAGTCATTTTTGGTATCCGGTGACCCCGGCTAAAACAATGTAAATGATTTCAATCAAAAAACAATATACAGAAAATACGGAAACAAGCATTCATCAAACAAATTCACAAATGATGAACTATTTTATATAAATAAAAAACGAATTTTAAAAAAGAAACCTTATTAAATGTAATAGAAATGTTGGAGCTTTTCTAAATTTCATTTGAAGCCACCCATTATCCATACTATAGCCTCTATTTGATACACTTGCACTGCTGTCAATCAATCTGAGGATACCAACGTAATAACTGTCAGGGATCCCTGGACAACAGCTTAAGAACTGCTGCTCTAGAATTTACGTCTGAATGTGTAAGTCTGCTATTAAAGAATCAAAAGTCATCTGTGCACTCAGATAATTTGTGTAATTACAATCATTTATCAAACTTCTATATCTAGCTAAGTTACTCGAGTGGGTTGTGTTCAATAAACTTTCCAGATTTGTATCAAATTCAAAATTGCGCACCACACCAAAGCTGAATTTCGGACTGGGTGTAGCTTTGAGTCAATGTTAATTTCTGCTCAAGTTGAGTTGTCTCTTTGCTTATCAAGATGTTCCAGCATGCTTTTTTCCTATTGGACCTCTATATGGCATTTTACACCATCGATCTCCAGGCATTACTTTGAGTACTAGCTTCCAGTTTTCATATCCAAAAGAATATTGTACCTTTTCCATTTTTTCTTTTTCTCTCAGAAGTCATGACATTGAAGTCCTCTGCATTCCTTGTATAGTCTTCTAGTTTTTCACTGTTCATGGAAGCTGATAACACCCAAATTGTTCTAAAGATCAATGGCAATCTATGGAAGTGCATCTCCCAGGTTTACATGATTGCACAGAAAAGGGCAAGTTCTGGTAAGGTAAATGCTGATAAGTCTGACAAACGTCCATAGAGGCCTTAGCCATTCTGGGGCCTGGACTTCTGTCTGTCCTGCCTGAAAGATAATGATCTTCTGGCAACCTTTGTTAAATACATATGAATCAAATTAGATTTCTCACTAACTTTGAGCATTTATTAAATTCTGTTATAAGGTCTTACATGCTCTAACTTCACATACTGAAACAACTAAATGGTCGTTTATCTTTCTCTCAAAAAGTACACATGCTGAATAATTTTCTTGCGGCTTACCTGCACTTATCAATGCAGTAATGCCTTTGTTCAGAACTCAGTAGCTAGGATGCTTTATAAGCTCAAGAAAAATATTAATGTTTCTTCTGTCCTGCCATGTTTGCTCTAACTTCCCCTGAAATTAAGAGTGCTTTTAAATCTATTTGACTGGTTCACAAAGTACTATTTGATCCTCACTTTACCTTTCCGTCACAATCTTCTTTTGCTTCTACAGCCGTAAACACTGTTTACAGGATCATTTTTATTTTCTTGTGCAAATGCCTACGTTTAGATATTAGTGCTCTACCATTGGTGACATTTTTGAGGCATTAGCTGTTCATTGGGACTCACTTCATTTTTTTTTCTTCTCAAATATCACGAACCTCTCAGGTAGGGAGACATCAATGATACCAGTGACAACATCGAAAAACAATATGTCACAAGAAGACTCAGGAGAAAATATGAGTCCAATGAATGTAACTGCACTATCAAAAACCCACTCGCACAATGAGAGACCTCAATCTCAACCCATTTCGGACAAGTCTGAGTCTTAGTCTGAAATATATGAAACAGGCGTATCAACCTCTAGAGAGGGTAAAAGACTAGATCGGGCAAACTCAGAATCTTCAGGCCTGAATGATTCCCTGAAAGATACCATCACAAAAAAGAAGCATGAAAAAAGAAGGAGAAGTCAGAAAAGACAAAGCAGATTAATGTATGAGGATACCACAGACCAGGCGAGCAACACCGTTCAGATTGATCAGTTTCATCATAGATTGGATTACTCATCTTCTCAACTCATGATTCAATCCGACCACACGCTATGCTCATCGGGTAATCCCAATATGGGTGAACATAGGCAATCTGATAGCGCCGGTAGCAATGGAAATAAAGCAGAACCTTCTTTGGCTGATGTCTTAAATTCGATTTAAAGCTTCCAAGGAGATGTTAAATCGGACAACAGGAAAAATCACCTGGCCATTCAAAAACCTCAAGGAGCAATTAAGAAAGTGGATCACACCTGTACGGAGATCTCGGATAGAATGTCTTCAATAGAAATACGCACAGAGAACCTCGAGAAAGACGTCTCCACTCTTCAGGCACAGGGAACGGATCAGGAGGGAATAGTAAAAGACTTGGGGCCCGATGTAGGTAAAATTGATTTACCGATTTTCAATTACCGAATTTTACCGATTCGGTAATTGAAAATCGGTAAATCAATGTGGTGGACATGTAGGTATTTCCAGATGTGCAAATACCGAATCTGTCACATTCGGTATTTACCGATTCTGTAAATACAGAATCGGTATTTACCATTGATTCCTATGGGCTTCAAAGCCCATAGGAATCAATGGGAAATACCGATTCTGTATTTACAGAATCGGTAAATACCGAATTTTGCAAGGGTGCAGGGGGTGTCACTTTGACACCCTCTGGCACCCCACAAATAGGCATGTGCGCCATATGGCACACAGACATGCCCTAAGGGCATGTCTATCTGTCACATGGCTAGGTGTGCATGCACACATGTGCATGCACACCTGAAATCGGTATTTTACCACACAATAGGATTGTGTGGTAAAATACCGATTTTGTAGGGCCTTTGGGACTCAGAAGAGTCCCACCTACATCTGACATTTACTGAATCGGTAAAAATACCGATTCGGTATTTTACAGAATTGGTAACTTTACCGAATCGGTAAAGTTACCGATTCTGTAAAATTGTGCCCCTACATGCCAAATCATGTATACCGGTCGGTAACGGCCGAAAATACCAATTTTCGGCCGTTACCGTCCGACCTACATCTGGCCCCAGATGCTGAAGATTGAGGACCAAGAAAATAGAGCCAGGCGTAACAATTTACGCTTCCTTGGAATTGCTGAAGGGGCAGAGGGAAGAGACCCAAGGAGCTACATGATGTCCCTTTTTAAAGAAACGTTTCCAGAACTTCAATCTTGGGAGGGACAGAGAAGTTCAACATGTTCACCGTTTTCCCTTAACTCTCCCCAAACGCCCTCAAACACCGGCACAATATCCCAGAGCAATGCTGGTATATTTTGGGAACTTTTTATTACGCCAAGCAATTTTTGATCTAGCACAACCCACAAGTAAGAGGGAATACAAAGGCTTCATGTTTTTAGTTGACCTGACTATGCTCACGCTACCATGGAACAAAGGTGGAGGATGCAACAACTTTTCACTCCCTTTGAACAAATAGCTGCAACTGTATATCTACAGAACCCGGCACGTTTAAAGATAATCTTTAAGGGAGCAACCCGAAGCTTTACAAGTGAAATTCAAGCACAGGCATATTTAAGGGAAATCTCTGACTCTGGGAGAGACAAAACTAAAAAATAAGAAGAGTAACTAGGAAACATAACTACAATACTTCTCTAAGTTTTAAGTAATATGGACAGATGACCAAGATTGAACATTGAAAACATTAAAACTACATTAATCTAAACCATATTTGAAAATCCAAGACAACGGCTATCCACGATGGGGTTTCCTTTTTTTTCTTTTTTTCTTTGTTTGTTATTGCTGATCGTGGATACAGGGATCGGGTCACGGAACTGGACGTGGTTCATTGACTACCCGAATGCCCTCACCCGGGTTCTCCCTGAACCAGGTAGCTTCATTGGGTGGTGGTGGGTGGTGGAGGGTGGTGGGAGGGTTTTAGAGGAGGGGGGTCAAGGTATTGGAGAGGGGGAAAGGTGAACAGGGTGGGAATGGGGGTGGGGAGAGGGGTAGGAAGCTCAGACCAGGGTTAACTGTCCAATATACATATTCACAACTCCAGAAAGGGATAGCCAGTTTTGAAGGCAGTACTAAGCAACGGGGGAACGCAAAATGTAAGGTTTCAAACAAATATCTATGGGAACTAGGCTGAAAATTGTGTCAATTACCATATGTGGTCTGAATGATGAGAAAAAAAGGCAAAGAGTAGCTAGTGGGCTCCAAACAATTAGTTTCAATATTATATGTATACAAGAAACTCACATCGAGGGCGGTCAAACATATCTTCTGAATAGATTGGGTTTTAAGATGGCCACCGCAACATCTCAAAGGGTCAAAACAAAGGGAGTGGCAATTCTAGAGAAACAAAGTGGGATGCAATTTAGTCTATCCTTGTCAGATAAATTTGGTCGATGGGCGATAACAGAGGGCCAAATGAACACGGGAACAAAGCTGAATTTATGTACAATATACTGTAACATAACTGATGATCCTGAAGTCTTAATCATATATCTAATGAACTCGTTCACTGGCCACTACCAGTTATAATCTGTGGGGACTTTAATCTGAATCTACCTAGTGTATGGTCAGAGGAGTCTGGATTTAAATATAAAGGCCGGAAGCCAAGAGTATTTCAGGCCCTTAAAAACCTATGTCAAACTCATGTAGATTGTCAGTGCCAATTGTACCTAATTCCAATATGCATTTTTAATCAGCACTGACCCATGGCCTGCCTATTAGAGCCCAGGGCGCAGTCAGTTGCCACCAGTATCAGTCAAAAAATGGAGGTGATAAGGGCGTAATGGATGACTTTCTCACAGCATGTAATTAACTTTGTTGCAAATCTGGTCCAATGAGAAGACTTTTTTCGAGGGTGAACAGCTTTGTACTCAAATAAGGAATGTGAGATCCCATCACCACAATGTGTTATGGTGCCACATTAATGATAACTATTTCAAAAAAGTTAGATTCAAGTCACTAGTAGGCATCTACAAGGCATGGAACTATATACGGAAATTAACCAGTTCAGGACGACTATCATACTACACTCCAATTTATAAGAATAGTAATCTCCCTGAGATTTTTGACGATTTGTGTCTACAATCTACATGATGTAAGTTCCTAGTATATGGTAAGGCGTGTAGGTTTAGAGGGTTCAGTGATAAAATATCGATGTAAAAAACATTGATGTAAAAAATATCGAAAAAATATAGATGACAAAGATATTGACCCCCATACCTACACAGATAAGTACAAAAATATTGAATCAAAAATATTGATGTGAAAAATATATAAATGTAAAAAATATTGATTTTAAAATAGTTTATACAATTATATATATTAAATATGTTAAATAATAATCTTAATTTAAGAAAATAAATTACATTTAATATACATTTTTACAAAATATTACAAATAATCTTAATTAAATTAAAAAAACACACAAACTTAATTATATATATATATTTATTTATTCTCTTTAAAGTAAATAATAAACTATAATAATGATATAATAATATATATATATATAAATATATTTTTAAAAACATCTACAATAAATTAAAACAACAAACAATGAAAAAATATTTAATTTTAAATTGCCCAATACAATCAATGCAACAGTAGGAAAAGTGTTGAATAGCAAAATAATTAAATGTACTATTCCAACTCCTTTGAGTACAACAGTACGGAAAGTGTTGGTTAGTGGAGAGGTAACAATTACTATTCCCACGCCAGTGAGTGCAACAGTAGGGAAAGTGTTGGATAGCAGAGGGGTAAAAATTACTATTCCCACTCCAGTGAGAGCAACAGTAGGGAATGTTTTGAATAGCGGAGGAGAAAAAAATGACTATTCCCACTCCAGTGAGTGCAACAGTAGGGAAAATGTTGGATAGTGGAGTGGTAAAAATTACTATTTCCAATCCAGTGACTACAACAGTAGGATAGGATAAGTGTTGGATAGCGGAGAGGTAATAATTACTATTTCCACTCCAAAGTCCAAAAATCTACAATAAATTAAAACAACAAACAATGAAAAAATATTTAATTTTAAATTGCCCAATACAATCAATGCAACAGTAGGAAAAGTGTTGGATAGCAAAATAATTAAATGTACTATTCCAACTCCATTGAGCACAACAATAAGGAAAGTGTTGGTTAGTGGAGAGGTAACAATTACTATTCCCACTCCAGTGAGTGCAACAGTAGGGAAAGTGTCGGATAGCAGAGGGGTAAAAATTACTATTCCCACTCCAGTGAGAGCAACAGTAGGGAAACTTTTGAATAGCGGAGGGGAAAAAATGACTATTCCCACTCCAGTGAGTGCAACAGTAGGGAAAATGTTGGATAGTGGAGTGGTAAAAATTACTATTTCCAATCCAGTGACTACAACAGTAGGATAGGATAAGTGTTGGATAGCGGAGAGGTAATAATTACTATTTCCACTCCAAAGAGTACAACAGAAGGGAAAGTGTTGGATAGCGGAGGGGTAACAATTATTATGCCCACTCCAGTGAGGACAACAGTAGCAAAAGTGTTGGATAGCAGAGGGGAAAAAATTACTACTCCCACTCCAGTTAACGCAACAGTAGGAAAAATGTTGGATAGTGGAGAGGTAAAATGTACTATTCCCACTCCAGTAAGATCAACAGTAGGGAAAGTGTTGGATAGCGGAGGGGTCAAGATTACTATTCGCACTCCTAAGACTGCAACAGTAGGGAAAGTGTTGGATAGCGAATATGTAAAAATTACTATTCAAACTCCAATGAAGGCAACAGTAAGGAAAGTGCTGGATACCGGAGGGGTAAACATTGGTGCAGAAATGCGGTACCCGGCGGCGAGGAGCTCTTTTCCGGTACGGCTTTCCGATTGTGCTGTCACAATTGTGAGCAGAGTTGTATCGCTCTTGCACCACTCAAGGTGATGCAAGAGTTGCGCAAGTCCTAAATGAGATTTATTAAGCCATGCAAGGCCCCTTTGCATGGCCCTGAGAGGTTCTATAAATTTGGAGCAAATTGTGCTGTCACAGAACAATCGGAAAGCTGTACCGGGACAGAGCTCCTCGCCGCCGGGTACCGCATTTCTGCGCCAATTCCGGATTTCCATTCATCGGCTTAAATATAAGCCCGGAAACGGATGCAATTGACTCGCCAGACCGCCAAGAAGCTTACAGGACTTTTGGAACTCTCCTGGGTGAATCATATAGCACCACTGAGAGAAATCGTCATTGCTGCACAACGATCTCCCCAGGTTAGCCCGGCTGGGCTTACTAGGAGGCTGCCTCCCACCCCTACCCAACCCCGCACAGTCCTGAAAAAGACCCACATAGACGCCAGAGTGCGCTACCCCAGGGTTGAAACGTCGACAAAAAATCCCAGTGGACCATTCTTTCCTAGGATTCTGTACCCAATACTGACACCTGGAGTGTACAGACCTTACTAACCATTTAAACATTGATCACATCCCTCCCATTCCCATTCCAATTCCGTACTATTATTGTATATATTGTATATTGTATTTGCACCAATTACACTGAGCACCAATTGTCACAAATTTCACTACCTGACCACTATTGTACAGCTTTTTCAGCCTTTGTACTTCACGTATGTTTATAAATGAATGAATTTATAGATGATCATAATTTACATAATATCTTTATAACTCGCAGTTTGCTTGGATTCTCATCCTCATTTTTCTTTAATTTTGCTCTGATAAGTAAAGAAATATATTTCACCCGAATGAACCAACTGTTTAAAATAATCATAACACCCAAGGGTGTCAGGTCCAACAGAGTTACTGGCCCTGCTTTTCAGATGATAGTGGCTTCACCTCTTTGCCCAGAAAGACAAGACAGTTCTCAACAACTGCCCACTTAAGAAGGATAAGGCATATGGCTTACAGTATCTGCCTCCATACAGGGATTTCCTAGGCTCTCAAACACCACCCTAGCAAGAAGTAAGCCAGTTATGGACCCTAACGAAGGAAGGGGACTTCATCTGAATAGGAGAGTAGTTGAGGGTGAGTACAAGCCCCTTCTGATAGGTGGAGGAACATGTCATCTTGGATTTAGGGCTTCTGAGAATGTATACATTAAGCGGAAAAAAGAGCTACAAAAGATGGTGTTAGGACAAGAAAATGGTATTGAGAACGAAAACATTACCAATCACTGGCTAGTCCACAGGATAAGACTGTTACCTCACTACCACACCATCAGAACATTCCAGGACCTATGAAAATCTGAATGAAAAGTCCCTGATGGAAAAAATAAGTCTCAGGTATTCCTGGCTACTACTTGACCTCATGAACTGTAACTTCTCTCTGAGGGTAAAGTGTCTGACCCCCCAATCGCCACGTTTGGAACATAGAGCAGAGAAGGAGTCCTGACTCCCAGAAGGCTGAGTTAACCAGTGACCCTCTATGAGCCCTTGCTGGAAAGGTATCTAGTGCATGAACGCCTGCCCTCAAGACCTGAAGGCATTAGGAATGCACAGGATGAACTTTCCCAGAAGTTGTAGAAACATGGGGCTTTTTTCAAACTGAAGAATACAAGTACAATGTGCTGCGGTTTGACCAGGGAGGTCACAGCCAAGGCAGGCAAGAAATGCAGACTATGCCCTCTCAGAGCTTTACCCCAACTGAAAATGGTTTCATCTGGACCTCATTATAAAATTATTTGGCCTCATGAAGCACTGCACAGCTGCTGCTTCTACCCTTTCCTCACTGAAAAGTTGTTGACCAACAAAATAGTGACTAAGCCCAAAGGTACAATCTTGGACTAGCGAGCACCTACAGATTTATTCCTATGACCTAGACTGCTAGGAAATCCAACTTTGTCTCTCTCAAAGCTTTTTAAGCCAAATCATATGACTTCATCGGCAATTCATTGTCAATATGTCTGGCTTCGAGGGACCACTGCTGGATTTAGCCTCAGGTGATGCCCTCTTCAAATACTTTCAAATGTAGGCTAAGGGCCAGATTTAGAGTTTGGTGGACAGAATTATCCATCACAAACATGGCGAAGTACCCTGCTGTCTAAACTCTCAGTCCCCCTAATCTATTTTGACTCATGTGATCCATCAGTTTTCCAAAGAAGGTAGCCTTGATGACTCCACCATCAGAGAATTACACAGATGGGCAGGGAGTTAAGAGGGATGAAAAAAGTATGGAGTCCCTGAATGAGGCATAATTAAGGGTGTGGCTTATATTTTTAAACTAAAATTCCCTGAGAGTACCACACCTCCAATACATTTGCGTAAAATTACAACTGAAACTGGCATATGTGACCATTGCTCCGTGCGGTGGAAGACGATGTATTTTCAATGTATTCTGAACACCTTTGTGAACACCTTTGTGAGCCCCGCACCTGTACCCCATTCAAAGTATGCACTATTCGAGAGTAATACAATGCCTGTAAAAGAATGGCAATACAACATCCTGGAACAGCAAGAACTCTTAGGGAATGCAAGATTTAGCAAACCATGCAAAATATGAACAGGAATGCCATGGATTACCTTACTGTTTTTCACACTCACTTTTCAGAAATGAATCAGAGTTTAGTCTATAAAGTTAAGGACTTAAATACAGGGTCTGAAAAGGGCCAGTTTCAATGTCCCTTTTAAATTACTACTAGTTCTGAGATCCACAGGACCCTGTCCACTTAAGGCCCTGCCATTGCGGTAAGGGCCTTCAGAGTTAGGGCCTCAGTCCAACCGCCCTATTTAGAGTGGACAATCTGGCATTGATATTTTCTGTTTGCGTCCACCAGATGATCATGAGCAGACAGAAAAATGCCCCTAACATCCTGCAATGAAATTCCCAGCATGTAAAGGCCACATATTATTTTTGTTTTTCAGAAACAAACTCTCACATTGAAAGTTTGTCTCTGAAAAACAAAAATGTTTGGAACACAGCACCTACAAGACAGTGGCCACACTCAAGACTTTCAATGCCTTCACAGGAATTGCCATGGCTGCTCCTGTGAATGCACAATGATCATCATCAGGCCTGTAGTGAACTCAAAATATAGTGGTCTTATATCTGTCAGGGGGGCCGACGTAATTATGTCCACCACCCTGACAAAGTACAGATCTCCAAGGATGCCACTGAGTCAGAAATTAAAACTATTTACCAGAATGGACAACTTGGTACACAACCTCCTTTCAATCATGGCCAGCCTGCATACCTAAATTCAGTTCAACCACAAACTGATATGATTTAAAGGAGTTTTACATTTTCTATGCACTTTTTACCTTAAAATTGAGTATGAAAGTGGGTTGTTGGTGGACTGGACTGTAAGCTCTGTTTAAGCATTAATCACAATCCTTGTGAGGGTAGGAGACAAGCAAACCTCAAATGAACCTGTGCTCAAACCCTGGAGTGAGCGAGCCCGTTCCTGGTCACAAAAAGTGCAAAAGCTTGATTTTAAGAACTCATGAGCCACAACAAAGACTAGGACCTGAGAAGCACCACTTGGAGGTCAGGAACTCACTGCAGCTGGGTCCATGATCTGTTGGGTGGGCTTTTATGTCCCTGAGGCTCAGATTAGGAGGCCAGCAGACTAGTCCCTCGAGTCACTTTGGGGTCCTGTGTTCAAGATGGAGTTGCAGATCCCAGTTTTCTTCCCCAGTAAAGAGGGCAGTAGGTCAGTACAGCAGGGCAGCAGCTCCTTCAGAGCAGCATTCCAGCAGAATGAGAATCATTACAGCAGCACAGCAGCACTTTTTTCTGGCAGAAAATCCACAAGTCCAGAAGTGTATTGACAAGTGGGTCTGAAGCTCATATTTTTTCTCTGAAGCCCTTCTTCTGGAAGGAGAAACTTCTAGGGGAATGGATTTGAAGTGCACAGATGCCCTGGCTTCCATTCTCTGGCTTCATAATAACTACAGGGGATTTGAAGCCATTTGTGTGGCGACAGGACCCAGCTTATTTAAGTGTAAGTTGGGGTGGTCCCAGCTCCTCACGCCCATTCTGCCGTTGATGGCTCATCCAGTCACACCTACTCTCCCATTTTCTGTGGCTATCTTTAAGAAATACTTAAAGTCCAACTGCCAACTATGCCCAGGCGTGTGACTCAGAGATAGGCTGCAGGCATCAAATGGCTAAGGCTAGAAAATGCCAACTTTCTAAATTGCCATTTTCAGAATGGCAATTTAAAATCCGACTTCATCATCAGTTAGGATTTTTAACTGTGATTTCAGAGACCCCAAACATGAACTGGTCATTTCTTCCATTTGGAAATGGCACTTGTAAAATGTAAAAAGTCAACTCAAATGTTATCCTATGGGAGAGATAGGCCTTATAGCAGTGAAAAAACATTTTAAGAGTTTTTCACTACCAGGATATGTAAAACATAAAAAATACATGTCCTACTTTTTAAATACATTAAACTCTGCCCTGTGGGCTGTCCCAGATCTACCCTTGGAGAGGATTATATGTATTAAAAAGGTTAGGCATGGCAAAAGGTTTATATTACCATGTTGGCACAACAGTTTATAACAGCACACACAGGCTGCAATGGCATGCTAAGGAATGTTTAAAGGGTTACTTAAGTGATTGGCACAATTAGCACTGCAGGCCCACTATTAGCATTTGATTTACAGGCCCTGGGCACATGTAGTGCTACATTCCTAGGGACTTATGAGTATAGTAAATATGCTAATTGAGTATAATCCACTTCTACCATGTTTTAAGTAGAAATATAAAACGTAATCAGCAAAAATGGAGGAGTGAAGGAAAAAGTCTGAGGATGACTACGGGAAGGGTGAATCCCAACAAATTGATATCTCTGCTTCCCCTTACCTAAGTTTAATATGTTTGCTTATGTTATTTTTCTGTCCTTTTGTAAATTGGTTAGAGAGTTTTACTGCGTCTCATTCTTGACTTTAAAGTTGTGGGTACTGCTTGACATCAACACGTGCTTCTCGGACATTGCCTGCTGTTTATGAAAAAACTTACTAGGGATTGAGTAGAGATTCTCTACAAACAATGTTTTGGTCTCATCTGATTGCTTAATAAGCGTCTCACCTACTTTAATTTATTAACCACTTTCTGACAAGCAGAAAGTAGATTTGTGCTAAAAAAGCATTTAAAAATGAATATGTCCTCATGTAATGCAACTGGTGCTATGTAAAGCGCTCTGATACCCGATTTGGGTCAAGTTCGCGCTATATAAAACTCTGTAAAAAAAAAAAAATTAAATGGGCAAGACAGAGCTTAGAACGTACAAGGCAAATCATGGTTTCATCTTAACCGCTGTAAATAAATTCTACAAATGCAATTCCAGGTTCAGTTCCAATTTTTTTTAGGTTGAACTAGATAATGATGGAGAAACCACTTTCCACTTAGTTTTTTCTTTCCTAATCGAGAATGACCTTATCCGCTGATGAATCAACCCTGGTGTATCTGCAGGTCTGGAACCTATCTTTTCTTTGTGAGACTTAGTCATTGGCCTGGGCTGGCCTACAGGGCAATCAGGCGCTGCCCGATATTTTTTAGCCAGATTTTGGAGGTTTGTGGTGCGTTTTTTTTGTCTGGTGGCCCATTTTTTCACAATTGATTTACCTGATTTTTTTACTACATATGGCGTAAAGCAAGAACAAATCCATGCATTCCCAAATACCTTGTAAACACTTTATACAGCGTGCCTTTACAAGTTCAAAATTGTCCCGATTCTCAATCAAACATGAACCTCTTTTTTAGCTTTCTAATTCACCAAAATGGACGCTTTTAATTTAGTGCCAGGGCCTATTTTTTGTCCCTGTCCTAGACTGGTCATGACCAAGTTAGACGCACTTGACTTTCATTTGAGGTGTAGGTCGCCCGTACATGTACATTTTGTACCGGGTGCTCTTTACGCATCGGATTAAAAGCTTATCAAATTTGTTCATAAATGTGCATTTTCACATAAACCATGTCTGCTTGACTCTGAGTCTGACCTCTCCTGATTAGACTACGAGAATTCAAACGCAAAGGCTTTCTCCTTTTGTTGTGCCTGCGCTTACCATCATTGGCCACAGGATGTCACTACTGATCAACAATCTTTTACCTAAAGCACCTTAAACTGCATTCAATATTTTTGATACACTATTTAGCTAGAAGGTTATTTTACTGACAATGCTAGACAATGTGGTTGCTTTCCCAAAATTTAATAAAAATAACACCCACATAAAAAATATAATGGAGAGTCGTCTCATGATAATAGCGGTGATGCTGGTGAACGTTAACAACGTCCCTTCCTGCTTGTGCACCGATTATCACTGGACCGAAAATTGCTGATGTTAGCTCTGGCGATTTGCAGGTGAAGAATCCTCGGCAAATCATGTAATCAAATTGCAAGATTAGCAAATCGTGATGCCATCTCATGCTTCTTTAATCCACCACGAGACACTCACTAATCCTCAATCTAACACTTCAGTTCAAGTTCTTCTTTATCCATGCTTTCTTTCTTTGTCATTGTTTTTTCCATCTTTCTCTTCCTCTTTTTTTCAATCGTTTGCGTTCTCTTCTCTCTTGTTCTTGGTCACAATCTGACGGGTCAAAATAAGTTCCGGTCCCTAAAAATGAACGCTGGTGAACTCTACCCGCAATGACCGACCCAAATGTAAAACTAACCTTGCACCTACAAAATCTGGCCTGGCCGTAATTTACGAGAATGATCCCAAGTACAGCGCAGAAGGGCACTTTGCTGCGCTGCTCGGCGTGGCAGGGAAAATACAGGAATGCACCGTATTTAAGGCAATATGGCACATTGCTGCCTTTTCCTCAGCAATGGCGCCTTTTTGCAGCCTATCGCCAACACAGGCACCCTTTCCCTATGATGCAAGGGTAAATGCGTGGCGTACAAGATTGTTTTTGTGCAAGAAGGGACACGTTCCTGCACAGAAAGAAACAATCCTGAGAGGCATGGTGTATTCCTCTTTCTAAAATGCAGCACATGTAGGAAGAGGAAGTAAGGAGGAGAAATAAAGATTCTCCTCATTACGTCTCACCTGAGAAGGCTTATATTTTTGGAGCATTTCCAGGTCTGCCAGTTCTGGTAAATCTGGGGATGCATCAAAAACAATGGGAGCTGTGTGGGAACACCCACCCAACGCTGTGGAACTCCTTCCCAGGGCTACCAGCCTGATTCATGAACGGGCCGTTTTGCGAGGCTCAAATAGCGAA
Organism: Lissotriton vulgaris; assembly: GCF_964263255.1. NCBI lineage: Eukaryota > Metazoa > Chordata > Amphibia > Caudata > Salamandridae > Lissotriton > Lissotriton vulgaris. The sequence continues at coordinate 1,715,178,431 of NC_141685.1, read as the reverse complement.
TCATAAGGAATCGCTATTTGAGACTCGCAAAACGGTATTCATGTAGGAATCGCAATATTAATTGCGATTCCCATTGATTCCTTATTTGCAATTAGCTAATTGCTAATCGCAAATAAGGAATAACTCCCCATGCATTCCTATGGGCCAAAAGGCCCATAGGAATGCATGGGGAGTCATTCCTCATTTGCGATTAGCAATTAGCTAATCGCAAATGAGATTGCGAGTACAAGGGTGCCAGGGGTGTCCAAAGGACACCCTGTAGCACCCCTGCAATGGAAATTAACTCAGGTGTTGCACACACACATGTCCAAAGGACATGTGTGTGTGTGTGTAACATGCAACTCAGAAAAATGCATTTAAAAGCATTTTTCTGAGTTTTCGCAATTTACCACGAGGTTTGACCTCGCGGTAAATTGCGGGCCGAAATTGCGATTTCGCAATTGGAAAATGGATGATGAATTACATTTAAGCAATCTCAAATTGAGATTCCTTAAATGTAATTCCTCGCAAATATGCGAATTAGCAAATAGCGATTTTTGCATTTGGGATGTTGAATCCCAAATGCTAAAATCGCACTCGCAAAGGGCCAGATTCTCAGAATCTGGCCCTTTGCGAGCCGATTTAGGCTTCATGAATTAGGCTGTAAGTAACGCAATGCAGCAATTTGCTCTGTGTTGCCTTCTTCCATAATAATGGAGCCACTCTGGGCCACACTAAGTGGCCTTGCGCGGCTTCATAAATCACATGTAAGGTTTGTGTCAATGTGGTGCAATACAAACCTGCTCATAAAAAGGCCCTGTCATTTCTAACCATTCATGTGCAGTATTACCAGAAAAGCTCAGGGAAGGCTGGGAGCAAATATAGCAGTGCTTGAATTTTTCACGTTTCTAGAATTACCTTCCATCCAATAATTGCATTCCAAATCAAATTTGATGTACTGCTGTTTTATTTGTTCTCTTGGCTGCTACACACAATTATTTAGTGGAATTGTTTCTTTGCATGCAATCTTTCAGCGAGTGATAGAATAGGGTTGGAATGTGAAGAGCGCCACTAGAGAAGCACGTATTGGTCAGGAAGCTTGACATCATCAGCATTCCTAAAATACATGAAGAATCCGTAACAGGAGCAAAGAGTTTTCTCTCAATGAAATGGACTAGCTAGGCTACCAAAGACTCAAATAGGGCACAGAGTGGTGGACATATCACCCGAATTCTCCTGCCTCTCTTGAATCTTCACAGACCTTAGTGAGACAGGAGAGAGTGAGTGGCGAGGGTCAGAGGTCGGTGCAAGGGGAACTTGGAGACCAGTTAGGGTTTATTTTTCTATGGGAGATGAGGCCGGGGACGGAATGTACTGATGGGTTGTGTGGGAGGGTGTCACGTAGGGCTCTTTTGTTGGGGTAGAAAGGGTTTATAGCAAAATGTGAAATGAGAAGGGTGGAGAAGTGTGGCTCAATGGTTAGAGCGGCAGACCCTGATGTAGAGGTCTGGCCCGGGGCCATGGATCAATTCCCGCCTCAGCGGCTCTTGGGCTCAATTTCCCCAGACCTGATAATTCTCGCCTCGGTGCCTAGTCTAATCATGGGTCCCACTCTGCAACTCTGGGCAATAGCTTGTTTAATCTCCACAACGGCCCCAACAACGCTAGGATGCCTGGCGTCACCTTGGGGGTGCCCAGGAGTGGGCACTTCACAGGGAAAGGCCAGGAAGGGTTCCTCAGCGGTATTCGTACAAGCGCCGAGATGCCTCATGGTGATTTGTGCACTATACAAGTACCATTACAGAAGGGTAGCAGGATGCCTGGCACTTATGTTGTTATATTTGGTTTCCTGAGAGAAAGATATTGTCAAGGATAAATAGGGTGGGTATCAGGGCACCAGATCAATATTTTTACATTCAAATGCGAGAGAGAAGCCTAATGCCAAGGTGCCGGGCTTTTTTGGCAGGAGACCAGGTTATGTATGGCTGCCTGACAACTCCTTTATCCTGTGTATGGCTCCCTGATGAGTCCTTTACTCCTGGGCATCTCATATGAGCAGGGGAACAACAGTCTGAGAGTGCTATTCATAATAGACAATTATAGATAGGTTACAGGCAACTTGAATATCTGAAAAACTGCCCGTTTTTCACACATACTCTTCTCTAATTATAGGGAAGTATTGCTGCTTATATTGCATCGATCTACAAACGCTCTACACGTTTGCTAAGGGTGTAGATTTTCTTTTCCTTCTACATTTATTGCTTGTTGAATAGAAAAAAGTAGTTGGATTTTACAAATAAATCTGTTTCTAAATGTGATTGTCTCTTAATGCGCTGTGATTATTTGTGTGCTCTAGGTATATACAAAATGAAAATATGTATAAACTAAGGGCAATACTTATCTTTATTTCACTCAACACAATGCTGCAAGGCAAACCTTGCTGCACTGCGTGAACGAGAGAGGGTAGGAATGTGCCATATCTATCAAGATGTGGCACCTTTCGTCTCTTTGCCTGAACTGTTGCCCAAACTGCTGCCTATTGCCAACACAGGCAACATTGCACCAATGGTGCCACAGTGCCTGTGATACAGGCAGCATTGTTTTTGTGCAGAAAGGGACACCTTCCTGCACAAAAACAATCTTTGGAGGCTTGTTTTCTTTTGCTATGTGTGCTGCAGCATGCAGCACACTAGAAAGAAGAAAAACAAGGAGAAATGAACATATTTCTCCTCGTTACACCTCCCTGGGAAGGCGTAACATTCTGACACATTCATAAGTTTACTAGTCATGGTAAATCTGGGAATGCATCAGAATCCATGGGTGGATGCATGGGAACACCGATACATTGCTCCAGATCTAGCGAGCCACACAGGGCCAAGCAAGGTGCTCTTGCGTGGCTTGGTAAATCTCATCTGGGTTTTGCGTCATCCTTGTGTTGCCTTCTGTGGTGCAATGGCAACGCAAAACTTTGATAAATATGGGCCCAAGTTACGCTCATCTTATCTTTGTTGTAGTGGTCTATATTTGATACTGGCAGATTACGTAGATATAGTCTAACTGTGATTATCTATGACTGTTTTTCTGAGCTTTCCTGCTAACTGGGATATGCGCCACAGAAGTAGACACAGGATTGTTATTAAAATCTGCTGCAAAAATGAGAACTTGGTCCATGGGAACCCTCAGATTTGCGCAAATATTTTAAGACCCGGCAGCCCAAGATAGACAGATCACCAGTAACATCTAGAATGTGTATAGCAAAGGCAAAACTGCACTTTAGGACAAAAGTATGTGTAACAGGGCAGAGCAGGTAAAGGAGATACATACATATAATACTCCACTCTTGAAAAACATTAAAAGGTTCATGGTGAAACACTGTTCCTTCGATCTAATATAATTATAAACTCTTCTGACTCATATGTTTCTAAAACTCCACTGGCAGGAGACCCCAAGAGAGGTAACAGCCATTACCTCACGGCTATTACCCCGCATGCCATTACATTACAAGCGTTACCACAAATACATTGTAACAACGCGTAGTCTTTATTACACATTTTTTTACAATGCATGTGATATTAACTTTACAACAAATTTTATTGTAAAGGTAGGTATGGTAAAATCTCATAGATTGTAAAAAAATATAGGCCATTGTGAGGAAACAGAGGCTCTTCCACTTACTCACAATGATGTGTACCCTGCCTCAGATGACCAGAGGGAACCAGGAACCAAAAGTAGAGAGAGGAAACACAAGGTGGGATAGGTAAGGGGGATTGTGCTTGGGGTGGGGGTAGTGAATTGGGAGTGGTTTAGGGTAGTTAAAGGTTTGGGTGTCAGGGGTCAAGCAGGGGTAGTGTTTTAGGGTAGGGAAAGAATTGGGGACTGGGGGGGTCATGCAGGGTAAGGAGAGGACTGGGGGTAGGGGGAGGGTCTTGCAGGGGTAGTGTTTTAGGGTTTAGGGTAGGGAGAGGACTGGGGGTCAGGGGGAGGGTCATGCAGGGCTAGTGTTTTAGGGTTTAGGGTAGGGAGAGGACTGGGGGTCAGAGAGAGGGTTGTGCAGGGGTTGTGTTATAAAGTTTAGGGTAGGGAAAAGATTTTGGGTCAGGGGGTCATGCAGGGATAGTGATTTAGGTTTTAGAGTCGGGAGAGGACTGTGGGTCGTGCAGGGGTAGTGTTGTAGGGTAGGGAGAGGTCTGGGGGTTGGGGGGCCGTGCAAGGGTAGTGTTTTATGGTTTAGGGTAGGGAGAGAACTGGGGGTGTGGGGGTCATGCAGGGGTAGTGTTTTAGGATTTAGAGTAGGAAAGGACTGAGGATTGGGGGATCAGGGGGGCCATGCAGGGGTAGTGCTCCAGGGTTTAGGGTAGGGAAAGGATTGAGGGTCGTGCAGGGGTAGTGATTTAGGGTTTAGAATAGGGAAAGGATTGGGGGTCGGGGGTCATGCAGGGTAGGGATTTAGGGTTTAGGGTAGGGCAGGGTAGTGTTACTTACCTTACACACTTTTCCCAAGTATGCCTTTACCATGCATACATTTGCCTTGTAATGGCATGTATGGTAAATGTATATTCGTGGTAAAATAATGGATTGTAATGGTAGGTTGTTGTAAGCTTACTAGCGTAGTAATACCCGCATTGTAATTGCAAGCATGGTAGTAGTATGCGTAGTAACATCATACATTCTCCCAAGAGATATTCTATGTCTAATTAGATAGTTTAAAAAGAAAAGGATATATGTGCTGTTATGGAATTTCCATCTTTTGCAGTAAAAATTATCAATAAAGGTATGCCACAGTAACTGTCACACAGAGTCTCTAAATTTTACTTAAATAAATCTTAATCATCTAAATCTCTTGAGGTAATTTTTAGGTTGAGTCTAGGCAGTGCCTGTGCTGTCTCTTTGAAACATGTTGTATATACTTTGTGGGTATACAGCCCACCCATTGACTTTTTATTTGTAGTTAAACTGTCCTTCTTGTCCCTCCATGTTGCCGTTTGTTTCCTCCAATGGGTAAGGGCCTAACCACTGATATCTTTCCAATTTGGTGCTTATATGTTTGTGTCTGGGACTATTTTTTTCGTTCTTTCCTGCTCATATTTTTTTAAGCTTTGCTTTGGTGGGTTTCTAAAGGCAGCTTAAATTCATAGTGAATCTCCTTTGTGTTGCCCGTCGCTGCTTGCATTTTAAGGCATAGTTTACTTAATCTCCATGTGTTGTCCCTCCCACCACCTCCCACCTGTTGCTGCTTGTTATTTTTCTTAGCTAGCGCTCCATATTTTCCTGAGCAATCTTAAAGAATGACATGAAGTAGAGTGGACTACACCATAATATCCAGAAAAACGAGGGATGTTTCTTTCTTCAAGTGAAGATCGCTTAAATGCTGCAACAGTAGCTGCTACTTCCATTCTTCCCAAAATGAATGATGGAAAATTGTCATTTAGTACACATCCTATGGCTTAATATGTTTTTCCAGTGTTACAAAGCAACCCTCCTGTTTCTTGAAGTGTATTATACTCCATTCATTTAATCGCCAACCACTCCTTTTCCCGTTAGTTGTGCCCGTCCTGTAGCTCCTCTCCAGGATGGCATAGTCCCACCCCTCCAGGGGTTGTGCAAGGAGGGGATTGTCATTGTGGCAGCTTAAAGGCATTGTGAACCCCTTTAAGGCACCCATCGCTGCTTACTTTTTTTGGCCTTTCTGTACCCCCATTGGCATTTGATCTCCCACAAATCACTCTTATCAGTGTTTTGAACTGGATGGCCTCAGCAATCTGTTCCAAATCTCTGTTCGGACACATTCACAGACTCAGAGCGGTTTATTGCAACATTCACCTCTCCCACCTCCTCCTATGCCGCTGCATGCCTGTCCTTTGTTTACTGCTCATGCTTGCCTGATGTGTGCCGCACACTAGTTATTTTTGCGATATTCCACAGCAGTGCGTAATTTAAAAAAGCGCTAAAACACTATCAACATTGACAGCATCATAGCACTTTTTAATTTACTTAAAGCATGTCTAGAAACATATTTCCCAATATTTGGAAATTACGTGTTGCAGGTTGCTGTATCTTGATTAGAGAAACTCGCTTTGTTGACAGTTTAGTTTTTGCAGTTTAAAATAGCGCAGACTCTAACAATATAGCTGGAGTAGTGTACTTTAACACTGGTTACATTACAAAGGGTTACATTAATTTTTTAAAGCATATAGGGCCCAATGCACAAAGGTAAAATGAGAATAAAGTCTAACTTTATGACTTTCGATAGTCACAAAGTGCATTTACTACTTGAAAATGCCTTTTGTGAATACCGAAAGTCGTAAAGTTCGACTTTTGGTATTCACAAAGGGCATTTACAATTAGTAAATGTCCTTTGTGAATACCAAAACTCATAAAGTTAGACATTCATCTCAGTTTACCTTTGTGAATCAGGCCCAGGGAGTTTAAGTGCTTTGCTCACTATCACAGGCTATTGAGCCGGTGCAAAGGCTTGAGCCTGTTTCCCCAACACTTTCTTTAATTATTTTGCTTCCCTTAGTTGCCTTTGCTTCCTGCACTGAGCATCACACAAACATTATGTGCTGCACAGCGGGTGTGGTGAGAATAGCCCTTTGTGCATATGGTGGGCACTTTGCATTCTGAGTCTGCCCAGACTGTGAGACTTTGCCGGGCCCTGCTGCTTTGAGATGCTAAAGAAAGTCTTTGCAACAACCATATGAGCTATAGTTATTTCTCCATTTACTGACACATTGACATGACTGTGTCTCATTAGGGGATGCCAGTTACCAGTGCAGATTGTACATGCCGGTCCTTCCACCTGGCCCATGACATCAAAAACAGTCATTATTGAAAGGAGGCAACATTTCATAGGTAAAGGCCATATGTTTCACATATTTTTTGAGTCTTAAATGCCCGATCAGGCCATTTGCAACTGCAAAAATGCATTTTAGTATGTATGAATTCCAATTTGCGATTCAGTAACATGTTATTGAATCACAATTTGGAATCATGCATACCTACTTATTCGGTATTAGGAAGGGCCGTGTTGAGGGCATCCCTTTCCCATACCGAGTCGCAGTGGTATATAGGAATGTTTTCTGTCTGAAATGCGCTCGCAAAACATTTACATTTCACCACCTACTTCAAGTAACCCCAAGAGACACCTTCCCCTTGGTGAATGGTAGCAAAAACTTTTTTCCAGAGTTGGGTAGTGGACCCAAGGACCACTGCCTACTCTTAAAAAGTGAAAATAATAGTTATCTTTTTTTTTTAAACCTATCCCGTTTTCCTTTAAGGAAAACAAGCTGCATTTAAAAAAAAGCACTGCTTTATTGAAAAATAATCACAGACATGGTGGTCTGCTCACCCCAGCAGTCCTCCATCATCGTGATTTTTGCGTTTCCTAATGGGTCTCAAATTGCGAACTACCTCATGAATATTAACGAGGCAGGTAAAGTTGCAACCCATTAGGAAACGCTATATAAAACCCAGGAGGGAGATTAACTAAGCTTTTGCACTGTGTTTGCGTCAAAAAGTGACGCAAAACCACACAAATCATTTTTGTGGTAATTTACTTTCCAGCACTAAACTTGTTTAGCGCTGGAAATGACGTAAAAGTAATGCGAAGCAGCGCATTGCACTGCTTTGCTTTAGTTTGCACCATGTGGATGTACCAAGGGTGGGGCATAGGCGTTCCCATGCAATCACCCAAGGTTTCTCATGCTAAACCCAATTCACTAAAAACAGTAGATTGTGTTCAGCATGAGAAAACTGCGCCTTTTTCAACAAGGCACAAGGAAGGAGAAATGCTTTCATTTCTCCTTCATTTTCCGACTTGGCATGCGTGCTGCACTATGCAGCATGCATACAAAGTGGGAAGCTCTTTTCCTTTTGCCTAGCACAGTATTTTTTACAGGAAGAGTATCCTTCCTGTACAAAACCTATGCTAGACTCATGCACACACCCTAGCGCTGCGGCGCTAAGGTGCGTGCATGTCGTGCAGCAGCTGTAATCAGCGCAGGCGCAAGGGAAAGGGGAGAAGATGGCCATATCTTTGAAGATATGGCGCTCTCCTACTCCCTCCCTGTTGCACAATGCAGCGCAGACTCGGGGGGCTGTGCTGCGTTGCGTGACTTTTTAGTAAATCTCCTCCATGGAGTTTCATACATTTAAATAGCAAATACCTAATTACGATTCGCAGAGAATCACAATTAGGTAATTGCTAAGTCTAATTATAATAGATATATGGCCCTTAGTTCGAACATGATTAGTGTAAGTTAACATTACATCTCTCTATTCGCCTGTGTCATCCAGCATGAGTTAGTTAAGGTAAGCAAGAGACCCAGGATAATATGGTGCATGTCTGATCACATAAGGTTCAAAAGGCGAGACCTATTGACTATGCCAATGCTTGTTTGATTGTGGATTTAGCAGTTGTAATAAGCCTAACGCTGCTGTGATGATGAATAAATAATAGTTTATTTAAGACCATAGTCTATTAAGCAAAACGCACATAACATCTCAAAAATGTATATGAAATAACAATCATTAAAAATCAACAGCTTAAAATATACTTTTCCCTACATTTAGCACCTTTTCAAAAATATTTATGTAAGGAAATTTACCCGCTTCAACCAAAGTATGACTAAATGTTTTGCCTGGTAGGGTTAACTCTAATTGCTGTATATCCCTTTTGAATGAACCATTTCTAATTATCTTTGTAAATTCAGCTTTAGGGCATATCAACGGGGGACTCGAGGTTATCATTTCTAAAACAGCGCGTTTCCCATACTTCATATATCCTGTGTTTCACAACTTATGTCTATTGAAGTTCAACTTTTAAGAAATCTTTGCAGCCAAATAATGCTATCTACTTGTACAAAGATGGCAACAATTTATTTTAGTACTGCAAGAACTGTAGTGATGCCAGGTCGCGTTAAGGTTAAGGCTAAAGCATTAACTACAATTTTAACTTGGTCGATGGTAAAATTGCTGATTTCGGATATGTCAACGAGTGTTTCAAGCATTGCTTGTCTAAATACTGCTAGGAGGTTTTACTGTCTATATTTAGTATTTCTACTCCATACCTTTCGTGTGGGAGGACCTTAGACTTATATGCATTTAAAAGAGGTACAGTTACCATCCCATCATATTCTTTACTACACTTAATCAAACTCTAATATTGTAAATTGGGCTCATATATTTCACATAAATGATTTTTCTGGTGGGCCGTCCATTTTTCTAAAATATTATTCCCAAGTATTTACATGGTCATATGTCCTCGATCTTAGATTCAATCATGTACCAAGTAAACGTACAACTATTGCAACTAAAAACCAAGATTTTTATTTTATCCAAGTGTATGGTTTAAATAGTTTTATAAACAATAGTGGTGAAAAACATTTAGGTTACTTTGTAAACCAACATGGGCTCTATCCTTTATCACCAGACCATCAGCAGTTTTCACTCCCCCTTACTTCTAGGGCTTTCCTGGCGGTGATGGACAGTGAAAAATTACCTCCAATTTCACCCATCAAAATCAGGTGGGGGGAATTACAGGTCTGCTTCCGAAAGCCCTCGCTCCACAGGGCCATCAGAGGGGTTCATCAAGGCAGGACTGAAGTCACCTCCCCCGTAATTCCCTGCATCTAAATTTGATGGGTGGACCATATTCTTAGCCTTAAGTATACTCAGTCACAGTTTTGACGGAGCAATCTTGTCTTTAAAAATTAAATCAGGTGCTTCATTTCTAATTGAATTTACAGGAGGAGAATGTTCCTGAGTGAATTTTTTTTTACTTATTTATTTATTTATTTATTTAACTTATATATCGCAACAGCTACCCAACAAAGGGTTTCCCGGCGCTAGTGATTCAGTAGTAGATGGCTGGAAAGGAATTTTTAGATGTTGAATAGCCATGTTTTTAGGGCTTTTCTGAATTTCACTTTGTACTTGGGCTGCTACTTTCATTTCCCTTGAACAATCAAGATTTAATAAAGATATAGCCACTCATTATGATGTCGGGTGGAAAGCCATCCAACAGCCCGTCGGAGACTTTCTCCCTGACATCATAGCTTTCCATCCGACTGCCGTACTATGATACTGGCAGATGGAGGGAACCCCACAGTGGAATTCCTCTTTGCTTCCAACAGGCTTACGGAACCTGTTGGGGTGGTGGGCGGACTTGTAGTCCCAAAATGGCAGCAGGGCCAACCACTGCTCTGCCGTTAGGATAATAATGTCGCTTTCTGCCTGCCCTTTCATGGCAGTCTGACTGCCATGAAAAAGCAGGCAGAAGTGATTTTGGGGACCCCAAGCAGGGCTCCGTTCCCCTCTGGCCATCAGCTATGGAGCCTGGGGGCACCTGAGGTGCCCCCCTAAACATCCTTGCACCATGTGGCAGGCACCGCATGGTGCCTGCCACACGGTGCAGGGATGTTTGAAAACACAAATTTTTCTATTGCAGCTTTTGCTGGGGCCCCAATTTCCGGCCTCTGTGCAAGCAGCAATAGAAAAATGGATGCTTCCAATCAATCAAAGGGCAGTGGCATCCTAATACTGCCGGTGAACCTGCTGATGGGCAGAATATATCCCGCTACAGTGTCGGACAGACGCTCCTCCAACCGACATCGCAATAAGGCCCATAGGGTTTTTCCCACCGGGCAAGTACTCCTCTTCTTTTTCTGTAGGCATGTCATCCCTAAACAAGAGAGGAGTACCATCAGAAGTAGCTTAGATAAAGCGGTCTGAATGGAATGAATGAGAAGAAAAAGAAGAGAGTCCTTCCTTTTTAAGAAACCCCTCACTCACTGACCTAGTCGGTTACATGCTTCATCATCGGGGTCCACCCTGACAGCCGAGTGCCATCAGGGTGTGCTGCGACACCTGGACTACAGTGGAGCGGGTATTTTGTGTGTGAAGTGAAAAAAATGTTAAAAATTGTCCTGGTATACTTGTGTAGGAAGTTTGATTATCAAGAACTGGACAATATTAAAAGTATGTGTGTGGATACGTTTAGGTATTATGACCGTGTGTATCTCTTATGTGTGAGGTCTACATGTTTCAACCCGTTTGATGGAAAAGTGCCGGGTTTTCGTCAGGACCAAAAAGGAAAATGGGTGGTCAGGACACACTAACGCCCTGCCGGTCCCTATTTCCCTGTGCACAACTGACAAAATAGGTCAGAGTGGGGGAGGCACGGAGAGGCGAGTAGGTACCTAGAACTTTGTGACCAACTGAACTAATATGGCAGCGTGGTTTTACCTTCCCTCCACCCCGTGATGCCTAAAAGATCCTAAATAGGAGTCTTTTTGCTTTTCAGCTCAACCATTGTTGTTTATGAGCTTTTTCACTCTAACCTATTTTGTCAGTTGTGCACAGGGAAATAGGGACCGGCAGGGCGTTAGTGTGTCCTGACCACCCATTTTCCTTTTTGGTCCTGACGAAAACCCGGCACTTTTCCATCAAACGGGTTGAAACATGTAGACCTCACACATAAGAGATACACACGGTCATAATACCTAAACACATACTTTTAATATTGTCCAGTTCTTGATAATAAAACTTCCTACACAAGTATACCAGGACAATTTTTAACATTTTTTTCACTTCACACACAAAATACCCGCTCCACTGTAGTCCAGGTGTCGCAGCACACCCTGATGGCACTCGGCTGTCAGGGTGGACCCCGATGATGAAGCATGTCACCGACTAGGTCGGTGAGTGAGGGGTTTCTTAAAAAGGAAGGACTCTCTTCTTTTTCTTCTCATTCATTCCATTCAGACCGCTTTATCTAAGCTACTTCTGATGGTACTCCTCTCTTGTTTTGTTTATTATTGATACCTAGGGGATCAGGAGTACTCTCCGTTCACCTTTGTGAACAAATTCCCTCACTCTCTCCTTTGGTTTATTGTGGGCATGTCATCCCTGCCAAGTATTAACTTACATACACAGGAGATTTTGTTGACCCAGTCTAAAAAAAGAGCATATTGTGTTGGATTAGGCTTTTTTAGCTGCAGCATCATTAAAAGAATGTCTGTGCTTTTTTGCTTGGAGACTTCTGCTGCCATTTTGCTATACATAATATATCCAAATTTAAGTGGGGCTATTTTGAGCTTTCCGGCTTCAGCTATAGTAAGGTGGGGGTCTAACGAGGTGTCATGCAATATCCTTCTACCGCTGAATTGCGAAGATCCATGAAGATCCTTCATGAAGTAAGGGGCTTGTTTACAAGAGGCCTGCGCCACTGGAGCACGGCTTTTTTGAGGCTCCAGCGGCAAAGGCCTCCCAATCATATCTATGAGGCAGAGCATGGCCAACTTGCATGGCTTTGCATGGCCTCATGGATATGGAGTATGGCAAGGCAGTGTAAAGCATTGCGTTGCCTTACTCTGCCTCAAGGGAGGTGTTCCATGAGCATTGCAGTAGGTGTTCCCATGCAACACACATGGATTTTGATGCTGTCCCAGATTTACAAAATCACGTAAACTTGGGGCAGTGCCAAAACCTTACAACTCCTCAAAGCAGGTGTAACAAGGAGAAATGTTTTTGCTTCTCCTGTTTTTTCCTCTTTCCCCATTTGCTACACTCTGAAACACACATAGAACAAGGAAGAGGCCTCTCTGGATTGTTTTTGTGCCAGAAGGTAATCCTATGTATCTTGTAAATACGGTGCAGTCTTGCCCTTTCTAATTAGGATAGGACAGGACAGCAAAAAGACTCATGTCTCTGCCCTATGCCATTTTTTTGTAAATGAGGCCCTGCGTTTATACTCTGGCAAGTAGGGCACATGCACAGCTGTGGTTGTGGATGAAGCCTCTGATACTCAACATTATACATTCTGCTTTTTACTATGTTTAATTTTGCTAAAATTAGGCAATGCTGTTACTGCAGAATGAATTACGTGGTGCACTAAAATTTATTTTGGGGTCTCCAAAAGAGAAAAAAGCCAAACATATTTTTTGGAATTGAAGCTAACATTTTGTAAGCATGAGTTGGGTGGCTAGTTCATCCACGGTAATAGATTGTTAAGTCTGAGTAGTCAACTCCGCTCCGCTCACTGAGTTTGCTGAGTTTTCCGCACTAAGCATTACATGGAGCTCGCTCAGTTCCGGAAAACTCTGCTTCAAATAGCAGAGCAGAGTTTTTATCCTCACTCGCGTTTGTCAACATCAAGTTTGCGAGCAAAGAAAATCCACCTTCTAGCGAGGTTTTTCCTCATTTGCGATCATCAATATCAAGTTGGCAAGCGCGAGCATTGAAAATCAACCTCCCGGTGAGATTTCTCAACGTGGGAGGTCATATTTCTCATTGCGAGTGGACGTGTAGGCTTGTGACCACTCACGTTGAGAAACCCTCCGTTCGCGTTGAGAAAGCATCAGCTCAAGTAAAAATCTACTCGGGTAGCAGAAAGGAGCAGCGGCCGCTTGTGCTGTGCATGGTATCGTTCACAATGATTGCAAAGTGTGCACAAGCATCTGGCACCGAAAATCACCGCAAACAGCATTTATCTAACTCACTCCGCTGCTCGTGGAGCTCCCTGTTTCGTGGCAGAGATTTTTGCACTTCGCGGAGTTCCGCATGGCTGAACTCCGCAAACTCCGCCCAGGCTTAGTTTTCGTGAATGCTAATATACAGGGAGCAGCATACTTTTTGCTTAGCCCTCTCTCTCTAATTTCACAGACCAGCCACACAGTCCGTCACGAACATTGTATGAAACAACAGATTGTAAGCAGTATCATTCTGACTAACTTTAGATGAACAATAGTGATGTAGGTCTGCACAGAAAATCTGAAATCGACAATCGGACTACTGACTCTGTGCCTGATTACGATCTTGGTAGATGGGATACTCCCTCACAAATGTGACAGATATCCTGTCCGCCATATTACAAGTTCTATAGGATATAATGAAATTGTAATACAAAGGACGGTATATCCATCACAGTTGTGACGAAGTTGACAACCTTATTTTCCACAGCAGGAAAAGAGCATGTTGGCGAAATTTCCTCTATTTGATGCTCCGAATATCAGTAACCAGAAAAACACCTCATAGTCTTAAACTTACTACAGTGCCCTCTCCAATGCTCAACGCAAATGCCACAATCACCCTCTATAACAATGAGATCATTCTAATCCAAGGCTTTAATGCCAATCTATTAAAGATAGCCATTATCTTCCCTTTACTCAAAATCACGGTTTCAACGAAACCCAATGTCGCCCACTCTCACCCGTCCTTCACTCAGGTCACCACTAATCCTCCCCCACCACACGGCGTAGGCCTTCACTCTCTCTAAATTACTCTTTGCCTTTAGATTATCACAAAGAGGCGTTGTCCCCTGTTGACGTGTCCCAACCCTCCAGACTCCTGACTCAGAACATGAGAGACACTCAGGGTTCACCCGTCACTCAGCCAGCCAATCAGTTTATATCTGTTCCTCGCTTGGAAAGATCCCCAAGTGGCCTACTATCATCACCTGCAACAACTGATCCCTCTTCCTTTATCCCTCTCCCAATGCCTTTTACTCTGTTTGTAAGTGGGCAACTGCCTCCCACCGACCATGATCGGTCAAACCCACTCTTTCCTGTCTTGACCGTATCCGATCCTCAGCTTAATGGTCATATCGCCCTCGCTAATGATCCAACCCTGATATCAAAAGGTCTTAGAACCCCGCTAGTTCCAATTGATCAACTCCCTCCCCAGGAGCCACTCTCCATCACCTTGGACCTAAGAACTTACAGTGAGGCTCCCTTCCCCCTCTCGCTGGCCCAACACACACTTTACCCCTCAAAGACTTTGTTCGCTACTGGATGATATATCTCTCCAGTTGCACCTCCTCACTACTGAACTACATGACCTGAAAACTCTCTCAAATGATCTTTTCCCCAAAATCAGCTTCTTCCTCACTTCTGCTAACCTGTCCAGAGCCTCCTCTAGTGGGAGTGAATGCATGGGACAGTTTATAGCCCCCCCCGTTTTGCAAACCATTCCCTTAGCTAACACTCCCTCCCGCCCCAGAAGAGGTGAGACCTACGTGGCTCCCAATTATCTCAATGAGTTGCACAACTTATACTCTACTAGGTCAAATTCGAACTTGATCCTGACGAGCAAAATACAAACCATCCATTCCAACCCATACAGAGATCCTCTGCAAAATCATAGAGTCATCAATAAAGACAACCTCAAGAGAGTGAACATCACCCAGTCTCCTTCCCACACTAATCCACCACATCCTAAATGTGTACTACTCAATTGTAGGTCAACCAATAAACATACCACCGACGTATTCAACCTTATCCAACACAATGATTTAGACATTATCATTCTCACTGAAACTTGGCTAAATCCTGCCTCCACCCCTTTTCTAGACCTACTAGTACCTCCTGGACAAAGCACAGAAGCTGGGGGTGGCATGGCGTATATTCATAGAAACTCACTCTCGATTTCTCACTAAGAGTCCTCTTCGCCCTCCTCCTGTAAATACCTTTGTCTCAGCATCTCAAGTAATAATCTGCCGGTTTGCAAACTTCCCACTTTTTATCAACCCCCCTGGAGACAATCTCCCCTTCGTCAAGCAATTTATGGAAGTCATCTATGGCAATGTCAATTCAGCCATGTCCTAAATCTTCCTGGGTGATTTCAACCTTCACAGGTCTAACCCCAATGACCAAGAGGTAACTTGCCTTGAAGCATTTTTGATTGATCAAGAACTTTTGTAGCACTGTGACCAACCAACCCACAATAAGGGAGAAACTCTAGACCTCATAATCTCAAAAGGGCAGACCATCACATTGGATAACATTACCCCTTGTAATTGATCTGATCACCACTGCATCCTGTTTTATATAAACATGAGGAAGGCGCAACCAACTAAATCAAAGATCTGGAAAAGGGACCTCAGATCAATAAACTCAGCTGATCTAGGAGCCCACTTTAAATCTGCCATCTCCTTCCAAGCAGACCTGATCGATGTTCAATTACTGTTGGATTCCTACAACTTGACCATCTCCAACATTATGGACAACTTCGTACCTCAACCTAAGGGCAGCTGATTGTACCTAGAGATCAAATCCCTCCTTGGAACAACTAAAACTCCTTAGAGATGTTAGAAGCTTTTACAGCAAACAAATCAAGAGCGCTAAGGCTGATTACATCAGACACCAACTTGATCAAGCTGTAAAACGCCCCAAGAAACTTTTCGAGTTGGTCAAGCAGCATTCAGTGGCAGGCCCAAGCAACTCTGACTCCGTAGGCAGCCCACCCTCTTGCGATGATCTTGCTGCTTTCTTCACTGAGAAATCAAGGCTCAACACAATTAACCCTGCTACAAAGAAATCTCTATTACCATCCCCCGGGTCCGCACCACCCCCTGACCTCTTAGAAAAGCACAAACTAATCAGCCTGAATACAAAGAACAGTGCGACATTGGACCCTTTACCCCATTCAGTGAAAAAGACATATACAAGATTATTCAGAACATTAATCATTCTAACCACTTCAGTGACCAGTTGTCACCAGCCATCTTCAAAGAAATCAAGAATGTAGTCATCCCCTCCTGGACAAGGATTGTAAATGCTTCTCTGTTACAAGGCACGATCCCAGATTGCCTAAAAGAGGTGCAGGTATCACCCATACTAAAAGAAACTAAGGCAGATAAAACTGACCTCAATAATTTTCATCCAATCTCCAACATCCCCACATTAGCCAAACTACTTGAAAAATGCATACAATCCCAACTCTGTGCTCACATAGAGAATTTCCAACTCCTAGACCAACATCAATCCGGCTTCCGGAAGGGTCATCGTCCGAATTGTCTCTCACGCATGTTATGGATGACATCTTAAAAATGTTGGACCAAAATGATTCTTGCCTCCTAATACTTTCTTTAAATTTTGACACGGTTAATCACGTGAACCTTCTATCCGTTTTGAAGATTAGGATGGGTTTCTCAGATCAGGTGTTACAATGGTTCTCATCCTTCCTTCACCACACATCACAAAGAATCAAGGCAAACCTCTCCCTCTCCCAGCCCTCTCCAGTACTCACGGGAGTCCCTCAAGGGTCCACCCTATCTCCTATTTTCTTGAACCTTTTCTTGGAACCTCTAGCTAACTCTCTAAATTCCACGAACATTCTCTTCCATACGTACGTGGATGACACACAACTCTATTTGAAAATCGAATGCCCGGACAACTGAGGACCATCTACTGCTCAACACCTCCAAAACTGAATTCCTTTTCATCTCTCCCCCTAACCACATTGCCATGCTAGACCCTTGGCTGAATCACCTCACTGCCTTCAATTGCACCCCTCCCATCATACACTCAGCCAAATCTCTCAGTATCACCCTGGACAAACACCTGAATATGAAAAATCATATTAGCAATGTATGTAAGGGAGCTAATCTCTTGAGTGAGGACACTCAGAAACATCAAGCCATTCCTTCCACAAAAGGACTTCAAGCAGGTGGTACAGTCACTAGTCCTGCCGAGGTTGGAATATGGCAGCGCTACTCTCTGTGGCCTTCCCAAATACACTCTAGCCCCCCTAAGGGCATCACTGAAGGCTGTGGCCAGACTGGTCACTGAACCAAATGAAGGGAGCACATATCCCCAATCCTAAAATCTCTTAAATGGTTGCCTTATGAAGCTTGAATTCATTTAAAGATTGCCGTTCTAATGTACAAAGCCCTGCACCCTTGCCTACAGGCCCCCCGGGCCCTCTCGCCGATGCCGTCATCGACCTCATCGCCTCCTACGCCATCACCTCCATGGACTACATACTCATCGGAGACTTGAACTTCCAACTTGACAACCGCAACAACCCCAACTCCATCACCCTCCGGAAAAACCTTGCCAACATCAGACTGAAAGAACTCATCCCACACCTACCCTCAAGGCAGGACGGATCCTCAAACCTATCTTTGCAGAAGGAAACAGCATCCACTTCAGTCACAACATGCAACCCCCATGGACAGACCACCACTGCTTACACTTCCACGTCAACAAATGCAAGCTGAACAAACCCGCTCTGAGCCCACCCGCGAAGAAACTAGAGTAGAGTCACCGAGGAGCAGCTCAAATCCACCCACAACCGCAACATCCCCACCGCTGCAACTGACACCAACCTCGTTGCCAGGGAATTCCACACATGGATCTCCAACTGCGCAGACAACCTTGCACCGTTACTCACCTCCGACAGACACTCCCCCAGAAAAGGCACCTGGTTCACCACTGACCTCCAAGAAGCCAGACACACCTGCAGACGCCTGGAAAGGAACTGGAGCAATGGCAAGACACCCAAAAACTTTACCACCTACAAGAATGCCATGACGGAATACCACCAATGCATCAGAACTACCAAAAGGACCTAACTCCACTGTCACCAACTCCACCAACTCCAAAAAACTCGTCAGCGTCATCCAGGAATTCACCAAGCCACCAGCGAAGCCACGGACATCAACACTTCCCAGGACCTCTGCGACAAGCTTCGATCCTACTTCAATTGAAGATCAAAGAACTCTAAGTCAACTTTAACGACCACATACCTGATTCCGCAGCCACTCTGCCTGCCGGCAACACCAGCCAGCCAGCCCACCATCTCCTCCTGGATACCGATCACGCCAAAGAGACCACCTCGACCATGAAAGGCATCCACTCAGGGACCCCACAGACCCCTGCCCACCCCACATCTAACACAAAGCCGGCACTGACATCGCACCAGAATTAAGACCCACCATCAACACCACTTTCAAGACCAGCATCTTCCCTGATGAATGGAAATGCGCAGAAGTCAGACCTCTGCTCAAGAAGCCCTTAGCAGATCCAACAGATCTCAAGAACTACCGCCCATCTCGCTCCTTCCCTTTGCGGCGAAAGTCGCTGAGAAGACCTTTAAAGCAGAACCGACTAGTTTCATTGAAGACAACGACATCCTCAACCCGTCTCAATCCAGATTCTGCAACAACCACAAAATCAAGACCTCCCTACTCATTGCCACTGACGACATATACATCCTCATCAACCAAGGCCACACCGCAGCCCTGTTCCTACTCGACCGATCAGCAGCTTTCGACACCGTCTCCCACTGCACACTCGCCATCAGACTACATGACGTTGGCATACAAGGAGCCGCCCTCAACTGGATCCAGTCGTTCCTCACCGGCAGAAGCCAAAGGATCAGACTGCCACCCTGCCTCTCCGAACCCACGAAAATCAACGGTGGATTGCCCAAGGGATCATTGCTTAACCAATACCTCTTTAATATCTACATGGCCCCCCTCGCCGCCATCGTCCGACAACATAGCCTCAGCATAGTATCCTACGCCAATGACACCCAATTCATCCTTTCCCTCACAAAGGACCCCACCACTACCAGACTCACCTTCCAGGAAGAATTGCAGGAAGTAACTACCTGGATGAGCAACAGCTGCCTGAAACTCAACATGTAGAAGACAGAAGTCCTCCTCGGAGCCACCCCATCGGCATGGAATAATACCTGGGGGCCCACCACGCTCGGCTGCCCCACGACCCTCACAGACATGCCAGAAATCTAGGCATAGTACTCAACTCCTCCCTCTCCATGAACCGATAGGTCAACGTTGTTGCCTCCAGCTGCTTCAACACCCTCCGCATCCTCTGTGAGACCTTCAAATAGATCCCCCGGTACAAGGAAAACAGTCACCCACGTGCTCATCACCAGCAGACTGGACTACGGAAACGCCCTCTACACGGGCATAAACATATTTTGGCTCAGCAAACTCCAGACAATACAGAACACCGCCACCAGACTCGCCCTTGGAATCCCTGGACACAGGCCAATACCTACCGAACCTCCACTGGCTCCCCGTCGAGTCATTTTCAAGATTTTCACCCGCGCCTATAAATACCTACACAACACCAGATCCCAATACCTCTAAGACAGAATCACCCTCCAGGTACCCTAAAGAAACCTCCACTCCGCCAACCTCGAACTTGACGAAACCACCTGCGTCTGCAAAGCCAAAACAGGGGGACGAGCCTTCTCCTACATAGCAGCCAAGTCCTGGATCAAGCTCCCCATCGACATCAGATGCGCCCCCTCCCTGAAAACCTTCAGGAAGGCTCTCAAGACCTGGCTCTTCGACTGAACGGAACTTCTGACCCCTCTCCCCGCCAGCGCATTGAGACCCTCACGGGGCAGTAGCACGCTTAAAATTCCCAGATTGATTAATTGATTGAAGGACTCCTTCTTATAGACCTCAATGAGAAAAACTGTAATTAGGATCCCATGGTCTCTATTAGACAGAGGGTAGCCTTCTTTCTTCCAGGAATAAAGTTCTCCAGTTACCCTCTGGCTGATAATATGGTCAGTCTGCCATACAATAGACTGTGTGAGTGAGGGTGGTCCACTCCTGGCAAAGTAAGTATGCCATTAGTGTATTTCAGCTCTGCAGAACTTTTAGCTGCAAATTCTTAAAAGTAGAGACTTAGGGCCCGATTACAATGTTGTTCGGAAACTGTTTGGAACTAATCATTCTCTGGCTCATTTCTGAACGAATCTGGTCCTGTGAGTACCGATGACTGATTATGATGCTTCCCAAAATTGTTCGGTTGGACTCGCACTGACTTCAATGGGAGCCTGTCTTCCAAATGAGAACACAGGCTCCCATTGGAAAATGGGGTGAGTAGGGAAAACCTTGCACCATGTGGCGGGCATCCTATGGGGCCTGCCACATTGTGCATGGTTGGAAAGAGGGGGCCCTTGGGTACCCCCAGAGGCCCCATTCGTACACCTCTGGGTGAAGGGGGGCCCACAAGAGGCCCCCAAAGACCGATTCTGACTGCTGTTTCTTGTCGGGCAGACCGAATCTGAATAGCTGTCCGAATCGGTCATTGTAATCGCTCATCCGGAAACCTTGTCCATAGAGCTGTACAAATTGGTTCTGTAAGACTCGAGCTGTCCAATTCAGACTGCTGGAACAGTTTATGGGCATGGTAATCGGTCATTTGGAAATGTGCACGATTTGTTTGGAAACAAGGCTTCCGAATCCCGTTTGGAGCCTTTCCGAACTACATCATCATTAGCCCCTTAGTTGAAAAGAGAAATACTGGTAATTTACTTTCGATACTGCTCCCATAATTTTGCGAATGTTCTGCACTTGACTGGCTTATGATAAAAAAAGCTCTAATGACACCAATTCATATATGTTGTGTGTGCTAGCTCTGAGAACAGATAACACAGAAAAATATACCTGTTGTCTCTGATAGGTTTGCCAATTTCTCACTTGTACTCTTTCCAGATTAGAATGGCAGGGGTCCTGGGACACCTGCCCTTTTCCATGCTCCATGTGGCAAGCTGGTATGCTTGCGCTGCCGCTGGTGTCCAAGGGAATTTACTGGGTGTGACCAAGATTCGTTTGGCAGTGTTATATCAGGCTATCATGCGTGGGATAATGCCATGAAATTATCAACTATTCACAATGCCAATAGGTCTGGAGTTGACTGCCAACCTTTCTAAAAAAATTATAATCTCCTTTTAAAAAAAAGAAATTAAAAACAGAAAATCTCTCTGGTCATTTTGTCAAATGTTGGACAATTATGCCAGTGACCAATCCACGGTTCATTAAAAACTACATTGCCAAAGAGGCAATGCGACGGAACAGGAAATAACAAACTGCCTTTTCCTTTGATTACCTGATGATTGATTTGCAAACGTTTATTGTTGCCACGAGGGACCGTTGGAGTGCAACACCAGTTTGACCCACGATTCACAATGCATATTTGGAAATATTGCCTGCAATAAAGAACTTGAATAGGGTTGTGTAGTGCACTCCTTATTTTCTTAAATTTAAACAATTATTCCAACTTTTGAAACGGTGTGCTGGGAGGGAAGGAGGAGCCACCCTCCACCGAACTGAAAATGAATATAAACTAGTGACGGACGTCACTAGACCCTTCCCGCACTACAATTGGCAAACTTCCATCTGCCTGAATAATCCAAACAATCTTGCAAGTTTTGAGTTTTCTCCAAAGTTTATTAATTAGAACAGTTCATTTCACATAGTTAAATATTTTCTTGATGTGCATTTCAGTTTGAGAATATATAATTCTGTTTGTCTGATTTGAGACTTTAAATTCGCTGGTTGAACATAAACAAACTTCAAATAGAGGCGAAAATGATAATTCAATCCCAATGCATTTCGGGAGTATCTCCCTTCGTCAGGGGCACTGAAAAAGATCAAATAATAAATACAACGTTTTAGTCCTGAGACTTTCAGCATATAGTGCTATCTAACATGGGCTTTGCTTACAATACTGTCGTTTGTTTCATGATGAACAGCAAAAACGACATACTCAGTGTTATTTTACATGGAATAACATTTATGCTACTTTCATGTTTAGTTGCTTGTTTGTGAAAACAGGGTTTATGTAGACTACAGACATGTTCAAAGTTTACAGCAACATAAATGAATGCATTGAAAGTGACCATAAGAGATCTAAATCACCATGTGTTAAAGTTTATGCATAGAATCATTGCTAATATAATACAATTTTCAAAGTTCATACCGTGAATTCACTGGATCCGAATTTCTTTCGTGTAAGGGCAATACTGGATGTTAGAAGATCAAGAAACTTTGTTTGCAAAATATGCTAATCTTAACAAATCCATTTTTCTAACTGCGGTTTAACTAGAAATCACATGAAGACTGTTTTTCATACTGCACTTACCAAAAAAGTGTCAATGCTTGCACCAATAGGGATTCTGGTATTTTGACTGACTTCTGCTAGAGATTCCTATTAATCTGAAAGGTTACAGATTGAAGCTTGGATTACTACCAATATGTAATGTTAAATTCTGAGCAGTAGACAATATTCCTACGTGAGATGTCATACCTGAGTTTGTTGTATTAGATAACAGTCTGAGAGTCATGTAATCGTGGTGTAGCAGAGTGGTTTCCTGTCAATTAGTACGATGCTGTGTAAAGAAATAACATTAAGAGTGAACGGTCAAATTAGCGTGCGAAGACTGAATTATAAACTAGTAATGGTTGTTAATCAACCAACTTAGAAAGTTAATACGAGTAAACCATGCTGTGCGCTTTCCTATATATTAAATGAGTAACTCATAATTCGACTCTAGGTTACAAAAACGATATTCCAAATAGTACCTCGCTATTCCGAGTAGGAAGGCAGTGCTTAGTATTCTGATTGACTCGTGGTCTGAATTGTCACTAAAACAGTAGCATGACTAAATGGACGAAAAAATATGTGGGTTTCAATACTCAGGTCAACTGGTTATAGCCAAATGCTATGTCAAGAATAAGAGCAATACCTTAACTACGTCTTGCTGCAGGGGCACCACGAGATTGATGTGAACTCAGGTTCTCTGTTTACGGTGGGTTTGCGTTCACTGACTCACTCTTAAAAAGAAACAAGAATATTAACTGGTCGAGATCGTAAAGTTTGTTTAACTACCAGGTAGCGAGGCGAAATGGTAAAATACCTGTGTAAGATGGCTGAAAAGCGGTGATATTCTATCAGGAATCTGTTGAAGGGTGCAACCGGTATGCGGTCCTCGTGTAAACGCGGATCGTGAAGTAAAAAACGGACTACGGAAATGGTTTAAATGATCTCCAGTGCAAAGACGCTAATGGACAGAAACAACAGACTGAATATGATTTTGCAGTCTAGTTCGGCGTGACCATTTAAAAAAATGTTGTCAATAAGTCTGAAGTTGCGACGCTTTAATGGCGATAATTAACAAGTTTGATTAGTAGCATAGTGAATTCTTTAGAAAATAGACTAGAGTACACTGCTCTGGGTTGGCCGCCATCTTGGAGTGGGTTAGATCGAGCGTTTCAACTATGAGACAAACAAACCCCCGGATGGGCGAAAACACGATTTCAACCCTAAGATCTTTATTGATCCTGAATTAGTACAAAATGTTATTGAGATTGAGCAAGCTGAGCCATTGAGTTATTATAATATGGTCTGATTATAGACAAATGAGAACATTGTAAATGTTGGTATCATGGAAAGATAGTAAAAAAAAAAAAACACATTAAGAAATTTTTTTTTCACGTTGCTGTATGACCTCGACTGTTGGTGTAAACTAACCTTGCTCTACCTATGAATGTTATTGGTGTGATGTGGAGCAACTATATTTGATATTAGCATAAAAATGCTTCCTGTATTGCTGGAGATTATTACTTCATAATCTATCTACAAACTCTAAGGAGTAACGTAGTTATAGATTGGTGAAGATCACTGGATAAATTTTTTTTAGAACGACTGAGTGTTAGACCTCGTCAACATGGTTATTCATTGGTAAGGATACATAATACTCATGGACGATTAATATTTACAAAAAACAAGACATGTCTATTTTGTCATTTAGTCCTTTTGGTGCCTGAGTTTGTAGAAAGTCTATCCACCAAATTTCTCTTTGTGATAGCCATTTTTCATTGTTACGATCAGGTAAGATTTGAATTTGTTCAAGTACTTGGAATCTGAGTTGAGGAATGGTATGTTTTATTTCTGTCCAGTGTAAAACCAAACTAGATGTTGAAGTTTTATTCCGAATTCGGCTCTTGTGCTCTGTGATCCTTATCTTAATTTTGCGCTCAGTTTTTCCAACGTGTAATTTCCCGCAGGGACATTATATGCTGTAAATTACAAAAGCTGAATTGCAGGTTGTTTGTTGTCGTAATCTGATTTTTTTGCCTGTTTGAGGATGTGATAAAACAGGTCCTTCCAATACGTTGTTGCAATGCGTGCAGTAGTAACATTTTTTTAAGCCTGGTTTGGAATGAATCAAATCAAATCCTTTTATGCTGCGAGTTACTCGTTCATGTAGATTGGAGTTTCTAGTGTGGGCAAATAGTGGTTTCTTAGCAAAAATGCCTCTGAAATCTTCCTCTTTTTGTAATAGTTCCCATTGGGTATGGACAATGTTTTTGATTGATTTGACTTGTAATGAGAACTTAGTTACAAACACTTGACGGTCTGATTTCGGTTTCACCTTGGGTTGTATGAGTTCTTCTCTTGTTAATTCTGCAATTTTGTGTTCCGCTGTTTGTATGACGTCCTTTGAGTATCCTCTCACTTCAAATTTGCGTTTTTGTAACGTGACTTTTGCTTCAAGTAGATCTGGGTTGGATGCTATCCGTTTACTACGTACTAATTGGGAGTAAGGTAGGTTGCGCAAAAGATTCTTAGGGTGAAAACTGTCGTAGGCTAATGTGTTGTTTCTATCTGTAGGTTTATGATAGACACTGGTTTCAATTTTGTTGTCTCGCAATTTCACAAGTACATCCAAATGTGGTATTTCTTGTGTGCTGATGGTTGATGTGAATTGGATTCGAGGATTTCTTGTATTGAGTTCCTGTAGTTTGTCGATCAATAAACATTGTGGACCATTCCAAAGAAGAAATATATCATCGATAAACCTTTTATAGTACACGGTGTGTTTTTTCCAGGTGTTTTCCGACAGTATAAATACATTCTCAAATTTGGCCATGAAGGTGTTGGCAAAAGATGGGGCTCCCAAAAAACCCATTGAGGTTCCACTGATTTGCAGATAATATTCATTATTCCATCTGAAATACGAATTTCGTAAACAGAATTGGAGTAGTTCAAGAATGAAAATTTTGTTGGCTTCGATCTGCGGCAGTTGTAGTAATGCCCATTCGCACGCTTCTATTCCTTCAGCTAAAAGAATTGACATGTATAAAGAAGTTACGTCTACAGTGCATAACACAATATTGATGTTGTCTAGCTTCACAGAGTTTAGAGACTGAAGAAAGTGTGTGGTGTCTTTCACATACGACGTCCAACATTGAACAAAAATCTGGAGGAATTCGTCAATGTATTTACCCAAAGGCTCAAACACCGATCCACAACCGCTCACTATCGGTGCTTATGTAATTTGGGGAGCATGTACAGTTCCGGGCATCTTGGGTGTTTAACAGTCAAAAAGTTTAATGTGTTTTTGCTGATCCATCCCATTTCTTGTGCTTTGTTTAAGATTTCATCCAATGTTTTGACTATTTCTTCAATCGGATTGTTGGGTAATTTCAAGTAGGTTGTTTCATCATGAATGTGGCACTCTACTTTGTTATTGTAAAAAGTTGTGTCCATGATTACCAAGGCTCCTCCCTTGTCAGCTTTTTTTATTGTAATCATAGGATCATTAGCCAGTTTTTTTAGTGTGTTGAGTTCGTGTTTGTTTAAGTTGGATCTGTAGCTTTGGTGCCAGTTTATTTGTTGTAGATCTTGTTTGAATAAAATCTCAAAAGTATCCAAGATTTTGTGTGATATGGGTGCCATGAATGTGCTGGGTTCTTTAAATTCCTTGTATTCTGGGTCCTGCGGGAAATTATACGTAGGAAAAACTGAGCGCAAAATTAAGATAAGGATCACAGAGCACAAGAGCCGAATTTGGAATAAAACTTCAACATCTAGTTTGGTTGTACACTGGACAGAAATGAAACATACCATTCCTCAACTCAGATTCCAAGTACTTGAACAAATTCAAATCTTACCTGATCGTAACAATGAAAAATGGCTATCACAAAGAGAAATTTGGTGGATAGACTTTCTACAAACTCAGGCACCAAAAGTACTAAATGACAAAATAGACATGCCTTGTTTTTTGTAAATATTAATCCTCCATGAGTATTATGTATCCTTACCAATGAATAACCATGTTGACGAGGTCTAACACTCAGTCGTTCTAAAACTTTTCATCCAGTGATCTTTACCAATCTATAACTACGTTACTCCTTAGAGTTTGTAGATAGATTATGAAGTAATAATCTCCAGCAATACAGGAAGCATTTTTATGCTCATATCAAATATAGTTGCTCCACATCACACCAATAACATTCATAGGTAGAGCAAGGTTAGTTTACACTAACAGTCGAGATCATACAGCAACGTGAAAAAAAATGTTCTTAATGTGTTTCGTTTTTTTTAAATATCTTTCCATGATACCAACATTTACAATGTTCTCATTTGTCTATAATCAGACCATATTATAATAACTCAATGGCTCAGCTTGCTCAATCTCAATAACATTTTTGTACTAATTCAGGATCAATAAAGATCTTAGGGTTCAAATCGTGTTTTTGCCCATCCGGGGGTTTGTTTGTCTCATAGTTGAAATGCTCGATCTAACCCACTCCAAGATGGCGGCCAACCCAGAGCAGTGTACTCTAGTCTATTTTCTAAAGAATTCACTATGCTACTAATCAAACTTGTTAATTATCGCCATTAAAGCGTCGCAACTTCAGACTTATTGACAACATGTTTTTTAAATGGTCACGCCGAACTAGATTGCAAAATCATATTCAGTCTGTTATTTCTGTCCATTAGCGTCTTTACACTGGAGATCATTTAAACCATTTCCGTAGTCCGTTTTTTACTTCACGATCCGCGTTTACCCGAGGACCGCATACCGGTTGCACCCTTCAACAGATTCCCGATAGAATATCAACGCTTTTCAACCATCTTACACAGGTATTTTACCATTTCGCCTCGCTACCTGGTAGTTAAACAAACTTTACGATCTCGACCAGTTAATATTCTTGTTTCTTTTTAAGAGTGAGTCAGTGAACGCAAACCCACCGTAAACAGAGAACCTGAGTTCACATCAATCTCGTGGTACCCCTGCAGCAAGACGTAGTTAAGTTATTGCTCTTATTCTTGACATAGCATTTGGCTATAACCAGTTGACCTGAGTATTGAAACCCACATTTTAGTGACAATTCAGACCACGAGTCAATCAGAATACTAAGCACTGCCTTCCTACTCGGAATAGCAAGGTACTATTTGGAATATCGTTTTTGTAACCTAGAATCGAATTATGAGTTACTCATTTAATATATAGGAAAGCGTACAGCATGGTTTACTCGTATTAACTTTCTAAGTTGGTTGATTAACAACCATTACTAGTTTATAATTCAGTCTTTGCCCGCTAATTTGACCGTTCACTCTTAATGTTATTTCTTTACACAGCATCGTACTAATTGACAGGAAACCACTCTGCTACACCACGATTACATGACTCTCGGACTGTTAGCTAATGCAACAAACTCAGGTATGACATCTCAAGTAGGAATATTGTCTACTGCTCAGAATTTAACATTACATATTGGTAGTAATCCAAGCTTCAATCTGTAACCTTTCAGATTAATAGGAATCTCTAGCAGAAGTCAGTCAAAATACCAGAATCCCTATCGGTGCAAGCATTGACACTTTTTTGGTAAGTGCAGTATGAAAAACAGTCTTCATGTGATTTCTAGTTAAACCGCAGTTAGAAAAATGGATTTGTTAAGATTAGCATATTTTGCAAACAAAGTTTCTTGATCTTCTTACATCCAGTATTGCCCTTACACAAAAGAAATTCGGATCCAGTGAATTCACGGTATGAACTTTGAAAATTGTCTTATATTAGCAATGATTCTATGCATAAACTTTAACACATGGTAATTTAGATCTCTTATGGTCACTTTCAATGCATTCATTTATGTTGCTGTAAACTTGAACATGTCAGTAGTCTACATAAACCCTGTTTTCTCAAATAGGCAACTAAACATGAAAGTAGCATAAATGTTATTCCATGTAAAATAACACTGAGTATGTAGTTTTTGCTGTTCATCATGAAACAAACTACAGTATTGTAAGCAAAGCCCATGTTAGATAGCACTATATGCTGAAAGTCTCAGGACTAAAACGTTGTATTTATTATTTGATCTTTTTCAGTTCCCCTGACGAAGGGAGATACTCCCGAAATGCATTGGGATTGAATTATCATTTTCGCCTCTATTTGAAGTTTGTTTATGTTCAACCAGCGAATTTAAAGTCTCAAATCAGACAAACAGAATTATATATTCTCAAACTGAAATGCACATCAAGAAAATATTTAACTATGTGAAATGAACTGTTCTAATTAAAAAACTTTGGAGAAAACTCAAAACTTGCAAGATTGTTTGGATACCTGCAATAAAGAACAACATATAGAAAGTAAGTCAGCAGATACGAAGTTGTTCCTTAAGTAGGGAATGAAAGTTATTTCTCATAAACCGAGGTCCATCGTTTAGTTGCATTTAGTTTTTTACCCACATGTGCAATAGGAGACTAAAGGAAAAAAAACAACGATCCGCACTATTGGTGCGATTTGTTATACGATTTGCGGTGAGCATTTCAGTTAATAATTTGGTTGTGGCAATAATTGGTTTTATTAAACTAAACTGAGCACAAATATAAAAAGGGAAAACCCAAACGTGTCACTGCCAGCACATGCACTTATCGGGTTGGAGATTATGCATGTAACACCAGCAAAAATCGCATAATATTATGTATACAGCACTAAGAAAACATAGAGAACACATATATCCTTTTTACTGATGCATGACAACATCTGTTATATGGGGTGAAATTAAATAACATTTGCATTGTATTTTATTAAATATATGGGACCCAGTAGGATCACGCACAAGACATTGCAGTTAGCAGGCCTGTCGCCAAAGCATGACAATTTTTTTTATCCCAAAAACATTCTTTTTTAAGTAGCATAATTTTTATTTTGCTGTCCAGAAAGCTTTTTATGCCCTAATGAAATCTTCGTTATAAAAGCTAATGCATCCCCGTCCGCTATAGAGGTCGAAACATGTTGGCAGCAAATTCTGTGGAAGAATGTTGAGATCCTCCTCTCCATAAGGAAATGGTTGCTCAGGCCTTTATCCTCTCCCGGCTCGATAATGCCAACGCATTGTTCATCGGCATCCCCAGCTACCTGATGAATAAACTACAAATGATTCAGAGTGCGGTGGCCAGACACTTATTTAATATCGCTAAGAGATTTAGTGTGAGGTTGCACTTGCATGATCGGCACTGGCTTCCTGTGGCTCAGCGGGTGCAGTTTAAGGCTCTCACCCTTGCCCATAAAGCCCTGCATGACCTGGGGCCTTCTTACATCTGAAAGCGCTTTTCTTTCTGTAATCCCAGCCGCTCTCTGTGCTCCGCTTCTCTTCGCCGGATGGACACTCCTCTGTTTTGTCGCACTAGGCTGAAGGGCCAGTCTCTTTCGGTAAAAGTATCCATCTTATGGAACAAACTTCCTGATGAGCTGAGGCACACCCAGGACTTTCGCATTTTTAAGAAACTACTTAAAACTCACCTTTTCAATCAACCCAATTAATTAATCTTTACTCTCTAGGTCACAGTCTGCTTACGCGCCAGGACACTCCAGAGTATTTGTGCACGCTACAAGTCATCTATAACATAACATAAAATATAAAACAAGCATCCATGGTGATTGAAAAGTGCCAATAGTAACTGAAAAAGAAATGAATGGCTAGGCAGAAAGAGAGAGGGACTCATAAAGATGTATCTTCATTCTCAGAGGTGAAATACATTAGGTGTTGATGATCAGTGAAAATAAGTTGCCTATATTTTCACGATTTACATAGGATTCTGGATATTGTTTATTAAAATTGTCCTCAAAAATGTTTTCAAATTTTTCGTTAATGTTTATTTTTCACGCACTATGATTTGTAATTAATTGGATTATACGTTGTGTATAGTGACAATTATTATTCATATTGCAGACGAAAAGACCTAGAAGAAATGAAAAGTTTTTGATAAAAACAATTGGATAAAATAAACACAAGATATATTCTCAAGCACATAGTATTCATGTAGATGCTGTGTTAAAAAACGTGGACATAGATTGAGGGCTATGTGTATATGGTGTATGCAGTATTTGGTGTTATGTATTATAGATCCCTCCCCACATTTTTGCCTGACTGGATGAGACCCCTGTTCTTTTGGAGAGTGCTGTGTTGCACGACAGAGAGAAAGCAGAAGAGCACCACATCAACAGAGACATTGCTCTCTCCTCAACTCTCCCCTAGCAGCGGCACAAAATTTTGCTGCCGAGCACCATTCACACATCTTAGCGCCATAGTGCAAGCGTCTTTGCATGAGTCTAGCATAGGTTATGTACTGGAACGGTAGCCTTCCAGTACAAAGTACTATGCTTAGAGTACATTTAAAAATGTTGCTGCTTTGAATATGTGCTGTACAGTGCAGCACACACACAAATTCAGAAAATAAAGAGAAATTAAAACATTTCTCCTTTTAATGTCTGATTTCAAATTGTGTTATTTTTTTATGCAATACCCTGTGTCAAATTTTTGGTAGATCGAGTTTTGAGTCAAAAACCATGGATGGTTGCATGGCTCTGCTTTGTGTTACTCTTAGGCAACTTTCCAGCACAAAACAAGTTTTGTGCTGGAAAGTAAATAACCTCCAAAAATATTATTAGCTGCTTTATGTTACAACCCTAGCGCAAAATGTTAATAAATCTATTCCACAGTCTGTACGAGATGGTCAGTTATGTTTGAATCATAATATCAAATAGAGCGATAGGACTTTTAAAATATTGTGGGTCAGATTTACAAGCCCCTTGCACCTCTTTTACGCCACCGCTGCGTCACTTTTGTGACGTAGCAGCGGCGCAAAAGATGCGCCATGATGCGGGGTATTTATAACGTGACGCATTAGGGAGATGCGTGACATTGTAAAGCCCTGCGCCAGAAGTAGGCCTACCTGCGCGGGGGGGGCGTTCCGGCGCATGAACGCCTTCCATAAGTGGCTGAGTGAAATCTACAAGATTTCATTCAGTCACTTCAGAGCCCATGCTGCGTCAAAATCCTGCTTGAAGCAGGCGTAAGGATTGGTGCAGCATTGTGAAGATAGGGCCCCCCAGAGCATTGCAGGTGCTCTGTGCTTGCAACGCAACTCCAGCAATGCGCTGCCTATACGGCACAGATGCGTCACGCATCTGTGCAGTATTTGCCTCATGGTGCGGCGCATTGTAAATGCGGCGCATCCATGGTGGCGGAGCCGTGGCGCACAATAAATGGCGCATCCCTGCTGATATGCAGGGATGTGGCAGTTATTGTAAATCAGCCCCTGGAATTTAATCGATTGGGTAAGCATAATCACTCATTCAAAAGGAGATTCCCTGTCTGCTTTGGATGCATATAAAAAGGATTATAGAATAAGTATGTACCTTAACTTTAGGTAAACAAAGGGTGAGGAAAGAAGTCAGACATCAGACACTCAACAATGCAAATCGAATAAACAAGTAATTCAAATAAATTGCTTGTTTTTCTAGGGATATTGAATGAAAGCCATTTCGGAGGAGTATTTTAAACCTAATAATTGCTAAAGGTAATAGATAGAACATAAAATGAATCGTTAGGTTAAGCTTCCGGCAATAAATGGGGACATATTTTTGTCACTTGCAGCATTTTCCAACTTCTACTGGTGTTACAGCCTTTGCTTAACATCTGAAGTTCAACTGTTAGTTTCACTTCCTTAACATTCCATACAATTGAAAACCATGTTGGCCACAAGGTGTCAGACTTTACCATGAAACATGACAAAAATACACTTTGCCTATTTTCATTGTATTGAATTTCCTGCTACCAAATCAATTCGAACATTGTTATACTGGAAGGTGGGTTGCATGCTCTAACAATGGTTTAAAGTTCTGAGGAAGAAAAAAGGGAATGCGAAATAGATTGGTAATTTTAAGTGTTTTCTGAATGCATTTTTATATGGTTTTACACAGTTGAACTGTTCTAAGAAAACTTTGATATATTTTCTAGAGTTTTCCCCGACTTCTTTCAAATTGTTTACAAATTCTTTTATTTCTTTAATTTATGTTCTAAATATTTTCCCAACAGCCTCTCTGCCCACTGCCTCATTTTCATCTTTTGTGAATAACACAGATTCAGGGATTCAGAGTTCTCAAACAAACCCATATCCATCTCAATAGCGTAAGTCTTGCACAAAATACCACTAAATAAAATCCCCCTTAACACAAACTGGAGTTTATCCCTCTTCTTTTAATTTAATTACAAATTTTCAATTTACGCTAATTTATGTACTAATTATTTTCACAAAAGTCCTTTTTATACAGCCCCTTTCGCCACTTTTATATGTGGCAGAATCAGTAATTCTGAGTTACTTTTTCAGCAGAGTGAGTGCTGCACAAAATAACATTAAATAAAATCCTCTTATAGCACAAAACGTTTGAGAAAATGCTAAGGGGCATATTCACAAGGATCTATTGCCGAGTTCTCAGCACTTTATTGCAGCCAAAGTGGCCATTAATGTATCACCCTATTCACAAGCTGGTGCTAACAGCCGAATTCACTAGTTTACCTGTGATAACAGCCGCCAAAATCATCGCCACAGATGACCCTGGCAACTATTGCTAATGAGACGCAGAGTAGGCGTTCCCGTGCAAAAAGCCACAACAACACCACTCCGCAACATTCTCAACGACCAGCCTGATCGGCAATAAGATCCCAAAACAGGAAATAAGACACGTTAGCAGCAGGAAAATAACACCTGCTCTGACCTGGTGGAAAGTCGGAGACAACCTGCACCAGAAAAGGGAACCCAGCCCAGAGCCACACCTGAAGAACAACACATGCCTTTGAACGACTGATTATGCTGTTCGGAGCCCCAAGAGGGCCACAACACCCACCGCCACCACTCACAGACCCAACACAAGAGGATGTAACTTCCCACTACAAGTTCAAAAGAACAACCATCCTCTGCATACTGAACATCAATGCCCACAGGCTGACGGTACCCTCACAGCAGACAACCAACATCCCTCCGCAGACAACGCTGGTGGCTGTGCTGCATCTTTTGGCCTCAGGTACGTTCCAACCAACAACTGCCAGAGTCAGAGGAGTCTCACAGCCAGCTCATTCAAAGTTCATCACAACTGTCTTGGATGCCATCATCAGCTTGATACCCCAGCACCTTCACTTCCCCCACACTGCGCAGGAACAACTGGAGACAAGGAAGGCTTCTACCTCATAGCTGGCTTCCCGCACGTGTTGGGGGCAATTGACTGCACACATGTCGTACTTGGGCACCCTGCCGAGACTGTACTCAATTACTGCAACAGAAAGCACACGCTTTCCATCAATGTGCAGGCAGTAGTGGACCACTGGGGACTCTTCACCAATGTCTTCACCAACTACCCATGCAGTGTGCATGATTCCTACATCTCCCGACAGTCCAACATCAACCGGTACTTTCCGGATAGGAGCTACAGAAATTCTCTGCTCATTGGTAAGTAGCAAATGAACACACCACACACCCCAACTCCACCATCATGCAACTCACAACTCTGGGAATGCACATGTTACAAACACACACACAACATGCCAAACAACATGCCCACCCACCGGACACGACAGCACAACTTACAGTGGTAACCTGGGCTAGCCATGTACATGAGACAACAATGGCATGGCACCCCAGCCACACAATAGCAGAATGTGGGGAGAGGTTCAAACCAGGCATGTGCGAAGGAAGCAAGTGACCCATGAATGAGAATGTACACCATGCCAAGTGTGGCGTGGATGTGCTGGTCAGACTGCAGTATGCAGACCACAGACATATCCATGTCGACACACACTGCTGCTGTTTGGAGTGTAGTGGACAGTGGACGCAACAATGTCACCCCAGCCAGTGGGGAAGATCGCAGAAATATACCTTGTTACATCCCCTCCTATAAGCGTGAGCGGAGTGGGCTGGCCCGGCATATGCCAGGCTAGCGTAGGGGTGTGAATAAAAAGCACGTAGCTCTGGCTGTGGTTCTCTTCCAGAATGCCCAACGTGTCTGCCAGGGTGGCGCCTCTCACCCGCCACAAGGCCGACACCATGCAATTTTGTGCACCTGCTGCACCCTGGGCCGCAGGTGCCCGAACCCATCTTGGCCACCCCTGTGCACCCAGGCCTCACTGCTCACCTGCCGACACCAGCGTGTGTCAAAGAGGATCCACCACATGCCGGTGCAAACTCCAAGCCTGAGGCCCGCAACCTTGGCAGCCTTCTCTGACCATCACGGCCTCCGCAACACAGGCCCGGAGTACTCCTTTCTCATTGATGTGCTCCACCGCTGCTTCCGGCATACACTATAGTCAAGTAGGTCACACATTTGGAACTGAGTCTTGATATCCTGATGGCCGATTTCATATGTTCATGGGACGTTTGATATCACTGTACTCTCTTCGATGTGGTGCCACCAACTCTGTGTATAGCATTCCAAACACTCGTGTATGTAGCTCCTCGCTGACTACTGCCTTCAGTCCACACTGCGGTCAAATAGCTCATACAGTTAGAACTGAGTCTTGATTTCTCAATGGCAGAGTTCATATCACTGCACGCTAGGAGAGGTGTAAGAGGAAGACACGTTTCAGTCTGGAGGATAAAAGGATCATCGTTACGGAGGTGTTTGAACACTGCCAACAACTGCTCTGGTGTCACTAACTCTGTGCATCACGAACCAACAAGTGGCTTTGGGCCCCTGCTGACCCCTGCCTCCGGCCTACACTGCGATTGAGTAGGTCACACATTTGGAACTGAGCCTTGATTTATATATGGCTGAGTTTATCTCATTGTACAGGCCTCATCGCAGACTGCTTCCACTTTCAGCTCCGGTGCCACTAAGTCTGTGCCCCGGCATTCATGGACACTCTCTGGTTGAACTTTGGTGACATCTGAGTCTATGGCTTGGGGGTTTTCTTCATCATCATGTAGGTGATACTGACCTCGTGGTATGAATGAGGCTGTAGCATTCCACTCCTCCATCTGCCACTTCCTGGCAGCTTCTGCCCTCTGCATCATGCCCTGGAGGACACCTTCTACTGTCCCCCGCAACACTCCGCTACATTCACCTTCGACATCGATGAGGACCAGCTCAGCTCGCATGGCCCTACCTCAGTGCATTGAGAGTCACCGTCCTGTGGCAGTGTGCCTGAGCCAGCCGCAATGCATCCTGGGCACTAACTCTGTGCAGCTCAAGTCATGGCCCCTGTCAGATTGAAAATTGGATGGCCTCTGGGTCGATGGACTTGGGGTTATCAACGGCATGTGTCTGTGGCCCTGCGCTGTCTGCTGCCTCTGGCCTCAACTACGGTCCACCTGAGCTCACACATCAAATCAAGTCCTGATCTGCCCGGACATTGCATCACCACAGAATGCACATGCCACCACAGCCAGTACCTCCTCCAAACAACAAGTGCCAGAGTCGGAAGAGTCTTACTGCCAGACTATCAGAGTTGCTCACACCTGGCGTGGGTGCCATAATCAGCTTAATACCGTGTTGAGCTCTTCAGGTGCTACTAACTCAGTGCACCACAATTCATGGACCATTTCTGATTGAGTTCTGTGCTGTGGACAGCTCACACAGCAATGTTACCTCAGGCAGTGTGGAAGACCTGGGACGATGATGAGGAAGATGGTGCAGGTGTAACACACCCCACTACAGCTGCAGCAGGGATATCCCAAAAGGACACAATGCTAGACAATTTCTTCACATGAGCACACTCAGCTCTGGTGCTCCAACCTCAGTACACTGCAACTCACTGACCTTTCTGATTGCAAATTGCATATCGGGTGACTTTTGTACTTGCTCTGGCTACCACCATGATGCTTCGCAGTTGCTTCTGTTCTGCTGATGTTTTCTGTTTCCCCTTTAATTGTGAAAAAGTGGCTGCCAGCACCAACCACTCCATGAGGGCTGGCTTACAATCACCCCACACACATCCAGCACAGGCATCACTGTACATGTGACCCTGGCAATAAAGGTGCCGGGTGCACGTGCCCATAGCCAGTTACACAAACTATCTGAGTGTATCCATGTGGTCATAATGTATGCATGAGGGCCTCAGGCCCTACAACATTACAATGTGCTGTGTTCAGTGGGTGAAAACATGTCACAGCAGGCAGCGGTTAAGACCTTGGACATGTAGCTTTGTCATCCCCCACTCAGTACATAAGAGGAGTGGACTGAGATGGTGTATGCAAGTCCAGTGCTGGGATGTGAATGATTATCCCAGGGCTCTGAGCAGGATTCAGTACTGGAAATGTGCAAATGCATGTGTCTCTGTCACAATGTGGGTCTCTGTTAGGGAGTGTAAGTGGTTCCTGGTGGGACTTAGACACCCATGTATGTGATCTAGTTCGGGTTCCATGAGGTCGAAACCCACCGCACCTGTTCAGCCACCTCCTTCTGGCAGTCTGACACCTGGCCTTGGTATGCGATGTGTGCTTCGGTGGGGTGCTGAGAGCCAGCCGTGGTGGTGGGTGCTTCCAGCTGTGTGGTCTGTGCAGGGGTGGGGTCTCCTCAATGCAGCTGGGCTGTCCTGCTCCTGGAGGTGGATTGCCTAAGAATTCCATGAACTGTTGTAGGGCATCGGTGTCGAAGGTGTGGAGGTCCTCTTCAGCATCACAGATGAGTTGTCTGGTCTGCTCTGCTGGAGG
This sequence comes from Lissotriton vulgaris, assembly GCF_964263255.1. Classification (NCBI taxonomy): domain Eukaryota; kingdom Metazoa; phylum Chordata; class Amphibia; order Caudata; family Salamandridae; genus Lissotriton; species Lissotriton vulgaris. The sequence continues at coordinate 1,715,141,127 of NC_141685.1, read as the reverse complement.
TGTTGTTTGTCCCTCTGCAATGTGAAGGGGAGCTGCATTTTGACATTGTGTTTACATGTACATTGACACATTATTCACGTTTACATACAGACTGCATGACAATGTACATTGTGACTGTTTGGGAGGAGTGGACTATTTGATGCGGGACAGTGGGCATTTGGACTACATCATAGATGTGAGGTTGTACAGGTACATTTCAATCTCACAGTTTGCAGGAGTGACTGGCCGGGTTCAACGCACAAGCGGACCCAGTTGCGTCCTCTGTTCTGCAGTGTATGTGTTGCACTTTGTACCACATTGTCGTCAATGGGGATGTGATGTTATTGCTATGTGGCTGTGCTGCATTGTGGGGGATTCACCCCTGCAGCAGTGATTTTGCTGCCCCTTATCCCTTTGAGGTGCTGTGCCTTTGACTTTTGTGCTTCTATGGTGTTGAGATGTTGGTGACTTTGGTCATTTGTGCTCTTGGACGGTTTTTGTTCTCTTGTGTATTGTTTGTCCGCAGATGTATTGTTGATGTAGGTCTAACGCATACATTGAAGGTAGAGATGCAGAACATCCTCTCCACATATCAAAGTGCTCTGAGAGATCCGTAGGAGTTACTGGTCAATGGGGCGAAGGCACGTTGTCAGGGACACAGTGGGACATGGTTTGAGTCAGAAGGTTGGCATTACGAGGGAATCTGATAAGAGAGGAAGGCATACAATTTTCAACCTTCATGAAGCCTATTTATTTGAGGTTGTCAGCCAGGTGGGATCCCAGGCTTCCACCTTGGCATGTGTTGTGGGTCACTCAGGTTTGAAGCCACTCTTGCCGTGGCACACTGCTCCTTTGACAAAGGGCAGTGCTGAGGAGAGAAGGCATTTCAAAGGAGCTGACAACTCTATGACACATTTCAAAGCTCAGACACTGAGGGGCATGTTTAAAAGCCCCTATCACCAAGGGAACATCACTTTTTATGATGTTCTTGTGGCGATAGGGGCATCGCCTTATTTTTAAGGCATCATTAAGCCACTTAACGTGGCTTAGAGCTTTCTTGTGAATAAGGCCCCCTTTCACGCTATGCTTAACGTGAAAGGTGAGGGCAATGGGTGTTGCTGTGGGTGTTCCAACGCAACATCCATTGATTCTGATGCTGGCCCCTATTTACAAAAGAGGCATAAATAGGAGGAAGTGCCAGAATTACGACTAGGACAATGCTGCTCTTACCTTGGTGCAATGAAGAGAAATGTTTCAATTCTCCTTGTTTTTGCTGTTTTCAAGTGTGCTGCATTATGCTGGTGGTGCATGGGGCTTGTAAATAACCCCCCAAGAGTCTACGTGCCTGGCAAGAACTGAGTAACCTCTAAGGATAAGAGTGCCTAGAGTCTACCTCCCTGCCAAGACCAGGGAGCCATGTGAGGAGGAAGGGAGTGTTGTTGGTGACCCCATGTGCAAGAGGGGGCCACTATGCGGTCTGGGTTCTTGCCTTTGGGAGCCCTGCAGTCGGTGACCTGGTGTGCCAGAAGAGACCACAATGAAGAGTATGCTGTCGCCCATGGGAATGCTGTGATGTTTGACCCCATGTGCTAGCAGGGTCCAGAGTGAAGACATGGCCATAATCCATGAAGGAGCTGGACTTGGTGACCCTGGTGTGGCTCGAGGGGGCCACAGTAGTGAAAGGGCCTTTGCCCTGGTTTGTCGTGCGAAGGATGTTTTAGAGAACAATTACTGATTGCTGCTTGAGTCAAATGGGTAATAAACACCCCAATTAGAAAGGACAGAGGGACTCGAGGATCCCACCCTGCTAGTGCTAGAGTGCAGACTTTAAGAGGGCTGTGTGGATGTTTTAGTGTTTTGTACATGCTTGGTGTCTTTACATTTAAAAGTCAATTTTTTCACAAAAAAATATATAGTACTTTACTGGTCAATTATTTTACTGCTGCAACTGTTCATGTTTTGAGTTATGAGCCTGTGCATAACTCATCCTGAAGAATCTTTCACTGCTCGACCCACACTACCTCTGAGAGTCAAGTGCTGAATGGGGAAAATACTTGGCGCAGTTGCTCAGGACCCCGTAGTACAAGAGTAAAAGGCCTCAACCCCCACAGTTAGCCCCAGTAGTTCTTGCTTGCCCTTTGTCCTTCTGAAAGGGATTCCAACACTTTTATTTTACCAAACATTATAGTAGAACATTTTTAGAGGATAGACTGTGATTGGCAACAATGGCAACTCTTACCTCGCTTTGAACCAGAAGTCAGCCCCTTTCCACATCCCTGTTATTATCGGCACTAACAGAATCGTGAATACTGTCCAATCTCCTAGACCCCCTGCTCAATACTCTTCTATCCACCTAACTCACCCCATCATCGAGGCTCCCCGACCCCGTCCTCTCTCTCTTGCATGCTTCTAAACTGCAGATCAAAAGTATAACATGCCACAGACATTGCTGAAGCTCTACTCGATGAAGAAATTGACATCGCTTTCCTCACAGAATCCTGGCTCAATGTCCACTCCACCCCCATTCTTGACATTCTCACCCCTCCAGGGTACAACATCATCAGACAAGACAGGCCGATCAAAACTGGGGGGGGGGGACTAGCCATCATTCACAAAGCTGGAATACAGACTACCAAACTCAAACCTGCAGAATACCTATTGTTTGAATACCTGGGTGTCAAACTCACTGCCAAGGGCACCCCACCCATCAAATTCCACACCATCTACCATCCTCCTGAAGAGAGTACCCTTATCCCCGAAGAACTAACAGACCTAATAACACGGTTCTCCTTGACAAACACTAAAGACGTGTTCTTGGGTGACCTCAATATCCACTGGAATGACCCAGAAGACAACACTGTCCTGAACCTATCCAACCTTCTGGAAATATATAGCCTCAAGCAACTCTGCAATAAACCAACTCACATCAAAGGTGCAACACAAGATGCGATCATTACCAACAACGAACTGGTCTCTCTAAGAGTGATTTCTCCCATTGACTGGTCCGACCACCACCTCTTTCTGTTCAGGATTGACACACTTGTCAGCCTCCAACCTTTTTGTGATGTCAAACCTAAACTCTTGACCAGAAACATCAAAGAAGTCCCTTTATCCAAACTTGAAGCCAAGATTCATCCCTATCTTCAACTCCATCCCTAATCATGGACGGCTGATTGCCTAACTTCACACTTTAACTCAAGAATGACAGAGGTTTTAGACCAAGTAGCTCCTCTCAAACTCAAACAACTGAGGAGAACCAAATCTAAACCCTGGTTTAACGTGGAGCTGAATGATGAACGAGGTCAACTCAGACAAACTGAAAGGTCTTGGAGACAAAACCCCTCGACCTTACACTTAACACAACTTAGATCTGCTCAGCAGTCATAAAAAAAACACATTTTCAGTGAAAAGGCACTTTTTTCCGCAGCCAACTAGATCAGGCGAAAAACAGACCAAGAGAACTCTTCAACATTGTTAAAAGCCAAACTAACTGCACCCCCTCTCAAGAAATCAAAGCCACCAATGAGCAACGTGAAGAAATTGTAACCTTCTTCACAAATAAAGTCTCTAAAATTGATCAATCCTCCATACAAACCGCTAACCCTACTTCCCTATTAACCTGCACCCCTTCAACTACCCTTGACCACTCAGAAAGAGTTCTTAACAAGGAAAATCAGACCTGCCTCCAGCTAAAAAACAATGCTCACTAGTCTGACTTTCAGCTAATGTCGGTAAACAAGGTCTTCAATATAATTTATAATCTAAAACCTTCCTCCCACACTATGGACCCCCTCCCATCCACAATTATAAAAGAACTCAACTACACCATTTCCCTTTTCTGGACAAAAATCATCAATGCCTCTCTCACCTCAGGCTGTGTCCCAGACTCCCTTCAACTAGGGCAAATAACACCCATTCTCTAGAAACCTGGGGCTGACCCTAATGATCTTACCAACCTCAGACCTATCTCTAACCTCCCATTCATTGCAAAAACATTGGAGAAATGTGTTCTCCACCAACTCAATATACACATTTATGAGTTCAACCTCCTCGACGCCTTTCAATCTGGATTCAGAAAAGGCTGTAGAATGGAAACAGCTACACTCAACGTCTCTGACGACATTCACAAGGCCGTAAATAAAGGTGATGCCTGCCTACTCATCCTTATTGACCTATCTGCGGCATTCAACACACTTAACCATCCAGCTCTTCTGGAGACCCTGTTGAAGCTTTCCGGCATCAATGGCACAGTACTAAAATGGTTCACCTCCTTCCTTCAACACCGCTCGTACCAAATTAAAATCAACTCCTACCTCTCAAAGCCAACAAAAGTCACACTTGGGGTCCCACAGGGCTCGATCTTCTCCCCGTCCCTCTTCAATCTCTTCATGGAGCCCCTCACAATTATCTTGAAAAAAACTGGAGTGAATTACCACATTTACGCGAATGACACCCAAATCTATTTCAGAATCAAGTCTCCCAGCGACATCCAACTCCTCAATACCACTCTAACCGAGATCCAAACTTGGTTTAACTTTAACCACTTAATGCTCAACCCAGATAAAACGGAACTAACCCTATTCTCTCCAAAAAGCAACCATCATCCAATCCAAGAGTGGCTCAAGAATCTGTTTGCCCTAATCTACCCTCTCACCCAATCCGACTCAGTTAAGTCGCAAGGCATCACCCTTGACAAGAACTTATCAATGGAGGCCCACATCAAAAACTTAGCAAAAAGTGCTCTTTTCTCTCTAAAACACCTCAAGAAACTGAAACCTTTTCTTCCCATGATGACCTCAAGACAGTAGTCCAATCCCTAGTTCTCTCTAAAATTGACTACGGGAGCTCCAGACTTACTAGGACTCCAAAAGCTTACCTAGTCCCTCTAAGAGCAGTACTGAACATGTCCCCTCAACTCGTATCTGGAGTAAAAAGATTTGAACACATCACTCCAGCTCTCAACTCCCTCAATTGGCTTCCCATGGAAGGGAGGTGTATCTACAAGCTGGCCTGCATGACACACAAAACCCTTTACTCTCCTGCCCCCAATTACCTAAACAACAAACGGGTAAGAGCAGGTCAATACAGAACACTAAGAAGCACCAACTCACTCCTTCTTATTCCTCCAAAACTGAAAAGGAAAACCACCCAATACCGATCATTTTCTGGCAACGCTCACAGGATGTGAACGCTCTCCCTGGAGTCCACAGATGCAACCCCTCCTTCTCCTGTTTCAAAAGGGACCTGAAACTCCATCTCCTTAGCAATACTTTCCTGACTAACGTCAACTAACCTAGACTTTAATATCCGAGTTGACTCCTCTCTCTCTTGACATTCAAGAATAGTTGGTGACCGGACTATGTTAATCACCTTTTCCTTTTTATTGTTCTCTCCCCCTCCGCTGCACTGCATATTTATTTCCCATGCTGTATTTTTTATCTTTGGGTTGCTTCCTTACTGCCGTCCTACTATGTAATGTAATGTCCTTCTGTTTTTCAGTGTGTATGTAAAGCGCTCTGATACCTATGGGTCAAGCTAGCGCTATATAAAACTTTTAACATAAATAAATAAAAAAAATTCCCAACAGCAACCATAAGGGGTCAGAAGACCCCCAAATATTAACCCAAGCGGACTGTAAATAAACTCTTTCCTGGTGCATCTGTCATGTTATGGAGCTGCCCACAGCCCGACATGTATATTCTTCTCTTAGTCTTGGCCTTTTTGAACAATCAACCTTCATCCCAGCAAGTACTTTAATGATTAATGTTGGTGTTTCCCCTTTGTCATGGGTTTTACTCTCTCTCTGCCATTTTTATACTTTTACTCCTTTATTTGCTGATATCTCTTTTCACAATTCTTCCTGGTTCCCTTATGTTGTAAAGTCATATCTTAAGATCTTTATCTATTGTTGTTTTTTGCAAAATGCTCGTTTTACCCTTTGGCCTGTATTAGTCTTTAAAAGAAATAAATCCATATATTAGAATGTTGCTATTCTACAAATCTTTTCATTAGTGCATTATTTACAAATTAATTTTGGCATGTGTATAATTACTGATAGGAATCATGGGCATTCTCAGTAAATTAACAAGCCTTTTCTATAACTGTACATATGTGCACTTTACTCTTTATCGGGCCATTCACTTAGGTATCTTACACTTGTGAGTAAATTACATGTGTTCATCTACACTAAAAAGTATTTGTTAGTCTTAAAAGAACAGTACTAAATCGACCACTACACATGGGCAACAACTGGTACTGCAAGATTCTTCGGATGGCACCACTGAAAACGCATATGGCAAAAACGACTAAGCCCGGGGACCCTTGGATTTCCCTTTCCTAAAGGGAAGAGAAAAGCCAATGTAAAAAATTGGAATATATCTGAGAAAAGTCTTATTGCCCTGAGCCTAGGCTCATATGTAAAACAGAGCTCAGCTAATTTGACAAATTAACTCCCAGAACCTTGAGGGTGCATTTCTCCTCTCATATAGCAGCAGCTACAAATACTTCACATGAATTTTCTAAAACTGCTATTTCATTCCTTTCCCATGAAGTCACACAAAGCAATTTTAGTCCTTCCCAAGAACTGTGTAATGATATATCCTCCATTAACCAAGTGGAAATTCAGAAATTCTATGCTACTTTCCCCTCAGTAACCGCACCAGTGGTGCAGGTAATTTCCTTACAACCTCAAAATCATCTTCTCACTCACTTTTTCATGATCCAGAGGGAGTTTTTTTTTAAAGAACTGGATAAATGTAAACCAGGTTTGACTGCAGATCCTTGCCCACTGCAAATCCTTAGGATGATTTTCCATACCATTAACGCCGTGCTTAAAATTTTTGGAAATTTGGAACACCTTCTTGGAAGTAGGACTTTTTCCGTCTGATTGGAAACAAGCTTTTCTTTTACCCCTTATTAAAAAAGCTAATGCAGGCCACACCATCCTGGGTAATTTTAGACCCATCTCCCTTCTGCCGTTGCCTGCTAAAATCTTAGAAAAAGTTGACAGTTATCTTCCTTTGTGGAAACTAATGGCCTACTTCATGACTACTTCATGACTTGTAATCTGAGTTTCAGTCAGGATTCAGCAGTGAATCTGCTCTACCAGAGGTCATGGAGTACATTAGATTGAACTTGGAGGGTGGACGCTCAGCTATGATGGTTTTGCTTGACCAGTCCGCAGCGTTTGATACCATTTCGCATGCATCCTTCTTAGATAGATTTAAATAGGTAGACATTCAAGGAAGGGATGTCTTGTGGATAAAATACATCTTGGAGGACAGATTTCAATGGGTTCATCTCCATCCTGTCACGTCTCTCCCTAAAACCCTTTCATATGGAGTTCTGCAGGGCTCAGCTTTGAACCCCACTCTTTTAAATTTATATCTAGCTACTTCAGCTGGTTTGATTGAATCTTAGGGAGTGCAGGTGGTAACGTGCAAAAAACACCCAGCTCTTATTGTCCATTTAAGGAACATTCGATGATTCCTTCATCAGGTTTAAAGAGTGCCTCAAGTAAGTGGCTGACTGGATGGATGCTAACTTCCTCAAACTTAATTATGATAAAACTGAAATTCTTTTCTTTGGCCCCAGTGATAAAACCCCGCCTCTGGAGGCCTGAGGAACTAAATTCCACTCCTGTTCCCGCCTTCTCTGCTGGAAATTTAAGCGTAGTGTTTGACTCAGCTCTCTCCTTTTTAACATAAATTAAATCAGTATCATCTCTTTCCTTCACCAAACTTTAATATTTTAAATGTAAATGTGTTTGTATTTATATAGCCCCTTCTACCCAGAGGTCTCGTAGCGCTGTATTCATACCGCTGTGGAACCCTTCCTGGCTTTCCTGTGAGATGTCCACTCCTGGGCACCCCCAAGGTGAATTCTTGTAGATAACAAGTGTAGGAAGGTACATCCTGACTATGGTTGCCCCCAACTTTTTGCCCTGTGTTTTAGCTGGTTTTGGACATAGTCGACCTGGGACCCTGCCAATCAGGACCCCAGGCCTACTGCTCTCTCTTTAAAATGGATTCCATGTACCCTAGGTACATTTCCAATTGGTACTGGGCCACCCTATCAGACCCTGTAACTCAGGGCATGGGTGTACCCAGGGCTGCCAGGGGCTGCAGCATGTATTATGCCACCCCTGGCTGGCCTCCTAAATTTGACACAACTGGCTGCATGACAGCTGGGGCAAAGTCGTGTAATCACCCTTTGCTGTAGGTGTAGTATACCTATACCTAACCCTAAAATGGACACACAGATTCCTATCAGTCACTCCTATGGCAGGCCTTGACAATCCTGAAGGCAGAGTGCTTGGAATCGTGTGAGATGGCGCTCTGGCATGAGCTGAGCCTGTCTGCAGCTTGCGGAATCAAGTCCTAATAGCTGTTCCATGATATCGCATACCATATACTCTTAAGTGCATTATAATCCTCGCGGTTAAATGCTATCTTTGGTATTGCTTTATCAAAACATGTCGAGTAAGGTGTCATACGAATTGGAATACTAACCCCTCGCCAATTCTGGCGACGGGGTTAGCATTCCACCCTTCTAGAGGGACACGACATGTATGTAACTGTGAACCCCGGTTAAAGTTAACTGAAGCCTCAGCTCCACAAAATGGATGCTGCCACCACAGACACGAGTCTGACCCCCTGCAGCTGGGAGTCCTTCCAGCGAGGGGAGCCTGGACAAAGGGTTTCCTGTCAGGGGCGGTGCTAGCACCGTCCCAGACATGGTTTTGTGTATCCTGGGTAGGCAGGGCTTTACAGGAAGGTGACTGCTGAGTGGCACCCCGGTGCTCACTACGCATAGGCCGGTCTGAACCAGTTCCAGGGGCACACCAGCCCCTGGCCTGGGGAAGTCCGGCATGGCTGAGGGGTGTAACCACCCCCCACCTAGTCCCACCCATAGGCAGGACCTAGTCACCGGGTCAGCCCCTTTTTTAGTATAAAGATGGGAGCGGGCCCCCTGTTAAAATTAGATCATCTTTGGAATCAAGATACCACTTTCTTCGAAAGGACTTCACGATTTCTTCTTCAAGATTCTCCCTTGTGGCTAAGGAGTAGTCACCCTGCATCCGCAGGCACCATCCTAAAGAACACTGCGGTCTGCTGCAAGTCCTTCATCACGAATCCGACGACCCAGCTCGACGAGACCCGGCTTCCCTGGCACCTCTGACCTCTACTCACCTCTACAGCCAAGCTGAGAACCGTGAGTGCGACGAGACCTCAAGGGACCGACGATCGCCAAGACTGCACGACATCTTTACTGCAAGCCCGCCGTGTCCTCCACTGGTGAGTGCTTTGGGGTCCGAGAAGCCCCGACCCTGCGCAGCTCCAGCACCCAAGATCAGCCCCCCTGCATCTCCACGATCTGCGTGGGGCCCTTCTGCTGTTTGCTGTGCACCGCGTTGTTTGGCTACTAGCCGGCTGGCTTGTGGCCTTCTGAACGACGCCCAACGACTTCACGACTGCTGGTCTGGTTGCTCCAGGCTGGCCCTTGCTTCCTTCTTCAAGAGAGGCACCCCGGACCCTCCTGGTCCACTCCAGACGCCATTTTAGGTCCACCGCGTGGGCTTGAATTTGCCAAGGCTTTGTTGCCCAATCCTGGGTCCAGCGACGCCGACAGCTTCTATCTTCGTGGGACAGCTCGATCCTCCATCCTGGTCGCCGACAACGCCTCCTGGTCCGTGAGATCTTCGAGTCAAGCGTCACCCACTCACCTAGTCGAGGTGGCTACCATCCGGTGCCCTCCTGGTGCCCACTGACTACTGGCTAGTAGTCTCGAACTTGGTCCCCTCTGCTTTCAGGTGTCATCTATCTTCAAGATCCAGGCTTGGATCCGACTGAACTTTCTTCACTGGTCACCGGCCAGCATCTTTTCTTCCGGCTCCTGGTCCGTCTACGAGGATTCCCGACGTCTTTTCAGACCTATGCAGCTGCAGCCCCTGGGCTAGGTAACTTCGGCATTTCGGTGCCCCAGCATAGCCTCACTATCCAAGGGTCAGAATCTACTTTCGTTTTCTCCCTACCAGGTCGGGTTCGCCCGAGAACACTAACTTTCTAATTCCTAGCTACCATAGACTTTTGTCCCGCATCTCGCGTGAGAGTGCACACACTGCACCCGAGTCCCCTAGGCCTCCTAGAAGTAATCTAACGATTCCCTAGTCAAGTCCTAGCGATTCCAAAAGCTAATAGTACTGTACTTACCTGCTAGGAATTTCGCATTCCACTTTCAGAGTATATGGTTTTCCGTGCCCCTCGGGCATTTGTATATACTGTGCTAACTTAAGTATTTTTGTAAGAGTTTTGGTTTGTGCTTAGTACCCTGTCCTCATAAAGAGTACAGGGCTGTTGTGATCTTTAAATAAATAACTGTTTATTTTCATAACACTTGTGTGGTGTCCTTTCACTTGGTATTCAAGGGGTATATGTGTGGTAAACAGCTGGCTTAACGCGCCCTCTCGAGTCTTTAGCCTTAGACTGCTCGTATCCACGCTACTAGGATAGCTGGTCTATAAGGTTGACTTACAACCAATCATCAATAAGGGTTGCTGGACTGATACATAGTGTTCACTAGAATAGTGAGCACTGCATATCAGGCCACCTTCTCACATTGGTGAGCAGCGGTTGGGATTTGAGCTTGCTGTTGTTTTACCACACGTATCCTAAGAATATCTTGTTGAAAGATCACATAAGTACTGTTAGGTACACATAACTAAAGCTTAGAATACTCTGAGTTCTACTGAACCAGCTGTTGTAGCTCCTCAAGGCTTAGCACACCTTGGCTGCAACTCTTAGCAAGGGATCAGTAGGTAAACACATAGTGTAGGTAGGTGCATCACTTACACCACACTAGAAACAGTATGTCGGACAAAGGAGGAAACACTGAGGTTCCCCTTGTGTCAGTTGACCCTCCACAGGTCATCCCTTCAAGATATACTGCGCTTAGCTTCCATGAGTTACGACAAGTGTGTACCTCTAGGAAGATTAAGCAGGGGTCTAACCCCACAACTGCCTTTCTGATTGGTCTCTTAGAGACTCATGATGCAAGGAGGGCTGGTAACCCAGACCCTTCTAATTCAGATGGCAACATGCCCTCCTTACAGGGTCCCTTTGATGCCCAGGACCATCCTCTTCAGGAAGCAGATGATGCTGATGATGAGGATGATGATTTGGTATCAGGGGATGAGGCAGAAAAGGAACAGGTAGAAGTCAGCAGACTAACCAGGTCCAACTTAAGCAGACATGAGATGGGCACTAGGGGACCCTTGGGGCCACTCTCAGGTCAGCTTAACATTGGGAATGGACGAGATAGATCTCTATCAAGAGGCTCTATCAGATCCCTTCATACCAATGGCTCTCAACGTTCCTCTCAAAGGGGAATGACATCTCCCCAGAGGAGAATGTATGAAGCTAAGGAAAAGGCAGCCAATCTGAGGATTGAAAGGGAAGAACTTGCCCTGGCCAAAGAGAGGCTTGCCTTTGCTAGAGAGCAACAATTGAGTGGGACAGTCCCCACTGGTGGCAGCATTAAACCTAGCAATAGGGAAAGGAGTTTTGATAAAAAGCACCTGAATAAGATAGTGCCCCCCTTTAGGGAAGGGGATGACATCCACAAATGGATTACTGCTTTGGAGAGAGCCTGCACTGTGCAGGGTGTTCCCCAAAGTCAGTGGGCAGCTATCTTGTGGCTCTCCTTTGATGGTAAAGGTAGAGATAAGCTCCTCACCACAAGGGTGGAGGATGCTAACAATTACCAAGTCTTGAAGAATGTACTGGTTGATGGGTTTGGTTTAACCACTGAACAATACAGGATGCTGTTCAGAGACACCCAGAAAACTCAGTCTCAAGATTGGACTGACTTTGTTGATTGTGCCACTAAGGCTTTTGAAGGCTGGCTACTGGGTAGTAAGGTTACTGATTTTAAAGGATTGTATAATCTAATTATGAGGGAGCAAATCTTAAGTAATTGTCAGAACCAGCTATTACATCAGCACCTGGTAGACTCTGAGTTGACCTCTCCACAGGAATTGGGTAAGAGGGCAGATAAATGGGTCAGAACCAGGGTTAGGCCTAAAAACCAGGGTGGTGACCAGAAAAAGGAATCAACCAAGCCTCAAGAGAAGGGTGGGGATAAATCCACAGAGAAGACTTCCCAAGGGCCCCAAAACTCCAACAAGGGTGGTGGGTCCCAGAACACTCCTTCAGAGCAAAAGAAACCTTATTGTCATACCTGTAAACAGGTGGGCCATTACAAAAGTGATGCCAGTTGCCCTAAAAATGGCAATAAGGGAAATGTGCCCCCAGGTAATACTCCTAAACCTCCTGTTACCACTAGTGGTAATCCCCCAGGTGGTGGGAGTGCCCCCAAGAATGTGGTGGGCATTACTTTGGGCAATCAGGAGGACTATGGCTTAGCCAGGTTCCCTGACCACACTCTTGTCTGTGAGACTGGCATGGGGTTTGCCAACTTCACTACTGGACCCCACATTTTGGGCAAGTATAGACAAGAAGTTTTAGTGAATGGTCAGAAAGTTGAGGCATTCAGAGACACAGGGGCCAGCCTCACCATGGTGAGTGACCATCTGGTCCCCTCTGCTCAACTGACCCCTGGTTTTACTTATCAGGTGACAGACATTCATGGAATGAAGAGAAGGCATCCCATGGCAGTAGTCAAGCTCAGCTGGGGTAATGTCACAGGGCCCATGAGAGTGGCAGTGACAGATAACCTACCTGTAGATTGCTTACTGGGGAATGACCTGGAACTCTCAGCATGGGCTGAGGTGGAACAAGAAACTCATTCCAGAATGATAGGCCTATCCAGACAGGTTAGTGGGGCAGTAATAGCTACAGCCCCAGTCCAAGCACCATTCCTCCCTGAAAAGGTTGGAAGGGCAGTGGTAGCCACTGCCCAGGCTCAGACAGACTTTTCAGAACAGGATAGGAGGGCTGTGACAGTCACAGCCCAAACACAGACTGAGTGCCCTCCTGAAAAGGTTGGCAAGGTTGAAATGGTCTCAGCCTCTACTCAGACAGATAGTGAGGTTGTGAAGCCTGAAACAATGGATCACTCCACTCAAACCGAGAGCATTGAGGAGGAAGAAGAGTCTTCCCCCTCCCAGACACTAGGTGAGAGCCAGCCTCCCCAGGGAACTGACTCTACCCCTGTTGAAGGAACTGCCCCAGAGGTAGTCAGGCCTAGCCTGGCAGAGCCCCTGATGGCAGTGGACCCTTCCCAGGTGGGACCCAGTCTGGAGCAGGTAACCTGCACCTCTCTACCCTGCCTCAGTCAGCCCAGGGCTGAAGAGACCAGGGAGGCCAGTGGTGGACCCCAAAGGGCCCCCTGTCCAAAAGAACCCCTTAATCAGCAGATTAGGATCACTGAAGCTGGTAAACCTAGCCAAGTGAAAATAAGTCAGACTCCTGAGGGATCCCCCTTAAAAGTAGTTAGGGAACTCCCACAGCTGGACACTGGTGGGCACAGCCAAACATGGGGCCTAAAAACCCCAGACCTGACCTGTCCCTCCAGTAAGCCAAACAGAGGGACTCAGCCTCCAGCTTTAGGTAGCCAGAGGCTGACCCTGAGAGCTCAGTGCATCTCAGCTAAAGAAAGAAAGGCACATATGATGGATGGTGATTGGAGGAAGTTGAGCCCAAAGGTAGAGGAGCCTCACTTCAGTACTCCATCCCAGCATCAGCCTTCTTCTTTCCCAAGACACACCAGAGACAGAGATTCCCTATGGTGGAGACCCTCAGATACCCTTAGGGTGAGGGGTTGCCTAGTGGACCATGACACAGGGGGAAACCAAGCCAGAGCTGGTCCTTCCTTATATGGCCACTTAGGTAATAGAGGCTTACCTGGGCAAGGATAGCCTTATCTCCTTTCGTTTGGGGGGGGGTTGTGTAGGAAGGTACATCCTGACTATGGTTGCCCCCAACTTTTTGCCCTGTGTTTTAGCTGGTTTTGGACATAGTCGACCTGGGACCCTGCCAATCAGGACCCCAGGCCTACTGCTCTCTCTTTAAAATGGATTCCATGTACCCTAGGTACATTTCCAATTGGTACTGGGCCACCCTATCAGACCCTGTAACTCAGGGCATGGGTGTACCCAGGGCTGCCAGGGGCTGCAGCATGTATTATGCCACCCCTGGCTGGCCTCCTAAATTTGACACAACTGGCTGCATGACAGCTGGGGCAAAGTCGTGTAATCACCCTTTGCTGTAGGTGTAGTATACCTATACCTAACCCTAAAATGGACACACAGATTCCTATCAGTCACTCCTATGGCAGGCCTTGACAATCCTGAAGGCAGAGTGCTTGGAATCGTGTGAGATGGCGCTCTGGCATGAGCTGAGCCTGTCTGCAGCTTGCGGAATCAAGTCCTAATAGCTGTTCCATGATATCGCATACCATATACTCTTAAGTGCATTATAATCCTCGCGGTTAAATGCTATCTTTGGTATTGCTTTATCAAAACATGTCGAGTAAGGTGTCATACGAATTGGAATACTAACCCCTCGCCAATTCTGGCGACGGGGTTAGCATTCCACCCTTCTAGAGGGACACGACATGTATGTAACTGTGAACCCCGGTTAAAGTTAACTGAAGCCTCAGCTCCACAAAATGGATGCTGCCACCACAGACACGAGTCTGACCCCCTGCAGCTGGGAGTCCTTCCAGCGAGGGGAGCCTGGACAAAGGGTTTCCTGTCAGGGGCGGTGCTAGCACCGTCCCAGACATGGTTTTGTGTATCCTGGGTAGGCAGGGCTTTACAGGAAGGTGACTGCTGAGTGGCACCCCGGTGCTCACTACGCATAGGCCGGTCTGAACCAGTTCCAGGGGCACACCAGCCCCTGGCCTGGGGAAGTCCGGCATGGCTGAGGGGTGTAACCACCCCCCACCTAGTCCCACCCATAGGCAGGACCTAGTCACCGGGTCAGCCCCTTTTTTAGTATAAAGATGGGAGCGGGCCCCCTGTTAAAATTAGATCATCTTTGGAATCAAGATACCACTTTCTTCGAAAGGACTTCACGATTTCTTCTTCAAGATTCTCCCTTGTGGCTAAGGAGTAGTCACCCTGCATCCGCAGGCACCATCCTAAAGAACACTGCGGTCTGCTGCAAGTCCTTCATCACGAATCCGACGACCCAGCTCGACGAGACCCGGCTTCCCTGGCACCTCTGACCTCTACTCACCTCTACAGCCAAGCTGAGAACCGTGAGTGCGACGAGACCTCAAGGGACCGACGATCGCCAAGACTGCACGACATCTTTACTGCAAGCCCGCCGTGTCCTCCACTGGTGAGTGCTTTGGGGTCCGAGAAGCCCCGACCCTGCGCAGCTCCAGCACCCAAGATCAGCCCCCCTGCATCTCCACGATCTGCGTGGGGCCCTTCTGCTGTTTGCTGTGCACCGCGTTGTTTGGCTACTAGCCGGCTGGCTTGTGGCCTTCTGAACGACGCCCAACGACTTCACGACTGCTGGTCTGGTTGCTCCAGGCTGGCCCTTGCTTCCTTCTTCAAGAGAGGCACCCCGGACCCTCCTGGTCCACTCCAGACGCCATTTTAGGTCCACCGCGTGGGCTTGAATTTGCCAAGGCTTTGTTGCCCAATCCTGGGTCCAGCGACGCCGACAGCTTCTATCTTCGTGGGACAGCTCGATCCTCCATCCTGGTCGCCGACAACGCCTCCTGGTCCGTGAGATCTTCGAGTCAAGCGTCACCCACTCACCTAGTCGAGGTGGCTACCATCCGGTGCCCTCCTGGTGCCCACTGACTACTGGCTAGTAGTCTCGAACTTGGTCCCCTCTGCTTTCAGGTGTCATCTATCTTCAAGATCCAGGCTTGGATCCGACTGAACTTTCTTCACTGGTCACCGGCCAGCATCTTTTCTTCCGGCTCCTGGTCCGTCTACGAGGATTCCCGACGTCTTTTCAGACCTATGCAGCTGCAGCCCCTGGGCTAGGTAACTTCGGCATTTCGGTGCCCCAGCATAGCCTCACTATCCAAGGGTCAGAATCTACTTTCGTTTTCTCCCTACCAGGTCGGGTTCGCCCGAGAACACTAACTTTCTAATTCCTAGCTACCATAGACTTTTGTCCCGCATCTCGCGTGAGAGTGCACACACTGCACCCGAGTCCCCTAGGCCTCCTAGAAGTAATCTAACGATTCCCTAGTCAAGTCCTAGCGATTCCAAAAGCTAATAGTACTGTACTTACCTGCTAGGAATTTCGCATTCCACTTTCAGAGTATATGGTTTTCCGTGCCCCTCGGGCATTTGTATATACTGTGCTAACTTAAGTATTTTTGTAAGAGTTTTGGTTTGTGCTTAGTACCCTGTCCTCATAAAGAGTACAGGGCTGTTGTGATCTTTAAATAAATAACTGTTTATTTTCATAACACTTGTGTGGTGTCCTTTCACTTGGTATTCAAGGGGTATATGTGTGGTAAACAGCTGGCTTAACGCGCCCTCTCGAGTCTTTAGCCTTAGACTGCTCGTATCCACGCTACTAGGATAGCTGGTCTATAAGGTTGACTTACAACCAATCATCAATAAGGGTTGCTGGACTGATACATAGTGTTCACTAGAATAGTGAGCACTGCATATCAGGCCACCTTCTCACAACAAGGACCCCCTGATATGGATATGACTCCTGGGTCAGGGACAACAGTTTTTTTGAAATGGCAAAAACCCAGGCAGACTTCAAACACAAAAGCTGGCTAAATAATGAATAATAAAAACATGAATGTGTACTGAATAAAAAGTAATGCAATGGACTGAAATGATATCAAAAATAGTTGAAATTTAATGGATAATACACTCTTTACATAAAATACATAAAAAACATGTGGCTATTATTAAAGTATACATTTGAAGCACATCATGATATATATAAAAAAAGGAACTTTTGTTTTCCTTTTTGTGAAGATTAGGGCTGTGTGTCAACGCGTTTCGACAAAGTCTTTTGTCTTCATCAGGACTAGGAGATAGTCAGCCACTCTCTCTAAACAGAATAAAAACGTATTTAGGTGACTATTAAAAAAACACACAGTTCATTGCATTATTGTTTTCTTTTGTGGACACAAAGTGTTCTCAAATTGATAGAAAGCTTTCTGCTTGCCAGACTTATATTGTGGTATAGACAACAAGAAAAAGATATACAGTTGGAAAAACAACACATTAAATGAGAAAAACATATTCTACATATTTACACATTAATATACATACACAATTTACACATAGGTTCAATGGATGGCTATACCTATGTAACCTTACAATCATAGATCTAAGTAACAATTGTTTAGTGGAGATTAGCGTAACATCTAGGGGACTCACACAGAATGATATGGTATATATCTCTATTGGAGGGGTTGGGCAAAAGTGACTTTTAAAGATGACCTTTTAAATGCATTGCAAAGGTGAATAAAGGCAACATAGAGCTGACCATTTATACTCAAAAACCCATCGTGTCTTATGCTATTCGTATGGTTTCTTATAGCTAATAGTTATTTAAATTTACAAACCCATCTCTATCCTTAAAAAATATAAATTGGGTGAACCTTTTACTAGCTCAACTGCTTACCTAAAGAAATCTTTTTGGACAAGGTAGTTCAGTGTGGATAGAACAAGGCACTTTCGTTTTATCTGGGTTTTTGAGTATAAATGGTCAGCTCTATGTTGCCTTTATTCACCTTTGCAATGCATTTAAAAGGTCATCTTTAAAAGTCACTTTTGCCCAACCCCTCCAATAGAGATATATACCATATCATTCTGTGTGAGTCCCCTAGATGTTACGCTAATCTCCACTAAACAATTGTTACTTAGATCTATGATTGTAAGGTTACATAGGTATAGCCATCCATTGAACCTATGTGTAAATTGTGTATGTATATTAATGTGTAAATATGTAGAATATGTTTTTCTCATTTAATGTGTTGTTTTTCCAACTGTATATCTTTTTCTTGTTGTCTATACCACAATATAAGTCTGGCAAGCAGAAAGCTTTCTATCAATTTGAGAACACTTTGTGTCCACAAAAGAAAACAATAATGCAATGAACTGTGTGTTTTTTTAATAGTCACCTAAATACGTTTTTATTCTGTTTAGAGAGAGTGGCTGACTATCTCCTAGTCCTGATGAAGACAAAAGACTTTGTTGAAACGCGTTGACACACAGCCCTAATCTTCACAAAAAGGAAAACAAAAGTTCCTTTTTTTATATATATCATGATGTGCTTCAAATGTATACTTTAATAATAGCCACATGTTTTTTATGTATTTTATGTAAAGAGTGTATTATCCATTAAATTTCAACTATTTTTGATATCATTTCAGTCCATTGCATTACTTTTTATTCAGTACACATTCATGTTTTTATTATTCATTATTTAGCCAGCTTTTGTGTTTGAAGTCTGCCTGGGTTTTTGCCATTTCAAAAAAACTGTTGCACCCCCAAGGTGAAGCCAGGCATCCAAGCGCTGCTGGGGCCATTGTGGATATTTAGCAAGCTATTGCCCAGAGTCACAGAGTGGGACCCATGATTAGACTAGGCACCGAGGCGAGAATTATCAGGTCCAGGAAGATTGAATCAGAGAGCCGCCGAGGCGGGAATTGAACCCTGGTCCCAGGCCAGACCTCTGCATCAGGATCTGCCGCTCTAACCATTGAGCTACGCTTCTCCACTAAGAAGCTGCTGCACCTAGTACCTGAGGCTATGGGTAAAACAGTGGCTCATACTTTGATTACCTCTCGCTTAGACTATGCCGCTAGTCTTTATTTGGTCCTGCCTGCTTATCAAATTCAAATTTCTAAAATGCAGCAGGAAGACTCATCTAGGGAATTCCTCTTCGGCAGTCTATTGATCCCCATCCTCCCCCGAAGCTGCTACATTGATTGGCAGTTACTAAATACATCAAATATAAGGCCCTCCCTTTCGCATTTAAAACTTTTGCAGGTGAAGGTTTGTTTCATTTGAGAAACAGACATCGCCCATATAAGCAATACAGATCACTTCAGCTCTAATAATCTTTGTCTAAAACAGGTCCTAAAATGTCCAAAGTTAGACCGGAAGCAATTCCTTAACGTTTCTGATTAAACATTAGAATTCTCTCACAGGCAACCTTCATGGGGATCCTTCGGTCTCTCCCTTTAAAATAGAATGAAAAACATTTATTTTTGATGAATATTAGTCTTAAATGATGAATGCCACTTGAAGTCAGTCTCCATATGTCATGAGCGCCGGGACCCTTCTGATGAAGCAGGTGTGTGCTGTACAAATGTCCTTGATTGATTGATTGTTAGGAAATAATGGAAAAAATGAATTAAAAAATAACTCATTAGGAAATAATTTTAATTTTAATTAAAATATTTACATTACTCAAAAAATAAATAGTTATTGTTTTATGTTAAACTTAAATACAAACTATATAAAATAAGTATATCTTTTCTATTTAACTTTAACATATTTTAATAACCATTACCATTATAAAGAAAATGTACCAATAAATTCTAAATACATAAAGAAAGTCTGCATCTCATGCTTCCTTAGCATCAATCTGGATAGCTTTGCGGCAATATTCAACAAAGTGAAATCAGGATCCCCGCTTAATCCTGCTCTGCCACTCACTCTTTCAAAAGCAGCAGAGTATATATTTTCAGTAGTCCTAGAAATGTCAAATCTTTTATCAGCAAAGTTAACAGTACAACCTTCATGGAAACATGCAGTGGTAAAAGCCCTTCTTAAAAAACCCAACTTGGACTCCCTCTGCCCAGGGAACTACAAGCCTATCTTGCTGCTCCCACGACTGAGTTTGGTTAGGGAGAAGCATGTGAACCAGCATCTATATGGGTTCATAGAAGCAAATAATGTCCTGCACCCAACCCAGATGGGTTTTCGACCAAAGCATAGAACAGAAACCACCCTCCTGGGAATAGTGGAGGAGTTGAAATTGTTGTTAGGTCAGGGAGGTACAGCAGTCATCATACCCCTTGACCTAAGTGCAGCGCTCAACACTAAATCATGACATCCTCATTTAAAGAACCAACAATACAGGAGTCACAGGAGTAGCCTTGAAATGTCTCACCTCATTTCTGAAGGACAGGGTTTTTCAGGTCTTTGATAAATTCTGTTCTCCGGATACATTCCCCTTGAAGTGTTCAATACATGTGCCATCTGGTAGAAATTTGCCCATAACACACAATAGGTGTTAGCTCATGTCACCAATCCTCTTCTTTGGGACCTTGCATGGAGTAGATTGCCAACTAAATGGCCAGATCCTGCCTCAAGCTGAACGGGGAGACAGCAGAACTTATGACACTAGGTATCAGCACAAAATATCTCACCAGGGGCTAGGCTGGCTGGACTGCTTAGGCAATCCTCCTGCCCCACAAGATGTTTAGAAAAAATATTGTTGTATAGTTTGACAAATCCCTGTCAATCGATGCCCAGGCAGACAAAACCTATGGCCAGCTGCTATGTCCTACAGTGAATATTGTGTTAAAGTTTACTCGCACTCCTCCTTTTCTCCAGAAGGTTCATGGCCCAGCACTATATCTCTCATTCCATAACCAAGAAGCTTTAAGTTGTGTAGAACATGGCATCCTGTATCCCGCTCAATGCACCTAGACTTAAATCAGCCCGACAGGCTTAGGTCTGGTAGATCAGAGGATGAAATTCAAAGTTTTATGAATAGAATACAGAGCACTACAAAACAAAAGCCTCACCCCTCTACTTCTGCCTCTGATTTCACCCTACATCCTGGGTAGAACCCTTCGATCAACTAAGGCTCAATTGGCTACAGTTCCCCATAGTTGAAGAATGAGAATTGGAGGTTGCTCCTTTAGCTACAGTGCAGGCAAACTGTGAAGCTCCCTCCCATATTCATTTCGGCTCATTGATTATGAATTGATTTTCCGGAAACACCTAAAAACTTGTCTGTTTAACAACTAACCCCTACAGTATATGATGGTCAGTCTGTGTTGCAGATGCTACCACTGGGATGCCCTAGGGTAGCCATGCACTCTACAAATGTTCATATAATAGAATAGAATACATTGTATTAAATACACTTTTGTTTCTTTTCATAATTCTATATATCACAAATGTATTAAACTTGGAAAAGTTAGTACATATAGTTTTAAGTCAAGTGTTAATGTAAGTTATTTTATATATTTATTTTAGATGTATAACTAAAGAAGAAAGTGCTACGACACAAATAACTACATTTTGAAATAAATCCATCATGTAAATATATATTTAAATACATTACAATTATTTTTCACAAGTTAAATGTAAAAATCTAAATCCCAACTAAGCTAAAAACAGGATGCATTACAAATTAGTAAAAGTAATGTATAGAACTGATTAAAAATAATTTAAGTATTTTTCATACAATTTGTTGTTACAATAATATTAAAATGGAAAAAGGTTATTCAAATTTGAAATATGTAAATAAAAATATATTTTTAAATAGCATATCATAAGTTTTTATATTTTTAGCTATTTTAAATAATTTTAACTTATCATCATTTCCCATGCCGTTTTATTTTAAGTCCCTATGGGCCCGATGTAGGTGGCAAATACCGGTCGGAAACGGCCGAATTCAGCCGTTTCCAACTGGTATTTGGCATCTTGAGATGTAGGGGGCCAGATTTTACAGATTCTGTCAATTTACCGAATCGGTAAATTTACAGAATCTGTAAAATACCGAATCGGTATTTTTACCGATTCGGTAATTCCCAGATGTAGGTGGGACTCTTCTGAGTCCCAAAGGCCCTACAAATTCGGTATTTTACCACCTAATCCAATTGGGTGTTAAAATACCGAATTCAGGTGTGCATGCACATGTGTGCATGCACACCTAGCCATGTGACAGACAGACATGCCCTTAGGGCATGTCTGTGTGCCACATGGCGCACATGCCTATTTTTGGGGTGCCAGAGGGTGTCAAAGTGACACCCCCTGCACCCTTGTGAAATTCGGTATTTACCGATTCAGTAAATACCGAATCGGTAATGCCCATTCATTCCTATGGGCTTCAAAGCCCATAGGAATGAATGGGCATTACCGATTCGGTATTTACCGAATCGGTAAATACCGAATTCTTCCGATTCGGTATTCCAGCACATCTGGAATACCTACATACCCACCCCTTAGATTTACCGATTTTTAATTACTGAATCGGTAAAATTCGGTAATTAAAAATCGGTAAATCTATTCTACTTACATCTAGCCCTAAGTCTATTAATTTCAACAGAAGGGTGTTGCAATACCAGTGGTTGACCATGTGTGGTGCTGGACATACCTCAGTTCTGAGCTAGAGTAATATACTACAGTGTTGGGTCCCTTTTTGACTGTAGTAACTTCAGAAATACTGTTTTTGAATAGCAATGTGCTTACTTTTTTGTGCATGGGTACTACAACAACCCCCCCCCTCACCCCTCCTCACTCCTCTCTATTCCAAATTCCCATAATAGTAAGTATTTCCTATTTTCATGTCACCCCATCCTTCCTACATTTACTGCTAAAAGGTATACTCATATGTGCTGAGACTCAGCATTAAGATGGAAATCTCTGCACTAACAATATGGGTAGGTTTGTGAATAGCATTTGTGGCATGTTTTGTAGTAATACAAAAAGTGCTACAAAAAGCATTTTGAATGGGCCCCTGCTTGCCTCAGTTAAAGGATAACCTGGCCATGTGTAGGGCTGAACAATTGCATAATTGTAACTTTATTTCTATTAGTTTCAACATTGTACCTAACCAAGCACACTTCCTATAGTATACACTCTTTTGCATGGTTTTATGAATTGGTGCATTTCACCAAATTTGCGGCCATCCACATGCCAGGTACAGCTAGGTAGAACTCACACAACTGTAGTATTTGCTGCTCTACAACATATGTGTGAATATACCTGATGACTGTTAGTGTTATCTATGATGGATACACTTTCTAAACCACTTTCACCTTTTTTCATGGTTACAGCTAGAGAAAACCACTTCTTCACACTTGTGCAAACCTGAATAAACTGCTTATTTTATTGTATTGTTTTGCAATTGCATTTATATAGTGCTTCATACATCTGATGACTTTTTATGGATGGTAGTGATAAAAAAAACCACAACTTCTTATTGGCAAGCCGAACAGTCTAATTCAGGCTTCTCCGACGAGTAGCTTGCGAGCTACTGGTAGCTCTCCAGGTACCTGTAAGTAGCTCTCCAGAGTTCAGCTCAGCATACTAAATTAGAGGTGTTTCCTTGGCTAAATTAATATATGTATATCAAAACTGAAAAGTATGTATTCAAGATGAAAATATATGTATTTTCAGGACTGAGAAGCTAGTGTTTGAAAAAGAATGATTGAATTTCCAAAATATATTTAAAGGTACTATTTGAGTGATATAATATTAAAAGCTGTGAAGTCTTATTACTAATATTAATAACTTGGTGCCAGGGGCACAGCAACATTGGGGCACATTCTCAAGGAGTTATGCCTGAGTTAATTGCACTTTATCGCAGCCAAATGCGCAATAAATGTATTACCCCATTGACAAGCTGGTGGTAACAGCCCATAGTACCAGTTTACCTGCGATAGCAGCCACAAAAAACATCGCCACAGAAGACCCCCACAAATATCGCTAATGAGATGCAGAGTAAGCGTTCCCGTGCCAAAAGCCGCAACACCACTACGCAACATTCTCAACGACCAGCCAGATCGGCGATGTAACCACATATGTGATAAGGCACGTTAGCAGCAGAAAACTAACGCCTGCTATGACCTGGTGTAAAGTCAGACTACAGCCTGCACCAGAAAAGGGAGCCCAGCCCACAGCCACACCTGAAGGGCAACAGATGCCATGGAGCCACTCATCATGCAGCCCGGACACCAAAGAGGGCCACAACACCCACCGCCACCCCCTCTCCCACGACCACCCCTCCCCGCACCCCCGGCCAAAGACATGCCACATCAACTACACAGAAAAATGTACCAAATAATCCACCTGATGTCGCAGAATCACATCTGGTGACATGCATGTGTCGTCACAAAAATGAACATCACACATTCACCTTCGAAGCAACAAATGAAAATGTATTCAAATAAACACAGAATAGAAATGAAAACACTTGGCGGATCCCCTCGGGACAATCCGTAGGTCACAGCCAGCAAAACAAAAATCATGATGAGAAGGTGTGTCTTGCGCACATCAAGGGACAGAGATAGAGCAAAGGAGAGAGAGAGAAAGAGTGGGAGAGTGAGATAGACGGACACACAGAGGGAGAGAGCTAGAAGAACAGAGGGGGGAGCGAGAGATAGACGGACAAAGAGGGGGAGAGAGATAGACGGACAGAGAGGGGGGTGAGAGATAAACGGACAGAGAGGGGGAGAGAGAAATAGATGGGCAGAGAGGGGGAGCAAGAGATATACAGACAGAGAGGGGGAGAGAGAGATAGATGGACAGAAAGGGGGAGAGAGAGAGATAGACGGACTGAGAGAGGGAGAGAGAGATAGGGAAAAGAAGAGATGGACAGGGAGATAGAGTGCCGACACTGCGCACCCAGGCCATACTGCTCACCTGCTGCCATCGGTGTGTCTCATCCTCGTGCCGGTATATAGTGCAGTACACTAGGTCCCACATCTGAGACAGACCAGTCAACTGAAACAGAGTCCAGATACATGAATGGCACAGTACTTACAAATGCACACAACATCATCGCCTGTCCCCCCCTGCGCACCCAGGCAGCTGCACCCTAGCCCTCCTGCCACCCAGTGGTGCATGTCCGCCCCTGCGCACCCAGGCCTCACTGCTCACCTTCCGCCACCGATGTGTAGGAAATAGGGCCCACCACGTGTCGCAGCAAGCCACAAGCCTGGGGCCCACGGCCATGGCACCCTCCACATCATGCAGCCTCGCTCCCCAGGCCACCAGGTACCATATTTGAAGCTGAGTCTTGATTTTGCTTTGGCAGAGGACATACCAGTGCACAGGGCATCATCGCAGGCTGCACACCTGCTCAGCCCTTGAGGTGCCACTAATTTTGTGATCCGGGAGACAAAGCCACATGGAGGTAGGCTTGCGCTGCCCGCTAGCTCAGGCCTACACTGCGGTCTAGCAGGGCACACAAACCCTAAGCAGTCCAGTCCGCCGGGACAGGGCATCATCGCAGGCTGCACACCCGCTCGGCACTTAGGGTGCCCTACAGTGCACCGAATGTCACCGTCCTGTGGTGGTGTGCCTGTGCTAGCAACAGTGTATCCTGTGCCACCATGTCAGTGCCCCGCAAGTCATGGACCCTCTATGATTGGGTATCGTGGTGCGGACGCCATCATGTCCCCTTCCGGCCAGTGGAATGTGATGTTGCATGCCCCTGGGCCCCATGCCTACATGCACACCACAAGGATACACCCCGAGAGAGGTTGGAAATGCCGTCAAGCATTTGCGCCTGGCCCTTTTTATTGGCAGGGTCACATGTCCTGTGATGCGTTTGCTAGATGGGTGTGGTGTGATTGTAAACCAGCCTTGAGGGAGTGGCTGTAGCATGCTGACAACTAGACCTGTGAACAGCAGATCACTACAGGGAAGTCCTTGCAAATGTAGCATTGTTGTCCACCCCTGTGTCGTAAGCGTAGTGGGCAGGCCTGGTGTATACCAGTCCTGCGTAAGGTTTGGAACAATGACCCCGGGGCTCTGGACGTTGTTCCGTACATGGCTGGACAAGGAAGTAACAAATGTGTGTGTCGCTGTTGTTGTGTCGGCACCACCCGGACAACATTCAGCAATGTGTCACGCTGGGACCCAAGTCCAAAGACATGAGCCACATAGACATAAGAGGAATTCACTGAGCCTACATCCATCCATTCTAACACACTTGAAAGACCATAGACACAACATATCTGTGTGATTCGGAATGTTTAATGCGCATTCAGTGGAGTGTTGCGGCTGGAGCAGTACAGGGCCATGCACACCCCACTTTACAATGTTGGTCCATGGAGGGCCATCCAGAGTCCTTCAGGGAATGACAAGTCCAAAGGAAGAGAAGAGTTCAGTCTGCAGTCTGTTTTCTGTGTCATTGGTGATCAAACGGAATATGGCAGTCCATTGCGAGGTCCAAGGTGAGTGTTGCAGAGTGCATCGGGGGACAGTGGAAGGTGATGATGCAAAGGGCAGAAACAAGCTGAAACCGGCCATATGGCAGAGATGAATACTATTGCGTCCTTCTTACCATGAGGGCAGATTCATCTGCATCTTTGTCCTCTGTTGTTTCACGTGTCTCACGTGTGGGTGGTGGTGTTCTGTCTCCTGCACTGTGTGGCAGTTATACTTCAGGAACCGGAGGAGGAATGTCTGCCGTACTGTGTGGCACTGACACTTCAGGGGGCAGAGATGTGGATGTAGTGGTAGCAGCAGCATGCATCAATGCCAGGCCTTGTGGAAGCAATGCCTTGAGGATGGTTTTGAGGTCATTGAGGAATCCAGCTACCACTCGCTGGTGTGCAACCGTGGCAGCTGCTCGTTCTTCATCCCCCCGCTCCATGGTCTCCATCAACCTCCGCCTGTTTCCCAACTCCTGTGTGACATCGCTAGAGCCACTCTGACTAGACAGTTGTTCTATTCTCTGAGTCAGGGCTCCAGCGATGTCAGCCATGGTCCGTTGGAGAGCATGGAGTGGACTGTGGGTGTCCGTTAGGACTTAGACACCCATGTATGGCATCTAGTTTGTCAGCCATGCAGTCAAAGCCCACCCGCACCTGTTCAACCAGCAGCTCCTGGCATCCCTACACATGGTGCTGGAAGGCCATGTGTTCTTCGTGGGGGTCCTAGGAGGCAGCTCTGATGGTGGCTGCTGCCTGCTGTGTGGTCTGTGCAGGGGGTGGGGTCTCCTTGTTGCAGCTGGGCTACCCTGCTCCTGGAGGTGGGCTGGTGAGGCTGTCAATGAACTCTTGGAGGGCATCGGAGACGAAGCTGTGGTGGTCCTCTTCGTCATCAGAGAAGAGAGGGTCAGGCTGCTCTGAAGGAGGTGTTGATTGTCCATCTACAATGTGAAGGGGAGATGCAGTTTAAAATGTGTTCAGATCTGTGTTGTCGCATTGTCCATGTTTACATACAGACTGCATGACCGTGTACATCGTGGCTGTTTGGGAGGAGCTGCTTATTTGATGGGGGACAGTGGACATTTTGACAACAGACATGTGTGTGTGTGTTTGTACATAAACACTATCAACTCAAATTTCCCTGCAATGCTTATTGTGATTGGTCTAAACCCAGTCAGCACCAGTTGTGTCCAGTGGGCGTGTTGCGGTTTGTGCCACATTGTTGTCAGTGTTGATGTGCTCTGTATGTTATGTGTGTGTGCTGCATTTTGGGGGTGTGAACCCTGCTGCCCCTTATCACTTTCCTGTGATGTGCCTTTGACTTCTGTGCTTATATAGTGCTAATATGTTGCATACTTGGGTACATTAGTCTCTTGGGGGAGTTGGGGGCTGGGGCATAGTTTGTCCGCAGATGTGTTCAGCTCAATTGTGCATGTATGCCATTGTGCCCATCTCCCCCTGTCCCCCCAGTCCCTGGTCATTACTAACCCTGGTGCTGTTGTGTCCGGTCATGTTGAGCAGTGTCCGGTCCCCTGACTCCAGCCACTGTCTCCCCACTGATGACTGTGGACACCATTTCCTCCATATCGTCCAGCTCCTCCTGTGGCGCAGGACTCCCACCTCCAGTCTGCATTGCTGCCTTCCGGTTGTTGGCCAGTTTCAGCCTAGTTTTGCGCTTGACATCATTCCAGCGCCTCTTGACCTCTTCCATTGTCCTCTTCAGCACTCCCACTGCATTCACCTTGTCCACGAAGGACTGCCATAGTCCAGTTTTTGTTGCCAATGACACAGTGGAGATGACAAACATTTGTTGATGGTGTTCGACCACCTCTGTTATCAGGATCCTGTTTTCCTGCGGAATGAAGCACTTCTTTCTCCAAGGTCTGCTATCGGGTTTTCAAAGGCGATCCTTTTGTTTTGCTCTACCAGGTCTTCTACCATACCTCTGTTCATCTAAGTGTGAGGGGATGTGTGTTTAGTCAATGAATCTATTGCTACATAGAATCCTGCCTCATTAAATCAGCAACTGCGAAATTGTGCCTATGGAATAAACATTTTCTATTATCAGGTCCCAATCATTGCTGGATATCTGGGCCAAATCAGTATTGACTCTCTTTGAGTAAATGTCCAATTTGTAGATAAAAAATCCTTTTCTAAATATCATCTGCCCAAGAGTATTCAAAATAATGTGTATCGATCACAATGTTCAAATATATGCATAGACCAAAAAATAAATGTTCAAATTATAGGCATTGCTCTTCCTAGGTAACTTAGTACATAAACCTACTGAATACCTGCGAATATTGGACCCAATTAGCATTCTATTATCTTTTCTTACAAGTTCTGCAATGATGGACATGCCCGAATGCCACTGCAGATGAAGAATGTTGCAGTGGGAGTGGCTCGATTCTACTGGCAAGTGGAAGCCAATAGATGTCCTCGTTTCTTCATGCAGAGCGCTGGCCTCCAGGAGTGAGGAAGAGAAAGATACACTCTCGCCAGCAGGCACAATGTGAATCGCTGCCTCTTGGTTTGAATGCCGCATTTATACTGTGCTCAAATCCAAGATGCACGCTGTGGCACATGTCATCTAAAATTCAAAAGATGTTGGCAGCCCTGCCAAGTATCACACATCAAGGTTTATACTAATGCATTTTAGTGTGGTGATCTGCATCACCAGACGAAATTGCAAAGTCATACATTTATAGTGCCTCCTGAACATGTCAAGCCACCCACTATAACTGAGCAAACCAGTGTGCTGTCTGTGCTGCTCATACAGTCTGACTGCAGCAGGGCCTGGGGGCTGGCATTGCAACAATGTGTCCAGTGATTTAATTTATCCAATGCTGGCTTGAGACTTATTCGGGTGGACCGCCCGCGGAATGATGGGAGCAGGCGTCAGTTATCACAGTGTTCACCGCTGCTCGCACTGTGGTGTGGTAAACTTTAAACAGAACCGTGACCAGGTCCGACCCGTCGCCCCCACCATCAACAGCTGAGTGAATCACAGACTGCAGAGCCTACCGGAGTTGTTCATCACCCAGCAGCCCAGAGCACACCACAGTCCACTGTGCAGGCAGTTGAGCTGCCCTCAGAATTCATGTCCGGTGTTACTGCTGTTGAATCCGAGACGGTGTGGCCAAGAGGCAGCCAGTTCTGCATTGCCACTCACCTCGCAAAGAGTAAGGGGGATATGTACAAGCCCCCATTGCCACCACAACGTCATCTATAGCGACGTTGTGGTTGCGATAGGGCCTGGGTCTTATGTACAAGGCAGGGTTAAGCCACTTAATGTGGCTTATAGCTGCCTTGTACATAAGGCCCCTTTTCGCGCTATTGTTAGCATGAAAGGGGTGGGCAGTGGGTGTTGTGGTGGGCGTTCCACTGCAACACCCTTTCATTTAGACGCTGCCCCCTATGTACAAGGGTGACGTACATTGGAGGTAATGCCAAAATTAAGGCCAGGTAAAAACTGGTTTTAAGATGGCAAAACAAGGAGAAATGCATTATTACTCCTCGTTTTTGCTTGTCCGTGTGTTTTAGTTACTAAACTAAACTAAATCCATGTGTGCTGCCTTGTGCAGCACACATGAAAAAAAGCACAATGCCATTGTTTGTTTACGTACAGGAAGGTGTCCCTTCCTGTACATAAACAAACTTTTGAAAAAAAGTCAATTTTGTCACTTTTATGTGTGCTGCTTCATGCTTCAAAGTGACAGAATGGCATTTCTAGGATTGTTTATGTGCAGGAAGGGACACCTTCCTACACAGACAATCCTCTCCTGCACACAGACACCCTTGCACTCTGGTGCAAGGGTGCCTGCGTTGGTGCTAAGTTGATAAACTTAGCGCCATTGCAGGGAGAAATGCAAGGCTGCACCACATTCTTGTAAATATGGTGCAGCCTTGCGTCTCAGAAGTGGAGGAGAGAAGTGTTAAGCCAGGAAGGCTAACGCCTCTCTCCTCCACTTCCTTGTACATATCCCCCTAAGTGCCGGATGGAGTGAGGTATTCTTTGCTGCTAATAAAAATGTGCTTTTTTTTTAGCGCACAGCTATGATGGTGATTCATCTTCAGCTGCCTTTGTGCGTGCCCTGTGTTGGAGCTTCACTCTGCTGCCTCACTCTCAATTAGTAAAGACCTTACTGTAATTTTCAGCAATGAGTGCATTTAGTTGCATCATAACTAGACGGTCCGGTCTGGGTGAGCCACTGTTGTGCCATTCCCACAAATAGAAGTTCTTTATTTATACTTTCAGCACCGAGCGTTCAGTGGCATCACTAAGTCAGAAGAACCTCTAGCTCTGTGACAGTCTGCGGCTGGTGTGATATCTGGTGCTGCTGTAGGGCTGGGCAATAGCAGCGGGCCGACCAGGGTGGACCGCTCAGCTGCATTATTAGGTATTAATGATTATTTTGAGCACTAGTTTGTATAATACAGCCTGTGACCTATAACTGCATGTGTGTCTGCATATGTGCACGGAACTTTGATAAAGCACTCCCGTAAACCTTTAAGAAAGCACTGCCTCTGAAAGACCTGTTGAATGTTTATTAGCATGGGTACAAATTTGTCTAAAAGAAAGATAACATTACAAGGGCACTAGTTTACTGCTCTTCCATTTCTGGTGTTTTGTAGCAGTTTTAAGACAATCTCGTTGCTCAAATGGGTGTCACTTCTGATATTTATGTGTTTCCCTCATCTTCATTGCTTTATTTTGCCACTGAGAAAATGTCACCCACAGTCATTGAACGTCACTCATAATTACACTAAAATGATGAAACTGTTACTCAAAGCAATCTAAAACCTTGGCAGCCATGATTCAGGTGGCACGTGTTCTAAAGAATCAGCCAGACAAACCATAGCCCTAGGCGAGTGGCAAACCATAATCAATGACGATAGGGCCCCTGGGATTATGACAACATGAGGCATGTACTGTAGAAAGCCAAGGAAGCCAGACCCGGGGGATGGCTACCTAGAAGCATCAAGTGGGCCCTGGGGAATTCATGAACCATGAAAACCCCAAAAACCGGGCCCTGGGGATGGCTATATGTGGAAGATTGGTGTGCCCCAAAACAGAAATGATGCAAGGGAAAATGAGGGAACCCAGGACCATGACAATGTTCACATAAAGAAGATGTGAGATGTCCTGGATAAGGGGATAGTATTCATGGATACACTGCTGACTTCATTACCTTTTTTCAAATCACACTTCTGTTGCCATCATATACATTGAGGTCACGCTTCTACCATAATACATGTGCAAATATACAAAAAAGAATAAAAATTCCTCTTACAAATACTTCATATTTATGTGAAAACAATTTCCATATATGCATATATAACATTTCAATGCATGATACAATGTACGCACAATGAACATCAATGCTAAAGCAATTGGAGCACAGAATTATCTTTTCCCAACTCTTTAATGCGTGGAGGCAAATTGATTACTAAACAACAAAACAAGAAACTACCGGTCTAACCAACAAAAGAAAATGAGAGCGTAGAAACTCTCAGATGTCTAGGCCAAAGAAAGAAAACAACAACATCTATTGAAGAAGAATCCTATCAGCCCACACAAGTGGCTACTCTTCGTCATCTGGGATTCATGGGGGTTGCCATATTCATGCAACCCACCAAATTGAGTATCAAAACTCAGCTAGTTTTGTACCTCAGTGAATGGTACAGCCACTCGCTAGTCTTGATATGAGGTGCTGAAGGTTTGCAGTGCAAAAAAATTAAAATTATACAGTGAATATAATAAAATTGGCTACTAGGATAACTTCGGAAACTTTAAAAGGCCCCAACAGAGAAATACGCACTCCTGTATCCTAAATCTCCTCTGTGCCTCTGCTCTTAGCCTCATCCTCCTCGCCAAGAGATAAATCACAGCCATTCTGAAACATTCTCAGACCTTCTGGACCTGTTTAAATACTTTCCTGATCTTCCCCACCTGTTCAGAGTGTTTTCACCAGGTTACCACCTAGTTTGATTTGGTTGTAAATTGCGAATGCAAATAGGGATTTGCTATTTTTTGGCAAATTGTGACTGTTCATACATTGCATTGCGACTTCGCTAAATATATTCTCAAATAGAGAATCGCTATTTTTTGCTTTGCAAGTTTGGTAATCACTAATTATAAGGTAGCTATTTTGGGATTCACTATATTTTGAGATTCCTTAAATATTTTTAATTTTGGGTTTGATGCATTGCTTTGTGCTATTTTGCCACTGCAAACGGTCTTTTTTTGCAATTCACACTGTTAGCGATTGCAAAATAGCTTGATGCATCTGGCCCATTGATTCTCCTCTAGGGATAGGGCAGAAAGTGGATGCAAATCAACTATTGTAACCCATTTTGTGTTTGCAGGAAAAGAAGAAAGGATGGTGTTAAATTTACGGACTACAGGAAAACTTGAGATAACCACATTTTATTTAGCACTGAGATTTCGGACAAATCTGTACACAATGGCTTCCCCCAGCTTGCATATAAAAAAAATCCGGGTATTACTCCTGCTAACAATTGTCATCAAAACCTCTTGCTTAATTACATCTGCTACAACACTGTGTATTGAGTCTTCCTTTATAGATTTTACTGGAAACTTCTGGGTAGCTTCTTCTGTGGATCAACCTTCACCATTACAGGTTCCATAGTTGAAATTAATCCCACATCATTGGCTCCTGTGAACCACAAAATGGAGTGTACCAGTGAAAGCAATTCAATGAAATCATGAGACCGAAGTTTTATTGTCATCACTTTGACAATTTGCATTCTCACACAGCAACATAAGTAGCACATTCTCTTGCTGTAAGGGTCTAATAAAGAACACACCATTTGTAGTACAAAATATACTGGAATTCAATTTGCAGAGTATGTTCATACCTAACAGGACAGTTGGGGAAGTTGGACTAAGCCAAAATGAGTGCTTATCACTAATATGTCTTAGGGAGTTGGACATGAGGTCGTACATATGATGAGTGGCTTGTTGGTTCAAAATACTTACTATGTTTATGGACATGCCTGAGAGAGGTATAGTAGGAATCTCAGACGTTTTTAAGGTTGAGCGACTACTTCTCATGGTAATGTTATGTTATGTTAAATGTATTTATTATAGTGCGCAACTCACTCAGGGGCATCTCTGTGCTGTGCGGAAGCAGGGATCAAAGCAGAAAGGAAGGAATTAGAATAGATGGAATTTGAGAAGTTCCCTATATTTGCAGTAGTTCGAGCATGTGCAAACTTGGAGTGGCAGCTTATTCCAGTAGTGGGGAGCCAGATAGGAAAAAGTCTCACCTTCACTACGCAACAGACGGATGCGCGGTCCACATAATAAGGCTTCGTCACAAGATATTAGGCAGCATCCGGGAGTGTAGGTTTTGATTTTTCTTTGCAAATGCAATGCGCCATTTCCTTTTACAGCATTATAGGTAAGGCAACAGATCTTTAAAAAAATGCCTTCTCTTCACTGGAAGCCAGTGTAGTTCTCACAGCAACTGACCGAGGACCTGCCGGACAGGCAGTTGAGAACAAGCATGGCCGCAGTATTTTGGCCTACCTGAAGTTTGGCATCTAGGGTCTCATTGACATCTGCACAGAGGGCATTTCCGTAGTCCAATCTACATATTACTAAGGCTTGCACTAGAGTCTTACTGGCAGACATTGGAAGGTAGGGGAATATTCTGCGCAGAATGTGCATGTTATAATAGCATACTCCTGAGGTTGCCAAGATGTGATCTTTCATTGTGAGAGCTTGCTCAAATTTCATGCCAAGATTTTTTATGGATTGTTTAGGCACAGGAGTGAGGCCCAGTTGGTAAGGCCACCAATCATTTGTCCAAATAGAGACAGCTTTCCCAAACAGCATAATCTCTGTCTTATCTGAGTTTAATTTGAGATCATTTCTGTTCATCCAATTAGAGATGTCTAACCTGCCCAGGGTGAAACGTTTTTTAGCCGCTATCCGGTCTTTGTCGAATGTAAACATCCGCATATGAGAATTTTTCAAAGCCGAAACCCTTGGCAATCCTTTCAAGGAGAGATATGAAGAAATTAAACAGGGTTGGGCTCAGTCAGGAACCCTGTGGGACACCCTTTTCCAGGATTGTCTTGCGAGACGAATATGGGCTCAGGGTGATGGTTTGATGTCTCTCTTCCAAAAAATGCCGGAGACATTTTAGTGCAAGTCCCTGAATACTGATCTCTTGCAGTCTCTTATGAGAGACTGCGTCAAAGGCTGCTGAGAGATCTAGCAGCACAAGCATAACTGAGTTACCAGCGTCCAGGCCATGGCGTAGAGAGTCGGCCACAGCCAAGAGTGCCATTTCCATGCTATGGCCGGGTCGAAAGCCAGATTAGGAGGACTCTGGAATGTAGTTGATTTCTTTGTAGGTAACTGGTTGCTTGTTAATTAGGTTTTCGAGCAGTTTGCCCAGAAGAGGTAGCAGGGACATGGGCCAGTAATTGGCCAGAGATTTTTGGTCCAGGGAGGTTATTTTTAGGATAGGACATCCACATGCTGTCTTCCACTCCGGTGGGATGGAGCCAGATTTCAAACAAACAGTTAAAGATCTCTAGGATCGTTGAGGCAAGATAGTTAGCTAATATTGCCATTATTTTAGGTGGAAAATATTCCAGAGAGGAACCGCATTTAGCTTTCGTCAAAGAGCTATGGATTTCCTCCAGGGTGAAGGGCGTGAAGCTGTCCAATATATAGGAAGGCTCCTTTGACTCGTCCCTGTTGGTACTAATGGTCCCTACTAATGGTCACTGTTGGGATTAATGGTACCTACTCCAAGTAAGGGAGGTAGAATTTTGCGTAAATGTGAGAGATTTTCTCCTAGAAGAAATTGGCCAGCGAGTCACAGAATTTCTGGGATTCAGAGATGGACTAAACACAGGCCCGGGGGACGATAAAATCATGGACTATGTTAAAAAGAACTTTAGGGGAGTTACCAGCCTGTTCAATTTGATTAATGATAGAATCATGCCTTGTAAGTTTGATATTATGATGGTAGCAAGACAGGGCTTGTTTATAGAGATCCTTATCTTGAGGCAATTTGCTTCTACACCAATGCCTCTCTAGGCTCTTAAACCTTGATTTTTCTAATTTTAGCTCTGAGGAGAACCAGGTGGCCGAGGGACAGTGTTTAGAGGGGCAGTTGTTTTTATAGGGGACTGTGGCGTCCAGGGCTTTGGTGAAGGCGGCGATAAAAAGACTCCAGTAAGTTGGAGACCTGTGCATTGTTTTGTTGTGGCAGAGTAAGTGAAAAAGTTTCCCTAAAGGCCTCAGAGGTAAGTCGGTGCCATGGTCTGTAGGCATATGGTGCTGGTCTACTGTTACTCCTAGAAATAGGAGAATGGGGAGACTGAATGTAAAAGGTGATTGAGAAATGGTCCGTCAAAGTGAGAGGGGTTGGTACCTTACATTCTAGCAGTTCAGAGTTAGAGAACAGCAGATCTAGTGAGTGGTCCGCTATATGTGTGGGGCCTATGACTTGTTTGGGGTGTCCTAGAGTTTCCAGGGCCGCTATCAGCTTAGAAACGTCAGAATTGGTATGGTCTTCCCTGCGGTAATTGAAGTCACCTACGAGTAAGAATGTATTTGAGGCTAGAAAATGGGTAGCTAATTCTCGACATGAGACATTTATTATTTTTAACTGTCAGTGACAGTCAACATAGGGGGGATTTTGATCCACTGGGATAAAAGTATGCACAGTTATGTTATAAAATGTTATAAAAAACGAATAAAGCGCACGTACACCGGTTGGTTTCAGGACGCTAAGTCTAAGTTGTGCCGGGCCTGAGGAGGATTCTTCATAGGCCTGGACAAACAGCCATGTCTGAAGAAATTTCCTGAAGTATAATAGGTCAGTGCATGACCTGATTTCTAATGGGAAGAAGTACCACAATCTCCGAGCCAAAGAAGCAAACCTGCAACTTCCTTGTTGCTTTAACTTGAAGGTGTTAGTTTTCAGTAACTATAGGTGAGTTGAATATAGATTGCGTGAAAGAGTATATCTTGATATGAGATTGTCTATGAAATTGGGGTTCCGGCCGTGTAAGGATTTAAAGATCAAACAACCAGCCTTAAAGGCACAGCGTTGGGGGATGGGAAGCCAGTGTAATTTTCTTAAAAGAGGGGTGGTAGATTGTCATCTAGGTTGCTGGTAGATCAATCTGCCCATTTGGTTTTGAACCATCTGTAATCGCTCGTTAAAAATAATGGCAGACTGAATTAGCATAGTCTAAATATGACAGGACCGTGGCTATCACAACCTGCATTAATGCAGTTAGAGTAAGTAGACGGCTAATCTTCCTAATCTTTTGCAACTGGAAGAAGCAGGGGGAGATCACTGCTACGACTTGCGATCGTAATGACAGGTCATCATGTATTGTGACACCAAGGCTTTTTATAGATGAAGAGGGGGTGGGGGAGGGTCCTAATTCCATCGGCCAATAGTGTGGGCCCCAAAATGTGTGGCTGGCCCCTGTTAAAATTAATTCAGTCTTATTTGCATTAAACTTTAGTTGTTTGTGGTCCATCCAGTGGCGAATGAACAACATGGTAGCCTGAAATTCCGCTACAGATTTTGGTGAATTGTTGCTGGTAAACATTAATTGTAAATCATCTGCACATTTGAAGGTGGCTACATTCCTTTCCTTCAGGGACTGGATCAGAGTCCGAAGGTAGATGTTCTACAAATGAGGGGATAGCAAGGAGCCCTGCGGGACTCTGCATTTAGTTCTTAACTTAGGAGCAATGAACTATGCTATGCAGACGGACTAGGAACGATCCTTAAGAAAAGATCTAATCCAGCTAAAAGGCTGAGCCCTGAATGCTGGCCTCTCTGACACAGTCTGCCAAGATAACATGGCCTACCGTGTCAAAGGTGGCAGAAAGATCTAATATTACCAGGGCCTGAGGAATGCCTCTGTCAGCTTTGTCTCGCAGAGCATCCAGGACCGCCAGCATCACTGTTTCTGTAGAGTAGGTGGGACGAAAGCCCGCTTGGTATGGGTCAAGGTAGTTAGATTGTTCCATAAAATTGGACAAACACTTTGCCACGTGGGCATCCAGTACCTTAGCCAGACACTGGTACAGAGAGATCGGGCGGTAGTTTGACAGGATGTGAGGGTCTGCTCCTGTTTTTGTTCAAGAGGGGGACCACAGTTGCTTATTTGATAGCCTTGGGGAAGCAGCCCTGGAAAAGGGACTTGTTCAAAAGGGCTAGGGCTGAGCCCGGAAGGGCAGAGAGGATATCTTTTATCTTTTAGGACATGTGATGGACGACAGTCCTTCAGAGAGCCCGATGTTACAGTGGACAGCAGGTCCTTGAAGGCCTGAGTGCTGAAGACTGGAAAGTGATCAAGAGAGCAGGGATTCCTATATGTTGAGGGAAGTATCACATTAGAAATGTGTGAGGGAATACTGGCTTTAATAGTGGAAATCATATCAATAAAGAAGTTATTCAAGGAGTCACAGAGTCCTTGAGTTGGTATAGGTTTAATTAGGACTCTATCTTAGTTAGATAATTCATTTACAATGGTAAAGATTTCCTTAGATCTATTATTAGATGTCAGGATTCTGGAAAAGAAATGAGTGCCTTTAGCCCTCAGGATAGACTTTTTATATTCTCTCAATGACTCCAGGTAGGTGCGTTTCCCTTCTGGAGAGTAATTCTGTCTCTATTTCCTTTCCTGTTGGTAGAGGCCCAGCTTTTGAGATTTTAATTCAGCATCACACCATCTTTGTGCGTTGAGACGGCGAGCTATGTTTATTTTTTTTCAGTGAAGCATACCTATTACTGGCCGCTAATAGCCAAACTGTGAAGTTTTCTTCATGAATATTTACATCAGGTGCAAATGTTGGGGCTGTATTGGCCAGAGTATCATGAAATTAATTTGCATTAATAGAATTCCATTTCATAGCCAAACCACCCTCAGCCGTGGAAGTTTTACCAGTGATAGGGTTCACTATGGTAAACTTTATTAGATGATGGTCTGACCATGTACATGGCAGAATCTCAAGCGTAGACACTGCCAAGTTAATGGTCGAAATTTGGTTCAGTATATGCCCTTTAATATGTGTGGCTGAAAATCCCTGCTGAGCAAAGTTAAATTAAGATAACTCGGTGGAGTGGAGCCCACCACGTATATTATTAGACCAATAGTTGAAGTCACCTATTAATGAAATGTTGGCGTGGTTTGTTGCCAAATTAGCAATTTGTTTGCTCAGAAGATGAGGGAAAAATGGCATGTATAGCGGTGGCCTATACAGTAACACGCATATGAGCGGTGTAGAATCCGACTCCAATTTAATAACAACGTTGTCTAGAGAGGGGAGACAAAGTGGGATAAGAGCAGTGAATTTGAAATCCTAGTGAATAATGGCCGCTACTCCACCGCCCCTTTTACCTGATGGGCGGGTAGTCTGGAGAATGTAGTATTCATTGGGTAGGGCAGCTAGAATGTAGATTCAAATGTCAGCCAAGTTTCAGGTACTAGGTGTATGTCTCTTTTTTCCAGAGTTAGAAGAAGGAGGGGGCATATCAGCAAGGGCCGGAGTTAAAATTATTGCTGCTTTAGTGTCCGTTTTCGGATGAAATGCAGCAATAATTTTAACGCCCTATAGGGAAGGACACGCTAAAAGGTGAATCCATGCTTCTTTGCCCTTTCCCTTAACGCCCAGCTTTGCATCTCTAATGAGATGCAAAGTGGGCGTTCATCCCCAGAATAACGGTAGAAATGTTGCTAAGCGACATTTCTCCTATTATCAAGCCTCACGCAAAGAAGCATAGCTACAAGGAAAGTAGCAATAACCTCTGTTATTGCTACTTTCCTTACGCCTGCTGGGAAACTGACTTTAAAACACACAAAAGATGCCTATACCATTCTTGATTTTAAAACATCAACTTTTAGGGCAAAAACAGGTTTCTTTGATTTGCACCGGTATTTTTATTTATACCATATAATTTGAAGTTTTTTTATATATTTCTCCCTTTGTATAACATTCGTGTATGAAAAGGAAAAAAACTACAATTTATACAACATTTACAACAATGTAAATCAAAATTTCACAAACACTTATTTACATTCCACATAACTACTAAGGGAAAAAAACAAGAAACATACATCTAAAATACAACACTTTGTACAAGCAAACACTGTGTATTTCTATCTCAGAGTTATAACTGAATGAATCAACATCCACATGAATGACAAAGTCAAAAAAGGAGCAAAACAACCACAAGGTGACCAATTTCAAAGATAGAAACAAATATATTTGAACTATCAATGACGTTACTCGCTCCTTCAATTATGCCTGAATGTTGTATAAATTGTACAGTTTTTTTCCTTTTCATACAGGAATGTGATACAAAGTGAGAAATATTTTAAAAAAACTTCAAATTATATGGTATAAATAAAAATACCGGTGCAAATCAAAGAAACCTGTTTTTGCCCTAAAAGTTGATATTTTGAAATCAAGATATGGTATAGGCATCTTTTGTGTGTTTTCCGATTATAAGGCCCAGCCTATTTCATGTCCCAAAGGGCCTAACTCCTTAGCTTTTGAAAGTGAAACTGACTTGGCCATGATATCCTATGG
Source organism: Lissotriton vulgaris (assembly GCF_964263255.1). Classification (NCBI taxonomy): domain Eukaryota; kingdom Metazoa; phylum Chordata; class Amphibia; order Caudata; family Salamandridae; genus Lissotriton; species Lissotriton vulgaris. The sequence continues at coordinate 1,715,101,451 of NC_141685.1, read as the reverse complement.
AAGGTGGATATCATGGCTAAGTATGTGTAGCCCTATCAGCAAGTTATCTTCAAAAGTTTTGCGATTATCGCTGGATTTCCAGTGATAATTGCACAGTTGGCAGCTTGCGCTCTGAATTTTATCGCTTTGGAGATAAGCGTTGCTGATAACATGCTATCTTTGCGATAAAATTCAGAGTTGGCCGGCGACATTTATCCTAGCGCTAAGTGCGCTTAGCGATAATTATCGCCAGCCCTTGCTGATATGCCCTAAGATGTAAAGCTGATGCTTGACTAAGGAACGGGTATTTAGGTAATAAATTGATAGAGCAGAGTGCCCATGTCTGTTCTGATTCTGCGTCTGGGTGATATGGCAGATAGGCTTTTAAGACTTCACAAAATGATTTTCGTTATAGCAAAATTTAATTTCCTTTGAACTATCTTGGACTGTTCCAAAATTCAAGATCATCATTTTAAATATTCTGTTGATTGGGACTACTTGGTGCATTAGATGCAGTGCTCAGACTATTGTGCTTCCTAAGCCCCCTCTGACTGTAAGCAAACACTCAATTCTGAGTGTGGGAAGGAGGCCATTGTGTAGCCCACATCTGACTACATCTTCCACCAGCTATTGCCCTGATAAGGACGTGCTCAGCTCCCACTTCCTCTTGCAGCTACTCATGCATTATATAGCGCAGCGCTTGCATTTCACCAACGGCGCAGGTTGCTGAATGTGGGGAGGACCCCATTGTGTAGCCTGCCTATGACTACATCTTCCATCAGCCATTGCCCTGGAAAGGAGAGGCCAAAGTCCTACCACCTCCTGCAGCCAAGTCTCACGCTAAATAGTGCTTGCATTTCACCAGCGGCATAGCACACTGAGTGTGGAGAGGACAACATTGTGCAGACCACATTTGACTACATCTTCCACCAGCCATTGCCCTGAGAAGGAAGGGGCCAATGCCCGCTGCTTCCATCAGCTGCTTTCGCGCTACGTAGTGCTTGCATTTCACCCGTGCCACTGAATGCTGAGTGTGGGGACGACGTCATTGTGTAGCCTTCAACTGACTGCATCTTCCATCAGCCATTGCCCTGGGAAGGAGCGGTCCAACTCCCGTCGCCTAATGCGGCTGATCTCGTACTATATAGTATTTGCATTTCACTTGCAGCTTGGGACGCTGAGGGTGGGAAGGATGCCATTATGCAGCCTGCATTTGACTACATTTTTCACCAGCCATTGCCCTGAGAAAGAGGGGCCCAACTCCTGCCACTTCCTGCAGCCAGTCTTGGGCTTTATAGCTCTTGCATTTCACCCACGGTGCGGGGTGCGCACTTGCCTTACCCGGGCAAAGTCTTGGCCAAGGGCGAGCCCATCTGTGCCCATCCGTGGGAGGACCTGTAAAATGGCTGCCTAGGAGGAGCAACTGGAAAGAAGCTCCCGGGCTTGGGATCACATTCCTGGTGAAAATCCCTGATTATGCCCCCCCCATCCAACCCACTACCAGTTCCTTTATAAAAAGGACTAGCAGCCCGTCCCGACGTTCTCCGGGGGCAATCAGGTTTGCTCCCTAACACTGTGGCGACGCAAACGACCTTTGTCTGTGCGCTGCAAAACCAAACCCCGTTCATAACCTGCCATGGCGACTCAACCCCCAGTACACAAAGGCAGTATGGACTCATTCCACTCGCCCCACTGCAGTCCACCAAAGTTTACCGCTCAGCCCGCTCCAGTCCACCTTAGTTTACCGCAGTCGCCCAAACCCAGGCCCCAACCACCTCCTCAGCCCAAGTTCACCACCACCTTCAGTGCCCCCAATCAGCCACAGATGCCATGCTCCCTAACACTTTTGCCACGCATCCGACGCTGCAAACGACCTTTCTCTATGCACTGCAAAAGCAAACCCCGTTCATAACCTGCCATGGCGACTCAACCCCCACTACAGAAAGCCAGTATGTACCCATTCCACACGGGGCTGCAGTCCGCCAAAGTTTACCCGTCAGCCCGCTCCAGTTCGCCTTAGTTCACCGCTCCTCCCTGCGCTTGACGTACCTCAGCCTGCTCCTGATGTACCTCAGCCTGCTCCAGTCTGGCAAAGTTCTCCGCTCCTCCCCGCGCTCCGCCAAAGTTTACCGGTCTGTCCGCCTAAGTTCACCGCTCCTCCCCGCGCTTGATACCTCAGCCTGCTCCTGACGTACCTCAGCCCGCTCCAGTCTCGCAAAGTTCTCTGCTCCTCCCCGCGCTGATCTCCGCCGCTCCTCCTCGCACTCCAGTACGCCGCTCCTCCCTGCGCTCCTGATGTCAGCACGCAGGTTGCGGTCGGCGCTACTTTCAAGGGACTACTTTTTTTATCTTTAATTTTTTTAAACAACGTATATATTTTATTTTAATATAGCCTATGTCCATCTGCACACCCTGACAATTACAAAGATGTATCTGGTGTTTGAGTTGGTGCTGTGGTTCCCGAGTTTACCTGCCTCAAAGGTTCACAGTTCTTACTTTATAATAGTAGTATAGATAACTGCGGCAACTTTATCAACCCGGACAAGCACTGCTAAATAGTGTTTTCATACAGATTTCCTACCTCGATGCTCTCGACGTGATGACTGTTCCCAAGGACTGCCTCGGACCCTGGGCTGCTGGCTGAAGTGGACGCGGAGCCCCGAGCTTGCTGTGAGCAGACCACTCCGGATCTGGCATCATGCCCTGGTTGTGGTAAAGAAACTGTCCCCGTCTGTGGCGGTGCCAATCGATCGCCAGACCGGATCCTGGGAGACATCAATCTCGGGGTCTGAGGGACGAGCCCACTCTGATCTGTGAGCTCTGTGCCTCCTGAGCCTGTTTGTTAGTGCTGATGGAGAGCTGAGGCGTAGCCTTGGAACGTCGGTTTGAGGAGAGGGTGCGCTCGGGTTTTCGACCTCCGAGACTCCTGGAGCCTGTGTCTCTGGGGACGCGGAGTCCCGTGGCGGCCTTGGTCCGTTCCTGATCGCGTCGAGGGGGCGGCTCTGCCCCCACCCCTCCGCATCGGCTGAGTCTCCTGGAGCCTCTCGGAGGTTCTATTCAGACGCGGCATAACGTAACAGCCACTCGCCGGGCCGCAGTTCTTCTGAGGCAGAGCCCGACCAGAGACGTGCGGAGAGTTTCCGTTGGGCCGACCCCTGATCGGATGAGCTGGTCTGCTTTCAACGTTTTCGCGACCCGAAGGTCGGTCTCAGGAGAGACCGTTTGATTTGATTTGAATTGCACATACCGAATCATTTAGTGAGTGGGCTGAGTGCCCCATCAAGATAATAGAAAGGGAGACCCCTCGACGTCCTGGCTCCAGGAGTCGGTCAGATTTCGGAATTTGTGACTGTACAGTACAGCTGTTGGTCGGTTGCACTGCAATTTTTATTGCCCCCAGCCATTTTGAACACGTAACTGCTTCTCCATTCTGCTTCAAGCATTTTCCCCGCGAAAATGGCAGCTACTGGTAATGGTAATAGAAACAGGAACTTCACCATAAAAACAAACAAGGGTCAACAGCAGCTCCCTGAGCCTGGCTCGACAAGGTGGCGGCCATCTTGGACTGGCTCTGACCTGGAACAGCAGTCCATGACCGATTTGTTGGATTTGAAAATGCAGTGGACTGTAATATACTTCAAAGATGATGTCACTACTACAGGACCACCCCAGAGTTGTGCTTTTGAGAAGTTAGCCCGACATATGATGTCCACTAGCCCTAGTGGGCTCCTTGCACCAGTCTAATTTCAACTCTTATTGATGGTGGCTGTAAAGCCTACACTATAGATAGCTATCCTAGTGTACCCTAGACCAGCAATCAATAGGCTAAGACTTCAGATAGCATGTGAAGCCAGTTGTTTTACTACGTATAATCCCCTGATTACCAAATGAAAGGACACTACACAAGGTTTATACCATATCTATATGTATTTATTCAAAATCCAACCCCTCTGCACTCTTTATGAGATCTGATGTAAAGGTACATTGCTGGATTCTCAATTAGCATACGTTAAGTTGCACAAATACAGCTATGCCCTTGTGGCCCAACTAATCACATACTAAAAAATTGTATAAGAACAACGTCTGGAATACAAAGCTGACATAGGGCCTAGTGAATTGCTGGGACTTCACTATTAAACCAAAGATTTGGAAGTAGAAGGCCCAGAGGTAACACCTGTAGTATCTAAACACAGCAGCGGGTTACCATTGACTTATAATAACGTAACCTTTATGCGATATCTATGCAGCTTATACTGTATTTTCGGTGTTGTTTATTCTCTTTAGCCAACTCACTTACTTCCCAATTTTTGTTTACTGCACATATTTCTCAGTCCTATTATTGAATGGACATTTTGACGTGTTCTATTATTTTTGTTTATTTTATATCATTTTGCTGCCTGTTGTTGTTTATTTGATCTGATTATGTTGTCCACCCATTGGTTGTTCTCTTATTTTGCTCTCCCCCATTTCCTTGCAATTTTGTTTTGGTTTAATGTATCTCTTCCATAGTTCTGCCTTTCTATTTCCCTGTTCTGATTAACCTTATGGTTTAATCTGCGTGCTTCCTCGCTCTCTCCATTCTCACCTAATCATGCCTCCCCTCTCTCTCTCCCCTTCTTCCTCAGTATCACCTATCTCGAAACTTGGCCCCAATTCCTGGTCTATCCTCTACCCCTCCGATCTCACCAAGCATGGTAAGAAAAACTTCAAACACAAGCTCCTCAGTCTCCACCCTGAAATCTTATTTGCTGGTTTCCATAATACACTTAACTCCTCCTTAATCACCAACTACATCTTCTTCTCCAAACACCCTTCCAAATGGAAAAGCCTATTTCTTCAACACCTCCCGATCACTAACTCTCACAATATTCCGTACGGTCTAAAACTCTCCACCACCCCCTGCTCCTCCTTTCCTGGAGAAATTGATATTTCCATCTTCAAATCTGGTAATATTCTCATCCAAGCGTCTGAAAATCACCTTTACATCTTCGAACTCCACTTTAGTGCCTTATCCCAATCCCTCGATCAGTCCCTGAACCCCCCTCCCACCCCTCATCCCCTAGTTCCACTATCTCCCCCCTGTCTCCTACCCCCTAACTCTTCTCTCTGATTTACCTACAACCTCTTCCAACTGTGACTTCTACTCTCAACCTACACTGTCTACTCGAACTCTCAATACCGTTACTATCTTTGACACCATACTCCCCCCAGCCCCACGTTCCCCCTCTCTGATTCACCCACTCTTCCACCCAGCCCTGTTGCCCACACTCAACTGCAGCTGTTCCCCCTAGTTGACTGCCTTATTTCCAGCTCTGACTCCCTTCACCCACGTTCCCCCTTATCTCTCTGGACTGTCTACCCCTCCTCTTCCACTATCCATGATGTTCTCTCTCAATCACTACTAACCACCCCTACTCTTAACTGTATAAACGGTAATGACACCCTTATCTCCCAATCACCTAGTTTTTCTGCCTCTCTCACATCCACCGCCACCAATGACTCTCTCACCCCCTACCCCCCACTGTCCCTTTCCCACCCTCTTCCATCCTTGACTCCCACGCATACGCCCTCGCCCCCTCACCCCTCTATCCCTCAACTTCACCCTCTCCTATCCTTGCCTCCCAACCCTCTCCCCTCTATCCCTCAACAGCACCCTCTTCCATCCTTGACTCCCAATCCTACTTCCCCGCTCCCCCACACCTCAATCCCCCAGTACCACCCTCTTCCTTCCTTCCTCGACACCCCTACGCCCTGCCTCTGCCTCCCTCAATTAGGGTCTACTCCACTCACTTCTCTTAAGCCTTCTAACTTGTTTGATACTCCTGTTACCGGCACGCCCATTCCTGCCTCCCCTACAACCTCGCAGTCTTTAAGCTCTACCGAATACTCCACTCCTTGTGATCTCCCCCTGAACAAACCCCCTCCAGCCTTCTCTTCTTGACAACTCTCCCTCCTCTCCTCCAGCCTCTCTCACGGACCCCCCTATACCCCCTATTCTCAATAATACAACTTCGTCCATCTATCTCTCTACTTCTGACTCCCATAACACCCACCCCATGGATGCTCTATATCCTTGTTTAATCACCCCCATATTCCCCCAGCAACACTCACATCTCCTCCGCTGACTATTCCCTCTCACACTCCCTTGATCTCTCCTGCAAGCCTCATTACACCCACATCTACATCTTGTACTATCCCTCCCCCTCATTTTACAGACGATCTTCTTAAACTCAATGCCCCAACCACTCCTATCTCCTTGGTCCCCCCCTCCCCAATACGAAACCACCCACCCATCATAACTCCCTTCTCCTTCCCCCCCTGGTTACCCCCCCTTCCTCTCCCTAATCCTAACTCCTACTCTTCACTTCTCCCAGAAACTTTTGATCCACTCCACTCCTTACACCATCACTCCTTAATGTTGAACTTCTCCTTTCGTCCCTTGTTTTAGAACTCTCCTCCCTCAGATCCGATGTCTCACTCCTTAGTAAAGCCCACTCTTCTGATCGCGCATGCACTTCTGTCCCTTCACCAAACAGCATATCTTCACACATTAGCTCCCCTCTCACTTCCTCCAGCAACAGCTCCCCTAGTACTGGTAACATTGATTACTCTTCTCATAGCTCACCCCTCCCTACAAACTCCCTGACCCCACCCAAACCCATTGATCCATCCAATGCACCCCGAACTCTCACAGCATCCATGATATCCACTCCTCAACATGTTGCATACCCAATATCGTTGGAGGTTAACTTATCCCCAACCCCCCCCTACTCCCCCCTTCCCTCTTCGTCCTCTAGTCCCCCCTTCCCGCAGTCTACTATCCCAGTTCTCCTAGGAAAGAGCCGACTCCCCCTTTACCCGACATCACCGAGACCCCCTCAACAACTAACATCTATCCTCCCTGATCCCTCCTCTCAATACCCTGACTCCTCACCCCTCTACTGCATGTTGATTAACTGCCGATCCGCATCTTGCCATGCGACTGATATTGCGGAAACCATTCTCAACGAAAACATAGAAATTGGTTTCCTTACTGAAACCTGGCTCAACCCCGACTCGACTCCTATCCTCGACTTGCTCATTCCCCCTGGATATTCCATCATTAGGAAAGACAGAATAAAGCAAATTGGTGGTGGCCTTGCCCTAATCTTTAAAAGGGAACTTAATCTCACACTAATTCATCTCCAGGACCCTTCCACCTTTGAATACCTTTGCGTTGATCTTACTGCTCCTGGTTCCTCCACCATTCGTTTACACACCATCTACCACCCCCCGGCAATCCCTTCCCCTTTACCGAAGAGCTGTCTGATCTTATCACTCAATCTTTGCTCACCCACTCCAAGAATCTCCACTGGAATAAAAATGATGAGCCGTCTGTTATCCTCCTTAAAGATGCCATGGACATTACTGACATGACACAACTCTGCCAATCCCCGAATCACTATAAAGGCGCCACCCTTGATGCTATTATGACAAGCAAGGATCTGGCCTCTCTCTCAATGATTCTTCCAGTCGACTGGTCTGATCATCACCTTATCCTCTTCACTTTGAACTGCTCTGTTACTCGCCCCACCCCTATCGGCTCTTTACCCTTGAAACTTACTCGTAATCTTCACCTTATTCCCCCTGGCGAGTTGGAATCCTCTATCAAAACCTGCTTACTCCTCCCCCCTCCTCTCACAGCACCAATGACCTAACTGAACATTACAATAATTCTATCCTTCATGTGCTTGACCAAATTGCCCCAATCAAACTTAAACAACAAAAAAAATACCTCCCAAATCCTGGTTTAACTCTGACCTTAATAATGATAGATGGGCCCTCAGACAGTCTGAACGTTCATGGAGGAATCATTTCCTCCCCTGATAACCTGATATCCCTTAGAAATGCCAGAGCCAAATACAAGAAGCACATCTTCGCTGAAAAAGCCTCCTTCCTCCGTTCACAACTTGACCAGGCTAAAAACAGTCCAAGAGAACTCTTTAGCATTGTTAAAAAACCAACTTCCTCTGGTCCCCCTAAAATACCAGCCACTGTTGAAAGATGTGAAGAAATCACCAGCTTCTTTTCGAATAATGTCAACTCGATTGAACTATCCTTCTCTTCTCCCCCTCTCCGATTCCAATCTACCCTCAGCCAACGCCACCTCCCTAACTTTCCTACTTCACCTTGCTCCTCTGCCCCTTCGTGCCACGTTCCCTCTCTACCCCTCCCTACTCTATCCCACCCTGACTCTATCTTTAAGGACACCCTTACCAAAAACAACGCCTCCTGGAATGAATTTTGTCCAGTATCTGAATCTACTGTCCTCAACATAATTTCTAAACTCAAACCATCTTCACACACCAATGATCATCTTCCCGCCCAAATGGTTCAGGAACTCAAACACATCATTGCTCCCATCTGGACCAATATCATCCCTTGCCACTGGTTGTGTCCCAGCATCCCTTCAACTAGGTCAAATCTCCCCATCCTCAAAATATATAAAGCGCTCTGATACTCCTGGGTCCAGTAGCGCTATATAAAACCTTTTAAATAAATAAATAAAGGACGAGGCGGGGCTTGGCCTGCTCTCTTGGCCTTCGTTCTTCTGATCTTATTGCACTCCATTGTGTTTGGGACCCTCATTATCTCAAGCCCAGAACAGCATATAGTCAGGACCTTTATCCAAGAAGTAAGTGGTTCTTGCCCATTAGAAACACAGCGGCCAGATTTGTTCTTTTGCATTGGAATACTATTGATTCATTTCTTGTTCAAGCTGTGGGAGTTGTTTCAAAAGAAATAGACTTGTCAGAATGTCGATTGCCCTTCGTATGGTTGAGCCTACCAGGCTTGTGGAGGTAGACACTGAGGATTCGAATAACCCAGGCAGTGGGCAGGGAGTGCTGGAGAGTCATAGTTTTAGTGAGGTCTTGGAGAAGCTCTCCGGTCGTGTGCCAGCAGTTGCTTCCACCACCATGATATTCTCTCACTAGATACGTCACCAGCTGCAAAGCTTAAAAGGAAGTGTGAAAAGGCTGCAGCTGTTAGCTTAAGTCATCCTGCAGATTCACTAAAAGTTTTACTCTCGCCACTCAGTGAGATAAGGGGTGTACTGAAAGAAAAAATTGAGAAAATAACCTCTCTTTGTCAAACATGTTGAATCCTATTGTAATGGATCCCTTCTTTTTTAACCCAGAGGACTAATGAGTCTGCTTTTGATTCATGTCCTGTTCAATGAGCCGCTTGGGCCTCTTCTAGGAGTAGTATAGCCTCAGGGTTAGTTTCAGAGGGACCTGTGGCATGCTATGTACAAGGGGCTGACTTGGGACCTTCCACTTATGAGTCACCCTCTACCCTACCATGTGCAATGGATAATCCCCAACAGGATCAATTTACCCCTTTATTTATTTAGTGTGTTTTGTATAGCGCGCAGCTACCCCAATGGGGTGTCCCGGCGCTTCTGTGTGTATGCTGGATCTTACTTAGATGGAATTAGCAGAAGAGAAATGTTTTTAGTGCTCTGCCTTTAGCTACCCAGATACAGATTCCACCAGTGAGTCATCATGTAACTAACGACAGAGAGACTCCTTGGGATCCAGTAAAGGTTAATTTGCCACCACCTTGCTGCCCCAACATGGCAATTTTTGTTAATGCCCCCCCTCTGAATCCTGAATGAAATGAAACCCCAGATACTTTGAAGAGCAAAGTTGTCCATTGGCTTAACACGAACCATATCTTATCATCTAATAGAGCACACCAAATATTGCTAGCAAGGAGAATGGGATAGATTGGGCTGCTAAAGAAAAACTTCAAGGGGGATTGCATTGCTATTTATTTCCAACATCCAAAGTTTTTCTGGGGAAAGTTTGGCAAGGTCAGGTCAATGTCAATAGCAAGGTCAATGCCGTCTACCCCATTTTCCAGGAACATGGCTCTATTTTCATTGCTTTTTTTCTACCGCCTTTTACGCAGTTTTGAATCAGGATATATTGCCAAGGTTAATCCTCCAAGGGTGACTGAGCACAACCCCCCTTTCTATTCCCCTTTAGCCATGTCCAATAGGTTCCAGGTGCTTAACTCACTGCAAGATAATGATTGACTCAACTGGAGAGGGTTTTGTCCATTGACGTGTTGTGAAGAAAGCAGTGGAGGCAACATGATGGATTCTGTTGTAGATCTGCCCAAAAATGATTTACTGGGTAAAATTGGATTGGAGAATTGTTCAGCAAATGATAACTCTCGGTTCACTATTACCAACAGTGTAGTTAATTCTAGGCCTGAGTGTGAAATTCCACTTTCCTTGCGGAGTTTGCAGAATTTTTCCTACTACTAGAGCATGGAGTTCTGAAAAACTCAGGACAGCAGAGTTTTTTCCTCGCTCGCACTCACCAGTGCTAAGTTATCGAGCGAGGAAAATCTTACTCCATATCACCTCCCGGTGACATTTCTCAATGCGGACAGTCACGGGGGGCCACTACCGCTTGCTCTCAGAAACCTTTGTTCAAGTTGAGGAAGCTGCCTCTCAAGTAGAACATCGTCCGCACAGTGCTATTCATGCTGATTTTCCAGCGTCTGACCAACACCTGGCACTATAAGTCAGTGTGAACAGTGTGACATAATGCACTCCGCTGCTTGCAGAACTCCGTGTAATGTTTTTTGGTCCCTTCGTGGAGTTTTGCATCGCAGAACTCCACAAACTCCACCCAGGCCTAGTTAATTCTAGCCCTAATAATTTGCTTACTAACGAGTCTTGTAAGAGTATTACTAGCCAAGACTTTGATGTTTACTAAAACGAATGTGGGCCGGCTACAGAATAAGTTGGGACCCAATGATTGGACAAATATTAATTGGTTTTGATGTTATTGGTATGCATGAAATATGCATACTTCCGCTCCAGTCACATAGCTTTCAATTCCAGGAAATACAACAGCACCTAATTATTTCATCTGCAAAGGACAAGCCAAGAGTACAATTGGTACTAAGTCAGGCTAAAACTAAAAAACCCTTACAATATTTAATTTATCCTTCCATATTGGGACAATTCCTATTATAATGGCGTTCCCTCAGAGAACATTCCTAAACCGTCAGGGTTATCATTCTATATAGATGTATTTAAGCAACAATAACATTTTCCAAAGGCCTAGCCCGCTCTGTAGCAACGATTAGTCTTAGGATGACCTTTCTCCACTCCCCGTGACAGAGCGAACAACCCCTGGCTCCTAAGCTCCTCACTTTCACTCCACTCTGTGACATCTCTTTGCGACATCCTATAGCACATCAGAACACGGCTCTCGGCCACTTTACTGCACTCTCTGGAATCAGGGGCACACTGTAGGCCAGGTCCCCATGTCTGTATGTCTCTGGGGTATAATATGACTATTTGTGGCAGCTCCTCCCCATAGTTTACAAATGGGGGCATCGGTTTGTGCTATGCCATGTTATAGGGTGCTCTTCCAACACCTTACTGGCACTTCGCATTGTTTCTCCGTGAGCCATCCCACTCGGCACCCAAGGAATTTGTTCCTCATAAGCACTGCAAAGTTCTCATCCTCGACTACACATCACCATCTGCGCTTCCTGCAAGTTTACCTCTGGTGTCCAAAAAGGTGTACAGGATAGAAAGCCAGCTGGACTTGGCCCACATTACACCAACTCAGTGTGTAAAGTGCCTTGTCAGATCTTGGTCCTGCCCATCCCCACCCAAGGGCAGGGTCATGCTAGTTTGAAGGAGGCCGTCTGGGTGCCAAACTCTGACAACCACCCAGTGTAAGAGAATCTGCCAGATCCTTGATCCGGATACACAGCCTGCTTGAGCTATATAAAAAAGACACAAGGAGGACTGTTTTAAGTGAACTAAAATACCAACAGCGAATGGGAAAACCTCTTTGATGCTATGCTGCAGTCAAATTCATAGACAGAAGTGCCAAAAAATAGTTATATCCAGTCTGATAATTCACTGAATACTGGGTCCCTCCTGTCCATCCTTTAGCTCCTTCACATCTTTAGTGGCAAGATGGCTATTGCCCGGTGTCGAGCCCCAAGGCAGGAGTGGGCGGGGACCCAGTTTGGCGTGAAAGCGGGGCTTGGGGAACAAAGGGCAGAGGAAGCCCCCAGGGTCCTCCCCCCCCACCCAATGAAGGCCCAGGCGGGATTCAAACCCCCCAATGGCAGGGGGGGCCAAAGCATGATGGCAAGCCAGGAGGGGCATATAAGCGCTGCTCCCCCAGGCATGCTCCTATCTTCAAGGAGCGGGGGAGCAGCACGGCCTAATCAGAGGGTCTTGTCCCACCCACCCACACCAAAGGAACAGCAATGTTGCAGGGCTGAGAAAGGGAAGAGGCATGGCAAAGGACTACGCTGATATCGGTTGGTATGGAGGCACACCGGAGGGCAGTGTGCCAGAATTGGTCCACTCACCTTCAGATGCCTCACGGCTTGGTGAGGTGGCCTAAGAACAGCGACTCTGGGATACCTCATGGCTGGGTAACCTGGCCGACCAAAAGAACGGGTAGCAAACAGAGACGGTGCACGCAGCCCAGCCCCCGCCGGATGGCAGGGCACAACAAAGTCGGACAAGGTAGCGAGGCGGCCTAGCTCTGGGACAGAAGCCAGCCTCTTCCCGCGCAAATGCGGTGCAAGAAATGTCCAACCTACAAAAGAACCAGCCCAGAAGGGCCAAGATACAATACCAAGGAAGTTATAATGACATAACATGCGAAATGCGAAGTATATACATGTTTCCTTGGAACCCTAATAAACTGCGGCCAACAAATGACCACCACAAAATGAAAATGTGTAGTTGGCTTTCTTGGCGGGAGAGGGAGTACTGGAAAGGAAATGTGATATCATGTGCATGTAGGAGTGGGGCAGAGTGTGGGGGTTATGCTTGCCACTCTCTGCAGGCATTTCTTGTACAAAAGAACACACTCCTCACAAATGGGTAGTTGGACTGACCGAAATGACTATCCAGTCAGCCAATTTAATCCAGTCTGTCTATGCCATGCAAATGAGTGTTCCCACAGAATAAGGGTCCAACTCCTCCAACTTGGTCATTTTAATTTTCTTCGCCCTGCACAGAACGACCAGGCATCTTGTGTTTACATATGTCTCTGATCACCACTACACACCCTTCCTAGTCCGCAACTGACACTTTGCGCCCAGAGTAGCATCACTTTGTATTCAGAAAAGGGCTTAGAGACTATAGAGCAATGTGTCAACTTAGATCTGCTGATTGGGAAAAACACCAGGGCTGAACTGGGATTTCTCTACCTTTGTTTTGCCGATCCAAGTAATGCATTCGATTTAGTTCACCATACCCTCCTCTGGTTAACGGTGCTCTCCCTGGTGCCTCTAGGGTAATTATAGGCGTCTTTGCTCGAACTGCATGAGAATTTATCAAACAAAGAGGCCTAATAGCAAGAAGCTCACTAAAATTATCACCGTTTCAAGGGCAGGAAACTGCAGCTAAAACAGCGATAATGGGCTTGCTAATATGCGTTATAGAATTCCAAAGAATCCCAGGTTAGATGTCCTGCACATGTAACCTGGGCTTCTATTGGAATTCTATAACGCATATTAGCAAGCCCATTATCACCGTTTTAGCGGCAGTTTCCTGCTGTTAAAATGGCGATAATTTTAACGAGCTTCTTGCTAATATGCCCCTAAGTTCGATATGGGCCTCAGTCGGAATGTTCACCCTCCTTTAATGTTGTCAGAGGCATCGACAGGGCTGTGTATTGGCCCCTCTATCGTTTTCACTTTTTATCAACAGGGTCAATAACATCCTGCAGGCCCTACTAGCAGCTGCCCCTTGCGTTGCCAGTTATTCTAGTCAGGGCCGGACTGACCGTAGCGAGCACCGGGCAATCCCCCGGTGCGCCGCAAGGGTCGGAGGCAGGTTTGGGGCCCCTGGGGGCCGTTTTTGTTACAGGGCCGTTTTTGCAGCATATCGGCCCTGTAACAAAAATGGCCGAAAACCGGCCCTGGGAAAGTGCTCGGCTGCACCTCCAACACCCCGGGGAGAGGGGAGGCCAGCCGAGCACTTTGCCAGGGCCGGTTTGGGTTTTCAGTCCGGCCCTGATTCTAGTCACTTGCTATTATGGACTGACGAAGCCATATTGCTAATCACGACTCCTGTTGGATTATAAAAACTGATGAATGCTTATGGGGAGTTCATGTCATGTAAAAAATGGTGATTAATAAGTCTACAACTCATACTATGCTATGTGGGAACAAAGATAACAAATGTATACCTTTCTTTATTGGTGATACACCAATTGCCAGAGTAAACTCCTTCTGCTACCTGGGTGTTTTATGCACGAGCAGTGGTAGCTGGGCACAACACATTTTAAATGCTAAAGCCAAAATGAGTAGTAATTCTTATGGGATCTTTAGGTTTTCAACAAAATTGGGTTGTCAACCGAGAAAAAAAATGGTTGCAATATATAAGGCCAGAGGGGTGTCTACTGCCACTCATAGGGCAGGCCTTAGTGTTTATGCCCCGAGTAACCGTCTATAAACTGAGGAAAACTGTTTTTTTAAATGTTTGGTTTGCTTACCTTCTTCTGTTTCATCTCTGATTGTTCGCAGAGAGGTTGTTCTACAGTACCTGGAGGACCTGATTCAAGTAAGATCTCTTTGATTATGGTTGTCTATTTGGTCAGAAGAGGGCACTCGTTTTACAAAATCAGTTCGTTTAGATCGCTTACCCTTGGTCTTTTGCATCACTTGGCTAGCCTATATAAAATAATCCTGTCAGTATGGCTACATCCTTATCAGGTGCTTTCACGCATGAAAAAACATATTAAAGTAATTTTTTTAATCTAGATTTGAACACAGAATGAGCACCAAGATGAAGAATTCAATGGTTGCTTTTTATATGTCGCTGTCTATCTTGGTTTAATAACACCCAACATCCTTACTTTCTGACCTGATTTTAATTTGGTACCTTGCATCACTTGTTCACTTTCCCCAACATGGAGTCCTGCCCTTCAGATATGAAACTCTGCCCATGTGATGGCCTGAGTAAACATAGCACGTACTGCTTTATGTTGCTTTGCAACTTTTATAAGAATGTTGGCTGCTATTATCTTAAACCTATTTTTGTTGCACAGAACATCGGAGCCTATAAAGATGTTCTGAAATATCTGCTTGCACGGAATGATTACCATGTGTGTTTTAATGTTGCCCTTTTTATTGCGAAGGCTATATTCCTAAGGAAAAGCATTTTGAATTAGATAATATTATGGGAAAGATGTTTTCATTGACTGTATGGTAACAACGGTTTGTGTATCATGTGTATTAATGGAATGTGTTTTATGTTGTCTAAACGTTACAATATGTACTATTATGGCTGTTTTAACTTGCTGAATACATTTTTTTTAAACCCAAACGGATCCGAATAGACTGTAAGAAAAACATGACCCTGCCACACCGGGCTTTGTTCCCGGTGTCTGCCATTACACCTCCCAATTCTTTCATCTTCCAGTCCTCATATTCCATCTCCCATCTTTCCTCCAGTTGTGCAGCTCCTTGTCCCTTTAGTAGACCTTGACATATTTTTCAGAAACATGAATTCTGATTCAGCATTATTTTTCTTTTGTTGCTGTGAGGACACACAATGATTGGGGACCATCACTAGCTCAGTCAACTTTGCTTTCCAGCCAGTCCAGATGGTCATGAACTGACTTCTAACTATTAATAATAATCATTGCACAAAATTGGAACATGTAGCTTTCTGAGTCATCCTGTCAGACTATATCCGTGTCCTTTTCAAACACATCCTTAAGTCTGTCTAAATAATGAGCTTATGGCTTTCCTTTGTTTTGTTTACATTTTAAAATTTAGTCCAATCAGTTTTCACTGGATGCACAAGGAAGCAAATATACACTCTTTGCAGCACTCAACTCTTCTTCATTCGAAGGGGCTGCTCCCGACAGTGCCGATTTCCCTAACAATCTCTCTCTCATTGGTACTATCAATCATAGCAGTTGATTTGCATCTGCCTAATTTTGGCAAAATACCTCAAACACAGTAATCAGTTCCTCTTGAAACTGAGTAGGGTCTTCCTTAAGGTTACGGAAATTCTTCTTGATGCTCAAGTCAGAGGGGGTTCCAAGGAACAAGGACCATCATTCTATCCACATCTGCAGGGTTGTTACTCAAAGGATGGAGAACAGGAAGAAAAGAGTCCTGACCTTCAGTGTCACTGGAATGGGAAGAAAGAAAGCGTCTTCCGGGTAAACAGTCTGTGGTTCACCTTGAATTTTCAGACAATGGTGGGCTGCATTCCTGAGGTTCGCTATGTCCTGGAACAGATCTGATACACACGCTTGATTGATCTAAAATAGTGGCATAATTTTACTCTCTATTCACTTGCACCCCTCTGTCAGGTTTTTTACTGCCTGTCAGTCTTATTGCAGTGGTCCCTTACACTCTAAGTACTTGTGTTCCTTCTACTGGCAGTCCAGAATGCCCTGCTAAATCTCTAGGTTTATCAGTGGGTGCATCCCCAGTCCCTTCGGTCAACATAGCAAACATATCCAAAAGATTCTTCTCTCTTGGGTCCTCACCTTCCTCTCTTTTTTGTTGTTGTTGAATAATCTGGGGAAATAGATACAGACAAGGTGGAGTAGTTAGAGCAGAAACCCTAACCCTATCCCTAAGGTGACTAATTTTGTATTGAAGTATTTTTCACACTTCGAACTACAGATTCATGTTTATGCTTGTGTGCCTTCTCATGAAGTTATAGAGAGAGTGGCCACTGTTCAGGATCTATTTTATTCTTAGGGTCCTTCAGTTCTTTTTGCACATTGGCTATTCTTTCTATGTCAAAGGTACCATGTTCTGGAAAGGAGTTCTTCCCATTTTTATTAGTGAGGCCCACCCACTCAAAATATTTACAGACGCCTTTACCAAATTGTTTCAGCATAATATGGATAGGAGTTCTGTTTGGTGGGGGCTCAATACATTGGGATAGGGTGGCCTTAAATATTTTACTTTTAACTGATTTCGTGGAGGGGGAAGGAAGGTATCCATTGGCCAAATCCTAAGATCACCTTGGGTTTAGCGTTTTGCATTCAGTCAACTCCTCAAGGGGTTTGTGAAGGGGCTTAGGTCCTGGTTCAGAGGGTCTTTTCTCCCACATTTTCATCCTTATAGGGTCTGTGCATCAGGTGCTGGCACGCTTGCCTGTCCACCCCATTTTGGAACTATTCCTAGAGCCCTATCACTCTCAGCCTTTCATTCACATTTATCCATGTTTTCTATTTGCTCGACTACTTCAATCCTACCTGCTCAACCAACTATTTATTTCCCATCATCTCCTACCCAGATTACCTTTATGCATGTTCTTTTAGATCAAACATTTACAATCAGAGAACACCACAGATCATGCAAAGCAAGCAAGCAAGCAAACAGATGTGTAGTGAGCGCAGTTAGACCTTACTTATAATTTTGGTTCATTTAAGTTCATGCTTAAGCCAGTTCAGAAGATCCAGTTCTGAACCATTTTCCCCTACAGTCCTCATAGAGACAATTCTCCTTTACCTCTTATCTGGGGTCTTTGTGTGGTATCCTTACTGTCTCTACACCATAGATCAAAGTAATCTCCCATCTTTGATCGGTGGAATTTTCTTCCCACTGATAATGCACCATTTGATAAAACAAAGCACAATACTTTGGAAAGTCCAATCATCTAACTTGCATTTAATGAACAAAATAACTAGCAGGATGCCAAAGACATCAAATGATAATTTTAATTTCAACTGACCACAGCTCCAACTGAAAATGATGTCAGTTGGAGCATAAAGCTCATTGCAATACAACTTTGATAGTGTATGTACATGTTTGCTCAATAGAAGTCTATTGAAGATATACATGTGATCAAAACGTGTTAATTTTAATGAAACTTATGAATTGGAGCAGAAAGAAAATGTGAGACATCCTTGAAAAGAAAAATGATAGACCAATGGCTTTAATACGTTTCTAAAATCATGCTTCTAGTTGCCAACTTCCAAAATGAGGCTACACTTCTACAATAATAAGCAGGAAATCTGCAAATGTAGAACAATAATAAAATGGCAGTAGAATTTAGCATTTTTGTTATGACGAGCTAACACCTCAGATTAATATTAAAACATTATTTAAAAACTGGTTGTATAACATATCAATATATGATGTGACATATGCACAAGAAGCATCAACGTTAAAGCAATGGGAACACATAATTATCACAACAGCGTGCTACTCCATACATTTTGTACCAAGAGTGAAATCACACTGATGAATATAGAGTTTCATTGTGTGCCCCAATTAGATAGCAACATGCTTTCACAAGCATCTCTTTTGTCAGTGATATGGGTATACATCAATCAATAAGGCAGGATTTGTATAACGCTGCTTATCACCCATGAGGGTATCCACACGCTGGGGGAAGGGGTACTGCTACTGTGGGTCATCAGTCGAACAGAAAAGTTTTTTAGGTTGTGTTTGAATTCTTGTAGAGTACTGGCTGTTTGAAGGAGGAGGGGCGTCCACTCCAGCTCTTTGCAGCCAGGTAGGAGAAGGTGTGAATGACGCTTCTACTTCTGTGGATGTCTGACGGGGTGGTGGAAATTCACTCAGTGGTTAACTGAGACAGGTCTTATGTTGTGCTGGGCCTTGTATGTGTGGATTAGTAATTTGAACGGGCACCATTTGCTGATGGGGAGCAGGTGTAGTGATTTGAGGCGAGGGGTGATGTGGGCTCTTCTAGTTAGGTCAAGTACGAGCCTGGCTGCTGCGTTCTGAATAGCCTGAAGTCTGTTTAGTAGTTGTGATGTGATCTCCACATAGAGAGAATTGCTGTAGTACAGGCGGCTGGTGATGGGGGCCTGGGTAACACTGCGGCTGGTGCTGATGGGGAGCCACTTGAAGATTTTCCAAAGCATGCAGAGAATTAGGAAGCATGATGACGAGACAGCGTTTAACTGCTTCTTCATTGTGAGGTTGCTGTCAAGTATGTTGCCTAGGTTCCTATCGTGCCCTGTGGGTGTGGCTGAGGGCCAAGTTCAGCTGGCCTCCAGGAGTCGTCCCGTAGGGAGGTGTTGCTCCAGAAGATATGTATCTCTATTTTGTTGGTGTTGAGTTTGAGGCACTTGTTCTGCATCCAGCTGGGGATGCTGGTCATGCACCTGTGTAAGTTGGGTGGTGTTTGTGTAGTCTGATAGAGAGGATGAGCTGCGTGCCGTCAGCGTATGATGTGATGTTAATACCTTATGATCTGGCCAGGGTGGCCGGGGGGCCATATACTTGTTGAACAAGGTTGGGCTCAATGAAAAGCCTTGGAGAGTGCCGTAGATGATGTTCTTTGGGCCTGAGGTGTAGGGTGGAAGGTGGAAGCTCTTGGTTATTCTTGTGAGGAAGTGTGCGATCCATTTGAGGAACTTCCCTTGGATCTTCATGTGGTAGCGTCCATGTTGGAATATTTAGTGGGTGCAGGGAGGTCATGGAGGAACAGGACTGGGGTTTTTTCCCTGTCTAGGGGTCAAAGACTAAAAGTGAACTCTTACCACGAGCTGGATGGTGCTTGATTCCCAACTCCACCTCAAGAATACTCTGGGGTCAGTTATTGACACTAAGCCCCCAAGAACTCTATGAGGGGGAAGGGGGAAATTGGATAAAATAATAAAGAAGAGACTGCTCAGGATCTATTCTTCTGCTTCTCTTGTATCTCTCTGTTGAAAAGGTTGAAGCCTTGAAGTCCTAATGCACCAAAAGAAATAAATAGTTACTTCTATCCCTACTCTCTCTCTAAGTCTATTCTTGCTCACAGACTCTGTCTATTCTTACTTAATTCTCCTGAGGCTAGTGCTGCTCTTCTTAGGGTGTTTCTTCGTTGTATCATTAGACCTACTTCCAGAAGATTATACCTGCAAACACACATAGGTTAGATTCTAACTTCTCGAGTTTCTTCTACTCTTTCTTATATCTTATCTGATTCTGCTCTCACCTTTTCTAGAATTTGGCCTTTCTCATATTACAATTCTCCTTCTATTTTCTTTATTGTTTGTTTTGCTTGTTACCCTCTTCTGTTAACCCTTTTTTCTTGTTTTGCCTTTCAGAGTTTTCTTCGTTGTCTCCAACTGAGGTTCTAAACAGTCTGGTAAGTATTATTTGCTCTTCTACACACTTCTCTAGTCTCTTGTCCTTAGAACATAGCTCTAACCAGTCTTTATTTTTCTCAAGCACTATAAACAATACTGGAATGACTTATCTGTGTTTTCCTGTTATCCTTAGTCTTTTTCTCCCACTCTGTAAAGTGAAGATTTTCCGCTTCTTGACTCTCTCGGATTTAGATAGGTGCTTTGTTTCTTCTGGACTTCTTCTCTGGCGAAATCTTGTGGTGCTCACTTTATTTTTTGGGGGAAGGAATAACAGGAGGGGACAAGGAAAAGGGAAAGGATAGTCCGAACTAAATTCAGACAATAAGGGGAAATGCAACGCAATTGGAAGAAAAATAAGGGGGAAACAAGACGGTACTACGATTTACCGTTACCGACTCTCCTAATACCTCAGGTGAAGTGCGCATTCAAAAGGCAGCGCGCGCTTCACCGAAGGATCTACATCTGTGAGGAGATCAAACAACTAGATCGCCAACTCGTCTCGCGAGTCGGCGGCCATCTTGATATTCCGCAGATGGTTTCAGAATCCCCAGCAAGGGCTCCACGTTACATCTTTTGTTCGAAATTGGCAAAACTTAGTCTTCAATACGCACACAACGTGTGTGGCTCCAGATATTGTTGGGAGGCCTGACAGTACCCCCCAACAAAGAAGGTCCTTTAATATTTTGTTTAGTCGGGAACCTTTTGTGAAAAGATTTTACCAGTCGAGGGGCATGAACATCTGAAGCCACCTCCCATGATTGTTCTTCTGGACCATAGCCCTTCCAATCCACCAAGTAATACAACTGTCCATTCTTAATCTTAGAGTCTAAGATTCCTTTTAACTCAAACTCTACTCCAGACTCTAATTGGATGGGTCTTTGTGGTGAATTCTTGCACAACTCTGGCGATGTTTTCTTTAACAGGGAAACATGAAAAACTGGGTGGATCTTCATTTTGATCGGCAATTTCAAACAATAGGTTACTGGATTGATCTGTTTCTCAATTGGATAAGGACCGATGAATCTTGGTAGGAACTTCCTATTCCCTTTCAGTCTTACATTTTTTGTACTTAGCCATACCTCTTCTCCTTCTTTTAAACTGGGACCTTCTCTCCTTCTTTTATCTGCATACGTTTTATATCTTTCTTTAGCTAGCCCTAAATTCTGGGATGCCTCTTCCTGGGTCTTTTTTAAATGGGTAACTAAATCTTGGACTGCTGGAACTGAAATGTCTGTGTTTTTTACAGTAGCATTTGGGTTTCTGCCATAATTCAGATCAAATGGTGAGTAACCTGTGGAGACATTCTTAGAATTATTGTGTGTAAATTCTGCCGCCCACAAATAATCCAACCAATCTCCACTCTGTGTTAATAAGAACAACCTCAAATACTGTTCTAATTCCTGATTAACTCTCTCAGTTTGCCCATCAGTTTCTGGGTGGAAACTGGTGGAGTATCTAGCCTCAATTCCCAATACACTCAAAAAGGCCTTCCAAAAATGGGACAGAAACTGGGAACCCCTGTCTGAGATTATGACCATAGGAATTCCATGTGCCTTGACTATATGTGTACTGAAGTGGTTTGCTAGCTGTTTGGAATTTGGTACCACTTTTAAAGCCAAAAAGTGTGCCATTTTCGTGAATGCGTCTACCACCACCCATATGGTATCATAGCCCTTACTGGAAGGTAAATCCACAATCAAATCCATTGTGATGGTATGCCACGGACCAGGAGGAGTGGGGAGAGGTTGTAACAACCCTTTTGGAACTTGCCATTAAGCATGGGCGAATTTTGCGGATCTCGCGTTCGCGAATTTTGCGGATTTGCGAACTCGCAATCCGCAAAATCCGCGAATTCCCGCGAATTTGCGGATTTTTTTTTTTGTGTTCGCCCGTGTTTCTGCCAGTTCGCGAGGGTTTTTACAATTTCGCAATTTGCGAACTTACCTGTCGGGTCGCAAGTTTTGCGAACTTGTTGTTTCTACGTGTCCAGCCTGTTTGGGACACTCTTCTTCATCACTGCCACTCTCTGTCACCACTGCCACTCTCTGACTACTCATGCCACCCTCTGGCCCACCCATGCCACCCTCTGTTTCATCACCACACCCTCTGGTTGTCCAGTGTACATTATTTTCGGCAAAGCAAAGCACACCTTCCCTGCCTCAAGTGACCTGAATTAATTTGGGGCTGATTAATGTGTCACAGAATATTTTTTTAGCTGGCACCTGCTTCCTTAGTGCGCCCTGATTAGTGATCTTTTGCACTTGCTAAGTGCTTTCATTGTTGCAAAATTAGTTACAACACCTGCCCTGCCCCAACTGACAATAATGAATTAGGGGCTGATTAATGGATTTTAACTTCCAGCCTGGCTCCTGCTTGTCTCCCTTAGCTGTAATTCAGGACCTTTGTGGCATATGTGTAACTATTCTGAGGTTCAGAGCAGGGTCACATAATAGTTGCAACTGGCAACTGAACTCTGGAGGGGCCCCTCAGGAAGCACTACAGGAAATGGCTACTAATGATGAGCCTGAACTTTTGAACCTGGCAAGTAGTTTCAGTTTTGCTAAGATCGTATTTCTGCAATTTAGCACTTATTCGCGGGGCGCGAAGTTGTACTGGGAAGCCGCGAACTCACGCGAACAGTGCGAGCAGTGCGAGCAAAATCCGCTGATCGCGGATTTGCTGATTTTGCGGGAGATTCGCGAATCTCGCGGATTGCGAATTTCCAGAAAATCCGCAAAATCCGCGAGCGAAACGGATTTTCCGCCCATACCTACTTGCCATTCAGACTGTCCCTGAGCGCAGACTTCACATGATTTTACATATTTTTCTATATCTGAGGTCATGCAGGGCCACCAGTAATGTCTTTTTACCAAATCCTTAGTCTTAGCTTCTCCTTTATGACCGGCCAGTGAGTTATCATGGCATTCATAAAGCACCTGATTTTGCAATTCTTTGGTTGGAATATACAATGCTCCTTTGTGGTAAGGCAACTGAAGTTCGATTTTTCTACCTACTTCTTCGTGCACCCATTCTTGCATTTCTTCCGGACTCATAATTTGAGTAATTTGTTCTCCAAAGGTGATCGGTGTAGTAGCTCCGACTATTCTTGAATTAGGTATTATGTTTTGATTTCCTTCTGCTGGTCTTTGGACATCAGTTCCAATCCTTGATAGGGCATCCGCCTTTCCATTTTGTGTTCCTGGCCTGTATGTGATCACAAAATCGTATTCAGCAAAATACAGAGACCAACGCAGTTGTCTTGGTGTTAATGTTTTAGCAGATTTTAAAATTTTCAAATTTCGATGGTCGTGAAAACCGTTACTTGATGTCGGGCCCCCATAAGATAGTGGCGCCACTCTTTAAAGGCGTACTTAATGGCTAGCAATTCTTTTTCAGTAATCATGTAGTTTTGCTCAGCAGGTGTTTACTTTCGTGACCTGTAAGCTACTGGGTGTAGTTGACCAGTTTCTTTATGTCGTTGAGACAACACCCCACCGATTGCTTGGTAGGAAGCATCCGTTTCCACGTAGAATGGTACCGCTGGATCCGCATGTAAAAGTACTGGAGCTTAGGTGAAACTTTCTTTTAATAGCGTGAAGGCTTGTTCAGCTTCTTTAGTCCATTCAAAACGAACACCTTTCCTTAGCAACTTAGTGATAGCAGGATCTTCTTGTAGAAGTCCTCGATGAACCTCCTGTAAAAATTTGCGAAACCAATGAAGCTTTGTACCTCTTTTACACTGGTGGTGGACTTCCAATCTACCACTGCCTGAACCTTGCTTTTATCCATTGTCACTCCGGTTGCGGAAAGAATAAATCCCAGAAAATCCACCTTGAAAACGTTGAAAGCACATTTCTCCAATTTGACAAATAGTCAATTCTCTCTAAGTTTTTGCAAGACCTCTCTCACCTGTTCTTGGTGGTTGCTGGTATCGTCGGAGTAAATCAAAATATCATCAATATAGACAAAGGCGCACTGATCGATATATTCTCTCAGAATATCATTAATGAAATACTGAAAGGCTGCGGGTGCATTGCACAGACCATAGGGCATGACCTGGTATTCAAATAACCCGAATCTGGTCCGGAAGGCGGTTTTCCATTCATCGCCCTCTTTCATCCTAATCAGATGATAGGCTCCCCTCAAATCCAGTTTGGTGTATATTTGTGCATTTTTTTACTTGATCCAGGAAAACTGAAATAAGAGGGAGCGGGTAACAATTTTTCTTTGTGATCTTGTTTATTGCGCAGTAGTCAATACAAGTCCTTAGATCACCCTCTTTCTTCGGTACGAAAAAGAGAGGTGAAGACACCGGGGATTTGGAAGGCCAGATGAAGCCATTTGCCAGATACTTATCTTAGTATTCTTTTAGGTGCTCATATTTTTTTTCGGTTAACGCGTAGACTCGACTGCAAGGCAAATTGGCCAAAGGCTCCAACTCAATCATAAAGTCATAGTCTCGGTGAGGAGGTAGAAGTTCTGCCTCTTTCTCACTGAAAACATCCTCAAAGTCTTGATATTCTGGTGGTATTTCCTGCGAATTGATGATGCACACCGGCCCTCCCATCAAGCATAACGAATGAGCTGGATTACTCTCATGGTTCTTTTGTTTTCTTCCCACACAATTTTCTTTGCAATAATCTGAATTCATTTCTATTGTCCTGGTGCTCCAATCGATTGTAGGGTTGTGTTCTATTAGCCACGATAGTCCTAAAATGAGCTGAAATTGGGGTGCCTCAATTAGATTAAATTGGATAATTTCTTCATGTCCATCATTGGACATCATCTGTAAAGGTTCTGTGTGACTCATGATAGGCCCAGACAACAGATTTGTGCCATCCACTGCTCTCACCGGTTCGCTTTTAGATTTGGCAATAGCTCTTAGTGCAACCTTCACCCCAAACTTGAGGTCACAAAAGTTCCCAGTAGCCCCAGAGTCCACCATCACAGATACATTATTTAGCATTACTTCTCGAAACTTAATTGTCATAGATAGAATCAAATGGGGCGACGAGGACTGGAGCGTATTTGCCAACTGATGGTCTATTGGAGTTGATTCTTGATCTGCATCCACCAGTCCAACTACTGGTGGTGCTGCAAGTTTTCCTTCGGCTTGAACAAGGTCTTCGGCTTCTTTGGGCAGTTTCCCACAAAATGGCCATTTGAACCACAATACATGCACAGATTTCCAGACCTTCTTTTTTCCTTTTCTTCCTTAGTTAATGGGCCTCTTATGGTTCCTATTTGCATTGGTTCGGTACTTGATTGTCCCTCCGTTGTTCTGTTATACTCGGTTCGAGCTCTATCAAAAAGAGTATGGTTGACTTGAATTCTTTTTTTTTTCGCCTTTCCTCTCTCCTTGACGGAAATCAATTTCTAACACTAAGTCTACAAGATCTCTGTTGGTCAGTTAGGTATCTGGGCTAGTACATCTTTCAATTCATCTCGTAATCCAAGATAGAAGACTGCTGCATGTTTACTTTCAGGCCAATTAGTCTCCACCACCAACTTGTTAAATTGCGCTAAATATGCGACTAAATCTCGATTACCTTGTCGTAGTTCTAATAATTCATTGTCCACTGCTTGCGATATTCTTCTTCTGTCGAATATTCAAAGGAATTCTTTCTTAAACTCATCATAGTTTTGTAGGATTGGATCATCTCTGGAAATCAAGGACATCGACCACAAAGCTACGTCACCACTTAAATATGACAGGGCAAACGCCACTCTAGACTGCGCATCAGGGAAAATAGAAGGGCGACACATAAAGTGAAGGGAACATTGTGTTAGGAAAATTTGAGCCTTTTGGGTATCTCCACTAAAACGCTCAGGAGGGGCCAAAGGAATGACTGGGGATAGAGAATGTATAACTTGTGTGGTTGATCTATTTGAACCCTCAGCAGGGGCTCCTAAATTTTCTCCTCCTGCACTAAAAGGTTGTCCCACTCTTTGGGCCAGTTCAGCTGTTTCTTTCCGGGATTTTACTACTTCCTGTCTTAGATTTTAGTTTTCCTCTCTAACGGCTATCAACTTCTTTTGTATGGCCTCTAAAACAGATCCCAAACTTTGTAGATGAATGCCTTCCGCCATCTCGCTCAGGTGCTGTTTATGTACGTGGTCACTTCACTCTGTCAAAGACTAAAAGTGAACACTTACCATGACTTGCACAGGAGCTGGATGGTGCTTGATTCCCAACTCCACCTCAAGAATACTCCGGGGTCAGTTATTGACACTAAGCCCCCAAGAACTCTATGAGGGGGAAGGGGGAAATTGGATAAAATAATAAACAAGAGACTGCTCAGGATCTATTCTTCTGCTTCTCTTGTATCTCTATGTTGAAAAGGTTGAAGCCTTGAAGTCCTAATGCACCAAAAGAAATAAATAATTACTTCTATCCCTACTCTCTCTCTAAGTCTATTCTTGCTCACAGACTCTGTCTATTCTTACTTAATTCTCCTGAGGCTAGTGCTGCTCTTCTTAGGGTGTATCTTTGTTGTATTATTAGACCTACTTCCAGAAGATTACCTGCAAACACACATAGGTTAGATTCTCTCTTCTTGAGTTTCTTCTACTCTTTCTAATATATTATCTGATTCTGCTCTCACCTTTTCTAGAATTTGGCCTTTCTCATATTACAATTCTCCTTCTAATTTCTTGATTGTTTGTTTTGCTTGTTACACTCTTCTTGTTTTGCCTTTCAGAGTTTTCTTCGTTGTCTCCAACTGAGGTTCTAAACTGTCTGGTAAGTATTATTTGCTCTTCTACACACTTCTCTAGTCTGTTGTGTTTAGAACATAGCTCTAAACAGTCTTTATTTTTCACAAGCACTATAAACAATACGGGAATGACTTATCTGTGTTTTCCTGTTATCTTTAGTCTTTTTCTCCAACTCTGTAACGTGAAGATTTTCCGCTTCTTGACTCTCTTGGATTTACATAGGTGCTTTGTTTCCTCTGGACTTCTTCTCTGGCGAAATTTTGTGGTGCTCACTTTATTTTTTAGGGGAAGGAATAAGAGGAGGGGACAAGGAAAAGGGAAAGGATAGTCCGAACTGAATTCGGACAATAAGGGGAAACGCGACACAATCGGAAAAAAATAAGGGGGAAACAAGACGGGACTACGATTTACTGTTACCGACTCTCCTAATACCTTAGGTGAAGTGCGCATTCAAAAGGCAGCGCGTTCTTCACCTGAAGATCTGCAGCTGTGAGGAGATCGAACAACTAGACCGTCAACTCGTCTCGCGAGTCAGCGGCCATCTTGAGATTCCGCAGATGGTTTCTGAATCTCCAGCAAGGGCTCAGCGTTACATCATTTGTTTGAAATCGGCAAACCTTAGTCTTCAATACGCACAAAACATGTGTGGCTCCAGAAGTATTGTTGGGAGGCCTGACACTAGGAGAGACCTGACATCATAGGTGGCTGCGATTAGGGAAGTTTATGTGCTGTGATTTGAGCAGAAACCAGATTGGGATGGGTCCTGAAGGTTGTTGTTCTCTAGGTGGTTAGTGAGTTGGTGGTTTATTCCTTTCTCCAAATCGTTAGCTGGGATAGGAAGCTGGGAGATGGGCAGGTAGTTTTTAATTTCTTTCAGGTCTGCATTGGGTTTTTTGAGGAGAGGTTTGACTTTCACAAGTTTCTGGGAAGGAGAAAGAGTTGATGGGTTAGGTAAGGATTGTGGTGAATTCCTTGCTGATGGTGCTACTCCCCAGGTTGAACATGTGGTAGAACAGGGGTCTCTGGATGCTCCTGATTCGATGGAGCCCATGCTAGTGGTGGTGGTTTGCATGGAGAGTAGGTCCAATGTAGTTATTTTTGCTTTTGTTGGTGGTCAAAGTGTTTGTAGATGGTGGCAATTTTGCTGTAGAAGAAGTCTGTGAGGGTGTCGCAGAGTTCCTGAGAGGGGGTGAAGGTGTTCTCTGTTATTGCAGGGTTGGAGAACTCTTTGATGATGCTCCTTGCTGTAGTTGGAGCTGGCGTCAAGATCAGTAGTCAGGGCATTTTTCTCTGCATTTTGTAGGTGTTGGTGGTATTCGTTGAGAGCTAGTTTAAAGTTGGCTCTGTCTTTGAGTGTTTTGCTGGTGCACCAGACCCTGCTGAGTCGTTTGCAGTTGCGTTTGGGGGATTTAAGTTCTAGAGTGAAACAGCTGGAGTGTTTGGAGGGTCTGCCTGGTTTGGTGGGTTGTAGGAGTGCAACTATGTCGGCACATTCAGTAATCCATGTTTTGAAGTTTTCGATGGCCACCACATGGTTAAAGGTGGTGTCTGGGGGGGAGCTGCTGAGGGCGTTTTTCCTCTGGTTTTCGTTTACTTTGATCCAGCTCTTTTGGGGGGTGCTGAATTGGTTGCTGGGGATGTTGATGGTGATTGTTATATAGAAGTGGACAATCAAGTGTTTGTATGAGGTAATTTCGGAGGTGTGGCTGTTCCTGATTTGGTCGCTGGTTGAAATGTAGGGTCCAGTGTATGCTCAGCGATGTGCATGGGGTTAATGACTAGTTGCAAGAGGCCAAGGATGTTCATGCTGTCAAGGAGGTTGGTTGTGTTGGCGTTGTTGGGGTAATTGAGGTGAAAGTCAGGTCACTGAGGAAGATGACGTCTTTCAGGATGATGGCCAGAGGGGCGATGAACTCGGGAGTGGCCTTGCAAATAGGAGGACATGGACTTGGGGGTCTGTAGGCGAGTATGCCTCTGACTGTTGTTTTGATAGTTGAGGTGTTCCATGATAGGGGTAGTGCTGTCAGGGGTGACTATGCAGCTGAGGGATTCTTTGTGGATGATGGCTATTCCTCTGATATAGAAATATGACTATTCCAGTGACATGGGGATAAATTACACATGCAGTTGAACTTCGCCAATCAGGCCCATGTTGATAATATTGCAAGTCTATTTTTTCAAGGACCATATCTGAAAAAAGCTTTGAGAACAGTTTTCAAGCTATTTTTTATGTTTGTGACATTTATTTAATGTTGCATTAAAATGCATACTTTGGTTATGGAGCCAAAGAGAGCCTATTGTATGTTAAAATTACTGATATTGCAGCACACCTGCATTAACATATAACGTTATATGCCAATTAACAGTGTTCAAAAAGATTTAATCAGCAGAACAATGGATTGTAAAACTAGGGATTAAAATGGCATTCAAAGTATTTCAATTAATCACACAGTAGGACATGCACTATTAACATAGTGATTAATAATATATTTTACTCAATCAGAGATCTAGGAGAGCGTTCTATAAAAAGAAAATGAATTGCCGTTTTGCTACTATTTCTTGTACCCCATGCACATATTTACACAATTCTGAAATAACTGGAAGCCTGTAAGTTTAAATGGTTTCTGAACACACGGCTTGTTTTAGCATGTAAATATTATGATTCATGAAATATTGGCTTATTTTCTATTCCAATATGCATAGATTTTTTTTTAATATATTTTGTGTCCTTGATGCACGGTTATATTTCCAACCATGGCTTTGTGGTAACTCTCTCCCTGGGAAACTGCAGATCATTGCTCTAGTTCTCTCTGGTTTTGCGCTGTCACATTCAATTTAATCTTCTGCATTATAATGGCATACCAGCAAACAGCCGTTGGCCATACTCCTCTCTGCTTTGACACCAGAAGTGTGCATGGTTTGAGTAATGTTGGGTGCTAGCCACCACATACAAGTTTTTACTGTTCTGTAATAATCAGAGAGTAGAAGCTTTCAGAGGCAAAAACCACTTTAGACAATCACATACTCCAAAGCCCTAAGCAAAGGATCCTGAATGAGAGCTGATAAATACCTCCTTTTTAGGTTTCGCCTTCAGTGGATGCACTGTCAACAAAATCTATTGTTCTTTAGAAAAATATATTAGGAGGGTCTTATAGCCCACCCATTACTTTCCTTTACTTACCATTCGCTAGCTCCTAATTCACTCTTGTTTCTTTACATACACCTCCTTTTCACCTCCTGCTTCCTTCTAGACTTTGAGTCTTCATCACTGCCATGGAGCATGGACCAAGTACAGCTTCCTGTGGCCAATGTCCTTCCACTAGCCTCAGGCTCCTGCAGGATCGTGTTATGTTCGTATATGCACTTTTATTGAGTGCATGTCTAAAAGAAACTCTCCTGCATCCCGTCCATGTTTCCCCCACCACCCTTGCCCTCCTCTGTTTTTCACAGCGCAGGCTGCTATGCAACAAGGCCTAAAGAAAACAAAATCACTATGATGTGGTGAACACTGGCCAATTCTTGTTTCCTTCCGAGATGATCTCCTTTGTATGTAATAGAATTAATATAATTGTTAATTAGCACAATAGGTCAAGAATAGCAAACCACAGAGAGAAGTTTGGTGGCCAAAACTCTATCTATTTTGCTTGTGGATTATGGGGGTCCAGTCATGCGCTCCTTAAAAAGGATGCCATACTCCTATTACAAAAGCAGTGGCTGAAGGTGGCATGGTCCATCGTAGGGTTGCTTCTTGCCTGTGTCAAATGACCATTTGCAATAAGGACAGGCTCTTTAGCAACTAGGCATTCCGTCTCCCTACTTTGATTCTCATTGCGCTATTGCTGGAATCTGATGCCGCTGTACGAGGGGCTGAAATCTGAGTCTGACTTGTATCCCCACACCAAATATCCAGCAATCGAAAGATTTCTCCCAGGAATGGGGAATGACTACACAGACCTTGAGAAAACCGGTCCTTTTCCCCATTCATGAAGGGACCCCCTTACATTTTGCATCTGCTCAGAACTGGTGGAAAGTGTTACTGTAATACTGTAACTGCTAATGAGGGGTATGGGGTGGGGTGAGGGCACAAAGGTAAGATCAGCCTGTCCATGTGAGAGAGCATTTTCATGTCCCCCCCCATACTGCTGGAGGAGTTGGATGGGGCTCTGCTAGTACTCCAAAGAAGGATGAACATTTGTTTTTCTTTTAACTAAAAATATTCTCCTGACAAAAACCTTCAAAGACATTTGAATACGACAGGACAGTAGTTGAGTGAACCCTGTAATGTCCTGTGGGACACGTTCTAGTGTTCCTCAGGAAGCTAGACTTCCAGCCACTCCCTTGAGGGCTGGACACACTGCACCCCCACACCCATCCATCACGGGTGTCACGAATGATGGGACCCCGCTAATAAAAGGGCCCGGGTGCACGTGCTCGAGGCCAATTACAGTTCATTACTACCCTGTGTCTGCGTCAGTCATTTGCCACCATGTGGGCCTGAGGCCCAACACCACAAGCCCTTGTGAGAGGTGCACACGGTCACTAGTATCCTTGAGTAATATATGACACGATTGTTATGAATGTCCAGCAATTCTCATAATATCGATTTTGGAAATAACTCTTGTACCCTCCTTATGATGCAAACAGGATTTGATTGATTGTTTTTCGGCCTCTATCAAGTGAGGCTATGCGTTGCGTACCCTGTACCCCACTAAAATGCATGGGAACTACTCCTTGCATCGCTCTAGGGCCCACCGATGACACGCAGGTTTAGGGAGACTACATCTCCCATTATTTCAGGGCCCATTTTAAAGAACACATGCACCAGCCCCTAATGGTCACATTCAGACGTGCCGTGCTGTTGAGATTTCAGCATTTTCTCTAGTGCTTATACAAACAGTGGCATTAGCATTGCACGTTGGGAGTAACACAACTGCGTGCATTTATTGTTAAGTGGGGCCTGTACCCCCCTTAATTGGCCACTAGCTTGTGAGACCAGTTAAAGCTGGTTGGGTCACGCAGACATAAAAGTTCACCCTAGACTGCCAGAAGCCAGGGAGAGCAGAGCCAAGTAGGTGACAAAGAGGCTAGGGACCCTTGACGAAGTAAGTGCCTTTGTATGCTGATTATTGACTTATTTGCTCAATAATAGTAACAGTTCTGAGTACAAATTGTTTTTTTCTTTGTAACCTAATTTGGCTATAAACATGACAAAAATATTTACTTGCGTTTTTTACGGTTTGACTACACTGTCACCTCTTTTAGCCCCCCATGGGGTGAGTGAAGAAAAGTATGCAATTAATTATCTCAGATGGTTATTCTTGAATAGCTGTTTGTGTGTATCCCAAAGGCCCTAGTTGGAGTTCTGT
Organism: Lissotriton vulgaris; assembly: GCF_964263255.1. Taxonomy (NCBI): domain Eukaryota; kingdom Metazoa; phylum Chordata; class Amphibia; order Caudata; family Salamandridae; genus Lissotriton; species Lissotriton vulgaris. Next base: position 1,715,069,263 of record NC_141685.1, on the reverse strand, counting down.
GATCGATGGTCTGTGTAGATCATGAGCACTGCAGTCTACAGTCACAAAAATCTTTCAACTGTATGAGGGTTGTCAATCCTGATACAAGTATGAGGTGAGACTGAGCTGCACTGCAATGTTGTGACTCACATGACATTGCGTTACACACCATCTTGAGATGCATGATTGAGTCGAGTCGACATCAATGAGTAACAATGATTGCTCACAATGTGTAGCATGTGATTAGGCACACACAATGGGTACATGCATATGTTATATATGAGACGCTACATAGTGGAACCATTTTCTCATGCCACGTTCTTTGTACTCACAGGAAAAACCTAAAGTGGAAAGCATTACACTGCCTGTGCATGCTTTGAGTAAATCTGAATGCAGCACAAGACCGCGTAAATACACCACTGAGGGATTGCGAAAAATACAAACCCACCTCGACAAAAGCCCAGGAGCATTTTCAGGCCGTTAGTGTAGGGCGGCAACATGTTGGTGTAATTAGTGAATTTAGAATCTTGGGAACATTATGTCTTAAAACCCTGATCGTATTATATACCTTTAATCTTTTCCATCCACCCCACTAATAAAGGGATACCTTGGGAGTGGATGAGGACTTTTTATCTTTAAATTACACACCTTATTTAACATTTTACAAAAGAGCTGCCTGGAATGTGGTTGAGTTCATCCTGTCCTTTAGGAGTTAGGGTGACCCAATGATGAAGCATGCCACTATTTGAGTGGGTGAGGGTAATTAAATAAAAGGGATTTTTTTTCCTTTCCCATTTCCTTAGAACTGGGTCGTATGTGTTGCACATAACTTCTTGTTCCTGTTTTAATGGTGCCTTTGCTCCTGAGGGATACCCTAGGATACCCTAGTGTTAGGATTTGGATGTGGCCCAGGCGGTGCTGTTGCGCACAATCCATACCCCCTCAGCACTGCTGAGGTCTGATGGCGCCGGGTAAGACGTTTATGAACCCTGTAATTCCAGTCCCAGAGATGCTTGTAATTGAAGATGGCAGAATTCCATCTGGAATTATTGAGATCTTTCACATACAGAGAGTTTTTATAATCTTGGGTGTGGTTAAAGGTTTTTGTCAATGCAAAACCTGTCCCATCAACATCAATTTACTTACTTCTGTATTCCAACCACAAGTAAGTAAGTATGGAGTAGGAATAGGGTAGGAGTATGTGGCAAGGGAAATGTAGTCAGAATAAAATTACGTGTGAGATTATCCCTCATTGTCAATGTGGTGTTCACAGGAGCTCTAATGAAGGCATATCGGGTTACATCTTGTTTTGGTTTCTGCACTACAACTCTCTCAATATGACCACGGTTTATCAAGTTCCATCAAGGACCAATCTCAGATGATATGCAACTCTGTCGCACTTTAGTACATTAAAAAATCTGGAAGTGCCACTCCTCCAGTGAGTTTATGTTGGCATAATAGTCTGTGTGCTAATCTGTCTCAATTACTTTTACATATGAATTTTAGAGAAATTCTTATAGTTTCCACAATATTCCTTACAAATCCTGATGGGGGCAAGTAAAAGGCAGAGGAAAAAGGATTCCAAAATATTTGGGTAGTTGTACTTATCGAAATCAAGGGATTTGTGGTGAGGAACTCGCTTTGTCTGATAGAGTATCATGCAAATTGAAATTTTGTACAGATGCAAGTGCCTGCACTGCTTTTGGGAGTACAATTAGGTTTAAGATCTTCAATTTTTAAAGATTTATCTTAAGGCCTGCCATAGTTTGATGATATGCATGCTGAAGTTGGAGGTGTGGGATGAACGTCCTTGACATTGTTAATGTTAGCAGGATGTTGTCAGCAAAGGCACCAAAAACATTGCCCCTTACAGTCTTTTAGACCTAATGTGTGCTTGCAATAATCTCAATTCTGAGAGAAAAAAGCAGCAGGGAGAAGAGACACCGGTAACGCATGCCCCTTCACAAAGAAAATTGACTTAATGGGTTAACTTAAAGAAACTCTCGAAGTGGGAGCATCATATACATGCTGTCACCATGGATGTGAAGGTATGTCCAATTCAGTCCAGTTCATATTTTTGATGCAACTTCATTGGGCCACTTGGTTCAGTAAACAGCTTTATGTATCCTATTAACCCTCTCAGGTCAAACCCATGCGGTGGTGAAGTCAAGGTCTGCAGCCCAGAAACAGTGGTGCTGAAACTAGGGGTGAGGGAGGTGCTGCAATAGCCCCCATAAATAATAAAAGACTTTAGGAAGAGAATCAACAATAAAGTGGCCATTCAAATATTTCTTTTTCTGGCAGCATTTGTCTTTTTTTTCAAGGACCGGCTGTCACATATGCACTATGCCATTGATTCCTAACCTATGGTCTGCGGACTCCCAAGGGTCCTCAAAACCTAATCACAGGCCCAGTGACTGAAAACAAATTGAAATTTAAGTGAAATTAGCAGATTAATAAAGTACATAGCACAATTGAAAATTGAATATTTTTAACCTGCACTGTAAATGTTTAGGAATTTCAAATTGGAATACATAAATTAAGTTTGTATCCGTATCTTGATTTGTGGGAACAGCGGACGAACAGCAAACAGAATTTAGTATGGGTAGTTGGTGGCCTCAACTGATACAACAAGAGATGCAGCAGGGGAGAAAAGCCAGTAATATGCTAGATTCAAGCATAGTGCTTCTCTTTCAGAAATTAAAAATTAAGTCTCCAACTTTTCCAATAAAATTTACAATTATTTCACATTTTGTTTGTGAATTAATCGAACTATTCCATAATTTGTGAATTTGTTTAAAGTACACTTGTTTATGTATTTTTATGTAATGTTGTGGGGTTCAAATCATGGAAATTGCTTAGGAGGGCGTCCTCAGTTTCTACTAGTGATTCACTGGGGGCTCCACACAAGTAAAAAGGTTAGGAAATGCTTTGCCTTTTGTGAGGTTAAGGTTATGACCAGCAACCCATTCTAAAAATTGTTCCATCAACACTGCCCAGGACAGGGGCATGGTATCCTTTCATAATCATCTATGGCTGCCCTGGTTATGGGTCACAAGTTTCAGCTAATGCTGCCCAGAATGGGTCTACAACAGAGAACCCTTATCCAACCTATTTCCGGGGGTCCGTAGGGAAACCTACAGAGCAGCAGATCCAGTGAAGGATTTCTACTAGTGTGTGCACCCCTGTAGGGTGCAGTATTTAAAGCTGGCCCCAGCACTGGACCTGCTACACTTTCCTGTGGGGGACAGTAGTTGTAATGCGGCCAGAGTCAGATGCAAGCACAGTAAATCTTAACCGTTACTTCTAACGTGCGATTGTTACAAAAAGTAAAATGTTTACTTTTTACATATAATGCAAAGTAGTGTTTTAATAAAAGATAGGGAGTAATAGTTTGATATGGTTTGCTATTAAGTAAGGGTGGGCGAAATTAGCGTAATCGCGTTACGCAAATCTGCGAAACAGTAAAAAATCTCCGCGAACAAGCAGAAATTCCTCGAACACGCGGAATTCCTTGTTCCTGATGCTTTTTTCCTGTTCGCAATTGCTGTTTGCGTGCTCGGGGGGAAATATCTCACAAGCAAAAACTTTTGCGAAGTCGCAGAACGCAGAATTTTGGGCAATTTTGCGTTCTACGTGGAACGCGAAATTACCCAAATTCCACAAGCGGAACGGAATTTACCGCCCAGGCCTACTATTATGTACATTTCTAAGAAACATGTTCCGTTAGTGGTCGGACCTGACACGTGCGCAAGCCATAACAAGGTAATGACTGTGAATTGAAGGATTGCTTTGAACGTGATGACTAAATGCTTCTGTGACTCAATTCTAAAGCAACCCTGATAGTGTTTCGAATGAATATCTATGTAATGACAGCATCAAGCGAATGCAACATTATCGTTTGCTATAACATATTTCCATAACTGGTACATAATGTTATCTGCCTGAATGTGCTAATCACTTCTTTCGCTTCACAACTCGGTGCAGTTTAATATGACAAAGCAGCTGTGTGTGCAGCCTCTAATGAAACTCGTGTCATAGGAATCCACTGAAGTCTCTTCGGCGATGAAAGTCAAGCTTTTGAATCCGACATTTCTTTGTGACAAACACATAATGTCAGTCTCCCTGGCTCATTTGTCTGTGCAGTTCCACTTTATCAGGCTGGAGTAAAGAGAACTGATGTGCCTGGGTAGATAAAGTTAATGGAAATGCAGTGCGCATTCAACTTACACTACTGCACTGTGATATATTGTGCACTCCCCAAAAGGCCACTGTAACAGTGGCTGGATTTTTTGCTTTATTTTACTCATTGAAAGACTTACTTTCGACTGAACTGGTCAGAAGCACTCGAATAAACAAATCGTTGTGCATGTCTGAGAATTCAAAAATAACACGAGATAGTAGCTGTAACCAAGTCCTTCTGTCTCACATCTCGAATGACCTATTTTACATAAAGTACTTGGTAAGCCTCCGTCAGCCATTGAGCTTATTATTTGAGAAGAAAAAAAAATATTTGGAACTATTAGGAACATTAGGAAAAATATTCGCTCATTGCCACTTGGCAAATAGATTGAAGACAACTCAGCGGACTACTAGATTTACTGGAGACATCTTTGTGCAGATTTAGGGTCTTGTGTTCAAATCCTACAGGCCCACTCCACCTAGCGTCAAAAAAGTGCAAATGCGATTAGTTATAATAAGACGGGTACTAGGTGCTCAATTAGCTAAAGCAACAACTCTGTCATTGGCTGTTGTGTCCTCAAGATATTGGATACTGTGTATTGAGCAGGGCGGTGGTGTCAGTGCACAGATTTGACTCAAATATTGTTGCACTGAGACTGATCATTGATCAGCGTTCACACAACTTCTGAAAATGAGGGCTGGCAGAATACACATGTGGTTCTGTCCTACATCCTCCTCCTCTTACTTTGCTGTCCCTGCTGAGGGATGGGGTGATATATGGGACTGAGCACCTGGGTATTGATCTGCAGGATCATGTGGTTTCTATTCTAGTGGCAAGAATGGCCTCTCGTTTAATCGCCTGTGACCTTCCAGTGAGCAGGCTTTAGATTTGCTTAACACAGGCAAGGTGTATGGTGCTGCTTTTGAGGGGGATGTGTGGTTCTCCAGTAAATCATATGAGTCCATGTCATTTTATCCCCTTGCAAAGAATGCGATGTACATCAAATGGATTTTTATTGTAACTTTCCTTTTCAATAAAAGTACTCTAGGAAAGGCAAAGCTTACCTTTGTTATGTTATGTTATGTTATTGTTCTGTTATTTCAACTTGTTAAGCGCGCAAATATCCTGAGGTGAGTTGGCGCTGAAGTTAAATGTAAGCACAACTGGATCATTAACCTAACTCTGGTAAAAACAGGGTTTAAGACTCTTGCTAAAAGATGATAATGATTTTACTGACCTAATATGCATAGGCACAGAATTCCAGAGTTTATCAGTTCCATAACTAATGCATCGTCCACTCCAATTGGAGGTGTGAAGCCTGGGGACACACATGAACCTGGCATCAGTGGAGCGAAGCTGTCTGCATGGTTGGTACCACTTAAAAATATTTTTTAAGAAAGTGGGTCCTGCATTGTTCAAAGCTTTATGCTCCAAGCACAAGGTTTTGAACATGACGTGGCTTGCTACCAGGAGCCAGTGAAGCTTCGAATTTCTTTGAAGACTGATTATTATTTGGGCAGATTCAGTAGGATTCTTGCAGCTGCATTTTGTATCATCTGCAACTTTTTTAGATGTTGACATTGCATGTTCTGATACAAACTGTTGCAGTAATCCAACTTTGATAATACAAGTGCAGTCACAACCGTCCCCCTGTAGTCAATTGGTATATAAGGAAGGGTTGGACGCGTCCAAATTAGGTTTTTTTATTAACGGGAGGACAGATGTGTCCTCCCATAGGGTAGGAAAAACTCCAGATTTAAACATGGCATTAAAAATTTCTGCCAGATTTGTACATACTTTGCTGGCTATACTTCTCAGAACTGAGGGGGGACAGGGATCCGTTGGGGATCCTGATTTAGCTCCACTGATGAACTTTTCTACCTGCTCACTTGATATCGGGGTGAAACATGAAAACATATTTTGCCTGGGCTAATATTAAGTGGTTCCTCACTTGGCTCATAACAGGTAGTGACCTCAAATTTTTCATTGATTTTATTAACTTTGTACCTAAATGTGTTGGCGATGATGTCACAGAAGCTTTGACTGTTTTCTTTACTGGTTTTATTAGTAAAGGAAGTACGTTTATTGACTACCCGAAACAGTTCTTTATATGAGTTCTTCACTCTTTCTCTCTGCCTAGAATAGAAGGTCCATTTTTCATTAATAAGCACTGTTAAAGCCAATTTATAGTTTCCTTTTTCCAATTCATCATATTGCGCTCTGCAGCGTATTTTAGTCTTATGCAGTTTTGTTTTTTTAGTCTCAGAAAACGAGGGCGCAGAGGGCAATTTACGATTACCTGAGGCCTCGTTCAGCCACTCTGTGTATTCTCTAGCTGCTAACTCTGGATTCACACTGATCATGGGTTGGAAATGCTCAAGCTGAACAGAAGGTTGCCAGAATCAATCTTATTCAATGCTTTATAAACAGTTTGATGTGACCTGGAATATACCACAATGGGCACTTCAGGAGATTTATGATCAAACAAAATAATAGAGTGGTCTGTCCAAGCTAAAGGATGGACCTATTTTACTGTAAAAGCTGGTTCTGAGGTAAAAATACAATCAGGTGTATGCCCTGCCTCATGAATGGGTTTGTGCACCATTTGTGCTAGTCCTAGTGTCCCTACAATATCTAAAAGGGCTGCTGTGTCGTTATCTGACTCAGCTTCTGAATGAAAATTAAAATCCCCCAGGATTGTACATTTATTTGAGATTAACACAGATTCTAAGAGTGCATGGATATTACTAATGAAGTTACTTCTTCAACCTGAGGTGCGGTACAAAAGAATGCCTCTAAAAGTTTTTTTCAAATTAATTTCTAAGGCAAAATGAAGAGTTTCACAGTGAGGACTGAAGGGTGAGATGAAGGTTGCTCCATGTTTTTTTTTAAATAAATGATGGCCAGCGCTCCTCTCCACCGTCTTTCCAATCTGAAAGTTAGAAATCCAGGAGGTGCAGCTGTCATGATGTCCGGGTCTGACACTGCGTCGGCCCAGGTTTCGGTTAGGAAAAACAAGTTACATTTTTAATTTGAGATAAGCTCTGCTTTTTCGTATTTATGTGTAGCTAAGGATCTAACATTAATAAGACCACAGCAAAGGTCTACCAACTCTAAAAGTCCTGGCAGGTTTTCGTTTCGTCTCACATTTGAGGGCCGACAAGCCCTTACCATCTGCTCTTCTGGGAGTTGAAAACCACAGATACAGCTTTGACGCTGTTGCGGATTTTCACCATCAAAACTAAAGTGGCAGAAATTGGAGCTAGGAGTGTTAGGAATGAGTTCTAAAAGTTCCTTACATAAATACCTCATGAAGTCTTTCCCATCCAAAAGAGGGTTCCTGTGGCTAAGCCCGTGGTAGTCAGGGATGGGCGCAGACAGGCTTGCCTTTTGTGTGCGTCCACCTTAAACGTCCCTCCATAAAGGAGGCGTGACCATACACAGCCAAAGAGCGCAAACAGTTAAAAAAAAGGTGGGGGGGGCAAATAATAAGTGCAAAATGGGGGACCAGCTACCCTGCGGGCCCCCACAGGCTTGCCTGTGATAGAGCCAGTGCTGGGAAAGTAACAACAAGCTAAAAGAGAAATGCTAAGGAAAGCATGAAATTATTTAAAATAGGGACTTGCTCCCTTCTAAGATGGCAACCGCTGATACCTACGGGAGCCAGGCATCTCCCGAAATAGTTTGTTGTTGCCTACAAGTAAAAGAAAGGCTGGCCAGTGATCCGATATGCTAACATAGAGTTACGCAGACACGTTAAAGTCCCCCTTAAATGTCCCTACTTTAATATGATCAAACCAAAGCGTTACAACAGGTGATGCAATTTCCCTACATTTTCGTTTGTTCAAGGTATAGTTTGATTAGTAAAATTGTTTGTCTACGAAAATGTTATGGTCATTTCAATTGAAAATGCGTTTTTTCTAATGGTAGTGCGCTGACATACCATGCATACTCCGCTTTACGCCACTCCCCTCTACTTGGCATCACTCCAAACCACTGCACTATACTCTGCACCACTCCACATTGCACCACTCCATGCCAATGCACTCTGCACCACTGAACTCTATGACACAGCACTCTATGCCACTTCAAGCTATGCCTCTCTACTCTACCATGTACCGCTCTACTTTATGCCAATGCACTCTTTACACCACTACACTCTACACCATTCCAGTTGAGGCCACACCAATCTGCACAACTCACTCTATGCCACTGTGCTCTACACCACTTTGCAACACTGCACTCTGCACCACTGCACTCTATGCCAATACACTCTATGCCAATGCACTTTACTCTGTAACACTCAACTCTATGCTCCTGCACTCTACTTCTTTATAAAATAATAAGGCTTTCAGTCTGCTTAAAGCATGATTGTTCACACTTGAAATTTTTATCGAAGGCCAAATTGTTGCATTCCTAACTGTACAGGCAGGTGAAAACAGTATTTGTGTACAACAGGTAACGGCACGAGAAACCATGACCAAATGCGGTATGGCCATGTCTGAACTGGGGGGGTGTGGAGTGCAAAAAACGATGGATTTAGGCCCAGATCTCTGTACTGGGGTGAATGTATGACATTGTTCTGCATTCTGTCCATCAACTGTGGTTTTTTGCAATTGTCACCCCGAGTGGGATGGGTATGCTCAGACGTGAGTCCCATGCTCTCCACACCGCTGGATTCAAACAAGCCGGGCTGAAGACGGCTGGAATGCCAGAAACCGGTCCTCGGAAGCTTGCTTCTGGTCCAGGGAAGGCATGGCTTGGCAGTTCGGGCTGGACTGTTGCCATGAGGCACAGGGTCAGACTGATTTGCATATGGCCATGTCTGATCTGGGGTGGTGTGGAGTGCAAAAAAACGATGGATTTAGGCCCAGATCTCTGTAATGGGGTGAATGTATGACATTGTTCTGCATTCTGTCCATCAACTGTGGTTTTTGCAGGATTAATCCTGCAGCAGCCTTGACTATTCAACATCAAAAAACTCTCACTAGAGAGCAATCTGCATGCCATATGAATCACAGCAGCCAGGAACCTTTCAGTTAACATGGCTAGTATGCCTTGAATGCATTAAATGTTGTGTGGAGTGTAACCTCCCTGCAAACTAGAGAATAGTCTAAAGTTGTCTTGCAGTCCGTGCAGCTAAGAAAAACCTCATTTGCACCATTTCTACCATGATAAGTGAAAAGTAGGATCCAAGCCTCATATACAAACCCTTCTCCTAGCACTCCAAATCTGTCTACCTGATGAGGTGGCAAGCAGTATTTGATGTGAAACGTTGAATTTGGCAGGGAAATAAATCTGTGCATTATTTAATCTGTGCTTGGTACCTGCTCTCCAGCTCTCCAACCCTAGCGCCGGAAACAACGACATCACCCCCTCACAAGACCTCTGCGACTCTCTTGCCTCGTTCTTCCATCGCAAGATCGCCGACATACACAACAGCTTTGGCGCACCAACCACACACCCAACCGTCGTACCAACGCCACCCACCACCACCCTCTGCAACTGGTCCCCGGTCAGCACCGAAGACACCACCCGCACGATGAACACCATCCTCTCCGGATCACCAACCGACCCCTGCCCCCACCACATCTTCAACAAGGCCGACGCCATCATCGCACCCCAACTACGGGACATCATCAACACATCCTTCCACACCGCCACCTTCGCGGAGAGCTGGAAGCATGCCGAGCTCAGCGCCCTCCTGAAGAAACCTACAGCGGACCCCACCGACCTCAAGAACTTCCGCCCCATCTCACTCCTCCCTTTTCCTGCCAAAGTCATCGAGAAGACCGTCAACAGACAGCTCGCCGCCGTCCTCAAGACAAATGGATCCCTCGACCCCTCGCAGTCCGGTTTCTGAGCCAACCACAGCACCGAGACCGCCCTGATCGCAGCCACCGATGACACCAGATCCCTGCTCGACAACGGGGAAACAGCAGCCCTCATCCTCCAGGACCTCTCCGGAGCGTTCGACACTGTCTGGCACCGCACCCTAGTACAGCGCCTCAACAACATCGGAATCCAAGAGAAGGCACTGGAGTGGATCATCTCGTTCCTCACAGAAGAAGCCAGAGAGTCCGCCTCCCCCGTTCAGATCCGAGGCCACCGAAGTCATTTGCGGTGTTCCACAAGGATCTTCTCTCAGCCCAACCCTCTTCAACGTCTACATGAGCCCCCTCGCAGCCATCGCACGCCAACACAACCTCAACATCATCTCCTACGCCGACGACACCAAGCTGATCCTCCCCTCACCAACGACCCCGCCACCGCCAGAACCAGCCTACACGAAGGAATGAAAGACGTCGCCGAGTGGATGAAGAATAGCCGCCTGAAACTGAACTCAGACAAGATGGAAGACCTCATCCTGGGATCATCGCCCTCCGCCTGGGACGACTCCTGGTGGCCCCCTTCCCTGGGCCCCACTCCCAAGCCAACGGACCACGCACGCAACCTGGGCTTCATCCTGGACTCCTCCCTCTCGATGACCAGACAAGTCAACGCCGTCTCCTCATCGTGCTTCAACACCATGCGTATGCTCCGTAAGATCTTCAGATGGATCCCCACAGAGACCAGGAAGACCGTCACCCAGGCACTCGTCACCAGCCGACTGGACTACGGGAACACCCTCTACGCCGGAACCGCAGCCAAACTTCAGAAAAGACTCCAACGCATCCAGAACGCCTCCGCACGACTCATCCTGGACATCCCCTGACACAGCCACATCTCCGGCCACCAGAGAGACCTAGACTGGCTCCCCATCAGCAAGAGGATCACGTTCAGGCTCCTCACCCACGCACACAAGGCGCTTCACGACCTGGGCCCCAAGTACCTCAACGACCGCCTGACCTTCTATACGCCCACCCGCCAGTTACGATCAACAAGCCTCGCCCTCGCCGCCGTACCAGGCATCCGCAGAGCCACCGCCGGAGGAAGATCCTTCTCCTACCTGGCAGCCAAAACTTGGAACTCCCTCCCCATCCACCTTCGACTGACCCAGAACCATCTCTCCTTCAGGAAACAACTCAAGACCTAGCTGTTCGAGCAGTAACGCACCCCTCTCCCCCAGCGCCTTGAGACCCTTCCGGTTGAGTAGCGCGCTATACAAATGTCATGATTGATTGATTGATTGTACAACAGTAAATGATAATCTTTCAAAGTTTTCCATGTGTAACATAGTGTTTATCTTGTCTTTCTTAGCCATAATGGTCAGTTCTTTTGGTAAGTTGCAGGGTTAAAACAAACTAGTGGCATTTAGGTGTTTCTATTTAAAGTGACCTGTGTGTAGTGTCTGTACAGTCTACCTCAGTAGCATAATAGACATAAGCTGTGTTTGCCCATGTTGCAAAGAGGACATATCATTCAGTATGATGTCAATAGCAGACAACACAATGTTGTCTAGTGAATATATCCTAGTGGATAAAGTAGTCATACCATTGTCAACTATTGCTGGAGACTTTTCTAAATTTGCTCTTTCAATTTCATGACGTCTCCCAGCAGTATCCTGCTGTGAAGCCTTCCACACTTCATTGTGTATTGCATACTGAAAGTGCTTTTGGCGTGGCGTTTGAGGACCTAACAAAAAATCCTGTAGGGCCATGTCATCAGAAAGAAGAGACAAGTGCTGTTTCATCTCAGATAACGTTGAATGCTTTAGCCACTCTAGACTCAACTTTGCAACACTGTATGATGTGATCACTCCTGTGTGTTCTGTGTGCACATAACGTGGGTCTGGCCTATTTATCTTAAATTATTTTGTGTTGCCAAGAAAACATGTCTGACATCTGTTAGTATTTAACGACCATACTAACCATTGCCCTGGATTGCTCTTGATTGGAACATGAAGAGTTGTATGTCCCATTTCTAAGCATGCTGTCAAATGTGTGTTCCGTGTGATTTTTGAATTGTTGCCAATTTGCAAAGCATGCAAACATGTGACTATTTGGTGTATTTAGATCCTTTATCTTGGCCAAAAGGAGACTGGAAGTCTGCTGCACAGTTTTATTCAGGAAAATCAGTTGTTTTGGTATAAGGCAGGTTCTAAATAAAGCCTCATTCCCTTGGACCTGCCAATCTGCAGTTCCCTATATGCATTTCACATCAATATCGTCTTTCTTAAAGTCATACCCTTTTGCCAACTTTGTGTTGGTGAGCATATTTTTATTCATCGGTGAAGGTGTAAGTTTGTAATATTAAGACTCTGGGTCTGCGGGTCTGCTGGATCATGACCCGAAAAATATGCAAACTTCTGTGTAAATTTCTTTGAGCTACCCTGTGGTGGTGTTGGGCAGTGTTTCTATTGGGTTTAATTAAATCCTGCACATGCAGTATGTGCTTTATGTAAATAATAGTGAAAACAGAACATTTCATCATAATTATATGTACTATCATACATTTCTTCCCTTTTCAAAACTGTGTAATGCTCTAAATTAGCTAGCATTTCCTGCATTGTTTTAAATATCCCAATCATCAGAGAGAGTACCAGGAGTGATAACATAATTTAAGTATATATACGAAATGTGTATGGGACTTGTTGAGTTTCTGTCAGTCCAAATATATCATAGGATACCATATCCCAAACAATTCCATTGGGAACTGGAACAGCTGAAATGTTCACCAGGGAAATGTCTCATTGCACTTTGTGTGGTGAAGAATGAGGCTTCAAAGCCTTGTTTACCAGTTTAAAAGCAGAGCATTCTGGGAGATAGTGTCTCTTTAGAAGCAGGTAAAAGACAGTCTCAAAACCAATCCAAATGAAGCGGAAAAGTAATGAAATTGTAATCCAAATCTATATCCATTAAGAGATAAGGTATGTATTTTTTTGCAAAATAAAAAGATAACAAAGTCCTCTTTGTGGAGGTGAGTCAGACAAATCAGAAGAGAAGTCATCAAAGTTGACAAAATAGCCAGGGCTATTTGTATAAACGTGGGGGTGGGTGGGCTTGTGTAGCTGTGTAAAACTTGTAGATGACTCCAATGTCAGTACATTGTAGACACAATTACTGTCTGCTTGCTTAGTTGAAATTTGTGGAGTCATATTTGACAATGTAACTGGAAGTAGTGACACTTCAATGTGAACTGTTCCCAGTCGGGGAGAAGAAGCTTCCTTGTTGGTCAAAGCTTATAATGGGACTTCCTGTAAGGTAGTGAGAGGAGGCAAGTAACTACCCAGGAGCCCTCAAGGCTTACTATGTGGAACTGGCTACATGACGTGGTTTGATGAAATCAATAGGCACAAATCAATTGTGTTTTCTACTTGCAAGTGGCAGTAAAAGTTCAGTTGTGGTACCTTCAACAGCCAGGACAGGTGTTCTGTAAGAAGATCTGAATTTCTTCTTGTTAAATATTTTCTCTCTAATTAGATTCCTAATTTTTGGAATCCAAGCAGGCGTTGCTGATGCTTTCTTCACCTCACCAGTGACTGAACATTTCTGCTGGATATTACTCTGAATTTTGGTGAAGTTCTTCAGGTACAGTAAAACATCCAAACATTCACTGATATCAAAAGGTGTTCCACCACCACTGTACTGCCACTGTCAAGGTCTGGAATAAGGGTGGGCGTAAAATCCGTTTCGTGGGCGAATTTGCGGATTTTCCGCAATTTCGCGATCCGCGAATCTCGCGAAATCGCGGTAAAATCCGCGAATCAGCAGGGACGAATTTTCAGCCAAGCAAGGGTTACAGCAGCAGGTGCAAAAGTTGAACCTAATTTCTTTGTAACCTTTTACAAAAGGGTTACAAACAAATTAACTTCAACTTGGACACCTGCTGCTAATTGCTTACTGGCGCCTCGTTGCCTACTTGCAACTATTCTCTGACCCTGCTCTGACCCTTGAAGCAGGGTCAGAGAATAGTTACAAGTAGGCAACAAAGCACCTGTCCAAGGAATTAAACCTCATCAGGAAGCACTTACAGATATAAAAACAGGAAGAAGGGAGAGGATGGCAAATACACCCATTTTGAGTTGTCAGGAGGGGTTAAACTAAAAGAGACCTTTACAGCACAATTTTCATATGCATTTTGCTAAAAATAAAAAGCTGTATGTTCTGTAGGGGCAACTCAGGAATCTGGCCCTTCAGAGATCCGGCCTCTCTTTCTTTCTCTCGTTCTCTCTTTCCCTCTCTTTCTCTCTCTTTCTATCTATCTATCTATCTATCTATCTATCTATCTATCTATCTATCTATCTATCTATCTATCTATCTATCTATCTATCTCTCTCTCTCTCTCTCTCTCCCTCTCCCATAAACAACTGCATAGGTAACTTCGCTATGCAAGCGGCTCGTGAAGACGCAAAAATCCCCGCGAACACGCAAAAAACCCCGCGAACACGCAAAAACCCAGCGAACACGCAAAAAAACAAAAATTCGCACAATTTCGCGAATTTTGCGGATCGCGAATTCGCAAATCCGCAAATTCGCAGATCGCGAATTCGCAAAATTCGCCCATGCTTAGTCTGGAACCCATATCTTAACCCTGAACAGGACTTCATAGGGAGTCGGACCAACCAAGGATCTTCTAGGTAGATTGTTTAAGGCTCTCTGCACCCCTTACTGGTGGTGAACTCAACTGCTACCTGAACCTAAGACTCTAGCAGGTAAAGACTGCTATAAGTCACAGTTTAACTTTCCACTACCGCATTTCCCTCTGGATGATATGGGGAGGAGTACTGCACAGTAGTGTGGCTCACTGGTTAGAGGCGGCAGACCCGAGAGCAGAGGATGGCCGGGACCAGGGTTCGATTTCCAGCGGCAGGTTTCTGGACCAGGGTCAGCGGACTTGTTAATTCTCTCGCCTCAGCGATCACATTCGGCAACTCTGGGCATTAGCTTGCCTCATCTTCACTAACGGCCCCACCAGACCGCCGGGGATGCCTGGTCTCACCCTGGAGATACCCATTAAGGGACCATCTCTCAGGGAAGCCAGGAAGGGTTTCGCAGCGGTTGAAGCGCCTTGGGACCCTCCGGGTAAGTAGTGCGCTATATAAATGCCTATACATACATACATTTACATTTACAACATTTTCCCAGATTGTCTCTGCAAGCCCTGGAGGTGAACGCTAGACCCTGATCTGCATGGAATGTAGCTGCTGCATATGTGCTGATAAAGACTTGCAAGCCCTTTATAACAGTTTGAGCCTTAGCCTATCTCTGTGACCTTACCGTAGGAATCAAATGCAGGAACCCACTGCTAACATAATGTCCTTGTAAGGCCCCTCTGAGTGTTAAAGTCTGCAATGGTCCAGATACATCCAAGCCGAGATTTGTCTTAGATCAAGACAGGTGTCTGTGGTAGATGAGCTGTGGTGAATACTTTGATTTGCTAGCAAAGGTCAATTTTAAGGAGAAAGGGCCTGATTTAGATCTTGGCGTACGGTTTACCTTCATCACATCGGTGAGAGATATGCTGTTCGCTGAAATATAAATCCCATAGGATATAAGGTGATTTATATTTCAGCAGATGGGATATTTGTCACCGTTGGGATGGAGTAACCTGGCCACCAAGATCTAAATCAGGCCCATAGTCTTTGGTCTGTTTGTAAAGACCTAGCCACCAGTAGCGTTGCTGCAACAATGAAATTGTAGCCGCCACCCCTGCATGAGCAGATGTTAGACCCTCATGTGCCTCTAGGACAGGGGTCTTCAAACTGTGGGGCGCGACCCCCAGGGGGGCCGTGGAGTGATAGGAAGGGGGTCGCGCATTCCCTTCACACTTCTGCCGAGGCCCATAGCTTCAGCCCCCCTCCTTCCCCGTAGTGTCTCTCAGCCCGGGCTGCTGCAGTGCAGTTCGCGCTGCTGGGGGCTCGGCTGGGAGGTGTCTGGAGTCTTATCTCCAGCCGCCTAAGCTTTTCACAGGTCTTTAAAGACCATTTGCATATTTACATGCCTTTGTTTACTGGTTACCTAGGCTTAGTTTTTTTTAATGGTTCCAGTACCCCCTGGGCGCCCACTCTGCCTATTCCTTACATTTGTATTTTCACACTTACTGCTGTAGTGTGAGAATGCATTTAATGAAAAGAAATATAAAGTTGGGAAGCCAAAAGAAAAATGCCTGTCATGGGTTGTTTAAAGAGCCCAGAGACCTGTTCTTGACACTAAATAGAGTTATAAATAAAAAAGTATGTATTATTAGCTATGTGACTTTTCTGTCTTTGTTCTCTTTAATTATCAGTCATGGATCATTGGGGTAGCCCTAGAGCACAATTAAAAGTGCTTTCTATTTATATTTGCTGTTCTTAGTATTCACAGATAAGTGCTAAAAATACAGCTTTAGGTGACTGCTTATTTCTGGGCCGTCAAAATAATGAGCTGTATCAGCACATTATTTATTTCCTCCACCCTCGATCCCTGATTAATGCCATTATAGCAATAGTTTAAATTATATCTGAAACCCTACGCTTCAAGTTTCTGGGAATGCACCCTGCATTCAGACAACTCACTCCTCATTCTCGCCCTTCACTTTCACTCTCACCCAGCACTCACAGCGATCACAATGCACTCACACTGATCACCATGCACTCACACCATTCACCCGCTCACCCTGCACTCACACTGATCACCCTGCACTCACACTAATCATCATGCACTCCCACTGATCACCATGCACTCACAATAATCACAGGCTCACCCTGCACTCAGTGATCACAATGCACTCACAGTGATCACAATGCACTCACACTGATCACCATGCAGTCACAACATTCACCCGCTCATCCTGCACTCACAGTGATCACTCTGCACTAACAATGCACTTGCACTGTTCACCCTTTACCTCACCCTGCAGTCACACAAGCACACTACTCACCCTGCACTCATGTGACACTTCACTCACCTGTCCCACCCTCACTGCTCAATCTGTAGCTCACTCAAACAAGGCCATCACTAACCATGCATTAATGCGTCCCACTCTGCACTTACAGACGAACCCAAATTCATATGGTCACCTCACTCACCCTGCAGTCACTCCTTTTACCCTACTCTGACACTGTTGCATCGCTCACCGTGCAGTCACTTTGGTACTCTTGTCACCCACACAGGGTTTCGAAATTTTTGTCAGGAGGGGGTCCTTACGCCTGAAAATGTTGACAGGGGGGTTCTCTGCATCCAAAAGTTTGAAGACATCTGCTCTAGGATCTGTTCTGATCTATGGTCTGAATTAGGTATCACTCCATCCACCACTCCAGGACTATAAGCAAATGGAATGTTTTGTGCGTTTAGCTGGAAGAAGTATTTTAATGGAAAACCTTTCTGTAAGTGGGTGCCATTGCACTCAGCATTGACAGCCATCATAATGTCTCCCTTTCTTCTTATACTAGAACAAGTTATTGCAGCGACTGCAGCAGTTTTCACTGATGCTTTTGGGGCTTTGTTAGCCATTACATTCTTTTTAACCTGTATCGCTACACCTTGCTGTCCCCAAAGCGTCTTACATTTGATTGTGCACCCTTTAGAATTTCTGAATCCATTCTGGCTCCAGTAGTGTATATACTTATTATTAAACTGGATACAATAATGTAAATCGCAAACTATAAGTGTGAGGAATTCAGGATCTGTATTCTCAAGTGCCAGAATTAGAGCTTTCAGTTCAGCCAGCTGTGCAGTGCAATCACCAAGTGACTGCGATATGCTTTAGAATGCTGGAATTCTCCATCCCTTATTTTACCCTGTACCACTGTGCAACTGGATGAGCATTGGTGTTTTCTCCCTACTGCACAATGGGCAGAATCTTTAATGTAGATTATAAAATCATACTGATCTAGAGGCATTATTTCATTGGGCAGAGGATATTTGTGCTCATATTGAAGGCACAAATGTAATCCACAACTGCTGCTGTGAGTGAGTTGGCCCATTGTATCCATCTTGCATGTAAAGCTTTTGCATTTGGAATGCTGGCCTTTGTGACAGCATCTAAGATTGGAATGGGAGTACAGCAAATATTTTCCCTGAGCCAATGATCTTTCTTTCACCACAGCTGTCTGTGCAAAACACATTTCTGCATGGTTATATAAATGTGCTTTATATGCGATTGGTGCAATGTCTCCTTCATTGAAAGTGATATATATTTATCCTGATGTACCCACAATTATATAGAGCACCAAGTTTGGGATGTTGACACATGTGTACAAGTGTTTTGAAGCTAACATGTAAGCTTGTACTGGATGTACAATCTACATGTTCAGATGTCTAATGTATGTTTGAAAAGTATGGATGAAGCAAATGGTAATTTGGTATGTAGGTTCTGGAAAAAATTTAGAAAACCCAATATTTATCAGAGTTTTTTCAATGTATTTGAAGGTTGAAGAAGCGCACACTTCTCTAAGAAATGTGTTGCAGGCTTTTGCCTTCACTTGACAGCTCCTATCCCAAGATGAGGACACTGAAAAGGGCGATCTTTGATTTTAGGGAATTACATTTGTAGCCCATGTGAGCAAATCCTAATATTATGCAATCTACTCTGGTCAAGTATGCTGTTAAGTCATTATCTGTCAGGCATGGCATATGTCATTGACATGGTACAATGCTTGGCCATCAAAATCTTGTAAAAGTTCTGTTATACAAGCTAAAAACAGCCCAGGGGCTATTATTCTACCCTTAGGGCAATAAACAGAATTGTTTGTGAGAACTGAGTGTCAAATGTGGTGAAGTACCTGCTTTCAAGTGCTATGTTGTGGCAGAATATCTCATTTGAAATGTAAAGTGGTTTTGAGTTTTTGGTGCACTTTATTTTTCATTAGTGACATGCCATACATGTTTTGTATAGCAAATGTGAGTGTAACAGTGTTGAAGTGTCTGTAATCTAAGACTAAATTATATGAATGGTCTTGTTTGATTACTGGAAGCAAGGTATTATTCATTGGTGAGGTGCAACCTTCTACTACACCTTGATATTAAAGTTGGGTGAGTATATCTCTAATTTTTTTTGGCCTCATGTTTAATGGGGTATTGTCTTTAGGGTTGTGGGTTGACCTCACAGGTATGATGTGGTTAGGAGATCCTGTGTTCCAACCAATGTGGTTCCGGTATAACGCTGGACCTTGCGCTAATGTTCACTCCTGAAATGAGCTCTGAAAAAGCTGGTAAAATTATTGGGGGCAATCCCTAACAAACTCTAGTGCCCAATCCCTTTCAGCCAAGAGAATGTTGTAGCTGAATGACAAGTTCTGCCAAAAGAGAACATTGATATTGATAGAACATTGCATATGCCCCGTTTGTCCCTAGGTCTGGAATTAATGCACAATACACCACAGGAGAGTCATTTACAGTAATTTTGCACTGGCAGAATTGCAAATTTGATTTACGCAGGAAAATGCCAAATTTAAAAAGTGGCATTTTCAGAATGTTAACTTAAAATCTGACTTTAACAGTAAATAGGATTTTAAAGTACAATTCAAATGAATGGAAGAATCATCTCTTCCCAAATGGAACTTATCATTTTTTAATTGTAATAAGTTAACCCAGTGTTATTGTATGGCGGAAAAGGCTTGCTATAGTGAAGAACCCCTAACGTTGTTTTTCACTGTCAGGGTATGTAAAACTTAAACACACGTCCAACATTTTCAAATGCCATGCACCTTGTCCTAAGAGCCTTTTGGGCCTACCTTTGGGATACTTATAAGCATTCAAATGGAAGGTTTAGGCTGTTTATTTTGCAAAGGTCAAATTGGCAATTTGAAACTACACTATAGGCTGCAGTGGTAGGCCAGAGACAGTGCTACTTTAGTGGGTGGCACAATAATTGTTGCTGCTGACTAGTAGCATTGCCTTTACAGGGCCTGAGTATATGTAGTACCATTTACTGGAGAACTACAAATACATTTAATATACAGATCAGGTCCACTTTGCCACTGCTGAACAGGAGTAACACAGACAGGTTCAGCAAAGGAAGGCAAATATCTGGAGTGGCCTTGCAGAAACGGCATGGTCCAATAGGTAACATTAACAGCAGAGATGTACCTCACAGATTGGTTGACTTATGATGCTGGAAGACACTCCAGACAGTAGAGTTATTGTTTGAGTGGCACAGATGGTACAGCCTTGCACCTCAAAAGTTAAAATATCTGACTCCGATTTTATAAACATGCAGCCCAAGGATCAAATCAATAACTCAAATAACCTTTGTGACACCTGAGCTATCCTTAAAGTTTCATAAATCTGGCTCACCAGTAGACCAGGGAACATAACTATCACTGAGGTCAGACAGAGCTTACAGGCCAGCACCTCTGATACCAACTCGCACATTCAGGTTACAAACACAACTGGCAGACAATCTATTTCGTTAGCATATGGGATCTCTCCAGCATAAGCCTGAGATATCATATTCATCTTTGCTTACACACGTTTACGCATTTCAAAGGTTGTACTGGTTTTTAGAGTAAATTGGACAGCAGTATGGTGGATAATGTAATCAGTGATGTAATTTGAGAGTTCATCGGTGATGTCTTCAATAATATCATTAAACTTGTCAAAAATGTATGCTCCCAACTGATGGGAACATCTCTGCAGCTCCCAAAGGGTGAGAGCCTACAAATCTTTCCTGCTTCCACTATTGCGGGCAGAGAGACAATGTCCTGGGGTGGGCTCCCTGGGACACAACAATTGAACTGGCCCTGAGGCCTCACGAGGCTCAGTGCGGGGATGCTGCATGCCCCCACCATTTAAAATTAATTTTGGCCCCAGATGATGGGATCTCTGGGGACTTCTCATGCTTGGAGAATGGGCCAAAAGTCACCATCCCCATCCAATCAAAAAAATGCATTGATCTCCTGAGGATAGAACCATCTCGGGGGTTTAAGGAAAAACTGTAGCTGTGTCTAATTTTCCTACTGAAAATGAATGGGGAAAACACATTGTGTGAAACCACTGTTTTCTCAGCCACCTGCATGATGGATTACTACGAAAATTTCCAGATGGAGCTGATGAAGAAGAGCATTAATATTTTAAGTTTTGTGAAGATTGGTCAGACAGCGCCAAAGTACTAATCGACACAAGAGGACCTCATCTCCCCAACAGCAGTGTATCAGAAGCAGCATTTGCAGAGTGGTGTAAAAAGGGGCGACTTCTCGGACCACCTCTCTCCAACGCAGCTCTTTGGTGCTTACTGGAAATACTTGGTGGGCTACTTGGTCCCCAGGGACCCTTAGGATTCAAGTTGACTTAATCCCCCAATTTACAAAGTGCCAGGGGGTGTATTTTTTTCTGAAGGAGGGCAGTGTGGCCCCCTTTCTTTTCCCATTTTTGCTGCCCTGAGGACACCATCCCCCAGGGCTTGACCCCTATATTAAAAATAAATAAATGAACGGGAAGGGGGCAACATGGCACCCCCCTCCTGAGGACAATTTAGTCCCTTGGGACCCCATCCCCCAGGGCATGGCCATATATTTATTTATTTCATTTTAAATATTTTTTAAGGAGGGGGCTGATTGGCCACTCTTCTGAGGCCTCTTTTAGCCCCGGGGACCCCATCCCCTGTGGGCTCTGCCTCTATTTTTTATTTATTTTACTTTGAGCGAGGAGGGCCACGTGCCCCCCCCCCCCCCCCTCCCGGGCCACTTCTGTCCCCCCGGCCTGGCCTCTCCGTTGGGGACCTTGGAGGAGCCCCAATTCCCCCACGGTCCCACGGTCCCACCGGCTTCCCGCCTCCTGCGGGAGCCGGCATTGCTTTTCCACAAGGAGAGCTGCTGACAAGCCGCTCCCCTTGTGGAAAAGCGATCCTGCTTTGCTTCATTGAATTGAGAGCAGATTCCATGCTATCCCTTCAATGATACAAGAGAAGCGAGCAACCCAATATACCCTTGAGGGTTTGGGCAAAAGGTATGAAAGGGTAAAAGTACCTTCAAGGGATTTTGTTTGTATTGTTTATAACAACAGTGGTTGCGACTACTATAAATTGAATTAGCAACCACTGTTGCATATTTGCACAATAGACTAACATTTGTTTGGGTCTTAAATCAGTACTGATAACTTCACGTTATAAACGATACAAACAAAATCCCTTGAAGGTACCTTTCCTCCCTTCAATGAAGCACAGCAAAGTTTGCTATGGTTGCGGCTTCCGCCCTGCCATTGCAAACTGCAAAAAACACAGTTGATGGCCAGAATGCAGAACAATGTCTTACATTCACCCCAGTACAAACATCTGGGCCTAAATCCATCATTTTTTTGCCCTCCACACCACCCTAGGTCAGACAATGGCTATATGCAAATCAGCCTTGCCCCTGTGCCTCATGGGAACCGTCCAGCCCGAACTACCAAGCCATGTCTTTCCTAGACCGGAATCAAGCATCCAAGGACCGGTTTCTGACTATCAGCCTTCTTCAGCCTGGATAGCTTGACTCCAGTGATGTGGAGAGCCTGGGACTCATGTCTGAGCATACCCAGCCCACTCGGGGTGAAAATTGCAAAAAACACAGTTGATGGACAGAATGCAGAACAATGTCTTACATTCACCCCAGTACAAACATCTGGGCCTAAATCCATCATTTTTTGCACTCCACACCACCCTAGGTCAGACAATGGCTATATGCAAATCTGCCTTGACCCTGTGCCTCATGGGAACAGTCCAACTCGAACTACCAAGCAAAGTCTTTTCTATACCGGACTCAAGCTTCCAAGGACCGGTTTCTGGCCATCAGCCTTCTTCAGCCTGGATAGCTTGACTCCAGTGATGTGGAGAGCCTGGGACTCACGTCTGAGCATACCCAGCCCACTAGGGGTGAAAATTGCAAAAAACACAGTTGATGGACAGAATGCAGAACAATGTCTTACATTCACCCCAGTACAAAGATCTGGGCCTAAATCCATCGTTTTTTTGCACTCCACACCACTCTGGGTCAGACAATGGCTATATGCAAATCAGCCTTGACCCTGTGCCTCATGGGAACAGTCCAGCCTGAACTACAAAGCCATATCTTTCCTAGACCGGAATCAAGCATCCAAGGACCGGTTTCTGGCTATCAGCCTTCTTCAGCCTGGATAGCTTGACTCCAGTGATGTGGAGAGCCTGGGACTGACGTCTGAGCATACCCAGCCCACTCGGGGTGAAAATTGCAAAAAACACAGTTGATGGAAAGAATGCAGAACAATGTCTTACATTCACCCCAGTACAAAGATCTGGGCCTAAATCCATCGTTTTTTTGCACTCCACACCACCCTAGGTCAGACAATGGCTATATGCAAATCAGCCTTGACCCTGTGCCTCATGGGAACAGTCCAGCCCGAACTGCCATAGCAAACAGCAGTGTCCCGGGGGTGGGCACCCCAGGACACTGCAGGAGCCGGCCCTGGTCTCCAGGGCCATCAAAGGCCCCCTCCCAATGTTTGAAAAGCGCTGGGGAGGTGGTGGTCTCTGGGGCATTGGGGTCCGTACCGGACCCCCATATTTAAGTTCAAAGTGCCCAGGGGAGGTGGTGGTCCCTGGGCAGTTGGGGGGGGGGGGGCTTGAGCCCCCCACACTAATTAATTTTGACAGCCCCGGGAAGGTGGCAGTCCCCAGGCTTTGGGGGAGCCCAATAAGGCCCCCATCATTATTTAATGAAGCCCAAGGGAGGTGGTGGTCCCAGGTGCAGCATGGGGGGTGGGACCCCCCCCAAGCAACCCCCCCCAAGCATTACTTTTTCAAAAATGCCCCCGGGAGGTGGCGGTCCTTGGGGCTGTGGGGCACTTCATGTCCCCTGCACATAATCGGCAAAGCCCGGGGAGGTGGCAGTCCCCCGCTGGTATTTATTGACAATGCCCCAGGACCTTGTCAACCCGGGGGCTTTATTTTTTTAATAATTTCAGCGGGATTGAGGACCCCAGCGTTATGGACAGACTTTTGGGGAAACTTCAACAAGCTTTAGATTTGTTTTACTTGCTGTACTTTCACTGTCCAATTTACTGTAGTATATTATTTTCTTCACAAGTTCATTTTCAGGACACTGTTTACAAATGATACCCTTCTGTGCATGCTGTTATCACACTTGCGGTCGTGCTTTTTGCCTTGTGCCAGCCGTGTCCATGCCATCATTATCTGTGTGGCAGTTTCTTTACCATCCGCCTGTTTCAAGTCGTCATTTCCTTGTGCACATGTACATCATCAGTGAGGCAGCCTCTTTATCACTCCCCTAATCCCTGCCTCACACTTACCTGGATTTATTTATCGGACTCTAAGGATCCTTTCTGGGACTTGGCCTGGATTTTTATCATCTCTCAATGGCAGGAGCCTCTCATACTGCTTCACTGGGATATTGCAGGAAACTCGCTTTTCAGTCTTGGAAACAGATGATGGACTGCGATTTTCTTGCAAAGACTCAAAAGTCAACTCAGTCACAGTAACAAAATTAGGACTATGATGTTATAGCATCATCCAAGCAGTTATACTTTGGATTCTTGCTGAATCTCTTCAACATGAAAAGTTTATTCTTAGTTATTTCTATTTGCATTCTGCCGTGACTTATTTCTTTTAGGTGGCGTTGTGTCAGAGTGGTTTGTTTCGCTCTAACTTCATATTGCTAACATATTTGTTTTATTTGCTTCTCAGTCTACTTAAGTGTTGTTTCTTGTTTCATTATAGTGTTCTTACATTTGTCATGAAGAACATTACTCCATCACCTTTTTTCTGGACTACTCCAGGTGAGCTTGTTCTCCCTTGGGAAAAATGGAAAAACGTCTTTATGAATTATTTAATGGTGTGTGGTAAATATTTACTTATCTGAGGAAAAAACTGCCACTTTATTCAATTATTTAGGTGCTGTAGGGCGGGTAATTTTGGAAACTCTACCCTGCTTTGACAGTGAAGGTGGTGATTTTCTGAATGAGCTTGAGTCTTCTATTAAGAAATTAAATAATCATTTTTTGCCAAAAAGTATAATATATTGCAGAGATACTATTTTTGTAAACGTAAATTTGGGGTTGATGAGTCTGTTGAAGATATTGTTGCAGCTTCTCTATGTACCTTTGTGCACAGGGAAACGCCTTGGAAAGTTTACCGCTTGCACACGGCTTGGGCCACTGCTGGAAATTCTGCTATACGGCACCTTTGTTGGGGGTCCTGGAGTGACCTGCATGCTGCAGTCAAAGTGGGGGACTATACCTCCCAGGAAACAGAGCGCGTATCGTCAGGAGCCGCCCGCGTCACAGAGACAGCGACACTATGCCTTTAAAGCTCGGCTGGTACATTGCTTGGCGGGAAACCCCTTTCAAAGTTTACTACTTGCACACTCTCTGGGCCACTACTGGAAATTCTGTTAATACAGCACCTTCACTGGGGGTCCTGGAGTGACTCAAAGCAGGGGACTACACCTCCCAGGAAACAGACCGCGTAGCAGCAGGAGCCGCCTGCTTCATGGGAACAGCGCCACCACGCCACCACGCCACCGCGCCTATAAAGCGAGGTCTAGCTAATCGCTATGCCGGATGTGCGCGGGCGCGCCGGGTGAAGCCCGGGCCAAGGGTGGGCCCGTCTGATCCCGTCAGAGCCCGGAAGAGGCCGGGCTGGGCCACGGTATTGACATTTTTGACATTTTTTATATGCTATTGGCTTGCTTACATAGTTGACAGGTTACATTATCCATTAATTTACTATAAACCTGGACTCATAGAGATTTGGCAAATTATTGATTGTTCACTCGTTATTGAAGGGGGTCAATATGAGCAATCGAAAATCATTAACAGGGCAGGGGGTGGTGGGGACTTTAGAAGCCTACCTATTGAGGGCAGAATCAGCCCTGATACACGAAATTGCCCTAACTGAGCGCAGGCTGTCGCTGTAGCCGCTAGCTGGCATATCCTGGTTACAAAATCATACATCAGTTTCATCAGCCCCCACACTTGTAAAAGTAGCCCATAGTCCTCCACTAGATGAGGGTCATTGAACTATACCGCCTTCAGTGGGAGAAGTCTTGCCAACTCCATCAGTATCTGCACTAGATCCACAGGATTTATCAAACCCAACTACAACCATGAAATCGAATGTCCAGTCGAGGGGCCAAAAAGTAAAGATCAGTCAGGGAAAAGGATCAGCCCCCCACTTAAAAAAAGGACGGGGTATGGGACAAATAAGCATAAACTAGTGACCCCTAGGCAAAAGGACTTTTCCTCCCCAACAGATTCATCAAGTTTCCACAGTTGATGGTCAGCATGGCAGTAGAGGGGAGGTGCGCCCTGCATGCCCCACAACACAGGCCTACAGGCTAATTTGTCTAGGGAGTGCAAAATAATTTGAATGGTACAT
Source organism: Lissotriton vulgaris (assembly GCF_964263255.1). Lineage (NCBI taxonomy): Eukaryota > Metazoa > Chordata > Amphibia > Caudata > Salamandridae > Lissotriton > Lissotriton vulgaris. The sequence goes on along the minus strand of NC_141685.1, from coordinate 1,715,042,895 downwards.
GCATAGTGCAAAGGAGTTTCAACCACTCTGTGTCCTAAATCCTGGTTCACTGCATCAGTACATGCATACTGACTGAATAATTACAGTAGTATAAGAAGCGACAGTAGGTGAATTCATAAATGATTCAGTTTTACTTTACGAAAAGTATTACTATATGGAACTGAAAGAGTCACTATAGGATTGTAAGACCACTCACAAAGTGTTTGCTGGATTGTATGGATACCAACTGGGGAATTTTTAGGCCTGAAACACAAGTGTGAAGGTGGTTAGACTACTACATGCAGTTTACATAGGAGTTTGAAGCACTCTGTGCCCTAAAGCCTGCCTCACTGTATGACTACATGCATACTGGCTGAATGATTATAGTACTATAGGGAGAGACAATTGGTGAATTCATAATTGATTGAGTTTTACTTTAGTGAAAGGATAAGTACATGGTACTGAAAGAGTCATTATGGGATTACAAGAGCATTCACCGGGTGTTTGTTGGAGTGTATGGATACTGACTGGGGAATTGTAGGCCTAAAACTCAAGTGTGAATGTGGTTAGACCAGTACGTAGATAGTACATAGGAGTTTGAAGCACTGTGTTTCCTAAAGCCTGGCTCAGTGCATTAGCACATATACTTATGTGTGTATAAACACATCAAGCAACCAAATGATTCTCTCTCAATTTTCCCAAATGCACACTGACTCACAGTATGATTCTAGACAAATAACAATATCCCTTGCACTTTAGTGAAACAATTACTACATGCTACTGAAAGAGTCACTATGGGATTGCAAGAGCAGTCACAGGGTGTTTGATGGAGTGTATGGGTAATGACTGGGGAATTGTAGGCCTGAAACACAAGTGTGACGGTGGTGAGACCATTACATACATAGTACATAGGAGCTTGAAGCACTGCGTGCCCTAAAGCTTGGCTCACTGCATGAGTACATGTACTTATGTGTTTACAAACACATCAAGCAACCAAATGATTCACTCTCAATTTTCCCAAATGCACACTGACTCACAGTGTGATTCTAGACAAATAACAGTATCCCTTGCACTTTACTGAAAGGATTACTACATGCTACTGAAAGAGTCACTATGGGATTGCAAGAGCACTCACAGGGTGTTTGCTGGAGTGTATGGAAACTAACTGGGGAATTGTAGGCCTGAAACAGAAGTGTCAATGTGGTTAGACCAATACATGCACAGTACAGAGCAATTTGAAGCACTATGGGCCAGATGTAGGTAGCCTAATACCGGGCGGTAACGTCCGAAAATCGGTGTTTTCGGCCGTTACCAACCGGTATTAGGAAAAAGAGATGTAGGTCGCCGAAAACCGGTAAAAATACCGAATCAGTAGATTACCAGCTCGGCAAAGATTACCGATTCGGAACTAATACCGAGTCGGTGAAATCTCTGAATCAGTAAAATTACCGATTCGGAACTAATACTGAGTCGGTGAAATCTCCGAATCCGTAAAATTACCGGATCGGAAATTACGAAATGAAAAATACCACGCCATCGAGATGTAGGTGAGCCTTAAATTACCGAATTTCTCCGAAATTCAGTAATTTCAAGTCGGTATTTACCATGGACTGCAAGCAGGTGGTAATCAGGTACAGCCTATAAAAAAGGGCCCCAAAATGCAACACTGGAACTAGAATGGCTGCTTTTTACGTCATAGCAAGACAGCTAAGGCTACAGGCAGCAGGTGAGAGGTAATGGAGAAGGGAGGAACAGGTATATAGGCAAAGGATAACACTCTTCCAATTGACAGAGGCAGAGATACTGCAGAGATACAGACTGCACCCTGAAACCATCATGGACCTGATCAGGGACCTGCATCCACTCCTGGACCACCCAAGACCAAGGGCCCATGCCATCCCACCCCATGTCCAGGTGCTCTGTAGCATACACCTCCTAGCATCTGGGAGCTACCAGAGTATGGTGGCAGCGGTAGGTGGGGTGTCCCAGAGCTGCCTGTCGCGTTTTTTCAGAAGGTTCCTGGACGCCATGATACAAAGAATGGATCACTACATCCACTTCCCAGACACAGATGCAGACTTGCTCAGGACCAAGACAGACTTTTACCTCATGGCTAACTTCCCACACGTGATTGGCTGCATTGATGGGACCCACATCCCCATTTGCCCCCCAGCTGCCACAGAGCACATATACAGGAACAGGAAGTCAACACACACAATCAATGTACAAGCAATCTGTGATGCCAAGTTCATCATCACCGATATAGTGGCCAGATACCCAGGAAGCGCCCACGACTCATTTATCTTCCAAAACAGTGGGATCTATACCCGCCTGACAGTGGGCGAATTCGGGGAAGGATACCTGCTAGGTAAAGAAATGGGTGACACTCCCTTGAGAGATGAAGCAGATGTATGTCAATGTGTGCATCTGAGTAATGTATAATTGCGTCTTCCACTTTAGGGGATAGTGCATATGCACTCCGTTCCTTCGTCCTGACACCCTACCTCAACCCCACAACCCCCAGCTAGAGACGTTACAATGTGGCACATAAATCCACCCGGAACATCATTGAGCGCCCCTTTGGCCTCCTGAAGAGCCGGTTCCGCTGCCTCCACAAAAGTGGGGGGGCACGGCAGTACGCACCTGTAATGTGCTGTAAGATCATTGCAACCTGTGCAATGTTGCACAACCTCGCATCTAAGAGGGGCACAGAGGTGGAATTGGAGGAGTATGAAGACCATGACGATGACCAGGCACTAGCAGCAGCCAACACAGTCGAGTACCAACTCCCACAGATGGAAGACAGAGACGGACAGAAATCACACACAACTACTTCTGAGTAAGTATGGAGACAAAGCACGTGCTGTAGGTCAATGCACGTAGTTTATTTAGCACTACGTAGAAAATAAATGATCCAAAAATGTCACATACTAGTGTGCCTGGCACTACTGTGTGTACAGGGGTTACCTCACCCTCACCTGTCCAACTGAACTTGCTGGACTCACTGCTTGCGCCCATGTACAGCCCCGCGTGCTGCAGGAGCTGGGCTGGGTTCAAAGTCTGCTGTGGCAGCGCCAGCACTCTGGCATCTGCTACTCCTCCTCACTTCAGGGACAGGGGTGCTGGCCCTGCTACTAGTAGTGTCTGTGTCCCCGACACCTTCTGCCCCTGTGGTGGCTGACTGGTTTGTCAGCAACACTTCCATCGCTAAAGTGACTCTCCCCATCCCCCGTGTGAGGTCAGTACAGCAGTGCACCAGCCCCTCCTGCATTTCAACTGACCGGCGACACATAAGTGAGGTTGCATTTGCTAGTTGCCGTATGCCGCTTGTCTGCTGCTGCGTACGATGGCTCTCCCTGCGCCTTTGTGCACGGTCCTCCCGAAGTTCTTCACAGAGTGTCATGACAGACTGAGACATGTCCCTGACTCCCTCTGCCATGTCCCTCATGCTGTCTGCCATTGATCCTATTCCTTTGTTCATGTCTGTGAAGTTTGTGTTAAGAATTAGCATCTGCCTGTGTACTGCACTGATCCCTTTTGCTTGCAGACGCTGAACCTTCACCATTGTGGTCTCAAGGCCTTGGAAAACACTCTCATCACGGCCACTGCCGCCTGACTCCCGGGCCCTACGGCGTCTTCTACCTTCAGATGGCCTGTCAGGAGTGGATGTGTGAGCTGGTGCATTCCCTGACATAGACTGCCTCGACTCCTCACATTCCCCTTCCTCATCCGAGGATGTTTGCAGGATCCTATGCGGGGGACCCTCATGCCTCACTGGCCTGAGGATTTCGGACACCTCAGAGTCTGCTGGTGTGTGTGTTTCTTCTGACGCAGGTAGTGGTGAGCCTATGAGCACAGGAGATGCTTCCAGTTGCATGGTGTCGTCTGCCTCTGGTATGTCTGTAGGTCTTGCACTGCTGGGCCCAGCATCCCTGCCTTCTTGTTCACTGCTATCCCTTTGGGGATGTGTCTTCTCCCTCACCTGCTGTGACTTGCGTGATGTCTCTCCTGTGGACAGACATGGACAGTATCTTAGTGGTGCTTTCACCGTGTACATCATGATTAAATTACATTTTGCCATCACTATTTTCTGCTCCTCCCATGTGTCTGATTGTATTGTGTGGCATGCCTGACGACTTTTCATGTTGACTGCTCATATGGGTATTCTTATGTCTACAACTCCCTTAATGCTTTGCAGGTGAGTACTAAAGTCTGAACTGTATTTCCTAAATACATAGCCACATTGGGGGAGGAACACAGGCAGGGGGCGTGGAATGATGGACATGTCCCTTACCTTTCTTAGCTGCAGCTCGGGCTGAGCTGTCTGCATCACCAATCCCCAGGACACAGTCTGGCTCCAGTGTGGACTCCACTAGCTCTTCCAGGTCTGTGAGTGGAGGTGCCTTATTCTTCCCTCCACCTGTTAAATTTGACTCCTTGCTTCTTGCAGCCAGTTTCCTCTTAGTGGTGATCCGTAGATCATACCATCGTTTTTTTAGGTCGTCAACTTCCCTGTTGGTAACTCCAATGGCATTGATTTTAGTCTGGATCCCCAGCCAGGTGCTCCTCTTGACAGCCTCTGGTACATGCAGGGGCTGTTTTCCAAATATTTTTGGGTAGTGCTTGACTACCTCCTCCACCAACACCTGCAGTTCTCCAGTGCTAAACTTCAGCTTCCTCTTCCTCTCTGCACCTTCTTTTTGAGAGTCTTGGGGCTCCATGTCTTTCTCCTGCAGGGCTCAGCTTCACAACTGCCTGTCTCTGTGTGTCTGCTCTCCTGTGTGATCAGTTACACTGACCTGCATGGGTGTGGCCACTTCCTGGATGTGGGGTGGGGTCCATGCACAGGATTGGTCTATTGCTCTGTTGGTTGGCTGAGGGGCGGGATGGTGACACGTGATTGGTTGTATCTTCAACTGCCTGATATTTTGTATCCCCGACTCGGTATTTACCGATTCGGTAAATACCGAGTCGGTAGTTTCAATGCATTCCTATGGGCCTCAGGGCCCATAGGATTGCATGTGAGTTAACGATTCGGTATTTGCTGTTTCGTAATATACCGAATCGGTAAATACCGTGAAGGGGTTTCCGATTTTTACCGATTCGGTATATTTTACCGATTTTTGACCTACGTCTCGTTTCACTTTTCGAAAATACAGATTCGGTAAAATTCGGTAATTTTCAGTCGGTAAAAATGTGTTACCTACATCTGGCCCTATGTGCCCTAAAGCCTGCCTCATTGCACGAGTACATGTATTTATGTGTCAACAAAAACAAAAAGCAGCCAAATGATTCTCTCTTTATTTTCCAAATGCACACTGACTAACAGTGTGATTCTAGACAAATAACAGTATCCCTTGCACTTAACTGAAAGAGTCAATATGGGATTGCAAGAGCACTCACAGGGTTTGCTCGAGTGTATGGATAATAACTGTGGAATTGTAGTCCTTAACAGAAGTGTGAAGGTGGTTAGACTACTACATACATAATGCGTAGGAGTTTCAAGCACTCTGTGTCCTAAATCCTGGCTCACTGCATCAGTACATGCATACTGACTGAATAATTACAGTAGTATAGGAATAGACATTGGGTGAATTCATAATTGATTCAGTTTTACTTTACTAAAAGGATAACTACATGTTACTAAATGTGTCACTTTGGGATTGCAAGACCATTCACAGGGTGTTTGCTGGATTGTATAGATACTTGTATGGATACTAACTGGTCAATTGTAGGCCTGAAACAGAAGTGTGAAGATGGTTGGACCAGTACATACATAGTACATAGGAATTTGAAGCACTCCGTGCCCTAAAGCCTTGCTGACTGCATGAGTACATGTACCTATGTGTCTGCAAACCCATCAAACAAGCAAATGATTCTCTCTCAATTTTCCCAAATGCACACTGACTCACAGTCTGATTCTAGACAAATACCAGTATCCCTTGCACTTTAGCAAAAAACATTTACTTGTCTGGAACAGGTGACATGACTACACACATTCCACATATTTTAGAAATGCACTGTACTGTGGCCCAAAACTTGGTAAAAGTATATGTTTTTAACCAGTTATATATCTGCAAACACATCAAATACCCACAAGTATCTCACAACAGTTCCAAAATGTACACAGACTCACAGTGTGATTCTAGACAACCAAGACTATCCCATGAACTTTATCAAAACACATTCACTGATCTACAAACCTAAAGTGTCAGCACACATTTCACATATTTCATTACTGCATTTCAATGTTAAAGGCTAACTCATTTTCCAAATACATAAGCAATGTCTATTTTCTAATTCTACCAAAACTTAACTTCAAGAAAGGTTTTTAAGCACTTATGTGTCTGCAAACACATCAAACATCCAAATGATTCTCTCTCGATATTCCCAAATGCACACTGACTCACAGTGTCATTCTAGGCAAATAACAGTACCCCTTGCATTTTACCAAAAAACATTTAGTAGTTTGGAACAGGAAACATGACTGCACACATTCCAGATATTTTAATACACAGTCTCACAAACTGAATCTAGGCAAGCAACACTACTCCCTGCACTTTACCAAAAGAAACACATTAATCCTATTAAAAACAAACCTACCAAATACAACCTCTCACAAAAGAATAAGTTACCTTTGAAATTGATTTGTAGATTAAGAAGTATGTCAGTCACACACCAGATTTTCTTATACAGAATCTCTGTACTCCGCAGCTCTTAGTAAAACCAAAAAAGTGGCAAGGTTTCCCTCTCATTCTCCACACATATACATGTAAATAGCAAATCAAATTTCTTCCCACAATAATTCAAAAGCTATCACACATTTCTATTGGTTACACATTTCAGCCCTTTCCAAGTGACATAAATGTGAACCCTACCCCCAATCTGCTCACTGCCTGTTACCATAGAATCAGTTCATGGAACACTTAACTGAACTCATAGGTCACATGTTCGGCACACAATGTTGCTAATCCAAACAGCAAGTGTGCTTGACTATTCAAAATATCAGTGTATCCTATGTAATGTTCCTCCTAATACTTTTTCTAAACCAATAAAAAATATGCTTTCAAAAAACAGAAACATGCACCCTACTTTTGAGACTAGAACTCAAACACCCAATCATGTCTTTTCTTTTTTCAAAACTGCATCTTATCCACCATTTTAGAAAAATCTCACTTGTCAAACTGCCATTTCATATAGAGAGACCATCTGAGTGCATCAAGACCTCCCTTCAAGATGCTTAGAGTGTGGATTGTGGGACACAGCTATATTTTCTGAAGCCAAACATATGCAGAAAACAGAAACATTGACAAAGACCTAGCTTTACAAAATGTAGACATTAAATGGATTGGACAGAGAGGGTTAAAGTGGCTCCAATTGATGCCATTGGTTACATCCTTTTTGCATCTCCAACACCCTGACCTCATAATTGTGCACTGTGGTGGCAATGACCTAGGCACTTTCACTGGGGTAGGTCTGGAAATGCTTATAAAGGACACCTTTACAAAATTGATGTCACTTTTCCCCCCAACTGACTTTGTCTATTCTAACATATAACAAATTCTAACACAAAAAAGGGGGTCCTAAATCTTGTTTTCCCCATGCAATTTCCCATAGGAACTTTAGCCACAGCTACAGCCCGAACAGCTGAACAGAATTTCACCAAATTTGGCAGAGAGGTAGTCCTCAGTTCTGAATTGTGCCTTTTGCTTAAATGGTGATAATCTGTCCAGTAGTTCCTGAGAAAATTACGGTTAAAGTCATTTATATATCTATGGGCGCGGGGATCCGCGGATTGTGCGAGGATTGTCATCGTATTACAAGCGCACAGTCCCGATTACGCGCTGAATGCTAATTGGCTGTCAAACAGTTGTAAACATTCGAAATCAGGAACTGTTGGTAGCCATTTTGTGCCTCGGTAGAAGCGAGGCTGAGGAAGTCAGTGGAAAATGAGTTCAAAATGGAGAAAGGGGGTAGGGTAGAAATAATTTTACCCTGTAGACCCCCAGGGCCCACATTTTTTCTTTTTTTTTTTAAAACCGGGGTGCGTGTAGGGTGCGTGGACTGTGCCGTAAAATAAATAAAATAAAAAGTAGTTTTTTTTTAAATAATTCACCTCAGGGGGGTTAAATTCCGAGGGCAACATTTTTGAATTTTATGAGGGGCACAGAGGGGACCGCCAACCTTAGGGATCGACAGTGCCCGGGTCTTGAAAGAAAACAAATGGTGGGGGGAGGGGTCGAAGGTCCTGAAAGCTGCGGGGACCATCACCCGTCCGGGTTTATGTATTGTGGGAGGGGGACTACGTGGCTCGCCTACTGGAGCACTCGAGGGCCCCGTTACCCACTGGGGCTACAAAAAAAGTATGGCTAGGGAGGGGGGCTGTAAGGTCTCCAAAGCCCCCGGGACCACCACTCCCTGGGGCTTACGTATTGTGGGAGGTCTGGTTCCTGTAGTGTTCCGGGGTGTCCATCCTGCCCTCCCATAGCAAGAAAATCTGTTCTCTCTTTTAAAATCAAAATTAGATTGCTTTTCCACATGGGGAGTTTTATGTTAGTAGCTTGTGATCTGGAAAAGTAATGCCGAGTCCCAAACGCGTAGAAGTTGTACATCAAAGGCACTGGAGTTGCGCACCCTACAGATTATGAGTCGTGCATCCAGCGCACTGTGCTGGGTGTGCGACTTGTAATTTTACTGTAGAAATATAGCCCCTATCAGTAATTTCTAATATCTCCAGGGACCCTAACCCCCAGGTCTTATAAAAAATGTTGGGGACCATGAGGGGAGCTACAGTGTCCCCACGGTCCCGCCGGCTTCGGGAGTCAGCATTGCTTTTCCGCAAGGGGAGATGCTAACTTGTATGTGGGAATGCAATCTGCTTTTTATTTCGAAAGTGAGAACAGATTTCTCTGCTCTGTCATTCAAAATGCAAACTAAGTCTGCTATGGCAGGGCGGGAGCTGTGAGACTCCTACCCTCTCAAAGCAAACAGCAGTGTCCCGGGGGTAGGCACCCCAACACACTGCATGAGCCGGCCGTCGGGAATTGCAGGCTCCAGGGCTCTCGAGGGCTGTAGGCATAGGGCCATGCAGTCTGTCTCCCACAATACAAAGATTTCCGAGGGTGGTGGTTCTTGGGGCTTGATGGGGGTCGATGAGGTCCCCACACTTCTAATTTTGCAAGGGGGGGGCCATGAAACCCCCACATCTTTTTATTTTATTTCCCCAGTAAGATAAAAAAGGATTTTGAAGTCCATTTTCTGTGTTTATATGCCACTAAGTTTTGTAAGGTCGACAATCTCGTCTCCCATTTAAATAGGCATGAAGTAGTTATTGAAGTTCATTGTGAATCGTGAAGCAACACTGTCTAATTGTGATCGATAAAGAATTGAATGAGTTGTGTACTTGTTTTTCTCGTAATTTGCATAGGGGCAGATTTAAAAGTTCATAGCGTTACTATTGCATCACTTTTAAGATGGAAAAAGTGACGCGAAAGTGGCGGAATGCGGTTGTAAATCTGGTACAAAATGTTCTGTTTTTCTTTGCTTTCCTTTCTGTAATGTAGAGGATCCTGGGTAAATATAACAATTTCTGTACAGCCAGTACCTTTCAACCCTACCCCCAAACGGCTTTCTGCCTGCTACCATAGTAACAGTTCATGGAACACTTAAATGAGCACAGAGGTTAGAAGTTCACCACACTAAAGGCCATATGTATCAAGGCCAAATGGGTTCGCAAACGCCGAAATTTGAAGAATTTTGGCGTTTGCGAACTCATTTTCTCAAAATGGCATGCATGAAAGAATTTGGGTGCAAAATAAGGAATTGCAAAATTTGCGATTCCTTATTTGCGATTGCATTTAAGGATTAGCAAATTTTGTGATTCCTTAAATGCAATGTATTAAGCAAAAAAAATTCCAAAATGCCCTTAAGGAATCGCAAATTACCACCAACTTCTAGTTGGTGGTAAGTTGCGATTTCCTTGAAAAATGCAAATTTCTGCATTTTTCAAAGTGCCGCGTGACGCACATACACGCCCTTAGGGCATGTATGTGCACCACATGTGCACCCATACTTAATTCAGGGGTGCAACAGGGTGTGCTTTGGACACCCCTGCACCCTTGAAATTATTCTCAATTTGCGATTTGCAAATTGCAAATCGCAAATTGAGAATAAATTCCCATTCCTTCCTATGGGCCAGGAGGCCCATAGAAATGAATGGGAAAGTATTCCTTAATTGTAAATTAAGGAATTCACAATTTGCAAATTCACAATTAAGGAACATCAAGAAATCGCTAAAAAATTGCAATTTTCTTGATACATACCAATTAGCGATTCTGAAATAGCGATTTCTTAAAAATCGCTATTACAGAATCGCTAATTGGTATCTTGATACATATGGCCATATGTTGCTAATCGAAACAGGTACAGTGCTGGAGTTTTAAAACTTTTCCATAGGAACCGTTAGTCATAGCTATAGACTCTGGTAAAGATCGGGTAGTTAGCCTCAGTATTATACTTCAAATTATAAATATCATTTCTATTTTTAAATGTTTTCTAACTATATCATTATCACACTAAATCAGTGGTTCCCAAACTTTTTTGACCCGTGGCTCCCTTGACCTAATTGGCAGTTGGCCATGGCTCCCCACCATTTTTTTACCCGCACACCGGGGTGCCGCGGTGCACCCTTTGGGAGCCACTGGTCTACATGAAGAAACAAGCCTAGATGTGATGAAGGATTCAGAGAGCCGTCATCACTGTCATAAATCTTTATTTGCAATCACAAAGATCTTATAAAGTACATTTCAATGCATACATAGAGTAGTATAAAGCACTCCCACTAAAAGTAACCAGGCTAGAGAAAGGCTCGAGGAGCTCTGTGGCGTTACAAGAAGTTTACGTGAGGTGGGCTCTGATCATGGGTATCCTCAGAAATGTTTTCGGTGGGGGGGGGCAAATTTTTAACTTCATCACCATCCCCCTTGGACCCTTTCCCCCTCCGCCTTACACTCTTCTCCCCCTCCACCTTGCACCCTTCCCCCCTTCCCCTTGTACCCTACTTCACCTCTGCCTTGCACCCTTTTCTACCTTGCACCCTTCTCCCCTCTGCCTTGCACCCTTCTCCCCTCTGCTTTCCACCCTTCTCCCCTCTGCCTTGCACCCTTCTCCCCTCTGCCTTTCACCCTTCTCCCCTCTGCCTTGTACCCTTCTCCTCTCTGCCTTGCACCTTTCTTTTCTCTGCCTTGCACCCTTCTCCTCTCTGGCTGGCACCCTTCTCCCCTCTGCCTTGCACCCTTCTCCCCTCTGCCGTGCACCCTTCTCCCCTCTGCCGTGCACCCTTCTCCCCTCTGCTGTGCACCCATCTCCTCTCTGCTGTGCACCCTTCTCCCCTCTGCCGTGCACCCTTCTCCCCTCCTCCTTGCACCCTTCTCCCCTCCTCCTTGCACCCTTCTCCCCTCTGCCGTGCACCCTTCTCCCCTCCTCCTTGCACCCTTCTCCCCTCCTCCTTGCACCCTTCTTCCCTCTGCCTTGCACCCTTCTTCCCTCACACTCTCCAACATGCAGCAGTCACGAGTGATGACCCCTCAACGAGGAGTGAGGCAAAGACAGAAGCTGGCAGAGTGCGGCTGCATCAGGGCATAAGGCGCCCACCCAACGGGCTCCACCAGGCCCCTGACCCCGCACCCTGCACCCACCCAACGCTCTCCACCAGGCCCCTGACCCTGCACCCACACTATGCTCTCCACCAGGCCCCCCACCCTGCACCCACCCACCCAACGCTCTCCACCAGGCCCCTGACCCCGCACCCACCCACCCTCCCAACGCTCTCCACCAGGCCCCTGAGCCTGCACCCACCCAATGCTCTCCACCAGGCCCCCCACCCTGCACCCACCCACCCAACACTCTCCACCAGGCCCTTGAGCCTGCACCCACCCAACGCTCTCCACCAGGCCCCTGACCCCTCACCCACCCAATGCTATCCACCAGGCCCCTGAGCCTGCACCCACCATACGCTCTCCACCAGGCCCCTAACCCTCCACTCACCCACCCAACGCTCTCCACCAGGACCCTGACCCTGCACCCACCCGCCCAACGCTCCCCACCAGGCCTCTCACCCTGCACCCACCCACCCAACGCTCTCCACCAGGCCCCTGACCCTGCACCCACCCACCCAATGCTCTCCGCAAGGACCTGACCCTGCACCAACCCACCCAACGCTCTCCACCAGGCACCCTGACCCTGCACCCACCCACCCAATGCTCTCCACCAGGACCCTGACCCTGCACCCACCCACCCAATGCTCTCCACCAGGACCCTGACCCTGCACCCATCCACCCAATGGAGGTTAAAGACAGTCATTTTATGCGTATCTGTGCTCCCAGAGAGAACACTGGGATACCGCCACAGGTTTATTAAGCAGCGCACGAACACCCTCTCTCTCTCCCAATCATTAAATGATTCCACCATTTAAAGAATCCAAAATATATCTCATCAATAATGTGATTTTTCTGCCTGAAAATGGACTTAATACAACGTTGCACATGAATTTGAAAAAGCCGTCATAATAGGAACGTTTGTGAATGTCATTTGACATTTGAAAAGTTTTACCCTTTTTCTGTGTTTTGGTTGGCTGGATTTATTTATTTATTTATTTGGTGTTGATTTATATAGGGCAAACTCGACTCAAAGAGCACCAGTAACATTACACAAGGATACATTCATGTATTCTGTTTTTGTAGGCACTGGGAGATTAAGTGATTTGCCCAGAATGACACAGGATTCTGAGCTGACGCCGAGGGCCGAGCCCCGTTCCCCAGCTCCAAAATTGGCAGCTCGCAGTTTCACTACATTTTGAGGATAATTATATATTTTTTTCAGACCCACATCCTGCACAGCGGCGCGGCGCCCCTGGCTTCCCTTCACGGCGCACCAGGGTGCTGCGGTGCACACTTTGGGGACCACAGATGTATGACATAGATATTAAGAGTGTACTCCCTGGACAGGTCCTGAGCATGGGTAGAGGAGGGGAGAAGATGGAGCTTGAGGTCAGAGCTACCCACTTTGGAACTGAGGAATCAGCTTTGATTCTGGTTTTGGCTCAACATCCTGTGATCCTGGGCAAATAACTTAATCTCTCCGTATCTCAAAAAGGAACATGTCCTTATGAAATGTCATTGGTGCTCATGTAAAGCACTCCAATATGTTTGGGTTGGGTTTGCTCTATATAAAAATTGAGGGGGAAAAAATGAAAAAAATAGTTTCATTTACTCTTTCAATGCTATTTGCATCTAAATAACCGAAGGTGCTCATGACTTCACAAAGAGCAAGACCCCCTCCTGTGCTGCAACTCGTTCCCTTCTGCCACTGACCAGCATCTCTTTCACAGCTCATCAGCAGCTGAAAGAGTTGATTGTCTTTTTTAATGGTTAGAACTGCCAGGCGCCAAAATGCGGGATTATGGGCATCATCTTTTGCCTTTGAGTAGAAGTGCCTGGATCTTCATTGGCAGGTGGGCCTCACAGCTATGTCTGTAGCCGAGTCCTGTGTGCGCTGTTTGTACACCCCCTGCCGCCGTGATGCTCTGCTTCAGAAAGGCCGAGACTAGGGGCAGAGCAACCTATTCATCACGGAGGCGGGGGCGAAAGTGACACATTTAGTGCAACTTAAACACTTCCTTTCCCACATCGTGCGCGGCGCCCCTGGCTTCCCTTCACGGCGCACCAGGGCGCCGCGGCGCACAGTTTGGGAACCACGGCACTAAATAATAGTGAGATGTTGTCAGAAAAAGACGTACATTCATTTTTTATCAACTTTTATTAAAACAATAATAAATAACTTAGAAACTTAGCTTAAAGATAACAATATAATAAATAACTAGAAACATAACTTTAAAAAAAATTCAACAAAATGTGATATCGACTCCAATAGAAGTAGGGTAGGTAATCTTCAAACAAAAATGATAATAAGTGTTTAAAATTAGATAGATGTGACTAAATGAGGTCAAACATTACAACTTGGCTATATTTGGTTATTTGCACGTCTGCAGTGTGCCTGATACATTTCACCTGTCTTATAGGTCCGCGTTCAAGAGGTGTCTATATGGAAGTGCCTACTGCGTCAGATTTACACTATGGACCAACAGGTCTTTAAAATGATTCAGAGATGAGACAGAATTAGGTGAGAAATCAAGTCATTATGCCGGACTTATTTACAAGACTCTTGCGCCACTTTTGTGTTACTTTTCCCATGTTGAAAGTGACGCAAAGGTGTCACAAGGGGCTTGTAAATAAGCTCCTAATCAGAGGCATTGTAGATCAAGGCTGCTCTGCTGACCTTGTATAAACACTGTGACCAACAGAGTTCACTACTTGAACTCAGCTTTGGTTGTACACAGCAGAGTGGACAGCAGCGTCCATAACTTTAAAAGAGAAAGAAAAACGATGTGAGAGAGAGTGAGAGAGAGAAAGAGAGAAAAACTGCAATAAAACTGTGAGAGAGAGAAAGTTATAGATGGAGCAGTTAATACTGGAGAAAATACTCGTAGCTCATCTTTTGCCTCCGTTGTGTGTCCAAGCACAAGCTGGTTCATAGTGCAGCCTCCAGTTTAGTGATCTGAAAGATAGCATATAGAGTCAGTAATAGCATAGTACATACAACTGCACACATATATTTTTGCTTTATTTATTTGTACACTCAGGATGATATATTTCATGAAGTTCCACTGTGAGGAGGAGTCTGTGCGCTGTTTTTCTTCCAAATTAGTATATCCCACTCACTCCCACTGCATAGCGGTGAGTTCTCAATATTGCATACCTAGACTGTTGCACCCCATTGACTTGCAGAGTCCGGAGGTGAGTGTTTTTCTTGGGAAGTCCGAGGCAGATTTACAAGCTCCTTGCCCCACTTTTCCCATGTTAAAAGTGAAACAAAAGTGGTGCAAGGGGCTTGTAAATCTGCCCCTCAGACTGTTGTTACCTATCTATTCTCACAGCTCGGAGGTAATTGTACATTCCTACGCAGTGAAGCTGCTGCACACTACCCACTCTTTCAGTCCACAGATGGCTTGTCGTTGTTTCGGAAACAAGCTTCTTTGCTCACCTTGTACAATTAGCATGATTCAAAGAGAGTGCACCACGTGTCGAAGCAGCCTTTTCAGACGTTGTTACGATGGCCATGCATCATCACAGAATGCACGAATGTAGAGCTTTGGAGGTGTTTGGGGGGGGATAACACCAATTTGTGAAATACAACCTGTAAGTAAAAAAGGAAGTTAACATTTTGTGTCATTTGTTTATCAAAGGAGAGAGGAAGTGAGAGAGTGACTGAAAAGAATATTCGCAGCTCACCTTTCTGTCACCGGTATGTTTTTCACCACATGCCGGGACATAATGCACCCTGAAGCTCTACATCTAAAAGATAGTAAAAGAAACATGTTATGATTGGTATTTGTTACTATCTTAATGTGGAGTAGAATTACATCACCCTTTCACACACCTTCCCTCTCGCATTTAAAAACAACAATTTGTACACTTTATATACCGAACATTTGACCGATTATAAAAACGTTCCTGCTATTGGGAAAAAAAAATGTTATTCAATAAGATACGGTATATAGGACTGCGTACGCCTAAATCGCTGCATCGCTTTTTTGTATCTAGGCTGCTGCACCCCATCAACTCTCTCCGATACGCACCGAGGCCTCACTGCTCACCTTTTCGTGAACAGGAAACCTTTTACATCATGCAGTCCCGCTCTGTCACCAAGAAATCTGATATATGGTGCCGAGTCTTGATATCGGTATGGCTAACGACATACTCGTGCTCCCATCATCATCGCAGGTTCCTCACCAGCTCAGTCCTTGCGGTACCATTAACTCAATGACCAAAGAGGCCAGGCACGTAGTGGTGGGCCATTGTACTCGGTGGTTCGGGCCTACATGAGGCGTCTGAACCACTTGGACGGATCATCGGAGCGCTTGGGATGGGAGCAACTCTAAAATGGTGTATAGCACGAGTGGTTTGTGTTTTTTATTGGTAGAGTCACATGTGTAGTGATGCATGTGCTAGATGGGTGTTGTGTGGGTGAATACCAGCCATGAGGGAGTGTGTGTGTGCCATTTTGACAACTAGACCTGGAACTAAGAAATCAGTGCAATTGAAATCAGGGCAATGTGGCGTTTTTTTTCCCGAAAGCGCGAGCGTAGTGGGCTGGTGTGACGTATGCCAGTGCTGCGTGAAAATCTGAACCATGATTCCGGAGCTATGGACGTGGTACCATTGGGAGTTATATGAAAGATCAAGTAAATCAGGTGTTCATTTTGTAGTGCTGACATCACCCGGGTCTTAAACGCAAATGTTTCATTATATCTGTAAATTTCCACAACATGGCCAATATGAAATGTACGGGTTATCACTGTGTTGTACCTTCCATTATATTACTCTCCCATATCTTTGAGGTTAATTGCCTAATTGTTGTATTAGCGCTGTTGTATTTCTTTCCTTCTGTACTGCGACATCCACATCACCATGGAACTCCCATTTGGTATATATGTGTACGGAGTATCACTGACTCTATATTTACTTCATAGTTGCACACATAAAAGATGGTGGACATGACGCATTTCTGTGATTATGAATGTTTGTTGTACATTCAGTGGAGTGTTGTAACTGTTCTAATACAGGGCTGTGAAAGGTTTAAGTTGTAGTTTTTGGCACATGAAGGGCAGCTAGTATATATACGTATGTGGTCATTCAGGTACACTGTCAAACTTGGTGCTGGAAATCAGCGTTCGAGGCTTGGAATTGCATTCACATCCTGATATTGTAGAGTAATGAGGTTATCTACGCGTGCCTGAAAATGCACTGTAAATACGTTGCTCATGTAAATTGCTGATATAGTTTTGGGTTGATTTTGTGCTGTATAAATACGCTAAAAATAAAAATTAAAAAAAAGGAGGAATAGTCCACACTTACTGTCAGAGGTAAGATGGTTGCATACGCTATTTATAGCACATTATAACGTGGTAGGGTGCAGGTGCAGCATTGTAGAAACATAATAAATACACAGACACAGATAGATAGTTGAAGTGGGTACGGGCACATGCGCTCAACTCCATTTTATTACGTTGCTGTTGGTAACAAGTAGAATAGTAATCATGATATCATACACAGATATTCAATCATAAACGTTTTATGACTTCTGCTGTACTAAGGTAGGAGCACTATATGTGAAATAATAGACAGAAGATTCTATAGTAAAGTGTTCATGAGTTGTGGTACACAGAGGTGGGGCAGTTTATGTAGAGCCTGGGAGGATGCGTGGTTCAAGCAGAATGAACTGGTAAGAATGTCTTTTGGCAACTGAATTTTGACATAATAAGGCCACGTGGCGATTATTTATGGTGTACTGAGTTAGTGGTACGTGTGGTGCTCAGCGTGTGCTCAGCCTGCAATGATGCGTAGTTCGAGCGGTCTGTTCTCAAAATATTGAGTGTTGCATAATGGTCTGCATGAATTTTGAGGTTAAAAAAAAAACTATCATCAGTGGTAATCAATTGCTCTGCAAACTATGTCTACTGATTGTTCTCCATAAGAAATTAAATGATTGCATTTCACGCAGTGCATTCTAACTTTCTCAAAATTGGGACGTATGTCTGGTTGCAATATTAAAGGTGATACCCCAGAGGTACATGGTATTACTGGTGGTGGAGGTACATTTTGGCGCAACAGTTGTACTTTCTGTGCAAACATAGTTCACAAGATGTAGGGATTAAAGGTACTTGTGCGTACTAGCAGTGCCACAGGAGTATTTTTTGTTTGTGCCTTAAATAAATCAAGGCTAAACTCACTACTGTTTGTAGTGTAGATACAAAAGCTGAATTGAAGTTATAAACCCTGTTGTCCTCAATGTAGATCTTAGGGTGGACTGCATCATCTGCAATCATGATTGAAGTAGAAGATAGAACATATATGCAGCTTAAATGTTATTATTCAACTAAATCTATAAATGATATAAAATAAGGAAGCATAATAAAGGGATATTGTGTTGGGTTTGATAGGTGGTATACTTAGTTTGGTTTGCACTGAGTTAAAGATTTCTAAAACATCAAGGTTCTGTGGAGCCTGTGATGATGTGTGTTCCAGGCAGCCAGTACTGATAGTAATTTTTTCTGTGTTGTGAATGCTGTCTTAGCAAGGCCACATGATAATCATTCTTGGTGCACTTAGTTACTAGTACCTTTGGTGCTTAGCGTGTACATATTCTGCGATGATGTGTGGTCTGGGGGAGGGGGGCACAGTAATTGGAGTAATGTCTTTTGTCGATTGGATTCTGCATGAATTCCACTTAAAAGTCATAGTATGCCTCATTGCTGACATAAAACTGTCACTCTTCTTTCCGATGATTTATGGTGCACTGAGTTAGAAGTATCTTTGGCGCTGAGCTTGTACGTACCCTGCGATAATGCGTAATTTAGGCAGGCTGTACTGCAAGCAATGATTTTTGCCTAGTAAATTCTGCTTTAATAAGGCTACGGGGAAATGACTTCTGGTGCAGTGAGTTAGTGGTACCGAAAAAACTCAGCGTGTGCATATCCCTGTGATGATTCGTGGTTCGGGGGGGTCGCAGTGGTATAATGTCTCTTGTCTACTGGAATGCGTTATGTACAATCGTCAATCTATCTGAATAAATCTGAACACATACAGTACAATTGTCTCTGCATTAAATGAATCAAGGTTGAATTCCTTACTGTCCATAGTATACATGCAAAGGTGACTTCAAGTTGTGAGCCCTGATGTCCGCAGAGTACATCGAAGGCTGTAGTTGACACAGACATCAAGGAATGCTTTTTTGTCACATACTTTAACAAAATCTGATGACACAGTACTATTTTTCTGCCTTAAATAAATCAAGACTGAATTTTATCTTGTCTGTAGTGCTTATGCGCCACTGGTATCAAGTGGTACACTCTTTTGATCGCAGTGTACATTTGAAAACAGAACTCAGTACAGTCATTGAGGAATGTTTTTTGTGCATCCTTTAACAAAATAGTCTTTGTCTTACATAAATCAAGATAACTTGAATGCTGTCCGTCGTGTAGATGGAAAGCTGAATTGAAGTTGTGAACCCAGATGTCTGCAGTGTAGATCGAAGGCAGTAGTAAACACAAACATCGATGAATGCTATTTTGTCACAGTTAACAGAATCTGAGGACACAATACAATTGTCTCTGCTTTAAAAAAATCAAGACTGAATTAAATGTTGTTTGTAGTGCTTCTGCGCTTCTGGTATCAAGTAGTGAACTCTGTTGATCGCAGTGTACATTTGAAGGCAGTACTCAGTACAGACATTGAGACATGTTTTTTGTTGCATCATTTAACAAAATTGTCTCTGTCTTACATAAATCAAGGCTAATTTCAATGCTGACCATAGTGTTGATGCAAAGCTGAATTCAAGTTGTGAACCCTGCTGTCCGCAGTATAGTTCGAAGGCTGTAGTCAGCACAGTTACAAACGAGTGCTTTTTGTCACATCCTTTTACAAAATCGGAAGACATAGAGTACAATTGTCTCTACCTTAAATAAAGCAAGGCTGGATTCAATGCTGTCCATAGCATAGATGCAAATTGTGAACCCTGCTGTGCACAGTGGAGATCGAAGGCAGTAGTCGATACAGACATAAGTCTGCGGTGCTGTGGCGTTGAGTTCGGAATGGGCCTGTATCGAGGAGGCACGTGGTCATGGCGGTAGCCATGTGGCAGGGTGCGGACCTTTGCTGTGGCCCAGTCTCTTCTCTTTGCAGAAGTGAACCACGCCCAAGGTGTAGGCTAATTATGTATAGTCTAACGCTGACATTGCGTACGTTGGAGCAGCCCACTCCGCTTCTGCTTCAAGGGAGGGGGGGAGACAACACAGCTACATGATCAAAATATTCCCCAGTTTCTGAGATAATATGGTTGCATTCACTGTGCAGTACACTACACGTATCAATAGCATATCTACACACGGAACAGTTTTTGGTTTCTATAGTGTGTTGTGTATAGCATATCATCTGTAGTTTTAGCAGTGTGTACATTATTGTTGATGAATGAATGAATGAGTGGAGTCGTGTAACGCGCGACTTAGCCCAAGGGCATCAAGGTGCCTAAAGATAGTACAGCTTGTAATTCTTCTGATGCAAGAATACGGATAGGCCTCTACAAAGAGCCACGTTTTTAATGCTTTACGAAAGAGCAAGATAGAAGATTGTCCTGCCAATTCAGGGGGAAGAGTGTTCCACAGCCCAGGAGCCAGGAAAGAGAAGGCTCTCCCTCCCCACCTTACTTTGAGAAACAGAGGGATTGGCAGAAGATTTTTATTAGAAGAGCGGAGGGCTCTACTTGGAGAGTAAGGGTGTAAGAGGGACCTAATGCCCTCTGAAACTGAGCCATACAGGGCCTCATGGGCAAGACAAAGGATCTTAAATGAGATCCTAGACTGGATGGGCAGCCAATGCAGGTTCTTCCTGGCCAAGGAGGCTGAAGAGAGTCTTGGAAGGTTGAGAACCAGCCTGGCCGCCGCATTTTGCACTATCTGTAAGCGCTGAATAAGATTCTTATTGATGCCTGAGTAAAGCGCATTACAGTAATCTAGTCTCGATGAGACGAGTGCCACAGTGACCTGCTTCCGGACTTCCAGAGAGAGGTAGTGTGCGAATTTTCTCAAGATCCTGATGATACCACAGCAGATGGAAACCGTCCTCCTGACCTGAGGGTCGAAGGCGAGCGTGGTATCTATCAGCACACCCAGATTCCTGGCTGATTGAGAGGGAAGGTGACACACCCCGAGGGACGGAGGCCACCAGTCACTCGACCAGATGTCCTGGTTACCCCCGAAGATCAGAACCTCTGTCTTCTCTCAGTTTAACTTCAGGGAGTTATGAATCATCCATTGAGAATCTGCATCCATGCAGTTCCTGAAGTTAAGAGCGGAGATACTCACCGACTGAGAGAGGGAGACCATGATTTGGGTGTCATCAGCATATGACAACACCTCTAGCCTAAAAGATCTTGCTAACATGGCAAGTGGGGCCACATAGATGTTAAAAAGTGAGGGGCTTAGGGATGATCCCTGAGGGACCCCACACTGCACAGGTTTGGAGGGGGAGAGGAATTCGCCCAGCTTCACCCTCTGTTCTCTTTGATTAAGGAAAGAGGTCAAGAGGCTTAAGGCTGGGCCTCCAACTCCAATCTCCCTGAGACACGTGACCAAGACAGAGGGAGACAAAGTGTCGAAGGCTGCCATAAGTTCGAGCAGGATCAGAAGGGGGGTCTGGGCCATGTCGACCTTCGAGCGGATGTTATTGATGACTACCGTAAGGGCGGACTCTATACTGTGAGCTCTGCGAAAGCCGTGTTGAGATGAGTCCAGCAGGTTAGAGTCATCCAAGAAGGCGCTTAAATGATGGTTAAGGTGTGACTCAAGTACTTCTGCTGGTGCGGGTAACAGAGGTATTGCGCGGAAGTTCTTCAGGACCCCAGGGTCCAATGTGGCCTTTTTCAAGAGAAGTTTGACAACCGCCATTTTCCAGGAGAGGGGGAAAGGTCCTTCCATAATTGCTAGGTTCATCACCTCTAAAAGGGGAGGCATAACCACCTCCCTGCAATCCTTGAGTATCTTAAGAGCGCAGGGATCCAGAGGGGATCCAGATTTAGTTTTATCAAGGAGTAGATTGATCCTTTCAGAGGTAAGAAGGGGAAGGTTAAGGAGGCTGGGGCAGAGTTCATTCACCTGACATTCAGGTGTGGGAGGAGCAGGGAAAGAAGGAACGCCCAAATCAAGTTTGAGTGATTTAAGAGAATTATAAATATCTACTATTTTAGTGTGAAAGAAAGTGGAGATCTTATCACACAGCTCCTGAGATCCCACTACGGGGTCCAACGTCTGAGGGATAGAGAGGGAGTCTACGATCTTAAACAAGTCCCTGGGAGAATTGAGGGAGGCCGTCAGGTTAACAAAATGAGCCTTCTTTTACTCAATTAATGCCAGTTTGTATTCTTTAAAGAGACGTTTGTGTATTTCTTTCTCCTTGGGATCGAGATGAGTCTGCCAGAGACTCTCCTGTTTTCTGCAACCCTGCCTTTTCAGCCTGAGCGAGTGAGAAAACCAGGGTGCCGAAGGTCTCTTTCTGGCAGAGTAGTGCTGTTTGGCTGGGGCCAGAATATCCACTGCTCCCGAGATGGAGTTGGAGAATTCGAGGGCAGTGGAATTAGAGTCCCTCAAAATGAGAGGCCTCAGTCTGGTCATAAATGGGGCAAGTGTCTCATTATTAACCTCCCTATAATTCCTTCTGAATTCCCACTTCCTAAGGTCGGAGGGGGGGGGGAGAGAATGATGGAATTTAAGCTCCAATGGAACAGCCAGATGGTCTGATCACCCAAGAGGGATAGGAGAGCCTACCTTTAGTCTAGGGTCATGGAGAAAACTCCATCCAGCATGTGGCCGGCTAAATGGGTGGGGCTATCCACAAGTTGCAACAGGCCACACGAGGCTAAAGATTCCACGAAGGAAGAAGTATCACTGGAGTTCATGTTTTCAAGGTGATAATTGAAATCGCCGAGCAGGGTGATGTTGGGTCTGTCGATAAAAGATTCTAAGATCATCAACAGATCATGGCTAAAGGCAGACCTAGGGCCAGGGGACCTATAGAACAAGAGGCCCGAGAAAGAGACTGTGGGAGTGGAGTTAAGAGAGAAGTACATGGCCTGAAAAGAGTCAGTAGAGGTGGAAAGGTGTTTGGTACGGCAAATGGAGGAGCTTTTGTGTAATATACCCAATCCTCTTCCCCTTCGCCCAATTCTATCCTTCCGAGATAGAACATAGCCCTCAGGGATAGCGTCAACGAGCTCGGGACCTGTGGATTCCGACGCCCAGGTTTCCGTGATGAATACCATGGAGGGTTTCCTGGCGGAAACAAAGTCTTTAAAAGCGATGTTATTTTTAATTAATGATCTTGCATTAATAAGGAAACCCTCTTCAATGACCAGAGAAGTAGACCTTGGGATCCCAGAGGTAGCCTGCGTCTTTAAGGTGCTAGAATTTTTGGGGCGACTGTATTTGTCAATGCAACTACAGCTTAACTCACCTAAGAATGCCTCTGGGCGAAATGAATGGTGGCAGGGCATTCTGGGGGGCTTCAATGCACACATGTCTTGGTAGGAGTAGAGAGCACTTTCTTGGGGACAGCTAAAGGTAAAGCCAGCATCCCTGGCCCCTGGCCCGCACTCAGCGCGGACGGGCCGAACTTAGGCGCGACTTCGGCGCGTGCACGCTGCGCGCGTCCGCTGAGCGCGGAGGGGAACATGGAGCCTAAATAAGGCGGCGCCTGTGTGCAATGCAGCGCGTGACCCTTGAAGAACCAATGAGGGCAGGGACTGCAAATGTATGCCGGCGCCCCCCACAACAAACGGGAAAACCCGTGGTGGACCGAGGCGCTGGCAAGCTAACAAGATGCGGAAGCGGCGGACCTCTAGCAGGTAGGGGCCATCTGTCAAATGTGCAAATAAGCGCAGAAGCTAAAATCTGGTGGTTATTAAAAATTGGCAACAGCAGAATAACAGCACAACATAGTAATCATGTGGCAATATTATAATAAATGAAGCGACCGTATCAATGATGAGGCATCGTAGTCATGCACTCACCAACTACAAGCTGAGTGCTGTGTGAGATCTTCCCTTACACATAGTTGATTGCCACATCTCTGAACATTTAGCTAGTGTGCTGTTGAGGGGGTATATTATTTTGGGAAGGTCTGTTGTCCTGTTTTGCGCTGCGTCTGAGGTAGTAGAGAGGGAGCAGTCAGGAGGAGTGGTTCTTTTTGGTGGTTTTTATTTTGTTGGGTGTTGGAAGTGTATAATTAGTACCTCTATTACACATTTGTCTTTAGATATGGGTGTGAGTTGGATTTAATTTACACAGTACATAGTCAACATCCTTACACTGGTTAAATGTTGATATTAATTTTTTTGTGGTAAATGGAACTATCGCCTTTTTTTTGGATAGCATTGTAGATTTGGTTTGTTTTTGAAAGTTTGAAAAGTGGTGATTTTTTTGTTTTTTTCTACGAGAACACCTAGTTTGTATATTATTAACATTAGTTGTGGTTCTGATTTGTAGCGATTTTCTTGGAGGAAGGAATACATTGAAGAGTGGTAATATTTGCAGTTTTTACTACGTTGAGAATGGGATGATAATTAAAAAAGATTTTAAAAAACAGATATGTTTATTAAACTTTATAAATAGGAATTATCATTTAAAAAACCTTACAAATTCACTGAGAAAACCATAGGTTTCAAGCAGGTTACACTAAGGAATTCTCTTTTAAAAAACCTTTGAAATTCACTGAAAAAAACATAGGTTTTAGGCACGTTATAGTTAGGAATTAGCATTTTAAAAACCTTAGAAATTCACTGAAAAAAACACTGGTTTCAGGGGCATAATAGTTAGCTGGACATTTCTCCCAATCAAAACCATTAAAATTCCCCCGTTATAGTTAGTTCAACTAACTATAACTCGTGCGCCCGTAATTCACTGCTGATGACGTCACATATTAAATCACTCATGACATGGTCAGTGACATCACTCATGACATCAGTGCTGACATCTCAAATGACATCATTCTAGTGATAAATTTGCAGACCTCCTCTTACCCTAATATAACTTTTCATACACACATTCAAAAGTAGAAACTAACATTTTCAAAAAAATGGGCATACCATTACCAGTTACAACAACCTATTCAGTAATTCCAAGATCTAAATACACATCCACTCATTCACCAACAGTCCTATATACTCACTCATACATGTATTCACTCATTATATGTACTCGTACACCTATACATCCTGTTACACACCGCCACTCATCCATAGAGTTACTTACACACATAGTCACTCATGCTAATAAAGAATTATACATCCATTTACTTGCATGTACAGTTATACCCTCACCACTACACTCACTTCTACAGAAACGTACACATACTCTCTTAAACAATCACTTATATAAACACATACTTATTTACACAGGAACTCTTCCAATCTCTCACTCTCACATATACTAACTGATATACACCAATACTCTCATATACTAGTTTAAAACATATGTAGTTATTCATAAAGACACTATTGAACCAGTCATTCATTCACAAACAGACCTATACACACACTCATCCACCCATACAGTCCTGCATACATGCTGTCTTCAGAACATACAAGGAGTGAGTCACTCATTCATGGAACTATGCACTACATAAGAACCCCCACTGAACCATACAGACACTCAGACATTCATACAGATCCTCAAAAAAACAAATAATAGCCCATATAGACACTCATGTAGCTACTCACAAACCCATGCAGTAACTTATATACAAAGTGAAAGACTGATACTGATTATTATATATTAAACATTATTCACTAACCCATATATTCACTAAGATACTCTTAATTATTGCGTTATACAATCAATTTTCTTTTAAATCATCCATTTAGACACTTATTTACCCATGTATTCTTCCGTCGACCTTTAGATATACATATATAAAAAATATTAATTTTTCAGAAAGACACACATTTACTGGATGATGTCATCAGTGATGTCATTTGAGATGTCATCAGTGATGTCATGAGTGATGTCACTGACCATGTCATGAGTGATGTAATATGTGACATCATCAGCAGTGCATTGTGGGCGCGCGAGTTATAGTTAACTATAACGAGAGAATTTCAATGGTTTTGTATGAGTGAAATGTACAGTTAACTGTAACGTGTGTGAAACCTATGGTTTTTTCAATTAATTTCTAAGGTTTTTTAAATACTAATTTTGAACTATAACATGGCTGAAACCTATGGTTTTTTCAGTGAATTTCTACTGTTTTTTAAAAGCTCATTTTTAACTATAACGTGGCTGAAACCTATTGTTTCTTCAGTGAATTTCAAAGGTTTTGTAAATGATAATTTTTAAATGTATTAATTGTTATATTTTTTTATACTGATTTACTACATTATTTTAAACAATGTATTTTGAGATATTTTATTTTTTAAATTACATTACACATTTTTTATATAAATTGAATTTTTTTCCAAATAGAATGTTGCGGATTCCCTATGGAAACTAGGTTTTAACTATAACTACCTACTGGCGACCGCCAGTAGGTAATATATATATACATATATATATATATATATATGGTTGAGCAAAGCCCTCGATCTTCAGAGGAGCACACGATGCTGCCCCTAGCTTAAACCAGCCTTTGTTTGCCTCGCTGTCATTTGCTTCCTGCACATCTTCCCTCATTGATCTTGTCCCTTTCAGACGCGTTTCGAGGCTGGAGCGCCCCGTAATTATGGAGTGCTTCACAGAGAGGTCAGAAGGCAGCGCTGTGTTTCACCATTTATTAAGTAGAATGTATCCTCCCTCAGTGGGCGTGGCACATTCTGGAAGCATGGATTGCTGGTAGTTAAAGTCCTTACAGCGCTGCTCAGTGCTTGCCTTTAGTAGGTTCCGACATTCTGTGACAATTATGCATTAATTGATACCTTGAGTAGGCGGGAGTGTCCAGGCTTGCAAACTTTATCACCCTTGAGACAGCATGCTTTTAGAGAGGAAAGGTTCCTTTCCGACGCCGTTTTTCTGATCTTTCGTGGTCTTGCTAAAACTGGTTATTTAGGAAACAAGGGACCCCTATAAATAGACTAGCTATAACGCAGGGAATGAAACTAGTGGAAGGAAGTTATAGCTAGAAAAGGTACTAAACTATTGTTAGCTGAAAGAATACGCTTCTATGTCTCAATTGTAGACATATATGAGATAAGCACTCTACAACATCCTGATAAACAAAAAGATTTTTTATATACTTATTTTGATTAGTTTATTTGAAATATTTTTTCTTTTTGTTGACTTATACAAAGTTCACATTAAGATAGACGAATCAATGATACAAAAGTGCATTTGAAAATCAAAAAATAAGTTACATGTGAATAAATTCATACACTATCAGACACTTGCACAATAGGTAACCTGATACATTACACTATTAAGTTGACAAAGCTTTCGATTTGATAATGTTATAGCCTCACACAGTGAATAATTAGAATAGAATAAAAAGGGAAAGTTTTTTTATACAAGTATATACATTTATCTACAAATATCTCAGACAATAAGAAATACATTCATATCTACATTTATTTACATTGAATTATACAGTGTCCTATTAAAATTGACCAGTTCAATCATCCTAATCATTATGACGCATTACTGTGGCTGTTATTGGACAGTTCGCTACCATCATTTGGAAGTGTATATGGGATGAATATTCTTACCATAACAAAGATGGCAAACAGGGATATACTGTGGTTTCAGCTCAGTTGGCATGTCAAAATGCATCGAATAGGGTTCCCTGCAGATGCATCTTTTGTGATCTTGCTAAAACTGGTGCCTCCTCTCACGGCCAGGGCAGCCGTGCAGTGTATGGTTGAGCAAAGCCCTCGAGCTTCAGAGGAGCACATGATGCTGCCCCTAGCTTAAACCAGTCTTTGTTTGCCTCGCTGTCATTTGCTTCCTGCACATCTTCCCTCATTGATCTTGTCCCTTTCTGACGCGTTTCGAGGCTGGAGCGCCCCGTAATCATGGAGTGCTTCACAGAGAGGTCAGAAGGCAGCGCTGTGTTTCACCCAGGGCTTTAAGTGGGCCAGGTCTCAAGGGGTCTGAGCACCGGGAGTTTTTTTGAAAGAGGCCTCGAAACGGGTCTCTATTGGGCTCTGTTTTGAGCCCTGGCACAGGCGGTCCGTTTTTTTCCTGACTGCAGAGGCAGCAGTTTACTGTCACTGCAGTCCGGAAAAAAGTGCCAGGGTACAAAACAGCCAGATAGAGACCCGTTTCAAGACAAGCACATGGATGTGCGCTGCCCACACAGCTCACTTCTCACTAATGGAGAAGTTACGGCATGACGTCATGCCAAGTGAGCTTTGTGGGGGAAGGGAAATCCTTTAGAGTCATTTTCTCTCTGGATTTCCCTTTTCTGTCTGAAACTCAAGAGCAGCAACATTGTGGTAGGGTCAACAGGGCTTGAATTGGAAGCTTTTTCGATATAATATGTAACAAGATATAGTTGCAGCTTATTTATCTTATGCAACTAATAACCATTGACAAAGCCAATAGTCCTTACTTGTTGTAGGTATGAAGTTACTTATTGTATCACATATCTGGATGCAATGACAGAAACAGCAAAATACAAGTTGGGCGGCACACTATACTAAACAAAGATTTTTCGCGCAAGTGTTTAAAAGCCACGCCCCTAATTAGTGGCCACGCCCCTTTGAGAGACCCCCCAGTTTTTTCATCCCACTTAAAGCCCTGGTTTCACCATTTATTAAGTGGAATGTATCCTCCCTCAGTGGGCGTGGCACATTCTGGAAGCATGGAATGCTGGTAGTTAAAGTCCTTACAGCGCTGCTCAGTGCTTGCCTTTAGTAGGTTCCGACATATGCTTTGCTCAACCATACACTGCACGGCTGCCCTGGCCGTGAGAGGAGGCACCAGTTTTAGCAAGATCATGAAAGATCAGAAAAACGGCGTTGTTCTTACCAGAGCTAACTATAACCTACACCCCAACAATGCACTGCTTATGACCTCACATATTACATCACTCATTACATGGTCAGTGACATCTCTGATGACATTTCAAATCATCCTCCAGTGAGTGTTTTTAAAAAATGTTTTTGTGTGTTAAATATATGTAGTAAGTATATGTAGTGACCTGAGTAAAGACGCCTTCCATACTCTACGATGCACACCCATTATCAGAGAGAGGGGTGTTAGCAGGGAAGACAGTCCCTGGACAGAGCATACTATGCAAACCTGTCATCCAAGAGAGACTTCTCAGCGGAGAGGCCAATCTCCACTCACCCTACTACACACATGTCAAATGAGAGAGAGATCTGGAAGGAGAGGACAGTCTATGCGCACATCTTATTACTCACACCTATCATCTGTATCAGGGGTCCATACGGAGAGGCCAGTCCCTCCCCACAGCCTACTATGCATACCCATAATCCAAGAGAGAGCTCTAGCAGGCAGTATTTCTCAATTACAAAATGAAGAATGTGGAATGTGTTACAAGCCCTTGTGTTTTTGTGAACCTCAATGCATATTTACTTTAGCTCTAGTAGTTGTTTCAGTGGTGATATTGCTATTTCTAGAGTGAAACACCATGCTCAGTGTTACCTAAGATGTCTCAAGGGGAATGTGTTACTTTATAAACTTTAATGAAATTGGACTTGATGTCATCATAGTTTATTTGTGAAAAAATACAGGGCGTGGATTTTTTCTGGTGGTACACTAAATATACATATGTGAATAGTGTTAAAGAGGGGGAAAACTTTACAGAATAAGGTGAAGAAAACTTTAATGACTTGTTGACTAGTATGTAACTTTTACAATTTCGGGGAATTTTCTCTTTTTGTGGGGAGAAGATAGAAAACGAAATTTATGAACAATACAACTACCATGTGAGAAATGTATGGGGCAGAAAAATAAGTCTTGTTCACATTTGAAAAAGCAGGAAACAATTACTCTTTGAAAAGGGAGGGAAAAACCTGTTAATTGGAGGAGTGATGATGTTTGTATTGCATTGGGGGACATTTGTGATTCTGCACAATCGTGTGCGGTGTAAGTCTACTTGTCTCTGAATAAATAATTACGTGATTATAAAAGCAGCAAAAATTAGCTTTGTTAAGACAAGCATGAATATTGTCTTGTTCTGCAGCGACTCGCTGAGCAGGCACAGTGTATTCAGGTTGAAAAGATGTGAAAGCAGATGAAGAGCTCTGAATTTCAGTGGCATGAGCTAACTCTGCCTGAGCTAGCCTCAGTAAACTCCTTTTAAAACACTGTACACATGAGAAACTTTGCTGAGACCTTTTTGCTAGCCACCCTCAAAACAAAAATCTACCATACCAAGACCCTTTGCCAGGCTGAGGTGCCTTCGGTGGTGCAGCTACACCAAGCTATTTTCATAATAGGATGGAGACATTATAAATTAGTAAAGTTGCTTTTTTGTTTGCTTTATAATTGTTGATAATTTATCAATGTAGTTGTTGTCATTTTGGGATGTTACATTTTTTTTAATAAAAAAATTTAAAGATACCACTAATTTGTTTGCTTAATAGTTGTTATAGATTTGAATATTATTACAGTATTGTAATGTTGACCTAAGCTTGCAGTTCTATCTTAGGGTGTGCAGAAGTGCTCCTGCATGTATATATGTTTCTATACGGTACTATGCATGTCTGTTATGCTACAGAGAACTGTTACTGGAGAAGCTAATTATCTGAATACCCAATGATGGTGACTTCTCATGCAACAATGAGGACTCACTAGAGAGATCAGTCCTTGTGCTCACTGTAGTATACAGAGATTTTGGCACAGAGACCTGTCTATTCTGATATTGTACTATGCACTGCTATCAGCAGGTGCAGATGTGATAGTGGAAAGGGCAGTTTTTGCACATGTTACTATGTATGTTTGTGACTCTGGAGAGATATTTCAGTAGAGAAGTGTGTCCCTGTGCATGCCCTACTATATTTCATTATGGGGATAGGTTTGAGGGAGAGTTGAGTGTGAGTTCTATACCCTACTACCCACTGCCTACTTTGTACATATATTAATGTGGGGATATGTCTCAGTGGCCAGGCATTGTGTTTACACATCATGGCCTCTATAGTTGTTATGCAAGACAGACTCCACAACATAGAGGTAATTTCATCCACACACCTTATTTATACATAGGTCCGCCTGAGGAAAGCTGTGACCAGAGAGATAAGCTCATCCAAGACACAGGTCACAGGAGAAGGGCCAGTCTCTCCCCACTCTGTACTAGGAAAACTCATCATGCAAGAGAGATGTATCACCAAACAGGGCACTTCCTCCCCACAGTCTACTATGCATACTTGCCAGCATGGGAAAATGTATGAGCAGATAGATGCATTTCTCTCAAACCCTACTACAGACACCTCCCATCCTGGGTAGATATGTGTTAGAACTGGGGGTCTCTCGTTGGCCGGGGTATGTACCCTAGTCCAAGTAGGGACCTTCGCTTCCGACAGGGTAGCCTGGCTCATAGAAGGAAGGCGTCACTTAAGAGGCAATGTGTAAAGTATGTGTGCAACACGCAGCGGCAGTGACACAGTAAAAGCACTCACAAATGGACACCACACCCGGGTTATATAATAATAAAATTATCTTTATCTAAAAATGATGCAAGATAGAAGCACCAACAGTCCATTATACACACATGAAATTATCAGTAAAAATATCTCTTGAGCTTGGCTGTTGCAAGGGGAACATGAATAAGGCGGTATTCCTACAGGTGGAAATCCCTAGGGTAAAACAATCCTTCAGTTGCGGAAGGTTCCTGCACTATTGCGGTATTAGGCGCACAAGTCTCTGTGGAGGAACAGTATTCTACCTTCAGGGCAAAACAGTGCTGTAAAACTGTCTGGGTTCCCACTACAGACAATACGGTAAAGGAGAATGAGGCCAGTCGCTGTTTAAATCCCACCAGTCCCTGGCTCACAATCTCCTGTGTAGAGTCAATCAGTCCGCAATTAAAGTGAGTGTCCCAACAGTCTCCGGTGGCTCATTAGCCAAGTAGATTAAGGGCGTCCCCGCAGTCGGCTGGCAATAATGCAGTTCTCCAGCGAGGTAGCGTTTAGAAAAGGTGCCTACTTGCAGGGCGCTTAGGTTTTGGAAAACGGGACGTCACATAGGGTTGAATACAACAACCCCCGGAAGACATTCACTACTACTGCCCACACCTCCACCAACCCACAGCCTGCACCCAGCCCAGGTAGCACGGCAGACAGAAACCTAACGCTTCCGCTAGATTTGTTACCTGTTGCTGAGGGGGCAAGGCATGCACCGTCATGGAGCTCCTCTCCTCTCTGTGACAATCGGACTGTGCTGCGGCTGTCCAGAAGAGTAGAGAGGGATGAACTTTCCAGTTTTCAGAGAGGCCTCGCTACTGGGACGAGCACCTCATTGCCTGGCAATCCCCCGGGTGGGAACCAATCCCAGTGCGGATTCCTCCAGACGCTGGGGATGATGCGCCCAGGGTTCCCGAAGCTCCTGGGCTGCGGCGGGGATTAAGGGGTAAAAGAAAGAAGTTTTCAAAGCGGTCCTGGTGCACTTTCCGCCCTGGCTGCGGCGGTGAAAATTGGGAGGCAATTTTAAATAGCCTTTAAATAAAGTTAGTGCCACAGCGCTCACACTTTACAGCTTGTCCAGGAGCCCAGGTGGGGGCGGTGATGACTGACTCACAGCGCTCTTACTTCACAGGACTTTAGCATGCCTAAGGGGACCCTGACAGCGCCGGAGATGATCAGGGCTTCAGCACTTTGGTCCTTTCACAGCGCTGCAATGTGTAGGCAGAACCTGGGTGGCAGTGGTGATTTGGGGATGAATTGCACAGCCTCACACAACCAGCGCTGTAGAGGCAGTTCAGGCCGCAAGGAAACTTGGTGATCCTAATGAGTCCCCGCTAGGCAGGGGGATAGACAGTCCTTATAGTCCTGGTGGTTTTTATAATCCCCACAGTGAGCAGGGGATTAACTAGCCTCTTGGTGGAGACACTCTGGTGATGGTACTCCTTCAGTCTCCCTGGCAGGGCAGGATCAGCAGGCAGTAGGGCAGCTCTTTTGGTAGGGGCAGCAGTTCCTTGGAGCAGTCAGCCTTCTTCCAAATGGCAATCCTTCTTGGCGCAGCGGTCCTCACTCCCGCAGAGGTTCTTCCAGGTCCAGCAGTGTAACCAAGATGTGAGGCCAGGACCCTCCCTTATATACCCTACAGTCCAATTACTAGAAGGGTGCAGAAGTCTCTGGAAGGGTCTGGGGGCAGGGGCTTCTGGAAGATTCTAGGGAGTTCTGGTTTGTTCCCTGCCTTCCCTGACCTGGCTGTCACAGTGACGAAAGACAGGGCCATTAAGGCTACAGTGGGCAGCTGGTCACAGCCCATTCCAGGGAAGAAGGTGTGAATCACCACTACTACCTCCCAACCAAGGCAGGCTATCAGTATGCAGAGGGGAGGGGGGAGTCTACAGTGCCCAGACTAAGTGTAGGCAGGAAAAGGTCCACTTCCTAAAAGTGGGATTTTTAAAGTAGTGCCCAAACCCCATATATCATTGGGAAGAGTTCCCTGCCCGATTCCAACAAGACCAAACATGACACCCTTATTAGGTCCCAGTCAGAAGTTATTCCATAAAGGAGGTGTCCCCAATGTTAGCCTGTGGAGGGTTAGGCCTTACTGCGGTAGCAGGGGCCTGTGGCAGATATGCCAGCGTCACAAAGTTTTAGGGGAGAGCATCTGTACCTCAGCACTGTTTAGCAGTGGTGAGGCGCCCAGAGACCTAAGTCCAACAAAAAGGTACGGTGAAAATGGGAGGCACAAGGGCAAAAATTTAGGGGAAAATCACCCAAAGGCTGACAGGTCCAACAATGTGTTAGTGGACAAGTCACTCAGTTGCTAGTCAGTGTTGCATATCACTGCTGCTTAAAGGACGAGGCGTAAATACAGAGACCATTGCTTGCCCAAACCACACGGCACTTCCATGTTGTACTAGAGAAGCTGTTAGTGGAGAAGACAGTGTTTCCCTACAAAATAATGTACATGTCTGTCAACCTGGGGAGAGCTGTGACTGGACAGTGAAATCCATTTCCACACCCAAGATATATGGCTATTTCCCATTGGAGAGGAGTCAGTGTAGAGGTCAGTAGTTGTTATATTTACTATGGAATAGTAAGGTCTTGCATGTGAGGTGTGACCTTCCCCACCCTACTATTTATACTGGTGAGCCTGGGCAAAGGAGTGATGGAGAGGAAGCATCTTTTTACACCCTACTCCAGACACTGGTTACCTTCATGCAAGTTCTCAATAGAGAGGCCAGATACTCCACATAGTCTGCTATACACAGTTGTTAGGCTGAGGAGAGGTATGAGTGAGATCTCGGTATCTCTTTACACCTTACTGTGTACTGTTGTTATGCTGTAAAAAGGTTGCAAGTGAGATACCAGTATTCCGTACACCCTACTTTGCACAGCTGTTATACTGTGAAAAGATCTCATTTGAGAATATACTTTCTCCTCACACCCTACTAATGAGGACTAAAAGGCCTACGTACTATAATAATGGGATGTGTGAATTCTTCCTCTAAAAAAGGTTTAAGATCTTGAAAGACTTTCATTGGATCATAATAAAGTAGTGATTAAAGTTTAGCTAATGGTAATAAATGGGCTTGAGGTAATTAAATGAGTATCAATGGTGTGTTGTACAAATATTCATCTCATGTAGATAAAACCTGTGTTTTTTCATAAATCTAAGTGCTTTATCTTTCCCCACAATGATATAAGGGGGTGCATTTTATTAAACTAAACACAGTGTTAACATTCTGGTGTATATAAATTAAACATACTTCATCAGGATATGTTCAGTGCAAAGTCCATTATAAAAACTATGATCTCGCGAGAGGAAGCCAGGAAGCACTATCCCCTCAGACTGCATTTGAGGGATAGCCTCCTTGGCTCTCGCAAAAGCTTTGGAGAAGGGGATGAAAAGGCAAACATAGTACAAACTATATGTTTTCTAACATTTTACATTATTTTGCATTTTGATTTTTTTTACGACAAAAACATACAACTTGAAGTGTAAAACAAGCAGCAACAGAATTGCTTTAAAAATAAGAAGGAGACAAACTGTTAAAATGAAAACTATTGCCTTGGGGGGCACTAGTGCTATTGGACAAGCTTCTCCTGGGTACACCTGCTTGTGTCTGTTGATGAAAGAATTATCTGCTTACACAAGTAAAACAATTGTGTTTTATTCAAAAAAGCAGGGTTATTCTCCGCTGGTGTACTTAGATCCTGCACAGGAACAGTATCTCCTGGAGCAAAACAATGTTGAAGCCCCTCTAGAGATGTCTAAAGTTGCAGCATGAACCAACACTACCCATGCAAGACTTTTTGGACGCATAGTTCTGAAGTGTCTCCACATGTTTGTAGAACTCATGCTATATTGTTCATTTATGCTTCCCCGGTTGAAGTCCTTCTTGCAAAGTTTAAAGATGACATACTTTGCAGGAACATTCTTGCTACCTGGCTTCATATCAAAGAATTGCCCATCAAGGATTCCATAAAAGGCTGAGATGGCGGAGCCGGTGCAGAGGTCCCTGGTTCTTCATCAGAAACTGATGAAGACATCTTTGTAAAGAAAAGCAACCAGGAAAGGAGAGCAAGACAAATATGTCTACTCACACCAAATATCCAATAGGGAAATAATGCAAAAAGAATGAAATCTTCTTCTAAATAAAGATGAACCAATAATAGTCCTTCCTTAGGGTGTAATTCCACTCCCAGAGCTCTCATGAGATACCCACGAGTGTCTCAGGGATCATAGAATTATTATTTCTTCAGATATTGTATGGAACAATTGATAATCATTTTTTTCAGGCTAATCATCTTTAATGTATTCATTTGCTCCGAATTGTAAGCAGTGTTACAGCAAACAAATGATGGACGGAATGCTGACAATGCAAGCATTCTCCCCCAGTCAAAAGATCTGGATTAAATCCATTGTTCTTTTGCCCACTGCACCACCCCAGTTTGGACCCAGCCATATGCAAATCAGTCTTGACCCTGTGCCCCTTGGGAACAGTCCAGACCGAACTGCCAGGTCAGGTCCTCCATGGACCATAAACAAGCATCCTGGTACTGGTTTCAGAGTATGTCACCCTTCTTCAGCCAGGCTAGCTTGAATCTAGTGGCACAGTGAGCAAGGGACCCACGTCTGGGCATATCCAAACCACTTAAGGAGAAAAGTGTTACAACAAACAAAAGATGGACGGAATGCTAACAATGCAAACATTCTCCCCCAGTCAAAAGATCTCGGTTAAATCTATTGTTCTTTAGATCACTACCCTACCCCAGTTTGCACCCAGCCATATGCAAATCAATCACTATTACTGGTGAATTTCTGTGTTTCTATTTAGTTCAAAACGTTAATGTTGTCACTGTTATCCTAAATGTATGAACAAGGCAACGCTCTCTAATAATGGGAGTCTGGATGTGTACTGGTAGTTGTTTGAACATTTAATGGTGGCTCTGTGGTTATATACGGTTGAGGAATGATGGAAATATGAAGGTGGGTTTGTTGTGTTATGATTTTGGGTGGATGCACATATCTAAATGGATATGTTACCATTTTATGGCAGGTGCTTTGATTTATAATGTTAATTATTGGATGTATACGTGATGGTGGATGTGTTGGCTTGTGATGGGTTTAATGATATCTCATGTTGTATAGTAGGTTACTTTTTCTGTGAAAATGTGTGTGATGTTGTGTTGGCTGTCAGATGGGGTTGGGAGTTAAGGATGACTTTGTCAATGGAGTTGGGACATCAGGTGAAGGTAAGACCTGAATTAATATTGTGACTTTAGTTTAGTGGTGGAGTTAACATATTGGTCAAACTTAACTCCTTTTCAGCTTTAGTTTTTTAGGGAATTTCATTTTTTTATGTGAATTAAGTTGAAGCATTATGGTCTTTTGCTTGACTTATGAAGTTGGTTGTAAGGAAATGTGGTTGGGGTCTTGTTGCTTGATGATGGTAGTGAGGATGTATGATGGCGGTTGTGCTTGTGTATTATGTTGCTTGTGAAGCTGTATACTTGTGGATGTGTTGGTGTTTAATGTGTTGATGTATGAAATTGGTTATGTGAACCTATGATATTTTTTATGTAAACTTATGATATTGGTTGTGTGAACTCCACCGTGCACAGAAGAATATTGGCCACAGACCTGGCATCTGTCCTCAGGCCAGCCTTGCACCATGCCCCACCATGTCTTTGACCGGAAGGTTGACAGCAGGCCAGGCCTTTGATCAGGTCTTGCACCCAACCCAGTGTTGGTGGTCATGCATAACAAGAGCCTGCTTCAGGGCCTGGCCTGAGTCCTTTAGCCCCTTCCATGCTGGTGACGAACCCCAGCCGTCATGCACTACGGTGCTCGTGTGCTGATGACGGCTGGGGTTCGTCATGGCCCGCCCGTGTTCGGCCGGCGGCCGCACACGGGAAAAATCGCGGCCGCATCGAAGGGGTTAATGGCGGGCAAAACATTTTTCTCAGGATTGAGGCGAGCCAATCAGATTGCTAAGTATCAAGAAGGGCAACAGTAGAAAAGCTCCCTCGGTCAATCAGAGAGTCTTCTTTTTTAATTTTTGGTATTTTGGGACTCCTGTTAGAACAAGCTCCCAGAGAGGCCTGCGTTTTTTACAACTTCTTGACCACCTCGAAAACCTATTTTTGATCCAAATTTCTTGAAAACAGCTGAATGTATTTACACTCAACCACACAAAACAATATTTCTTTGCACAGTTCTATCTTTTTGCCAAATTTATTGGGAAAACCCGTCTGTGGAAGTATTCCCAAGTAAAAACACCATCAAGGCCATATATTGGGATTATGTAGAAGACAAGCTCTGGAGGGGTACACAAGCAGAAACAATGGGGGGTAGATTCATGGAAATTAAAATGAGACCTGTACTAGAACAGTATTGGGACAGTATAACTGTTCCGATAGACAGGAAGTTATTTTTTCAGTTAAGGTCAGGTTCTCTCCCCTTGCGGTCATTGACGGGTAGGTGGAGGAGTACTAACACTTCGTGTTGCCCGGTATGTGGTGCCCCCAACAAAACCATTGCTCACTTCTTATTTCTGTGTGAGGCCTATGCAAACCCGAGGAGAGTATGGTTAGCTCCAGTTTGTAGAAACCTTGGGGTATCCAGCGGTGTTGAGGGGTTGAGAAATATTTGTACCTCCACCGAAATGCCTATTGTGTTGGGAACAGCAAAATACTTCGGGTGGGCATGGTCCATTAGGCGGAGGGCTTTACCTCCCAATATGAATTAAAATTTTACAGTTTATATATTTTCTTTGTTAAAGCTTGCACAACTGTTTAAAATGTATTTTATGTGTATGAAATATGAATTTTAATTGTAATGTATTTTAAAATGTATGAATTTTAAAATGTATGTTTGTGCTTTTATGAGTGTACAACTCGAATAAAGCTTTTTCAATCAATAAGTAATTCTGTTCAGAAGTTTTTTCGGTGTCTTCAAAGTTTTCTATGGCAGTTAATATGGGAAATCCACGTTGTGGGACCCCTATTTTCTTGGCCCCCCTCCTCATTGGATTACCTGGAACCTTTCCATGAAGAAGCTGATGTGGATGAGAAAGACTCGTGCAGTTTCATCAATCAATGCCACAGTTATTAAAATACATTTATTTTAAACACAATTTTTCGTCTACATTATTAAATATGCCTTCAAAATATGTCTCCTACATTTATTTCCGATGTTTCCTTTAAATCCGCATTTAGTTGTCGTGCTTATTGAATTGTTCAACTGAACTTCAGGAGACATTGTTACAATAATATTTATTACCAAGTGTAATTAAAATAAATGTAATAATTACCCCTGAAAATATCAATAATTTATTTAGTTACATAAGTATTCCATCACGAGATATGAGCTGTGATAAGAGGCATAAACAGAGTTTATCAGTCCATTCCATTTATCGCACTTAAACGCTACGGGCGCCTTCATGGCTTCAGCGTCCATTTTAAAGGGTAGGTTTAATTCTGCGGCGCCGCTGCACCCTTCCTCATCAGTGTGCTAAAAAGGTGATTATTGCAGTTTACGTTCAAAAGGGAAAGGGAGGCTGCTCGAGAAGCTAATACTAGAAGATGTATCACCGGCCTGAGTAATTGTGACAGCCATAGACCGTATCGCTGCCTGTTTGTTTGCACAATACCCTCCTGCATTAAGAAAGCAGTCCCAGCTGTCCCGGGCGCTGGAGTCACCCGTTTCATCTCTTGACACAGAAGCAGATGTTACAGCCTGATAGGAGTCCTCACTCCATTCACTCCGCATCTAAGATTACCGTTAAGGAGGGGGGAAACCAAATACATAATAGCATCCCAGTCAT
This sequence comes from Lissotriton vulgaris, assembly GCF_964263255.1. Taxonomy (NCBI): domain Eukaryota; kingdom Metazoa; phylum Chordata; class Amphibia; order Caudata; family Salamandridae; genus Lissotriton; species Lissotriton vulgaris. The sequence continues at coordinate 1,715,003,854 of NC_141685.1, read as the reverse complement.
TTGTGAAAGAAAACAGCAGTGCTGTCCTTTTCTCGGCATTAAATGAGGGCAATTAATTATGAATCTATCACCTTTTTCATTTAACACATTAACAGCGTGGGTGCATACAAAGCGGCATAACTGGAGATGGACGGGCGGTTAATGATTTAATTAAAGCCATAAAGGGACGAGGTTTGGGATTACTGTCCGGCGTTCACCATTGTACTGAAGAAGGTAACGGCCGCATGTTTTTAGTGATAGCTGGTGTCTGATCTATTTACATTGATGATATTGAGAACATGGAGGAGTTGTAAGAAAAAAAATATGATGACAATGTTAATTGCTTAAGACACTAAACAATGGACTGTGTTTTCAAATTATCTATCTGTATTTTTTGGGGAAATTAAAAGGCTCTGTTCTTGCACATCTGTTTAATAAAAACACTTAACAAGAACAGTAACAATTTACATGTAAAAGGTCTGACTGGTGGGTAATTTCCCATTCAAAATACCCAGTTTAGGACTCTGCACACCTTTTTTGAAGAGTACAATGGTATATGGTGGTATCATTGAAGGTTAAATCGGCTCCAATTTAAACACAGCGGGTACTGTAATCAGGCAGGCTGGCTGGCCGTCTGCCCACCGAAGAAAAGGTGGGCAAGCCAGGAAATTCGAAGGGGTCTGGCATTGCTCTATGAGCCAACGCACAAGGCGCGATATGAAAAGGCTCAGCATGTAAATGATACAGCAAATTTCAGATACAAATAGGCTACTGTTTTCTAAACCAAACATAAGTGAGGTTTATAAATCCAGCATATATTATGGATTGAACAACTTCAATGTTGCCTCAGAAAATTAACGAGCCATAACGAAGCAATTTGTATTTAGAACACACAATTTCGTGAAGTGTGAAAGCCACATTTTGTACCCAAGTTACCTTGTCACACATTTCGCACTTCAGTCGCCAGATGATTATCTCCTCCTTTTTCGATTTTACCAACAAAGGACAATGCTCTTTGCTCGGTTATTTCATGAACTCAGTGTACGATGTACACTGAATACAGGTATCACCTATTAAATCAATCAATCAATCAATCAAAGACATTTATAGAGCGCACTACTTACCCGGAGGGTCTCAAGGCGCTTGGGGGGGGGGGGGAGCTGCTACTGCTCGAACAGCCAGGTCTTGAGCTTCTTCCTGAAGGAGAGGTGGTCTTGGGTCAGGCGCAGGTCGGTCGGGAGGGAGTTCCAGGTCTTGGCGGCCAGGTAGGAGAAGGACCTTCCTCCTGTTGTCGTTCTTCGGATGCGAGGGACGGCGGCGAGGGCGTGACTGGCTGATCGGAGGTGGCGTTTGGGAGCGTAGAAGTTGATGCGGTTGTTGAGGTAGCTCGGGCCTTGATCGTGTAGGGCTTTGTGTGCGTGGGTGAGGTGAATTTGACATGATTGATGTATAAAATGTAAAAATGTCTTTCTTGAAATTAGTACACTCTTTAGTGTAAAGGAAGACGGGAGACTATTTTAAAGGTCTTTATCACTGCATTACCCTCTCTTAACAAACTGTAAAGAGTGAGTAGACCAGCAACTCAATGACAGCAATTACATTTCTGGGCAAAGCAAAGAAGACTGGCTTCCTCCACGTCTTCAGTGAGGTACATACGAATTCCAGCTCTGCTCCTCTTCATTTAAGTCACAGAGGAACATAAGTGTGCCTATTGTGCTTAACCAACATCCTGCCATTCTCACCCCAACATTGTTCCTGCCTTTAATAGTGGGACTATGACACGAATGTATCCTCAATGAAAATGGGATCCCACTCCTCTGCCCAGGTGCACAGTTTAGCCTCTGGACTAAGTGCATTCTCTGCCACTAACCATCTTTAAGGTGGAACATCTAGGTTGTTGAGTTCCTAAAACACAGAAGATCATGAGGTAAAAGATCTACTATACATCAAACAGCTTTTCACACCTATGTCCTACTCATGCCCTCACTACTTGTGTCTGTAAATGTAAAGAAGGCTTTAAAAAAATTACGGTCTCTAGTAGGACATGGTTTGCACCTTTGCCCAATAAGGGGTCCTTGGTCCTAGTCAGGGAAAGGGGGATACACTCCAGAAGAACTCCTGCTCACCCCCTTGGTAGCTTGGCACGAGCAGACAGGCTCATCTCAGAGGCAGTGTGTAAAGCATTTGTGAACTTATACAGTAGTACAGTAAACACACTACAAATGGACACCAAACCACTATAGAAAAATAAGTAATCTTTACTAGACTTAACACAAGAACAAACAACAAAAATCCACAATACTGTATCAAGAATATGACTTTAAGATGGTAGAAATAACTTAGTTCAATGTAGATGGTGAATGCAAAAATGTACTTTCAAAGTATCTGGGATGCGTCATGCAAAAGAAACAAAAGTCGCAGGGATTGTGATGCGTTGGTTCCTTACTGCAGTGCAGGAGAGGGGATGCTTCATCTCCTTACCGGAGAGGAGGTGATGCATCAGTTTCTTACTGAGTTCCGGTTATGATGCGACAAGAAGGCGCCTCAATGCGATGCGATGATCCGGTGTGATGTGACAAAATGGCGTCTTTGATGTGATGTGACAATGTGGGTGCGGCGGTGCAGCAAAATTGATGAACTTTTAAGCCACAACAGGCCCTGCAACACGCTACTATGATGATGCAATGGCAACCTCTGTGGCGGCGGCACGCTTCTTTGGCGATGCGTCGGCAACTGCTGCTGCAGGGACACGCTTCTTCCTCATTGCGTTGCGCTTCCAGCTCCCAGCGACACACAGTCTCCATAGGTCCCAAAACAACAGCAGGCACCTCACAGCAGGTATAAATCCCAAGAAGGAAATTCAGGGGGAGCTGGTGGTGAATTCTTTGTGTCCCTGAGACTTCAGAACAGGAGGTAAGCTCAGCTTCAAGCCCTTGAAGCAAGACCACTGACTCATTGTCATTGAAATTGCTCTCCCTCCCTTGCAGCTCCACCATTAAGTGAGGCATTCTCCCAAGCCACTGCATTATCTAGTGTTGATGTTCAAGGCCCTCCTCCACCTGCATGTTTTACCTGCGTCTCATCCCTGGTGGTCCAGTGGACTTATGTCTTCATTCTCATGCTCTGCTTTTTCTCTCCTTTTTTACTCGTTTTTGCCCTCACTTCTATCTCCCCCCTTCACTCTCCTTCTGAGTCTTAACCTCTATTTTCTGTCATTTTCCCCTCATTTCAAGCTCCCCCCTTCACTCTCCTGTGTCTTTCCTCCTTTTTTCACTGATTTTTTACCCCATCTCAATCTCCCCCTTTCACTCTCCTGTTTCCTCTGTGTCTTTCCCCTACTATTTATTGCACTTTTCCTGCCTTATTTGCACTTTTCTCTCTCTTTTTCTTTTTTCCCTCTTGCCTTTTTAGCCGTTTTTCCCCGCCGCTGCTGCCCCCGCTGCCCCTCCCCCCCAGCACGACCAGTGCGAGCAGCCCAATCCAGCTCCCCTCACCGCTGTCCAGCCCTCCCTGACCCCTACTTAATGGTGGCCACTGCGCAGCCGCGCAGCAGCCGCACCGCCAGGGCGCCAAAGGCAAGCATGTCTGCGTCTGTCCGCGACCCGACAGGGACCAGCACCAGGAACCCTGGATCTCTGCACCACAAACACTACAACCCAGCGTACCTCAACCCTCTCAACCCAGGCAGCAACAACAACTGCAAGCTTGCATCACCAGCCGACACCCATGTACCCTTCAGCTGTCACCGCTGCCGGCACACCTGCAGCACCGCCAAGACCACTGACCCAGTGCAATCTGCCGGCAAGAACACAAGCGAATCGAAGACCCTGCAATGCATCCTCCTCAATGTCCGATCCCTCCACAAACATGCCCCCGAAATCTGGGAACTCCTCGACAGCACTAGCATTCTTTACTGAAACCTGGACCAACACCACCTCGGGACCGGACATTACCATCGCCTTTCCCCAAGGATACAAGATCTCCAGGAAGGACCGCCCCATCTCCCCTGGAGGAGGAATCGACATCGTCCACAAATCCACCCTCCGCCTGAGCACACTCCCAGACAAGCCCAAAGACCTGATGGAACACCTTCATTTCAAGATAATGGCCAGCCCTACCTCCACCCTCTGTGGAACCCACATCTATTGACCCCCTGGACCCTAGAGACTTTTCACCAACTCCATCACAGACATCATCTCCCCGCATGCCATCGCGTCCACCAACTACACCCTACTGGGAGACCTCAACACCACCTTGACAACCAACTGGACACCAGCACCTCATTCCTCTTGGACAACCTCCACAACATTGGACTCTGCCAGATCATGACAGAACCCATGCACTCAGCAGGACACACCCTCGACCCCCTCTTCACGTCAGGAAACTCCATCACCTTCAGCCACACCACTGAATTCCCATGGACTGACCATCAATGCGTCCACTTCACCTTCAGAACACCCACCATCCACAGACACCAGCACCTGCTCCCAAAAAGAAACTGGACCTGAATCACTGATGACCAGCTAACCTCATCCCTCAGCAACTCCACCCCAACCACTGTGGAAAACGACAACTCCAACACCGCAGCCCAGACCCTGCACAGATGAATCTCCGACAGCGCCAACACCATAGCCCCCCACAAGAAAAACAACAAAACCCATGTCAAGAAAGCTAGATGGTTCACCACTGAACTTCAGGAGTCCAGACGCACTTGCCGCTGCCTCGAAAAGGCCTGGAGGAACACCAAATCCACAGAAGCCCACAACAACTTCAGAGCCGCCTCCAACCCCCACCACCAACTCATTGGAAAAAACGAGGAAAAAAGCGATTGAAGACAGAATCTCCACTCATTCACACAACAGCAAAGAACTGTTCAACATCATCAAGGAGTTCACCCAACCCACCAGCGACATACCTCCCTCACAAGACCACTGCAACAAACTCAGCACTTTTTTCCAAACCAAAATCAAGAGCATCTATGACAACTTCAAGTAAAACAACCAACACACTGAACCCTCACCAACCACCCCGACACCCTGAAGCCAGTGATCGACAACTGGACAGCCCTCACCACCGAAGACACACTGAAGACGATGAAGTCAATCCGCTCCGGGGCCTGCATGGACCCCTGCCCCCGCCACATTTTTAACAGAGCCGCCGACACCATCGCACCCATGCTCTGCCACACCATCAACCGATCCCTGGCAAACGCCTCATTCCCTGATGACTGGAAACACACTGAGATCAACCCCCTCCTGAAGAAACCCTCGGCGGACCCCACTGACCTCAAAAACTACAGACCCATCTCCCTGCTTCTGTTCCCAGCGAAAGTCATCGAGAAAGACATCAACAGCCAACTCGCCACATTCATCGAAGAGCACAACATCCTCGACTCCTCCCAATCCGGCTTCAGAAAAAAACACAGTATGGTAACCACCCTCCTTGTCGCAACAGACGACATCCGTAACTCACTATACAAAAAGGAGGAACAGCAGCTCTCATCCTCCTCGATCTCTCAGTGGCGTTCGACACAGTCTCTCACCACAGCCTAGTACGCAGACTTTACAACGCAAGAATCCAAGACAAGGCCCTCGACTGGATCTGCTCCTTCCTCTCCGGCAGAACGCAGCGGGGCAGACTCCCCTCTTTCCTCTCAGACCCTACACCTACCACCTGCGGAGTCCCCCAGGGGTCCTCCCTCAGCCCAACGCTCTTCAATGTTTACATGACTGCGCTCGCCCCCATCGTCAGAACCTACGGACTCAACATTGTGTCATACGCAGATGACACCCAACTCATCCTCTCCCTATCCACCAAACACAACACTACCAGACACAAATTTCGAGAAGGCATGGAAGCTGTTGCCAAATGAATGAAAAACAGCTGCCTACAACTGAACACAAACAAAACTGAAGTATTCATCAGGGGCCCAAACTCAGATGCCTCGAATGACACCTGGTGGCCCCCGCGCTGGAAGCCCGCCCACCCTCTTGGATCACGCACGCAACCTGGGAATCATCCTGGACTCAGAGCTCAAATGGACTGTCAGATCAACTCTGTCTCATCCTCATGCTTCCACACCCTCCGCCTCCTACGTAAGACCTTCAACTGGATCCCCCTCGAACACAGAAAGACCATCACTCACTTCCTGTTCACCAACCTGCCAAGTTACTGCCACATCTCTTAGCACTTGCGCACACTCCACTGACTCTCCATCGAAGCTAGAGTCTCCTTCAAGATGCTAACCCATGCTCACAAGGCCCTCCACGACACCGGACCAGCATACCTGAACAGCCGACTCAAATTCTACGCATCCCAAAGGACCCTACGATCAGCCCAGCTCTCCGACACCGTGGTCCCCCGCACCAGAAAGACCAGATCGGGAGGCCGCTCCTTCTCCTTCTGTGCAGCCAGTGCCTGGAACAACCTTCCGCTCTACCTCAGACAGATAACATCGCTTCCATCTTCGTAAGAAACCTCAAAACCTGGCTCTTCGACAGACCCCCTTCTTGATGGACTGGAACCTGTGACCCCCCCCCACACCCCCAGCGCCTTGAGACCCTTACGGGTGAGTAGTCGCGCATAACAAACACCTGATTTGATTTGATTTGGAGATGTTCCTCAAGATTTTAAAAGTTCACACAAAGTTCTTTTTCTCCTTTCCTTGGCAATAAAGTAACCAGTGCAGGCCAACCCCAAACAGCAACAGCTCAAGGGCAGTAATCTTCCTTCAGCTTCTCTAGTTATTCTCCCTGGCAAAGGGTTTGTCTTGATTCCCAGAAGTGATCTAAAGTTCTGAGGTCTGGACCCCAATATTTATACTCCAAAATCCTTTGTTCTCTGAAGGCAGAGAGTGTCTGTATCTAGTCAAAACCAGTTCTGTCCTCCTAGGTGAAGCTTCCCGGCAGGAGGTCGAAACAGCATTGTTTGAGAGCAGACCTGGTCCAGGTAGCTGAAAGAAAATCTCCTCCCCTTACTCTCTATTCTATGAGGGCTCAGGTCAGTCTTCAAGGTATCAAAAGCCTTCTGACAGGTGTCAGTCCAGTTTACTTTCTTGGGCTGCTTCCTGGACGTCAGCTCGGTCAAGGGTGCAACAGTACTGCCATACCCCTTGACAAAGTAGTACCCTGTGAGTCCTAAAAAGGCTCTCACCTCTGTCTGGGTCTTGGGGGGTTCCCAAGCCAGGATGGTGTCAATCTTGGGCTGTAGAGGTACCACCTGGCTGCTCCCAATCTGGTATCCCAAGTATGCCAAGGAACCCTTCCCGATCTGGCACTTACTAGCCTTGATCATGAGGCCTGACCTCTGCAGTGCCAAACACTTCCCAGAGGTTGCGCATATTTTCTTCCCAACTGGCTCTGAACACCGCGATGTCATCCAGGTAGGCGGCACTGAAATATTCTAGTCCAGCCAAAACCTGGTTGACCAACCTCTGAAAGGAGGCAGGGGCATTCTTCATCCCAAAGGGCATAACCCGGAATTGGTAGTGCCCATCTGGTATGGAGAATGCTGACCTCTCTCCTTTGCCACATCAATTAAGGTGATCTGCCAGTACCCAAAAGTTAAATCAAACGTACTGAGGTACAGCGCAGCTCCTAACCGATCGATGAGCTCATCAGCTCTGGGGGTGGGGTGCGTGTCAGTCCTGGTGACTGAATTGAGTCCTGGGTAGTCCACACAGAACTGGAGTTTCGCTGTTGCACCAGGCACTGCAACCTTTGGGACAAAGACCACTGGGCTGGCCCAAAGACTGTTAGAGGACTCAATCGCCCCAAATGCATACATCTTGGGGACTTCCTCCTTGATGCATGTTCTGACCCTGTCAGTCACTCTGTAAGTTTTGTGCTTTACAGAAGGAATTTCCTATCTCTCCACATCATGGACACACCAATCAATGACACTAGGGGTCAGGAAGAACAGATCAGGAAACTGTCCCAACAGTTGGTGATAGTCATCCTGCTGCTCAGGAGTCAGGGAGGTAGAGAGGTTTACACCCTCCACTGACCCATCTTGCTCTGTTGCAGACTGGAGGTCAGGAAGAGGCTCAGTCTCTTCCTGCATTCCATGATCTGTTGCTAGGAGCATACCCACTTTGGACCATTCTAAGTGAGGCTTCAGGCGGTTTACATAAAGGACCTGCAAAGGGTTCCTAGGAGACTGCAAGTCCACCAAGTAGGTGACATCACTCTTGCGCTCCACCAACTCAAATGGTCTGGTCAACTTATCCTGGAGTGCACAAGGTTCCACAGGGGCCATGACCCAAACTTTCTGACCAGGCTGAAACACGATCAGAGTAGCATTCTGATCATACTATTGTTTCATCTCTTCCTGACTGGCTTCCAGATTTGCCTGAGCGAGTTGTCTGAAACTCCTGGTTTGGTTTCTGAAGGCCAGCATGTAGCAGTATACATCCTGGGGAGGTTTACTGGGAGCTTTCTCCCAGCCTTCTTTTACCAAACTCAGAGGTCCTCCTATAGGGTGACCATACAGCAGTTGAAAGGGACTGAACCCTGAGGACTTTTGTGGCACCTCTCTATAAGCAAACAGAAGGCATGGCAAGAAGACATTCCACTTATGCCTCATAGGCTCTTCATGACCCATAATCATGCCTTTGAAGGTCCTGTTGAATCTCTCAACCAGGCCATTACCTTGGGGGTAGTGAACTTGTAAGTTACACCACACTCCTGCCACAGGGACTTCATATACTTGGATATAAAGTTAGTATCACAGTCGGACACCACCTCTCTGGGGAACCCCACATGTGAGAAAATCCCCATCAATGCACGACCCAACACGGGGGCCATCACCGACCAGAGAGGGATGGTTTCTGGGTACCGGGTGGCATGGTCCACCAAGACCAGGATAAACCTGTTGCCAATGGCTGTCGTGGGATCCAGAGGCCCCACAATGTCGATTACCACCCTTTCAAAGGGGGTGCTGACCACAGGGAATGGCTGGAGAGGAGCCTTTTGCTTCCTCCCACTCTTACCACTTGCCTGTAAAGTCTGACAGGTCCTGCAATGAGTATCTGAACTCATGCACATTTGGGGCCAATGAGATTAGGTAACAAGCCTTTCAAAGTTCTTGTCCTGCCCCAAATGTCCTGCTAAAGGTACATCATGAGCCAAACGCAGTAGGAAGGCTCTGAAGCACTGGGTTACCATCAGCACATGGGCTGACCCAGGCTCAGCAACCTTAGGCTTGCTATACAGGAGACCATTCTCCCAGAGGATCTAATGTGATCCATACTAGTCACCTGCTGCCTGGTTTGTGGCCTGTTGCTGCAAACCCACAAGAAAGGGCACTTCTTCTGCTCCTCACAGAACTCTTCCCTGGAGGGCCCTTCTTCCTGCTGCCAATGGGTAAGCTCAGGCAGGTCCCCCATTCAGCTACTTGCTCCCCGCTCCCCTGTAGGTTCCAGGGCATGGCCCTCAAGGTCTGCCTCCTCCTGGACCGTGGGAACTCTGGGAGCTGGTTTCCCGTGCCCCTGGCCTCTTCTCTTTAAGGCAGGCACCTGGGCCACTATTTCAGGCTCCAGGTCCTCACGTTACCTGATGGTGCCGGTGCCTCCTGATATTTGCTAAAACAGATTGACAAGCGGATGTTATTCTTTACCTTTTAGGCTACATGACTACGATGTAGCATTGTACTTAAACAAAGCTGCTAAATTGCTTTCTTTTAAATCACGATTACTGTGATTTGCACTGTGAGTTTTTAAAGACCTCATCTGTACTTTATACCTTCTTGCCAGCGCCCCGTTCCACCGCGGGATCTCCCGTTTGTTGTGGAGGGCACCGGCGAACAGCTTGTCTCCTGCCTGATTGGCTGCTAGGGTCACGAGGGCTTTGCCTTTCAGTCCCTCCCCTATTTAACTCGGTATGTTTGGATTCAGCGCTGCCTAACTGATGGTGCCGGTGCCTCCTGATATTTGCTAAAACAGATTGACAAGCGGATGTTATTCTTTACCTTTTAAGCTCCATGACTACGATGTAGCATTGTACTTAAACAAAGCTGCTAAATTGCTTTCTTTTAAATCGCGCTTACTGTGATTTGCACTGTGAGTTTTTAAAGACCTCATCTGTACTTTATACCTTCTTGCCAGCGCCCCGTTCCACCGCGGGATCTCCCGTTTGTTGTGGAGGGCGCCGGCGAACAGCTCGTCTCCTGCCTGATAGGCTGCTAGGGTCACAAGGGCTTCGCCTTTCAGTCCCTCCCCTATTTAACCCGGTATGTCTCCCTCCGCGATCAGCGGACGCGATCAGCCTGCGCGTGCCGAAGTCCAGCCCGTCTGCGCCCGTCCGCGACAGGACGGGACCAGGGGCCATGGGCCCGACATCTACGCCTAACACTTCAGCAAGGACCCCTCACATCAGGTATACGGCGCAAATTTTGTTACACCTCAGACCAACCCCTCTCACAGAATGCTCCAGAGATTCCTGGCCGTGCCCCGAGGGCCCTTTCTCTTGCATTCACTGCAAGTTTCAAGCCTCACACACCAAACCCAGTACTGAGATGTCCGATAAAAGGGAACAAACTTCACCCAAAGGGACAAAAGAGACAAAGTGCCTCCTCCTAAATGTCCGCTCTCCACCAAGACACCAACTAGAAGTATGGGACCTAATACATACAACAAAACCCAACCTCTGCTTCCTTACGGAAACTTGGTTGAAACCACATACGGTCCCTGCTATTGCCGTGGGGGTTCCTCTAGGCTATAAGTTTGTCCATTTTGACCGCCCAGAGAAAACAGGTGGTGGCCTAGCCATCATGCATAAAGAACATCTGAAGATCACAATACTAGAACAGAAGCACAGCCCTCTCCTTGAGATAATAATTTTTAAAATGCATTATGCCACAAACAGATTCTGGAAAGGAGCCTTAGTCTATCGCCCCCCGGGGCCCACTACAGGCTTCTCCCTTGCACTACTGGAACTCCTGGCCCCACATTTTAAAGCAAAGGAAGACTTTCTCCTTCTCAGCGACTTTAATATTCATGTTGATAATTCCGCACTTCCGGAAACAATTTCCCTGGTTTCTGAATTATCTTCCCTCGGTCTGACTCTGCAAAACCACAAACCCACCCATATAGGAGGTCACCTCCTTGATCTGCTATTCACCAATTTCCCCAAAGTACAATGTCTTTCCCCGGTCCAAATAATTTGGTCCGACCACTTCATCGTGGAATTTTCAATATCTAAGGCGGATAAGCTCTCTCATAAAAATTCCCTACCACCTGTCTGGCGTCGACAGTGGCATAAAGTCACCGCACCGTAGAGGAATTGCAAAAGGAATGGAAGCAGCCCATTCCCACAGAGACAGATAGTATAGAGACCGCATTGACCAAATTCAACAACTCTCTTACAGAAGCAATTGACAAAATAGCACCTCTAAAGCTACACAAACAATACCCTGCCACCAAACAGGAAATATGGTATACTGAGGAGCTTAGAACAGAAAAACAAAAATGTAGGAGGATAGAAAAGAAATGGAGAAAAACACGAACTGAAGAAAACAAGAAAGCACATCATGAGGCCCAGACTAAATATTATAAAAATATCAAACTTGCTCGGAGGAATAGCCTCTCTCAACAACTTGCAGAAGCGGGTAATCGATCTAAGGAATTATTTAAAATTCTTCAGGAGTTTGTAAAACCTACCGCATGCAAAAGCCCTGATGACTTTTCCCAACAATTATGTTATGTTATTTTAAAGGTGTTTGTATAGCGCACGGCTGCCCCAGCCAAGGGGCGTCCCGGCGCTAGCTGCCAATGTCCAGGGGACGGCTGAAGATGGAAATTAGAGGGGGGTTGTCCTGAAGTGCACATAACATAACTAATTAAAAAGGTAGGTTTTGATGGCTTTCCTGAAGGATAAAAGGTCGTTCATCTCCCGGATCTGGGCTGGGAGTCCATTCCAGAGTTTGGCAGCTAAGTATCCAAATGAGCGACCGCCCATTCGACTTAGCTGGATGCGGGGGATAGTGACCAGGTTCTGACCCTCCGACCGAAGGGTGCGTCGAGGGACGTAGGGGGAGAGGAGTGGACATAACATCGGGGGGGAGGCGAGATTCAGAATTTTGAAAGCAAGGCATAAGGATTTAAAGTGGATCCTCTTTTCAACTGGGAGCCAGTGTAGGTTCTTGAGGGTAGAGGAAACCGCTTTGTGCCGGGGTAGACCTGTTAGGGTTCTTGCGGCAGCGTTTTGGACTCTCTGTAATCTAACTTTCTCGGCTACGTTAGTTCCCAACAGTAAGGAGCTAGCGTAGTCCAGCCGCGATAGAATTGCTGATTGTACCACACCACTTGGCGGGTCTGATGGTCAAAAAATTTTAAGATGGGCCGAAGGTTTCGTAGAATTCCGAAACATGTGGCAGCCACTTTTTTAGTATGGTGGGTAAAGTTGAGAGCAGAGTCCACCCATACTCCTAGGTTTTTTACCACATTCTTGGGTACAAGCGGCTGGTCCATCGTTTCAGGCCAACAGTTGTTTCCCCAGGCCGTTGTGTCTTTACCTAGCAACAGAACCTCCGTTTTGCCAGCATTAAGTTGGAGATAGTTTGCTGACATCCATTATGCGACGAAATCTCCTTGTTCTACGAAAATAAAATCAATTTGATTTACGAAAAAATCTTACAGGCCTCCAATCAAAAAAGTAACAACTCTCTCTCTCCTCCTACTCTGCCCACACGGAGTAAAACCACACTTACGACATTCCCAGCAGTCAATGACTCAGATCTCACCTCCCATATGAGCCACATAAAATCTGGATCTCCAGATGATTTTCTATCAGCCAAAATAACTGCCTCCCTGCAAAATCTGCTTAGGCCCCATATTCAAACTCTGATCAACCATTCTCTTAGGGAAGGATCTGTGCCCACAGAATGGAAAAAAGCAGTGGTGAACCCAATCCTAAAGAACGCAGCAATTCCATGGACCGACCTCTCCAACCTCCGACCCATCTCCCCCCTACCCCTTCTCAGCAAGATGACCGAGAGACACGTAAACACTCACTTGTCCAAATACATCGAGGCAGCGGAGGGCCTAGATTTCTCTCAATCTGGATTTAGGCCCAATACAGCACAGAATCTGCCCTCCTCTCAGTGACCGATAACATCAAGATGTCACTGGATGGAGGAGACTCAATGATTCTAGTGTTGTTAGACTTATCCGCTGCCTTCGACACTGTGTCTCATGAGATACTTCTCGATCGTCTGAGGGAGAGGGGAATAGAAGGTGTGGCTTTCTCCTGGCTGGAAAGCTTTCTTTCGGATCGTCAACAAGAGGTAAGATTGGGCTCCCATCATTCTATCTTAAGGGAGCTCCACAGGGCTCATGCCTAAGCCCCACACTCTTCAACGTGTACGTGGCCCCCTTGGCGGACATTGTAAGATCTCATGGGTTCACCCCTGTGTCGTACGCTGATGACACTCAGCTTTTGTTCCCCTTTAAAACCCTAACGCCCGCAATACAAAAATCTTTTGCGGACGGAATGAGGGCAATATCTTACTGGATGGCTACCAACCGCCTCCAGTGCAATGTAGGCAAGACTGAGGTAATGCTGTTTGGGGAGGCCACACTTTTGTGGTCCCCGGATTGGTGGCCCCCGGATTAAGGACCAACACCAAGCCCCAAACAGATCGTTAAAAATCTCGATGTGCGTCTAGACAAAACACTTCTGTTTAAAGAGCACACAAATCAAGTAGCAGGTTTCTGCTTCCGGGTCATTGGACTGCTACGACGAGTCTTCCCATTCCTATCAGATTCTTACAGGAAGACTCTCGTCCAGGCCTTGGTTATAAGTAGACTGGACTATTGTAATGGCCTGCTGATCTCGGCAAATGAGGAACAACTACAGAGACTACTACAGGTGGTCCAGAACACTGCTGCGAGACTAGTTCTCAACACCCAGCCAAGGTCTGCCTCACTCCCCCTCTTGACAAAACTCCACTGGTTGCCAATTAGACAGCGTGTAACATTTAAAATCTGCTGTACGATTCACAGATGTCTGTTTGGCAATGGACCTAAATATTTAAAAGAAATATTGAAACCCTACAAACCCAGCCATACCCTGCGCTCCAGCAGTCAGCAACAACTCCAGGTTCCAAGGATAAAAAAAGCTAGGCAGGGAGGGCGAGCCCTGTCCTACAAAGGCCCCATCCTATGGAACTCACTGCCCCCTGCCCTCAAAAATACTACCAATTTTCAATCCTTCAAGAAGTCCCTGAAAACTTTCCTATTCGTCGCCTGTTAGGATTCTCTCCCCATCCTTTACACCGTTCAGAACTTGGTCCTGGCCCCTTGATAAAGCTTAAGCGCGGAGATACCCTTTCGGGGGTTGAATTCCAGCACTATACAAGTATATAAATAAATAAATACATAAATAGAATACCCTTACGCCTGCCATAGACTGAGTGGTATACAATCACAAAGGAGGGGCGAGGGTCAAAATAAGTTTAAACTCTGCCACCCCAAACCCCCAGAGACCTATAGTATACACACAAAAGGGGTGGGTAGAGTAAATAATAACACCATATATACTAATACGGTGGGGGATAGAGCTAGCCCCAATAGGGCAAATCACTCTATTTGAAAAAACTGCCCTCACTCACATACCGAGGTATGTGACATTCTTCATTATTGGGCCTGCTTACAATACGCCCTGGTGTACCCCACACAGGACGGAGCATAAGGGAGGGGGAAAAAATAATACATTTCTCTTAACACAACATATAGTCAAACAAACTGAACAAACACAACACTTAACGCATCCAATGAGGTGAAGATAGTGCAAACACCAAGGGTTTCCAACCGAAAAAGTGAGACAAAGAAATTGTGCAGTATAAGGAGTGATATTAAAACTGATTAAAGGTGTCAACCAGAATACAAACTTTATTAGACTTTACTTGGCACCTCTACCAGGATTAAAAAGTAAGTAAACAGAGGATGGGAAAATGCCTTTAGGAGATAATTAGGAACCTCAAGGCTTCCCTCCTACCACTGCCAGAGTCAACATGTTTCGACCGCTCTTGTTGCGCCTGTATGGTCACTCCGGTCTTCGTCAGGACCGTCGCATTCGGTTTCTCTCAGGGTTCCCCCATAATTCGGAGAAAAATTATTACCCCAACAGGGAGGTAGGTCCCATTAATCCATACCAATCCTGTGTAATGTATGGAGAGTATCCCCTTAAGTGCGGGAAAACAATCACGAGTTTATTACTGAAATATACTCGTACTGGTGTCCGGTGTACAGGACGCCAAAGAACACAATCGTTCCGTAGGCTTGTCCTGGCTGATTCTAGCACGACCCGTGGCACCGCATAGATCAAGTGGTCACACACGCCCAGTCTGGCAAACCCAACATATCCAAATGAGCACTTCGATCCACCTTAGCCCAAGGGTAGCTCTCCAAATCATTGCCTAACAGACAGTCAACAGGCATGGCTGGCCTCACATCTACTTGAAGGGTACCTGAGACCCCCCCACTCAAAGGGAACCTGAGCCACCTTGCAGTGGCTCTCTGTGTTGTCAGCAGCAACAACAGGATAAACTGCATTGGGGATCACATGCTCTTCACACACCAGCTGACAGTTGTCACACTGGCTGCGGTGTCTCTCAGAGCCTCCACCCTATGGCCATTGATGGTCACCCACTGCCTGTATTTCTTAGTGTTAGCAGGCAGCTGGGTCCTGGGGACCACCTCACAGTCTCCTAAAGAGACTAGGGACATCTATGCAGGACCCCACCCACCTTGAGCACCCATCTCCTCTCCCAGGGCTACACTAGCCATCTGCTGGGGTGGTGCACCAGTGGGTGCTGTTTTACCTTTGCTGGGACACTGAGAATCCCAGTAGATGTGGCCCACCTGACCACATCCAAAACATCTATAGGGACCCCTCTGAACAGGGTAATCTGTTGGGCCCCTGACTTCTTCTCAGGGGGAGGCTGGAAACCCTTCGCTAGGTTCCCTTGGGGATTACTTTGGGGCCCGTTATGGAACTCCCTCTGTTTACCCTTGTCCCCCTCATGCTTCTGCTGGGGACCCTGCCCACCTTTGGCAGAGTCTCCCACATGACCCTTGTGGACTCGGGTACTAACCCAGCGGTCCACCTCCTCAGCAAACTTCCTAGGGTTAGTCAGCTTGCTATCAAGAAGGTTCTGGCGTAGCTCTGGAAAACAATTACGAGACAAGTGCTCCCATGCAATCAAGACATAGAATGCTACAAAATCATTAACTGCTCTACCCTTCACCCAACCATCCAATGCTCTGCAAAAGAAAGACACATATTCAACCCAAGTACTTGACTCCAGTTTCTTACAATTCCAAAACCTTTGTCTTTAAAGCTTCGGGTCAACTCATACCTGCTCATTAAAGCTTCTTCATAGGGATATATGAATTCTGGTCCTCAGAGGGCAGGTCTAAGAAGGTATGCTGCCCATCACTGAGGAACCGCCCCCACACTCCCGCTACCCAATCCTTCTCAGGGACCTGCTGAGAGGTCTCTTCATAGTTCTTAAGTCATGCTTGTGGAACTCCTTAATTACATCTTTGGGGCTGAAAACTCTAGTTTCTACAGGCACGAATGGTGTGCTGCCATCAGATGGAGTAATTTATAAACTCTTGGCTTTCAACTCCAATTCCCTCAACATTCTCTCATGCTCTAAATGCATTTTCTTTTTTTCCAAGGCTAACTTCTTATTCTCCAATTCCATCTGACTACCCTTTTTGAGCTTGGCTAACTCCATCCTATGCATTCTATCCCTTTCCCTGTCCTTTAGCTATTCTTCAGATAGGCCCTTTGAAGAAACACTGCTGGCTGCCCGGGAAGGTGCTTCCTCCCCAGTCTGGCCCAATGGCCCATCTAGCTGCCCATCTGTATTTGTTGCCTCTTTCCTAGGCTCTTCAGGATGTTCAGTAGCATTTCTAGATTCCAACCAGGTCCTCTGTGCCTTTTGGAACTCCTTCTTCTTGTTGATGCCTTTTGCAGAGATTTTAAATCTTTTACAGAAGGCTTTAAGCTGTGGCAAAGTGTAGGTATCATCTCTTTCTTCTTCAAATTATAGATCCATAGATGCGTTGGATGCTTCTAGGGACCCTTGCTTCTAGTCAGGGAAAGTGGGATACACTCCTAAATAAACCCTGCTATCCCCCTTGGTAGCTTGGCACGAGCAGACAGGCTCATCTCAGAGGCAGTGTGTAAAGCATTTGTGAACACAGACAGTAATACAGTGAAAACACTACAAATAGACACCACACCAGTTTAGAAAAATAAGTAATCTTTACTAGACTTAACACAAGACCACACAAAAACAATCCACAATACTCTATCAAGAATATGACTTTAAGATGGTAGAAATGACTTAGTTCAAAGTAGATGGTAAATGCGACACTTTACTCTCAAAGTACCCGGGATGCGTCACGCAAAACAAACAATAGGGTCACAGGAAAGGTGATGCGTCGGTTCCTTGCTTTGGGGGAGGTGATACGTCGGTTCCTTACTGCAGGGAAAGGGAGGTGATGCGTCACTTTCTTACTGCGTTTTATTTACAATGCGACAAGATGGCGCCTCGATGCGATGCAATGATCCGGTGCGATACGTCAAAATTGCGTCTTTAATGCGATGCGACAATGTGGGTGCGATGCGTGCATGCCCGATGGCTAGCTGTACGATGAAATTGATGAACTTTGGAGCCACAACAGGCCCTGCGACACGCTTCTCCGATGATGCGATGGCAACCTCTGCGGCAGCGGCACGCTTCTCTGGTGATGCAACACGATTCTTCAGCTATGCGATTGGCGAACAGCTTCAGCAGTGACATGCTTCTTCAGAGATGCGATGGCAATTGCTGTGACACGCTTCTTCCTTGTAGTGTGGCACTTCCAGCTCCCAACGACACACAGTCTCCAGAGGACCCAAAACAACAGCAGGCACCTCAATGCAGGTAGAATTCCCAGCAAGGAAATTAAGGGGGAGCTGGTGGTGAAGTCTTTGTGTCCCTGAGAACAGGAGGCAAGCTCAGCTTCAAGCCCTTGGAGATCTTCCTCAAGATAGTGAAAGTTCACACAAAGTTCCTTTTCTCCTTTCCTTGGCAATAAAGTAGTCACTGCAGGCCAATCCCAAACAGCAACCCTGCCAATGGTGCTGCCCCAGCTCTGGACCCTTGGAAGTGGCTGTCAGTTGTATTTCCAGCCTCTGAGGATCATGCAGAACTGACGTATATCCTCTGCTGTGCAAACCCGAGCAGAACCAAGGCATTGCTGCTGCTGTGTGGATTGAACCCGTCACAAAGACTCCCATCGCAGGCTCCACCACCTTTGAAACCGCCACTGTGTGATGCTTCTATGGCACAGGCCCTTACATATCTTGACGATGATGCCAGACTCCACATCCCAGCCCCGGAGCTCTTTTGAACTCACGCATCACCTTCAGAACTGATGATCTGTGATGCATCCCTGACACAGACCCTCGCATTTCTCAACGACAACGGACTCAATATCTCAGCCTCGCAGGTCCTTGGAACCTCTGCAACGCCCCGGCTGCGTGAGGCATCCCTGACTTGGACTTCGCATTGCAAGCCCCCACCAATGGGATCCTCTATATCACCCCAACAGGAATTTGCACAACAGCCCTTGCCACATTTCTGAACTGGCACATCACTTTGGTTGCTCGACACGGTACCAATGTGGCTCCCCAACCCGGATTGAAGGTACTCTGTTCAGTGGGCCTCACTAGGTCCCTGTAACCGGCCCATGCCCCATTGCGGTATGTCTGAACTTATAACTCTGTCCTGGTCTGGCATGGACAGATATCCATAGTTGACACTTTAAATCTTTTGGCGCATTTCTTTAAAACATTTAACATTTTATATCTCCGGTTCTACTGATTGGAGTTTTGCTGTTTTGGTTTTGCTTCATTTATTAAACACCACTCTATTTTTTAACTCTGTTATGGGCTCCTTTGTGTTTTCACCATGTTACTGTTTCAAGTGTTGCACACATATTTTAAACATTGCCCCTAAGTTAAGCATGACTGCACTGTGTCAAGCTACTAGGTTGTTGAGCACAGATTAATTTGGGGTTTGCGTGTGCCTTACTCTGTCAATGACTGTGGTTGCTGCTTGACTAGGGCTAACACCGCAGTGAACCAACAACTCAATTTCTTACAGTAGGTAACCTTAGTGGAAGTAGACTACAGGTGTGTAACCTATCCACCCACCACCTCTCCACTTCTTGGCTTGGCAGGCTGACAGATCCAGCATTTTCTTGTTAACTGAGGCAGTAGTCATGCAACATATGTGATGACATCACCAAGTACTCCCCATTGAGGAGAATCTATAATTGTGTAGTTGTCATTAATATCTTTTGCCCTAAATCTCTCCATGGGACATATCTTTTGTTCCCATAATTGTGAAATGTCCATATATAATTCATCTTTGATTGGCATCTGGGGCTATTGTGCGTTATATTTGGAGTCATGCGTTCTGTTGGGTATTATGACTGGAGGATTGCCATTTAGGATATACTGGTGTGGGTGCCGAAGATATGTTTGGCTTAGTGCCACGCAGGCCAACAATACACCCCCTTTTCTGATCATTTGCTCTGTAATGAACAGTGTGCTCTGAGTGTGTCTACAACATCTGTGCAGGTAGGCTATCAGTGATAGTGCTATATAATCAGTCATGTTATGAGATGCTAGAGCACAACTCCTCTGATAGAACTGCCACTTTCTAATTGCATATATGGGATAAACCAGGATTCTTCATGCTTCATGCCTACTGGATACTATACTGATTGAAATCTTCAGGTTGCCTCTGTCAAAATAACTGAAAACTAAACCTCAAGCTTCTGCAGCCCAATATTTAAACCAGTTTTAGAAGGAATTACTTGATGCGGGATCCCCTGCTAGGTATGTAATTGTCTAGCCTGTCCAAAGGAAGTGCTGCACGGGCCAATGCTAATGGCATAGATGTGTATTGTTGGTTGGGGGGGGTCACCCAACCTAAATGCAACTGGTAGATGTCTTCATCTAGTCCTCAGATGTGCTCATGTAATTTGAAAATCCAACATTGTTATATCCTAAGAAAGATTTATTTTGTAATTGAGCTCTCCTGTTGTGAATTGAATTCCTCCATAATTTATTTATTTATTTATTTATTTTGCAACTTGTAACGCGCAAACTAAACCCGAAGGTGTCAAGGCGCCTATCAAAACAGATAAAAAAGTTTGCAGAGCACCACTAGAGGTATGCACGTGTAAAAAGGTGGGTCTTTAGAGCAGATCTAAAAGCTTGTAAAGTGGGGCAGGATCTTACTTCCATAGGGAGAGTATTCCACCATTTAGGGGCCAAGTTAGAAAAGGCCTTGCCTCCCCATCTTGTTTTTCTGACACGAGGTACAGAAAGAAGAAGTTTATGAGTGGAACGGAGATTCCTGCCAGGGTTATAATGGGACAGGATTGATCCAATGCCTGTAGGGCTAGTTTTAGCTAAGGCTTTATACACCATACACATGGATTTAAAAAGGATACGGTCCCCAACGGGGAGCCAGTGGAGCTGCTTCCGGGCTTCGGTGGCAGAGGCACGTTTAGGTAGGTCAAGAACAAATCTCGCTGCCGCGTTCTGGACCACCTGCAAGCGCTGTAGCTGACTCTTATTCAGTCCTGCATACAGCGCATTGCAATAGTCCAGCCGCGAGCCCAGAAGTGCGACGGCAAGTTGCTTTCTTGCCTGGAGTGAAAAGTAGTGCCTGATTTTCCTTACAATGTGGATAATCCCCCAACAGGTCGATACACACTCCTGTTGACCTGTTGGCACATACTAAGGGTGGGGTCGATCATGACCCCAAGATTTTTTGCTAAGGAGGTAGGATCGGGACATACGCCCAACGAGTTCGGCCACCACTCAGCAGACCAGATCTTTTCCTTTCCTCCGAATATCATCACCTCCGTCTTCTCCCCATTCAGTTTTAGTGAATTGTGGATCATCCACTGGCCGACTGCCTCCATGCAAGATCTAAAATTGGCGGCAGTTGACGTAACTGACTGGGAGAGAGAGACTAGGATCTGGGTGTCGTCCGCATAGGAAACTACCTCCATCCCAAAAGATCTAATAAGTCTGGTAAGGGGGGTCACGTAGATATTAAAAAGGGTAGGACTAAGCGCTGACCCTTGGGGGACCCCACATTGCACAGACAGGGATGGAGATAGAAACGGTCCCAGCATGACCCTTTGCTCTCTATGATCGAGAAAAGAGGAAAGGAGTCCCAGGGCTGATCCGCGAACCCCAATCTCCCTCAGTCGAGATGTTAACACCGAGGGGGATAGGGTGTCGAAGGCAGCCGTGAGGTCTAGAAGGATCAGGAGGGAGGTCTGTCCCTCATCAACCCTAGTGCGGATATTATCCAGCACTATGGTGAGGGCAGACTCGGTGCTATGTTCCCTCCTGAATCCATGCTGGGAAAGATCCAAACAGCCCGAACTCTCCATGAATGCAGCCAGATGTTTGTTCAAATGGGCTTCAAGCATCTTCGCGGGAGCCGGGAGCAGTGAAATGGGGCGAAAGTTTTTTAGCACCCCAGGATCCAGAGAGGGCTTCTTAAGCAGAGGTTTTACTACAGCATTCTTCCACTGCTGGGGAAAAATGCCTTCCTTCATCACCCTGTTCATGATGTCAACCAGAGGGGGAAGGAGAGATTCTCTGCACTGCTTGAGGATCTTTAGCGGACAGACATCTAGCCGAGAGCCAGATTTGGTTTTGTTGAGCAGGATCTCGAGATCCTGACAGGAGAGAGGAGGAAAGGATTCCAGATCCTGATGTCGAGAGGGTTCAACATCATCAGGCTCAGAAAGAGCAGGCACCAAGGGCACGGCGGTCAAAGGTCTTTGAACCTCCAGGGCAGTATAAATGTCCGCGATCTTGGACTGAAAGAAGGCAGCTATCTTGTTGCACAGTTCCTGTGAGGCAACCACAGGGTCAGGGGTCTGGAGGGAGGTAAGGGAGTCAACGATCCTAAAAAGTTCTCTAGGAGATGAAAGTGATGAAGTGAGGGCCGTAAAGTATTCTTGCTTGGTCTTAATCACTTCCAATTTGTAGTTTTTAAGCAGGACCTTATGAACTTCTCTATCCTTAGGGGCCCAGCTAGAGTGCCAAAGGCGTTCCTGCCTCCTTACTTCCTGTCTACGAAGCCTTAGTTGTTCTGAGAACCAGGGAGCTGAAGGTCTTTTCCTAGCAGAGTAGCAAGACTAAGCATGGGCGGAAAATCCGTTACGCTCGCGGATTTTGCGGATTTTCGGTAAATTCGCAATCCGCGAACTCCCGCGAATTTACCGAGAATTCGCAAATCCGCGAGCGGCGGATTTTTCCGGGGGCAAAAGTTCAAAACTTGAAGCCTGGCCTGTTGTAACTATTTTAAGATGGCGCCGGCAAGCTGCCAGCGCCATCCTAAAATAGTTACTAAGTTAGCTTCAACAGGAAGCTCTAATAGATAAAATAAAGCAGGTGCTCGATTTTATCTATTAGAGCTTCCTGTTGAAGCTAACTTAGTAACTATTTTAGGATGGCGCTGGCAGCTTGCCGGCGCCATCCGAAAATATTTACCATGCCCTTCCTGTGACTTCTACAGCACACTCAAGGGACCCCTGCGCCTTTCGGGGCGATTGCATAGTAACACACACATGGTCGCTCGAACTAGTTGATGCTCAAATTCAGTGACTCATTCATTAGCCCAAAAACAATCATGAGCGTCTTCGAGGCTGGACAGGTGTGCCTCTTCCCAAATCTACCGTGGAAAGTCAGCTGTGATGCTGGGTAGAGGCCTTTGCATCCTTGACTTTCATGAGCGCAATCCCCGTGCTGTTCCTGTGACCAGGAGCTTCTTTCTCTTCATATTATTGTGTTCGCACGGGTTGCTGCAAGTTCGCACGCGTTTTGTACAATTTCGCAATTTGCGAAATTGTACAAAACCCTCGCGAACTTGCAGCAACCCGTGCGAAAAATCAGCAAATTCGCGAGAATTCGCGGATTTTGCGGATTGCGAGTTCGCAAATCCACAAAATCCGCGAACGCGAGATCCGCAAAATTCGCCCATGCTTAAGCAAGACCTGGCTGGAGCCAGCTCCTCTAGGGCCTCCGAGATGGTATTTTCGTATATAGAGACCGCTGTGGAAGCGTCCATCTCCCGAGTGATGGGCAAACTAGATGTCCATGGATGGAGAGAATCTTCCCTGATCTTTTTAAAGTTCCTTCGCATTTCCATAGTGCTCGAGACCCTTCTAGCAGAGTCCCGTGTCAGATAAGTCATATTGAAGGGAACGGCCAGATGGTCCGACCAAGAAAGATGGAAAGGGTTGGTGACAGTCAGCCTTTGATCATTAGAAAAGATTCCATCGAGCGTGTGACCCGCTCGATGGGTGGGACCGTTCACCAATTGGGTGAGTCCACAGGCTGACATTATTTCCACCAAGGAAATAGTGTCATGAGCCTCCAATAACTCTAGGTGAAAATTGAAGTCACCTAGAATTGTGAGATTTTGTCGGCCAAAGTAGGGTTCCAAAACCTGCATAAGTTTCAGCCCAAAACCTGCTCTTGGGCCGGGGGGGCGATAGACCAAGATCCCATTAAATGCAAGGTTAGCAGAGTCAGATAGGGAGAAATATAAAACTTGAAACACATCCTTAGGGTCAGAGAGAGGTATGGTATGACAGTGGAATCTGTCCTGATACAAGATAGCCAGGCCCCCGCCAACACGGCCTATTCTATCATGTCCAGGATGGTCTTTTTTCTAAAACAAGCTCCTTAAAGACAATGTTATTCTTGATAAGCGAGCGAGCATTAAGGAGAAGAGAAGTTTCGTTCGGAATTTTAAGTGCTGAAGAAGGGGAGGGCTCCAAAGGAATAGGAGGGAGAGAGAGTTTAGGCTCATCCGCCTCACTCTGAAAGCAAGCACAGTCAAGACGTGTAGAAAAATCCTCCGGTCTGTACCGATGAAAGCATGGGGCAGGTATGGGCTTAAGCCGCAGTACATCCTGTAGAGAATATTTCAAAGCATGGGCGCCTACCTTATACTGATCAGAAGTCCAGCCGTCCAGCCCGGCCTCAGCGCAGACGGGCGCAGACGGGCTGGACTCCGGCGTGGCTGCGGCAATCACGCTGCGCGCACACGCTGCGCGTCATCGCGCTCGGTTTAAGTAGAGCTCTAGCCAGTCCTCCTGACTGCTAGAGCGCGGGAGTGTCCAGCGTTTCCTGCACCTACCCAAGATGGCGCTCCGAAAATCGAAAGCGCGAGGGACCGGGCCGCCAAAGGAGCGGTGGGGGGACCAATTAATATGCAAGTATGAGCACAGGGGATTTAAAACCAAGGTAGAACGCTGCTAAAAGAAATATTAAATCAAAGACAAAAACTGGAGTTTTTAAAATATCACGTTGTCAGCACACGAGCATAACAAAATGAGCGCTCGCCAAACAGGAAGATCCTACGCCCTACCTCCTTTTAAACACTTCCCGGCATCAGTCTCTAGCCAGTCCTCCTGACTGCTAGAGCGCGGGAGTGTCCAGCGTTTCCTGCACCTACCCAAGATGGCGCTCCGAAAATCGAAAGCGCGAGGGACCGGGCCGCCAAAGTAGCGGTGGGGGGACCAATTAATATGCAAGTATGAGCACAGGGGATTTAAAACCAAGGTAGAACGCTGCTTAAAGAAATATTAAATCAAAGACAAAAACAGGAGTTTTTAAAATATCACGTAGTCAGCACACGAGCATAACAAAATGAGCGCTCGCCAAACATAATGGCAATTTGTTTTCTCACACAAGGGATGTCTAGATAAGTACAGAATCATCTTACTTAGATACGTGTGTTCATGGAAGAATAGTTGTGTAGGTAAATGTAATCGGCAAACCCCTTTTGTCCTGGCTTTTAGGTGTTGTCTTAGTGCAGCTGTATTACATATATGTTAAGTCAACCTTAAATCCAATTTTAGTTTGCTACAGAGTTGGAAACGTACGTCAAAAATGCTCTCCTTACTAAAGAGCTTCACTGAATGTGCAAGTTCACACCACAAAGTTGCTTCTCTTCAAGAGGGTGAGAGGTGAACCAATGATGAAGCATGACACTGAGAGTATGAACACCCAGGGGTTATCCATACTAATATAATAAAGAGAGAGCCCAAACCTTTGAGGCGGGTAATCTCAGTAACCACAGCACCAATCACAACACCCAATACAGCGTTGGAAAGGGCAGTTGTAGCAGAAGGACATAGGCTATGCAGACGCCCACCATATACATTTATAAAGTAAAAGAACTGTGCCAGCAAAGTAGTCCCTTGTGGGCGTGTCTGCATTGTGCTGTGGGCGTGTGCTGGGGGCGTGGCAAACGCTGGGGGCGTGTGGTACGTTCCGCCCTTCATGCCATGTCTCATATCATGTGCTAATCCCACTCTGCTCCCTTTAAATACCCCTGCACCTCATAATCATAACTCACCCTTACTCCTTAAAATACCCCAACACCCTTAAACACTAACCCATCTTAACCCTATAAATATACCCTGTACCCCAAAACCCAAACCTATCCCTAAACCCTAAAAATACCCCTGTACCCCAAAACCCAAACCTAGCCCTCAACCCTATAAATACCCCTGTACCTCAAAACCCAAACCTACCCCTGAACCCTAAAAATACCCCTGTGCCCCAAAACCCAAACCTAGCCCTAAACCCTAAAAATACCACTGTACCCCAAAACCCAAACTTACCCCTGAACCCTAAAATACCCCTGTACCCCAAAACCCAAACCTAGCCCTGAACCCTTAAAATACCCCTATACCCCAAAACCCAAACCTACCCCTGAACCCTAAAAATAACCCTGTACCCCAAAACCCAAACCTAGCCCTGAACCCTAAAAATAACCCTGTACCCCAAAACCCAAACCTACCCATGAACCCTAAAATACCCCTGTACCCCAAAACCCAAACCTATCCCTGAACCCTAAAAATACCGCTGTACCCCAAAACCCAAACCTAGCCCTGAACCCTTAGAATACCCCTGTACCCCAAAACTCAAACCTACCCCTGAACCCTAAAAACGCCCCTATACCCCAAAACCCAAACCTAGCCCTGAACCCTAAAAATACCCCTATACCCCGAAACCCATACCTATCCCTAAACCCTAAAACTACCCCTGTACCCTATAACCCAAAACTATATCTGAACCCTTAAAATACCCAAACACCCCAAAACATATACCTCAGTACCCCAAAACATATACCCCTATACTCATACTTACCTTATCCAAATATTTAAAAAAAACATGCTTTAACCATTCATGCATTTACAACGAATTTCGTTGTAAATGTATGCGTGGTAAAAGCATATAAAATGTAATGCCATGCGTTATAATGGCATTGCGGAGTCATGGTACTTTTGTAATGAAAGTATGCGGAGTGATGGTATGCGGAAAGAAAGTTGCGGAATAATGGGTGTTTACCCTCCCCCGGTAAGTACATTGGTGGCACGGCGGCCCACATCTCCAGCAACATACTCATATTTTTTCACCACCCATTTGAAAAATGCACAGGTCTCTCTCACTGATGGCCAGCACCGACATACACTTTTAGACACACCTCCCGCCACAAGTTCTAGAATTGCGAACTTTAGAGCTGGGGAGCTATGTTTGAATCTCGGCATCAGCTCAGCTTCCTGTGATTCCAGGCAAATCGCGTTGTCTCCCCGTGCCTACCACAAATGAATGTGTTCTTCTGTAATGTAAATTGTGCTCATGCCATGTTTTCGAGTTCGCGCTATATAATATTGCAAGGAAAAATAAAGTAGGGAAACTCGAGTTCACACACTACTGAACGCGCACTCTTAAGTGCATCAGCAGTGCTCTGTGAATCGGAGCGTTTCACAGGCCTGTCACAGATAAGAAATGCTATCAAAACGAAATCCTACAAAACAATACTACTGGCCGGCAGCAATTCATACCTGGACAACGTCGGGACGGGCTGCTAGTTTACAATAAAACGTCAGAGCACTGTGTTACTCCAAAAGTGATAATGCCACGCTCTGACATTTTTTAAATGCAGTGATGCACCGTATTTACAAAAATACTGCGCACACCTGCATTTCCCCTAGCGCTGGTGATAAAAAAGCTGGCTAGAGCCAGCGCAGGCCCCCTTGCGCCATTTTGCAGGAAGCGACTAATACATAAACAATCTGTAAAGGTGATATTCTGTTTCTATGTGTGCTATTTTGCAGCACACATAGAAAGAGAAAAATACCCAGAGAAATTAATAATTTCTCCTCGTAGCACCATCCTAAAACCAGGTTTTACCTGGTCTTAGTTTTTGGTGCAGCCTCATCCTTGTAATTATAGGGCAGCATCAAAATGCAATGGGTGTTGAAGCAGAATGCCCACTGCAATAACCATTGAATGCCCCTTTCACGCTAAGTGAAGCATGAAAAGGGGCCTTATATACAAGGCTGTGTTAAGCCATGTTATGTGGCTTAACGCCGCCTTGCAAATAAGGAGAAGGAGATATCCCCACCAGAACGTCACTAAAATTAATGTTCTAGTGGTGATATCCCCTTGTAAATATGCCCCCAAGTGTGCTAATGCAAACGCATTTGGGCCTCAGTGTAGCCCTTACCGCTAACCGTAGCCGCCTGATGAACATAGGTAGTACACTTTGTCCATTTATAGAGGTTAATGCACCTAAGATGCCACTTTGAACATATCACTGGAAAACTGACCCATTTGACAATGAAAAAATATATATGTTGTATCTATTTGTATACGTTTGTTGCTGTTGACTCATAATGAATTGAGAAAGGCATTGAATATTTTGCTCTTGTTAAATTTGCTTTTCCAATAACTGCTTTTATTGCAGCATGGGTAGTTGTTTGTTGGTTTTCTGCACTACACTTTTTACCTCCTCTCCAACTAATTCCTAAAGTGCTACTCAACCTATCCATTCTTGAAATGATTTACACATTCAGGGGCTTATTTACAAGCCCCTTGCGCCGCCGGTAAGTCACTTTACTCATATTAAAAGTGAGGCACCCATGGCACAATAGGTTCGTAAATAAGCCTCTCAATATCTGTGTCACTATCGTAAATTTTAATAGATTAATGGTCTAGACTTTTTTCCACTTTTCTCCAAATCTTTTGCCCCATTTCCTGCATTTTTCATGTTAAAGTATACAAATAATTGATGGATGGAATGCTTGATTTAATGTCAGTCACAGGTAATTACTCAGTCCACATCCTAATCCATCAGTATTTTGCACACCACGTCACCTCAGTTTGGGCTTATCCATTTGGCCATCGGTCTTGGCCCTGTTCCAATAGGTACAGTGCAGCCCAAACTGCCAGGCAAGGTCCTCCCGAACCGAAACACAAGCAAACCAGGACTGGTTTCCTCCTAGTTAGGGCACATTGACCAGGCATAGCTTGGTTATAGTGACACAATGTGCACAGGACCCATGTCTGCAGATACCCATCACACAGAAGTCAATACACTAAAGTATACCAGAAAGGGGTGGATGGAATGTTTGAGCTAATATCAGCCATAGGTAATTACTGGGGGCCACTTCCTAGTCCACCGTTATTTTACACACCATGCGATCCCAGTTTGGATCCAGCCATATGCAAATCAGTCTTGACCCTGCTTCAATGGAAATAGTCCATCCCATCAGGCCAGGTCCTCCCTGCACCGGAACACACCCAACCCAGGTTCAGTTTCAACCAAGTTAGGCTCATCAGCCAGGTATAGCTTGGTTCCAGTCTGGCGATAAGTGGATGGTAAGGAACTGGCAAGATGTTTAGCTTGTAGATCCTAGCTATTAGCCATTTTATTATTACTTTTCAAGGTTTGCTGGTTGAAGTGTCATCACAAACTCACTGAAATTAATTGACATCTTTGATATCACATTTTACATTTCCTGAGGGTGTTTTGCCCTTTTTTAAATATTAAAATATAAAAGGCGAAAATTAAACGTCAGCAGTACATATTGCTACCGATATGCAGTTTTTCTAATTTATCAATATTGGTGTATCTGTCAACTGGCACACTCATGCAGTATCTAGCTGGGAATACAAGGTGTGCATTTTCTGCAGTACATTTTGCTCATACAGAAAGATGGCACATTGTTGGCACGAATAACCTATCATGATTAATGAGGGCTGGTGCAAAAAGATGGATTTTCAGTGCAAATTAAATTTCTGAAAGCTTTACTGAATTAGTTGCGCTTATTTCCCTAATTCAAATCCAGAGTGACCACTGGCGGTGTGACCAAAGGAAAACTGTGTTTGAAACAGCTCCCACGACTACTTCATCACAGTACCCTCCAGGGGGACATAAATGACTTCTTAAAAGTATAGATTTCTGACGCTTCAAAGGTATAGGCCAAACCCAAACTTTGGGATCTCATTTTAAGTATGACAAGAGACCCAAACGGCCTCTTGGGCACTGAAATCCCTGACACTGGTTTCCCTGCCCTACTTAGAGACCTTTCGTCAAAACTGAAAGCCATGTGGGCCACTGTGTCATGGAAGTCATCTCGCCATTTATTTACTTCTGAAGAAATTAACCCTGAACACATGGCATAGACAAAACGGCCTTGACCCTCAGGTATTTTCTAAATGTGGATGGGGGCCACTGTTGAGTTTCCATGCCCGTCCTGTTCTCGTCAGAAGCGGTCGCTCCCCACGCTGCTCCCTGCTCTGCCTACCGCTGGATATCGTAGCGCTATACCGCAAGTGTGCTCTGTGAACCATTATTGCCTGATTGCTCTGCTGAATTATATCGTAGCGCTATTGCCTGATTGCTCTGTTGAAATATATAGTAGCGCTATATACCTGTTTGCTCACTCTGTTTGTATCGTAGCGCTGTATTGCCAAGGTGCGCATTCGCGATCGTTTCAGTTGTGCTGTGCTGCCTGTGTGACTCATTTGCGCCTGATTGTGCCGGTGCCTCTGCCATTTTCTTCGCATTTATTTACTTTGTGCCCCAATCCTGTTTCGCTTTTGGCTTGCTGCCATTTTGTTGTTGTTGTTGTGCCTCCCTGCCCGGCTCTCCACCCCGCTCCCGCCTCCCAGCTGTTCCTCCCTCGCCCCTCCCCCCTCCCCCCTCCACTATCCTCATATGAAAGATGCCTTCGCGCGCAGTGTTCACGCACAGCGGTCGCGCCCTATGCGCGCTGAAGGTGCGCCAAAGGTAAGCCCGTCTACTCCCGTCCGCGCCTGGATCGCACCCAGCGCCAGATCCCCTGGTCCTCGCAAATCCCACTCCACCCGCATTACATACGATGCCGCATCCCTCTCAGCACTCAACCCCGGCCGACTCCAAAACTGCTACCAAGCCGCCCCTGGACACACCCACGGACCCTTCACCTGCCATTCCTGCAAACTCGACTGCATCAAGACCCACACTAAATCCACAGACTCCAAACAGAGCTCTGACACTAACCATCTGAAGTGCATTCTGCTCAACACCCGCTCGGTCCACAGACACGCCATTGAACTTTGGAACCTACTCGACACCACTTCGCCGGATGTCGCCTTCCTTACAGAAACCTGGATGAATGCCTCATCAGCTCCCGACATCGCCATAGCCATCCCGGATGGCTACAAGATCATCCGAAAAGACCGCACCATCCAAACAGGAGGAGGCATCGCCATCGTACATAAGAACTCCATCTGCATCACGACCACCTCAGACGATAACCTCGCAGCCGCCGAACACCTTCACTTCCAGATCCACACCGACCCCAAAACCACACTCAAAGGCACCCTCATCTACAGACCACCAGGACCCCGCACTCGATTCAGCGAAGACATCACTGACTTCATCAGCCCACACGCCCTCCCCTCTGAGGACTACATTCTACTGGGAGACCTCAACTTCCACCTGGAAAAGAAAAATGACAGCAACACCACCACCCTCCTGGACAACTTAGCCAATCTCGGACTAAAACAACTTGTTGATACCCCCACCCACTATGCCGGGCACACGCTCGACCCAATCTTCACCTCCAGCAAGCACATCTCCTTCAACCACAACACAGCTCTCCACTGGACGGACCACAGCTGCGTTCACTTCAACTACAAAAAAACCACGACCCACAACCTCCCTCAACCAATCCCCCGAAGAAACTGGAACAAAATTACCACCGACCAGCTCTTCACTTCGCTTCACAAAAACCCTCCTGCCAAAACATCGGACCCAAACCAAGCTGCCACCAACCTCACACAATGGATCACCCACAGCGCCGACGAACTAGCACCCTTGAAAAACCATCAAATCAAGCAAAGTAGCAAAAAAGCCCCCTGGTTCAACGATGACCTTAAGACATCCAAGAAGTTCTGTCGTACCCTCGCGAAAGCCTGGAGAAAAAACCCAACCACTGACAACCTGACCACCTTCAAGATCGCCACCCAGTGGCGTCACTAGGGGTGTGTGGGGGGTGCGGACCGCACCGGGTGTCACCCCATCATGGGGTGACACCAATCTGGTTACGCTGGCTGCACTGCAGTGCACTGTGCAGCCTCCCCTTTGCTGCTTTATTATAGTGCAAAGCACGGTGCTCAGCGCACGAACGCACGCACCTGCTTACAAATTAAAACACTGCAATCAGTGTAGTGCACGTCGCAACGCACGCACCACCTACGTGATGTGATGATGGCGGCGTACCCAGTTTGTGGGTCCCAGGGCCGTCAATCTTTAGAGTTACCAATGACGGCCCTGGGACAGCCCCCGCGCACTGTGCTCCTCTGACGCGTCACGGCGGTCGCTCGCCAGGGATGGATTTTGAAGGCAGGGATTGAAGCGGTCAGTCAGGTGCTGTCAAGGACCGAGTACCAGCACTCCTTTAATCTTAATGGGAGAGTACCAGCACTTCTCAGCACAGGTGCAAGAGTATTAACAGAGAGTATCAGCACTAAGTCGAAAAGAGGTAGGAAAACTGGTGAGTATCAACACTTTTATATTTCCATTTCAACTGCTATTTGTGATTAATGCAGACATTAATCTGTATCTCATGCTAATGCAGTCTGGAACGTCTGTACTTGTTCTCTCTGGGGTTTGCGTAGCCTCTTGCCTTGCATCCGTATGTAGACGCCGCTGTAGTAGTCTATGCGAGAGATGGTATTTGCCACTGCGAGGACTAGGGCACGTTCAAGGATATGTCTGCAGAAGTTGTAGTCTGCCTCACAGGCATTCGAGGTTCACATTGTTGCTTTCCTGGTGAAAGCCAAACAGGGTGGAATTTTACTCCTATATTTTGACCGTGCCTGTGGGGGCTGCAGGAATCACACAGCAGGGGGCCAGTCAAACAAGCGGTGGATGATCCTGAGGCCATGAGGCTTTTCACTCCATTGAGACAGAGCCACTGCTGATGAATCTGTTGATATATGTGTGCAAGAGGCGGTCTTGGTGTCATTGCTGTTGCGATTCTTGGTGTCTTCATGAGCAGATGGGTGTCATTGTGTTCAGGTGAACTATGTTGTTTACTGATAATAATCTGTAACTGAGCCATGTACGATAACATATACAGTGAAGAGTACTAACGGTGGGAACAGGAGATGCATACTGTGGTTTACTGCTCTGATTGACACTTGACACTAGCCAGAACAGTGAGAATAGCAAACGCATTCAAAAGAAGACAAGATGGCCTTTGTATTTTATAAAGCAAAGCACACAAAGTGAGCTTCACATACATATAAGTGTGAGAGTTCATTCAGACAACTGATTGGCAGCACTGCACATGGTGAGTGGTAAACAGAGGCTATTATTGGAAAACATCACGTCTCCACCTTATCTGTGGCACCTTCAGGCTGTCCTGGCCTTCTAGCCAAGAGGGACTTGTAGGGAAAGTGAAACTCCAAGTTCTAGGATGTAACATGTGGATGGATGAAAAGCTGGACTGGCTGGCAGTGCTATCTGTGACATGGAGCCACGTGGCAACTTTTGAGACAGAAAGCAGGGGGTGGACTCCAGGAGGTCTTGTCCGGGCTCAAAACCCTCTTCCTGTTGAACCAACAGAGGCGCTCAGTCTTAAGGCATATCAAAGCATGTAGCTCCAAGGGGGCAAAACATACATTTTCCTGCAGCAGGATGAGGAGGGGGGTGGGGTGTAGAGGCCGTAGGTGAAGTCCCAGGGGACTGCAGAATAAAACATAACACATTTTGGTTGAGGGACCCTTTTAAAATGCACATAATCCCTTCCCTCTTAAATCACATTAAAAGATTAAGGGCTCCTCCGAGATCTGTCACAGTGACTCAGAACACAGCACCATTGTCCTGGTTGGAATGGAAATAATAGATAACAAAATAAATATATGCTGTCCTTTTAGGAAGCTTGATTTGTTACCTTTGCCTCAAATTGTAAAGCGCTCTGATATCCTTCGGCATCAAGTTCGCGCTATATAAAACTTTATAAATAAAAAAAAAAATATGAAACAGAGGCATCTCTGGGGATGCGGTGGGTGGGGGTATGCAGTGGCATAGTTAAACCTTGTGCCGCCCATGGCGGGCTCTGTGATTGCCGCCCGCAGCGGCCGCATGTAAGTGGGGGATGCTGGAGATTGGCGCTTGCCACCTCGCAACGGCCGCAGGTAAGGGCAGCGGGGGAGGCCACCGCCCCCAAAACTGCCCCTCTCTCCCCCCTTTGCTTCGCCAATGGGGTTATGGGCCTTTTCTCTCTGCAACAGAAAAAGGCTCATATTTAAAAACTATAAGGAAGAATGAAAGATGAGATGGAAAAGCGAAGGATGATGAAGGTTAAAGTGAAAGAAAGGGGAAGGTAAGGAACAGTGAAAGAAAGGTAGGGTGGGTGGATGGATGAGTAGGGGGATGGTTAAGGAAATGGATAGTGAATGAATAGGACGATGGATGGATGGATGAAAGGATGGCAGAGTAAATGGAAATCTGAGTGGATGGATGAATGGACAAATGGATCAATTTATGGATGGATGAAAGACTTTATTTGAAGATAAGTAAGTCAAAGGATGGATGTACAGGTGGACAGAAGTATGGATGGATCCATGCATAGATGATGGTTGCCTACTTATGGGCGGAGAAGGATTGAATGATGGATGCATGAATGAATGAATGAATGAATGAATGACAGAAGTAAAGGCGAACCAATGGGTATCAGCAGGTGGACTGAAGGTTGAAAACATGAATGGATAGATGCTTGAATGAAAGGGACACAGCAAACTCTTCTAGGGAGGGTTAAGCTCACGTACTTCGCTTGCCTGGTGCCATCAATGCTTTGGTTCAAAGTGGGAGTTGTTTTCACTTTCTGGTTACTCCCTCGGTGTGAAATAAAAGCCAATTAATTGGATTCAGCCACAACTAAAAGTACATAAAATCAGAGTATACATTTATATATTCTAAGGTTACATTTTTGGTCTAGCTGTGATCTTGAGACTTGAACGGTGAAACACTGAAGCATATCTGTGATTTTCATCAAGAAACATAATGTCATTTTCCATGGAAACTTAAACTACGGGTCCTGTCAAAAATAAACAAGCATTGAAAATGCAATAGGTCGCGCCTTTGACTAAGTTAAAGCCATCTGCTTTCCTAATGGTATTGAATTGCAAAGCAAATGGCTTTAACTTATTAAAAGGTGAGACCTATTGCATTTTGAATGCTTGTGATTAGTGTTGGGTAAAGCACTTGCTTGCACTTGGCGGTAGGTATATAAATCGGTCATAAACCGATGCCCTTGAGTCCGCTGTGCAAGTGCTGACCTGAAGACAGTCAGGTAACACCCTAACATAATAACTACACTGTAGTGGTAGGTTATTAATTATACTAATATTGCCCATACACAGAGGATACAACTGCTTTTTTGCGTTTAATAGTAAGCATTAATTACTGTAGTATTGTTTACTACCTAATTCAATAATACTCGGCTTCTTACCCTCAAAAGAATGAAAGCTTTGGTTAGCGCTGTATGCACATAAATGTTTCCATGCACAATAGTCCCAGGTCTTTGTAGAGGCTGCATAACCCTCTGATGAGGACTGGAAACATTACCTGTAGGTTCCATCTGGAACACAATATTAAAGGAACGAACCTACAGACCAAAGTTATATGGTTTGGATCTATGACCTGGAGATGATACGTGGTGCTCTGCACTGCAGCAGGCACATTGAGCACCTGAGCTATTTTATTAGTACTGGAAACTGTGTGCTACTGCAAAACAGACGTCTGCAGCTGACCCCCTCACCACTGTGATAATATACTAGCTGACACACTTAGCCACCAGATAACCACATAGCTCAGTCTAATGAACCTCCTAATGTGGAAATCTGAATGCATTTTTAAACGTTTACAGCCAATACAGCGTTCGAGCTTAGCAGCAAGACTGGGGTGAAATGCATCATGTACAAAAATATGTAATGTATACACCTATATGTGCATGTATATTGTCCTGGTTGGATCTTTTAATTCTGTACTTGCACTGATAATCGGAAAACTAAAACTGAACTAACCACGGCAGAGAGGCGGTGCACGGCGGTGGCCCCCTCAGAGGTGGTGCCTCTGCCTTCTACAATGACCTGACCTGACTGGTCAGCACTTTCGGGGCGCTGGGGCGGGGGGGTGGGTCAGATGTTGTGTTCACAGACGTAGAGCAGTCAGGCGCCCCTCCCAGCAGTGCACAGAGGTAGAGAATGCCATGGGTAATATGGAAGCTTCATCTCTTCCAGGCAGCTGGGTTGGGATCCCCTTCAGCCAGTTTTCCTTCTGCAGAGGCCTATCGAGTGCTTCTCTTCCCAGAAGCAAGGGCACATTCCTTTCCTGTGGGAGATCTTCGATGCTTCCAGGAGGAGTCCTCACTCTTCAGGTTATGTTCTCTAAACTGGCAGTGAAACTGGCTGTCATGAGCACCAATTCTGGACGTTGGCTGTAAATAACTCCTCCAGACCCCAGGACCTTTCTTTCTGCCTTATTTCATTACACTGAGACCGCTAGTGCTCATGCTTGATGGCCATAGGTGCTGAGATGCAACCAAAAAGCATCCGCAGACTTGGTACATGTCATGAGTAAATCAGGGCAGGTGTGCACATACTACAAAGCGATGCAGCAGACATTCCCCTCTCAGCATCTCCCCCATCAGCCATAATTCTGAGCATTAGCCTTAGCCCCTCCATTATCATTAACTTGCCCCATTAGCTTTCTTTTTATTAGTCATAATTTGATACAATAGTTGTATCTACTTTCATTAGCCTGAAAGTTCATTTAACCTTATTGCTCCATCATGCTGGTATTAATTCTCACTGATAAATATAACTCCCAGAACTAGCCTTAATTCAAACTGATAATTTTAACTCTCTATTGTAGCCTTAACT
Source organism: Lissotriton vulgaris (assembly GCF_964263255.1). Lineage (NCBI taxonomy): Eukaryota > Metazoa > Chordata > Amphibia > Caudata > Salamandridae > Lissotriton > Lissotriton vulgaris. The sequence continues at coordinate 1,714,967,534 of NC_141685.1, read as the reverse complement.
CTCCTAGTTTGCTCCATCTCTGCAAGTTAACTTGAACATTCCAGTTAAATTAACTCTACCATTAAACTCAACTCTTGACGTCCTCCTCACCCTTGTTGACCAAAATTCTTGTGTGATTAGCTTTCTCGCTCCTTGTTCACCGACCTTATCTTCATTCTTAGGTAAATCTTAGTGATTTCATACCAGTGTTGGCTTAAACTTGCCTCATTTGTTTTAACTCTTCATTTTAGACTTAACTCTATCCATTGCCATCTTTAACTCTTGCTGTTAGCTTTAACTCTCAGCCTGAGATTTTTCTATCCTATTAACCATAACTCATCCATTTATCCTAACGCCTCTCTGTTAACCTTAACTCTTTCCTTTAATCTTGCTCTCAATATTAGCAGAGCCTTAAATTAGCCTTACCTTGCCCTTCAGCCTTAGATTTTCCAGTAGGTATATGCCATTTTTACCCCATTGCTGTTCAACACATTGCTGAGAAAAACCATCACTTGAACTACTGACACACGTCAACCACTCCACCCCAATCAAAGCAATACTTCTCAAGAGTGGTAACAAAGCAGCCACAACTTAAGGTGAGGAAACGGCCTGGGTCTGGGTTAAGGACTTTCAAAGAAACATACTCTATCCGTTTCAGGTAGGTGAAGAAGCAAGAATGTATAGCATCTGGGGTGAAGCTTCTTGTCACGAGGCGTCAGTTTTATGTGGGTGTTTTTGGAAAAACATCTATGGTAAACTGAAAGACCATATCTGTGCATTTACTCTTTCCACGCAGACATGTATTTTCTGGAGCAAATACATGTATTCCACCAGACAGCATAATTGTGGCACTGCGTTTTAGTAAATAAACGTTTTTTTTTGTTTTACTCAAACCACGCAGAGCAAAAAATAAGATAGATAAGAGTGCACTTTCAAGTTGGTTATGTAAAGACGGTGGAGGGGAAATTAATCAGTTATTCTGAGCTCGCAGGCTCCCAGGATACAAGCGTGAGGGGGTGACACCATGAGTTACCCGCACCGGGTGACACCAACCCTAGTGACGCCACGCCACCCGCAAACACCACCAACTGATCCGTTCCACCAAGAAATCAGCATTCAAGGATCGACTTGACATCAACGCCCACAACAGCAAGGAACTATTCAACATCGTCAAAGAATTTACAACCCCACCGTCGGCACCAACGACATCACCCCATCCCAAGACCTCTGCGACTCCCTAGCCTCTTTCTTCCACAACAAAATCGCCGACATACATAACAGCTTTGAAAACCAGTCCGGAGACCAGTCCACCCCACCCACCCCCAAACCAAATCCCCCCTCCAACAACCTTTGCGCCTGGGACCCAATCACCACTGAAGACACCATCCACCTGATGAACTCCATCCACTCAGGATCGCCTACCGACCCATGTCCCCACCACATTTTCAACAAAGCAGACTCCATCATCGCACCCCATCTCCGAGACGTCATCAACTGCTCCCTCAACTCCACCACCTTCCCGGAAAGCTGGAAACATGCCGAACTCAGCGCCCTTCTGAAGAAACCCACAGCAGACCCCACTGAACTTAAGAACTACCGCCCCATCTCGCTCCTCCCATTCCCTGCCAAAGTCATTGAGAAAGCCGTCAACAGTCAGCTCGCCAACTTCCTCGAATCCAACAAATCCCGCGACCCTTCACAGTCCGGCTTCCGAGCGAAACACAGCACCGAGACCACCCTCATCGCAGCAACAGACGACATTCGAACACTATTGGACAACGGAGAAACAGTCGCCCTCATCCTACTTGACCTCTCCGCAGCCTTCGACACGGTCTGTCACAGCACCCTCATACAACGCCTCAACAACGTCGGAATACAAGGAAAAGCATTGGACTGGATCATCTCGTTCCTCGCCGGAAGAACCCAGAGAGTCCGCCTCCCCCCTTTCAGATCGGAGCCCAACGAAGTCATCGGCAGCGTACCACAAGGATCATCACTCAGTCCCACCCTCTTCAACGTATACATGAGTCCCCTCGCATCCATAGCGCGCCAACACAACCTCAACATCAGTTCCTACGCAGACGACACCCAGCTGATCCTCTCCCTCACCAAAGATCCAAACTCCGCCAAAACAAACCTACACGACAGGATGAAAGAAGTGGCCGAGTGGATGAAGAACAGCCGTCTAAAACTGAACTCGGACAAAATGGAAGTCCTCATTTTAGGATCATCCCCCTCTGCCTGGGACGACTCATGGTGGCCACCGGCCCTGGGAAACGCACCCAAACCTACGGACCACGCACGCAACCTGGGCTTCATCCTGGACTCCTCCCTCTCGATGACCAGACAAGTCAACGCCGTTTCCTCATCATGCTTCAACATCCTACGCATGCTCAAAAAAATATTCTGTTGGATCCCCACCGAAACAAGAAAAACAGTCACCCACGCACTGGTCACAAGCCGACTGGATTACGGAAACACCCTTTATTCCGGAACCACAGTCAAACTACAGAAAAAACTCCAACGCATCCAAAACACCTCAGCCAGACTCATACTAGTCATCCCCCGCCAAGCTCACATCTCCGGTCACCTGAAAGACCTCCACTGGCTCCCCGTCAACAAGAGGATAACATTCCGACTCCTCACCCACGCACACAAAGCCCTCTACGACCTAGGACCCGAATGCCTCAACAGGCGCCTGTCGTTTTACACCCCCACCCGCCAAATTCGTTCGTCCAATCAGGCCCTTGCCGCTATTCTGCGCATCAACAGATCCACCATGGGGGTAAGATCCTTCTCCTACTTAGCAGCCAAAACCTGGAATTCTCTCCCCACCCACCTCCGCCTTACACAGAACCACCTCTCCTTCAGAAAACAACTTAAAACTTGGATATTTGATAAGTAAAGTACCCCCCCTCCTCCCCCAAGCACCTTGAGACCCTCTGGGTGAGTAGTGCGCTATACAAATTTATGAACTTATGAACTTATGATCTGAAATGCTTTGCATGGTGAAACAATGAGGGAAATCTGAATAAGAAGGGCCACCCTAAAAATATAAGAACTGACACATGTTGTGTCAACCGTGTTGCTTTTGTTACTTGGACTCTTCAACCAAGGTGAATTAGACAGAGGCATTAAATATCGTGATTTTGTTAATCTAGTTATACCAAGAATTCACAGGCAGATTTGCATGAACCATGGTTAATTATTTGGTGGTTTCAGGGCCGGCTTTAGTGTTGGTGGCGCCCAGTGTGACAATCTTTGTTGACGCCCCCCCCCCATGACCTCCTTTTCCATAGATTCCCTGAATACCACCCTCCAATTGTTCTCCCCATCTCCCCTTAGCCCATCTCTCACATTTATTTACTTTATAGCTCTACTCAGCCCAATGTAGAGTGTCAGAGCGCTTTACATCATAAACACATTATACAGAGACAATAGGTCATACAAGTGTGTAAATCAATGTATAGGAAATGTTATTTAAGACAATGAGGACTACAAGGTATATGAATCACATATCATCCATACTGGTAGGCTTTATATGTTAAGACGTCATGGTTTGGAGAAACAAAGGGGAGGGTTTACCATGTTTTCATACAGCGCAGTCCTCAAGGTGCTGTGCTGTTCTGTGTTGCGTGAAACGGAGAGTGTAAAACAGCACCAAATCTACTACCTCAAGTGCCGGCTTACATAATGGTTGCCTTCCCCAATGCACAATAGTGCAAAGGCTTGACTATGTCATCAAGCATAGGTTTTATTCTGGAAGCATACCCTTCCAGAACTAATTCTATGCTTTGATAAAGTTTAACACTTTACCACTTTTCAAGTGTGCTGAAATGTACAGCACAAATACAAAGTTGGAAAGGTTTGGAGAAAGTTCTCCAACCTCGAGGATGTGTAATTGAAAATGCCTTTCTACCAAAGTTAGTAGACAGGAATTTGAGTAAGAATCCATTGGCGGGGGCATTGGAATGTTAATTTAAATCTCCATGACATGCCTTCTTGACACAAAGAAGCATATAGTACTACTTATGTTACCTTGGCGCTACTTTCCAACCCAATTATGGTGTTGCATTGGAAAGTAAACCTCAAGACAACACTTTAAATCAGGTTTGATTCATTTCTGTGATGAACACCAGGCACAAAGTGATAGTAACACAGCCCATTAAGCTCAGGATTTGAAATGTAACACAATGAATGGGGTGTCATACTGATAAAATTAAATTAGTACCTAAAGGAACCACTTGTATCAATGTTAGAATAGTGAACAATTGAGGAAGAAAGTAATACGATTCTAAACCTATGCTATGCAATTTGAATGCAGTGCTTTTGTGCTATAGTCGAAGTATTGTAACTTATGAACTCCAAATAACAAAACAATCTCTGTGACAAAAGCAGTACCTCTCTGAGCGACCTACACAAGTACAAATGTGTGGTTCGCAGTGGGAACATTAACCCTCTATGCTACTCTATCATGTCAAAACTGTAACTATACAAAGCATAGCTCTCTCCATTAAGTGATTAAGCAACCAGAGTTACCATATTATTAGTCCCAGAAAAATGGCAGGCACAAAAAGATCTCTGCAGGCTTCTATTAGTTTGCCTCAGAATGTCAAAGGGCAATTTTTCGACCTTGACACCCAGTGCAATAGTCCTAAAAACAGCACAGACTGTTTGAATTATAAAAGACAGAAATAATTAGGGTTCAGAGAGCCTCTCTTTGCCCGGTGCCACTGTACCTGCTACACCAATGGAAGCTACACATCAGCATGCAATTTACTTATGTGAGAAAGCAGGATAGAACTGCAAAAAGGAGTGTGGGGACTGGGTTGCCACCTTACCCAGATTTTGTACTAATAAGGTGGGGAAAAAAACAGCTTTAGGCAATTTTCCTAAGTTTGTGTCATAGGGTCATTAAAATACTGGTATGCCAGGTGTTAACCTTAACTGAACCTAAGCTTCAAATATAATATTTATTACTATCATGAGTCAGTTTGAACATAATACACAAGAGTGGAGCTTGGCGCTACCTTGCAAGGTTTTCTTTGCCTACCGTCCCTCTCCAATACACAGCTATCCCATCCAATACAAATGCACGGCATGATGACGTAACCATGTGCACACAGCTGTCGCTTTTTTTTCAGGATGACAAATGTCACAGAAATGAAAGAGGGACAACTGTGATCTAAATGCTGACTTTTCCGCAGTGCGATCTGTGCCGATTTCGGAGCGCAAATGGCGCCCTGCGATTTGGCACCCGGTGCAGTGGCACTGGTCACACCACCCTAAAGCCGGCGCAGGTTGGTTTTCTCACCTTCTCTTTTTTCCCATATATTTTCCCTTCTCCCCATGCAATTCCTAAACAGCTATTTACCGAACCCATTTGCAGAATGCTTTATGCATTCATGCCTTACATGGCTGTCCCGGGCAGGGTAAGTAAGTGACAAGTGCCGTGCCCAATGTAGGGGAGGGTGAACGCAACTGTGACCTGGCTACCCTGTGTTGAATGAGCCACCAGATCAAGAGCTTATGCTGCCCTACCAGTGTAAACCCAGTACTACCCCAAATCTAATCAGAGTTGGGGAACCAAACGTTTGGAGGTGCTGCTCCCATTCTGCCATGCTCCAAATAACTCCCCTACTGTCAAGAAGTATTTATGTGATATTAGCATACAACAAAGAAAGTAGCAATACACATTAAAAATAAAAAAAATGGAAGCCCAAATCAGTTCATAAAAAAGCAAAAATATATGAGTCACTAATTATATAGAATATTTGTATATATGTAACAAGAAGAGTCTAAGTTAAAAAATAGTCAGAAAATGCCTTAATGGGACACTTCAAAGTGGCCTAACCAAAGCATGCTCTGACTCATAAGAACACAAGGTTGTATAGGGATGGTGGGTTCTGCCCAGTGAAGAATGTTACCTTCATTTTTAGGGGCTCATTTAGTGTTTGGGCAGAGCAGGAGTACTACAATAAATCCCTTGGCTGTCATCACTTAAGTCCCGGTCATTTAGAGGTGTGGATCCCGGTCATTTATTTAGAGATGTGGATCCACTAGGTGATCAATAACGCCATTGGCAAGCGAAGACCCATCAGCCCATCTGCCACAGGGCCACTGTGTCAATGCATCCGAAGACCCAACCTAGTTAAGATAGCCAAAAGGAGTCATTCTTGTCCTGCCCAGGAACACCATGTGACGAATGGAAGCTCCAGGCTGTACAAATAATCAGTGGCTGCCATGGGCAGGCAAGATACTCTCTGTGCACTAGGGCTATTGATTGCTTCTCAAAATCAAATGCCTGATATAGCAGCCTGCTCAGCAGTACATTTCAATTAAATGTACTCTGCCGATGTCAGCAGGAGAACTTTTGTTAAAAATTCTCCTCCAAGCAGAAGAGACATTGCAAAAGCCGCTCAAATTTCAATAAGTTGGTCCGGTAGTTGCAGTAATGAAAACAATCAATGTTGAAAACTCCTGGTTGAAAAACGTATGTTTAATTACATCTCAATGGAGGTTCTTCCAGTGCTCTGGATGGCTTCTCTGCAGATTATGCACATCTTCTCTCCCTTCAGCAGAGTAGTTCAGGAGACTCACATCACACAGTGCTCCAGAGCCTTGGTATGCTGGTGGCTGTTCACAGTGGGGATATTTCATGAGATGAAAAAGCTCTAGCTTGTGGATGGTATGGGAGCAAGCTGTCAGGGTTGCATCTTCATCAGACTGATGCAAACACGTCAGTATCCTCCTTGACTGGAAGTCATGAGTTTTCTAAGAATTTCAATGCGACACTTGTATCACCTATTTGCATTATATAACAATCATAGTTGAGGGATAATGACCTGCAGGCTCTCAAGCTGAAAGGAGTAACTATTGCAGGGGCATATTTACAAGCCCCTATTGCCACCACAACGTCACTTTTTCAGACATTGCGGTCACAATAGGGGCTTCGCCTTATTCACAAGGCAGCATTAAGCCACTTAATATGGTTTAATGCTGCCTTGTAATAAATCACACTTTCAGGCTACACTTAGGGTTGATTCCGTTGCGGTTAGAAAGGCCTCTTAACAGCATTTGCTCCATCCGAATCGAATCAGGAACGTGTCTTTCCGACCGAATCGGAGAGGTTTTTGACTGACCAAGTATGTTTCAAGTTAGGCATTAGGAATATCCCAATCGAACCCAAAGGCATTCGAAATGACCAAGCTGTACGTACTAGAATCGTAGGGCTCTACGGGCTGCGTTTCATCGTACCTTCCAACTCGAATCGGCAGTCGGAATCAGCGTTTGAGGGCCAGTAACAGGCCCACCTGCACACAGAGCCTTCCGCATCAGGCCCTTGGGGACCCATGGATCTACCCTTTCCAGCCATGCACAGTGTGGCAGGCACCAGGGGTGCCCGCCAAAGGGTGCCTGATTTTCCACAGTAACCCCTTTCTTCAATGGGAGACTATGTATTTGGTCTTAACATTGGTTCACATTGAAGTCAATGGGAGTCCAACTAAATAATATCTTGAAGCATCCGGATGCATTGTGCTCAGTCGGTCGGACTTTCCACATCCGAGTCGGCAGGAAACCATTCCGAAACCGATTCGGTCAGAATGATTTGCAAACTGCATTGAAATTGGGCCCTTGCGTGAAAGGGGAGAGCAATGGGTGTTGCGGTGGAACGCCCACCGCAACACCATTGATTTTGATGCCTATTTACAAGGGTGGCGTAAATAGGAGGCAGCGCCAATATTAACACAAGGGAAATCCTGCTCTTAAACAGATGACATGAGGAGAAATGCTTTATTTCTCCTCTTTTTTGCTGTTTACATGTGTTCTGCGTTGTACAGCACACATGGAAAAAAACAAAACGCATTTGGTTGTTTATGTGCAGGGAGGTGTCCCTTCCTGCACATAAACAATCATTGAAAAAAATGACGTTTTGCAGCTTCTATGTGTTGCATTAACCAGCACACACAGAAGTTACAAAGCACCATTACTGATTATTTATGTGCAAGAAGAGACGCATTCCTGCACATAAACAATCATTCCCCTGCAATGCAAACAACCTTGCACTATGATGCAAGGGTGCCTGTGTTGGTGCTAGGCAGCTAAACAGCACCATCGCAGAGGGAAATGCAGGTCTGCACCGTATTCTTGTGAATACGGTTCAGACTTGTGTTTCAGAAGTGGTAGAGCGTGGCGTTCAGCCAAGGAATCTAATGCCATGCTCCGCCACTTCTCTCGTAAATATATCTCACAGTCTCTAACTTCTCTGCTCTACTTCAGTCTCCATTCTTCTAAGAGTTTCAGGCAACCTATGTTCCACAACATTCATGAAAGTATATTTTATGCATACTTTTCAAGTTTTATAAAGTAATAGGATAGCATCAGGACAGTCACCTGGCACCCTAGCTTATAACATTTCAGGACATAACTGTGCTTACTACTCACCCCTATTGCATAAAATATTGGCACCTAGATGGGAAATATTAGTTTCTGTGCTGTCCATTTTATTGTGGGCGTATGGCCTGATTACGATGTTGGTAAGACTGCACACCAACAGGCCAGTGGTGGTCCGACAGCCAACAAACCTTCAGTCTGAAAGCCGGATTGCAATCGGGCAATTAGACCCACATCGGTCAGAGGGACGACTGCAGGATCTGAAATTCCGATGGGGCAGTGGTCGGAGTCATATCCCTGAATGACGGCAGCGCCTAGGCAGTCACCACCATCAGGATTAGAATTGCTCTTTCTGACAGCCAATTCATGGCCAGAAGACAGACATGTAAAGTCTTTCATAAAGGGATAAGGGGGCCCCCATCTGTTGTGGGCTACTGCAAAGTGGACCTGGGGGCAAATGTAGTGCCCCCACTCACCTCCATGCACAGTGTGCCATGCACGACATGGTGTTTGGCACATGGTCCATGGACATGTAGAAGGTGCTCCGTACCAAGGCAGCTGACCTGATATTGACCACTTTCTGACCGCCAGCCGGACGATCATATCCAAATGCAGCAGTCAGGCGTCCCCTCATCACCGCAACCGCTGACTGACCACCATTGTAATCGGCCCCGTACTCTTTTGCAGCTGTTGCTGAGATGCACATTCACCAGCTTAATTAAATAGTTTGCTTAAATAAAATCAAAGTCCTCCTCCTCCTCATACCAGCAAGCTATAGTTGTGTTCACCCTCATTCCTGTAATGTGTGCAGTTGACATTTGGCAAGAGTTTTCAAATCCATCTTAGAACTAAAGGGAGGTGTGCAGGCCTAAATCAGTAAAGCTCAATGTCAGGTTACAAAAAGTAAAATGTTTAGAGGCCCTTGAAAAGGCGGATTGAGTACTTTACAGTCAGTCATTTCTGTTAAACTGTCACCCATACCATTTGTATGTTATAGTAATACGATAAACAAACGTAGAAAACTGTGTGGTAGAAATCACACGAAATAAATAAAAATAAATCAACTTGATAATAACTTCAAGTTTTATTCATATCTGGTATATTTCAAGCTTGGTTGTTGGCTTTTGCCAGGGCAGTAAGCACACAATATAAGCTCGAGAGACTGCCCCGGGACACTCTCTTGAACCTATAGAGCATGTTGCAACCGGGTACTAGTGTACTTTACCATTTTAATTTCTTCGACCATTTTTCTACCTCTCATGTGCTCTCATTCTAAGACTGTATCATTCCTGAAGGCATGCTCGTGATATACCTCAAACATGTATTGCAATGTTTGTTGTCAAGACAGAGGTCTTATCATGTTGGGATTTTAAAGGAGTATCTTAAATTGTTTTGTCTTCCAGTTAGTTAAGGCACCACGATTTAATGGAGCCGGGGAGACATAACCCGAAAAAGCAACAGTGCAGGTTTAAAAACAAATGGAAGGTATCCGTAAAATGCGGCTGATTACGTCTTTGTGGGTATGTGAGGAGTCTTTTCAGACACGTCAATGACAGCCACCATGTTGGTTGCTGATGTGTCTGCACGCACTGCCGTGGAACCCTGGCGTCATGAAGGAAGTTGACAGAAAGCAGAGCTGTAACAACATTTTTATACGTGTTGCACTGATCGGTAGATAAAAACATAGAATTCTATGAACTTTCAAAACGAAAATACTTATTTACTTTAAAATTATGAGCTGTCTTAAACTTTATTGACTTTGCACTATTTGTGATGCTTAATAAATTATTGTAAAATCCATTTATTAGAGAGTTATGTATGTTAAGATGGTTTTACTTTTCCTCTTGATAATGCAGAGACTCAGTGACAGAATTAAAGAGTTGGGTATCAAAACGTGCCTCATACTATAGGGGACGCACACTAAGCAAATGTAAAACATTTGAAATCCAAGGCTACCGCTAAAGAACAATAATGATCCTGTTTTTTAGGAGTCGACATGCGAAACTGGTCGAATTGCTTGGCCTGGTGGCCCTTTCCTGTAATTAAGGTGTATGTTTCTATATAATATAGCCCACCATGTTAAATATTGCATTTCTAACTGAACAAGGAATGACAGATTTGAAATAGACACGTCGTTCCGATAGATATGATGCTTTTCATCTCTAAATAAAGGTCACTCTTCATTGTATGTAAAGTAATAAAGACGGAGAAATTTCTGCCCAGCAAATTAAATCAATTTACAAAGAGCAGTTTTTAAGAAAATTGCTGCCTCTCATGTATGAGAACAATAACATTCATATAGTAATACAAGCTAATGATAACTAAATAAGGCCATAAAAGCATTTGCTCATCTTTAATGTATTGCATTTAAACACTCACAGCCCAGTAATGTTGGGTAATACCAATAAATGAAACTGATGAAGATATGTTCAGGCATACCGCAACATTTCTGAAAGATACACCTTTATGTTTTTAAAGCATGTACACTATTTTGGAAAGTTAAAAATAAGAGTGCAACAAGTAAATGAGCTGATGCAATATTACTTTTCAGATAGGAGGAGCAATTGATTTTAATTAAATATTAATATTAATTTAGTGCAAGCTGTCCTAATACATAAAAAGTTTTTGGGTGCAAAACCTAAACAATACTTATTATACAACAGGATGTTGTGTCTGGCACTAGTTTTGTGAACTCGCAATGACACGTCTGTGCTTACTAGGTCTAAGCCTACTTTGATTCTAAATGCCATATAACAAATAAATATGGGTATTTACTTATTAAACTTAGCTTCAGACTGCTCTTTATTATACATTTTTAAAACCTGTATTGGAGGCCATGGCCCTACGGGTCAGTGATGCAGTTTATTAAATACAGTGAGGAGACAGCAGATCCCTGCAGGGCTATACATTATCTTCAAAAACCTCTACATGCTTTACTTCCAATGCCCCCACTCACTAACACCACTATTGTATTGCCCATTCATTAGACATCTTTTTAATGTTAGGCACATCTTAGAAATGCTATCCTGAGGGTAAAGAAGCAAGTCTATTGCTCCTTTAGGGGTGTAGTAATATTTTAGAGATTATTTTTTGCAGTGAAAAAATCAATATATGTATGATTCTAACAAAATGTTTGTGGCAGGCTACAGGGTAGTAGTGATTGGAGTAGTAGTTGAGAAGAAGTATATGTGGGAGCTCACAGTTCTGATGACTTCTGTCCTGCCTAGGAGGGCAAACATTTATTTAAAATATAGATATCATTGGAGGAAGACTAACAAATATTTTGGAGATGGAAAAAATGACTTACCAGTATTTGCCAATCTCTCCTAATTTGGAAAAGAAACCCTCAAACAGTCATGGGTACATGTCACTTAGAGTTAAATGTCTTGGAGGTAAAATAGGATTCTCCACCATCCTGGACTAAGCCACAGCCCCACCATGTACAGTGTTGTCATCAATAATTCAATGTCAGATGGTGCAGTGTTTCTATCAAGGATGGTATACAATATGCTATGAGTAATGTAATATGTGAGGTCGTAAGCAGTTAATGACGAGGGCTCGAGTTATAGTTACTTCAGAGCATGAGTTGTAATTGCTTGAGATACCTATAACTGGCAAATTTCAGTGCTATTGTTTGTCTAAAATGGTGTGTTTTAACTGTCATTTTCACCCAAATATTACGTCTTTTTAACCTTTGCATTTTCAGTGAACTCTAAGTTTTTTTATGTAAAAAAGATATTTTTACCATACCTAACTATAGCAGCACATTAACCTTTGGTTTTCAGTGAATTTCTAGGGAGTTTAAATGTAAAGAAATATTTTATTATCATATTTAATATCAACCCCTTCCGCGCATGGGCTTGGGAGGAGGGACATGTGCCAGCTGTAAAATAGTAAGCCCCTTCACAAACTGCACTTTTAAAGTTACTACAGCAAAAAGCTACCTTAAAGAGGAGTAAACATACTCCAGCCTAGGCCTGGAGTAACTCCATACCACACATGACCAACAAGTGATATTGCACCACACTCCGGTAAAAATAATGGAGGCAGGGAGTGAAAATAAAAACCCATAAGAAATAATGGTAAAATCAATTAATTTATCTATTTTGACTAAATATATATCTCTACATTTCTACAATGTTAAAATATTTATTGCATATCACTAAAAAATATTATTATCTATTTTAATAAAATGTTTACATTTAAAAAATAAATGTAACTTTAGTTTTTAAAAATAGTTAAACTAAATTAAATGGATTCAATACATACCTGTAAATAATTTTAATGCATAATAAATACATATAAACATTTTAGTTTAGGTGGGATAATTAAATAAAACTGCAGTTTTAATTTAAATTAATTCTATATTTAATTGAAAGTTCCATTAAATTGCCTTAGTATTTCACATTTGCATGCATTTGAAATAAATATATAAAATTAATTTACATTAATATTAAAACAAACATATTTTTACTATGTTGTAAAGTTTTTTTTTTTTAATTTTTCCTATACTTTACCACTTGTGGTGGAGACCTCTGCCTGCATATAAAAGATTTGTCTCCATCCACTGTTTCAGGGGATATATACATGTAAGTTTACACTTTGTAGTAACTTTACTCTCAGAAATGGTGACTCGCCACAATAGTAAAGATGTTACAAAGTGTGCGTTTACATTTATACATGTAAATTTACTCACATGTACATGTACCTTTGTGACTAGGCCCCACATTGTGCAATACATTGGTTGTTGTGTGAATTATGAATGGCGGAACTCACAATAACTTTTGAGTTACAGTGGTTTTCAGTATTAATTGTTAAATTTAACAATATAGTATCTCTGATTTTTATGTTAATTTCTCAGGTGTTTTTATTGTATTTTAAGGTGTTATAGGCAAAGCCAGCCATGCCTTCAAATTAATCTTGGGTTTTTGATCACATAGCTCATCCATATTCTAGTATACCCCACCTGCTGTTCACTGTTGTAAATAGCATTTTACCTTTTAGAGTCATTCATAGTCTTTCCTTGGTTTCACTGGTTTGACTATGCATAGAATGTTTCTCTGTTCTTAATGTATGATCTCGTCCAGCTGATATTCCAGTCCGTTCAGTTAGTGTCTGGTCAGCTGATGAGATACACATCTTTATTCTGTACTGCAATAAAAGAAGATTCTTATCTGAAATGAACCTTGGAGTGTCTTCATCCATTTTACAACATTCACACCCTTTGGTTATGCACCTGGGATTGGCCTTCAACCACACGTTGCACCGAACCCACAGAATGAATCCAAAGAACGCTGCATGCACTCTTTAGTCATGCCCAATTGAGGTTGACTGAAAGGTGGCCCTCTTGAAAACATACTTAGTGTTGTGCTTCCAACTCCCAAATGAAGCTTAATATGAAGGTTTCTTTTTCAGTACTTGTGGAGATGAATGATAACTTATGCACTGTGCGGCTTACTGCTATTACAGCAGAAATGAATGGTCAATGTTCTTATCCCAGCGGTGCTTTATAAACAAGAGGTACAGGAAGGCAATGTTCAGTCATTTAATGAGAATATTTTAAAATATTACTGCCCAGATTGAGAATGGCTCGGAAAATGGGCTAGATTTTCCCCACACTATTGGAGTTACTTGTACCCTTAGAATTACAGATACATGTGATACTGCTAACTCTGCGAGTAAAGGATATCCAAGCAATTATTAACTGGACCTTGATTTTCTACTGCGAAAGGAGGTATTACTGGGAAATCGAAGGGGTATAATAGCAAGAACCTCGTTAAAATTATCGCAGTTTTAGCGGCAGGAAACTGCAGCTAAAACAGCGATAATGGGCTTGCTAATATGCATTATAGAATTCTAATAGAGGCCCAGGTTAGATGTGCAGGACATCCAACCTGGGCTTCTACTGGAATTCTATAACGCATATTAGCAAGCACATTATCGCCATTTTAGTGGCAGTTTCCTGCCGCTAAAATGGCAATATTTTAACGAGGTTCTTGCTAATATGCCCCGAAATGCCTTGTCCTATTTCCTCGATAATTCCTCATTTTTAGGCTGATCTTTCACCCAGACATTTCAGCTAATTATAATAGCTCATCATTCTGAAGGGGCAAGTAATAACTATTTCTACCGACCCCATCAGAATTATGAAGCCACTCAATGTGTTAAATGTACCTAGCAGAAATAGCCTTTTGCTGTAAAAGCCTTCTTTGGTATTTGCTGTTTCCTGGTTTTCGTGACTGCGTAGAAAGCCACATGCGCATCTTAGAATACAAGTCGCCCAAATTGCCACTTTTGCTGAGTTCGAGGTTTAGTAAATTCAGTGAAGTGTGACTGTCTAGTCATGGAAATTTAAACAATCCACTCCGTTATTGTTTTCCTGCAATCAGTCCGACAAAAAAGTGTTGCATGACATGCTGGAAGTGGTTTGAGTCAGTCACCGCTGAATACAAAGGTACACAACAGTACTCTTTCATATACTATTTTGTGTTATATTATGATGGTGTGTAATGAAAGTGGGTAAGGTTAAAAAGATGAATTATATTTGCCATAGTTTGTCAGCTTATATTTGGAATTATGTAATACAGACCAACAGGCCCATACTTAGGGCCCCATTAGGATGGCGGGCGGGCTTTGCCCGCCCGCCATCCTATCGGAAATCGGGACCGCCCGCCCTAAGGGCGGCGGTCCCGCACGTACCATTAGGATGTGCCCGCCACTGTGGCGGGCACATCCTGTATTTTTAGTATTGTGGCGGGCGGAGCACTAAAAATGCTTTGTAGCATTTACATAATCAAAGCGGCAGGCACCGCTCAGTGCCTACCGCTTTGATTATGTAAATGCAGGGGGGCCCATGTGCCACCCCCCTTTGGCCTTCACTCTGGGGGCCCAAGGAGTGAAAAGTGGCGGGCGGTGTTTGCCTCCGCTGCGGTCCCCCCGCCATTGTAATGTGGCGGGGGGGAAAAGGGTGGCGGGTGGGCATTTCTGTCGGGCGGATCGCTACCGCCACCATGGCGGTGGTGATCCGCCCGACATCCTAATGGAGCCCTTAATGTCATATTCATTGCAACGTTCCCACATCAAAAGTCCTCCAACAGATACAGCGGAAACCAGCACTCTCTCCAGCTCTGGGGAAACCTTGTAATAATCTAAAGACAATGACTCCATCACTCTGTCCCCCAGTTGGTCTAAGCTTCACCAGCACAACAATAAATAATAGATACGGCACAGGATAGCTAAAAACGCAGGATTTGCAGCAATTTGCAAACCCATTCCTTCTGGACCTGCTGGTCCAGGGGCTGTGAACATTAATACAGATGACAGTGGTTGTGAATGTTGAAAACTACCAAAAAATCAAAGGCATCTCTTAGTATCTAAACAAGTCCACCGATGGTGCTGGAATTACGGGTACTTGAGGTGCTAACGTGCCCTCATAAAACTTGAGTTCAGATAGAGAATGAACAATAAGTAGACCCTTCAAATATTTAACTTTTGGCAGGATTTGTTGCGTTTTCAGACATTGGCTGTCACATATCACCTATAGCTTTGGTGAGGGGATGTTATTAGCGAGTACTTCAACTCTAAAAAATGTTCCAACACCACTGAAACTACGGCCCACACTAAATCTGAAGATGGTAAACCTATGAATTAGGCAACAATCTTAGAATGAGCACACATGTGCCTTAGATTTAGAAGATATCCACTTTCACAAACAGATCCTATAGGAAACAGACAATTTCTTTGCTTCAGGATCCGTATACAATATTATTCACACCGGCTCGTGCCCTTCAGCATGGAATCTTCATAGCATACATTTTCTGAAGCCAGCTAATTAAATTCGCCATGCCAATTTCGTCTATGCAAACTTTGTTGATTGGTTGGTCTCAGCCATCTCATGGCAAAGGGATATTTAGGATATGCCACCACTAAATGAGGTCCTTAATTACTTGTGTCTCTAGATCAACTTTAACTATCACTAATAAAATGCATACCCTTGGGGGGCGTGGCTTAGGTGCCGCGCAGGATGGCCGGCTAGGTGCTGAGCTCCGCCGCACCTAAATACCTCAAGACGATCTTCCTGATGTGAACGGGACGTTTCCTGCGCCTTTTTGCCGGTTTCTGATTCCGGACCTCACAGGGAACAAGCGGAGCGGCTTTGAAGCTTTCGGAGTGCCGCTGGCATTTCAAATATGCGACGTGGAGGTCGCGCCTGACTGACCCGCCATTTCCGACATCACTGGCACCTCTCACGCTGTTCGACCTCCGCCTCCCGGAACTCAGCTGACAGGATACCATTATTCTTCAGGGCTCTGTCCTGCACCGGAGAGCTTTGGGGTGAGCAACCAGAGTTTTTTTTTCTTCACATTTTCTCTTGCTCTGAGGAAACGCTGCTCTGTAGCTGCGTCATGGCGCCGCCTGCACAGTTGTAATTTTCTCTTCAGCGCTATGAGCTTTCCTGGCTTGTCACTCCTTTACCCTATAGACAGTGCTTAGTGCCACTTGTAATGCACTATTAACAAATGACTGTTGGACACTGCCAAGCCTCAGGAGACGTGTATTGAATAATTATTCCTGTCACACTTGGATGGCTCGTGTTGTTGCACCTTGATGCGCTCTATGTTTTGTGTGTGCCCTGCTGGATTTCATGAGTTGCACGGTTCCTGTGGCATGTTGGAGGGGTTCTGAGACTCCTGATGGGCAAGTGATTATTTTTGCCATTCTCCATGTGACCCGGGGTATTGTGCCTTCAACATGCTCCTTTAATCTGCGCCTACGGCCACCTCCTTTTTACCAGTGTCACAGTTTTTTTTTTTTGGAAGCTACTGCATACAATAGCTCCTTGATTATTGAGACTTTATATTGTATCTACAGCTCATAATTCTGAAGTCCCATGCATTCCAATCTGCAATGCATGAGCATATGTATCATCTTCATCTCTTCACCCTAAGGATATAAATGACTTATTTTTCCCTTTTATATTGGTGAAACACTGCGCTTTCTTCTAGCCTCACTTCGTTATTCATGTTCTTACTTTTCAACAACTGAAGATTCTACACGCTGACCTTTTTCTTCCTGCTGGAGCTAGTCAAGAATATTTAAATACGATACATTTCTGAAACTCCTTGCAGTATAATATATTGACCTAACTGCTCTAGAATGACTCTCTGAACCACATTTACTCTACTTATTGCAGCTTTTGCCTTCTGCACATTTTTGATTACTTCTAAGAACATTGTGATTTGTGATTTGTCAATGGACTAGAGTGCACATTTTCTATGGTGAGGTTATACAAACCTAAGTTTGTTTTCACTCCCTCTGTTCTTACTCCTGTGAGCTCTTCAACTGCTATAGCTACATCTGTTCAACCTGCCATGATGGCGACTTCTTCTTCTCAACGCTCCCCTTCGGGACATTCTTCGTCCAATAGATCCTCGCCTCCTGTTACAACCGGCAAGCGACCTAAACAAGACTCTCCCACACCAGACAACTCCTCTTCTTCATCCTCCATTGATCAAATCTTGGAAGAAATTCGTGCAATGCGTCCGTTCATTGAGGAGACAAGCAAGGATATGCAACTTTTAAAAGATAAATGGGAGACCATGGATGCCCGACTATCCTCAGTTGAACAACAGATACCTGAAGTTCAATCCAACACGGAACGCATTGCAACATTGGAAAAAACTGTACTCTCTCTACAGCATCACACAGAGGATTTGGAAAATCGTAACAGAAGAAATAACCTTCGTATTTATGGTTTGCCGGAGACTCTTGAGGGTGATGATCCAGTGAATTTCTTTACTTCCTTCCTCCCGAAGCTTCTGGATATGCCCCCTTCTACATCCATCAGTATTCAAAGAGCTCATAGACTGGGAGCACGAACTACTTCATCTACAAAACCTCGTGGTGTTATTATCCTCTTTTTGAAGTTCACAGATCTTCTCTCAGTTCTTTCGGCGGCAAGGGCCAAGAGACAAATATCCTGGCTTGGTCAACGAGTCTACCTGTCTCAAGATGTTTCTAATGCTACTGCCTCCAGGCGTAAGGAGTTTCTAGCTCTCCGCCCTTCTTTGCGCTCCCTTGGAGCACGATATGGCTTGTTCCATCCTTGTACCTTCCGAGTTACTCATCGGAATAAGACATGGTCATTTCAAGAACCTGGTGCATTACGAAATTTCATCCTTCTGCAGAATGAGGAGGGAATGGAGGCCTCTCCTTCAAACAGTGGCTGAACTGTTAATGTTATTGTTGTATTTTTTCTTGTAATCATCTTTACTTGTTTTCATTTCTATGTTCCTGCTCGAAGTCTCTTATTGTCGCTTCGTCTTCTTCTTTGTCTTGTATCTCATCGAACCATGTTTTCAACTGGTCTTCTTATTTTCGACTTTTTGTATATTTATATTTTGTCTTTTGTTATATGTTGTTTGTCATAGTCTCCATGGTGTATTCATTATTTTCTTTCTTCCCCTTTGCAGATATATATCGGTTGTTTCCCTTCATCATCATGTTCCATCCTTTGTAAGTTGTGAGGTCTCGGTGCGGTTATGCGTCTGTTCCTAGTCTACCCGTCTTGTAACGCATCACCACTTCCCCACCCCCCTTTGTGTATCTTCCCCTTCAGGTATGTTTCTTACAGTCATCCTTACGGATATGTACTGTCTTCTATGCCTTTTCTCTTTTCTTTCTTTCCCTTCCTTTGCTCCCCCTTTTTTCTTTCCTTTCTCGTATGCAGACCCTCTTCCCTTTCCCTTACTCTTTCTCCTCTCATTTCCTTTTTCTCTTCTTTTTTCCCTCATTTTTCCTACTACTTTTTTCATGGTTAGCTTATTTCCTAATGCTTTATTGTTTGATTTATTACTTGTACAGTATGCTTTTGCACTTTTCAAGTTTGAACAGTTAAAATGTTTTGATTTTCAAAGTTGTTTCATGGAATGTGAAAGGATTTAACCATCCTATTAAGCGGCAGAGAGTACTTTCACACCTCGCCTCTTATAATCCTGATATTGTTCTCATTCAGGAAACTCACCTTTCAGATGTTGAATCTTTGAAACTTAAAAGATTATGGGTTGGCACTGTTTTATTTTCTCCGGCCTCTCATAAAAAGAATGGTGTTGCTATTTTGGTCCATAAACGTCTCAAATGTAAAGTAATTCTTGAGGAAAAGGATGATGAAGGTCGTTGGATTAAAGCTAAATTACTTATTAATGCCATCCCAATCACTTTGTTTAATGTTTATGGCCCTACAGGTTTTGACTCCTCTTTTTGGCCATTAATAACTGCTAAATGTATCCAACATAAAGATGATTCCTTCCTATTAGGCGGAGATTGTAATCAGATTATTGACCCCTTTTTGGATCGAAAGTCCTCGGTTCGTTTCACCCCTCACAAACCCCATAAACAATTTCTTGACACTATTACACAGGTTCATCTCGTGGATTCATGGAGGTTCACCCATCCGGACACTGTTGATTTTTCTTTTTTCTCCCCCCCACATGCTTCTTTCTCTCGTTTAGACTATATTTTTCTTTCTTCATCTTTATCTCAGACTCTTTTATCTTCCTCTATTGAACCTATTGTCATCTCTGATCATGCTCCTATTATTACTGATTTTGATCTTCTTCCTCCTCTTCCTAAATCTTCTCGCTGGCGCTTTAATTCTTCTCTCCTTACTGACCCCCTTTTCTCTTCTTCCTTTCGTTCTTTCACCTCTGAATTCTTTCAACTTAACTCAAATCCTGATACTCCTCCTCATGTTCTTTGGGATTCCTTTAAGGCCACAGCCCGCGGGTTTATTATCGATTTTGTCTCGAAAAAAAAGAAAAAGTTTCTTCAAAAGCGTAAGGTTGCTCTTGCACATATTAAATCATTAGAACATCAATTCTATACTTCCTCTCCTAACCATATGTCCCCGGCACTTTTCAAAGCCAAAATTGCGTTTAATAAGCTCACTACAGATTCAGCCTCTTCTTTTCTTCTTCGAGGTAGTGCAAAGTTCTATGGGGGCCGTAACAAATCGGGCAAACTACTTGCTAATTATCTAAAGTCGCGTAAAGAACGTACCCTCATAGACTCCATCTATTCCCCTTCTAATGTCCTTCTTCACACGGATAAAGAAATTTTGAAACAATTTCAATTATTTTATGAGTCTTTATACACTCCTGAAAACCCTCCTTCTCCAGACCTCCTCCAAACATATTTTGAGAATTTACCTCAACGAGATGTCTCCCAACTTAATTTCTCGAGCATTGATACCGACCTTACCCTTTCTGAATTGTCCACTGCTTTGTCTTCTCTAACCAAGGGCAAGACTCCAGGACCGGATGGATTCCCAGTTGAATTTTATTTACACTTTTCCGACCTCCTTTTACCCAAACTTCTCTCTCTCTTTCAATCCTTTTGTTCCGATGGTCTAGCTCAAGGCTCATTTCAAGATGCGACCATTTGCCTCATTCCTAAAGAGGGGCGGGATCCCAAATTTTGTAAGAATTATCAACCAATATCTCTAGTTATTGTAGATTATAAACTTTTCGCAAAATTGTTAGCTCTTCGTCTCGATCCACTCATGCCACATCTCATTGGAAAGGAGCAATGTGGTTTTGTCAAGGGCCGTCTTACGTCAGACAACTCCAGACTTCTTCTCAATGTTTTAAGCAAGTCCCCCTCGCTTTCTATTCCACTTGCAACCATTTCGGTTGATGCTGAAAAAGCCTTTGATTGTGTTGATTGGTCCTTTTTAATAGCTTCACTGAAATGGCATGGCTTTGGCCCTAAATTTATATCCTATATTTCTTTAATTTATTCTATGCCCAAAGCGTCAGTTCTCGTCAATGGTCAACTTACCTCCTCTTTTACTCTTCGACGTGGAGTCCGTCAGGGTTGTCCTCTTTCCCCTCTTCTCTTTATTTTGGCACTTGAACCCTTTATATCTTCTATTTGTAACAATCCTTCCATTTCTGGGTTTCCGTATGGAGATCACCAGCTTAAACTTTCTGCCTATGCGGATGACATCCTTCTATTCATTTCAGATCCAGTTACCTCTGTTCCTTCCTTATTAGCTGAATTTGAGAAATTCTCCCTGGTTTCAGGATACAAGATCAATTCAGATAAAACAGAGATTCTCCCTATAACTAAATTCTGTCTTCCGCATCTCTTTGCTTCCACTGGCTTTGCTTGGAATAATAAGCAAATAAAATATCTTGGGGTTCTTTTCTCTAACTCGATCTCATCTTCTGTCAGACTTAACATGAATGCAGTTATCTCCAGAATTGATTCTCTTCTCTCTTCTTGGAATCCCTTATATCTGTCTTGGTGGGGTCGTCTTGACTCGGTTAAGATGATGGTTGCCCCGATCTTAACTTACTTACTCTCCATGCTCCCGGTCCATATTCCTGCTTTTTATTTCCGCCGTATTGATTCAGTTTTGTCTAAGTTTCTCTGGAAACAGAAGAAAGCACGTATATCTCTTTCAGCTCTTCGTAAATCTAAATTAAATGGAGGGGTTAACTTTCCAGATTTTCGACTTTATCATAAGTCCTTTTCTCTCCGTCAGGCTTCTCGCTGGTTATCACAGGACATATCCCCTCTTTCTCCACTTTGGCTTTCCGTGGAGCATGACTTGTTACTCCCTTACTCTTTTCAGGATGTAATTCACTTTACTACTAAAGCTCCATGTCTTAATCCTCCACTTTTTAAACATACATCTTCTCTTTTACGGCCCCTGGTATCCACCGTTTCTATTTCTCGTTAAGCCTTTTTAATGTTGCCCATTTGGTATAATTCCCTCATTCTAATACGAAATAGACCTGTCGCCTGGACTACATGGAGATCGAGGGGAATCATTTGGGTTCATCATCTCTTTGATGGTTCAACTCCTTGTTCCTTCCCCCAATTCCAATCCCAATTTCACTGTCCTACCTCGTTTGCGAAGAAATATTACCTCCTGATGGAAACCATCCTAGACCAATACTATTCTCTCACATCAGATATATCACCTCCATCTTTTTCTTCCCTACTTACTATTCTCTCTACTATCCCTAAGGCTTCTCTTATCTATCAATATTTCTCAACCCCTGATCCTGCTCGTCCTAAATCAAAAATAGAACTTTTGTGGGAAAAAGATTTAGGTTGCTCATGGCCGATTCCTCTTTGGGATAAACTTTGGGCTAAATCTTTGAAGACTTCCCGTACTGCATCTCTCACTCAGTCTCTATTCTTCTTTTATCACAGACTCTATCTTTCTCCCCTTTCTCTTTCTCGTTTTCTTCCTTCTCATTCTCCCAATTGCTGGACCTGTAATGCTCCCAATACTGATCTCTTTCATCTGTTCTTTCTCTGTCCTTCAGTCCGAATCTTCTGGACGCAGATTTGGTCTCGTATTTCCCATATTTTTAACTTATCTACTCCTTTCTCTGCCTCTTTGGTGTTTTTGGGTAGCCTTTCAGAATCTCTTGACCTTTCCCCACAATCACATGGTATTTTCGACCTTATGATAGCACTTGCACTCCAACACATTGCCTCCAATTGGAAGTCTTTGTCCAATCTATCCTTAACTTGTTGGTGGAACCTACTATGTCATTCCCATAGACTGGATATGGCTTTTGCATCCTCCTGCGATCCTTCTCGCAATGTTGAATTATATTGGTTACCTCTTACCTTATATTTAGACCAATCCGCCAAAAAGAATTATGTCCCAATCTCTTCAGAGAATTTAAAGCCTCCCTGAACACTTGTACTCCTGCTTGTTGTTCCATGCTTTAGATTTCACGAATGTAGTTTTTTCTCCTTCATGTTTTTATAAAGTTCCTTCATGTTTTTATAAAGTTCTTATTCCACATATCTTCTAGATATTTGTGCATTTACTGTACTTGTTGCCACCAATCATTATGCTTTCTTAATTTATTCTTCAATTGTATTAACATGATTTTTATTCCCCCCTTCCCTTCTTTTCCCCTCCTTAAAATTTTTTTAAAATGCCTTGATTTTTTTTTCATTGTGACATCAGTGAACTGTGTTCTATCTTTCCCACGAATTCACCACCTCTCATTTTGTTGTACTGCTGTTACCTTCTTGTATTAACAATTTTATTTCAATAAAGCTTTCAAACATAAAAAAAAAAATGCATACCCTTGTGAGGGCAGCAATATATGCGGGAAAACCTTGCATTCGTTTTTCAGACAGATCTTTTCTTCAGGGCAGCCCATGGTACAAAACATCTTTGCAATAAAGCATGTGAAACTGCATCTTAAATGTCTTATGAAATGCTGGAATGATCTGTGGTGCTAGGTAAGATGCAATCGAGACTCTAAAATAACTCTGCCTCCCGTAGCTTTTTCAATAGTTTTAGTGGTTTTGCAATATATATAATAAGCTGAAAATAAAGCTTTCCAAACGTCTCAATTGATCTTCATGGATTCATAATTTGAATGTCATAAATTAGGTTGCGTATAAAATAGATGTTTCCTGATAGAAGCCATAATGCATATGCTTGCAGGAGCTGAAAAACAACCACCTAGCTCTGAAGTAATTTCTGTCCTTTTATGACAGACTGTTATTGTTCTGCCACTCTGGCAACATATGTGTAATGCTTGCCCTATCGTAGTATAATGTAATATTGTAAACTGACAAGATGGATCCGTCGAAACTACATGTGGAGGGGCTCTTCACCTATTAGAAGACTTCACATCCACATGTAAAAGTTCACTTATACCTTGCAGCAAAGGATAATACTATGCTCGGATATCTGAAGAACTACAGGATCTGTGGGCCAGACTAGTTGACAGAGTGAATGCTGCAGCTAAAACCTGCGCATACAGGAGGAAATTAGGAAGCGGTAGATTGATGTGCAGAGAGAGTGTGTTTCCTGGCCTCCAAGCATCACCTTTAGGCCCAGAGAACTGGTAGTGGCTCTCCCAGCCCCCGTACAACTTTTTCCCTAGGAGGAGAAGGTGTTGCAGATCCTACATCCTGAAGGCTTGACAGGAATCCCTGGTGGAATGGAGACTAGCAACTTACACTTTTGAATGTGTCATTACACTTAAATTTCATTTATGATTTTCACTCAGCTCTTTCTAATGTGGTTACCACCTTTAGGAAACATACAAACATACACATATTTTAATCAATTAATTTGTTGTCTTGTTTGTGCGAATGTATTTTGCTAAATATAAGATTACAGGTATCAATGTCCATAACATTTTGCATGACCGAGTGCCCAGCTCTCACCAATGAAGAAAGTGCTGTTGCCTGTGCCAAACAAGTTTCGGCCTTTAGCACTGTTGCAGAATTGACTTTAGCGACAGGATTATTGTGCTTGTTGTGCCTTCCCATCTTTAATTCTCTTTAATCAACACATCAGATTTTTTTTCACAATCCTTTTTAAAAGATTTTTTTTTCTTTCCCTCTCCTTTTCTATGGAATTAATTTCAGGCTCAAAAGTTGAGGGAGGATAAATTGAGCGATAAAGAAAACAAATCTTCCTCTCAGTTTGTTCATTCAGCTCCGATTTTAGGCTGCAATGTCCAAAACCACAGTTCTTTGGGCCAATTCACCTCGCCTCCTCACCTCCTTCCCTTTTTGAGGGCAGCGTCACTCTCAGCCGAGCAGTTACCCACTGCAGTCAGCTCCGCTCAGCTTAGCTCCAGTCCGTGATCCCAACCTTGTCCTCCTCAGTATAGGTCTCCTCAGCTCCTGCTGAAAAACAGTAACGCTGCCTCCCCCTGCCTCCCCCTGCTGCCTTTCTGCTCGGTTCGATTTTTAATGATCTCCAAATTAGCTTGCTGACAGTGCGGCTTTCAGAATGTGCCCGTCAAACGCCACCAAACGCTGCCAGGAATCTCGGCTCCACATGAAGCCGCATCGAGCTGTGATGTACTACTCCAGAGCTCCAAAACGCCGTGCCGCCATTGCCGGGGAGAGAAGTGTGGTCACCATGGATATGCAGTGGCGTGGTTCTCCGCGGCCATCCTCCCCTCCTTTGCCTCGGTTAACCGCCCTGGTCTTAATTCAAGTTTTGAGAGCTCAGAAGAGGAGCCGGTCGAGGAGCCTATCGAGCGGTTCTTGGAAGCAGGGGTCCTAGCAGCCCAACCTCCGTTGGTGAATATCAACACTGCTGAGAAAAATATGGATGATTATCCAAAAACAGGAAACAGCAAGGAGGAGGGAAAGACTATGAAAGAAATTCCCACTATTTGTGAAAAAGGCACTCCAAGTGGCCTCTCCCCAAATCAATGCCCTACCACCTCGACTGCATGGGGGTGTTGTATTTCGTTACAACGCATGCTTTTACCCCGCATGCCATTACAACACAAGTTTTTACAAAAACTTGCTGTCAGGGATGCGCTGGAGTTTGGAATAGTATAATTTGCTATTCCAACTCCAGTCTGTGCAGCAGTAGGAAAGGTGTTGGAGTTAAATCCAACACCTTATACCACCTACCACAAGCCATTTCATTGTAATGCCATCCGGGGTAAAAGCAAGCGTTGTTAAGCATGCGTTGTAATGGTTGCTTCCCGAGGGGGGAGCTGGGATAGAAGACATCCTTAACAGCTTGTGCCAGGCCTCAGCCCCACCTATATCTACATTTTTATTTATTTCAACACATGCAACTGCCCAGGCTGCTCCCTCATCCATCCTTTCAGCACAAGAACTAAACCAAAGTGGCACGACTCAGACTACATCTCCCTCCTATGGGGATACACCACCACTCCATACCCAGCTTGTGCCGATTCTGACTCTGGCAGTAGATGCAACAGGACAGCAACTAGGGGTCCAGGAACAGCAACAGATCCTGCCACAACTGTCAATGGCAATAACGGGGGACCACCGGGCCAGCCCCTGGAGGGTCAGAGAGGGACAAAGAATCATCAACTTATGGTTTCAGAATCTATAGAAGCCTTGAGGGTTGATTCGTCTGATGCAGCCCTTACGGTATACAGACAAAATATCGAGTACAAAATATTGAATGACACAAATATCGACTTCAAAATAAAGAATGGACAAAATATCGAATGGACAGAATATAGTCATCAAAAATATCGTTTTTAAGGTAAGTAATGTAATCGATTTTGAAAATATAGAAAGTCAAAATATCGAATTATATAATATAGGTTATTAAAATCATCTAATTTTTAATATAATTTTTTTTCAAGTGTTTTGTATGTTAGTATATGTGTGAAAAGTGTATATTTTTTGTAATTTATTTTAAGTAATTAATTTTGTTATTTAATTTTTGCGTAATTTAATTCTGTAACGAGTTGTGGGTTTATGGGGAATAGGGTGGGAATTAATTTAATTATTATTAATTAAATATGTTAATTTATTTATTGGTATTTATTTTGAATAAATTGTTAATTAATTTTTAATTGGTAATTGATAATTATTAATTGGTAATCATTTTTTATTAATTGATTATTTGATAATTATGTGAATTATATTAATTTATTTTCTGTAGCTGGTTGTGGTTTTATAGGGGAACAGGATGAGAAGTAATTTAATTATAATTAACAAATATGTTAATTTATTTATTGGTATTTATTTTGAATACATTGTCAATTAATTTTTAATTGGTAATTAATAATTGGTAATTATGCTTTATAAATTGATTAATTGATAATTATGTGAATTTTATTAATTTATTTTCTGTAGCGGGTTGTGGGTTTATAGGGGAATAGGGTGGGAAGTAATGTAATTATAATTAATTAAATATATTAATTTATTTATTAATATTTATTTTGAATACATTGTTAATTAATTTTTAATTGGTAATTAATTTGTATTAATAGTTAATTAATTTGAATAATTGATATTTATTTTAAATTGATTGATTATTACATTGTAATATATTGGTATTTACTTTTAGTTAATTTTTTATTGGTATTGATATTTAATTTATATTTATTAATATATTAAATATTTACTTTTCCTACTGTTGCACTCACTGGAGTGGGAATAGTAATTTTTACCCCTACGCTATCCAACACTTTCCCTACTGTTGCACTCTCTGGAGTGGGAATAGTAATTTTTACCCCTACGCTATCCAATCCTTTCCCTACTGTTGCACTCTCTCCAGTGGGAATAGTCATTTTTACCCCTACGCTATCCAACGCTTTCCCTACTGTTGCACTCTCTGGAGTGGGAATAGTAATTTTTACCCCTACGCTATCCAATGTTTACCCTACTGTTGCAGTTGCTGGAGTGGTAATAGTACATTTTAACCTCTTGCTATGCTACAGTAAAAATATTGTATATTTTTAATTAATATTAAATTAATATATATATATATGTGTTAAAAAACCAAGTTGTATTTTTATTTTTTTAGCTTAAATTAATTATTTAATATTGTTTACGTTATTTAAGTATTTTTAAGTATGTTTAAATTAATTATAGTTATTATTTAATTAATGTTAAATTATTTTTAAGGTATTTTCATAAATTCAATATTTTTATTAAGTATATATATTTATTCAATATTTTTGATTCAATATTTTTGTACTTATCGGTTTCTAGATAGGATTTCGATATTTTGTCTTTCGATATTTTTTTGTCTATATTTTTGTAATTGATATTTTGTCAGTGATCCGCCCTCACAAAACAGATGGATATCAAGATCTTGCTAAACCTGATTCTTGAGGAGCTAAGAGAGATGAAGACATCCCAGGAAAATTAAATAGCCTGCTTCCATCAGCGCCTTGGGAAAATAGAAGAAGCAGTAGCATGCCTTTTAGTATAAATCCACGAAGCTGAATCACGGATCGCCCATGTAGAAGACCAAATGAGCTCCATGCTCTTGAAAGGTAACAAAGCCTCCAAGGATGTAAACATTTGAGAGAATAAACTCAAAGAGTTTGGAAATTACTTGTGGCGCTCTAATTTGCAAATAGTGGGGGTTCCCGAGAGAAATGAGGGCGCCCAGGTGGTGCAATGGGTGGAATCTTTTATTATGCAAAAGGTATTGCATGAGCATAACAGGGATCTTACAATTACAAGGGCAAACAAAATTCCATTTTATTGACTACCAATCTCTACCAGTTCATGCACCATCTTAGTTAACTTTGCTGACTATCGTACTAAGGAAAGGATTCTGGCTAAGGCCATACAACAAAGACAATATCCGAATAATGAAACTTCGAATTGGCAAATTTTTTCGGATATGTCAGCAGCCGCTGCTCGTAGGCTCAAAGAGTTTGTCAAACTACTCTTTCTCTTCAAAGCTCAAGGTGCACAGGCGTCTATAGCCCAGCAATCCAAGCTGTGTGTTCTTGTAAGGGGGACATTTCACATGTTCTCTAATCTAGAAGATGAGCAGGGTCTTCTTAAGGAGATCTCAGCTTCAAAGTGAATTTATAGACCGGATAATATTTTCTTCATCGCATTTAAGTTTAACTAAGTTCATTATTGCTGGGGGGAGGTGGGTCATCGAGGGGGCAGGTCCATGGCACCCAGAAGAGAAGCTGGGGGGGGGAGATGTGGTTAGTGTAGTGGTCCACATCTCTAGAGGGGTATTTATTTTTTTTGGGAAGGGAGGGTGGGTTGGGGAGGGGACCATTAGCAGTAAAAAGAGCAGTAGCAAAGGGAGCAAAAATTGGTAAATACAGGTACCTGTATTTGAGCATACAAAAAGCTTATTTAAGTAATAGAACTAGAAATTGATGGCAAATGTAGGATTTTGTCAGTTAATGCCAATGGCATGCTCAATACACAAAAATGTGGTGGGCTGATTAGGTGGCTCGCCTAGTTTAATCCCCATGTTTTGTTCTTTTAAGAGACACATTTAAAATCTAATTCACCTAAGCTGTATCTATCAAGGGTATTCTCGGATGCTTTCTTCGCATCAGCTGGCCTAGCTATGAGAGAGGTTGCTATTTATTTTCTAAGAATCTGCCCTGGGAATTTGAACAAATCCATAGAGATCCTCAGGGGAGATGGCTATGGATAGTGGCGAAGTTGAAGGGCAGGATTATAAATGTTGTAAATTACTATGGTCCGGTCACGGATGATGCATCAGGGCTTGCCAAAAATCAATGAGCTATTGAGGGGAGTCCCCGGGCAGATTATTATCTGGGGAGATTGTAATTATATACAGGATCTAAAGAAGGATACCTCAAATAAAAACAAAAAACAATTGAAACCAAATACTAAAAAAATCCTTGAGATTATTAGGCATGATTACCAACTAATAGACCCCTGGCAGAAAGCCAATACCGATAAAAATAGTTGCACTTGTCATTCGCACCGTTATCAGACAGCATCCCAAATTGATTTTTTTAACATCAAGATCCCTCCGTGTCCTAAAGGCAGATATTGGGGTTAACCCCTTCTCTGACCACTCTTATATAGGGCTTGAGCTTGAGTTTGAGGAAGTGAGAAGGGAGCGACCCAGGTGGCAGCTAGATCACCTCCGTCTCCAAGATAAAGAATGGGTTGGGAGTTTTAGAGCATGGATCGCTGAGTATTTTAGGATCAATGAGGAGACGGCTGGACCCTTCGCGGTTTGGGGGAGGTTAAGGTTGCAGATCAAGGACAGATTATTTCCTTCTCGGCCGCCCAGTCAAGAGCCCGACGAGCCAAAATAGCTGAGCTGCAGGGGTGGTGGTAAGGGCACAGGCTCAGAGGATGCTGTCACGTCCACACTAATTGGACAATGCTAGAAGGGCCTTGAGATACTTCTTTGTTTTAGAAGAGTTTAGTAGCTCCTGATCCTACCAACAAAAGGTTTACGAGGATAGCCAGATGGTTGGCAAATTGCTTACCGGCTCTACAAAAATGAAACAAGGAGCGGCTTTAATTTCGAAGGTGATTAACCCCAAGACCAGAGTAGAAGTAACAAATAGTGATGAGGTTCCACAGATTTTTTGGGAAAATTTTCAGCAACTTTATGCTATGGAATATCTGGTAGGAGAAGGGAATATACAGGAATACTTTGATAATGTAAATATTCCTAGACTATATGATTCCCTGATAAATCAGCTAAAATCAGATTTAGAAAGCTCAGAGATCTTGGCAGCCATTAAATCTACAGCCGGAGCCAAGCGGATGGGGAGGACGGGTTCCCTATAGAATTTTACAAGGATTTCTCAGAGGAATTGATTCCACCCATGAAAAAACAATTTAATTATATTAAAAACGGTGGTCAGGTTTACAAATTTTTCAAGGAGGCAATCGTTGTCTGTTTTGCAAAAAAGGATAAGAACCCGAAGGATGTTAATTCCTATAGGCTCATTAGCCTCCTCAATTCATATTATAAGATTTTAATGAAGGTGTGTGCGCAGAGCTTTTTACCGGCTGCTCAGGAAACAATTTATAAAGTCGAGGCCGACTTCATAGCAAGAATATATGGTAGCAAATATGGAATTTTTAATACAGGTTTTGGATTATTGTAACACTAACTCTCTCCCGGCCTGTATTATGATGGGTGATGTGGAGAAAGCATTCAATCTTGTGAACTGGAACACTTTGACGTTTGCCCTCAGTAGATTTGGTATTCCTCCCCAGGCTATTCTAATGCTGCAAAACATTTATCAGGGTGCAACAGGCTCAGCTGGTAAATATTATGAAACAGGCTGGTACAGTAAAGATCAATCAGCGGGGCAAGACAAGGATGCCCACTCTCCCCATTGCTTTTTACCTTTTTTATAGAACCTTTAGTCATTAGAATGCATGGTAATTAGGCCTGGGCGTAAGTATACTTTGAACTTCACGTAGTACGCGTAGCATAGCTGATGACACTGTGTACTTGTCTGCACTGTGAAGAAATTGCAAAATAATTGTAATAGCGCCATGAAACCTTGGTCAAAGTGCGCTTTATAAATGGGTTATAACATAACATAACATAACATAACGTACAGTGCCAGTTATGGTAAAATAATTATCACTATCTTTATATGCTAAAGTGCATATAGTACTTTCACAAAAGTGAAACTGAAAATTAGCAAGCAGTGTGAGAGGTGATGATTTTGGAATCCTCCCAAACCTAGGGGGAATACGAAACAGATGCCTTGAAAACAAAAAGGCACATCTTATTGAACGATTTGGTGGTGGTCCCATCCTCTTAGGACCACCCCAAACACAGTTTTTGGCAAAAGAACATTCCCAACTAAAGGCCCTGCAAAGCATTATGGGATGAGATTAGCAGTGGGCAGTGAATATTATATAGTATCCAATATCAAAATAAGTCTACAAAGAGCTGCAGTTCAACTGGTGGTTACTAGATGTCCCTCACGAGTCAAATGCAAATTCTTGATGAAAGGGTTTCAATGGTTTTGCATTTGACTCGTGAGGGACATCTAGTAATAACTAGTGGAACTGCAGCTTGATGTAAGAATAATTTCAATTTTTGCATTAAGGGAAGCGGAAGCAATTTTTCTCTCTATTTCATCTTTGGAAGCCCGCTCCTTAATTCTTCTCAATTGGAGGTCTAGGGAAATTCACACTTACAATAAATGGTTCAATAAACTGAAAAGGATGCGCGCTTTTGAAGAAGCCTACATGAGCCGGGTGAGAGCTTCCAAGAAATTTAAGAAGAATTGGACGTTTTTAAAGAATTTAGAAAACCTGTCAGAGAGATAGCTACATCCGGATTTGAGAGATTAAGTGCTGTTTTATTATTCTCAAAATGTTTGGACGAACTAGAAATATATTCTTTTAGCACTTTAGCACTTTAACCTAGTAACTTAGCATCTTTTGCACTTGCACTTGCACTTTTTGATCTTTTGCACTTTGGTATTTTATAATGTTTTATTACTTAGCCACAGATATTTATGACAGTTTTCTCTTAAAAAAACTTTCTCTGCTTCTATTTTGCTATTGGTCTCAGCTCAGAAAGATAAAGTTGTTGATTTTTAAACTCATGGTTGATTTGTGCTAAGGTTTGCTCATATGTTATTTAAATGTTCTCATTGCTCTGCTCAATAAAAAACATTTTGCATGAGGTAATGTTACTTGTAAGTGTTTTTACACCAAATACCATATTGTATATATGTATTTTAATATGGTCAGTGTTTCTTCTTTTCAACAGCATATTTTCACTAGGTTTGTTTAACTTATACATTTGCAAGTGTTTTGTTAATTGAAATGACTGCACCTACCCTGATTACTTGTTTTAGGTTTTTGAAAATAATATTGCAATGTTAACTTGCTCATTCTCTCTTTCCCATCACATTTTCACATATTTTACAGTGTTATGGATTGATCAATCTATATATCATGCTATGTTATAAAATGTTCATGTGTTTAATTTAGTATGATGTTCTATTCCTGTTATTTGATAAAATTCATGTTATTTGAATTCACATATCAAACTTGATGTACTTAAAAATTGTAAGGTATGTAAATTTGTATGCTGAATATGAGTGGTTATTTTTGTGAAAATGTACTCTGCATTGTTCATATAATGACTAATGCTATATATCCTATTAAATTGTGTAAAGGTTTGAATTTTAGCCAGTAGACCTTGGAATGATTGAATTGCTAAGTCACCTCTCTACTGCGTTGTGTGCAATGTTTGATACATTTTGTGAATGCTTTCTAATCATCTTATTGCATATCAGGATATCTTTTCACCTGATTTTTTGAAGTAGTGTAAAAGTGTCATTCAAACTGTTTGTGTGCCTACTGTGATATCACTGAAAGGTACACTTATTATAATATTTTACTTTAAGTTGTTTCATATTATTGCTTCAAGACAATGTATAATCCAGATTAAAAAAAATAAAATGTGTAGGTTTAATTCCGTCACAATAGGTCCAACAGCCAGAGTAAGTGGACAACCTTCTATGACTGAGGGTACCTCCAATCCAGTGCAGGAATTAGCCTTCAGTGAGGACTACAATCATGCAAGTCTGGTTGACGGGGAGCAGCCTGGTCCATCTGGTCTATCTGGGCAGACTACTCCAGTGAATCTCACTCAGCCCACACCTACACCTCCAACACAGCTGTTACAATACCTCAGCCAATGGATACCTTCAGTTCCTGTGTCCAAATCAACATCACACCAATTGTGTGCCCCCCTGTCCTGGCTGCTGTTGATACACCACCACTACTACCTCCAGTTCAGCCTGACACGAGTGGAATGGGGCACACTGGGTGAAGGACATAGGGTAGTGGGGGAGGGTTTGTAGGAAGGAATCTGTGGACCAACAAAGTGAGGCCACTGTGATAACTGTCACCAAGTCCACCATTAGCCAAGTCTTGGGATCCCTCCATCAGTCATGATGGCCAGGTCTTGACAGAGCTCAAGGAGAGGAAGTCGTTGCAGAGGGAGCCCAATGTTCTTATGGAGAAACTGAACTTCAATGTTGGCTCCCTGACTGAGGTGCTGCATGATATTTTCACCCATATGTGCAGGGATTTGCCATGAACATCTTTCTCTTTCTGTGATTCAACTGCATCTTGCCTAACCACATCTGCCTCAGCTGCAGAAAGGAAGGCCCTGCCACAACAGGAATCACCCGCACCCATCTCAGTACCTTCAACTGTGGAGCCACCCTTCCCCCAGGAGGGGACATTCAGGTGGACTAGGAGCAGAGGATGACAGCACATCCACCACCAACACCAACAAGAGATGCAGAACCTAATTTCCTCTAGTGTGTGACTACCATTCACTCTGCAGACTATTTTCTGGACACATTTACCTTTCTGATGCCAGTTATATTTTGGACACTGGACTTCAAAACACATTTGGTTCTGCAATAATAGTTTCATTCACCATGATTGACTTTTTAAAATGTTGGTTAGGTTATTTATTTTTTCCTGTTTTATTTTTTTGAGGTATGTTAAATAAAAAAACTGTCAAAAACTATTCTTGTATTTCATTTTTCAAGTGGTTCCTTTTTTACATCACACATTTTAAAATGTACACATTAAAATTAATTTTTAGTCATAAATAATTTCCATGTAGGCAATGTGTCCCAAATTTATTAGAAATGAGCAAAAATAACAAAAAACTCAGATCATAAACTAGTAGTTTATTAAAATGGAACAAATACAGTTTTGTACCTTTTCTGAAACATTACAAGGCATGAATATCCAAAATACTTCATTGTTTCCTATTTACAGTTTCAGACCTTGCTACCATTGAAGAACGGAATAGAATCAAATACATCAGATCAAATTGGCTAACTGTTAGAACAGGGGGTTTCTAGTTGGCTGAGGTAGGTACCTTAGGCCAAATAGGGACCCTTGCTTCAAAGTCAGGGAAAGGAAAGACACCTTCTCAGATAGCCCAAGCAGCGAGGCTTATCTCCAAGGTAAATGTGTAAAGTATTTGCAAACCCTCTCTCAGTAATCCAAGGATGACACCACAAATAGACTCCACAAAAGTTTGATAAAAAACAAGTATAAGTTTATATAAAAAGATATATGATGAGACCACACAATAAAAATCCAACATATGCGTATTTGTAATATTTCACCTGGCCAGTTATTGGACCAGAAAGCCCTAGTAGGTTTCTGCAGTACTAATGAGCAATTCTATATGATCTAATGCAGTCCTAATGCAATGCTATACAGTTCGTAATGCAAGAATCAGTCACTTCGTTTTGTAAAAATAATACAGTTCATTGTGCAAAAATAATGCAATGCGTAATGCAACAATCAGGCTGTCTGTTATGCAAAAATAATGCAATGCATACTGCAAGAATCAGGTAGTTTGTTATGCAGAAATAATGCAATGCGTAATGCAGTAATCTGGCAGTTCGACATATGATGGCGCTCTGGACGATCTCTATGCCACTCCTGCTGACTCGCGGTCATCTACTGCCAAAATATGCCCCCAACACGGGTATGGTGTAAAACAAAGTGTAGCTCCACACTCCAGCCCCGGTACTGCAACTCCCTGACAAATACGGGCAACAACAGGGACTTTAGCGGAGGCTCACTCTGCAAAGTGATGAAAGGCCAAGAGCATCCCTCTCATATCCCGCACCCCGCCCCAGACACAACACACACATACATTACCTGGGAGGTGAGAAATCACTCTCCTCTATCCCCGACTTGGGCCTCCGATGCGACTTTGTTGATCTTGGGCAGTGGAACACGGGCTCCCCCCCTTGACAGGGATGGTTTGAGGTCCCTCTTTGGCAAGGACTGGCTCAGACCGGTGGCACAACTCCTCTAGGGATTCTGGTTCAGGCCGATGTCAATGATGAAGTTCTCAGGCTGAAACAGGCACATGCACACAGCATTGCTGAGACTCACTTAAGCTCTGGGTGCTCACAGGGCAATCCTCGCGAAGGTCTAAGGTTGCACAAAGCACATGCACTCAGCGTGTACACGATCACAGGGCAATCCTCACGAAGGTCTCAGGCTGCACGAAGTGCACGCACACAGCGTCGTTGAGACTCACTTGAGCTTCAGGTGAACAAGATCACAGGGCAATCCTCACGAAGTTTTCAGGCTGCATGAAGCACACACACACAGTGTCGCTAAGACTGACTTGGATTCCGGGTGCCCACGATCACAGGGCTCTTCTTACGAAGGTCTCAGGCTGCACTAAGCACATGCATACAGCGTCACTGATACTCCTCTGGAAACCTTTATGTTCCTTAGTTTCCACAACAGGTAGCCTGCTCTCCTCGGGCCCTTAGGAACAAGTTACTTCAGTACACAGCCCAAAGCAAAGTCCTTTCAAGCAGGGGGACACAGTGCACAACAAAGACCCTTAGCCTCTCCTTCAGCTGTTTATTCATTGGCAGACATTCCTCTTGACCACAAAGTAGTTTCAATCCTTTTCAGTCTTGTTCAGTCCACAGTCCAAGGGTTTCACCTCTCATAGTTATACCCCTAAATGTCTTTGAAGTTTTTGGTTTCAGGGGGGCACTGAACCCTATCCAAACCAGTTCTGTGTGTCTCCCTGCCAATTCACCAAAAAGAAAGTCAGTGAACATTTGAGAAAATTGTGAGAAAAGCATTTGGTTGCTTGATGTGTTTGCAGACACATAAGTGCTGAAAAACCTTTCTTGTTGTGAAGTTTATTAGAATTAGAAAATAGACATTGCTTTTGTATTTGGATAATTAGTTAGGCTTTAACACTAAAATGCAGTAATTAAATATGTGAAATGTGTGCCGCCACCTTAGTTTTTGTACATCAGTCGATGTTTTTTGATAAAGTCCAAGGGATATTCTTGGTTGTCTAGAATCACACTGTGAGTCTGTGTAAATTTGAGAACTTTTGTGAGAGAAACCTGTGGGTATTTCATGTGTTTGCAGATATATTACTGGTTAAAAACTTATGCTGTTGCCAAGTTTTGGTAGAATTTGAAAGCAGTCATTGCTTATGTATTTGCAAAATGAGTAAGGCTTCCACAGTAAAGTGCACTTCTAAAATATGTGGAATAAGTGCAGTCATGTCACCTGTTCCTGACTAGTAAATGTTATTTGCTACAGTGCAAGGAATACTGGAGCATATTAGCAAGAACCTCGTTAAAATTATCGCTGTTTTAGTGGCAGGAAACTGCTGCTAAAAGGTCGATAATGGGCTTGCTAATATGCATTTTAGAATTCCAATAGAAGCCCAGGTTAGATGTCCTGCACATCTAACCTGGGCTTCTATTGGAATTCTATAACGCATATTTGCAAGCCCATTATCGCCATTTTAGCGCAGTTTCCTCCAACTTAAAACTGCGATAATTTTAAGGAGATTCTTGC
The DNA here is from genome assembly GCF_964263255.1 of Lissotriton vulgaris. Lineage (NCBI taxonomy): Eukaryota > Metazoa > Chordata > Amphibia > Caudata > Salamandridae > Lissotriton > Lissotriton vulgaris. The sequence goes on along the minus strand of NC_141685.1, from coordinate 1,714,930,526 downwards.
TAATATGACCCACTGTTATTTGTCTAGAATCACACTGTGAGTCAGTGTGCATTTGAGAAAATTGTGAGAGAATTATTTGGTTGCTTGATGTGTTTGCAGACACATAAGTGCTGAAAAACCTTTCTTGTTGTTAAGTTTTGGTAAAATTCGAAAATAGACATTGCTTGTGTATTTGGAAAATGAGTTAGGCTTTAACACTGGAATGAAGTAATGAACTATGTAGAATGTGTGCTGTCACGTTAGTTTTTGTACATCAGTCAATGTGTTTTGATAAAGTCCAAGGGATAGTCTTGGTTGTCTAGAATCACACTTTGAGTCTGTGTACATTTGGGAACTGTTGTGAGAGAAGCCGGTGGGTATTTCATGTGCTTGCAGATATATTACTGGTTAAAAACGTGTGCTGTTGCCAAGTTTTAGGAGAATTTGAAAGCAGTCATTGCTTATGTATTTGCAGAATGAGTAAGGCTTCCACAGTACAGTGCATTTCTAAAATATGTGGAATGTATGCAGTCGTGTCACCTGTTCCAGACTAGTAAATGTTTTTTGCTAAAGTGCAAGGGATACTGTTATTTGTCTTGAATCACACTGTGAGTCAGTGTGCATTTGAGAAAATTGTGAGAGAAGCATTTGGTTGCTTGATGTGTTTGCAGACACATAAGTGCTGAAAAACTTTTCTTGTTGTGAAGTTTTAGTAGAATTAGAAAATAGACATTGCTTTTGTATTTGGAAAATTAGTTAGGCTTTAACACTAAAATGCAGTAATTAAATATGTGAAATGTGTGCCGCCACCTTAGTTTTTGTACATCAGTCGATGTTTTTTGATAAAGTCCAAGGGATATTCTTGGTTGTCTAGAATCACACTGTGAGTCTGTGTAAATTTGAGAACTTTTGTGAGAGAAACCTGTGGGTATTTCATGTGTTTGCAGATATATTACTGGTTAAAAACTTATGCTGTTGCCAAGTTTTGGTAGAATTTGAAAGCAGTCATTGCTTATGTATTTGCAAAATGAGTAAGGCTTCCACAGTAAAGTGCACTTCTAAAATATGTGGAATAAGTGCAGTCATGTCACCTGTTCCTGACTAGTAAATGTTATTTGCTACAGTGCAAGGAATACTGGAGCATATTAGCAAGAACCTCGTTAAAATTATCGCTGTTTTAGTGGCAGGAAACTGCTGCTAAAAGGTCGATAATGGGCTTGCTAATATGCATTTTAGAATTCCAATAGAAGCCCAGGTTAGATGTCCTGCACATCTAACCTGGGCTTCTATTGGAATTCTATAACGCATATTTGCAAGCCCATTATCGCCATTTTAGCGCAGTTTCCTCCAACTTAAAACTGCGATAATTTTAAGGAGATTCTTGCTAATATGACCCACTGTTATTTGTCTAGAATCACACTGTGAGTCAGTGTGCATTTGAGAAAATTGTGAGAGAATTATTTGGTTGCTTGATGTGTTTGCAGACACATAAGTGCTGAAAAACCTTTCTTGTTGTTAAGTTTTGGTAAAATTCGAAAATAGACATTGCTTGTGTATTTGGAAAATGAGTTAGGCTTTAACACTGGAATGAAGTAATGAACTATGTAGAATGTGTGCTGTCACGTTAGTTTTTGTACATCAGTCAATGTGTTTTGATAAAGTCCAAGGGATAGTCTTGGTTGTCTAGAATCACACTTTGAGTCTGTGTACATTTGGGAACTGTTGTGAGAGAAGCCGGTGGGTATTTCATGTGCTTGCAGATATATTACTGGTTAAAAACGTGTGCTGTTGCCAAGTTTTAGGAGAATTTGAAAGCAGTCATTGCTTATGTATTTGCAGAATGAGTAAGGCTTCCACAGTACAGTGCATTTCTAAAATATGTGGAATGTATGCAGTCGTGTCACCTGTTCCAGACTAGTAAATGTTTTTTGCTAAAGTGCAAGGGATACTGTTATTTGTCTTGAATCACACTGTGAGTCAGTGTGCATTTGAGAAAATTGTGAGAGAAGCATTTGGTTGCTTGATGTGTTTGCAGACACATAAGTGCTGAAAAACTTTTCTTGTTGTGAAGTTTTAGTAGAATTAGAAAATAGACATTGCTTTTGTATTTGGAAAATTAGTTAGGCTTTAACAATAAAATGCAGTAATTAAATATGTGAAATGTGTGCCGTCACCTTAGTTTTTTTACATCAGTCGATGTGTTTTGATAAAGTCCAAGGGATATTCTTGGTTGTCTAGAATCACACTGTGAGTCTGTGTAAATTTGAGAACTGTTGTGAGAGAAACCTGTGGGTATTTCATGTGCTTGCAGATATATTACTGGGTATAAAACGTATGCTGTTGCCAAGTTTTGGTAGAATTTGAAAGCAGTCATTGCTTATGTATTTGCAAAATGAGTAAGGCTTCTACAGTATAGTGCACTTGTAAAGTATGTGGAATGTGTGCAGTCATGTCACCTGTTCCTGACTAGTAAATGTTTTTTTGCTAAAGTGCAAGGGATAGTGGGGCATATTAGCAAGAACTTCGTTAAAATTATCACTGTTTTAGTGGCAGGAAACTGCTGCTAAAATGGCGATAATGGACTTGCTAATATGAGTTATAGAATTCCAATAGAAGCCCAGGTTAGATGTCCTGCACATCTAACCTGGGCTTCTATTGGAATTCTATACCGCATATTAGCAAGCCCATTATCGCCATTTTAGCGGCGGTTTCCTCCAGCTTAAAACAGCGATAATTTTAAGGAGATTCTTGCTAAAATGCCCCACTGTTATTTGTTTAGAATCACACTGTGAGTCAGTGTGCATTTGAGAACATTGTGAGAGAATTATTTGGTTGCTTGATGTGTTTGCAGACACATAAGTGCTGAAAAACCTTTCTTGTTAAGTTTTGGTAAAATTAGAAAATATACATTGCTTATATATTTGGAAAATGAGTTAGGCTTTAACACTAATACATAGTAATGAAATATGTGGAATGTGTGCTGTCACCTTAGTTTTTATAGATCAGTCAATGTGTTTTGATGAGTCCAAGGGATAGTCTTGGTTGTCTAGAATCACACTGTGTGTCTGTGTACAATTGGGAACTGTTGTGTGGGAAAACTGTGGGTACTTCATGTGCTTGCAGATATGTAACTGGTTAAAACTTATCATGTTGCCAAGTTTTGGAAGAATTTGAAAGCAGTCATTGCTTATGTATTTGCAAAATGAGTAAGGCTTCCAGAGTACAGTGCATTTCTAAAATATGTGGAATGTGTGCAGTCATCTTACCTCTTACAGACTCTCAGATTCTTAGAGTACTGTAATCATTCAGTCAGTATGCATGTACTCATGCAGTGAGGCAGGTTTTAGGGGACGGAATGCTTCAAACTCCTATGCACTATGCATGTAGTGGTCTAACCACATTCCCACTTGTGTTTCAGGCCTACAATTCCCCAGTTAGTATCCAAACACTCCAGCAAACACACAGTCAGTCTTCTTGCAATCCCATAGTGACTCTTTCAGAACCAAGTCATGATCCATTCACTAAAGTTAAACTCAATCAATTATAAATTCACCCACTGTCTCTCACTATAGTACTGTGATCATTCAGTCTGTATGCATGTACTCATGCAGTGAGCCAGGATTTAGGGCACGGAGTGCTTCAAACTCCTATGCCCTATGCATGCAGTAGTTTAACCACATTCACACTTGTGTTTCAGGCATGCAATTCCCCAGTTAGTATTCACATACTCCAGCAAACACCCTGTGAGTGCTCTTGCAATCCCATTGTGACTCTTTCAGTACCATGTACTAATCCTTTCACTAAAGTAAAACTCATTCAATTATGATTTCATCCACTTTCTCTCCTTATAGTACTTTAATCATTCAGTCAGAATGCATGTACTCATGTAGTTAGCCAGGATTTAGGGCACGGAGTACTTCAAACTCCAATGCACTATGCATGTAGTAAACTAACCACCTTCACACTTGTTTTTCAGGCCTACAAATCCCCAGTTAGTATCCATACACTCCAGCAAACACCCTGTGAGTTTTCTTGCAATCCCTTAGTGACTCTTTCAGTACCATGTACTAATTCATTCACTAAAGTAAAACTCAACCAATTATGAATTCACCCAGAGTATCTCTTTATAGTACTGTAATCATTCAGTCAGTATACATGTACTAATGCAGTGAGACAGACTTTAGGACACAGAGTGCTTCAAACTCCTATGCACTATGCATGTAGTCATGTAACTACCGTCACATGTGTGTTTCAGCCCTACAATACCCCAGTCAGTATCCATACACTTCAGCAAACACCCTGTGAGTTTTCTTGCAATCCCTTAGTGACTCTTTCAGTACCATGTACTAGTCCTTTCGCTAAAGTAAAAGTCAATCAATGATGCATGCATCCACTGTCTCTCCTTATAGTACTGTAATCATTCAGTCAGTATGCATGTACTCATGAAGTGAGCCAGGATTCAGGGCAGGGAGTGCTTCAAACTCCTATGCACTATGCATGTAGTGGTCTAATCACCTTCACACTTGTGTTTCAGGCCTACAATTCCCCAGTCAGCATCCATACACTCCAGCAAACACCCTGTGAGTGTTCTTGCAATCCCATAGTGACTCTTTCAGTGCCATGTGCTAATCCATTCACTAAAGTAAAACTCAACCAATTATGAATTCACCCAGTGTATCTCCTCATAGTACTGCAATCATTCAGTCAGTATAAATGTACTCATGCAGTGAGCCAGGCTTTAGGACACGGAGTTCTTCAAACACGTATGCACTATGCATGCAGTGGGGAAAAAACACCTTCACACTTGTGTTTCAGGCCTACAATTCCCCAGTTAGTATCAATACACTCCAGCAAACACCCTGTGACTGCTCTTGCAATCCTAAAGTGGCTCTTCCAGTACCATGTACTAATCAATTCACTAAAGTAAAACTCAACCAATTATGAAATCACCCAGTGTATATCCTATAGTTCTGTAATCATTCAGTCAGTATGCATGTACTCATGCAGTGAGCCAGGATTTAGGGCACGGAGTCCTTCAAACTCCTATGCACTATGCATGTAATGGTGTAACCACCTTCACACTTGTGTTTCAGGCCTACAATTCCCCATTCTGTATCCATACATTCCAGCAAACACCCTGTGACTGCTCTTGCAATCCTAAAGTGATTCTTTCATTATCATGTACTAATCCATTCACTAAAGTAAAACTCTATCAAATATGAATCCCCCCAGTGTATCTCTTTATAGTACTGTAATCATTCAGTCAGTATACATGAACTAATGCATTGAGCCAGACTTTAGGACACAGAGTGCTTCAAACGCTTATGCACTATGCATGTAGTGGTGTAACCACCTTCACACTTGTGTTTCAGGCCTACTATACTCCAGTCAGTATCCATACACTTCAGCAAACACCCTGTGACTGCTCTTGCAATCCTAACGTGATTCTTTCAGTACCATGTACTAATCTTTCACTAAAGTAAAACTCAATCAATTATGAATTCACCCACTGTCTCTCCTTATAATACTGTAATCATTCAGTCAGTATGCATGTACTCATGGAGTGAGCCGGGATTTAGGGCATGGAGTGCTTCAAACTCCTATGCACTATGCATGTAGTAGTCTAACCACCTACACACTTGTGTTTCAGGCCTACAATCCCCAGTTAGCATCCATACACTCCAGCAAACACCCTGTGAGTTCTCTTGCAATCCCATAGTGACTCTTTCAGTGGATGTACTAATCCATTCACTAAAGTAAAACTCAACCAATTATGAATTCACCCAGTGTATCTCCTTATAGTACTATAATCATTCAGTAAGTTTAAATGTACTCATGCAGTGAGCGAGGCTTTAGGACACCGAGTGCTTCAAACTCTTATGCACTATGCATGTAGTGGTGTAACTACCTTCACACTCGTGTTTCAGGACTACAATTCCCCAGTCAGTATCCATACACTCCAGCAAACACCCTGTGACTGCTCTTGCAATCCTAACGTGATTCTTTCAGTACTATGTACTAATCCATTCACTAAAGAAAAGCTCAACCAATTATGAATTAACCCAGTGTCTCTTCTTATGGTTCTGTAATCATTCATTCAGTATACATGTACTAATGCAGTGAGCCAGACTTTAGGACACGGAGTGCTTCACACTCTTATGCACTATGCATGTAGTGGTGTAACCACCTTCACACTTGTGTTTCAGGCCTACAATTCACCAGTCTCCATACACTCCAGCAAACACCATGTGAGTGCTCTTGCAATCCCATAGTGACTCTTTCAGTATCAGGTCTTAATCCTTTTACTAAAGTAAAACTCAATCAAGTATGCATTCATCCGCTGTGTCTCCTTATAGTACTGCAATCATTCAGTCAGTATACATGTACAAATGCAGTGAGACAAACTTTAGGACACAGAGTGCTTCAAGCTCTTCTGCACTGTGCATTTACTGGTGTAACCACCTTCACACTTGTGTTTCCGGCATACAGTTCCCCAGAATGTGTTTGTATAGTAATAGAAATGTATAATTTATAAAGTTATTAATATAAATATACATTTACTTATGTTTATTTGTTACAGATATTGTTTATCATTATTAAAAAAAGGTTATCATGCCTGAGAAATTCAGAAAGGGAAAAAGAATGATAAAGGACAGGTACTTGAAGAAAACTCAACAGGTATTGGATGACCAAGATAATGTGACGAAAAAGAGAAAATATTCTGTTAAGACCATTATTCAGAATGTTGAAACCACTGAAAATGTTCCAACCACAAAAAATAGTCAAAAAAACAGGAAAGGAAAAAAAAGCAATGTACTCTCAAAGGATACAACGTATGGTATAAGAAGAGAAAATCAGTATGAAGAAATAAGTTTAAAAAATTTATAATAGAGTACTACATAATTTTCTGAAATATCTTAAGAAATATAAAAAGAGAGCACTATTTTATAAAAAGAAGAAGCATATTGAATCTATTGTTGAAAAGGCTTTTGAAGTAAAGAGAGGAAATTATTTATTTTAGTTTTAAACAGAATCCGATCACTAGATAAACCAGTCCATTTCATGAAGGCAAAAATGAAGAGGAAAAGAGTAATTAATAAACTAATTTTTGTGATGTTTTTTGGGGGAAATGGAAACACAGTTCAAGTTCAGAGCCTTTTTTTTAATGAAGAGAGTTATTTTCAGACCAATGATTTGTTGCATTTAGTTGACATTAGTGGTCGAGCTTATAAGGTTAGAAATGGTTGTCCGATTAAGAAAGAGAAAATGGTTCCCAGAAATGCAGAAGAAGTGATAGCTGATGAAGTTCTAGGTAGACATCCTAAACCCCCAGTGTACACTTGGGATTGCAGTAGTATTTTAAGTGTACGATAAGAATCTATTGATCTTTTACACAATTGTTTAGAAACATATACTAAAAAAAGGGTTAAACAAAAGATTAAGATGTTGCAAGGACTAGACCCTTGCACAGTAAGAAAAAATACTGGTTTGCAAGGTCATTCTCTGGCTTGTCTTTCTAGGAAAGTATGTCAAAGTGTTATTCACCATTTCAGGATGTTGGCAGTACATAATTCTCAAATGTTAAAGTTAGTTAGAAGAAGATTGTATTATGCAAAAATTCCAGAACTAAAGTTAAATGAGTTGAATAATGCTCTTTTGCGTGGGTCAGTATCAGATGTGAAGAAGATTCGTGATGAAATTGAGTTTTATCCCTGTGGTTCTGAACCAGACAGTGCAGAAACTGAGACATTAATAGAAGAAAATGTTGAAGACAATGTGGAAAATACTATTACAAAAAATGTTGATGATCAAATTACAAAGTTTAAGGTGATTTAGGGTGAAAGGCCACATTTCTCTTGTATTTGTTGTCGGCGAACTCACTACAAAAATCAGACTAGGAGTATTGATCTGTATTTAAAAAGTGAAAGAGAAAATAATAATATGTGGAAGGAATTTGCAACTTACTTGTTGGTAGAAAATTGTTTTGATTTGGGTTCAGTTCAGCGTATTTGTAAATATTGTTATAACAAATTAGATGAGAACAAAATGTCTGCTAGAGCTGTCCATAATAATTTAGAGTTGGTAGTTATTCCTCCGGAACTGATAGATTTAAATACCTATGAGACTATTCTCATTCAATGTGTGTACCCGTTTCAGGCTATTGATTATATGGAGCCTAAAACAGGTAAATTGCCTCCTTCAGATTTACAAAGAGGATTAAAAGGAAGAGTTGTGTATTTACCATTAGATTTAAAGAAATATATTGAAACTATTGGTGTAGAGAGTATACAAAGTGAACCACTAGTTATTCTAGTTAATTGTGTGTATACTAAGAGTAAGAAAATCTGGCAGGAGTTCGTGGAAAGGAAAGTACAGAAGGCAACTTTGTATTTGATACAAAACATTAAGTACCATAAAAATGTTTATATGGGAGAAGATTAAATAATTTTAGCAGAAGATACTGAAACATCAAGTGGACAAATTGAAAAAGTGTGCATGTCAAGATGTGAAGAAGTCTATGAACATTACAGTGTACATCCACTTCATTCAAAAGAAGTGATGGGGAACACTATTGAGTTGTTTCAAATGAAAAAAGCAAAGGGAAGTCCCATGAGTGTTTGGGAAGAGAGCTTGGAAGCTCGTTGTTTTCCGCAGTTGTTTCCAACAGGAAAAGGTGGACGATATGAGCATCCTGTGCAGATTCCTGCATCTGAATATTGGACAACAAGATTATTTGCAGAAGATCCAAGATTTCGACAATGTATCCCTTATATATTTCATCTTTTGTTTAAAAGTGACTTGTCTGGACTTTCATATGCAGTTAATCACATTTTGAAAACAGAAGTACATCTGCAAAGTGTATCTGCAAAGAATTTTATGGATAAAGTGCATCAGAGAGATGATCATTTAGAATCTCAGCTGATTAATTTGATGGCATGTCAGCGTGGAACTAATGATTATTGGTACCGGCGTCATTGAGAACTTAAATGTATGCTAAAGAACTTAGGAACCCCTACATGGTTTCTTAGCCTGAGCTGTGCTGAGTATGCTTGGGATGATTTACTGGAATTCGGTCGAGAGGCAAATTCCAATATAAGAAATATTGAATACAAGACACCTGAGGTAATATGAATTTTTATGGTCAAGTTATGTCCCCTATCGTAGACCCCAACGGCTCCATGTACATGCTTCTAGTACATGTAAGTTCCCTCCACAACCAGCTATGAAGACGCAAATACATTTGCGTCCAACGTTAACATGTCCTCTTTCAGATCCACCATGAATGGGTCAGATATTTCGTTCCTAAGTGTGCCTTGCCAACGTCTTTATATGGTGCACTTTTCACGTTTTCTAGCTCTGGCAAGTTAGGCCCTGATTTCTGCCATCGAGCCTTTTTCTGCCTTCTGTCTCTGAAAGCCGCAGCCTGCTGCTTCCTGACCCTTGACTTACTCCCTGTGTGGCGAGCGGTGCCTAGCTCGGCCTGCCTTGCCTGCCAAGACTGTATTCAACCTTCAAGTTATCTGCTCCGCTCCTCGAAAATACATTCCTGTCTAGTAGTTTAGGAAAACATCCTTCCCAGCTGCAGAGCAAAGGGCCCGGCCTCACTGTCTCCATGCAAGTAATTCATAGCTCCCGTTACCATGGTAGGCCCATGGCCCCTTGCCTTACACGTAGACACGTAGTTGCATATGCACGCACTAGCAGTCAGTGTAGAATAGCCTCTGCCCGAGAGACCTTTAATTCTAGATAATACAGTTCCTTAAACACAAGATATAGATATGATTTGGGTTTAGGTTGTTCTGACACTCCAGACTTCTGTCTCCTCATGTAGGGCTAAATGTCAAGTCCCCTTCACCCTCCAGTTTCACGTCAATCACACGTCATACTGCTGCGCGCGCATCTCTGCCACATGTTTTTGCTGACACTGTAGGATTCTTCTAGGGATCCACCTACTTGCGTTACGTTTTCAGTGACGTTGTCTAGCACACACCTTCGTGTACGCCCTTGTGCACGCCTTCTGTTACGAACACATGTTCTTATCTCGTTTCTTTCAGCTGTTACGCCTCCTGCATCAATTTCTATTGTAAATGCATTTACTATATAAATGATACTCTGTTAACAAATCATTGTACATGTCCTATCCGTTCCCTTGCACATGCTACCTGGTTCGAACCAATAACCAATTCCTTTTTAAGGAATAAAACCCCTTTAAAACCTCAACTACCCCGGATTCTGTCTCTTATTTTTGACTGAGTTATTCTTATTGATATTTACCGCATAAATTCCGCATAGGTAATTAAAATTTACCACATAATTGGCGCCCGAACAGGGACCCCTCCCCCACCCCACGCGCCGGAGGTGCGTTGCAGGCCCGGTCCCCTGCCACAGCCGTGAAGGACAACTACGCGTACCCGCAGGATTTCCTGTATCTCCCTCAGGCCAACGGAGGTGACTGAGGCTGCGATCGACACCCAGACGAGGCTGTGAGGAGTGCGGAGGATCCCGACCAGAGCCTAGCTGAGAGAGCAAAGTCCGAGGTATTTGGAGGCCCACCAGTTCCGAAGTTCCGAAGTACCTGCGTCACGAACCGAGTCGAGTCCAGTCCAGTCGAGTCCAGGGTCCAGTCCAGTATCGAGTTTCCGAGGCCTTCTGTTCCGTGCTTCCCGGTGAGTACCGTTGCTGGGGACGCATCTAGACGAGTGCATTAATTTGTGCCCGGTCAAGACGGGGTTGGGTACACAGCCACGGTCTGCACTGTTTAGCAGTGTATCTGTACTGTTTAGCAGTATATCAAGTATGGAGGTAGCTAGTTTCATTTTAATTATTGTTGTTCGTTTTCAAAATGTTTAAATGTGTTTTAATGTCGTGGTATGAGTGATTGTTCGATCGATATTACTGTGCTCATTGTATTAATTGTGTTCAAATTCAAGTAAGTATCAAGTACCAAGTAGTACGGCTGAGACATGCCGCTATTCTCTAAACTGAGACAGATAGGAACTAGAAAAGGGATACTAGAGGAAGCTGTTCCCATTCCACCCAGGGATACTCCAGGGTACTTTATGTACCACAAGCACGGCTTAGACGCTGTATTATATCTCGATTTGTGGATGGATTACACTAAAGATTTAGCAGAGAATCAGAGATGGCCCGCTGCAGGGACATGGGATGCAGAGTGCATCATGAGAGTAGAAGAAGCATTATGGAAAAAGAAAGCCAGACAGTCACAGAAAGATGCCATTGAATTATGGCGTAAAGAATCGCATAGAGGCACAGAAAAAGCACTCAGAAAAGCAGAGAAAAGTAGAGAGGATTCAGACAAAGCCCGTGAAAATGTATTAGTTGAAGAGGGGATACGAGTAAAAACAGAACAAGTAGACCGACAACGAAACGCTCTTATGAATGGTATGTATCCTCTCCTGGCCGAGGGTTTACCTAAGGCCACTTCGGAAATACCGAAGAATCTGCCACCTCCATTGGTCCCGACTAAAGTACGTCACAAGGCCACAAAAGACATATTCCTTTCTTCCTATTTAGACGATGTAGCCCCCGAATATGTTAATGTTCCGCCACCACGCACACCACCTGCTGATGGCACTCCACCGCGAGATAACCTACCACCACTTCCGCAACATCAGATTCCCCCACCCCTTCCGGCACCTATTCTCCCTACTATTAATCCACTTAATCCTTTTGGTCCTGGCACCTCGGGAGGTGCGACAGGTTTTCAAACACCGCCACAATCACACCGATTGACTTATAGGGATCTAGCACAACAACGTACACCTCAAACAGCGAGTTACGACATACTTAAGGAGCCTCTTATAGACTGTAGATATGATCCCGTACCCGGTAAAGATGACAGAATGATGCTATCATCAGTGCGTCTACGACGAGTTACAAACTATCTAATGTTACTACCTGGAATGATTGATCATTTAGACAGAATATATAATTTTGTCCAAACGGGGGAAGGTCCTGAAAGTATTGGCAAGGCCATGGCATACCAGAAAGTTGACACTCAAAAAATTATATTACGTTTCTTTATAAACTGCTTAATAAGAGAACAAGATAGGCCTGGTGTAGACCAGGAAGACATGAAAGCACTGACTAAATGGGGTCAGAATATAGCAGACGGAAAACATGATAAACAGAATAGTATAGAAAATATGTATCGAAGGATACGAAAGGCAGTAGAACAAATACATGAAAGAAGACAGCCCGAAAGAGAAATAGATACAGACAAGACTGAGTCCTCGGGGGAGGAGGACCAACTAGAAACGACAACAGGAACATTACAATTACCAACTAGAGAAACGATAGCATATGTAGGTAAGGGAAGACCTTTTAATAATTCAATGCGTCCGGTACGCCCAGAAAGTAAGAGACTTTTTCAAGCAGCCATGTCAAATCCAAAAACTCCTGAACACTTATTTCAGGCTACTGATAAAATACTTCAAGAACGAATGGGGTACCATGTACTAAATTCCATGGATGAACAAGAATTAGCCAGGTCAGCAGTCCAATGGGCTGACAGTTCTGACACATATAATGATGACGGCTTAGCACAAACATTTTTAAATCTTTCCCCTGATGAACAGAAATTAGCCGGAATATACATGATTCAGCATCTCCTTATATTGTATAAAAGCCAACATTCTGATCCAGGTCCCCTTCCTGACATTTTGATAGAGCTACTCTCGAACAGATGGAGAGGTCTAGGTACCGACTTAATTAAAATAATTCTAGAGCATCGGCACAGATACAGTACTTTTCTGACCACACAGTTTGTTCCAGCTCCACCTCCAGAAAGAAAAATGTATTACATAGACAGACAGAATCCCTTGCGAGAGGTACATCCAGTCAAGAATGATGATAATACTTTTAGACGTGTGTTTGTGTACACACCCATAAATAAAATGGAACTGTTAGAAATGAAGAAGTTAGTGCCTAGTCATGACAAAGATCCCGCAGGTTTCCACCGTGAAATAAAAGATATGTTACTCATGGGTGATTATACCTACCCCGACATCATGAAAATATTGAAAGTATTATTGCCTGCTGGTATTTACGAGAAACTCAAGGAAAAAGAATGGGAGGTGGGAGAGGCAAAGATTGATTGGGCTGTATTAGAGAACGAAGAAAATACTCGTACCCCAGGCCTAGGGCTTGGGGACAAAACTAAAGCATTACCAGGATTATTAGTACAAGTCTTGCCACGTTTGTTAGCAACGAAAAAGGAGGACTGGGATGCAATCTCAGCCTGTAAACAGAAACCCGATGAAGACACTAGTGATTTTTATTCCCGATTTGAGAAATGTTTTGTTATTAATAGTGGCCTGAAACCAAGTAGCGAGTCATATCCACATCTTTTTGTATCTAAATTGGTCGAAAATTCCCTGCCCCAAGTTAAGAATCGTGTTCTGAAAGTCGAGAGCACATGGCAAGCTAACACGCCTTCACAAATGTTACAAATGTTACAGTACCACCAGAATAGAATTAGAGAAGAACATGATCACGAACAAAGACGTATGAAAGACACAAAAATGAAAATGTTAGTTGCTCAGTCAGTCCCAGCTGACGGTCAGAAAAAGGGTATGACACAGTCCAATAATTCAGCAGCTCCTGTTAAAGGGATATGCAACTATTGTAAACAGCCAGGTCATTATGTAAACGATTGTGCAGTTTTGAAACATAATATATCAACAGGTAAAACTAAAGAAAGGCCGCGTCCTCCTAGACAGGACCAGGCCCAACAACAAGTACCACAGAATATCCAGCCTATGCAAGCTTCACAACAGACAGTACAGACCGTAGCCGTGCCACAGCCACAGCCCATTGCCGCAACACAACATGCAACACAACAGATGTACCAGTATGCGCAAACTGATTATCCCGATTATCAGCGATACACATGAAACAGCCTAGAGAGGGAAGTCGGCTTGCCTCTCATTGAGGTTCCTGTAGATCAAGAGGGTCCTTATGTACACAGCCAAGTGTTAGGAAAAGATAGAAAGTTCTTGATTGATACAGGGGCAAGCAGGACAACTATAAGTCATGACGAGGTTCCAGGGGCACCCCTCTCAGGCTCACAGAATGTTTCCCTTGGATTTTCAGGCAAACCTATTGTAAACGAAGTATCACAACCAGTACCACTTTTAGTTGGTCCATTGTCTCGCACGACAGATTTATTGTTAACGAAATCATGTCCAGAAAACTTGTTAGGCATCAAGACACTGAAAGCTCTAGGAGCTGTGATATGTTGCTCTCCGGAAGGAGTGAGACTGTTTCTATGTGACTTTAAGGGTCACTATGTGTTGAGAGATATTGATCCTAGACTACAGAACGTTCCTGCACATTTATGGGCACAAGGCCCCACTGATGTAGGTTGTATGCACATTACACCATATCGAGTCACACTTAGACCAGGAGTAGTCTTACCACGAATCCGACAATACAAGTTACCACCAGATGCTATAGCGGCTTTACTGAAAATCATTGAGGAGCTCATTGCACAAGGAGTGGTTGTAGAAACCGACTCGAATTTATGTAACTCCCCCATCATTCCAATTCTTAAACGTACTGATCCAAATACACCCCCAGTTTATCGATTAGTTATCGATCTGCGCGAATTGAATAAATGCATCGTACCACAGTATCCTGTGGTCCCAGATATCTCGTCTTTATTGACTGCCATTGATTCCGAAGCCACGTTCTTTACTGTAATAGATCTGAAGAACGCCTTCTTTAGCGTCCCCATTGATCCGGAAAGCCAATACCTTTTCGGATTCTGTCTAAATGGACGAAGCTTCAAATTTGCACGCGCACCTCAAGGATTCACAGAAAGCCCCAGCATCTATAATCAAGCACTGAAAAGACAACTAGACAGTATACACCTGCCTGACAACACTGCTCTGTTACAGTATGTCGACGATCTACTGATCACCGCCCGTAGCGAACCCGAATGTGAGCAACCGTCACTGACGGTTTTGCATTTCCTGGCTGACAAGGGACACAAGGTGTCCCCTTCGAAGCTACAATTCTGTGTTCAGCAAGTTGTTTACCTTGGGCACTTGCTGACCAAAGGGGGGAGACAGCTAACACCTGACCGCATTCAGTTAATTGTAAACATGTCACAACCCAAGACACAAAAGGAGGTACGGGCCTTTATAGGCCTCACTTCTTACTGTAGACAATGGATCCCTCAGTATGCATTCCTAGCCAAACCACTCATACAGTTGACAACCCAGGAGGCAGCGACATCGACTGTCCTCCCTTGGACTCAGGAACACACACAAGCTTTTGAGGACTTAAAGAAAGCCTTATGTCAAGCACCAGTTTTAGCGACACCATGTTATAGCAAGCCTTTTACACTTTTTGTCACAGAACGTGAAGGTACTGCATTGTCAGTACTCACTCAGGATCAAGCAGGTTCATACAAACTGTGTGCTTATTTCTCTAGTACATTGGATCCAGTAGCCCAGGCTCTGCCTGCATGCTTGAAATCAGTAGCAGCAACAGCCCTAGCAATCAGACAAAGTGATTCCATAGTGCTAGGACATCAGTTGACAGTACAAGTTCCACACTCCGTGGAAGTTCTTTTAAACCGAACACAGACCCAGCATTTGACTATAGCAAGACTGACAGGTTATGAATTGACATTGTTTCAGCCACACATAGAAATCAGACGCTGCAACACATTGAACCCTGCTACACTTTTGCCATTAAGTGAGACAGACCCATTGGCACATGATTGTATTGAGGTCATTACCATTACGACGAAACCCAGACAAGACTTGACAGACACTCCGTTACCAGATCCAGACCTGACACTTTATGTGGATGGTTCATGCATGAGAACAAGTACAGGGGACTTAGTGGCAGCCTACGCAGTCACGACAGAAACTGAAGTCATAGAAACAAATTGTATTGACACCTTGTCAGCTCAAGCAGCAGAGCTCATTGCTCTGACCCAAGCCTGTATTCTAGCCAAGAATAAGAATGTTAACATATACACAGATTCCTGTTATGCATTCGGAGTTGTACACGACTTTGGTGTCCTGTGGCGAGAGAGAGGTTTTTTGACCTCTCACGGAGCCAAAATTCAGCACGGTTCCCTCATCCGAACTCTGTTAGATGCAATACATCTGCCTACAGCGATATCCATCATGAAGTGCAGGGCACATACCAAAGTCACAGATATCATTTCCCAGGGTAACGACTTAGCAGACCGCACAGCCAAGCATACAGCTCAGACTCAGACTCACACAACTGACTCGACAAAGACAATAGTCCAGACACCGACACATTGTATGACAGTTAAGGATCCCGCCCTAGATGTAATTGATATACAGACACATGCTACACCGGACGAAATCAAGAAATGGACTGAACTAGGAGGGGTCCAGACAGATCAAGGATGGATGACGAAGGGGAAATCTACATGGTTTCTCCCCGACTCTATGGTTCAAGTTATCATTAATACAGTACACAGTCCTGCACATTTAGGAGAAAAAGCCATGTTAGACAGTATTCAACATCTCTGGTTCAATAAACACTTACGAGCAGCAGCCAAACAGAAAGTGCGTACTTGCATGATTTGTTGTCAGTTCAACCCTGGTAAAGGCGTTCCCGTAGAGCAAGGTGGTTTTCTTCCTCCCGATCACCCTTTTGAAGTCCTCCAGATGGATTATATCCAGATGGAACGTTGTCGAGGATTCAAATATGTCCTCGTAGTTGTATGTGCACTTTCCCGTTGGACAGAAGCATATCCAGTCCCAGATTACACTGCTCCGACCACTGCCAAACAGCTGGTTCGTGAATTTTTCCCCAGATATGGTTTGCCCCGTGTTGTGTACTCAGACAACGGTCAGCCATTCTCGTCCGAGCTTATGAAGCAGGTATCACTCCTGCTCGGCTACCAATGGAAGTTCCACTGTGTCCGACATCCCGAAGCAGCAGGTCTCGTAGAGAGACACAATCAGACCCTGAAAACTCGTCTTGCAAAAATCTGTAAGGAGAAGGGTGTCGACTGGATCGTAGCTTTGCCGGTTGCCCTTTTTTACATGAGGATGGTCGCCCATTCCAGAACAGGGCTATCCCCGTATGAGGTGGTCTTCGGTAGGCCACCGAATATGTGGGGGACGCCTTCGCCCAGAAAGATTACTGATGTCGATTGTAATATGTTGACAGATTACCTTGCTTCCTTGATGTCTGCACTACAATCATGTCGTTCACAGGTCGCTGCAGCCTTTCCCGACAATACCGAGGTGAAGCCGCATGACGTTGTTCCAGGAGATATCGTACTTGTAAGAAATTTCGACAGGAAAAGTCCGCTGGAGCCCAGGTGGCAGGCGCCGAAGTTGGTACTTCTCACCACGAGGACTGCAATCAAGATCGAGGGCCGCAAAGGGTGGCTGCACTCGAGTCACGTGAAGAAATTTCGTACATTGCCAGAGACTGACTCACCCTCCCCCTCTAAGGACTGTCCAGATTCTAGTGACTCTAAACTTCCCCTGATAGAGAAAACTCCACAGCAGGAGTATAAAGAAAAATTGAGGTCTAGCAAGTCAGACAGTTTAATTGTTTAAGTCCTCCCCTAGGTGAATCGGTTAAACCTGATTCTGACATGTATCCCCTAGACCCCAACAGAGAGAGAGATAGACAGAAACAGCTCAAGAAACATGAATATTGTAAATCTCTTCGCAGTCACTGCATTATGACACTATTGATTATGTTTTTCCTGAGCCTTATGATTATTGCTGCAAGTGTGCTTCTACACATATACTATCCTATTTTCAAGCGTGCAAATTCTCCCTTAAACGTCACTGCAGAGCATTCTTTTAGTGAACTACCCCCTCATGAACTCTCTTACCGACTTGCGCTGCGCAACAATACATTCATTCGTATGTTACATCATTCCCATCAGACCAGCAATGCTACTAATTGTTGGATATGTGGCCGACTCCCTCCCTATCAGAAATACAAAGGAGTTCTGCCTCTTTTTCCGTACCCGTTCACACATAATGGGTCCTGTGGTGCATGGTTTAGTTTGATTAATTCCTTGGATTCAGACTCCGTAGTTTACCAGGGTAACTGGGTATGGGGAAATCTGAACCTCGTTTTGCATAAAGTCTGTTTCCCTGACAAGGAGGGTCTTCCCAAAAGAACAGGAACTGATCTAGAAAATGAAGTATATGGATTAGGTAATTTTACACTTAACCTCATGATTCTGAATGTTGAATCCGAATCCGAACCAGTCTTGCCTGCAATGTCCGTACTACCAGTTAAAGGTGAATTATGTGTCAGAAAGAATGGTTCAGTACACCTGGGTCATAGTAAATGTACTACTGTGATCGAATTCAGTGATAAGGGCAAGTCTACATTTAAAGCTTCATGTCATTCCTACTTTGTTTGTGGTCATACCGCATATATACGTTTACCTCTAGATTGGGATGGCACCTGCTACATTGCATTCCTTCTGCCACCCGTTTTCCTAGCCCCTCCTGATTATCATAGAGACATCCATCTAGTACACAATAGACCACAGAGAGATCTCCCGATTGTCGACTATACTGAAACGGCATGGGAGCAGTATACAGATTTCAATAAAGGTTTCTTTCCCTACTTAGGTACTGTCTTTAATAGTAAACTGATATGAAAATTAACTAGAACCCTTGAAGCAGTAGTGAATGAAACTACATCCGCCCTAGGTAACTTAACAGAGGAGCAGTCTGCGATGCGGATTGTTGTTCTTCAAAATCGTCTCGTCCTTGACGTCATCCTGGCCGATAGGGGCGGAGCCTGTAGAGTAATCGGATCGAGCTGCTGTGTTTTCATTCCACAAAACGCACCATCAGTATATAAAGCCATTACTCGTCTTCACAAGATTGCAAGTCAGATACACCAGAATCCAGGCACCTGGACTTGGTCCGGTTGGTTCTGGAGCGTGTTATCAGCCTGGGGATGGAAGATCCTATCCTTCCTAGGTATTGCCCTTCTCATAGTATTCAGTTGTTGCCTATGTTTGCAATGTGGGCCAGCGATTTGCGGCTTGTGCGCCACATCATGTATTCCTCATTCAAGTCCTCATTCAAAACGCCATAAGAAGAAAGAAGAGCAAATGATGTTACATGAACAGATTGATAGATTAATGAGGATTGATATATCATGAAGGGTCCGTAGGGGACAAGGAGGGAATGAGGTAATATGAATTTTTATGGTCAAGTTATGTCCCCTATCGTAGACCCCAACGGCTCCATGTACATGCTTCTAGTACATGTAAGTTCCCTCCACAACCAGCTATGAAGACGCAAATACATTTGCGTCCAACGTTAACATGTCCTCTTTCAGATCCACCATGAATGGGTCAGATATTCCGTTCCTAAGTGTGCCTTGCCAACGTCTTTATATGGTGCACTTTTCACGTTTTCTAGCTCTGGCGAGTTAGGCCCTGATTTCTGCCATCGAGCCTTTTTCTGCCTTCTGTCTCTGAAAGCCGCAGCCTGCTGCTTCCTGACCCTTGACTTACTCCCTGTGTGGCGAGCGGTGCCTAGCTCGGCCTGCCTTGCCTGCCAAGACTGTATTCAACCTTCAAGTTATCTGCTCCGCTCCTCGAAAATACATTCCTGTCTAGTAGTTTAGGAAAACATCCTTCCCAGCTGCAGAGCAAAGGGCCCGGCCTCACTGTCTCCATGCAAGTAATTCATAGCTCCCGTTACCATGGTAGGCCCATGGCCCCTTGCCTTACACGTAGACACGTAGTTGCATATGCACGCACTAGCAGTCAGTGTAGAATAGCCTCTGCCCGAGAGACCTTTCCTTCTAGATAATACAGTTCCTTAAACACAAGATATAGATATGATTTGGGTTTAGGTTGTTCTGACACTCCAGACTTCTGTCTCCTCATGTAGGGCTAAATGTCAAGTCCCCTTCACCCTCCAGTTTCACGTCAATCACACGTCATACTGCTGCACGCGCATCTCTGCCACATGTTTTTGCTTACACTGTAGGATTCTTCTAGGGATCCACCTACTTGCGTTACGTTTTCAGTGACGTTGTCTAGCACACACCTTCGTGTACGCCCTTGTGCACGCCTTCTGTTACGAACACATGTTCTTATCTCGTTTCTTTCAGCTGTTACGCCTCCTGCATCAATTTCTATTGTAAATGCATTTACTATATAAATGATACTCTGTTAACAAATCATTGTACATGTCCTATCCGTTCCCTTGCACATGCTACCTGGTTCGAACCAATAACCAATTCCTTTTTAAGGAATAAAACCCCTTTAAAACCTCAACTACCCCGGATTCTGTCTCTTATTTTTGACTGAGTTATTCTTATTGATATTTACCGCATAAATTCCGCATAGGTAATTAAAATTTACCACACACCTGGAGAATTCTACTCTTTGGATCCGGTTAATGTATGCAGGTATTTCAATCATAGATTTGAAGCTATGAAGTCTTTTATCTGCAATAAAAAAAAAATCCTCCTCTTGGAGAAGTAGTGGATTTCTTTTAGAGAAAGGAGTATCAAGCAAAAGGTGCTCCTTTTATACATATGCTGTTATGGATCAAGGATGCCCCCAAATTTAGAACAGATTCAGATGATACTGTTTTGTCTTTTATTGAAGAATATGCCACATGTGCTGTACCCAAAAGCACAGAAGAAAACAACTTAAGACAACAAGTCTTACGATTCCAAAGCCATTGATGTAGAAAATACTGTTGACGAAAGTACAAGTCTAAGGATAAGTTCTATATCAAATGTCGTTTTGATTTACACTTCCTGTAATATCCAAAGGAAGAGTGAACAGTTTTATGTCAGCTATGCCACATACCATCACAAGAAAGTCTCCAAAAAATACTTACAATTTAAGAAGTAGCGAAGAGTCAAAATACATAAATGACTACAATCCAGTTATTTTATCCATGTGGAATGATAACATGGATATTCAGTACATTGCGGACAATTCCATTGCTGTTGCTCGATATGTAACATCCTACATTACAAAATCAGAAAAGACTGAATTGAAAGAAATGTGGGAAAAGATTTCTCATGAGAAGACTCTAAGTAAGAAATTATACAGTTTCATTAGGAAGATGTTATCCCATCGAGAAATCAGAGCATATGAATGCTTAGATCGGTTATCATCTGCAAGTCTATACACCAAATCTAGAAGAATAATTTGGGTGAGTCTAGGTCTTGCAGCAATACGAAATTGGCGACTGAAATCTGTACTAGAAATTGAATATTTAGCAGAAAAAGATCCAGAAAGTACAGATATTTTGAAAACGAATATGTTGGATACATATTACCCAAATAGAAGTCATCATCTTGAGAACTTGTGTCTCTATGAAGTGCTGCAAAACTACACTTTTAACATCAATGATGGAAAACATTGAGTGATTGGTTCCGAAGGATGTTTGGTGAAACAAACAAAAGGAAATTTGATTAATCACAGGAAGCTGAGTTGCGACACTGCTGATAAAAGGGAATTTGATTATTTAGCTCATTTGCAACTGTTCAAACTGTGGCGTTCAGAATTAGAATTACTTGGAGAATTCCAGAGCTATGAAGATTCCTTCAATGCTTGTAAAGATGGAGAAGTGTGGCTCACTGGTTAGGGCAGGCAGACCCTGAAGCAGAGGTCAGACCCGGGACCAGGGTTCAATTCCCGACGCGGCAGGGTCTTGAGCTCAAATGTCCATGGACTCGATAATTCTCGCTTCGGTGCCTGACCTAATCATGGGTTCACACTCTGCAACTCTGGGCATTAGGCTTGCCTAATCTCCACAACGGCCCCCGCGGCGGGATGCCTGGCTTTCACCTTGGGGATGCCCTGTAGGGGCTATCTCACAGGGAAAAGCCAGGACGGGTTCCCAAGGCAAGCGCGGAGATACCCCTTCGGGGGTCGAATCTGGCGCTATATAAGAATATAATAATAATAATAATAATAGAATGCACTGCTTTTGCAAATTTTGTGAAAATGTTGAACAATGAAATTGATCAAGAAGACACAATTGCAGCTGAGATTGCTAGAGACAGTTCTCAAGACAGTCAAAGTTCTGCTGCGCTGAGTCAAGATCCACTAGGACAACCAATTGTTGAAAATGAAGCAGCAATCGCTATGAATGAGGTGGAAACAGCAATGCATCAAGCTCAAGAAGATGTAACAAACTTATCAAACTTGGAAGAACTAAATGTTGAACAGAAACAAATATATCAGCAAGTGAGACAACAGATTGACCATGGATTTCTTCATAAAAAGAAAGAATGCACAAGCACATCATTTCAACCTATCTGAATGTATGTGAGTGGACAAGCTGGAATGATGTTGGAATTGACACAGTCTGTGAGTAAGAGATTCAACATTTATCGATTGTTAGATACAACGTGGTTCCCCTCTTTTTCACCAATCTAAGATGGCGCATACACTTCCTACATAGAGGGATAGTCCAAAATCACTGTCTATGAATCCAGTATCACATGACCGGATATTTAAACGCTACCGGTCTTCGTATTTGTCCTTTTGACAGCGCGTCACGACGAACAAAACTTCGGCCGCTCGCAGAGATTTAAGCAGTAAGTCCTAGATGCTAAATATCTTCATTTACCTTTTTAGTTAAACACGATTCAACCAAATAACACGAGGCATCGTACCCGTTTTTTTCATAGAACTGCCGCTTCAAGAATCTGTCCATCTCTACAAATTGTCCGGCAATAAACGGATAATAGGTGAGCCAATTGCCGTTTTATGTCTAGAACCGACGTTACTTTAATTGGATTACAGCGTGTTTTATGATAAATACAAGTCACGCTATCTTGTTTTTATTACAGCAGTTCAAACAAGCGTGTTTTATGATAAATACAAGTCACAGTTACTTTTTATTTCATTACAGCAGTTCAAATAAGGAATATAAACTAGTTTTCTGCCACTTTTTTCAACTCAATGAAATGCCTTTTCGGTCAAATAAACAGCAATTAACAGTTTGAATATGTATTGCTCGTCGAAACTTGGTGTGGGCAATCAATTGACATCATGTCGTAAACATTACACGACAAGTAGAAATAAGTTAGGCAAGTGCCACCCCATACTTGTAATTAACGCTACTTCCATCGTGTTACAGCGGACTTACAGTAAAGTAAGAATCACGCTATTTTCATTTATTTAAATTGCTTCAATATAGAACACAAACCACCTTTATCAGAACTCTAAAATATTTGACTCAACGAAATACTAAGTACTTTTTAGTTTGTAAAGATAGCACTAAATCGGTCCAAAGTGCATGGTTCACTGGACCCTTGTGAAACCACATCCCCTAGTTAACGCAATGTTACATACAGTATACAAGAAGCAAAAAGCAGGCCATTTTAATTCCAACATATGTGGACCAAATAAAGAGCTTCAGTCTCTATCTTGATATAAACTATGACAGTGATCGATCTGTTCATAACATATTGATCAAATTCCATACAATTATCTTTCATGTTTCAGTGATAACGCTAATAGACGGTTCGACCAACACGCAAAACCTGTTTGACGAAACGCGACAGTTTTGTTTCTTGGTGTAAGTAAAGAACTATTTTCTCCACAATCACAGGAAATTTTCACAAGCTTGAGTTTGGATAGTAAAATTCGTTGTATCTATTTCCAGCTTCAGCAAAAATTCATCAATAACTACACCTGACAAATAAATATAACACGTTATAATCCAGCTGAAAACTTTTGTGTAAGTAATGTAAATAAGAGCTCTTTTTTAAATTAATTAAGAGGAACTTTTATCCTTTGGTGATGGCTTAAGTTCAACCACCTTCTTCTTCATTTTTTCACACGGTGCCTATTTTAAACTTAGTTTGCTTATGCAGTGTTACAATCTTGTTTATTTTACATTGTATTATATAGGGAGCTACAGTCAACACTCTGTCCTGAAGATGGTCTGATGGTTTAATTCGTTTGACAGACCGAAACGTCGACTCAAACATCTATCTCTGTAGAACATTTATTGTTGGAATGACATAGAGAAGGTGTCAACATAGTTTTTTTGTAGGTTATTTGACGTCACCTTACATACTATGTTTTGTTGCTTTTCCCTGATAATTTTTTTTAAATATACAGATATATAAAATATATGAATGCTTTTTTGAAAGATATTTTGTTGCCCCGTGCATGATTTATGATTCATTTGATGAATTGTGATTTTATTGTATTTCTATCTTTGATTCATTCTACCTTCCACCACTATTTAGGGTGTGAATTCAATCAGTTGTTAAAAAAAGCAGTCAAAACTTTAGATAAACAAAATCCCTTGTAGGTAAACCTCCTTTTTTGAAAAGTTCTGTGATGCAGCCATACCATATACACTTAAGTGCATTATAACCTTGCGTTAAATGCTAACTTCGGAATGGGTGCCTGGAAACATGTCGTGTTTGGTGACAAACACTTTGGAATCCTAGCCCCATGGCAGTCCTGGTGGTGGGGGTGGAATTCCACCCTTCTAGAGGGAGGAGACATGTACACACTAACCTAACCAGTAATTGTTTAAAAGAGCCCCAGCATCACAAAATGGATGCTGCAGCCACAGACACAAGTCTGACCACCAGCTGCTGGATGAAACTCCAGCAGATGAGGCCTGGACAATAGGTTTCCTGTCACAGGGAGGTGTAACCTCCTCCGAGACAGGTGTTAGTGTATTGGGGCTGGGTGGGTGGGCAGTGAGTGTGACCTGACCTCTGGTTACTCCCCAATCCGCACGGCTCCTCCTGGTTGCCCGTGACTGCCCAACTGCTGCTGCTGCCAAGGGTTCACCGCTGGTGTGCCCCTGGGACCTGCTCGTTGGTTCTGTTCCGTTTTTCTTCCCCTACCTGACAGTTTATTTTGTATTGTGTTCCTCTGTTTGCCGTTCTCCCCCATACGTGGCTGCTTATTTTGTTTCTTTGTTCCTCTGATTGCCGTTCCAGCACCCTTGCCCTCTGTGGCCCCCGCTCCCTGCTTCCCGCCGCTGCTGCCCGCGGACCCGCCCCCTTTTTCCTTCTGTGATCTGTGCCCTCGCCCATTGGCCGCCCCACTCCCGCCTCCCAGCTGCTCCTCCCTCCCACTTGGCCTCTTATGGAGGGCGCTGCGCAGCAGTGAGTGTGACCTGACCTCTGGTCACTCCCCACGCCGCACTGCTCCTCCTGGTTGCCCGTGACTGCCCCACTGCTGCTGCTGCCAAGGGTTCGCCGCTGGTGTGCCCCTGGGACCTGCTCGTTGGTTCTGTTCCGTTTTTCTTCCCCTACCTGACAATTTATTTTGTATTGTGTTCCTCTGTTTGCCGTTCTTCCCCATACCTGGCAGCCAATTTTGTTTCTTTGTTCCTCTGATTGCCGTTCCTGCGCCCTTGCCCTCTGTGCCCCCCCGCTCCCCGCTTCCTGCCACTGCTCCCCACAGCCCCACCCCGTTTTTCCTTCTGTGCCCTGTGCCCTCGCCCATTGGCTGCCCCGCTCCCGTCTCCCAGCTGCTCCTCCCTCCCACTTCGACTCTTATGTAGGGTGCCGCGTGGAAGCGCAGGGAACGCACGCAGTGGGCGCGCCGCTGCCGCGCCGAAGGCAAGCCCGTCTGCAGCCGTCCGCGCCTGGACCGCGCCCAGCGCCAGGACCCCTGGACCCCGCGCCCCTGCAACACCAGACTGCACTACGACTCCAGCACCCTCCACGCACTCAACACCGGACGGGACCGCCACTGGGCCAGCCCAAAGCGCACCCTAGGGCCCTTCACCTGCCGGATCTGCAGATTCACCAGCATCCAGCCCTCCAAACCACCAGCCAGAGAACCCAACCACCTCTGCTGCATCCTCCTCAACACCCGCTCCGCTCGCAAGCACGCCATTGAACTCCTCGACCTCCTAGACTCCACCGCTCCTGACGTCGCCTTCCTTAAGGAGACCTGGCTGAACGCCACCTCAGCACCGTACATCGCCATAGCCATCCCACAGGGCTACAAGATCTCCTGCAGAGACCACACCAATGGAATTGGAGGGGGAATCACCATCATCCACAAGGACACCCTCAGAGTCTCGACCAACACCGACGACACCCTCACCACCGCCGAGCACATGCACTTCCAGATCCACACCAACCCCAACACCACCCTCCGAGGAACGCTCGTCTACAGACCACCTGGACCACGACCACAGTTCTGCGACACCATTGCCGACCTCGCCAGCGCCCACGCCCTCGCTTCCATGGACTACATCCATCTCAGGGACCTGAACTTCCGCCTCGAGAACAACAACGACACCAGCTCCACTGTCCTGATCGCCAACCTCGCCAACCTCGGACTCAAACAGCTTGTGACGACACACACCCACGCTGCTGGACACACGCTTGACCCCATCTTCTCCACAAGCCCCCACGTCTCCTTCAACCACACCACAAACCCCACTGGACCAACCACAGATGCGTCCACTTCACCTTCAGGAAACCCACCACACACCACCGCACCCAACAGCTACCACGTCGCTGCTGGGGCAAGATCACCAAAGACCAACTGACTACCACCCTCTCCCTGAGACCATCCGCCGACCCCACCAACCCAGACACTGCCGCGACTAACCTCAAACAATGGATCAACAACTGCGCCAACACCCTCACCCCTCTCAAGACCTCCACAACCAACCACACCAACAAGAAAGCCGCCTGGTTCACCGAAGACCTCCGGATCTCCAAGCGCACCTGTCGGAAGCTGCAAAAAAAATGGCTCCACGACCGAACACCAGACAGCCACACAGCCCACAAAAGCGCCACCCGCAGACACCACCAACTCATCAGGACCGCCAAGAGGAGCACCTTCAAGGACCCCTTAGACAACAACGCCCACAACACCAAAGAGCTCTTCAGCATCGTGAAAGAACTCTCCAACCCCAGCTCCAACACCAACGACATCTCACCATCGCAAGACTTGTGCGACTCCCTGGCCACCTTCTTTCACCGCAAGATCGCCGACATCCACGACAGCTTCAACTCCGACACCCCCGCACACACCACTGAGACCACCACCCCTGCGATCACCACCCGCACCAGCCGCCTGACCGCCTGGTCCCACGTCAGCAACGAAGACACCATCAAAACCATGAACTCCATCCACTCCGGATTCCCATCTGACCCCTGCCCTCACCACATCTTCAACAAAGCCAGCACAACCAGCGCACCACACCTCCGGAAAACAATCAACAGCTCCTTTGAGACAGCAACCTTCCTGGAAAGCTGGAAGCACGCCGAGATCAACGCCCTTCTGAAGAAGCCCAAGGCGGACCCCAAAGACCTCAAAAACTTCCGGCCCATATCCCTGCTCCCGTTCCCGGCAAAAGTGACAGACAAGATTGTCAACAAACAGCTAACCCGCAACCTCGAAGACAACAACATCCTGGACCCTTCCCAATCCGGTTTTCGCAGCAACCACAGCACCGAGACCGCCCTCATCGCCGCCACTGATGACATCAGGATCCTGATGGACAAAGGAGAAGCAGCCCCCCTCATCCTCCTGGACCTATCAGCAGCCTTCGACACAGTCTGCCACCGAACCCTATCAGCACGCATCCACGACACCTTAATTCAAGAGAAGGCCCTGGCCTGGACCACATCCTTCCTCTCCAGCAGAACCCAGAGCGTCCGCCTCCCACCCTTCCACTCAAAAACCACTGAGATCATCTGCAGCGTCCCACAGGGATCCTCCCTCAGCCCGACGCTGTTCAATATCTACATGGCACCGCTCCCCCACGTCGCACGTTAACATAACCTCAACATCATCTCCTACGCCGATGACACTCAGCTGATCATATCCCTCACCGAAGACCCCCACACCGCCAAAGCCAACCTCCACAGAGGAATGAAGGCCGTAGCTGACTGGATGAAGGACAGCAGACTGAAGCTGAACTCAGACAAAACGGAGGTCCTCATTCTCGGACCCACCCCATAAGCCTGGGACGACTCTTGGTGGCCCACATCGCTAGGCGCAGCCCTGGAACCCACAGACCAAGCTCGCAACCTGGGGTCATCCTCGACTCCACCCTTTCCATGACCAGGCAAGGCAACGCCGTTTTCTGAATGCTCCACAGGATCTTCAAATGGATACCCGCCGACACGAGAAAAACCGTCACCCACACCCTCGTCACCAGCAGACTTGACTATGGGAACGCCCTCTACTCAGGAACAACAACCAAGCTCCTGAGACGACTACAACTAATCCAGACCGCCTCGGCACAACTGATCCTCGACGTTCCCCGACGCAGCCACATCAAACCCCACCTGAGAGGCCTACACTGGCTCCCCGTCAACAAGAGGATCACCTTCAAGATCCTCATCCACGCACACAAGGCACTACACAATACCGGACCTACTTACCTCAACAACCAACTCAGCTTCCACCCCCCCACCCGAAGCCTCCGCTCAGCTAACCTCACCCTCGCCAAAGTTCCTCGCATCGGGAAATCCACTGCCGGCGGCAGATCCTTCTCCTACCTCGCCGCCAAGACCTGGAACACTCTTCCCACCAGCCTACGACAGACCCAGGACCTGCTGGCCTTCAGAAGACTTCTCAAGACCTGGCTCTTCGATCAGTAGCAGCCCCCCCCAGCGCCTTGAGACCCTCACGGGTATGTAGCGCACTTTAGAAATGCAGTGATTGATTGATTGATTGGGTGCAATCATAGAATGGTTTTCCGACAGTGCTGAGGCCACACTTGTTGTCCCTGTGCAAACCCCAGTTCAAACCGGTTGCAGGGGCACTCAGCCCCTGCTCTGGCATGAAACTGGACAAAGGGAAAGGGGTGTAACCACCCCCTCCCTGGGTCCTCCCATAGGTTGGACCCTAGCATAAGTCCAACCCCTAAACTTAGTATAAGTATAGGAACCCAGTCCGTAGGACTTTACATTATACCTGGACGAAACTCTGCAACATATATCCTGGAACTTCGACATTATATTTCGACTAGAAGACGGAAGAATCTCCCTTGGGGTCAAGGAGTGACTCCACTGTTCAAACAGGCACCAAAGAAGCATTTTGCCGGTCTGCATTCCCAAGGTTCGTGATGGAGTTGCGACTCAGGACACAGACTTCCTGACTTCTCACAGGCCGACACGAGATCCCAGCAAAGCTAAGACTCGCAGCCCTCACGAGTGACGTTGAACCAGAACTCCTGGACACCATGCACATTTTCAACTGCATATACTTCCTGAGCTTCCCTGAAGTTGTACATTGGGCTACTTGTAGTCCAAGCCCCGAGCATCCTTTGCACTGAAGATTATGGGCCTACACTCTACTAGTGTTCCATGGGCCTACGTCTAGCATTTCCGCTTGAGGCTCCTGCCCGATCCCTGGTCTGTCAACTGGTGGGTCCCCATTAAGGTAACTCTTCTGTTTCTTGGCCTTTCCTATTTGCTTCCGAGGTGCCCTGACTCCCCTCCAAAGGGTGAGTCTCTCAGATCTTACTGGGCTGCACTGAAGCCAATCTTTGCTTTCTGAAATATTTGCTATTGCCAAGGCTTGTTGGGTCTAATCCGGATACCGACACCGCAGCACTCAACATCCTTTGTGGGACAGCTTGAATCCAGCTCTTGGTTGGCGTCAATGCCTCCTGGTCCTCGTGGCTGAAGAGTCAAGCTTCACCTTCTTCATCTGAAAGCACCCAATATCGGTGGGCATTTGCTCATCGCCTTCCTGGTCACTGGCTAGTGACCCAGACTCTGTCCCCTCTGCTTTCAGGTGCTTCAGATCTTTGATCCACCCATGGATCCATCCGGACACTTTCGACTTGGTCGCCAGCAGAACTTTGCAGCAGCTCGCCATTGAAAACTACGACGAAACCCGACATCAAAAGACACCTATGCACCCGGCTTCCCTGGGTGAGGTAACTCGAGTACTCCAATGCTCCTCTGGGTAGTGACTCGGGAACTGCCTAGTTCTAAAGGGGTCTGCTCCAAGTCCACTTCCAAGTGTCCTTAATCTGTAATTTTCCAACCGCGACTTTCCCCATAGAAGTTAATGGTGATTCGCGGCTGTGTTTAGACACTGCACACGTCCCCCGTGTGTCACTTCCTTGGGTGGTTCCTGGTGGCCCCAGCAGTTCTGAAGGCTCTAGGCCTTGTATTTATGTAAGCTGGGGTTCTAATACCACTTTCTTAATATATGGTTTGGTACCCCACTAGGGCTCAACATATATTGTGCTAATTTACTGTGTGCTAAATACGTTTACTGTATGTACTTTTGCCTATAGCCTCATAAAGAGACTAAAGGGACGTGTTTAGAATAAATACATATATTTTATATATATACCTGGTGTGGTTCTCCTGTCATTTGATTCATGAGTAACACTGCTAATCATACCAGTGTGCCAGCCAGCACTCCTTAGCGAGACAAGATGTCTTCAAAAAGCGTAATAAATTATCTGTATGATGTAATCCAAAAAAATCAAGGTATTCCAGACAGTTCATATCTTTTATTTATATCCAATTTGGTTAGTTCACTGTTACATCACAGTTTTTGAAAGTTCGCAAACATAATCCAAGTAATTCTGGTACATATGTAATCTTGTCCAGAATATTATTGAGGTCTAAGTGCGTTCAATCCCAATGCATTTCGTGCCGCAGCACATCATCAGGGGAAATACATTACATCTATGAATAAAGCAAGATAAATGCGTGTAAGATGATAAGGAAGTCGATACATAAAGAGCAACCCACTAGCACCCAAACATCTTAACATTCCAACCACAAAGGCTTGGAGTTACTAAACAACGAGAGCAGAAACAGAGTGCCACACACATATTGGACTTTGATGTTGTATACACTCTCCTTTCATTTGGTCATTCATGAGATTATAGACTGGTAAAACAAGCTGCTCTTCATTCCTTCAAGACTTAACCTGAAGGCTGCTCCCTCCAGCTACCACTAGGATAGCTTCTATATAGGTTGTCTTTAAACCTACCCTCAATTAGGGTCGTTTGGACTGGTGCAAGTTGCCCACTGGTATAGTGGACAGCATATGCCATGCCAACTTCTCACAGCAGTGCTAACTATAAGTGCGCCCCGCCATGCACTGCTTCTGGCCTCACCTATGACATAATTCATGATGCTCTATGGCATAATTTATGACATCTCAAATGACACCAACGGAACGCAATTTTCTTTGTATTCATGCTATAGAAGGCCACTATAAGCAAACGCAATAAGTGTATCATTAGCCATGATGCACTTATAGTGTTTGCTTATTTCTGGCACAATGTGGATACCGTCTGTGGTGACCTCTCATATTTCATATGTACACTTGCCCTGTCCTCGCTTTGAGTCGCTCTTATTTACATATGTATTTGCAAATATTGGAAAATTGTGACTGCATTGTTATTGCATTAATGTTTTAGGTTCACCTGACGAAAGAACCTGAAATGCATTGGGAGCAATCATTTTGTTAACCTTCCTGCTGACATGAAGAGGTTTGAGCATCCTTCATTTCTATTCGCCTTGGTTTTCAATTCGTGGGAATAAAAAGCTACTGGACTTCATGGACTTACTTCAGATTCATTGGATGAAGTATTGTGTTCATTCTCAAGAATTAATTAAGTCGTAATTTGGAATAGTTGTACTCTTTCAGTGACTGTAGTAGTGTACTTAGTAGTCTTGGATACTTTATCTGGGCTTTTGGTCTTCAAATTGAATCAGGTGGTTGGCAGAGCCCCTTACTAGGTGCACACTTTATTTAATGAAATTTGGATGAACCGTTTATTGTGTTTTATTGAGTTTAATAGAGTGCATTCCAGCTGTATCTAAATTATAACTTTCTAAAAGCAGCATTTTCAGACTGGTGACTTAAAATCCGGCTTTATCAATTAAGAGGGTTCTAAATTACAATTTCTTAGTCCCCAAACATGACATTCATACCAGCTCCAAACTGAAATGTATCCCTTATTAAATTTAATATTGTAACCTGAAGTTATACTATGGGAGAGGTAGGCCATAGTAGTAAGGAAAAACAAATGTGTGAGGACATATAAAACTTTAAAGTACATGTCCAACGTTTTAAATACACTGCACCCTGCCTTATGGGCTGTTTAAGGCCTACCCTAAGGGTGATGTTTACATACTAAAAAGGAATTTTTGGGCCTGGCAAAAGGTTTATTCTGCCAGGCTGAAAAGGAATGTTAAAACTGCAGACAAAGGTTGTAATGCAGGTCTCAGACATGTTTTGAAGGGATACTTAAGTGGGTGGCACAATTAGTGATGCAGGCCCACTGGTAGCATTTCATTTACAGGCCCTGCATACATGACATACCAATTTGCTAGGGACTTACAAGTAAATTAAATGTGATAATTGAATGCATTCAAATTTTATCATGTTTCTAGACGAGCGCTCTATAGGGCTGGTTAGCAGTGGTAAAGTGGCAACGCGTCCTAAAGCCAACAAAAACAAATTTAGCAAAATGGGAGGGGTGAAGGCAAAATGTTTTGGGGTGTCCATGCTGAAACGGCCATTTCCAGCATGACCCCCTTCCAGCCTAAAGCCAGGGTGTACTAGTCAATACATGGCTTTTCTACTCAAGCAATAGAATGTGAGCAATGGTACTCTACTATAGAGGTACTTGTCAGTTCTACGCCCCTTTGAGGTTAGTTGGAGTCCTCCATTTACCAATTTCTGAGCCTCTTCTGAGGAAATAGAAATTTTTAGGTAGTCAGTGTGACCCCCACTCGCACCCTATCCATGCACCCGTGCCCCATGTATGTCCATATTATCATGTAATTCCTTTTCCGTGCCTGTTTTAATCATGCCTCTGCATTTCCGTCTAATGTTAGCATGTCAGTTAGTAAGCCCTTCCTGTATATAGTATTAATTCCGCATCCAGGCCTACGTTTCCAATGCATTTACATGGTGCACTTTTAAATAACGCGAAGCACACGTTTTCCACGTTTTTCTGGCTCAGCCGAGCCAGGCCCTTAATTGAGGCTCCGAGCCTCTTCTGTCTCTGAAAGCTGCAGTTTAGGTATGCATCCCTGACCTCTACCTTACTTCCTGCCCAGCCAAGCGGTGCCCGGCTCGGCCTGGCCTGCCTGCCAAGACGGTATTTTGCCTACAGTTATCTGCTCAGCCTCCGCAAAAACACATTCCAGTCTAGTGAAATAGGTAAACATATTCCCGGCTGCAGAGCAAAGGGCCCTGCCTTCCTGTCTCCTTACAAGTAATTTACCGAACCCGTTGCCATGGTAGGCCCATGGCCCCCGTACATTACATGAAGAACCATATGCACGCACTAGCATTCAGTATTGTATGGCCTCTGCCCAAGAGACCTTTTACTTCAGATAACACATCCTCCAAACACAAGATATCAGATATGCTATAGGTGCAGGTCGTCCTGACATCCCAGACACCAGACTCCTCTACTAGTGCTAAAGTCAAGCCCCCCAGCTCTCCCCAGTTGCACGTCAATAACACGTCATGCTCAGTTGCGCATGCATCCAGGGTAAAGGTTTCTGCTGACCCTGCAGAATTTCTCCATGCATCCACCCACCTATGACACTTCTGTGACGCTTCCAGCACACACCTCCGTGTACGCCCCTGTACACGCCTTCTTTTACGCCCATGTGTTCTTATCACTCTCTTTTCCACTTGTTACGCCTACTGTATTCAATGTAACTGTATAGTTTTACTATATATAATGTGTGATGTTAATACAATGTTGAATATCCCTTCCTGAACCTTAGTGGTGATGGAACCCGATGTCCAGTGTCTCGAGCCACTTAATTAAAGCCCGTATGACTCAGATACCATGGACTCTGCCTCTCATTTTTATTGAGCTATCCTTATTGTCATTTAATGTATAGAAAAATAGTCCCGGTAATTTTATTTACCACATAAACTGGCGCCCGAATAGGGACCCCTACCCTTCCCCACGCGCCGGCGATGTAACGCAGGCCCCTGACCCCTTCTACAGCCGTGACGGACCCCTTTCAGTGCACATTCGCGGGTTTTCCTGCTAACTCCCTCAGGCCCACGGAGGAGACGGAGACTGCGGTCCGGCATCCAGACGAGGCGGTGAGGAATGCGGAGAGTCCCGACCAGAGCCCAAGCCGAGAGAGCAAGGTCCGAGGTATCCGAAGGCCCACCTGTTCCGAAGCGCATGCGTATTAGCAGCCAGACGCCGTAGCAGTCCAGTCCAGTCCAGTGTCGAGTTCCCGAGGCCTTCAGTTTTGCTTCCCGGTGAGTACCGTTGTTGGGAACGCATATAGACGGGTTCATTGATTTGTGCCCGGTCCAGACGGGTCTGGGTACGCAGACCCGGTCCAGACGTGTTCACTTAGGTGGACACGGTATGACGTGTCTCTTTATGGGACCGGTATGTCTGTACTGTTTTAGCAGTGCATCTAGTAATTCAGAATTCTAGTATTGTTTCTCGAGATTTTCAGAATTATGTTTTTCTATGTACCAGGTAGTATCTGTCCAAAATGTTTTTAATGTGTTTAATGTCGTGGTATGAATGATTGTTTGCAATTCTTTACTGTTTTCATTGTGTTCACGATCAAGTAAGTTCAAATATGCCGCTGTTTTCGAAATTACGTCAGATAGGAACCAGGAAAGGGATACTCGAAGAAGCAGTTCCCGTCCCGCCTAGGGACACTCCCGGACATTTTATGTACCAGAAACATGGCTTAGATGCCATACTGTACTTAGACTTATGGGTTGACTATACCAAGGATCTGGAAGAAAAATATAGGTGGCCTGTCTCAGGGAAAGGGATGCTGAATGCATCATGAGAGTAGAAGAAGCATTATGGAAAAAGAAAGCCAGACAATCCCAGAAAGATGCCATAGAATTGTGGCGTAAAGAAGCGCATAGAAGAACGGAGAAAGAAATTAGGAAAGCAGAAAAAAGTAGGGAAGCATCAGAAAAAGCCCAAGAAAAAGAATTACTAGAAGAAGGCGAACGAGTTAAAGCAGAACAATTAGACCGACAAAGAAATGCCCTTATGAAAGGCATGTATCCCCT
Source organism: Lissotriton vulgaris (assembly GCF_964263255.1). NCBI lineage: Eukaryota > Metazoa > Chordata > Amphibia > Caudata > Salamandridae > Lissotriton > Lissotriton vulgaris. The sequence continues at coordinate 1,714,895,536 of NC_141685.1, read as the reverse complement.
TCTCGCCGAGGGCCTGCCTAAGGCGACCCCGGAAGTACCCAGTAATTTACCGCCACCATTGGTCCCCACCAAACTCCGTCATAAACAGACCGCAGCGGAAATTTTCCTTTCTTCCTACTTAGATGACACTGTCCCGGAGTATGCAAATACAAATCCTCCTCCAAATATTCATCCTCACAACCCTGTTCATGACACGATTCCCCCCACTGTCTCTCCTGCCACTGGTCCTGGCAATCCTTTTAATCCACCTGCAACCCAGGGCCAACCTACATTACCTACACCTACTTTACCAGCTACACTACCACCAGCGACAGCACAGCCAGTAATAGTTGACGATCACACTTCAGGAGGAGCAGTAGGAGGTACCCCTATCACCCCGCCTCAAGTAAAACGAACAACACTAAGAGAAGCAGCATTACAGCGCACACCAAAAGTAGCTACATACGCAGCCCTTAAACAGTACCTTACTGATTGCAGATATGATCCAGTACCAGGCGAAGACCAGATGATTATATATTCAATACGTGTACGACGTGTTACAAACTATTTGACTATTTTACCAGATATGAGGGGACATTTAGACAAGATATATCACTTCATTAGAACGGGGGAGAGACCAGAAAGTATTCACGAGGCCATGGCACACAGGAAGGTGGAGACTCAAAATATGATCTTACAGTTTTTGATAAATTGTTTGATAAGGGAACAAGATCAGCCAGGTAAAAGCAAAGAAGAGATGAAAGTCCTGACAAAATGGAGTGACAACATAGCTGATGGTAAACATAGTAAACAAGGTTGTATAGAATCCATGTATAGAAAGATTCGTAAAGAAATTCTAGACATACACGAAAGGGAAAGAGCAGTGAGAGAAGCCGAGAAAGCGGAGGATGAAGTCTCAGAAGACGATGATATAGAAACTGGGAACGCAAATAGAATAGCGTACGTAGGTAGGGCGAGACCTTTTGACAGACCCATACGCCCAGAATGTAAGAAAAGTTTTCTTTCTCCCATACCAGAACAATGTTCTCTTGAGCATCTATTCCAAGCCACTGATAAAGTACTGAAACAACGAATAGGTTACAGTGAACTTAGTACCATGCATGAACAGGAACTAGCCCGGTCAGCAGTCCAATGGGCTGGCAATACCAGCGTATATAAAGATGACTCAGTAGCGCAAACATTTTTGAATCTTTCCCCAGACGAACAGCGATTAGCAGGTATGTACATGATCCAACACCTCATTACACTATATGAAAGTCAGCATTCTGATCCAGGTCCCCTATATAATATATTGGAAGAGTTACTCCTAGGTAGATGGAGAGGCCTAGGTACCGATTTAATTAATGTCATTCTAGAACAGCGACACAAATACAGAACTTTCCTGACTCCACATTTCGTTCCTGTTCCACCCCCAGTAAGGAAAACATTTTACATAGACAGACAGAATCCCTTACGAGAAGTTCATCCCGTACGGGCAACAGGTGGTGAGCTTGAACGAGTATTTGTTTACACCCCCTTAACGAAAATGGAATTATTGGAAATGAAAAAATTTGTGCCCTGTCATGATAAAGATCCAGCAGGGTTTCACCGTGAATTAAACGACATGCTCCGCATGGGGGAGTATACGTATCCCGATATCATTAAAATGTTAAAGGTACTGTTGCCAGCCGGCATTTACGAAAAACTTAAAGAAAAAGAATGGGAAGTGGGAGAGAAAAAGATTGATTGGCCAGAATTAGAAAACGAAGAAAATACACGAATCCCTGGTACTGGTCTTGGGGAAAAGGCTAAAGCATTGCCCAAATTATTAGTACAGGTCTTGCCGAGGTTATTGACAACTAAAAAGGAAGACTGGGATGCAATCTCAGCCTGCAAACAGAAACAAGACGAATACACTAGTGATTTTTATTCCAGATTCGAGAAATGTTTCATTATTAATAGCGGCCTGAAAACAAGTAGTGAATCGTATCCACATCTTTTTGTGACCAAATTAGTAGAGAATTCCTTACCACAAGTTAAAAATAGAGTACTAAAGGTAGAGAGTACCTGGCAAGCAAATACCCCTTCCCAAATGTTACAAATGTTACAGTACCACCAAAACCGAATTAGAGAAGAACACGAACACGAACAAAGACGTATAAAAGACACGAAAATGAAAGTACTAGTTGCGCAGTCTGTTCCAGTTGATGGTCAGAAGAGGGGTACGGCACCCACCAGTCATCCTGCAGCTCCTGTTAGAGGGACGTGCAATTACTGTAAACAGCCAGGTCACTATATAAATGAATGTGCCGTCCTGAAACACAATATAGCTACAGGCAAGACGAAAGAAAGACCGCGTCCTCCAAGACAGGAACATGTTACGCAGAACACGCAACCTCCTCAGAACACACAACAGACAGTAGCTGTACCCGAACCCCAACCCATAGCCGCCACACAACATGTTACACAGCAAATGTACCAGTATGCTCAGTCAGATTACCCAGATTATCAACAGTATTCATGAAACAGCCTAGAGAGGGAGGTTGGCTTGCCCCTTATCGAGGTTCCTGTAGATCAAGAGAGTCCCTATGTACATAGTCAGGTATTAGGGAAAGACAGAACATTTTTGATTGACACAGGGGCGAGCAGAACTACCATCAGTCATGACGAGGTTCCAGGGGCACCCCTCTCAGGCTCACAGAATGTTTCCTTGGGATTTTCAGGAAAGCCTATTGTTAACGAAGTGTCAAAGCCAGTTTCCCTAGAAGTTGGTCCATTGTCTCGTACTACTGACTTGTTACTTACGAAATCATGTCCAGAAAACCTGCTTGGTATAAAAACATTGAAAGCGCTAGGAGCAGTGATTTGTTGTTCTCCGGAAGGAGTGAGATTGTTTTTACGTGATTTTAAAGGACATTATGTGTTAAGAGATTTTGATCCAAGATTGAAGAATGTACCACAGCATTTATGGGCGCAGGGTCCAACAGATGTAGGTTGCATGCACATTACACCATACCGTGTCACTCTTAAACAAGGAGTTGTACTACCCCGAATACGACAATACAAGTTACCTCCTGAGGCTGTAGTGGCCTTACTGAAAATTATTGACGAGCTCATTGCTCAAGGAGTGGTTGTAGAAACTGACTCCAATGTGTGTAATTCTCCTATCATCCCGATTCTTAAACAAACTGACCCGAGTGCACCACCGGTCTACAGACTGGTGATCGACCTTCGAGAACTGAACAAATGCATCATACCCCAGTACCCAGTGGTCCCAGACATTTCTTCCTTATTGACTGCCATTGATTCCGAAGCTGCGTTCTTCACTGTAATTGATCTCAAGAACGCCTTCTTTAGTGGTCCCATTCATCCGGAAAGCCAGTATCTCTTCGGATTCTGTTTAAATGGCCGAAGCTTCAAATTTGCACGTGCTCCTCAAGGGTTCACAGAAAGCCCTAGTATTTACAGCCAAGCACTGAAACGACAACTAGACAGTATTCACATGCCTACTGACACTGCCCTGCTCCAGTATGTTGAGGATCTATTGATCACAGCACGAACAGAACGAGATTGCGAACGTGCATCGCTGACAGTCTTGTATTTCCTGGCCGAAAAGGGGCATAAAGTGTCCCCTTCGATGCTACAATTCTGTGCCCAGCAAGTGGTTTACCTTGGACACTTGCTGTCCAAGAGGGGTAGACAGTTGACACCTGACCGTATCCAGTTAATTGCACATCTTCCACAGCCCAAGACACAAAAGGAAGTACGGGCCTTCATTGGCCTCACTTCTTACTGCAGACAATGGATTCCTCAGTATGCATATCTAGCCAAGCCACTCATACAGTTGACAACACAGGAGGCAGCGACTTCGGCTGTCCTCCCTTGGACTCAGGAACATACACTTGCTTTTGACGAATTGAAGAAAGCCTTATGTCAAGCACCTGTTTTAGCGACACCATGTTACAGCAAACCTTTTACACTTTTTGTCACTGAACGCGATGGCACAGCATTATCTGTTCTCACACAAGATCAAGCAGGAAAACACAAGCCTTGTGCTTATTTTTCTAGTACATTGGATCCAGTAGCCCAGGCTCTGCCTGCGTGCCTAAAATCAGTTGCAGCAACAGCTCTAGCTATCAGACAAAGCGACTCCATAATATTAGGACATCCCCTGACAGTACAGGTTCCACACTCCGTGGAAGTTCTCTTAAACAGGACACAGACTCAGCACTTGACCATAGCACGACTGACAGGATATGAACTTACACTGTTTCAGCCACACATAGAGATCAGACGTTGCAACATACTAAACCCTGCTACACTGTTACCCTCGATTACAGCAGACCCTACACCACATGACTGTATGGAAGTCATTAACACAGTGACGAAGCCAAGACAAGACTTGACAGACATTGCATTGTCCGACCCAGACCTGACACTATATGTGGATGGTTCATGTATGAGAACAAGCACAGGAGAGTTAGTGGCCGCATATGCAGTGACTACTGAAACTGAAGTCATAGAAACACATCGTATTGACACCCTGTCTGCCCAAGCAGCAGAGCTCATCGCTCTGACCCAAGCCTGCATACGAGCCAAGAACCTGAAAGTAAACATATACACAGATTCACAGTACGCATTCGGAGTCGTTCACGACTTCGGCGTTCTCTGGCAAGAGAGAGGTTTTCTGACCTCCCATGGAGCCAAAATCCAGCATGGTCCCCTCATTCAAGCTCTGTTAGAAGCAATACACTTGCCTACAGCCATTGCCATCATGAAGTGTAAAGCACATACTAAAGTTACTGACATCATTTCCCAGGGTAACGACCTGGCAGATCGAACAGCTAAGCTTACAGCTCAGACTCAAACGGACATACCGACTGACACGACAAAGACCGAAGTAACTCCACTGACGCATTGCATGACAGTCAGGGATCCCACACAAGATGTACTCGACTTACAGACACATGCCACTCCAGACGAAATCAAGAAATGGACAGAACAAGGAGGGGTCCAGACAGATCAGGGATGGATGACGAAGGGAAAAGCCACATGGTTTCTCCCCGACTCTATGGTTCAAGTTATCAATAATACAGCACATAGTCCGGCACACTTAGGAGAGAAAGCCATGCTTGATAGCATCCAGAACCTTTGGTTCAACAAACATTTACGTGCAGCAGCAAAACAGAAAGTACGTACCTGTATGATCTGTTGTCAGTTCAATCCAGGCAAAGGCATTCCCGTGGAACAAGGTGGATTTCATCCTCCTGATCACCCTTTTGAAGTCCTCCAGATGGATTATATCCAGATGGACCGATGCCGATGATTCAAGTATGTCCTCGTAGTTGTATGTGCCCTTTCCAGATGGACAGAAGCTTACCCAGTCCCAGATTACACTGCTGTAACCACTGCCAAACAGTTGGTTCGTGAATTCTTTCCGCGATACGGCTTGCCCCGTGTCGTGTACTCAGATAATGGACAGCCATTCTCGTCCGAGCTCATGAAACAGGTATCACTCCTGTTAAGATACCAGTGGAAATTCCACTGCGTACGACACCCCGAAGCAGCTGGTCTCATTGAGAGACATAATCAGACTCTGAAAACACGGTTAGCGAAGGTCTGTGCAGAAAAAGGTGTAGATTGGATGGTAGCCCTGCCGGTTGCCCTCTTTTACATGCGTATGGTAGCTCATTCCAGAACCGGACTGTCCCCTTACGAAGTGGTCTTCGGTCGACCACCCAATATGTGGGGTACGCCTATGCCGCGTAAGATCACCGATGTTGATAGTAATATGCTGACAGATTACCTGGCTTCCTTGATGTCTGCACTACTCTCTTGTCGTTCACAGGTCGCGGCTGCCTTCCCGGACAACACCCAAGTGAAACCGCATGAAATCGTTCCAGGTGACCTGGTATGCATACGGAACTTCGACCGCTCAAGCCCTCTGGAGCCCAGGTGGAGGGAGCCGAAACTGGTGTTGATGACCACGAGGACCGCAGTAAAAGTAGAGGGAAGGAAAGGCTGGCTCCATTCCAGCCACATCAAGCGTTTTTATGGACAGTGTCCTGAGACATTTCCCAAGGACTGCCCTGATTCTGATACTGACTCTAAACTCCCTTTGTTAGAGAAAACTCCGCAACAGGAGTATAAAGCAAAGCTAAGGTCTAGTAAGTCAGACAGCGTTTAATTGTTTAAGTCCCCCTCGGGTGAAGCGGTTAGACAGGTTTCTGACATGTATGAGATAGACCCAAATAGTGAGAGAGATAGACAGAAAGTCAAGAAAATGAAATACTGTAAAAATCTGCGTAGCAGATGCATCGTTACATTGCTTTTTATGTTTTTTCTGAGTATCACGATTATATGTATAAGCTGGACGTTACATGTTTTCTTTCCTCCTCTTGGTTCACATGTACATTCTTCTTTCAATGATACCATAGAGCACACATTCAGTGACCTGCCCCCTCACGAACTATCCTATCGACTTGCACTGCGCAACAACACTTTTATCCGTATGTTACACCATTCTCATCAGACCAGCAATGTCACGAATTGCTGGGTGTGTGGCCGACTCCCACCTTACCAGAAAATGAAGGGAGCTCTGCCCCTCTTTCCTTATCCGTTTTCGCACAATGGTTCGTGCGGAGCTTGGTTTGCATTAATGTCCTCCTTAAACAGTAAGTCCACAGTTTCCCAGAGCAATTGGATATGGGGAAACCTGAATACAGTCATGAATAAAGCATGTTTCCCAGACAAGGACGGTCTTCTCCAAAGGACAGGGACCGATCTAGAAAATGAAGTGTATAATTTAGGCAATTTCTCCCTCAACCTCATGATTCTGAACGTTCAGTCCGAGACTAATTCGGACTTACCGTTTATAACAGTTTTACCAGTGAAAGGTGAATTATGCGTTAGAAAGAATGGTTCAGTACATCTAGGACACAGTGATTGTAATACTGTGGTCGAATTCAGTGATAAAGGAAAGTCTACTTTCAAAGCTTCCCGCCATTCCTATTTTATTTGTGGTCAGACAGCTTATGTACGTCTGCCATTAGATTGGGGTGGAACATGTTATATCGCGTTCCTATTACCACCTGTTTTTCTAGCCCCATCCAATTATCATCGAGATACCCATCTTGTGCATATAAGACATAAGATGGAGATTGAGTCCCCAATTGTCGACCAGACTGAGACTACATTGGAACAATATACGGATTTCAATAAAGGTTTCTTTTTCTTCATAGGTCCTATTCAAAATAGTAAATTAATATGCAGATTGACCAGAACCCTTGAAGCAGTAGTGAACGAAACTACTTCTGCCTTAGGTAACTTAACCGAAGAGCAGTCTGCTATGAGACTTGTTGTTCTTCAAAATCGCCTTGTCCTTGACGTCATCCTGGCCGATAGGGGCGGGGCTTGTAGAGTGATCGGCTCCAGTTGTTGTGTGTTTATTCCAAATAACGCACCATCAGTGTATTCAGCAATAACAAGGCTTCATAAGATAGCTCACCAGATACACCAGAATCCAGGCACCTGGACTTGGTCCGGTTGGCTCTGGAGTGTGATATCAGCCTGGGGATGGAAAGTACTGTCGTTCCTAGGACTAGTATTCCTTATAGTATTCAGTTGCTGTCTCTGTCTGCAATGTGGGCCAGCGATTTGCGGCTTGTGCGCCACGTCTTGTATTCCCCGTCCACGTTCACGTTCCCGTACCCGAATGAAAAAAGATGAGCAAATGATGTTATACGAACAAATAGATGGTCTCATGAAAATAGATATATCCTGAAGGGCACAGTAGGGGCCAAGGAGGGAATGAGGAAATAGACATTTTTAGGTAGTCAGTGTGACCCCCACTCGCACCCTATCCATGCACCCGTGCCCCATGTATGTCCATATTATCATGTAATTCCTTTTCCGTGCCTGTTTTAATCATGCCTCTGCATTTCCGTCTAATGTTAGCATGTCAGTTAGTAAGCCCTTCCTGTATATAGTATTAATTCCGCATCCAGGCCTACGTTTCCAATGCATTTACATGGTGCACTTTTAAATAACGCGAAGCACACGTTTTCCACGTTTTTCTGGCTCAGCCGAGCCAGGCCCTTAATTGAGGCTCCGAGCCTCTTCTGTCTCTGAAAGCTGCAGTTTAGGTATGCATCCCTGACCTCTACCTTACTTCCTGCCCAGCCAAGCGGTGCCCGGCTCGGCCTGGCCTGCCTGCCAAGACGGTATTTTGCCTACAGTTATCTGCTCAGCCTCCGCAAAAACACATTCCAGTCTAGTGAAATAGGTAAACATATTCCCGGCTGCAGAGCAAAGGGCCCTGCCTTCCTGTCTCCTTACAAGTAATTTACCGAACCCGTTGCCATGGTAGGCCCATGGCCCCCGTACATTACATGAAGAACCATATGCACGCACTAGCATTCAGTATTGTATGGCCTCTGCCCGAGAGACCTTTTACTTCAGATAACACATCCTCCAAACACAAGATATCAGATATGCTATAGGTGCAGGTCGTCCTGACATCCCAGACACCAGACTCCTCTACTAGTGCTAAAGTCAAGCCCCCCAGCTCTCCCCAGTTGCACGTCAATAACACGTCATGCTCAGTTGCGCATGCATCCAGGGTAAAGGTTTCTGCTGACCCTGCAGAATTTCTCCATGCATCCACCCACCTATGACACTTCTGTGACGCTTCCAGCACACACCTCCGTGTACGCCCCTGTACACGCCTTCTTTTACGCCCATGTGTTCTTATCACTCTCTTTTCCACTTGTTACGCCTACTGTATTCAATGTAACTGTATAGTTTTACTATATATAATGTGTGATGTTAATAAAATGTTGAATATCCCTTCCTGAACCTTAGTGGTGATGGAACCCGATGTCCAGTGTCTCGAGCCACTTAATTAAATCTCGTATGACTCAGATACCACGGACTCTGCCTCTCATTTTTGTTGAGCTATCCTTATTGTCATTTAATGTATAGAAAAATAGTCCCGGTAATTTTATTTACCACACTTCACTGATCAATGGGGAAACCGTCCCCCCACTTGTGGACCTCATCTGCAAAGTTCTAAGCCTTAACTTGCTCACAGATATTCCCTAGTAGGCAGACAATACCACCATGGCCAGCAACAGGATGTGGCCCATTCCGCCCATTGGATCAGGCTTCTTGTCCTTTACCCAAGGAAAACTACCTATAAAGAGAGCAACCGACAGAGCCCACTGACAAGAGCCTGGCCCGGACCATCCAGGGTTCTCTGCCTGCTGCTGTTTCTCAGAGTGAGTGCAAAAGTCCTGGGTTTTTAGACACCACACTTCCACTCTCTTTCCCACCAGCCCAGGGGTTGTATCCTGAGACTGATTCTTCAGCTCAGGTCTGTACCCTGAGGTTGAATAGGTTGCAGGGGGGATCTCCCCCCCCCCCCTGCTGCTCCATCTTAAATTCCATATGCTCCACTTGCAAATGATAACCCCAGAAAACTGAGCTTTCAGAGCATCCTGGATTGTTGTTCTTCTGACTCACTGGACGCTTGTGGTAATGTAGTACACAGAATGTGGCCAATGGGCATCTGAGGATACCTACCCCTGTGGAGCACCCTCAACCACTACATACAAGAATCTTCTCTCCTAGTCCTAGAAGGGGTATGGTAACCCTTCCCTCCCCACATTAGTTTGGGACCTGCCTGGGTCAGTTTGTATTCCCCTCTCACTCTGTTGAGGTGAGCCTGAACCACCCTCTTCAAAATCACTCCCAGGTACCTTCCAAGACACTCTTTGCACTCTTTGCAAGCTCCATGGGGTCAGTGAGCTTGCAGTGGACCAGGTGTTGGCACAACTCTGTGAAACTGTTACTCAACATGTGCTCTCTCAAAATTAGATCAAAGAGCCCTTTCTAACTACTCGCTTGGCTGTACTTTCCCCAAACATTCAGTGCTTTACTGAAGAAGTCAAGGAAATCTACTCAAGATTGGCCAGTCAGTCTGTGACTGTCCTTAAACCTTAAGCTGCATCCTTTTTGGGTGAGGCTAAACTTAGTGATAAGGGATGCTTTCATTAGGGTGTTGGTCATCTGGTCAGCCACCTCTAAAGCCAACAGGATATCCTTCTCTACAGCTGGCAGGTGCCTCCACAGACTGGCCCCCCCAAACTCCTCTTTGACCCCATGAATTCTATGGCTACCTCATAGGCTGCGAACCACCTATCAATTTTATACTCCACCTCAAAGCTTGGCACTAGCTCTTTAGGGATGTGGACTTCATGATCTTGCTGCAACCATTTCTGCAGGACTCTGACAGTTGTTTGGCCTTCAATTCCAGCTCCTTAAAACTCATTCAATCATTCTTAATCTTTATTCAATTTCTTTTTAAAACAGATCATAAAAGCGCCAATTCGTCAAATAAGCCGGATCACATTATTATAAAACCATATAAAAACAATTAAAATAATTAAGATCTATGTAGAATTGTTGGCAGTTTCGACATATTTGCCCTGTACAAGAAAAATAATATTTAAAAGCCATAAGTGGGAGCAATCAAGTCTTTGTCACAAGTACAGGGGGGTAAATCTGAGTGCTTAAACTTCCTCACTGGGAGAGCTAGAATCAGAGGGATGCAATTCAGGCAAAAACACAATAGAATGAATCTGTGGTGAGCACAGCTGATACATGAAAGGTATGAAAATCCTTTCCCTAATCTTGGCGGAATAAGATCGTATGCAATTGTCGCCTTTTGTTGTTGATTCTTTTTCCTCCGGAGAAAGTTAGCCCTCTGGAGATATAACTCAGTAATTTGCTGCTTCAATACCTTCCTTCACAGTGAGGGGTCCCTGAATAAGATTTCCTGCCCAATTGCAGTCAATTAAGCCTCTACATATCTAGGCCAGCCAATCCTGTTGTAGTGGTCCAATTTCATGCAGCTGCCAATTATGCATTGCGTTAAATTTACATTAGACCTCTGCCTAATCGAAAGCCACAACAGGGTTGGGGCTAGTCTGATGGTATCAAGCAAGTAGGGTTACCCCAATTTGAGGTGTAAAATATAGTTTGAGAGAGAATGAGGTAATGAAGCCTGATTTAAAAAAATGTATCTTCTATCCTCTGTAGCTAATCCGTATTTGCCACCCCCCACCGCTATTAGCAATAATATTCAGCCCAAACTATTGAAAAATGAAGCAACATGATCCCAAAGGAAAGAAATATCGTCATTCTTGTTAGAATGTGGTTCTGACACTATGGGCCACACAGATTATTCGCTTTTTGAGCACCTAATTGTAAAGCTTTTACTGTGGGGGAGCCTCATGAGTTGGGACTCACCCACAGTGAACTCAAGATGAAAGAGACTGCATGGGGATTTTACTGGTGTACCCCTGGCTTGACCAGGCCTCTGCGCAGCAGCTTGAGTAAGGGACACCAGGCTGGTTACATGCAGACACATGTGTACATGCGTGTGCACACTTGTAGGGGCAGTGCAGGGGAGATTCCTAGCATGCACAGCCAAAGAGCAGGTACAGATAGACTGGTGTGGCAGGATTTATGCAGAATGGGGTGGTGACATGAAATAGGCTTTATATACTGGGATGAAACATGCCAGGGAAAGTCAGTGTGTTTTAATGTTTTTCACTTCATTATTCCCCTATGGGGATGTGGAGCCATGGGCTAGATTAACTTTCCAAAGGCATACGGATTCCAGACATGCACTAAAGTCCACTGTAACAGGTGTGAGAAATAGTATTCTGCAGAGTCCAAAGTCCTATTTGTACTACGTTTGGGTCATCCCGAAATGTCGTATTTCTCTGAGTCAGCCATAACCAGGGCCTGGATGAGGGCTGACCTCAGCAAGATGGATTACAAACCTTTCTTCCAAGAGCTAAGGGCTCCATGCCAAGGAGAGAAGATGGGTGGAGCTACAGAATCATCCATCAGTAGCTGACACCTGGTGCCTGGCACCAGGCCCCTCTGGAGGGAAGGCAGCCTGGGGGGGTGGGGCTCTCAGAGACCATGTGGCAGGAGACCCTGGACTACACCATTTTGAACAAACCCAGAGGCCTGGGCAGGAAGGAGGGAGCAGGGGCAGAGAAGTGATGTGTTGCTGTGTAATAGGGCAAACAGAGACTTCCTGCCAGCCCCCTCCCATACTTTTTCAAATAACTTGTATAGGAAAAGGAGCTCTCTCTGGGGTTTGGTCTGCTGAGGCAGAAGGTGCTGGCGCCTGGCGCAATCGGCAGTTGGAAGGAGGAACCCCCTGACTATCCCAGGATCCTGAACAGCGCCAGGAGAAGAGACCAGGGCCAGTGCGCAGAAGCAGGGGCCTTCTGCGCAGGGAGAAGAGAGGTCCAGGAGGAGAGCTAGGCGAAAGGCAGCAGGGGGCACCACCAGGAGCAAGAGGAGGCCATGATCATTAAGATGGGACCTCTGGGGGCTGAGATATACCTCCAGAATGTAGGCGACATTTGACCACTGGAGGGACTGATGACGAAGCGCATGGGGCTCAGCTGCCGGTCCACAAAATGCCCCTGGGGTGGGTCAGGTCCCTGGGGGCTGCCCTCCAGAGAAGTAAAGTCTGGGTGTGCCATTGTGCACGCCGTGAAGTTACCCCCACGGGGTGCCAGGAGCACAACCTGGCCCCCCCGAACATGAAGCCTGTGAGTGCCGTCACGCTCCCCGTGAAGGTGTGTTAGGGGAGGGGCCCAGGATCCCAACTCTGGGCCCCGTGTGCAGAGGAGTGGGCAGGAGCACCGTCACGCCCCCCCAAAAAGGAGGAGGTAGGGAGCACTGTCGCACCCCCGTGAAGAGGTTTCCAGGGGCCAGGGACCACATCCATGGGCTCGAAGCAAAGCCGGGGAGCGCCGTTGCACTCCCCGTGAAGAATGCGGTGGAGAGGTGCCCGGGATTCAAAATCTGGGCCTGGTGTGTCCCATGGAGGAGGAGGAGGCCCTGGGGAGTGCAGCCGCACTCCCCCCGAGGTCAGGCGTGCTGGCAGGAGAAGACGCTACTGCCTGATGAAGTGGGCAGACCAGAACTGCTGCGTCAGTTCCCACGGCAGCACGCAAGGGTGCTGGGTGGGTGGGGAGCCGGTGGGTGCAGCCGGGGGTGGCCTCCCCAGGCTGCCTTCCAACATGGAGAGCCTGCAGAGGCCGGGTGGGACCAGGCCCCCGACGAACCGCCAGAGCAGCCGGGGGTAGGCTCCCCGAGCTGGAAGCACTCACCTTGGGGTCTGGGTGGGACTGGATCCCCCACAAGATCTGGTTTCAGCAGGAGACCGCCGGCAGTGATCGCGGCTCTTTCCGAAGCAGTGGGGGAGCCACTACTACCATATTCACAACAACCCAGAGAAACACCCCATAATGCCTTGCAAGGCATGGGGAAATCCATTGTTTTTTGGTGCCTGGTGGCCCCCAGAGGAGGGGCTGTCACCCTCATTTGAGAGAGAAGTGCAGGGGGAGATGCAGGAGCCACACAACCTCCCGCAGCACAAAGAAGAAAAGTCCCACCCTAAGTCTCATGGGGACTTGAAAAAGATAACCCCTCAAGGGCTCAGCCAGTATTTAACACCTTCTGGGCTGGAACTTTTGTTCTACAGTTGAGGGTGTATTGAGAAATGCATCAAGAAGTGAAGGGCTGAGTGGGAATGTCTGGAGAGGGGCATCCCCTGGAGGTGAAGAGGTGTAATTGCACCAGAAATGCATTTACAGAGGTTATTTCTCATAGAGGAACAGAAGGTCACATGTGTAATTGAAATACCCATGTAAGTTAATGTCATAAGCAAAGTGGGGTTATGTTGCCGGACATTCCTCCTAGGGAATCTAGCTGTATATGCGTAATCCTGTGATTTCATCTGCAATGCCTTTAGGGGCTGTAATTGCAAAGCATTCTAATGATCCACAAATGTGATTAGTAATGTCATTCTAAAGTGATGCTTTAACATGTATTCTTGCTGTTGCGCTTAGGTGCAGAACCCAGACGGCCAGCCCTTAAGATATAGAGGTGCATACTTTATGGTCAGTAGGAAATGCTCAGTCAGGGTTATGTGTTCCCAAGCAGGATTACCTATTTTAAATGCTTGTTGAGATAATGGGGTGGGTCGCCACAGGGCTGGTGGCAGTGTGCAGGGCCCTCGCTCCAGATTATGTTCAACTAACTGCATTGGGGGCAAGATGATGTGCATACATGTGAGTGGTGGTACTAAACCCCACCCCCCATGTGGGAGGGGTGGGGATGTTATGCAATGTCGCAAAGTAATTCCAACAGCTTACGTATATTTGTAAACTGGTGCATAGTATTGAGTAGTGTGTGTATTTAATAAATGTTCTCTTACTTTTATAAAGCAAAGTACAAACTGGACAGTCAATTATTGAGTGTTACTGCTGCACACCTGTAATGGCGATTACTAGCCCACACCACCTCCCTTGAGTAAGCCATCGACTGCTCTGCAACACTACCCTCTGAGAGTCAGGCGCTGCCCTAGGGTGTTTGGTTCCCAGTAAAGGACAAATGTGACATGTTATTTGTGCAGGCCTCACAGATGCTACCTCGTTTTCCAACAATTGGCAAATGCATGTACCTGTTGGGCTATTTTATGCATGTTCTCAATAGCCTCATGTATGTTTTTGGAATGGTCTTGTATAAAAATGTAACATTTGGTATGCAAAACCCAACATCCTCCTCTGCATTTTACAAGTAGCATATCAAGGACCATGCAGTTCTGTAATACCTGGTGGGCACCCGGAACCGGGGCTCTTTAGCTGGGATCTTTTATTCCTGCCGGTGGGTGCAGTGGGGGTAAGAGGCCTAGTGTGTGTGTAGATGTAAGAGGGATATGTGGATTAAAAATAAAATAAAATAGGATCTTAGCAGGGACAACATCCAGGGGAGATCCAGAGTGAATATCCGAGATTATTTTTATCAATTCCTCCCGCGGAGGGACCATGCCAATGCCATGTTCTGATAGTCTTTGTACCCATCGCTGTTCAGGTCTAAAGAGTGCCGCTTTATTGATGTTAGTAAAGGTTTCCAGTAAAGTCCAGCACAGATTGTCAGGGGTATGTTGTCTGTCTTTATAGTGGGTATAGAGTTTAGTCGTGGTTCTCTGGCAACAGATATTACTCCAGTGCTCAGCGATCCTTGTCTTGATGGGCCGCATCGTCATGCCTACGTACCGCATGTCGCACCAGCAGGTAAGCATGTAAATGCATAATTTGGTGTTGCAGTTGGTGTGTCTCTTTTGTGTCCATTTGAAATTAGGTAGTAGTGTCAGCTCTTTGGTAGCGATGGATAATGGGCATGCGACACAAGAACCACAGGGGTAGTGTCCAGTCACTGCTGGTATCCCCCATAGGGTCCTTTGGGTGACCGTGTTGTTTTTTTTAGGCCTGGTGTGTACCAAGGAATCTATAAGGTTGCGAGTCCTCTTGTACGCAAATCTAGTTTTTGGAAGATTTAAATCCCCTGTGTTCAGGATCTGCCAGTGTTTGAGGATTATCTTTTTAATTCCAGTGGAGTCTGGGGTGAAGGACGTCACACAAGTAATGGAGTCAGTTAATGGTTTATCCCAGGGTTCCAGTAGTGCCTCCCTTGGGTTGTTACTTGCTCTTTTGAGTGAGTTTCTAATATGTCTCCCAGGGTAACCCCAAGCCATGAGGTTGGATGCCAAGGTGGTGGCCTCTGTCTTATAGTCAGCAAGTGTAGTGCAATTGCGCCTAATCCTTAAAAATTGACCGAAAGGTAGGCTATACCTCAGCGCTCTGGGGTGGTGGCTGGAGTAGAGAAGTAAACTATTGCGGTCGGTTGGTTTTTTGTACAGAGATGTTCTTAGACCTCCTGTAGTGCGAGTGATTTTCACATCTAGAAATGGAATGTAAGTGTCTGCCATTGTGTGGGTGAATTTGAGATAGTCATTCCGTCCATTAATCCACCCTACAAACTTTTCACAGTCAGCTCTTGTTCCATGCCAAAAAATCTGAATATCATCTATAAACCGTTTCCACAGTCTCAGGTTCTCAAGGTAGGGATTCGTAGCATTCAAGATTTGTTCTTGTTCAAACGCTGCCATGTAGATGCAAACTAGGCTAGGAGCAACTATGTTCCCCATAGATGTACCCTGACTCTGATGGAAACACTGTTGCTGGAACTCAAAGAAGTTCTCAGTCAGAGCCAGGGTAGCACACTCCATTATGAATGAGATAGGAGTTTGTGATGTCCATTTTGGGTGTTGAGAATCGTCTCAAAGGTCGTTAGGGTGGCCCTCTGAGGAATATTAGTATAGAGAGCCCCTACGTCAAGTGTGACAAGGAGATCTATCTCTTGTGGTTGAGGTGTTGCATCTATGATTCGTAAGATGTCGTTGGTGTCCCTCACAAATGATGGGGTCTCTCTCACAAGTGGTTGCAGGAAATGGTCACAGAAAATTGAGAGAGGCTCCAGAATGGAACGAATCCCTGAGACAATGGGCTGGGCAGGGACCGGGGTAGTACCCTTATGAATTTTGGGTAAGGTATAGAAATAGGGTACCCTCGGTTCCTTGGCAATCAAGAAGTATGCCTCCTTGTGGCTAATGCAGCCGTTAGTTTCAGCCTCATATACCACTATGGAGCTCTTAGTGGCCAGACGTGGTGTGGGGTCTGTATGAATGGGGGTGTAGTATCTCTCGTTGGAGAGTTGACGGCGACATTCAATCTCAAAGTCTACAGTTGATTGTATTACTGTCGCCCCACCCTTGTCGGCCTGCTTTATTGTGATGGTTGGGTCATCAGCTAGGGCACTGACCGTATTCTCTTCCAAAGTGGAAAGGTTATGAAAGGGTGTCTGACGTTGTGGTAGATCAAGATCTTTTAGGACAGGCTGTTAAAAAGCGATGACTTCCACCTGAACCATGTTGTTATATGGTGCAAAGGATGAAAGATTCCTCAGTCCTGAGTCTTCCTGTTCAGTGGGAGGTGTGTCTTTGAAGATGGCCTTGAGTCTAATGGTACGAAACCAATTGTGCATCTCACAATGTGTTTTGAACTTATCCACCTTAGGGGTAGGAACAAAGCCTAGACCTTTCTGTAGTATAGCTTTCTCAGGCTCAGAGAGGGCGCGGTGAGAGAGGTTTACCACTAGGTCTTCCTGCCTTGTGTCTTGCTCCTGTTGTGCATCCGGCTAGTTGATTGGTCTTGCCACTGGACCTGTTTTTGTGTCCCCTTCTGTTGCGCCCTCTTCCTCTGCCCCAGCCTCTGCTTAAAAAGGTGAGTTGCCATGATTGAAATACTGAGGAGGCGGGAAACCCTGTTGGAAATTGCCAGAAGGGAGGAGGGGGACCATGGTATTGCATGGGACCGTGGTATTGGGGTCCATTATAGTACTGGTTAGATCGCGGGTTTGACAGTTGGTTCCATTTTGTGTTATTGCTACCCCAACTGTCAGCACTAGAGTTACTGTCACTGGAATCTCTCCTTTCAGAGTTGTCATCAGAGGAGTAACTAGTTCTAGTCTGTGCTGGACTGTACTGGAAACCTTTACTAACATCAATAAAGCGTCACTCTTTAGAGCCGAACAGTGATGGGTACATATACTATCAGCACATACCATTGGACTTAATGATGATATCCCCTGGGGCTCGCTGCATTAATAATACCCCCAGCCTACCCTGACCTAGAACGCATTATTGTTTACATGAGGGGCACCTATGGCACCATTCCTTATATACCCTTAACTGCCACTTGCAGTCTTCACTACACCTCAAGACCGTGTCCTTGTTGGCACTACCGTCTCTGCAAGATCCATCTACTAAATCTCAGGCTAGCGACCTCCAACCCCTTAACCTTTATTGGAGCTTTGCCCCATGGTAGACAATACACACGTTGTTAGACACATATTGTCAGATACATCTACCAGGCCCATCCATTGGCCCCGATAATTACCCTACGATGGCCGCCACCGAGTTGCCACCGCACGCATTGATCAACCTTGTTCACCTTTTGGTTGCCCACTAGAATACTACTCATCCGCGGCTCCCTTGATGTCCTATTTGCCTCATTACCTTGGTACATAGTGGAGTTCTACACCCCCTTCAGATCACTGACTCCAACTGGTCTTATTATTTCACATACCACCTTTTGCCTTATGAACACATTATAATATGGCTGCTGTGGCGATTTCTTTCCGTGTTGCATCTGGTACTACCTCTATTTCCACACTTAGCAACCACGTGATCTATGCAACGAATACATTACGACCAGCCGCCGTTACACCTTCACCATCCCGGTGTCGGCGGCAGGGTAGGTCTTCGTACGTGAGCGTCTCACGTGCTTGGGGAGTACACTTGCTTGATTCCCCCTTTTCCATCTTCCAGGAGATTGCACCAAGGTACGGGTCGCTTCTGGCAACCCGCAGAGAGACGCACCCTTTTTAGTGTCGGACCTGTGTGTACGGGGCCGCGCCGGTCTCGCTGCACTGAGGGGCCATGCTCTAGCCTGCTGTGGGCGCCCCTCCAGTGTGCCGTTCCGACTCTGATCCCTCACTCGCTCGTCCAGCCGCGTTTTGGGGGGGATCTCCCTAACGGTAACCAGCCTCCACCCTACCTCTGGACGTCTTCTGCGACTATCGTGGTCTTTAAACTCGCCTTTCTGCAACCATTAAAGACGGATGTACCATGTTACAACGCATAACGTTACAACTACCTACTATTACAACGCGACCATTACAACGCATACCATTACAACGCATAGCGCTTTGAGGTGCTGGATAGTGGTAAGTATAATTTACTATTCTAACTCCAGTCCCCGTGGACCCTAGGGAAGGTGTTGGATAGTAAATTATACTTATTCCCTATCCTAGAGCGCCCCCCAGCGCAATGCGTTGTAATGGTATGCGTTGTAAAAGTAGCGTTGTAATGGTAGTGCGGAGTAACAAATGCGTTGTAACAGGTGTATACCATTAAAGACTAACCAGGAGCTCCCTTGCGACTCCACTTTTTATCCCCTTTTTCACCAGGACCCAGTTGGCGTCCACATAACTGCCGGCTACTGTTGCCAGCATACTTTGCAAACAGTTTTGGTGAGTCCTGTATTTGCTTTGTTTTGTCTGACCATTTCCTTTTGTTCTCATAGCATTCTTGCTGTGACCCATGGATAAATTGAGTACTGCTCTCTATACAATGTATATATTTGAGTTAACACATATGAGCACTCTATTGGAGGCCATTCATTGAATGTTTTTGGTCTTAACATAGGTTTGCACTATTTCGAGCATGATGCGGATGCTGTGGTCACTCTACTGGCAAAACACATGATGACTTGAGTTGTGCTTTAGCACCATTGGACACTGATTGGTCTATTGTTTAGCAGTGATCTTCTACACTAATACTGCTGAGTTTTACTTATGTTCCCTAATTTTTACCCTTCTCCTAGTTCTATCATGAACATACAGGGTAGGTAGTTTTAGACTTACCTCGGTGTAGATAGTTTTAACACTGATCCTGAAGAAGTGTCCTGATCGTTTTGACATTTGCGACACAAAACATGTTGATCATCCGAGAGTAGGGCACATACCACTAGACACTTAATTACTAGTTCCCTGCCCCTCTCCTCCTTTTAATCAGGCAGTTTACCTTTGTAATAAAAGTCTGGTTAGGACTAACTGACCTATTTTAATCCACATATCCCCCTTATATCCACACACACACACTAGGCCTCTTACCCCGACTGCACCCACCGGCAGGAATAAAAGATCCCCGATAAAGAGCCCCGGTTCCGGGTGCCCGCCAGGTATTGCAGCACCGACCTGGTGAGGGGCAGGCTCAAATGATGAAGCATGACACCTAGCTTGCTGGGTGTGTGAGAGCCCTAGTTCCAACAAGGAGAATTCGCTCTCCTTACTACACACACCCTCAGTTTCCCTGTGACCACACCACTATGCTCTTGACCCTCTAACACATTATCACTGAGGAACTTCGTACTCTCTTTTATAACCATTAGATTGTAGACATATTTCCCCAGGTGTTGTGGTTACCTGGAGAGATGGTGGGAAGGAAATGGGTGGATCAGTAAATAGAACAATAGCATTCATTCTAGTTATGAATTCAACATGCTGATAGGCCATAAAGGGATCAATAAAAAGGTTCTTATAAGGTTTCCCCTAATATTACAGGATGCGGTGACCATAATATTACCCTTAAACTTGTGTATGAAATCTATTCCGTATGCAATGTATCACTGCACTACTGTCTGGAAAACGATAATGCAGAAATCATTAGAAGCTAATGGCAGAGAAAGAAATGGCCTATTTGTTGCAGTATGTGCTTGAAGTTTCTTATATACCTAACTTTATGAGAGATATTTATTTGTTGGTAATAGTTGTGAACCGTCTGAACAATTACATTATTATGATATTCAGAAAAATAATGTTTGTGATCTAATGGTGGACAGTAGATGTATTGGTGTGCCTGCATCCAATGAGGAATATCTCATGGGCATCTTATGTTTACTTGAAGACCACTGTAAACGAGAGAACATTTAGTAAAATCAACAGACTGGGAGGGAATAGACCCTACAACCACCTGTACTATGGGGATTTAATAATATTGGACCCTATCTGTAGATTCGCCAGTATCTGTGTACTCTGTACTATGGTAGTAGGTGCTGGAGGTGCGTTTGGAGCAGATCGCACAAGTGGAGGAATCTGTGGTTGGAGTAATGGGGGTGCAGGTTGTCAGGCTATATTTTAAGGGGGTGGTTTATCCAAAAGGTCTTCTATGAAGGAGTCTTCTTTATTTCGGCTGTTTTTCTCTGTTTGAGATACAAAATACTTGTATGTCTACATTTTAAATTCCCTATGTATTTGTTCTATGTTTTCCAGTATACTTCTAGCATTGTTTCCAGATGCTTAAGCTTGTTCTACCATTTTCTTGCTAAGGTGCACACATAATAAAACAATGCAGGATATACTTTTCTTTGCATCAAACACTCTTTTAGAACTGAAATTTTGCAAGATCAAAAGTTCCATTAAGTGGGAGCCATAATTCCTCATTCTCCTTAGTATACTTAGGGCCAGATGTAGGTAATCCTATTTTACCGATTCTAAAATACCGAATTAGGTATTTTAGAATCGTTAAATGGGATGTAGGTAAAAATGTGGCAATTTTTACTGATTCAGTAAAATTCGGTATCAGCCATTCGGTATTTACCAAATCGGTATTTACAGATTAGGATTTACCGAATCGGTAATTCCCACTCAATCCTATGGGAGTCAGCCAATCAGGTGCAACAACCCCCTTCCCAACCAGGAAGTGTCTACACCCAGGCAGCTGGAAGCAATTAGACGCTTCTGGAGAGGCTGTGAGAGCAGTGCTGAGTCCCTGAGCCACAGGAAAACTATTGTGCTTTTGGAATTGAAAAATGGCAAACACCAGTGAAAACGAACTCCCAGAGAGGAAAATAAAAATAAAATTCAGCACCATGGAGCTGCAGGTCCTCGTGGAGGAGGTGGTGAAAGAACACCACAACTTGTTTGGAAAGAAGTCCCTGACTGTGGCTAAATCTGCCAAAAGAAAGATTTGGCTGGAAATATTGTCTAAGGTGAATGCAGTAGGAGTGACTCCACGGGACATAGATGACCTGAAAAAGAGGTGGTACGACCTCAGGAGCCTGACTAAGAAGAAAATTGCAGAGCTCCACAAAGAGGCAAACCGAACTGGAGGAGGGAGGAACCGCGCACCTCCCCTGACTGAGCTGGTGGAGTCCACCTCAGAACCAGAAAGCGTCTGTGGCCTGGGAGATGCAGACAGCTCAGCCAAAGCTGCCACCAGAAAAGGTAAGAAGCATGCACAGCAATCACCCCCACCCCATCACTTTCCCTTTCCCCTATGTGGCAGTGTTAACCCCCCTCTAGTAGAGGTAGCAATATACAGCAGCAATGCATTATGGGAGATGTAGTCATGGAAAGACCTACCATGTCATACAGCACACCAAGCAACAAGTTATGCAACACATATCAGTGATAAAGAAGCCGGGGCAATATGTACAGTGTTTCAGTGAGAAGAATTTAATTCTATAAACAGTGAGGCTGGAGCACATAGCTAATGTACGCTTTTATGTCCACGGGCGAGACATCTCGCAGGCGTACCAGGGAGAAGGAAGCTAGAGCACCACAGAGGGACGACAGCTAGGAGGCAGGCACAAGTGCAGGGAATGACACAGAGGACACTGGTGCACCAACAACACAGCCACAGGCATCCCCAGAGCGTTCAGGATCCCCGCTGCTACTGTCCTCACCTGAACTGCCTGCGTCACTGCAGCAAACAACACCTGCAGTTCAAAAGAGCAAGAGACATGTTGTTGCCCCACTAGTCGAAATGGAAATATCAGCAGGTGACATGGAGGGGGATGAGACACCAACATTGGCTGGGGAAGGAAGCACTGCCACACAGCAGTCCAGCGCAGAGGGTGCCCGCACAGGTTCCAGACGGCGCAGGCCCAGAGACAGCAGTGCTGCACAACATGTGGAGGGTCCCAGTGTCTTCCGTGGGCTGGAGGGTAACATGGTTAAGATACAAAGAATGCAGGGAAAGGCCATCCAGTTGGTGCAACGCCAGATGAGGCACCTGAATGCAAACATGGAAAACATTGGGAAGGGCATCAGTGCACTGGTGGATGAGAACAAAGAGATGACATCAGGTATGAGGGAGATGGCTGCAGGGATGCAGGACATGTTGCAATCCGTGCTTCTCTTGTGCACAAAACTGGATCAGGACAGAACAATAAGGAGGAAGGACAGGCAGGAAGCACAGCGAAACACCAAGGCTGTTAACCACCTGGCTACTGCAACTTCCCTTCTTTGAAGGCGATGCATCAATATGCAAGGACTAACTCACAGCAGCAATGAGGTGTCCAGGGGCCTCGCAAGGGTGACAAGTGCTGTAGAGGTGCTGCTCAATGCTCAGTCAGCACATACTGCTGCTCTGGATGTACCTGAGAGCGAGGAAAGCACCAGCAGGAGCAGCATGACACCCCCCCTGTTGCTGAGACATGGAGAAGCAGCAGGTTCAATGGTGCTCCAATTGTCCACACACCGAGTGACGCCAGCCAGCCAATTTCATCTGGCACCGGTAGGCGTGGCCGAAAATGACTTATGCTGCCCACACTCCATGACCTTTAATGGGGAAGTGAGCCAGGACTCACATTACTAATAGATACCATTTGTGTTGCACATTTGTGCCTTTGAGAACCTGCGTAGTGCCAAATATTAAACTACGTTGGGTACATACTCCACCTGTCTGTGTCTCTTTACTTACACAAAAGTGGTTGCATGTGATCTCTGGCCGTCTCTTTCTGCCATCTGTTGCTGGTGCAACTCCTGCTGTGTTGGGGTCAGCCAGTGCATGTTCATCATCATGGTCCTGAAAATCGCACAATTCCACCTCTGTGCCCTTCTTTGTAGCAAGGTTGTGCAACATTGCGCATGTTGCAATGATCTTACAGCAGATGAGTGGTGAGTACTGTTGTGTGCCTGCGATTTTGTGAAGGCAGCGGAACCTGCTTTTTAACAGCCCAAAGGTGTGCTCCACAACGTTCCTAGTGGATTTGTGTGCCACGCTATATCGTCTCTGGCTTGGCGTAGATGGGTTCAGGTAGGGTGTTAGGATGAACGAGCAGGCGGCATATGCGCTGTCACCTGTTTGAAAATGATACAGCCATTACTCAAATGCGCAACACATACATCTGCAATATCTAGCAGGGTGTGTCACAGTGTTTTACCTAGCAGGTATCCTTCTCCAAATTCCCCTGTTGTGAGGCGTGTGTAGATCCCACTGTTCTGAAAGATGTAGGAGTCGTGGGTGCTTCCCGGAAATTTGGCCACAATGTCTGTGATGATGTTGTTGACATCACAGATTACCTGCACATTGGTAGAGTGGATTGACTTCCTGTTTCTGTAAATGTACTCTGTGGCAGCAGGTGGGCATATTGGGATGTGGGTGCCATCAATGCAACCAATGACGTGTGGAAAATGTGCCAGTTGATAGAAGTCAATCTTGGTCTTTATCAGATCTGCATGTGTGTCAGGGAGGCTGATGTATTCATGCATTCTCTGCATAATGGCCTCTAGGAATTTCTGGAAGAAACGGGACAGGCAGCTCTGGGACACCCCACCTACCGCAGCAATCACACCCTGGTAACTCCCAGATCCAAGCAGGTGTAGGCTACGAAGCACCTGCATATGGGGTGGGATGGCGTGCGCCCTTGGTGTTGAGTGCTCCAGGAGTGGGTGCAGGTCCCTGATCAAGTCCAAGATGGTTTGGGGGTGTAGCTTGTACCTTTGCATTATCTCTGCCTCTGTGAGTTGAAAGAGTGTTATCCTCTGTCTGAAGACTTGCTTCTCCCTTCTCCAGACCCTCTCTCCTGCTGCCTGTAGCCGTAGCCGCCTTGCTAGCACGTAGAATGCCACCATTCTGGTCACACTGTTGCATTTTGGGGCCTTTTTTATAGCCTGCACCTGGTTACCACCTGCTTTCAATCCATGTTAATTACTGACTCTTCAATACCGAATTTCATGAAATTCAGTATTTTAGAAGTTTCCTACATCTCAAAACTAATTTTTTACCATTTCTTATTTACCGATTCGGTAAATAAGAATTTGGTAATTTCCGATTCGGTATCTTCCGATTCGGTAAATACCGAATCGGTAATTTACGAATCGGTAAATTACCGACTTGTATTTACCGATTCAGCCTTTTTTGGTCTCCTACATCTCAAAAGCCAAATACCGGTCGGTAACGGCCGAAATTTGGTATTTTCGGCCGTTACTGACCAGTATTTGTCTACCTACATCTGGCCCTAAGTATATTATTTGTTGCATAGATTTACAGGCACTCCTTTCTTTACCATTAATATCCAGCCTGGGCTTTCTTCAGCTGGAGAGGGAACATCTTTGTCTAATCTATTTCCTGAACTTATACAACAACAACACTTTGAAATGTATTTCTTCATCTTAGTACAACAAGTACCCCTATTTGTTAACAATACCAATCAATACTAATATCTAGCACCCATATGACAGTTTAATTCCAATTCTAAAATATCAATCAATACAACAGAACAATCTCTTCAATAATCTGATGATGACATCTGGCTACTGGTCTTAGACAAAATGACAACTCCCAAAAGATCAGACTAGAGACCTCTGCAAGGGAAAACCTGTTGCACGAGCCCTGTTTGGGACTTCAGATGGCAGCTGCTTGGTAAAGGTTGTCTCCTTAATTGCAAGGGGCCCCACAATCAGTCAGTCCCAGGTCACACCTCCATGACCATAGTTTTAAAACTGTTGGATGTCACTCGGAAAGGTTCTCTTTGTAGTCCCCAATTGTGGAAAAGACATACTCTTTTCTTCCCCATGTTACAAACAAAGAGGCCAGTAGTCAGAGGTCTGCCAAAGTATCTGTTACTAATCATAATCGCGTGGGTGCACAATCCTACACGCTAGGATGGCTATGGAAAAAGTGAACAATGTACAAACCTGCAAGGTTATTTAAACACATTGAATGGGCAGGGGGTGTGCAAAATATTTACAGATGAAACAATCCCTGATTAGATAGCAAGGACATTGCTTTTTCTCTCCAAAACTTTTAAACACAATAGAACAAACAAGTGCACACATTACAAGTGGATAAAGGATAAGCCTCACACGGGCAATGAGCAGGTATGTCAACACCAGGTGTGCCAAGATTACATAAAAAAAGTCTTGTTTGTGCTGGCCACAAAAAACAGAAAGGCACCAAATTTTGTGATTTAACATGTCAGAAAAATACAAAATGGTAGAACTGATGTTCTAAATCATTAAGGGAATTTTTTTCCACATCACCAAGCCATAGCAGACAGCTATGTCGCGGGGTAGGCATCCCGGGACATAGCATGAGCCAGCCCTGGAAGGTGGTGGTCCCCAGGGCAATATATAGATTGAGGAGAGGGGCCACATGGCCCCCATCCATTACAGGAAAGAGCCCCGAAGAGGTGGTTGTCACAAGGACTGGAGGGAGCCCTGGGGCTGGGGTAAAGTGTGTGGCCTACCGCATTCATTTAATATTTAGCCCCGGTGGTGGTCCCCAGGGCTGCAGTGGGGCCAGAGGTCCCTTCAAATTAATATTACATTTAGCCCAGGGAGGTGGTGGTCCTCTGGGCTGCTTGGCTGCGGGGGCCATGTGGGACATTGGCCATTGAGATGCAGTCCAGAGTAATTACCAGTGGCTGAGATTAATTAAATCATTTCATTCATTATTTTTTGTATGCTTTAGTGTGTCACCCTAAGTGGTATGGGTATACCCAGATGTGGGTCACATCCAGACTGTATCACTGGAATCAAGCCATACGTGGATAATGATCCCTAGCTAGGGCAAAACCGGTCCTGGGTTGCTTATGTTGCCGTTCAAGGAGGACCTGGCCTGGCATTCCAGGCTGGGCTGTTCCCATTGAGGCAGGGTCAAGACTGAATTGAATATGGCCGGGTCCAAACTGAGGTGGCATTATGTGCAAAATAACAATGGTTTGGGATGTCGCCTGAGTACTTATCAGTGACTGAGATTAATTCAAGAATTCCATCCATCACTTTTTGTATGCTTTAATGTTCACAATAAATAAGCTTGGTCTAAGCCCATACTATCTCTCCTGAGAGAGCTTAACAAAGATTCTCACAGAGCAAATCGTCTATACCCACAGTTTGTCAGAGCTTCTTTCAAATGTTTATTTGGTTTTGAATTAAACACAATAAAAGTACACATAACAAATCCATAACAACCTTCCGTCTGGCATAAACCACTAATAATAAACGCAGAATATTACACAATTTATTAAAACACTTCAAAGCTCATCATAGATAAGGTGTACAAAGATAGCAATATATAAAAATATAAAAACTAAAATAACAAAATTACTGGCAATAAATGGAGAATATCACACAACTCATAAAACATTAAAAAACTCATCGTCAATTAACTGCAGAAAGATAGCAGTACAAAAACTACAGTGGCAGGATGTAAAATCAGCCAACTCATTGTAAAGTGCTCATGCAATTTAGTACATTCAAACTACTCCAATCGGGTCATAAAGTGCTAGCAGATTTATCCATTAAAATGGGTCTAATTGAGAATTAGCGTTAACAAATGCAATTGACATACCAAGTTGACCCCATCACTTTCATATATAAAACCAGGAAGGTGAACAACTGTATTCTATAAAACAAAACCCTTTCCGCTATGTTAATATGTGGTACACCTGCTTATACGCAACTATCAGAGACAATCACAACGGCCTTAACCTTCCCAAGTTCATCATCATATTAAGTAATACCTCATTGTAAACTGAACATTATGGCTAGACTACCAGGACACTGCCCTACAATGAGACGCTAATTTCCAGGTGAAAATAAATATACCATTTAGGCCATTAAGGAATCACATTGGATGCTTATGAAAAAGAGTTTGATACATACAATTATGTCTCCTAATATGAATGACATCCTATATAAAAGAAGGAACTCCGAAACACATATTTGGATCCTCCGGGGAGCATACATATAAAAAGCTTCATTGTAATTCATAATTTTATTGGCTAAAAATTTAGAGTGGACTATATCACCCACCCCAGATTTTTATGTGTAACTTTTTTTTTTAGACATCGAAGCCTTGTTGCACACTACCAAAGCATCCTTTAAGCGCTGTAACCTGAGCAGCAAACTTTGGGGTCTCTATGAACTCTTTATTCTGTGAATTATTTAATTGCGGTCATTGAGCCTCTCCTAAAATTGGTCTGTTTGTCAAACCAGGCGAACCAGCAGAGTACTGCGAGTCAGGGGGTTGTATGGCATTACAACGCGGGCTTTTACCCTGCATGCCATTACAACGCGGGGATTACAACGAAAGTCGTTACAACGACTTTCGCTGGAGGGCGCTGGATAGAGGAATAGTTAAATTTTCTATCCCAACTCCAGCCCACGTTGACAGTAGGGAAGGTGTTGGATAGAAAATTAAACTATTCCCTATCCAACAGCGCCCTCCAGCGAAAGTCGTTGTAACGACTTTCGTTGTAATCTCTGCGTTGTAATGGAATTGCGGGGTAATCCGTGCGTTGTCATGGCTGTTCCCCAGTCAGGGAGATACTATTGCTATGGCTCGGCTGACTTGTGAAAACAAATGATTTTAGGAGAAGCTCAACATCTCAAAGACCGCAATTAAATAATGAGCAAAAAAGAGAGGGGCATATTATAAAGACAGGCGATAAAATTATCCCCGTTTTAGCGGCCGAAAACAGCAGCTAAAATGGTAATAATGGGCTTGATAATATGCTCTATGGAAGTCCAATTCAAGCCCATGTTAGATGTCCTTCATATTTAACATGGGCTTCAATTGGAATTCCATAGAGCATATTATCAAGCCCATTATCGCTGTTTTAGCTGCATTTTTCTCCCGCTAACACAGCAATAATTTTATCGCCTGTCTTGATAATATGCCCCAGAGTTCTTTGAGCCTCCACGGAGTGCGCTCCTGCAGCGCGATTTCAGACAGTCATAGGTCCCTATGTGTCGCTGTTTGATCTTCACCGTCTGTGGAACATTGCAAACAGAAAAGTACACCTTTAAATCTAATGACCATGCACATATATGTATGTATGTATGTATGTATGTATCTATGTATGTAAAGTGTCCGTTTAAGGTGCGATGCTTGTATTTATTGGACCCCGTTAATAAATACTAACCGAATAACATTAGTTGCATAACTGAGCACAAAACAGTGACCTTTGGCATTAAATGGAAGACAGCAGGATCCCACTACAGTTTCAGGACCGTACAATATGCAATCCTGGAATCACATCCTGGGCTCTCCACTTGATCGAACTGTGTGATCCACCATCACTTTACCTCACTATGAATCATTTTCCTTAACTGTACGTTTTTGAGAGCACATTTAAGTAATTTTGGTTACAGCATTCACTCTACAAAAACCTCACTTGCAGATGGTTCTTACTGCAGTATGAGTCTGCAGATACACATTTGGCTTTATAGATTGAGACCATCTCCCAAATTGGTTTACAAACCAACTTAGTTGCAAAATGACAGATGCCCTCACAGGCGTGTATCATCTTTAACCTTTATTTTTCAATGTGCTTGGTCCAGGAACCACTAGAAGTAAAACAAATACCCAGAAAGTAAATGAAGGAAACATTTTGATAGGTGTGCTGTTGATGTAATGAACAAGTGATTTACACGCCCCATTCCACAGATCATGGTATAGGTTTTTATTTACATTTATTTTGAGTTCCCTGTCTTCCATAAATGCTGCAAACGGATCCATTAGTTGTTGCAAGCCATTTGTGTTCCTTGACAATAGGACGGTGTAGTCAGCAGAAGGCAGTACAGGCACTGCTATTCCCTCCATTCGTAAAGAGTAGGCTGCCACATCCCGAAGCAAACTATTTCGACCATTTATAAATAAAGAAACAAAATGGGTGCTAGCATGCACCCCTGCCTAACCCTTCTCTAGATTTGAATGATGGAGAGCACTCCCCAATTTTCCTATAGCAAACACTAACTGACAAACTGCTTTGTAACTCTGTAAATAATGAAAATATTTTTAGTGGTGCACCTAAAGAGGACAAGGTTTGCCAAAAGATTGAATGATTTGCCAAATAAAAAGCACTGGACCGGTCAAAAAACATAAATGTATATCGCCAGTCTTATCCCTCGTATTTTTCCATATAAGAAGATTCAAATTAACATACTGTTCTACCATCCCCAGACCCCTCCTGAAACTGTATTTTAACTCTGTTAGGACTCTATTACACCTCAGCCCAGTGTTCTCATCTTTCCAAGATAACTGTCTTTTCTTGGTGGAAAAGTCCAGGAGGGAAATGGAATAGTAGCATTTAAGGTCACATCTAGAGCCCCATATAAAACTTGGAATTACCAGTGGCTCTGCCCAGGTTAATGGTATATATCCATTTAAAGTCGCATTCAGTACTTGAGTCAGAATAGGAGACCATAAGTCTGGCAGATGTTTATACATATCACTTGGGACACTGTCTAATCTTGCTGCTTTCCCACTGACACTTTTCTCAATAGCACATTCAACTGCGTCTAGAGTGATCATTAGTGAATGACTCCCACTAAGAATTGGACATATTTGAATTGGGTCCTTATCTGAGTGGTCTAAATTATGTGATAATGATGCTAGAGAAATGGTCAACCCACTCTTGCGTCCATACATGTGAGTCTAAATTGGGAGCTGCATCATCTTTCAGAAAAGGAGAGTTTATCATCTGACAGAATAAAGTGCAATTATTCATGGCCACAGCCAACGGAGCCACGGCTCGGTAGCACTCCTGACACTATTTTCGTCCGGGTAGCGGCCATCTTGAACGTGACACCGCTTGGCGCAGTCATCGGTCCAGTTGTTGCACGACTCTTCCCGACACTGGCCATGGCCTATATAAATGTGCCTATACGGTACGGCAGCGGGCGCGACGATGGCGCGCCAAAGGCGCGCCAAAGCAAGCCCGTCTGCGCCCGGCTGGGACCAGGGGCCATAACCCCTGCACCACCTGCCACCCATTTGGACGAAACATCTAGACGTACATACTCTAGAAAGGACCTTATGAGGCTTAACATAAAACTCCCACATTGTCTCCCCTTATGTGTTAACGTCGGACCTCTGAACACCATGGGCCCCTTTTGCTGCCGGACTTGTAGATGTAAATGTAAATGTTATAGTGCATATATAGTGCACATTCACCCCAAGGGGTATCACGGCGCAGTACACATACCGCTCTGGAACCCCTCCTGGCCTTTCCATGTGAAGTGCCCACTCCTGGGCCCCCCAAGGTGAGGCCAGGCATCCTGGCGCTGTTGGGGCCGTTGTGGAGATTAAGCAAGCTATTGCCCAGAGTTGCAGCGTGGGACCCATGATTAGAATAGGAACTGAGGCGAGAATTGTCAGGTCCGGGGAAATTTAGCCCAAGACCCGCCTGAGGCGGGAATTGAACCCTGTTCCGGGCCAGACCTCTGGATCAGGGTCTGCCGCTCTAACCATTGAGCCACACTTCTCCACCCATTGAGCCACACTTGATGGGATAGCAATCCCACGTATCGCCCCATGCAAAGCAATCCCACGTACCGCTTCATGCAAAGAAACCCCTCAAATCTCGACATTAATTGTATCTACCTCAATGCGAGATCACTCTCCAAACATTCCATTGAAATATGGGATACCCTAAACTAAGTCAAACTAGACCTAGTTTTCCTTACCGAGACGTGGCTCAAACATCACAGCACTCCGGATATTGCAACGGCACTTCCCACCGGGTATAAAATCCTAAACCAGAATAGATCAAATAAGAGAGGGGGAGGGGTGGCCATATTATTCAAAGATAGTTTTCACTTGTCTTCAAGAAGCCACCACAAAAATGGTAAACATGAAGCCCTGATATTCTCACTCACAATAAACACACAAGTAATACTCAGTGGCGCAATCATCTACAACCCTCCTGGGAGCACGGCAGAATTCAGTACCCAGCTCCTTTCACAAGTCCTTCCCTTTTGTCTCAAAAACAAAAATGTCCTAATTTTAGGTGACTTCAACGTCCAATATGACAACAACAACAACCCCTTAACCAAACACTTAGCAGATGATATGAAAATACTGCAATTGACACAGAAATTGAACTACCCACACATAGAGCAGGACATATGTTGGACCTTATCTTTACCAATACAGAAAGCACCACCATTAAAGACATAAAGCCACTGACATGGACTGACCATCACATGATCGAATTCACCATGAATCTACCCGCAAAGCACATTAGACCACTACTCCAGACCTCAGGGAAAACAAGAAGCTGGAAGAAAATCTCTGTGGAGAAATTTCAACATCACTTTCATTATAAAAACATCCCTGTTTCCTCCAGTGATCATGGATTACAACATCTGCAACATAGCATCATGAACGCATTAGAACACTGTTCAATGCCATGCAAAAATAGCAAACCCAGACAAACGTTTTCAGAGAAATGGTACTGCCCGGAACTAAAAATTTTAAAAAGAAAATGTACCTCACTGGAACACAAATGGAGATTAACCAAAGCACCTAGTGACAGACTCACTTATAAAAACGAACTTAAAATCTACAATGAGGAAAGCAAAAAAAGACTATTTTGCGCTACGGATCTTTGACAACAGAAACTCTTCTAAAGAGCTCTTCAAAATAGTCAAGGAACTTTGCAGTCCTCCAAGCCTCATGGTAAACTTGACCCCCTCACAAGAGGGGTGGGACAAAATAAGTGACTATTTCTGTGAAAAAATAGAGAAAATTTACACCTCCTTATCTAATAATTCCCAAGATCAAATTGAACAACACATATATCCCATTCCATCGGCAAGTTGCCCAACTTTTGGCCCCTTCTCTGAGGAGGAAGTGAGTAAGGTCATGTTGGAGATTAAATCAGGTTCCCCTTTGGACCCATGTCCACACCATGTTTTTTCACAATTAACCCCTGTAATCTGCCCGGCAGTTACACAAGCACTAAATCTCTCACTTGACCAAGCAGAATTTCCAACAATTTGGAAAAATGCAGTGGTCACCCCACTATTGAAAAAAGCCAGCGCAGATATTAACAATCCTGCCAATTATCGCCCCATTCCTCAGTTACCATACCTATCAAAAGTCTTGGAAAAACTGGTAAATAGATAATTGTCCAACTTCCTGGAAACCAGCAATCTGTTGGACATCTCCCAGACAGGCTTTAAGGCCAATAACAGCACTGAGACAACTCTCCTGGAAGTGCTTGATGACATTAGAACACAGGTAGATCAAGGCAAAACCGTCGCCTTGATATTATTGGACCTGTCGGCGGCGTTTGACACTGTGTCACACAACCTCCTACTAAAAACGCTTGCCTCGAACGGCATACAGGCAAAAGCTCTACGCTGGCTAGAATCTTTCCTGTTAGATAGATCGCAATCGGTACGTTTAGGCAATTTCTCATTTACCCCCCGGAAGATCAAATACGGTGTCCCACAAGGGGCAGCACTGAGCCCGACATTATTCAATGTCTACGTATCATCTTTGGCAACCATCGGTAAAAAGTGGGGCATCAACATCTGCTTCTATGCAGATGATACTCAATTAATGGTAGCCCTAAACGGCAAGGACAACACCAAAAACAGGCTGCTCAACTGTCTAAATGACTTGTCCAATTGGATGTACAGTCACTGCTTAAAGCTAAACGCCGATAAATCGGAGATCCCCCTGTTCGTTGGAGCCCAACGGCTTTGGGATAATACCTGGTGGCCAGCTGCCCTAGGCGTTCCCCTCACTCCAACACAGACCGCCAGAAACCTAGGAGTCCATATCGATAATACCCTGTCCATGAAAAATCACGTCACAATCCTACGCGGCAAAAGCTTTGCACTGCTAAAAATGTTAAGAAGAGTCTTCCCATGGATTCCCGTAGAATGCAGAAAAATACTGGTCCAGTCACTGCTGATAAGCAACCTGGACTATGGGAACTCTCTATTCGTTGGCATGGCAGACTACCTATTCACAAAACTGCAGCTGGTCCAGAACGCGGCAGCAAAGGCAGTCTGCAATAGAAAAAAGTATGACTCAGCTAAAACCTGTATGAGAACTCTACATTGGCTACCAATAAGGCAAAGAGCCTCCTTCAAAATGTTATGCATTACACATAGGTCACTGCATAAATCTGGCCTAAGCATTCTAAAAAACAGGATCAAGCTTTATGTACCCAACCGGAATCTCCGTTCACAATATACAGCAAGAGTATCCACCTCTCGAGTAAAGAGAACCAGCATGGGCGCGTACATCTGGAATGACTTGCCTATAGATCTTAGGCTCACAGACTGTTATCTCACCTTCAGGAAAAAACTGAAAACCCTACTCTTCCCCAAACTAGACAAATCCCCCTAAAACACCTGTACCATCTTGCCACAGACTCTAGCAATCTTAGCGCCGTGATATCCTACCCAGGATGAATGATGTGCTTTACAAGCACAATTACAAATTACAAATTACAAATTCAAGCATGGATCCGGCTTTCTCTTGTGGCACTTTTTTCGAGGAAGACTGTGCCTCCTTGTACTGCTTCTTAAGAATTATGTCCAGAGTTCTGTCTCTTGAGGAATGTGTTTACGGCTCGTCAAAGCTTTTTTGATGCCAATAGGCAGGAATGGTCAACCAAGCCCAACTGGCCCATTTTGCTATGCCTGACACTCTGTGAAAGTAGGGAATTAATGGAGTTTGTGATGTTCCCAAAAGCTATTTGAACGTCAGTCAGGTATAGTTGGATCCAGAGGCACAGTGAGCCCAAGACCCAAGTCTGGGCATATCCGCTGTACTTAGGATGTCAAATGCTTGAATTAATCTCAGCCTCCGGCAATCACTCATGCCTCTTCCTAGTCCATTATTTTGACTGACCAAAACTGAGGTAGCATTGTGTGCAAAATACAGATGGATTGGGATTAATTCAAGCATTCCCTCCATCACTTTTTGTTTGCTTTAGTGTGTCAGCCTAAGTGAGACTGGTAAGCCCAGACCTGAGTCCTATTCAATTTGTGCCACTGAAACCACGCTCTAGCTGACTGATGACCTTAACTAGTGTGAAATTGGTTCTGAGTTGTTTGTGTTCAAGTTCGAGAAGAACTTGGCCTGGCTGGTCGGTCTGGACTGTTGACCAGGATCAAGACTGATTTGGATATGGGTCCAAACTGGGGTGGTGTGGTGTGCAAAGAACAATGGATTGGGATGTGGCCCGAATAATTACCAGTGGCTAAGATGAATTCAAGAATTCCATCCATCGCTTGTAGTATTCTCTAGTTTTCACAGAAAATGTACTAGGCCTAAGCCTTAGCCCTCTTCCTAACTGTTCATAATAAGCAGACCAAAGCTATGACATATTGCATAACTTTTCTCTGATTACCACCCAATCTTATAGCTGTTATTGGCTTGTCCCCATAAAGCACTGTTTTTTTTTTTTTTTTTTAATTTTTTGAGTCCTCATTACGCAACATTTAAAAGTCAGGAGTTTTCAGGGATTCTTCTCGATATTCGTGACACCCTTGAGAAAGGAAACCCCTTACGTCCACATACTTATAGGGAGGAGGCATGGTTGTTCATAGTGGGTTGAGCTAGCCATTTTTGCTACTCTTACAAGCCTTTCTCATCATTGTTGCGATAGCGTAATCATTGGACCGTAAACAGAGGAGGTGATTTAGAGAGCCAGGAGTAATGCCTTCAAGTTTGAAATAGACATTATATTTAACACACCCTTTAGTTCAATGCTTATGGTATTCTTCCCACAGGTCCCAGAATCTATATTTTTTTGAGGCATACCTCTTATTTTTATCTAAATTAAACACTTTCAAAATTGAGGCCAACCATTCATTATGAGTAGGGGCAACCGGAGTTATCCATTTTACACAGATCTCCCTCCTTGCCAAGAGAATCAGGATGAAAAG
Source organism: Lissotriton vulgaris (assembly GCF_964263255.1). Classification (NCBI taxonomy): domain Eukaryota; kingdom Metazoa; phylum Chordata; class Amphibia; order Caudata; family Salamandridae; genus Lissotriton; species Lissotriton vulgaris. Next base: position 1,714,860,073 of record NC_141685.1, on the reverse strand, counting down.
TAAATTCTCTTGGGCTTTAGTAAGAGGCCTTCCCACAATTGTTCTTGAGATCCCAAAAATAACTAAGTCCATACTTACAGAGAGTTGTCTTCCAAATACCCGTTCTAAGATAGTACCCACTTCGTTCCAAAAGGCATCCAGGCTGGGACAACGCCAAAACATATGTAAATCGTCAGCCCTCTGCAGACCGCACTTTGGGCAATTCTTCACTGTGGCCCCGTTAAATTTGGATAATCTTTTCGGAGTCCAGTAGGCTCTGTGTACAGTGAGCAAATGGTTTCTTTTAAGAGCAGCAGATGTTACAATTGACCAGCACATGTTCATAGATACTTGCCATATGTTACTTGTATCCAGCGTCGGCAGATCTTTTCCCCAGATGTCTTCTGGGATTCGGAAATCTTCCTCCCCGGCCGAGATTAAGGCCCAGTACCAGTAGGAAGTTTCTTTCAAAAATGATTTAGCCGTCCGCATCTTCATCTCCAGGGTGGTATTACCTTTTCTAGTTTCTTTGAGAGACTTACTCCAACTCTGTAGTTGGTAGTATTTAAATTTAGAAAGAGTGAAGTTTGTGCTCTGAGATAATATATCCCAGTCAAGCAAGTTATTCTGAAACAGGAGTTGACCCCATTCCTTTATTCCTGCTGATCTTAGCGATGTTGCTAAACTATCTTTGAGGCAGTCTGGTGTAGTATGAGAATCCCAGATCGGGGCCTTTTCACTGTAAAAGGGGATATCCAACGTAGATCTGATACAGTACCATACTCTTGCGGCAGATTTCAGGACCTTTAGTTTAATTTTTTTAAAGAACTTAGGATGGCCGAATTTGTATAGGAAGTGGCTGGTGTTGTTTGTTAATACACATAAGAATAGTGGGTAATTTTCATATGGACCCAACAATACCCTACTACTTTTAAATTGGAAGGCTCTGCAATATTCTAGTAGGTCTGGGCTTGCTATTCCTCCTTGCTCTTTTGATCTTCTTAATTTACGCCATGCAATTCTTGGTTTTTTAGATGACCATATGAAGCTGGATAAGTCTCCCTGGATCTTTTTTATCTTATCTCTATTGAACTCAAGCGGGATAGCATTAAAAATAAAGGTGACTTTTGGTAGAATTGCCATTTTTATGATATTTGATTTCCCCAGGAATGTTAAGGGCAGAGCTCTCCAGACATTCAATAATTTTTTTACTTCAACCTCTACCCTATGTAGATTTGTTTGTGTAATTTTATCAATCTCCTTTACCAGATCAATACCCAGGTATCTTATTTTGTCTTTACTAAAGGGGGATACAAAGTTTTCATTCCAGCTTATGGTTTCAGTTTTTGTTTGATTTATCTGGTAGCCAGATATCCTACCAAATTTCAACAAGGTCTCTTCTGTTGTTTTAAGAGCCTCTTTTAGGTCTGCGGTAAAGATCATAAGATCGTCCGCATATAATGCGACTTTCTTGTGCCACCCTTGGTAAGAAAATGGGGAGATTAAAGGAAGGTTCCTAAGGTGTTCTGCGATCGGCTCAATATAAAAATTAAAGAGTAGAGGGGAGAGGGGGCAACCCTGGCGTGTACCTCTACCTATCAGGATGTTATTAGTAAGGTGACCATTAATTAATATTTTAGCTCTGGGTGAGTTATAGATATTGGCTACTGCTTTTACAATGTTTTCCCCTAGATTGAATTTCTTTAGTACTTCATTTAGATAGGACCAATTTACTCTATCGAATGCTTTAGCAGCGTCTATTGTAATTATTGATAGAGGAATCTTTTCTGCTATAGAGATGTCAATTGCTGCGATTAACTCGTGAGTGAGATCTTGTAAGTGCCTTCCTGCCATGAAGCCTTTCTGGTTAGAATTTATTAAGGTCCCCGCTATTTTCCCTAACCTTTTTGCCAGGATTTGAGTAAAAATCTTGTAATCACAATTCAAGATAGATATTGGGCGGTAAGATTCGCATTGCTTTGGATTTTTTCCTGGTTTTAATATAATAGAGATGATGGCGTCATTCCATGATTCCGGAATTCTCGCATTGTTTATGAAGATCTGGTTGACTAGTTTTGTTAAATGGGGGACTAGCGTATCTTTTAACTTTAAATAGAATTCATTGGGGAGGGCATCAGGCCCTGCTGCTTTTCCACTCTTTAACTCTTTAATCGCTTGGGCAACTTCCTCTGATTTTATTTCACCATTTAAAGTTATTTTTTCCTCTGGGGTTAGAACTGGTATATTTTGTGTTTGCAGGAAGTTAGTTATTTCTTCAATTTTTGGGTTACAATCCTCAGCATAGAGTTTAGTAGAGAAAGCCGAAAATTCTTCTTTTATTATTTTCTCTTCAAACCCATTTTGAGAATTGTCTGTTGGGTGAATGTAATTTATTTTATTTCTAACTTGGTCTGATTTGAGTTTCCATGCGAGCATCTTTCCACACCCCTCTCCATACTCATAATTGGCAAGTTTACTACATTCCCATCTCTCCCTAATTTTCCCTTCCAATAGTGATGATAATTTTTCCTTCTGGTTGAGCCTTTCCCTCATTAATTCTTGACATCTCGGTGAGGAAGTATCTAACAAGATCTGTCTATCCAAATTTTTTATGCTTTCTTCCATTTTCTGGATCTCTTTTTTTGCCTCTCTTGATTTATGTGTTGCCATGCTACAAATCTTACCCCTGATTACTGCCTTATATGCATCCCAGATCATTTGGGGTGAGGCACTCCCAGTATTATTGTGAAAATACTGATCTGTCTCTTGTATAAGTAAATCAATTATTGTAGTATCCAGGAGGATCGAGCGGTCTAAAGTCCATCTTGATATAGATTTAACATCATTTATTTTTAATATCATTTGAACAGCCGAATGGTCTGAGAGATGGGCGGGAGGCAAGTTAGTTTATGAGTATTCTCTACCAGTCCCTGATCTATTAAGAAATAGTCAATTCTTGATTGTGTTCTCAATTTTTTATTATTAAAAGTAATTCTATCCTGTTTGGAGCCCCTTTGGTCCCATACTTCAATGAGATTTAAATCTCTTTTGTATATTGTCAGCCATTCTCTCATTTTGGGCAAGGTGTTTTGTTTCCCTTTTGGTATCCGATCTGTGTTTGGGTTTAAGATTATATTAAAATCACCTCCTAGGATCACAGGAAAATTTACCGCGATTAATTGAGAGTATAAAGATTGTAATGGGGTGGGGTCGTCTATGTTAGGGCCATAATACCCGGCTAAAATAAAGGTATTGTTGAAAAAAGTTATCTTGGCCATGGCCCATCTCCCTTTAGGGTCTATCTCGGAAGATAATATTTTAGCTTTCAGGGATTTTTTTATAAGAATAACAACCCCTTTTGAGGCGCATTGTTGGTCAGTACAGACGTAATCTTCAACCCAATAAAGAGTTTTAATGATCTCTTCCCATTCTTTTTTCATTAAATGAGTTTCTTGTAGGATTAGTATTTCGCTATCGGCAAGTTTTAAGTATTCAAAGATTTTCCTTCTTCTGCTCTTGACTCTTAACCCGTTAACATTCCAGGTAATTATTTTTATATTCTTCAGATTTTTTTCCATCCCCCTCTGTAAGGTATATGGCGCTTTTTATTGATCATCTGGTTCCCGTTTTTCTCCTCTATTTTGCGATGAGGACATTTTTTGTTTTTTTCCCTAGTTTGCTCCCAAACCCCATGTGCTCCCCCCCCACTCCTTCCTCCCCTTTTGAAATGGCTGAAAGCCATTTGCGTTCGTGAGTATTTACAAAAAAATGTAGAAAAGAAAAGAAAAAAGGAGGGACGGGGAGACACACACCCTCCCTGGGAAAGCCTCCCTTTCCTTTGGGCCTTAATTGTGGCCCTCTTTGAGCTCCGTGCCCGAAAAGAAGAAAAACTAAGTAAGGGTGCTAATGTGAAAAGTATATCTTAATTGTACAGTTAGATTTCATAGAATCATTATAAATGTGATCTCCCACAGCAAGTGTATTTAGCTTTATGCCTAGGAGTGGGCTTGAGATTGTATTTGAATCTGGTCCCGCATTAGTGTTATCAAGTTATCTACCTCTAGAGGATCTCTTATATTATACATCTTGTTTCTCCACATTATTCTAAGTGAGGCCGGGAACTTCATTTGAACTGTTGCCCCCAGTGATTTTAATTCGGGCATTTTTTGACCCAACTCCCACTGCCTGTCTTGTGTCACCTTTGCAATGTCAGATCGGATTCTAAAAGACCAATCATCTCTGTTAAATGTTCCTGTTTTTAGAGCCTCACTCAGAATCCTTTCTTTGATGTTGTATGATTTAAAATTCACCAGAATCTTCCTAGGGTTCTTTCTTTCTTTAGGTTTCCCAAAAGGGTCACGGTGAACCCGCTGGATGTCATTTTCTAGGTCTGAAGATTTACACCACGGGAAGTATTCCTCTAGTAGGGAGATGATAAATTTCTTTACATCTGACCCTTCTCTGCCTTCTGGCACATTAAGAAATCTCAAGTTTGACCTCCTAGACTGGTTTTCCAAGGCTTCCAGTTTTTCCTCCATACTTTTGTCCTTTGCTCTTAAATCTCTTATATTTTTTTCAGATGCTTCCACCCTCTTTGTCAGACCCACCGCTACAGCTTCTACTGTAGAGACTCTCTCGTTAAGTGCCAGTAACTTTGAGTCCAGAGATTCAAACCTTTCATGAAGTTTGGTTTGGTTATCTTCTGATATCCTAAATCTGGATGTCATCTCTGTGAACATTTTTTCCCATAAGTATCTCCATACTACTGCTGCTAGACTCACAGAGATTTTTAGCAGAATTAGCAGACTTATCAGATTTGCCGGGGTTAGAGTCAGGGTTAGCATCAGGGTTAGAGTTAGTGTTAAATATATCCAAAGTGATGACGTCAGGGGATACAAAATTTGTAACATTCTCTAGCTCTGGAGTAGTCGGCATAGTGGAACAACCAGGGACCGAGACAGGATTTCCAAGGGAACCTAGAGGAGTAGTCGTAATGAGAGACTGGTTTTGACTAGTAGTTTGATTCTGAGGTTGATCTATCATCTGTGATTCCTCAAGAACTTGATTTTCTATTTCCTTCATTGAGAACTCAGACAAAAAAATTCCCGGATCGCTTATATCCCCCACTAGTGGCTGAGGTAACATTGGTACTTCTGGTGAGGCAGACTTTTCCATAACAGGTACAAAGTGTGTTCTATCTTGGGGTTTATCCTGCACTTTAAAATAAAGCACTGTTGCCTAATGTATTAAACATAAGCTTTCCCACAAGGCAACCATCAGGCATATGCTGATTACAAATGTATACAAAATTACAGTTGGCATAGGACTATACTATCTCTCCTAAGAGTGCTTAACAAGAATTCTCACAGTGCAAATCTTCTATACACACGGTTTGCCAGAGCTTTTCTGACAAGCATCATCTTCAATGTCTGGGTACAAGCCGATTTTTTAATTCTCGCAGTGGGACAGCTCAAGAAACTGTACTCATATATCTGGGGGTTTGTCTTAATAAGCTCATCTTGATGGAAGTAGATTACAATACACTTCCTTCCTGTCTATCTTACTGTTTAGATTTGGACAGGCATTGCTCATGCTTTTCCCTTCAGCTTATTTGCAAAGTCAATATGGGCAGCTCCCCAATGGCAATATGTAGGTGTGAGAAAGACAGCGCCTGGCAAACAACAGTAGAGCTGTGGGAAGATGAAAGTAGGTCCGTGTTTGATCTTTGGTCAATCAGATGAACTCCCACGTGTATGATGTGGTGCCGAGATATGCAAAGATGAATGTCCTGCTACTACCCCAGAGATTCATTTGCACACATATATCAAAGTATAAATACATCTGCGGGGGTATAGTTGTTTTAAAGTTGTCATTTTGTGCTTTCAAAATAATCTGCAATTGGAAAAGTTACAAGTGGGAACGTCAAAGGCGAGGACGATTTACAATGTTCAGGCATGAGAAAATTAGCAGCATGATTTGAGCGGCAGGTCATTATTTCCAGACTTTTGTTACTTTGAAAAAATACTCCTGTATTTTTCTGAAGCCTGGTAAAGTGCATAATTAATTAAATCAGTTACTTAGGCTGTAAAAATACACAGGGTGAAGCATTGTACAAACACATTAAAATACATTTGATTCAAATATAAATCCTAGATATAATTCATAAAACAATATGTTCACGTTACAGATATGTTTGTTACACAACTAATTACAAACATAAAATAGCCATGTAGTTCCTACTGTTAACTACAACTGACAAAGAACAGTAAACATTGGTCTTCAATGGAATCCTTGAAACTAGAATGTGGGCCACATACATTATATATGCACATGGCATTATCTGTCCCACACTATTAAGTCATGTCTCGTATATGATGTTTTGGCAACGTCCGTTTCTGGAACAGTGTAAATTATTGCCCTTCTGACGACTGCTCATTCATTTTAAAATCACTTTTTTTTATCCTGATTATATTCCCTTTTAGCCACTTCAGGCCCTCGTTGCCTCGTCATTTTAAACTCTGTCCCATTTTTCTCTATGTGCATGCTCTAATTCCTATTATTCTTTCTAGTTATTGCTCAAACTACAACTTGTTGTATGGTGGCAAGATTTCTGAGATGGTTAGATCTAAAGCGCAATGTGCACATATATGCTTAATTGTGTTTAATTTCAATTTTCTTTTTATTTCTAACTGTATAAGTACAGCCTGCCTCCCTGACACTCTTCCCCGAAACATAAACATTCACTCGCCTTTAAAAGATGTTTGTACTAAGCCCTGCCTTAACTTACCATCATGGATATCCAATAGCACCGGTCAAAAATGTTTTGTGATCAGGACCCAGGAGCTAACCAAGTCTCATAGCTCAGCTATACAAGAAAAAAACGAAATCATGTAATAGAAACAGAAGAAAAGGCATTTGAAGTGTGATGCTAGAAAACTAGAAGAAAAAATAAAAACAAGTAAAGCCTCTGCAGCTATTTCCAATGAACATTGAAATTGAAGGTTTATGAAAACTGGCTATAGGTTCAAGCTTATGTTTTTTATAGCCAAGCTCTCGAAGCGGTCCAATATTAAAGCATTCATGCTGCCACAATTGTAATTCTTCAATGCAACTCCCAAAACTTTTCTAATTATGGGTACGGGGTTGTACTGACAACAGAGAACTCACTATACAGTGAAAAAGCTATGACTGTGTATACCACTAATTAAAATGTGTAACATTATGTAAAATGTGATTTGAAATATGACAAGACATTATAGTGCAATTATTACACTGTTTTTAAAACGTACATATTCCTAATGCTTCTGTGAGGTATAACGCTTTGCATTGAAGAGTTAGAGGGAATTATTCATGTCCTTGAAATTAATATGAACTGCTTAGCAAGATAAAGATCTGGCAGGCTCATTAGACTGGTCAGACTACTCAATTAGTGGCTGCAGATATTCTATCATATGTCTCTTCTATGAAAGTCATTTAAGCATGACATCAATTGTGCTGATATGCAACCCCGCCTATGTGTCTCTTCTGAAACAATAAGAAAGAGAAAATACAGCATGGCATTGAAGAAGGTTTTGCTCAGTCTGCATTGAGAATAATATAAATTAAGTACACGTTTCTAAGTATTGTACTAACCTAATTAATATTAATTCGAGTTCATTAGTTCAAAGTACTTTATTCGGTTAAATAAAAACCATAAAAGCCTCACATACACAAAGGCAATAAATAAGGTAAAAAGAAATAATCATAGGCACATTACATCACTATAAAATCACAGGAAAATTCATAAAATATTCTCAAATGACTTCAACATTTCAGACGTCTTTTTCTGCTTCAAAGGCTTGACAAAAAAATGCCAGATTAAAACAAATTACAGGGCTATGCAACATTAGAAGATAAATCAGCGCTGGTTTTGCTTGCCAAAAACCTTTCTCTTTGAGCAAAAGTAAGATATATTGGTGCTGCAAGGTGCTTTACTGATGGCAAAATATAATAAAGTGCGGTATGTCTTAGAGAGAAAATTGATCACGTGAATATTGGCCTTAATCTTCCTTTGTGTTTGCTATGTGTCTCTGTTGAGTGCCAATGCAGAAGGTTCAATCTTAAGCGTGTTAATAGGAAGCCATGGTGGGGTATTGTAACCTCATTCAAATAAGACTCTGCAGATAACAATAGGCGGAAGGACCAACCTATCCGAAATATACCTCATCCCTAATTTTTCATGAGCTATAAAGGAGGCTACTGACTGGGGAATTGACACTAATCTTCTTAAGATGTTGTTTTCCACTCTCTGGATATATCCACTGTCCCCATAAACTTAGCTAGTAATGGTTAGACACTTCACCTGATATACCTTTACCATCGCCCGTATGGTTTTTGCCCCTAGCCCATTTGCAACTTCGAAAACAGAGGCAACTGATCTTGCCATTTTATTCTTCTTAATCGTTCTTTGCAGGGCCAAGAGCCCCAGCCATCAAAGATGCCCACAAAATATGGGAAATGTGGGGACGCTGGTCACATACTGCTCTTCTCCAACTTTTTTTTAATGTAGTTTGTTTTTATTATCAAGTTTTACTGTCTAGAGAGGCAGTAAACTCAGTGAAGAAAAAAGCCACTGGAGGCCCACCGATGTTCTGGCTATCAAAACGGTGTCATCGGCATGTAACAGTGCTGGGATAAGCAGTGACACCACCCCAGGAGTATCCTTAGTAGCCGCACACAGGAATGGACCTAACTCATTTATATGTATCACAAAACAATGGGGCTTGAATACCCTCTTGCCTGAACCCTTTGTGCAATGCTATTAGAGATGACAAAGACCCATTCTGGTTAAATCTGTCAACTGCGGTGAGATAATGATGCAGTTCTGGAAGAAAATTGATTATGTTATAATCAAGCTGTAACTCAACAGCGAACATAATTTGGTTATATTAACCTGTTCAAAGACTGAAGATAAAACCATGAAGCAAGGTGGATCTCCCCTCTTTTGGCCACAGTATTTTTCCCAATTATTAGATTAAGATGAAGGCACTGGCAGAGTGTGCCTTTCCCCTGTCCGAACCCATACTGAAGACTGAAATATACATTATTGTCAGGCAGTCTATACAGGATTACCCTGAACAGGACTTTATCTGTCGAATCTATGAGAGAAATCGCCCTTTAAACACCAGGGGTCGAACCTGTCTTACTTTTAAAACACTGACACAATTACAGACCTCAACCACTAGGCCAGAGGACCCTTCCTTCAGGCAGCATTAAACACATGCGCAAAAATGTATGCTCAAACCAATGGATCCTGCTTGAATAAGTCAGCAGGAACTAGGTCTGGCCCTAGTGCTCTATTCTTGACCATGGTTGTAATGACAATCACTCCCTCTACTTCAGTAAAACAGGAACATGGAACCCCCCTCAAGGATCCCTTAACTGGGTAGTCATGACATTCGATGGGCTGCCATATATCTCTGAAAAAGGCTTAATCCAAGCATCTTGGGGAATTGCACAGGTTGCTATGCTAGTCACTATTCCAGAGAAGAAAGGGTGATTAATAATTCCCCAAAACGTCGAGGTATTACTGAGTGTGTAGAGATTTAAAAGTTCTTCTCAAGCTTTCTCTTGAATTTTCTGTTTCCGGGACCACATGATGAACTTGTAGTGCGTTCTGCTATTTGTTATCTCGGCCCTATCTCGGGGGTTCTCTTAAAAGCCATGAATACGTTTTTGATGGGCTTTTGAGCCTCTAGCTTCAAACCATATCTTGTCAACACTAATCCTCTTGCTCCCTGAAATTATTTGCAATCTATGGACTATTTCTGCTAAAAACGCTCAAAAGGAGCTCGTCATTTATTGTATCCTTCAAACACAGATGGATGTCATAGTTACAAGTATTATACAGGGTGTTAAAAAGGGGTCAAGTGAAACCTTGCTCCATTTTAATCTGCGTCCACTGGTCGTGAAGCGCAATGTCACTATTGCTTAGGCCAAAATTATCAGTGAGCTCACATAGCCTCCCCCACTCGAGTTTTAAACTTACGGGGTTATGGTTGCTAAACTGGAACCACTGAACTTTAAAGCATCGCACAAACTGAACTAGATAAGCTGAGCTGAGATGAACATATAGTCAATCCACATGTTAGCCCCTCTACCCTAAAATGTGGGGACAATTTCTTCTTATATGCCATCTCTCGCGGACACCAGATTAAAATCACCAAGTACATCATCAGGCATGTTGCCCTCAATTGAATGCTCACAATGAACGGCGCAGTCACATTCCATTTCATAAGTATTCTCTAAATGATGACAACCCAATGGGAATAAATGTATGATAAAAGCACCCAATCAATTAACTGAATACAGGAATTTAGGGGCAGATTTACAAGCCCCTTGCGACACTTTTAGGTCGCCATTGTGTCAATTTTGTGATGCAGCGGCGGCGTAAACCATGCGTCACGTTGCAACATATTTACAACATGACACATCTATGCAGATGCGTCATGTTGTAAGGCCCTGTACCACATGAAACCTGCGTCAGGTTTCATGTGAGCGTTCTGTCGCAGGGTGGGCGTTCCCTCGCAGGAAAGCCCTGTAAATCTGACGCAGTGAAATCTACAAGATTTCACTGAGTCAGTTTTACGACACTGCTGCATCAAATCCTTACGTCGGCTTGAAGCAGGCGTAAAGAGTGACGCACCACGTTAAGTATGGGTGGTCCCTGTGCATTGCAGAAGTTGCATCGTACTTGCAATGCGACTCCAGCAATCAATCAATCAATCAGTGCATTTCTAAAGCGCGCTACATACCCGCGAGGGTCTCAAGGTGCTGGGGGGCTAGGGGGGCCACTACCGATCGAAGAGCCAGGTCTTGAGGAGTCTTCTGAAGGTCAGCAGATCCTGAGTCTGTCGCAGGCTGGTGAAGAGAGCGTTCCAGGTCTTGGCGGCGAGGTAGGAGAATGATCTGCCGCTGGCGGTGGTTTTCCGGATGCGGGGGACTGTGGCGAGGGCGAGGTTGGCCGAGCGGAGGCTTCTGGTGGGGGTGTGGAAGCTGAGTCGGTTGTTGAGGTATTTAGGTCGGTGTTGTGTAGTGCCTTGTGTGCGTGGATGAAGAGCTTGAAGGTGATCCTCTTGTTGACGGGGAGCCAGTGCAGGCTTCTCAGGTGGGGTGTGATGTGACTGCGTCGGGGGACGTCGAGGATCAGTCGTGCCGAGGCATTCTGGATTTGTTGTAGTCGTCTCAGGAGCTTGATTGTTGTTCCTGAGTAGAGGGCGTTCCCGTAGTAGAGTCTACTAGTGACGAGGGCCTGGGTGACAGTTTTTCTCGTGTCGGGAGGCATCCATTTGAAGATCCTGCGGAGCATTTGGAGGGTGTTGAAGTAGGACGCGGACACGGCGTTGACTTGCCTGCTCATGGAGAGGGTGGAGTCGAGGATGACCCCCAGGTTGCGTGCATGGTCAGTGGGTTCCAGGGCTGTGCCCAGCGATGTGGGCCACCAAGTGCCGTCCCAGGCTTGTGGGGTGGGTCCGAGGATTAGGACCTCCGTCTTGTCTGAATTCAGCTTCAGTCTGCTGTCCTTCATCCAGTCGGCTACGGCCTTCATTCCTCTGTGGAGGTTGGCTTTGGCGGTGTGGGGATCTTCGGTGAGGGATATGATCAGCTGTGTGTCGTCGGCGATGATGTTGAGGTTGTATTGTCGTGCGACGTGGGCGAGCGGTGCCATGTAGATGTTGAACAGCGTCGGGCTGAGAGAGGATCCCTGTGAAACGCCGCAGATGATCTCTGTGGTTTTCGAGCAGAAGGGTGGGAGGCGGACGCTCTGGGTACTGCTGGAGAGGAAGGATGTGGTCCAGGCCAGGGCCTCTCTTGGATTCCGGCGCCGTGGAGGCATGCTGATAGGGTGCGGTGGCAGACTTTGTCGAAGGCTGCTGATAGGTCCAGGAGGATGAGGGCGGCTGTTTCTCCTTTGTCCATCAGGATCCTGATGTCGTCAGTGGCGGCGATGAGGGCGGTCTCGGTGCTGTGGTTGTTGCGGAAACCGGGTTGGGAAGGGTCCAGGATGTTGTTGTCTTCGAGGTAGCTGGTTAGCTGTTTGTTGACAATCTTCGCTGTTACTTTTGCCGGGAATGGGAGCAGGGAGATGGGCCGGAAATTCTTGAGGTCCTTGGGGGTCCGCCTTGGGCTTCTTCAGGGGGGCGTTGATCTCGGTATGCCTCCAGCTTTCCGGGAAGGTTACTGTCTTGAAGGAACTGTTGATTGTTTTCCGGAGGTGGGGCGCGATGGTTGTGCTGGCTTTTTTGAAGACGTGGTGAGGGCAGGGGTTGGATGGGGATCCGGAGTGGATGGAGTTCATAGTTTTGATGGTTTCTTCGTCAGTGACGTAGGACCAGGCGGTCAGGCAACTGGTGCGGATGGTGTTTGCAGGTGTGGTGAACTCGGTGGTGGGTGCGGGGTTGTCGGAGTTGAAGCTGTCGTGGATGTCGGTGATCTTGTGGTGAAAGAAGGTGGCCAGGGAGTCGCACAGGTCCTGTGATGGTGGGATGTTGTTGGTTTTGGAGCTGGGGTTGGAGAGTTCTTTCAGGATGCTGAAGAGCTTTTTGGTGTTGTGTGCGTTGTTGTCTAGGCGGCCCTTGAAGGCGGTCCTTTTGGCGGTCCTGATGAGTTGGTGGTGTCTGCGGGTGGCGCTCTTGTGGGCTGTGTGGCTGTCTGGTGTTCAGTCGTGGAGCCATTTCTTTTCCAGCTTCCGACAGGTGCTCTTGGAGATCCGGAGGTCTTCGGTGAACCAGGCGGCTTTCTTGTTGGTGTGGTTGGTTGTGGAGGTCTTGAGAGGGGCGAGGGTCTTGGCGCTGTCGTTGATCCACTGTTTGAGGTTGGTCCCGGAGGTGTCAGGGTGATTGGGGTCAGCGGGTGGTCTCAGGGCGAGGGTGGTAGTCAGTTGGTCCTTGGTGACCTTGCCCCAGCAGCGGCGTGGCAGCTGTTGGGTGCAGTGGTGTGTGGTGGGTTTCCTGAAGGTGAAGTGGACGCATCTGTGGTCGGTCCACTGGGGTTCGGTGGTGTGGTTGAAGGAGACGTGGGGGCTTGTGGAGAAGATGGGGTCCACGTGTGTCCTGCGGTGTGGGTGGGTGTTGTCACCAGGTGTTTGAGTCTGAGGTTGAGGAGGTTGTCGATCAGGGCGGTGGAGTTTGCGTCGTTGTTGTTCTCGAGGTGGAAGTTCAGGTCCCCAGGAGGATGTAGTCCGTGGAGGCAAGGGTGTGGGTGCTGAGAGGTCGGCGATGGTGTCGCAGAACTGTGGTCGTGGTCCGGGTGGTCTGTAGATGAGTGTTCCTCTGAGGGTGGTGTTGGGGTCGGTGTGGATCTGGAAGTGCATGTGCTCGGCGGTTGTGAGGGTGTCGTCGGTGTTGGTTGAGACTGTGAGGGTGTCCTTGTAGATGATGGCGATTTCCCCTCCAACTCCGTTCGTGCGGTCTCTGCGGGAGATCTTGTAGCCCTGTGGGATGGCTATAGCGATGTCTGGTGCTGAGGTGGTGTTCAGCCAGGTTTCTGTCAGGAAGGCGACGTCGGGCGGTGGAGTCAAGAAGGTCCCAGAGCTCGATGGCATGCTTGCGAGCGGAGCGGGTGTTGAGGAGGATGCAGCGGAGGTGGTTGGGTTCTCTGGTTGGTGGTTTGGTTGGCGGGATGCTGGTGAATCTGCAGTTCCAGCAGGTAAAGGGCCCTTGGGTGCGCTTCGGGGTGGGCCGGTAGCAGGGGTGGTCTTGTCCGGTGTTGAGTGCGTGGAGGGTGCTGGAGTCGTAGAGCAGTCTGGCGTTGTGGGGGCGCGGGGTCCAGAGGTTCTGGCTTTGGGCGCGGTCCAGGCGCGGACGGGCACAGACGGGCTTGCCTTTGGCGTGCCCGCTGAGCGTCCTCCATATGAAGGGGAGAGTGAGGGCGGAGCAGCTAGGAGGCGGGAGCGGGGGCGGGGCCGCAGGGACGCAGCGGCGGGGAGAGGTGGTGAGGGAAGCCAGGGGGAGGGCGGGGGGAGGCCCGGGGGCACTGTGGGGCACGGGGCAAAGAAGCCGAAGGACACAATCAGGGCACATGGTAACAAGGCAACGGACAAAATCAGGCACACAATTCAAAAGGCAAGGATAAAATCACAGATGGGGGCAATGACACAAACCAATGCGGAACAGGAGGCATGCGCCACACCAGGCAGCAGCAGGGGGCAAGGCGACAATGGGGGCAAGGAGCAGCGTCACAGGAGGATCGTGCGGTGGCTGGGGGGCGACCTGCCTGAGAACAGGGTCAAAGGTCACTCCCTTCATCACTGCGCAGCCTCCATATGAGGGGGAGAGGGAGGGTGGAGCTGCTGTGAGGCGGCAGCGGGGCGGCGAATGGGAGCAGCGGGGGACAGGGACGCAGGGACGCAGCGACGGGGAGAAGTGGCGAGGGAAGCCGGGGGAGGGCGGGGGGGCCGGGAGCACTGCGGGGCATGGGGGCACTGAAGGCGAAGGACACAATCAGGGCAGAGGGTAACAAGTCAAAGGGCACAATCAGTCACAAAATTCAAAAGGCAAGGATACAATCACAGATGGGGGCAATGACACAAACCAAGGCGGAACAGGAGGCACGTGCCGCACCAAGCAGCGGCAGGGGGCAAGGCGACAATGGGGGCAAGGAGCAGCTTCACAGGAGGACCGTGCGGCGGCTGGGGGGCGACCTGCCTGAGAACAGGTTCAAAGCTCGCAATGCACCGCCCGTACACCACAACAAGCATCACGCATCTGCCCCTCCTTGCACCATGGTGTGGGGCATCATAAATACAACGCATCCGTGGTACAGCAAGGGGGAATTGTGTGACACATCTGTTCTGGCGCATCCCTGCTGATTTTCAGAGATGCACCAGAAGTTGTAAATCTGCCCCTTAATGTTTTTCCTCCAAGATTTAAAAAAAAAAGACCTTAGGGCACAAGTGTTCTAAAAGGGATACCAGCACAAAGAAGTTGTAAAAATTCAGCAGCAAGCTGCTAGGTAGACCTTTGATGTCTAATTGTACAACCAGCAATTTGCCAAATCTAGTTTCAACTAGGTACGCTGTAAATGCAGGGATTTCAATGTAAGCAGACCAATCTTTGCCCTGCCCGCAGTTGAAGGTGTTGCAGGAGAAAAAAAGGTGTGATGCCCATCCAAATGAAACAGCTTTCCTGCAACCCAGATTTCTTGCAAACCCACAATCTGGAAGTTTGGGACTGCTTCTATCAAGGACTAACGTCCCCCTTTCATTTCCTAGTCCAGCAATGTTCCACGTTCGAATTTTTAAAAGAGTTGGGCCCTTAAAGGAGACTTTGGCCAGAATGGCCTTCCTATCATGTACGTTTCTTTCTATGCGCTGCAGAGGGCTCACTGGTATGGGGTTAATTTAATCATTGCCATCTAAATTTCCCAGAGGCAGAAATCTCCTATGGAACATTAACATAATACCGCTTCTAAGGGAGACTACCCTGTCCTGTTGCGTACGGGCATTTCTAAGGGCCCGTCTGTCTTGTGGCGCAGCATGGGATAGGAAAAACTGAAGTACCTTAATAGGTGAGCTCAACACTCCCTTGGAGGCACAACACTGGATCATGCACCCAGCAATATCAGTGCGGCTAAAATTGTGCACAATACAATCCGCTTCAATTGATTTATGCCCACGACCTAACCATGCCACCCAACAAGACCACCCCCTCCACCCTCACTCAGAGAACTTACACATACACCCTTCCTTCTACTAGTGGAGCCCTACACTCCCATTCCCTGATGATTCTGTGTCTCCACCACCACCCCCCAACTGCCTCTTCAATGCCTAGATGCCTTAAAATTACAGTTTCACCATCAGACTCACTCTCAACTTCTCTAGTGTACATTTCCAAAGGCCCAGCTTGATTTATGCAGTACAGTGAAATCCCTCCAGTCCTCCAACCAAAGCAGGTTAGAAACTACCTTAACTTCTACCCCAGAATCCAACAAGCTTCATCATACTCCTCTCTCTACCAGGGACCTAACTGCCTTTCAATTGATTCCTTTTATTGCCCATCTAGACCTCAAAATCAACACTATACTGGAAAATAAATCACTTCACTACACAAGGATGCAAACATTAATCACATCCTACCCACTCCTCACACCTCTATGGTGAACACCGATCCAGCCACAACTATTCACTTTAACCCCCATCCTACTTCCCTAGGCAAACTTTCACCTACACTCTTTTTTTATATATATTTTTATTAGAGCAGGAATAAAAGCAGAAGAAACATGACATCCACGTTAAGCGAAGAACAAGTGGTAGACTTACTGTTGCAAACTAAGTCAGGGTCTGCACTTGACCCGTGTCCCCCACATATTTTACATTTGGCATCGGAGGAGGTCTGCACATCACTGACTCCACTACTAAATCTAGTCATCAGTTCAGGGATTTTCCCGTTGGGCTGGAAAATGGCCTGTATTCGACCGATCCTAAAAAAAAACCACGTTGGAACGCCTGGAGGCTAAAACTACCACCTGGTTTCATGTCTACCTTTACCCTCCAAAAACATAGAGAAAGCCATAATTTCGGATTTGACGGCCTATCTAGATTCTAATAGCATTTTTGACTCCACCCAGCATGGTTTTAAAGCTCAGCATTCCACAGAGTCAGCTCTGATCAAGGCTACAGAGGAGATCCTTAAGGTGATGCATGTGGGTGGTAGGGCGGCTGTGATACTGTCAGATCTCATGGCATCCGTTGATACCTTAAATCATGCGGTATTAGTAAGTAGGCTGCAGGCTGTCGGTGTCAGTGGCAAGGCTCTGGCCCTTCTAACATCATTTTAGTCCTCCAGGGACCAAATAATACACTGGGAGGGATTTAGATCAGTACGGTTCATTCTCCCGGGTGGAGTCCCCCAGGGCTCTGCCCTGTCCCCGACCATGTTCAATATATATGTGGCCCGCTAGCCAGACTAATCAAAAGTCATGGTCTAGTACTCGTGTCTTACGCTGATGACACGCAGCTAGTGGTGTCTGTCACGCAAAAAATGGGGACATGTCAGCTGAACGGTTTTGCAACTGTCTTTCATGATTGATGTTGTTGATGAATATAAATTTCCTGAAACTCAACACCGAAAAAAACGAGATCTTAGAATTTGGTCAGAAACCTTCAATTTGGAGCCAAATATGGTGGCCCACCAAACCCGAAACCTGCCTAATTCCGGTGTCTAAGGCTAGAAATCTTGGTTTCTTGATCAACAAAGATCTAACACTTGCCTCCCAAATAAACCAAGTTGCCTCAGCCTGCTTTTTTATGTTGAAGTTCTTACGTAAGATTCACACATTCATTCCGTTCTCTTTGAGGAAAACAGTTGTAGGAGCCTTAGTTCTATCAAGAATAGACTATTGTAATGCCCTCTATTGAGGCGCTGGAGTAAAACAACTCACTAAACTTCAGTCACTGCAAAATGGATCAGCACGAGTACTGCTTGGTTTATCCAAGTATCATTCCACTTCTGCCAGTATAAAACAACTTCACTGGTTTCCAGTGAGACGACAGTTGTAGTTTAAAGCACTTTGCTATTGCATAAAGCCCTCTACGGAGGAGGGGTGACCCGTTACGTCCCACTGCGTCACCTGAGATCCACTGACACTGGACTGGTACTTCTTCCGAAGATAAAAAGAGTAAGATGGGGAGGAAAATGTTTTTCATTCCAAGCAGCCAAATTATGGAACTCCCTCCCCGTCCAATTGGACTCCAGTCTTGCCGCACTCTTTTTAGGAAAAGTATAATCTTTTAGGCTGTCTCGGTGCCACATTACCCAGAGCCAAAATGCCTCGGCAATACTGCACTCTACAAATATCTTCAGTCAGTCAGTCTGTCAGTCAGTCAGACATCACAGAATGAAGAAAACAAAATGATAATTATGGATATCAAATAGCTAGCAACAAAAATGCATTAAATAACATTGTATTGAAATATCAGGGTTAATATCAGCCAAAGAGATACATGATAAAAATTTGAGAGGATTAAAAAATGGGAAGGTGCATACAGAATGCATTCCACAGTAGCATATATTCATTAGTGACTGTTATTACATAGTTGGCAAGCTAAAATCTAAACAATGGCTACATCAAGCTAGCGAAAAAATATCAAAAACTATTTAAAGTATATGTGCGGCTAGCAGCAGATATTTTAGTAAAAATGCAGGGATTGAATAAAATCCATACAAATGGTTGCATCAGTGAAAAATTCAAAAACTCTTTAAAGTTCATGTGCGGGTAGCAGCGGATATTTTAATAAGGTGCGGAGATTAACTCCCTACAACAGAGGGCTCTTGAAATCTACTTTACTCAGACATACAATGAGTAGAAAGATGTTGCCAGATAGCTCTAAATCTTACAGTAGCTCCTACACGTTTTGCATAGACCTCCTCGTATCTGTAAGTCCTGCACCCTTTATTAACCCAATGGTCAATCCTAGGTTGTTAATTCGGTTTCCAGTTTTGCAGGACAAGAGACCTAGTGACTGCTTTAGAAATTACTATAAAATACTGTTGCTATTTCTTTAAACATTGTACCTACCACGATGAACCAAATAAAACCAGCATTGATGATGGGGCAATAGTTAAAGACAGAAATTGTGAAATCATGATAAAAATTGTTGTAAGTTGCTACACACATAAAGTGTGCACCCAACCCCCATCATCCTGTTTATTGCATCTGAAACATTGGTTCGGATTAGTTGGAAACATCTTGTGCAATCTCAGAGGGGTGTAGTATGCTAGACATCTGGATAAACACATTCATTCTCTGAAAATTAGCACCTCACAATGCTTTATTGGATAACTCACTAAGCTGCTGTCACTCTTTTGCTTTAAACTTGCAGCCTGTCTCTGAATACATTTTCTGGAGATATTTCATAAAAATCCCTTCACTATGAACCGGCTGATGTAATAACCGATACCAAATTTCCACAACCAAAATGTTATTCAACATCTGACTAGTGATTTGACGTGCAGCCTCACTCAGCATGGTATAATTGCTTTTCAGAAAGTTCACAAGCTGAAGAATACTCATAGAGAAAGCGGTATTTAAATTGCAAGATTGCAATCGTACCGTTTCCCAAGTAATTAACGTCTCACGATTATAAAACTCCCCAAGCTGACCAAAACCTAATTCTTGCCATACTTGGTAAAGTCCTCTAGGCAACGTTAGATCTCCTACTGCATAATCTTGGATAGGGGGTATAAGCATGATATGCTGATATATCTTGCGATTTGTAAACAAGCTGAGCTCTTGCTGCTAATGTCAGTATGACCTTGTAGCTGGTCTTTTTAGGAAGTTTTGCTAATCGTAAAAAAGGGATGTACGACGTCACAACACATACTTTTACCACGCATGCCTTTACAATGCAGTTTTTACATCGCAAACCTTTACAACGCATAGTGTTTTGGGGCGCTGGATAGTTTAATTTACTATTCCAACTCCAGTCCCCGTGGACACTAGGGAAGGTGTTGGATAGTAAATTAAACGTATTCCCTATCCTAGAGCGCCCCCCAGCGCAATGCGTTGTAATGGTTTGCGTTGTAATGGTCGCGTTGTAATGGTAGTGCGTTGTAAAAGTTTCGTTGTAAAGGTTATTCACCGTAAAAAAGTGTGGAGTTTTATGGCACTTTCCTTCAACATATGTATTAGAAAGAAGTTATAAAAAACTGAATTTTCCTCTCTTAGTTGTGATAACAGATTGAGCAAAGAGGCCTTTTAGTAGGTTGGAAGATATGAAAGCGCTAATCCCCTGGTACTACATCCAGTTGTAGTGTGGCTAGCTTAACCCAGGGTGCTTATTATTCCACACAAAATTTCCAATTCTTAAAAAGAGGAGCTTGGTATTTTCAAGGAAAGATTACTAAAACGAAACAAAAACAACAAGAACACCTTAATTTTGACCATAGAAATCTGACTTATTAATGCTAGATTTAGCAAAGACCACTTTTCTAGTAATTTTGTTCACTTTCGCTGGCGTACTGTATAATTCAAAGGAAAAAATTGCCCATAATCGTTAGTGAAAAAATACCTAGGTATCTGATTGGATGTGGCGATCATAGTTGTAGGGAAGCCGGGACATCAGACGGGCCCAAATTAAATGTAAGGATTTCTGTTTTAGCTTGGTTCACTTTATAACACCTACCTCTGTGAATATCTGAATTTCATCCAATGCATTCTGTATATTAGACCCCCCAGCTTTGGGATATAAGATTATGTCATCCGTGTGTAACTTAATTTTTGCCATCCCTTCCATGGGGGGGGTGCAAAACCAGTAAGTTATTACATATTTTGACAGAAAGGGGTTCAATAAACAGAGATAACAGACAACCCTGTCATGTGCTGCGTTTAATTTTCAACCTCCCAGCTTCTGTTTCATTGATGATAATTTTTGCTTCAGCCTGGCTATATATTTCTTTTAACATATGTATCAACTGTAGTGGGAAACCAAACTCACCGAAAATAAAAAATAAGGCACGCCAATCTTCCAAATCAAAAACCTTTTCGTCATCCATCATCAGAATGGGTGCTTTGATCTTGTTAATGGAAAAATCATCAATAGCTTGCTTTAAGAAATATGTGTTGGTGGCCATTAGCCATCCTGGAAGAAAGCCATTTTGATCTGTATGAACCACCCGTTGGGTGAATAGATCAATCCTTCTTGCCCAAATCTTCATACAAAGTTTGTAGTCTGTATTTAACAAACTGGCAATAGGCGATAGGATCACAAGGATCTTTACCCTTTTTAAGGAAGACTACCTGTACTGACTCCTTGAAGCTTTTGGGGCTGTCTATCCCGACCTTTGTTTCATCAAACAGTTTTCTTAAGAAAGGAAGTGTCCCCTACGACTGGAATGTCACAGCAGGATGCTGAAACACTGAGCAACATATATGAAAATGCATCTAGCCAACCTTACTACTGCAAGATGCCGGTCATCCTTTGCAATAATAGGATCCAGAACACCACTTGTCCTCCAAGGCTTCTTGCCCAACTAACCCCCATCCAACCCAGTCAGTCTGGTCCATGACTACTATCCACGCTTTTCAGTATGCTATTAAATTGTCAGTCAACTGCCAGGCATGACACCAATATAGCTGAAACTGTTCTATAGAACAAAATTGACATTTGCTTTCACACATCCCCTTTCATCGATCTTCTCACACCACTGGGCTTCTCAATCATTTATTGTGACTGTACGGAACGCATTGGTTGTGGATTAACTATCATACATAAAAAACTGCTTTACCTAACTTCCTTCCACAATACCAAATACCCTACCTTTGAACACGTAGGTGCTCAGCTTGCTAACAAAGGCCCCAACCACATCAACTTTCAAGTCACTTATCACCCTCCAGATGAAAAATCACAAATCCTGGAAGACTTAACAGACCTAATAGCACAAAACTCCCTAAAAGGAAGCACATGCATCATACCAGGAGACCGAAATCTTCATTCGAATAATGCCGAAGATACAAGCCCTATCCACCCTCCTGGAAGCAAACAATTTCACCCAACACTGAAATAAACAAACCACCAATAAGGGTTCTACCCTTGACACAAGCATCTCTAAGCAAAACACCTTATCCCTACACTCTATCCTATCCACTGCCTGGAACTACCACCACCCAATTCTTTTTTATCTAAATGTCATCCATCCTAAGGCCCACCCCCAAACCATCCATCCTAAGCTCTGGGCAAAGAACAAACATTGGATCCCTCCGAGCTAAATGCCTCAAATACAAAAAAAACATCTTCAGAGAAAAATAGTCCTTCTTCCCAGCCCAGCTTGACCAGTCTAGGAATATATCTAAAGACCTCTTCAACCTCATCTAACAGCAAACCTTCTTGTACCAACAAAACTCAATTAATGACTCTACTAAACACTGTGAAGAGTTTGCAACATTCTTCTCTGAAAGAATATCCAACATAAAACTCTCCCTTATCCCACCCACCTCCCCAGCCTACTCCAAGGACGCCTCCCTAGCATCCACCCAAGGCCTCGACTGAATTTGACCACATCCCTGAAGAAGAAGTCCTCAAATTACTTGCTGGCATGAAGTCAACTTCGCACATATCTGACCTCCTTCCTGCTGCGCTTGTCAAAACTATCAGTCACCTCATCTCACTTACATGTACAAAATCATTATTGAGTGGCTCCATGCAGATCTCCCTCAAACTTGAATAAGTCACCCCGCTCATCAGAAAAATGGAAGCCAACTAGAACGACCTTAACAATTATGAACTTTTAACTAACTTCCCTCTCCTTGCCAAAACCATCAAAAAATGTGTGCTTGAGCAACTAAATAATCACTTTGAAAAATACAACTTGGATGACACCTTCCAATCTGGGTTCAGCAAAGGCTGCAGTACAGAGACTGGTATACTGAACATCACAGATGACCTACACAGATCTCTGGATGGGCCAGGCTTGCCTCCTAGTCCTCCTGAACCCCTCGGTGTCCTTTGATACTGTCAAACATGACATCCTCCTAAACACCCTCTCACAGTGTACAAGCATCAATGGGACTGTCATTCAGTGATTAGCTTATTTCCTGAACCAACACTCACAGATAATCAAACTGAGCAACTACAAATCAAAAGCAACTACAGTCACTCAAGGAGTTCCACAAGGGTCAATCCTGTTTCCTGCCCTATTCAACCTCTATATGGAACCCCTTGCAATGATCCTAAAAAGCCCAAAATTGCCTATCATCTGTATGCAGATAACACCAAACTCTGCATTTAACGTTCATCAGTTAAAAACATCCAGCACCTAAATATGTTCAATCCTGGTTGACCAGCAACCATCTTAAACTTAATCCCAACAAAAATAGAACCCTGCTTCGTTGAACCAAAAGAAAAGTCCTTTGCTTGTGATATCTGGTTGTACAACCTCTCTGTATTAAACCACAAGCTATCCATCTCCAACTCTGTCAAATCGCTGGGGATTACACTTGACATGAACCTGACCATGAAAGTACACATTAATGCCTCAGGTAAAACTGCCTTCTACACGTTGAAGCACCTTAAAAAAATCAAAGCCTTATCCCCATCAATGACCTAAAGACTGTGGAGCAATCCTTAGTCCTCTCCAAGCTGGATTACGGTGATGCAGTGCTTACGGGCGCCTCAAAAAGCAAAAACACATTTTGCACCTTTGAAAGCCACACTCCCAGCAGTGGCCAGACTACTGTCGGGCACGAATCCCTTTGAGCCCATCATTCCCACTCTCAATAAACTCAACTGGCTATCAATTGAGGTCAGATGTATTCTCAAAACTGCCTGCATAACCAACAAAGCACTCTAAACAGAAACACTAGTCTACCTGGCAAACAAACTATCAAACGGTGGCCAAAAGAGCACCCTTCAAAGCTCCTACTCCTGATTTCGACCAAAATTAGGAAAGAAAAATCTTGCACCTGCTCCTTCTCTGGAAATGTTCCCAGAATCTGGAACTCCTTGCCTCAGAAGCTGCATGGCATTGAATCACTCCCTCACTTCAGGAAAAAACTTAAACTTCATCTCAATAAATAACAGAACCCTCCCCCTGAACCATCTGACTATCCCACACCCTCCAAATAAATCTGAGCATCACTTCCTCAGGGAAAAACTATGCCTATACTTTCCCCACTTTCACAACAGCCTACCATACCTACCTCAGAACTATATCATACACAGATCCTACTGTCTAGGTTACACCTCTAATATATATTGTTACATTGTATTTTGACTAACTCATATGTTTTTCCTGTAATCGCTGCAATGATATCACTCTGTCATTGTCATATACTACTGTCTATTGCATACTTCTTTTTATTTACTCTTACTGTATAGTATTACCTAATCCAGATGTAACGTGTCCAATTGCTCCTGTGCTAGCTCTGTAAAGCACTCTGATAATTTCAGGTCAAGTTTGTGCTATACAAAACTCAGGAAATAAATAAATAAAAATAAACAAAACCATACAGTGGCCTTGTAAATCTTTAGATATTGTCTTTTGTACTATCAATGTCTGCCTCTTTTCATTTCTGCCCCTTTTCATGGTGCCGCTGTTGGTTTTGTCAATGTGAGAGGTTTTGAACTATGCCAGCATTGGCAAAGCTCAAAATTGCGACCAGCCTTTGTATAATCATGTTGCGTCACATCACATGGTGAAGAAACACACTTTGTGTCACGCAATGTGGCAGCCATCATAAAAGTATATCAGCAATATTCGAATTGCTTTTTATACTTTTAACATGACAAGTCCAATATTGACAAAGCTAGTGTATTTGCTCGCTCGCACATCACTGCGAAAATGATCGGCTTTTCATTTTAGTTGTACCAACATTCTAATTTCAGAGTTGTCAAATCCAGGGGCCTATTTATGAAGGCCTTGCGTCAGTTTTGCGCCGCTGGTGCGTCACTTTTTGTGACGCACCAGCGGTGTAAAAAATGCGCCCTGTTGCGCCATATTTAAAAAGTGACGCATCTAGGTAGATGCGTCACTTTTTAAACCCCTACGCCACATTATACCTGCGTCAGGTATAATGTATGCAGAGGGGGCGTTCCCCCGCAAAAAGCCTCGTAATAGTGATGCAGTGAAATCTATGAGATTTCACTGCGTCACTTTTAGGACGCTGTTGCGTCAAAATCTTGCGCCTGCCTCACAGCAGGCGTAAGACTGACGCAAGCCCTTTCACATGGGGCTTTCCCCATGTGAAAGGACGCATTGCTGGATTTGCGTCACTTTTGTGACACACTCCAGCAATGCGTCACTTTTGCGCTTACAGATACGTCAGAAATACTGACGTATCTGTAACTCCTTGCAACATTATGCGTCATACATTAAATATGACGCATCAGGAATGTCGCAAGGAGTGCGCAGTGAAAAGTGACGCATCGCTGTTTTCACGCAGCGATGCGTCACTTTTCATAAATGAGGCCCCAGGATTTAGCAAATTTGTTCACATCTAAATTCTTCGTGTCGTCCCAAATCTGAGCTGCTGAACCAAAAACTACCTGCTGGCATCCACTATACAGTGCTCAGCAAGCATCGTTTGCCTGCACTTGAAAAATATTAACTGACTAGTCAGAATGATATGGAAGCTAAAACTTAATTTTCCACTATTGTAGATCACTACATCAACTCATGTTTTAGTTTTACTTTTGCAAAAAAAACATAGGGCAAGGAGTCACTAAACTGCAGATGCCACCAGCCACTAAACATTTGTTCTGCAAAGCCTGCAAACATATTGTTTCTGCTGATATTGGCATAAAAAGCCAGTATCTCCTTTTTATTTATATTACATAGTATGTATGCAAATAGCATTTCTAAAAAAAACACAAGGCCTAATTTGAACAGTGCCTCGAATAGCTTGGCAAACAATAACAAACCCCAGAACGTTTTTTTGAAAGCGACAGGTATACATTATAAAAACATCCGCCTCCTACTGCGGTGTTTGTGTTTTTCAGGAGATTGGCTGTTTCTCTCTGATCCTCTTTCAATCAACCAATTTGAAAGCAAAATAACTTTAGAGAAATGCTTTTCAAGTCGAAGCCTCCATTAGAGTATGTTTTTCTCACGTTGACCCTTGTTCTGAATTCACGGAAGACGCTTTAATGGGTATGGTGCTGCTGTAAGTGTCTGCCTGTTTCATAAGCTTTTTTGGAACCGTACCAACAGCCCGGTTCCACCATACACCAAACTGCTCTATTTTTCATGAGGCTTAAATTAGGCCCTCGGGTAAAGATCACACAGCTTTGAAACTGTTCGCTTTTGACAAAGTTCCAACCTGCTGCTCACATTAGGGAAATCTAGAGTTTGCAGGGAAATATATGGTTGGATGCGGACTCTGGGGTCAAACCGAAATTTCCCAAGCGTTCTGGTTTTCTTTAAACATAAGAGCATGGCTTGGTGTCAGTGATTAGGCACCGTTTCATTTCGGCTGGTGGGAACCCTCCCATCTCTCTTTGTTGAGCGTCCAGGGACTCCTGCAATAACAATTTTCAGCTACCAAGGGGGCTGTTATGATAAGCACTGGAAGGCATTATGCGCTGGTGTGAAAGCTGCAAACAGGCCAAGCCGGCGACATCGCGGGTGAAAAGAAATACGCCCCTTTCCGTTTCCCTTTGTCGAAGTTAGAAAAGCCGTTTCTTTACTGTAGCTTTTTCAGGGTGGTCTGTTATCAGCTCGTCGCACTATTTCTAATTGAAATGACTTTCTATTAAAAGGCTGTTAAGCTTAATATGGACTGGAATCATCCTCTATGGTAGTTTCGTCACAGAAAAACTAAGTGATGTAGGAATGTTGAAGGGTTTATACACACGTATACACACTAACATATATATATTAAGCATGCAAGAAAACTACTTTCAGCCGATTTAATATTAAAGAGATTGGAGACGCATAATCTGAGTTCCACACCTATTTGTCATAGAAGCGCAATATATACCTGCAATAGCACAATATATTTGGTGATTTTTAATCCTATCAATGAAGAATGAAGCATTCAACCTACTACTGGACTGTGGGGAATATTATCAAGGGGGTTTATCTCTGCTTTTTTGGCTTTAAAAGCCAAGAAAGCGGAGTTAAAATGATCTCCCTATTACCTAGCTGTCACTAACACCAGTTAGCGACAGCTAGTAGGAGATAGCGACCATCTTGGGCCCCACTTTGCATGTCAGAGAAATTTATCACTAATGACATGCAAAGTGGGCGTGCCAAGATGTTAGCGACTGGAAACAGTCGCTAACATCGCTATCTCCTATTACCAACTTTTGTAGATATTCGCGCTAAGCGCGAATATCTCCAAAAGCTAACACCTGCCCTGAGCAGTTCTTAGCCGTGTTATCCAATGGGAGGTGGATAACATGGCTAAGAGCATTAGCTCGGTAATGCATGAATATCGCTGACTTTTCAGCGATATTCATGCATTGCGGCCGATTTTTAGCGCATTTGCGATAAACCTTTGTAATACCAAGGTTTATCAGGTCGGAGATACATTTTTGTCTCTAACCAAGCAATAGCAGTAATTATCGCTATTGCTTGGTAATATGCCCCTGTATTCGGAGTAGAAAGTAGTCATTTATGTAAGTGTGTGTTCCAATACCTTCCCTATAATGTTATAATTTGTAGTTCTCATGCACATTTACATCTGAGTATTTTGAGTTATACTGCATCCACCTGAAGTATTCTTTTTGTGTTATAATGTATTCATTAATGTCCTGCATTTTATTGTAATTGTAGGTGCACGCATAGTCATGTATTTAAAGTGCAAATTGGCTGTTTTATTAAGTTAGCCTAAGCAAAGACTTTAAGCGTTTGGTTTTCAGGGATCAACCTTCAATGTGAAAGTTGTTTGGATTGCAATGTTTTTTCTTTTGCCGGTGCCTTCACATGATCTTATAGCCTGTGAAAGGCGTTCTGTGAATTAGAGATAGAGAGGCTTGGGAGGAGAACTTTTAGTAAGGACGAGAAGCGCCAACTAATCATAAGTGAGGACACCTATCATGTCCTATCTGGAGACGGAAGATGTTCAAGGACAGCACGATGTTTAAACTGTGGGATGAGGAGGAATGAATGAGAATGCCAATTCCTACTGTAGTTGAAAAGTTTCTGGAGTTGATCACGTGGAACTCTTGATAAGTGCAGGTTTCCTAGTCCAAGGGTTTTAATGTGCTCGTGTAGCGCTACAAGACCATATAGGAGTCAGAATATCGGCTATACAATTAGCACATTCAGTGACCATGTGTGGGCTGTATCTTGATGGGCCTAGCGCCTGTTTAATGTGCAAGGTGTCTAGAATTCAAACATATAACTCAGAATTTCTCCAGATTATTGCACTAGACAAATTACAGAAGCTATGCACTCTGCTAAGCTTCCATATATTAAAAGTGAGACTCAAAGAGGTTAGCATTCACTATTATACACTCCCCAACGTTTTAGTCTTCTTACATAGAGATATAATATGCCTGATCCTCCAATAACAAATGATGTATGCCCTGGTCAGAACAGCAGAATGATCTTTGTGTTCCAGTGTTATTTTAAAGAAAAGGTAGACAGTTATTTAATTGTTTGCTGGCAGTTGATTTGGACAACCTCTAGGATGTTTTATTCTTTTCAAATACACCGCATTGTGAGTTTTGTTGCTCATCCAAAGGAAAAATAATGGAATAAATATTGCTAGACTAACATGAGTCAATTCTAGATTCATTCTACAAAGAGTTTGTTTTTAAAGCAAATGTTGGCAAAGTCTATAGGTCTCACCGTTCTGATGTATTGGTGTTGCCAATGGTCTTTATCATGCTGCATATTATCCATGATGCTGTGCAGCATGGTTTAAGTTAAATAAATAAATAAAAACCTTTGATGTGGCTGTCCACGTTATTTTGTAAATAAAACACTTGATGAACAGAATGCAATACAATGTCATACATTCACCCCAGTACAGAGATATGGGCCTAAATCCATCATTTTTTTGCTCGCCATTCCAGTTTGGACCCAGCAATATGCAAATCAGTCTTGACCCTGCGCCCATCGGGAACAGTCCAGCCCAAATGCCAGGCCAGGTCCTCCCCAGACTGGAAACAGGCATCATAGGACTGGTTTCTGGCTTTCAGCCCTCATCAGCCAGGATAGCTTGATTCCAGTGGCATGGAGAGGACGTTATTTTGTAGGCGTGCTTACCAGGCACACACACGCACCAACAAAATGACACAGGAGCTTTCTTTTTCTTTAATTACCGATCTGACGTGGATTGGTAACTAAAAAGAAAACATGAAAAAGTGTTTTAAAGCAGGTGGGTGGGGCAAAGGAAGCAACACATTGGAGGGTGGGGGTGAACGGCCAAGCAACATGGACGAGGATTGGGGATGCCAACGTAAGATTGGAGAAGACCCAAAAGCAATGAGGGAGGAGTGGAGATGATGCAAAAGCAAAGAGGAAGGTGGGGGGGACCAAAGCAACACAGAGTTGGGAAAAAACAACACAGAAGGCACAGGTGGGGTGCGGAAAGGGAAGAAGTATACTGGTGAATGCAAGAAGGAGGTAAGAGGGAAAAGGAGACAGGCAACCAAGAGCAACACCAAGTGTAATAATTAGAGATATACATGGGGGAGGCAGCTCGAAAACACAGCAGCTCTATTGGAGTGCTTCACATAAAAGAAAAAAGAAGTGCTTAAAAAGGAAGCAGTGGGTGTCATCCAGTCAAAGAGATTGAAAAGGGGGAATGCTCCATGGGAATGCAAACATAAAATTGACAGACTAAGACACGAACAAGAAGCAGGCAAATGAGAGTGACACGGAACGCCAAACATTGGTAAGCAATGAGTGGGCTCAAAGCTCCTCTATGTACATTGTAATCCACAATATACCCCGCAACAGACAGCATATGGTCTGTCTAGTAGGCTCAACCTAAAAAGCAGTCTTATTAAATCTTTATGGGGATAGTCTCCACCAGATAGTAAGCTGTACCTAGTAGTAAGGTGCATTGGGTGAGAGCCCCACTTGCAGGAATATTGACACCCTTTTGGGACCTCTGACCCTGCTCGCAGGAAGGTCGCTCCCCATGCTGCAGCACGGCTCTGCCTGCATTGTTTTTGCCCAGACTTGTTTTTATTCCTCTGTGCCTGTACTTGCTATCTTGCACAGACTTGTTTTTATTCCTCTTTGCCTGTACTTGTTTTCTTGCCTAAACTTTTTTCTCTTCCTGTGCCAAGTTCTCCCACGGCCCCCGCCCATTTTTGCCGCCGCTACATCCCTGCAATCCCATTTGCTGCTCCACTCCTGCCTCACAGCTTCTTCTCACTCCCACATCCCCTCATATTGAGGCCGGGCACAGCGGCCGTGCCACTGGTGCACCAAATACGGCGCCAAAGGCAAGCCCGTCTGCGCCCATCCGCGCCTGGACCGTGCCCAGCACCAGGACCCCTTGACCCCACGGACGCCCAACACCGCTACTATGCCACAACCCTCCACGCACTCAACAACGGACGTTCACCCACCTGCTTCCTGGCCGCCCCGAAGCACACCCACGGAGCTTTCACCTGCCGGAACTGCAGCTTCACAAGCATCCGGCCCACCATGCTGCCGACCAGGAAAAAACTCAACCACCTCAGATCGTTCCTTCTCAACACCTGCTCTGCCCGCAAACACGCCGTTGAACTCTGGGACCTACTCAACTCAACTCAACCTCCCCAGACGTTGCCTTCCTGACGGAGACCTGGCTGAACCCCGCCTCGGCACCCGACATAGCCATAGCCCTCCCGGAAGGCTACAAGATCACCCTCAGGGACCGCACAAAGGTAGCAGGAGGAAGAATTGCCATTGTCCACAGGAACACTCTCAGAGTCTTGACCAACATCGGCGAAACCCTCAGCACCGCCGAACACCTGCACTTCCAGATCCACACCGACTCCAACATCACCCTCAGAGGAACCCTCACCTACAGACCCCCCGAACCCCGACCACACAGTTCAGCGACTCCATCGCTGACTTTGTTAGTACACACACCCTCACCTCCATGGACTTTATCCTCCTCGGGGACCTGAACTTCCACCTCGAGAACAACAACGACACCAACTCCACCACCCTGATCGACAACCTAGCCAACCTCGGATTCAGACAACTCGTCACAACACCCACCCACTCCGCCGGTCACATGCTTGACCCCATCTTCTCCGCAAGCCCCCACGTCTCCTTCAACCACACCACCGAACTCCACTGGACCGACCATCGTTGCATCCACTTCACCTTCAAGAAACCCACCACGCACCACCGGCACCCAAAAGATGCCTCGCCGCTGCTGGAGCAAAGTCACTGAAGACCAGCTAACCACCACCCTCGCCCAGAGCCTGACCCCAACTCCGCCGCCCACAACCTCAGACAATGGATCAACGGCTGCACCAACACCCTCGCCCCGATCAAGAAACCCTCCAACAGTCACACCGACAAGAAAGCCAGCTGGTTCACTGAAGACCTCCGGGCCTCCAAGCAAACCTGCCGAAAGCTGGAGAGGCTCTGGCTCCCTGAACGAACACCGGACAGCCATGCAGCCCACAAGAACGCCACCCACAGACACCATCACCTCATCAGATCTGCCAAAAGGGCCTCCTTCAAAGACCACCTAGAGAACAATGCGCACAGCAGCAAAGAGCTCTTCAACATCGTGAAGGAACTCTCCAACCCTAGCTCCAACACCAATGATGTCCCACCCTTGCAAGACCTGTGCGACTCGCTGGCCACCTTCTTCCACCGGAGGATTGCAGACATACACGACAGCATCAACGTTACGACCGCCCGACAACCACTGAGACCAAGCCCCCACGACCACCATCTGCACCAACCGCCTGTTCTCCTGGAGCAACATCAACGACGACGACACCATCAAGATCATGAACACCATCCACTCCG
The DNA here is from genome assembly GCF_964263255.1 of Lissotriton vulgaris. Taxonomy (NCBI): domain Eukaryota; kingdom Metazoa; phylum Chordata; class Amphibia; order Caudata; family Salamandridae; genus Lissotriton; species Lissotriton vulgaris. Next base: position 1,714,828,682 of record NC_141685.1, on the reverse strand, counting down.
GATCTCCTCTAGACCCATGCCTACACCACATCTTCAACAAAGCCAGTACAGCGATCGCACCACATCTCTGGTAAGTCATCAACATCTCCTTCAAGACAGCAACCGACCAAGCACGCAACCTAGGGGTCATCCTCGACTCCACCCTCTAAAACTAAACAGGTCAACGCCATCTCCTCCTCCTGCTTCAACACCCTCCACATGCTCCACAGGATCTACAAGTGGATCCCAACTGAAACGAGAAGAACGGTCACCCAAGCCCTCGTCAGCAGCATGTTGGACTATGGAAACGCCCTCTCTGGCAGGAGCCTCGGCCAAACTCCTGAGACGGCTCCAACACATCCAGAACGCTCTGCACGCCTGATCCTCGACTTCCCTCACCGCAGCCACATCAGACCCCAACTGGCTCCCGGGCAACAAGAGGATAACCTTCAAGCTACTCACCAATGCACACAAGGCCCTCCACAACACCGGACCAATGTACATCAACAGACGACTCAGCTTCTACACCCCCACCTGCCAGCTCTTCTCAGCCAACCTCACCCTGGCCACAGTCCCCCGATTCTGAAGAGCGACCTCCGGTGGCAGAGCATTCTCCCACCTCGCCGCCAAGACCTGGAACACCCTCCCCATCCACCTACGGCAGACCCAAGACATGCTGACCTTCCGAAAACTCCTCAAGACCTGACCTTTTGAGCAGTAGCAGCATTTACCACCCCAGCGCCTTGAGACCGTCACGGGTGAGTAGTGTGCTTTACAAATGATATGACCGATTGATTGATTGAATAGAATGCCTTGCTGAAGTGTTTATTTATAAAACACATATTAAACATGAGTCGGGTAACCAGTTATGTTGGATATGAGTACAACCCACATCCACATTCTATATTTTATACAAGCATAATGCACTTCATGGAGCCTGAATAGAAACCTGGTTCACAGGATGCAGAGCAGATCTGTGCTCATTTTTGGTGAACACTCGCTGCCACCTTCTGACACTTGTTATATTAAGGGGCTTAATAAGGTAAAGTTATGGGTAGTATCTTATTTGGTGGTAGAATGGTGTACCTATGATGGAAAACATCCCCTACTGTTTTATTTCTTAGCATTTTATTGACATTTCCTTTCACAAAATGCAGTTCTGCCATGAGCTCCAGACAGGGATTACATCTCAAAGGATGTATCAATAATCTAAACACCTGTGCAATGCACAAAAGGATGGAAACCAGTATATGACAAGCATTAGAAAATCTAATAGGTCTGGCTTAAATGTCCTGCACAGTTTGCACCCTGCACGCACACAGGCACAACTCACTATACGGATACAGACATACCCATCACTCAGCACTCATGAGACACAACTCACTCAATGTTCTTACAGACCTCTCCCTCTGCACTAACACAGGCGCAATTCACTCCAAACTCACATAGACACTGCCTACCCTGTGGAATCACATGGGCACTACTTCCCCAGCACTCCCATAGGCACTAATAACTCTGTACTTACTCAGGCACTCCCTGGCTCCTCACTCCGAGACGAACAACTTACACTAAACTCAAAGGAGCACTCTCCTCACCCTGCACTCACAGAGAAAGTCCCTTCATCCTGCACACACACAGTTTCACTGCACTGATTGGCATATCAAACTTAATTCGCATACAGAACCCTCCCTTGAACTCTCAGACACTCCACTGACCCGGCGCAACCAATATATTCCGAAACCATACATTCAGGCACACTGCTCATGCTGCACTCAGATAGACACTACCCACCCTGCACTCATATATACACATTCCACCACCATTAGGAAGGCATGTCTGGGTGACTGAAATTAAATGATAAGGGATTTATAAAGCACTCGTACCTCGCAGGTATCAAGCTACTGTGCCTAAAAAATTCCAAACCCTATCCGGGATCCCTCAGAACGAAAAAGAATGAGAAAGCCCTAAACTACAAAAAAGAAAAGAAAACAACAGGAACAACTAATAAATTCAAATTTACAAGCCTTAGATGTGAAAAGGCAGGTTTTTAAATGTTTTCAATAGGCGACAAAGGAGTTGGTATCCTCGTTGTACGGAGGTAAGGTGTTCCATAATTTCGCGTCTGCTACAGAAAAGGAGCGAACGCCACATCTTGCCTTTTAAAATTTAGGAACTACAACTTTTTTGCCAGAGGCTGATCTCAAATGTCTGGTTAGCCTGTACCACTGAAAGGTGGACCTGATTGGCAATGCCCCCTAATAATGAAGCGCAAGATTCACTATATTAAGTGCCTTAAAGATCACACGCTTTTTTTAATTGGCAGTCAGTGAAGATTCCGAAGTCCGTCTTTCATGGAAACATGTTTCAGGATGTTGAGGATGAGTCACTTAGCTGAATTTTGCAGCGTCTGAAGTTTGTTCAGCGAGTAGTTACTGATATTCAGATAGATGGCATTACAATAGTCTAGATGCGAGGTGATCAACGTGATAGCCACTGCTCCTCGAAGCTCCTCCAGGATAAAAGGAAACTTTTTCTTGAGGACACGAATGATAAGAAAGCAGCAGGTGGTGCTGCGATTTACCTCTAGAATGAAATTGAGAGAGGCTTCCAATGAAACACCAAGGCCTTCAACAGAATCTACATTGGAGGGGAGGAGCTGAGGAACTTGCAATTACTATCTCTGTACTATGCACATAATCGATATTTTATAATTAGCATGTTGTACCTAAATGTTACCTGATATGCACGTAAACATTAGCATAAAACCATCTGCCATATTTTAGGAGCTCCTATGTCAATCACTCCCTGCTTTTTCTCCTCTTAGCCTGACCGGCGCCATTTTGTGGCCTCTTTAGAAGCCTTACCCTAACAGACCGCACTCATCCCTTTTGTCCTGTCAGCGTCCTCCTGAGAAATAACCCAACTATTGCAGATTTGCTGCTTCAGCTCGTTAGCCCTGTAAAGGTTGTAGGTAGCAGAGGAGGGCCTGATAAGCGCATTCCAGAGGGAGTGGGGTGGGCTGTGCGGGAGCCGGCAGAAGGGAGTCACCCGTTCGACCTTGCTAAACTGAGATGAGCTAAACCAAGAGTTCTTTGTGTGCCTAATATGGTCTTTTCCTTTCTGCACCAATCTGTACCAGCTTGTACTTTTCCATGTTGGGCCATGAAATTCGTCCATGCAACTGTATATATGGGATGTCCTGACAGTGTGCCAGCAGTCTTCTTGGCAGACCTCGTGGGGTTAGGGGATGTATGTCGTTACAACGCATACTTTTACTCCGCGTACCATTACAACGCGGTATTTACAACGCATACCGCTACAACGCATAGCGCTTTGGGGTGCTGGATAGTGGTAAGTATAATTTACTATTCTAACTCCAGTCCCCGTGGACCCTAGGGAAGGTGTTGGATAGTAAATTAAACTTACCTCTTATCCTAGAGCGCCCCCCAGCGCAATGCGTTGTAACGGTATGCGTTGTAATGCCCGCTTTGTAGTGGTAGTGCGGAGTAAAAAATGCGTTGTAACAGGTGAATACCGGGGTTAGGTCGCAAGGAGCTCCTCTGGCAGAGTTTGTTTGTTCTAATAAATGCTTGGACCTTCTACACTGCCAACTGACTGATTATTGGTAATGGGAATGGGATTGCTTATGGAAATAACTATAATTGGGGGTTTGTAAATGATTTTCGGTACTTCAGTTGGCGACTCCGCCGGGACTCCGCGTTGGGGTCGTCCCTCTGTATTGCAGATCAACCGTTACATTGAAAGGGGTGCTCTGGATCAGGGGGGAATTGCAGAATAGACCAACGAAGATTTGGGGTTTTGCTCTGCCCACCCGGTCACGAGGACCTCAGCTGCTAGTGGCCCCATGCCGGAGTCCTTCGGGTGTGACCCGAGAACCGGCTACATTGGCGCTATCGGGAGTTGGCAGTGAAGAACGTGCAATCAGACCTGTGTGCATCAGGTGAGTGTTTTGTCCTGTTTTGTGTTGGTTTACGTCTACAGATCTGGATTTGGTATTTGGCATTTGGTGACCTGCGGTCACAGAGAAACTCTGGATAGGGGGTCTGATGGGGCAATAGTGAGATTGCACGTGCAGATGCCTCTTGGTTGTTCGGTATAGAAATACTGGAGATAGGGATTATACGCCTCTGGGGAACTGCGGTTCTCGCTCGGCCGGACTGTTCTCGGGAATGCCGATGGTTGAGATTGGGTAGCACTCGGACAGAGCTGGAACGGCGCTTGAAAAAGCGGGCCTGACCAGTATAATACGGGAGGTGAACCATGAATACTGTTGGATGGCCTGTAGGCTGGTCTGTGGTGTAAAACCTGTGTAAAATTATCTCCAGGCAGTCTAAGGACAAGACTATGAGTTCTTTGCAGCTTTGAATATTTGCATAGAGAGTTCTCTGAGGTGGGAGTCGACGGGCTCCACCTTATTCTTTGCACTTTTCGTTTACTGTTTGTGCAGTTTCTGTATCATTGATGTGTTGTGTTTAACGGTTTGTTTGCGACGTAAGGATGATTTTGAATGAAAACATGGCCATGTGTATGAGAGAACTGTGATTGGCGAAATTAGAAATTGTTGTTTTTAAATAATAACACCTGATTCCTTTTCAGCTCACATAGGATAGAACAACAGAGAGAAATGCCGTGCTTCAGCAAGTTGTGCTTTGGCTGTTTTCACCAAGGGGGCCCGAGGCTGGATGAAAGCCAGCCTGCCCCTCCGGAGGGAACACCCAGTCACGATATGTATTGCAAACATGGTATTGGCCCCCTTCTCTTTAATTCCTTGTGGCATAAGTACACCAAGGACAATGTAGAACTACAGTGGCCGAAAACTGGATCTTTCGATGAGAAAAAGATTCAGTATTTACAAGAGCACCTCTTTATCAAACGCAGCCGGCAGGCCATGTTTGACACCCTTAACCAGTGGCAGAAAGAGGCCAAAAGAAGACGTATTAGATCGGAGAAATTGCTCAAAATACAGCAAGGGCAAACACTTACACAGAAAGCTGTTGCCCACGACAAAAATAGAACAGAAAAGAATATTGAAAAAGAAAATAGACGATTTCGGCTACAAGTAGATAAAAGCTATGTAACAGGAAATGAAGCCGAAGATGAGATTGAGGAGCTGTTAGACCAAAGACCTCCTCCCCCATATGCCCCGCAACGCATATATCCCGCGGTCCCTGTCCAAACGACGACTGCACCACAAGCATCCGCACCGGAGGACCGAGCCCTTGTTGACCCTAGACAAGACGCTGGCAGTTCGTCTCCCTCTACGGGGGACCTGGCCACCCTCGTCTTTGATCCTAGACAGGTCCTACCATCCCCTCGCGTACAGTTGAGCCTCCCGAGTCCTGTAGGGGTCTCTCAGTCAACCAGCACTACGCCCAGTATGGTAGAACAGACCCCGAGAGGGGCTGCTGGAGGGTTGGATAGAAATAACTTATTCACTAGATCATCTGTGGCCTATGGTGAGAAGGAAGTCTTAGCAGATCAGGCTGTTAAATGGATAAGAAGTGATGTCTACATGGTACAGGACATATGGAGTACAGTGAAGGATTTAGAGCCAGTAATGCAGCAACATGTGATTTACCAAATGTCCAATTCCCTCATTTGGTCTTGGGAGGCCAGCTTCCATAATGGCAGCGCTCCGCAGATTTTGTACTAGATTCGGGATTGGGCTTATAAATTTAATTTGACCCCCCCAAGAGGTGTTCAAAAATGTAGTCACTTTAGTCCAATATCGAGGCAGATTGTTCTTGAAAAGCCCTCAATGGACTTCGGAGAACCCCCTGCCTCAGTGGACTTCGCAGCATCCTATGCGCGAGGTCCATCCTATTTATCATCCCGAAGTCCCAGAACAACGTGATGCTCAACAACAAGTCACCCGGGCACGAATAGATGCCCGATTCCAGGAGCAGTGGGTGGACACTCCATGGAAAAGGAGTGAGGTCCTCTCCCTGAAATCCCAACTGCCCGACCCAAAAAAGAACCCGACCGCCTATTACAAAGAGTTGACCTAAGCTGCGGCCTCTGCCGTGATGACCTTGGCAGATGTCGAGCTATTCTTTGGACTGCTTGTGCCCCTTGATATATGGCGGCAGGTGCATGACTCTGATCATGCCGAACTTGGCGGGACATGGGACGAGTTACGAGGGTGGGATCGAGATCGTAAACCAGGAGACAAACCTAGGAATGAAATAACGTCCCTGCCTGCAAGGATTACTGCCTTTATGCATACTTTGATACCTCCAAGAAAGGTTGATTGGGACAAACTGACTGCGTGCCGACAGAAGAAAGACGAAAGTGTGTCAGACTTCTTCACTAGGTTTGAGGGAGTTTTTATTGACTTCAGTGGACAGGATTTGGCTACGGAGGGTGGAATTAGGCTGTTTGTGAATAGATTCGTTACGAACTTGGCCCCGGAAATTACTGCACGTTTACAAGCAGCCGAGAGTACCTGGACTACCTCTACCCCTTCCGTAATTTTAAGCATGGCTCAGTATTATGAACATAGGGAAAATAAATGTAAGGAGAAAGTGGACAAGAAGGCCAAAGACCTTAAAACACGAGTATTGTTACAACAGGTAGTCCGGGGACAAGGAGGAGGGAGAGGAGCTAGAGGACCCATGTCCAGGGGGGCGGGTACAGGCCGAGGCACGGGCGGGGCGCCGACTGTGGGTTTGAACCAGTGCTCCTATTGTAAAGAGGAGGGGCACTGGAAGGCACAGTGTCCGCTGTTGCTTGTCCAGAACGGAGCAGTCCGAGGGCAAGGACGTGGAAGAGGAGGCCCCGACCGGAATGATATGCGCAGAGACGAAAGATCAGGCAAGTCTGAATGTAATCATTTCAATAATAATCAGAGCAAACAGTACTATCACAACGATTATGAATATGAGGACCAGGATACCTATGTACAAGCATAGGACAGCCAGGGACAGAGTAGGGGCCAAGTGTCGATCCCGGTCAATCAAAAGGGACCCTATGTAAAAGGGGAAGTGATGGGGACTTCTGAGAATTTCCTAATTGACACGGGCGCAATGAATAGTTCTGTTGCTCGATCATTGGTTCCAGGGGCGGCTCTGTCCGGGCAAAATAATGTCTCAGTGGGATTCTCGGGAGTCCCAGTTGTCAGTCCCATCTCCAAACCTCTCCCTTTCTCGATCGGTCCCGCCACTATTGACACCCCTCTTTTGCTGACCTCACATTGTGGAGAGAACTTACTGGGTTTGGACATGCTGAAGAAATTAAACGCGACAATACACTGTTCTGCTGATGGGGTTTATTTGACAATTCAACCTAGCACTGCCCACATGAAACAGTGCTTTGCCAAAAAGGAACCCCTTCCCCCAGAGTTCGATGGCATCCCAGCCACGCTTTGGGCAACGGGGGATGCTGATGTGGTTAAGCTGGATATCCCCTCGGTTCATATCACGCTGAAGCAGGGTGCAAAAATGCCGCGCATCCTGCAGTACAAAATAGCCCCTGCAGGGGAACGGGCTCTGTTGTCAATTATTCAAGATTTGATCGACAAGGGAGTTGTGGGGGAGACAGCTGCTAACGTTTGTAATAGCCCGATTCTCCCGATTTTGAAAAGAAGTTCTGATTCTGATGAAAAGGGTCAGGATGCTGCTTATCGTTTTGTGATTGACCTAAGAGCTGTCACCAAAATCGTGGTACCCCAGTACCCCGTGGTAACGGACATCACCACGATCCTTACCATGATTCCACCGACTGCCAAATACTTTTCGGTCATCGATCTGAAGAATGCTTTCTTCAGTATCCCCATTCATCCTGATAGCAGGCAGATCTTCGGATTCTCGTTATCTGGGCGCAGTTTCCGCTTCTGTAGCGCACCTCAAGGCTATACTGAAAGCCCGAGCATATATAGTCAAGCCCTTAAGGCCCTGTTGGATGACCTGGACTTGCCAGAGGGCAATGTCCTTTTGCAATACGTGGATGACTTACTGATTGCCTCGGACACGGAAGAAGGTTGCAAAAATGCTACCGTTAAACTACTGCACCATTTAGCTGCAAAGGGAAATAAGGTATCCTTGTCCAAATTTCAATACTGTCGACAGGAGGTGACCTACCTTGGTCATCTACTATCGAAGAAGGGTAGACGACTAACACCTGAATGAATTACTACTATTGCTAAAATGTCTGTTCCTTGCACGCAACGCAAAGTTCGCGCTTTTCTTGGCATAACCTCTTACTGTCGCCAATGGATACCTAACTTTTCACTTCTTGCTAAACCCTTGTTGCATCTGACTACTAAGGACGTGCATGAACCCCTCCCCTGGACCAATGAATGTCAGCACTCCTTTGATTCTTTGAAAACTGCTCTATGTTCCGCTCCCGTCTTGGGCACTCCTGACTACCGTAAACCTTTTGTACTATATGTGCATGAGGTCGATGGTTGCTCGCTTTCAGTGTTAACGCAGGACTTTGGTGGTAAGCAAAGACCCTGCGCATATCTGTCAGCTACATTGGATAATGTCGCAAGAGCCCTTCCAAGCTGCCTGAGGGCCACAGCTAAGTATGGGCGGAAAATCCGTTCCGCTCGCGGATTTTGCGGATTTTCGGTAAATTCGCAATCCGCGAGATTCGCAAATTTCCCGCAAAATCCGCGAGCAGCGGATTTTATGGCTTGCTCGCACTGTTCGCGTGAGTTCGCGGCTTCCCAGTTCAACTTCGCGCCCCGCGAATAAGCGCTAAATTGCAGAAATACGATCTTAGCAAAACTGAAACTACTTACCAGGTTCAAAAGTTCAAGCTCATCATTAGTAGCCATTTCCTGTAGTGCTTCCTGAGGGGCCCCTCCAGAGTTCAGTTGCCTACTTGCAACTATTATGTGACCCTGCTCTGACCCTCAGAATAGTTACACATATGCCACAAAGGTCCTGAATTACAGCTAAGGGAGACAAGCAGGAGCCAGGCTGGAAGTTCAAATCCAGTAACACATTAATCAGCCCCATATTCATTATTGTCAGTTGGGGCAGGGCAGGTGTTGTAACTAATTTTGCAACAATGAAAGCACTTAGCAAGTGCAAAAGATCACTAATCAGGAAGCACTAAGGAAGCAGGTGCCAGCTAAAAAAATATTCTGTGACACATTAATCAGCCCCAAATTAATTCAGGTCACTTGAGGCAGGGAAGGTGTGCTTTGCTTTGCCACAATAATGTACACTGGACAACCAGAGGGTGCTGTGATGAAACAGAGGGTGGCATGGGTGGGCCAGAGGGTGGCATGAGTAGTCAGAGAGTGGCAGTGGTGACAGAGGGTGGCAGTGATGAAGAAGAGTGTCCCAAACAGGCTGGACACGTAGAAAGAACAAGTTCGCAAAACTTGCGACCCGACAGGTAAGTTCGCGTTTGCGAAATTGTACAAAACCCTCGCGAACTGGCAGAAACTCGCGCGAACACAAAAAAGAAAAAAATCCGCAAATTCGCGAGAATTCGCGGATTTTGCGGATTGCGAGTTCGCAAATCCGCAAAATTCGCGGACGCGAGATTCGCAAAATTCGCCCATGCTTAGCCACAGCAGCTGTTGCGGTGGCCATCCGACAGTCAGAAGGACTCGTCCTAAATTCTAATTTGACAGTGATGGTGCCGCATGCTGTGGACACATTGCTAAACAAAACGAAAACACAGCATCTCACAAGTGCACGTCTCACTGGATATGAGCTAACATTATTTGCACCACATATTACGATCACCCGATGTGCAACATTGAATCCTGCCACGTTGTTACCACTCCCTACGAGTGAACTTAATGATGACATACATGATTGCATTTATCGCACTGAGGAAGAGACTAAGGGCAGGATCGATCTCACAGACACTCCTCTAGCTGAACCCCAAGGGGAGTTATATGTAGGTGGGTCCTGTTTTAAACTAGCAGATGGAACAGCAACAGCTGCATATGCAATTACAACTTTGAAGACAGTGGTCGAAACATTCCGAGTCCCTCACCGGTCAGCCCAAGCTGCTGAACTGATGGCTTTATTGCGAGCCTGTGAGCTGAGTGAAGGACTTGAAGTCAACATATACACAGACAGCCAGTACGCCTTTGGCGTAGCTCATATCTTTGGGCGGCTGTGGAGGGAGAGGGGTTTTCTTACTTCCCACGGTCAAAAGATACAGAATGGCCCCCTGGTTTTGCGGCTGCTAGATGCCCTCACCTTACCAAAGAAACTAGCCATCATCAAATGCAGTGCCCACAAAGCAATAGTGGACGAGGTGGGGGGGGGAGAATGCCTTCGCAGACCAGGACAGCACAATCCCCAATGTCAACAATGTTTGTAAACTCTTCCGCAAGATGGGTGGAGGAATCTGAATTGTTTGATAATACCATGGAGAGTGTGCAAGTGTTACAGAAGGAAGCTACCCTGCAGAGTTAGAAAGATGGGAAAAGGAGGTAGGAAGATTGGATGAGAATAATTGTTGGGTTGATCTGACAGAGAAGCAAAGATGGTTACTGCCCAATGCACTGGTACAGGCCGTTGTAACTATGGCACACGGCCCTGCATACATAGGAGCAAAAGGTATCTGTGGGCTTCTGGACCCAGTTTGGAACAACCCTAACCTCCAAAGGACGGCTGTCCGGTTGGTCCAATACTGCATGGTTTGTCTACAGCACAATCCGGGGAAGGGAGAGAATGTCCTGAGTGGGAATTTTGCACCCCTGACCCTGCCATTCGAAGTACTCCAAATGGATTATATCCATATGGAGCGTGACAATAATTTGAAATATGTTTTGGTAGTGGTTTGTGCTTTTAGCAAATGGGTTGAGGCCTACCCCACTAAAAAAAAATACTGCCATGGCCACAGCTAAAGCCCTTCTCAAAGAGTTTGTGCGCCGCTTCGGTTTGCCCCGTTTGATCTGGTCGGACAACGGGGGGCACTTCCATGGGGCCCTCGTCAAGCATATCTGTGAGGGTCTGCAGATTAAGCAAAAGTTCCACGCTGCCCGGCATCCACAATCCGCAGGGCTCGTGGAAAAATATAATGGTATTCTCAAGCTCAAGATGGCCAAAATACAGGAAAGCACAGGGGTGAAATGGCCTGACACCTTGCCTCTAGCCCTTATGTCACTACGTGTTACCCCACATTCCAGATCCGGCCTTTCTCCATAAGAAGTTGTTTTTGGTAGGCCAGCCAATGTATGGGGGGTACCCAGGCCACGATCCTTTTCTGATATTGAATACCCAATGTTGATCGATTATCTCTATGCTTTGACTAAAGACCTTCGTTCTGTTCATCAGCAGGTAACCTCCGTACTGCAGCCACTGCCAGAGGGCCCCGGACATCTACTACAACCCGGCCAGTGGGTACTGGTGAAGAAGTTTGACCGAGACACCAGCCTGGCTCCAAGGTGGTCCGAGCCACGGCAGATCCTCCTTGCTACCCGGACGGCGGCTAAAGTGGATGGGAGAAAGCATTGGATACATGTCTCCCATCTGAAAAAGTTGCCATTTCCACTTCCTTATGATCAGCAATGCGCAGGGGGAATTCTGGCGCAGGAAAGTGAGAGAGCTGTTGCATTTGTGCCCTTTTCTGACGCCTGTGAGATCGAAACAAGGCTAGAGGAGGGAGTGGCGAGACCAGACAACTTGGTCTCTACTGAATCTGCAAGCGCTTTGAGTCCTGTTCTCAGTACCCCTCCAAACGAAGATTTTCATGTGCAAAAAGTACCTGGTATACTATTCCCTGATCAGGAAGTGCCGGGTAATGTGCGATACAACCTGCGGCCAAGGAAGCAGAAAGACGGTGCCTCAGACCCCAACATCAGGAGATAAGGAAAGACTTGATTGCATAGACAGGGCTTGCTAGTTGGTCTGGGGTACCGAGCGAGACACTGGACTGAACACGTTGAGAGCTGGAACTTTGATCATTGTGCTCTGTTCAGAAAGAAGACCAGCCAGCGAGAAGGGCCAGGTTGCACAACGAAATAAAGATTTGATTGCAAAATTTTGTTGCCTGGATGAACAATAGGAGTCTGCCTGTGAGACTCTGACGGACACAGGTAGAAGAACCCTCTGGCAGGACGGACTGCTAGGCCCGAGTTTATTTTGGGACTTTTAGCTAGGAATGTACCCTTTTGGCCGCATTATTCAAGATGAGGATATTCCTATTGCTCCACGGTTTATACCGTTTTATGAGCCAATGTTTTCCACATGGACCACGAAGGTCAAAGTAGCATTTGTAGTGGTTATAGCTGTCATAATAGCTGTGTTTATGGGGCTATTTGTATATTTGGAACATAAGTACCCTCTGCAAAATTTCCTACCGACTACTGTTGCCCCATCTGAACATTTGTTGTACACGTTAGCACCCCACAAAGAGCGGCATCGCCAGACTTATGCTAAAAATGTTTTTGTTGAGATGCTACATCAGACACACAGTGTTGCTAATACCACTGACTGTTGGGTATGTGGGCTCCTACCCTCGGTGGTTCATAACCATGATTTATTCATCCCATTGCCTATGACTTACTTAGGAAGCTGTGAGGCATGGTGTAGATTGTTTTCGGCCATATATCGTCATTGGGGTGAACAGCGTATAGATTTCGAGTACCACGAGCACAACATGGTTATGGATTATATCGATACACACTATGGTTTCAACAGATCGGGTAATGGGGGGCGAGGAACGATAGACCCACAGGCCTGTATGCAGCGATATCTGGTGATCAGGGATGAAGCTTGGATAGAGGAAGAACTTTATGATTTTAGAAATTTCAACGCTTCCCGATATTTCCAGCTTTTTATTGAACGCAATGTTACAAAAGACCGTGTTGTACCCATTCCTATTTTGAATGTTTCTGCGGTATTCTGTGTGCAAGGGAAAGGTTGTATACAGGTTGGAGATAGTATCTGCAATTACACCTATCGTTTACAGAAACGCATCAGCCCTCCATTGGTCACCCCGCCCAATGTCTATTTCATTTGTGGTGAAAATGCATACACCTGGTTACCCCGTAATTGGGCGGGACGGTGTTACATGTCCTTTCTCTATCCGCCTGTATAAATAGCCCCTTCCGATTATCATCGGACGCATCAATTACGCCCCGTGGGTCCCTTGCCTTCAGCGGTACCTCAAAGATCACGTAGACAGCTCATTAAGACTGAGGTCGACCAAACTGACACCTCTTTACAGCAATTCACAGATTTTAGCAAAGGTTTAGTGCCCTTCTGGGGCCCCATCTTTAACAGCAGAGAAATTAGGAGGTTGTCCCGGATAGTGGAAAATGTCATTAATGTAACTACTGACATCTTAAATTACTCAACCGTTGAGCTTCAGGCGGCGAGGCTCGTTGCGCTTCAAAACCGTATGGTTTTATTCGTCATCTTAGCTGATCGCGGTGGAGCATGCCGTGTGATCGGCAGTTCTTGCTGTGTATATATTCCAGACTCTGCTCCCTCCGTTCATCTGGCAATCCAAAAATTGCATCGCATTGCATCTGAAATGCATACCGATAATGGGTCCTGGTCATTGTCTGGGTGGTTCTGGGGGCTCCTATCCACCTGGGGTTGGAATTTACTGTTGATTCTTGCCGGAGCAGCTGGTATTATTTTTACCTGTTGCCTCTTGATAAAATGTGGTCCGGCGTGCTGCTCTTATTGTGCTTCCCGGATCACCACCATTTGTGTGCCTGTCCCAGTTCCACTCAAAGCTCAGATGCTACAGAAAGAGATACATGAATTGATGGCCATTAATACAGACGTTTTTGAGGATTAGCATGCCTGACCATTGTATTTAGCTACACCACGCTAAAAGGAGGGTTTGAGGAACTTGCAATTACTTTCTCTGTACTATGCACATAATCGATATTTTATAATTAGCATGTTGTACCTAAATGCTACCTTATATGCACGTAAACATTAGCATAAAACCATCTGCCATATTTTAGGAGCTCCAATGTCAATCACTCCCTGCTTTTTCTCCTCTTAGCCTGACCGGCGCCATTTTGTGGCCTCTTTAGAAGCCTTACCCTAACAGACCGCACTCCTCCCTTTTGTCCTGTCAGCGTCCTCCTGAGAAATAACCCAACTGTTGCAGAATTGCTGCTTCAGCTCGTTAGGCCTGTCAAGGTTGTAGGTAGCAGAGGAGGGCCTGATAAGCGCATTCCAGGAGGGAGCGGGGTGGGCTGTGCGGGAGCCGGCAGAAGGGAGTCACCCGTTCGACCTTGCTAAACTGAGATGAGCTAAACCAAGAGTTCTTTGTGTGCCTAATATGGTCTTTTCCAATCTGTACCAGCTTGTACTTTTCCATGTTGGGCCATGAAATTCGCCCATGCAACTGTATATATGTGATGTCCTGACAGTGTGCCAGAAGTCTTCTTGGCAGACTCGTGGGGTTAGGTCGCAAGGAGCTCCTCTGGCAGAGTTTGTTTGTTCTAATAAATGCTTGGACCTTCTACACTGCCAACTGACTGATTATTGGTAATGGGAATGGGATTGCTTATGGAAATAACTATAATTGGGCGTTTGTAAATAATTTTCGGTACTTCAGAGCCAACATGATTCCAGCCACCAAAGCTCTGACCAGACACATTGCTGGGCACCAATGACCATCACTTCTTGCCAGCATTTAGCTTAAGGAAGTTCTCCTTCATCCAGAGACTCACCCTCATCATACAGCGTTGAAAACTTTACGCTGTTTCTGAGAAATTATCAGTGAAGGACACACTGATTTGAGTATCATTGGCATATGACAGAACCTAGAAACAAAAAGATCTCACCAGGAATGCCAATGGCATGACATATAAATTAAAGTGAGTGGGGCTAAGCATGGAGCCCTGCGGTACTCCACAAGGGAGACTGAAAGCCTCAGTGCTGAACCGACCGCAACTAACAATCGGACGTGTCTCAACTAGAAAGGAGTGAAGCAATTTTAATGCCATGTCACCCACCCCTACTTCCTGTAGTCGCCTAACCATATGTGCTGGCAAGATGGCGCCAAGGGCACCCGACATGTTCAGTGTGACTAAGACGGCAGTCACACTTGGGTACATCTTCATTCTCATCACATCCAAGGCAGCGTTGAGAGCTGGCTCCATGTTAGTACCACTTCTAAAGCCATTGTGAAAAGGGTCCAGGAGATCATGGTCAGTAATGAACTTGAAAAGCACTTTATTCAGGAATTATTCAAGTATTATTACAGGAGTGGGAAAAAGAGCGATAGGGCGATAGTTCAGCAGTTCGTCCGGATCAACATTAGGCTGTTTGGGGAGTGGGATAATAGATAGCTTTGTTCCATCTTTCTCGGAAAACACCACGTCTCAAACCTTGACTAAAAATATTTTCCAAGAACTCTGCCACAGTATCAGGAGCCAACTGCAGAACTTTTGGGGGCATGGGTCAGTAGGAGAGTCTAATTTATTCCCCATAAGTATTTCTATGCATCTAAGTGCTGACATAGACGTAAATGACAGCAGATGAGGAGCACCACCAGGAATGTCTTCGCTTAAGCCATCCTCCACGTGGGATTGGACTGAGTTAAATTCAGTGTAAATGGTGAGAATCTTGTCCCTGGAACACGTCACCAGACTGTCAAACTTGTGAAACATTGGTCTCTTGCTTACTAGAGGGATTAAATAAGTTCTTCGCCACTTTAAAAACCTTCTTAGTAGAGTTTTTCGCTAAAGTGATTTGAGCAGTATAGTAAACGGATTTAGCTTTGAAAATCACAGCCTAGTATGTGACAAAAAGGGTTTTGTGTTTGTCCTTCTATTAATATCAAATTTGGTGTGTCATTTCCTCTCCTGCCTACAGCAGAGCTGCCTAAATTCTTTTAATTTCTCCTACAGCCACGGGACAGACTCTTTTCTTTTTTGGGGACATCTCAGCCTTATAGGAGACATCTTATCTAAGGCTACCTCGAGTCATTTCGAGACTGCTTCATCCAGGGGTTCTTAATGAATGTGAACCTCACTTGCTGATAAACTGAGGGTTGAGTGATAATTATCTGGATTATTTTCATTCCAATTTCTATGGACTTGATGATCTTTCTTTAGCAGTTTCAGGCTAACACTCAGTTGTGGAAAAGAGAGTGAAACTAATCATATAATGGTCCATCTAACTCAAAGGGAGAGTATCTTTTACATGGAGTCCAGCAGAGTCAAACGTGTGACTTGCAACGCGAGTAGCGGTTTTCACCACTTGAATGATACCTAGGTTAGTCATAAACTTCACTGGCAGGGTAATATCTTTTTAGAAAGATCCTCCATAGGAAAATTAAAATCACCTAAAATAATGAGATTAGGGTGCAAGGTGTATGGTAAACAACCTTTACAACGCAACTTTTACCACGCAGTGCCTTTACGATGCAACTTTTACAACGCAAACCATTACAATGCATTGTGCTGTGGGGCGCTCTAGGATAAGGAATAGTTTTTTTTTACTATCCAACACCTTCCCTACTATCCACGGGGACTGGAGTTGGAATAGTAAATTAAACTATTCACTATCCAGCGCCCCAAAGCACTATGCGTTGTAAAGGCATGCATTGTAAAAACCGTGTTGTAAAGGCATGCGTGGTAAAAGCATGCGTTGTAACGTCATACATCCAAGGTGTATGGTTCATCACTTGGCCCCAGTTTGTGAGAGACTGCATTCGTGAGCCAGGGGGAGGATATATCAACAGGCCCCCAAAAGTACCCTTCACTCGAGGTTTAAGTGTAAAATATCTTGCTTCACACACCTCTCTCATTACTATTTGTTCCAGTGTGCAATTAAGAGACTTTTTGCTAATTATAGCTTAGCAGCCTCCAGACCGACCACGACTATCTAATCAAGAGATACTGTACTCCATTGGGATGGCATCTGCTAGATCCAGTCCCGAATCTTCATGTGCCCAGATTTCTGTCATAAAAAGACAGTCTAAATCATAGTCACTAATCAAATCATTTGTTTCTTGTTTATGTTTAGGAAGTGACCGCCCATTATTATGGGCACCTGCTTTATTCCGCATGGCTACGATATCCACATACCCAGAGACCATTTCGCCAATTTGGTGCTACATTGAAAAACTTTGCAGTTAGGGCACAGCGTGTGAGTGAGGCTAGCAAGCGTGACTGAGAGGGGATGTGGCATTTTCAGTTCAGTGCCCCCCATCAAACTAAAAGTAAAAATGTTAAGGTTTTAGATAACCTGGCTGCCATACAGCAACTGTCTACTATATCTGGACAGATAAAGCTGCCCTCCACCCGCCACTTCTTACTCTACTTGGGATGGTACTGCTGATTGAAAAAGCCAGTAGCCAAACAAAGATTAGATTTTAAATTAGAGTCAGCACCTCCCAATCTCCCTGCGACTCCAAGAGTTCCTGGTGCCAATTGATAGGTGCCTGCACCAGAGAAAGGGGTTGGGAGGGTGTTGGGGGTAACTTGCAGCTATGGACATATCAAGGCTTAGAGGCAGAGTTGAATTCTTGTGCTCAGAGTGTGCTTCTAAACTAAGTCACGTAGAGACGTCACTTGGACCAGTCTCAAGGTGACATTCCTGGGCTCCACGAGGCACAATGGAAGGAATGCTGCTGGAAGCACAAGACTGAAAGCAATCAACCAGAGACATCATCCAGGTCAAGAAACGGCCCAAAAGGTGCCAGACGAAGGTGAGAATGTTAGAGAAAGAGATGTTTAGAAGTCATTCAATAGTTTGACTACAACGTGCACCCCTTCTAATTGGTGCATTTGACTGTGTGACAATACCTCACTTGTCTGCAAACTACACTAGCGTGGACGAGAACTTCGAGTTTCCACTGGCAGTCTGCCTGGACTCACAACGGAGCCACAACCTCTAAAGGCACTATTTTGAAGCGTCATGGGTGGGACCATGCAGCGCCAACTCCCTGACCACCCGCCACCACGCGCACTGCCAAGGAGAGACCATTGTGTCATCATCCTTTCATCACAACGCGACCAGAGAGAAGCCCTAGACGGAACCGCCACGATGTGGCTCTCCAATGATTAAGATACCGAGGCCAATGTGTCTAATTTACTCCTAGAAACCATCCCCGCAACACAAGAGACGTTCTGAGAGTACGGCTGTACTGGCGCACCACAATTGGAATAGCTCACTCTTGCAAGGTCCCTGCAATCTGCCGGAGGTCCCCCTGCATGTCGTTAGAGACCTCGACACACCATCCCCTGACAGCAAGGAATCGCTGTCCTTGCCAGACCGACTCCTTATCTCCAACGCAGTCAGGCTCAATTTGACAAGAAGGCAATTAATCTAATAGTCCTGATGATGATCCCGGTTTATTAGGAGCCAGGGGATCGAAATGTTGACCGTTAAACAGTTCTGAAATAGTACCATTGTGTTCACTTAATTGTAGATACTGTGTGTGAAAGTTTGCCATATTATGCAACCTTCTGCAAGCAGCAAATGGCTCCAACATTCTTGCCTGATATTCTTTTCTCTAATTTCCATTCTTTCCTCAATTTATGTTTCCTCCTCCTTGGATAAGTACAGGATTGTGCCCCATCTAATGTGTGTGTATGACCCCTCTAGGGTCACTATATTCCTGATCTAGTAAATATTCCTTTCCCGGATGGGCATAGGAATTGAATTTATAGTACGGCTTCTAGCCTATAAATCATTTGCATGTTTATCCAAACCACAACTAGGACCTTTGTTCTTTATAATAACTCCCTGACCACAGCAGCTGTATCAGTCTCTTACCTTACCTTAAACATTTGACCTGTGCATGCCTTTTTCGCTTGTCTTTGCCTGCTCATAAGAGTCCTATGAAATCTGGAATCAGCCTGCTCTGCAGTGCAATGAACACTTAACTCAATTCTCTGTTTTGCACTCGAGCTGTTGCTTGCTTTGAAATGGTTCATCTTGAGGTCATTGTGTAGGTACATATGTAAGTAATCTTCCATGGCGGTGCCTGGATGCTGCAATGCCACGTCTGAGATTTATTTTTCCTTTTCCATTAGTTGTTCCTTCTGAGGGGGAGCTACCGTGAACTACAAAGAAAAACAATTGTTCACCCTATACAAGATTTACAGTTCAGACCGATCTTTAAGTACCACAGAGATTTCTGTGAAATACTGTTTGTGCCTTTGAAGGAATTAATTATTGTAAATAGTCCTAGGAACCGAAGAAGCCATGATTATTAAAGATTCGTTTTTAGACGTTTTGTCAGTTAAAAGTTGGTCTTTCTTTCATTCAATATATGAATGCCCTGTTGTACTGTATCACATGCCAACCAACCACATCCTGCAGAGCTTTTGTCTACCAAAGAGGCTTAGACAGCTTTGTGACTGCTGAGTTCAGGAGCTCAGGTGGTGCTTCCTTTGGAGCTGCTTTGCTTTCCGTTGTTACTGTAGACCAGTGATGCCCAATGCCAGAACCCTTCTGAAATAGTAATGAATAAAACGTGTTAACTCACACAGAGTCTGCTATTATTCTTAATGCTGTAAATAGTAGGTTTGTCTATTACAAACCTCAGCAGCACTCATTTTGTCAACTTCAGAAAGATGTAATGCTGAAGCGACCCCACCGGGATTGTTATGTTATGTTATGTTAAATGACTATTTATAGAGCACACAGCTACTCAATTGAGTATACCGGCGCTGAAGCAGGATGAAGGCCGAGACAGGTAGGGAGAACCCTGCCCTGGAATTTTACAGCTGAAACAACCAAGTTTTCAGAGATTTCCTGAATACAAGGAGACACTGTGTCAACCTTAAATCCACCAGTAGATTGTTCCACAATTTTGCCGCTTGTACCTGGAATTCCAACCTGCTATGTACAAATCTCCGCAGCAATTACTTAATCTACTTACCACACTGTGCCAGAAAAGGCACAAAGACCAACTGAAACGTGACAGACATATACACCCCAAAATGACATTTAAGTTTAAAAAGCTTTATTGAATAGAGTATACAAAGTAAAACATCAGTACATAAGAAATTGAAACAACTATAAAAAGAAACATTGTAAGCATTTAAAATCTTAAAGAGAAATTATGAAATATACCAACTACAAGAGGCTTTTTTTTCATTTTAAGGAAAGGAAGGAAAGAAAAGAGAGAGGGACGAAAAAGAAAAAAGAAAAAGAGAGGAGATAGAGCAACATTATATTCAACTCGATATGATTAGTGTGAAGTAATTATAAATAAAACAAAAGTAGGGAAATAATGGAAAAAAACTAAAAAAGAGTAATAGGTAACAACGATGAAAAGCAAATAAAGAGAAAAAGGTATACATTTCAAACCACATGGCTCGAGAGAAATTCAGTTAATGGTGACCATAACAAATCTCTTTTGATTAATAATGGTACAGAAGTGGCATAGGCTCAATCGAGTCTATGATGAAGGCATAACAAATTCCATCAAGCATTATATGAAATTTTGGAATTGTACTTCCAATTGGTAGTGATGACCTGAAAGGAAATAGCAATAACCAAAAGTATAAACTTCCGTACATTAGAAGAGATGTCCCATATAGGAGAGGAACTTCCCAAAAAAATCTGAACAATATCAAAAGAAAAATCAGTATTTAAAATCTCATTAGGCTTTGACCAAATATGAGACCAAAGGGATTTGACCATGGGACAGTGAAAAAACATGTGAAGGAGGTTGCCATTGGTTTGTGAACATGACCAACATTTCTTGGAGTCAAACAGTTTAAAATTATGAAGATCAGAAGGGATAAAAAAAAGTCTGTTGTAAAAAAATATAAGGTTTGCGTAGTACTTGCAGAACGTGAGGCTGTGTGTATTTCGGACCAGATAAAATCCCAGACTTGAAAGGAGAATTCCTGACCTAAGTCTTGTCCCCACAAAAGTTCAAATTTAGATTTGACTCTGACCATTTGTGAAAGGGAGAGTAGTTTGTATATAGCTGCAGCCTTAAGTGGGGAAGAAAAGTCAGGTGAAGGGGAAAGAGTAAGGTTAGTAATTGCCTGAGGAATATGCTGAGATAGTAGTAAAGCCAGAGCATTTTCAACTAATGGGTATTGGGATGAGTAAGTATCAGAGATATAAAAATGGTCACGAACATCCGAGAATTCACTTGGTGAATTATCTTAGGTAAGTGGTCGTAGACAATGATACCTTTATCTATCCATTCCTTCCAAAATAAAGCCCTATTCTTAATCTTTAAGAATTTATTGTACCAAATCGGGGTATGAGATTGAGAGTCAACGTGTAAAATAAAGAAATGAGAAAACAGTAGAGCGAGTGCTTTAGAATGTTTAAATATGGGGGTGATAAAACGTTTTGGTGGTTGAGTTAGATGAGTCGCAGTAATAAACGAAAAGGGTGAGAATTGTGCTAGCTCAATAGAACTCCAAGCAGTTAGGATAGGGCAGGAAGAATCTGAAAGAAAAGGCCAAATCTGTTTTAACGTAAAGGCGGAATGATAACGACTAAGGTTGGGACAGTGTACTCCTCCTTGGTCTTTCGGTTGCCGAAGACGGGATATAGAAATTCTCGCTTTACGATTATTCCATAGGAATTTAGTAACAGTTTGATTAATAGTTTTGAAAAAAGAGACTTGGAGGAAGGGAGATGGGAAGCATAGAAAGATAGAAGTTGACAATGGGGAGAAGCATCATTTTAATAGTTGAAAGCCTACCCCACCCGGATAGGAAAAGAGGGGACCAACCTGTAATGAGAGTAGATATCTTTTTTAATAAATCTGCAAGATTAATGTTAATCGTTTCTCTAATGGTATTCGCATAGAGTACACCTAAACATTTGATTTTACTGGGATTCCATTCAAAGCCAGAACCTTGAAACATGTGAGAGAGGCAGAATTTATTCAGAGGTAGAACTTTGGTTTTTTCAATGTTTAATTTATAACCCGAGACTATAGAATAATCATTTAATAAGGAAAAAAAGCGGACAGAGAGGTAGACGGGTTAGAGATGTAAAGAAGAATGTCATCAGCATAAGCGGTATATTTAATATCAGTATTTTTAAATGTAAACCCAGTATAAGAAGATGAACGCCTAATCTTTTCCAAGAAAGGTTCTAAAGCAAGAATGAAAAGAAGAGGCTAAAGGGGGCATCCTTGTCTGGTGCCTCTGTGAAGAGGAAAGTAGTCAGATTGAGAACCATTAACCCAAATGGAGGTAGAAGGAGCAGAATATAGCAATGGAATATGCTGAATTATGTGAGGACTAAAACCGTGCCAACGTAGTGCTCCAATCAAAAAATCCCAACTCACTTTATCAAATGCTTTCTCAGCATCTAATTAAGCATGGGCGAATTTTGCGAATTTGCAATTCGCAAATTTGCAAATTCGCGATCCGCAAAATCCGTGAATTTGCGGATTCACTGATTTTGCGGATTGTGGGTAAAGGGCAGGCCGGGCGGGAAAACGGGGCACATCGCTAGTGTGAGGGGCAGGGCCAAACGGGCGAGGCTTATATGCGAGTTCACATGCCTCTTGTGTGTAGAAAAGGACAGGCACGGATCACAGAAGCTCGTGGTCACAGGAACTGCACAGGGATTGAGCTCGTGAAAGTCAATAATGCAAAGGCCTCCATCAAGCATCATAGGTAATTTCCGACGATAGATATGGGGAGAACGCACACCTGCCCAGCCTCGACAAAACTCACATTTTTGGGGGGGCTGATTAACTTTGCCATCACACCGAAGAGCACCGGGGTCCCTCGAGTTCACATGCCTCTGTGTGCATAAAAGGACAGGCACGGATCAGAGAAGCTCGTGGTCACAGGAACTGCACAGGGATTGAGCTCGTGAAAGTCAATAATGCAAAGGCCTCCATCAAGCATCATAGGTAATTTCCGACGATAGATATGGGGAGAACGCACATCTGCCCAGCCTCGACAAAACTCACATTTTTGGGGGGGCTGATTAACTTTGCCATCACACCAAAGAGCGCTGGGGTCCCTCGAGTGAGCTGTCCATTAAGTGGGTAAAGGGCGCTAAGACGGTGCACACCACTAGTGTGTGGGGACTCAGAGGGGCCAAACGGGTGAGGCTTATATGCGAGTTCACATGCCTCTTGTGTGTATAAAAGGACAGGCACGGATCAGAGAAGCTTGTGGTCACAGGAACTGCACAGGGATTGAGCTCGTGAAAGTCAATAATGCAAAGGCGTCCATCATTATGGGCTGCTGTAACTATTTTAGGATGGCGCCGGCAAGCTGCCAGCGCCATCCTAAAATAGTTACTAAATTGGCTTCATCAGGAAGCACTAATAGATAAAATAAAGCAGGTGCTCGAGCACCTGCTTTATTTGATCTATTAGTGCTTCCTGTTGAAGCTAACTTAGTAACTATTTTAGGATGGCGCTGGCAGCTTGCCGGCGCCGTCCTAACATAATCAAAAGTTCAACTGGCTTGAACTTTTGCCCCCCAAATCCGCCACTCGTGGATTTCGCGGATTTTCAGTAAATTCGCGGGACTTCGCAGATCGCGGATTTACCGAAAATCCGCGAAATCCGCGAGCGGAACGGATTTCCCGCACATGCTTACATCTAATGTTATAGCAGCGGCTGGGGAGTCCATCTTTAAAGCTAGGTGAATGATATTTAGGAAGTCCTTGAATTGTCCGTAATTGATCTACCCATAACAAACCCTGATTGATATATATTAATGAGATCAGGAATAAGTGTATTGATACGAATGGCTAAAAATGTTTGCATAGATTTTACAGTCAGTATCAATTAAGGAGATAGGCCTATAGTTTTTGCTCATGGAAGGGTTTTTGTCCTTTTTAGGAATCAACCATAACATTGCCTGAGTGAAAGAACCGGCCGATTTACCTGTAGTAAGAAAATAATTAATCAGGTGAGGTATTAATGTGGACTTAAAGTGTAGGTAGAAACGAACAGTAAAGCCATCAGGACCTGGAGTCTTGTCTTTGGGTAGTAATTTGATGGCATTAATTATTTCTTTATCCATTATAGGAGGATCTAAGGAGGAGAGATATGTGGACTGGTCAGGAGACTTAGGAATGGAATGAAAAAAGGAGTCAATTTGCAAAGAGGTCGGAGTGGATTCTGGAGTGTATAGGAAAGTATAGTACTGAACAAAACAATCAAGAATCTTATCATCAGCAGAGTGACAAACTCCCTGAGCATCCTTAATAGCAACGATTTTGGATTTTTGCTTCTTAATTTTGAGATAATTTGCCAGAGATTTACCAGCCTTGTTCCATCCGCCATACATCTTTGCATTAAATTTGAGGAGATTATTGCTAGCAGAGTCCCAAGAGTGTTTATTATATTGTATTTTTGCCTTAAGTAGAGAAAACAGTGTATCTGTGGAGTTTGTTGTGAAATATTGATCCTCAAGGTCTTTAATCTGTTTAAGAATAAGGGAAGATTCCAGGAGAGCTTTCTTTTTCTTCTGAAACACAAAGGCAATAATTAAACCACGCACAGCGGCCTTGAAAGCATCCCAAACAAAATGAAAGTGAGGAGTGGAATGAAGATTGTTAAGGAAAAACTCGTCTATAAAGGATGTAAATTGTTCGACGAATTAAGGGTCCAAAAGGAGAGAATTGTTAAAGCGCCAGCAACAGGAAGTGGAAGGAGGTGTATGGTAATCCAGATCAATAATGGCAGGAGTGTGTTCAGAAATGAGGATAGAACCTATTTGTGAGTTAGTCATGAATTGTAAGGCATGCTGTGTAAGGAAAATGTAATCAATGCGGGAGTGGGATTTGTGAACTAGGGAAAAGAAGGAAAATTCTAGAGTGTCAGGATGGGATATTCTCCATGTATCTATTAGACCTCTGGAAGAAATGGCTCTGTAAAAGGATTTCTGCATCTTATTGGGAACATATCTTGTTTGTGACTTATGATCTAAAAAGGGGTCAATGAGCTGATTACGATCACCACCCACAATTAAATTATAAACTGCATGCGAAGAGAGAAGAGTAGTGAATTCATTCCAAAACACTAAATCAATGCCGTCGGGGCCATAAACATTACAACGTGAAAATTGTGTATCATTAAGAGTAGTATTTAAAAACAACCATCTACCATTGTTATCATGAAACTCATTTTGTAACTGAACATTTAACGACTTATGAAATAGAATAACCACACCATTTTTATTATTTACTGCTGGAGAACAAAAAACCTCTCCTACCCATTGCTTACGCAGTGAAGGTAAATCTTCTAATATAAGGTACCTTTCTTGCAACAAAGCAATTTGACATTTTAGTCTCGCCAAATGAGATGAAACTTGCTGTTTTTTAACAAGGTTGCGAACGCCTTTAACGTTCCAAGATATCACATGAAGACCTTTCATAAGTTAGTATTCAGTTAAGGAAAGCAAGAAGTTAAAAAAAGAGATAGCAGATTGAGGAAAAAAGAAGATGAATTATCGAGAAGAGGGGCAGGAAGAAAAGGCCAGCAGGAATAAAAGACTTAGGGAAAGATGTACGGAACAAATATTCGCACCAGAAGGAAGGTAAGGAAAATGTATTGAGAAAGTGGTTAAAATTCAAGAGAACACTTTTAATAGAGGAAACAAGAGGAAAACATTTCAAGCCAGGAGGGCGATAGAAAGAAAGAAAATAGATGTGAAAATAGAGATAAAGAAGAGGAGATACCAGAAGCCGAGGGACTTCAGCCATAACAGAGACATAAAAAGTAACGAAAAATATTGTAGCGAGAAGGGGGGGGCGGCAAGAACAGCCACATCATTGGAGAGGGGCACCATAGAGGCAACTATCAAATCAACAACATCAGACGAGAGACGTCTGGATGAGACGTTCCAAAAAATGATAAACAGATGAGACAAGGTAAAGGGAGCTTACCATATACATGGGAACAAATCAACTGAATACATCAGACAAACAGATAGACGGATGATAAGTGTAGGAATCTTCCACCACAGTACAAGATAAACCTAAAAATGAACGAAAGGAAAAATTAGCAATAACCAGTTGTAAAAGCATAACCTAAAACATGACATAAAGGACATTAATGAAACAATCAATGTTTGCTAAGTTCCATGTGTTCCTCTCGGTGTGTATGAATACATTTCCGGAGATCAGCTGGGTCTTCAAATGAGAATGTTCTATCCTTAAAGGTTACCTTGAAGAAACAGGGATGTATAAGGCCATAACAGGCATCCATAGATTTCAGAGAAGGTCTGAGGTCAAGAAATCCTTTATGTCTGCTGGCGGTTGGTTTAGAGACATCCTGACTGGAAAAAACCTTGTGGCCAGACCAGAACATATGCTTATGTTGTTTGGCAGCAGTAAGAATAGCCATAAGATCAGAGTATAGCAAAAAAGTAGGCGATGATACCTCTTGGTTTGTTAGTCGAGGATGCGTTTTGAGGCCCCAGTCTGTGAGCTCTTTGGATAATGAAGTCAGCTGATTTTGAGAGGCCAATAATCTGCAAAACCTGGGTTTTCAAGAAGGTGATGATGTCAGAGCCCTCTGAACCTTCCGGAATACCATAAATGCGGAGATTATTACATCGATTGCGATTTTCCAAATTCTCAGCTGTTTTTTTGAGTTGGTGAACTTCTTTGGTAAGATTGTTAACTGAGGCAATGACATCCTGGGCGTCACTCACTTTTTGTTTAACATGAGAAAGTCTCATGTCAAGGCCGGACTATTTTTCCTCAATTCTTTGGAGGGTGGTGGTGGTTTCCGACATGAAAGGGCGGAAAATATGCAGTTTGTCCATGATGTCCTCCAGTGTGATGGGGAGAGGGGACTTAGTTGGAGAAGAAGGGTCTTTTTTAAGGCAGTTGCTGTTGTTGCCTGCAGAATCCTTCCGACCTCCAGAAGAAGTCCCAGCAGAGCCATGCAATTTATTAGATAGCCCAAGCTCCATTGTGACGAATTGAACAAGGTATTCGATTGGAGGCAGTTAATTACCAAGGGTTATAATGTTGATGAAGTGCAACCAAGGATAACACAGTGACCAACAGAAACTTGGCTTTTTATAATAAAAGAAACGTGCTAACACAACGAGGAGACCAAAAACCAAGTAAATATCACCCTATCAAGTTGTCAGTCATCAAAAATCTGTATATGAATCAAACTGGCATGCAAGCGTAGCAAGGCATTATGAAGCTGCATGGTTGCGCTAAAGGTGTTAGTGCAAACTTAAAGGAATGGCAATAATAATAAATATAAAGCAGCGCAAAAGTACTGAAAATAGGTAGAGTTGGTTGTGCAGTGAGAAATAACGATATAGAGACCACAATAGTTGAGTTAAAACCAGTAGAGAGTCAAGTGCGCTGACATGAAGATATTCGTACCCAAAATGTTGACTGAGGTGAAAATAGCTATACTTGCTATACTTGTGAGAGCGTGCACTCTATATCCACTTCAAGCTTGAAACCTCTGAGGAGAAGTTAGGTGGTTGGTTAAGAATAGCATTAGGCAAAAAAAAGGGAGAAAGAAGAAAAAATGGAAATTAAAGGCAAAGTTACTTATTCTTTGGTGGGTTCATGCCATGAAGATCAGAATGCAGGTCGCTCTGAGGAAAAATTACATTGTGCTGTTTCTTGTGCATACAAAATGGCAGCCGCGAGTACAGGAATGCACAGGAAAGCAGACTTTTGCTGAAAAACAGGTCAGCGCATAATTTCCTCAGGTCAGAAACACTCCTCCATGTTCCAGGCGGTTTCCAACGGAATCAATGTTAATTTCGGGTAGATTTGGTCCCGTTGAGAGGTCCTTCCGTATGGAAGTTCGCCTCGGTGCAACGGACCACCTCAAGGCGCGGCCATCTTGCCACCGCGCGTCTCCCAAAATGACATTTAAATTCAGAAACTATTTAGCCACAAAGAAGTTGTCAGTCACACGAGGAAACAATGTCCATCAGCCACATGGGTGGCAAAGAAAGTTGACCCACGAACCAGAGGAGGCCTCCACACGAGATGTCACACCAGAAGAGCCACTCTTATAATATCTGATTTTGTAAGGAAAATCACATGTGATATTTAAACATATCTAAGACTGACCAAGCTTCATTGAGCCAACTAAATTGATGATCCTTCTGAGGTCAATAAATTGAGTACCATTAAACCAAGTGATGGTAGCATTTTTTATTTCCTTTGCAACAAAGCGTAACAAGCATTGGCATTGCCAATAGGTTTCACTTTTGATACCCTATAAGTGTTTAGCCAGATCTATTGGCTTTGGCTGTAGCAGGGTTTGCCGATCTGGGCCGCTTGATTTTTGAGTGAATGATCCAAGGTGATAATACCTAGGGTGCGCACTGACTAAGAAACCGTAGGAATAGAACATATAAAATTCATATTATGCCTATTATAAAATCGTGCTAAAACCTGGAGGGTGCATATATACTGTACTTCTATCGAAAAATATAGGACATCATAACTACATCCAAAAGATGCATTCTAATGTGATGCAGAGGTGGCAGAGTCGAAAGGCAGGATACCCCCTGGGCAATGGAAGGTTTGAAGGGAAACCAGCAATGAACCTGAAATGAATGAGGCAAGCATGGATGGAAAGAGACTTCCCAGAAGCCCTTTGTGTTGGGGACCAAGGGGGGAGCCCCAATGCCCCTACGGTCCCACCAGCTCCCAGCTTCCTGCGGGAGCCGGCATTGCTTTTGAGCAAGGGGAGCTGCTGACACGCAGCTCCCCTTGCTCAAAAGCAATTCTGCTTTGCTTCATTGAAGGGAGAGCAGGTTTCCATGCTCTCGCTTCAATGAAGCAGAGCAGAGTTTGCAATGACAGGGTGGAAGCTGCAGGGCTCCCGCCCTGCAATAGCAAAGAGCAGTATCCGGGGGTGAGCACCCAGAAACCTGCCAGAGCCAGCCCAGGAGGGGGGCCACTTAGCACCCCTTCGTTCAGTTTCAAACCCCCTGGAGGTGGTAGTCTCGGGCTTGGGGGGTTCGTGAGTCCCCCCTCATTATTTAAAGAAGCCTCCTGGAGGTGGTGATCCCTGGGGCTTTGGGAGGCAAGCAAAACCCCCCTCGTTATTTATAAGAAGCTCTGGGGAGATGGTGGTCTCCAGGGCTACAGGGGGCTGCAAGCCCCCTGCATCCAATTAACAATGCCCAGGGAGGTGGTGGTCCCCGGGGTAGCGTGGAGGTGGTAGAACCCCCCACGCATTGTTTAAAAAATAAGCCCCAGGAAATTAGTGGTCCCCAGGGTTAATGGGGGGCCCTGTGCCCCTGCACATAATGTGCACAGCCGCAGGGAGGTGGTAGCCCCCGGGGCTGCGGAGGCCCCCACAGGCCCCCCTATTATTTTTTGGGCAACCCCCCAGGACCTGGCCCACCCGGAGACCTCATTAAAATGAAGCAGAAGCCCGCACTTAATTTTTTAAATAATTTTGTTGGGATTTGTGATACCAGCTTGAATTCTGCCAACATTTGTTTTTTGTTCATTTGGCCCTGGCGATCTTTGTGGGACCCCCTGAGCATGCCCAGGTGGTCAGGTGGTTTCTTCCCTGCCACCTTTTCTTGATTTTTTTCTTTTTTTCACAGTTTTCATGTGACTCGGTTCTACCGAATCACAAGATGGCTGCCAACACTTCCTGGTTTGGAGTGTTGGCAGCCAATCAGAGTGAAGCTCGTGCCTGGGAGGGTTTGTGAACCCACCACAGCCATAGAAATCGAAATGTATTCTTTTTCCAATTTATCAGGAACTACTGAACAGATTTCCACCATTTAAAAAAAAGGTTGCTTTCTTAACCTAGACCTACATTTTTGCCAAACTTGATGTAATTCCGTTCAGCAGTTCCGGCTGTAGCTTTGTCTAAAGTTTCCTATGGAAATTAACATGGAGAAATCACATTTTGGGACCCGCCTTTTTTCTCATCTTCGCTTGAGGAATCACCCCGAAATTTTAAAGACAGGAGCTGACTTGAGCACCCCACAAGTTTTGAAAATTGGTGAAGATTTGTCAAACGGCGCAAAAGTTATTGGCAGATCAAAAAATACTTTTCCAATGGAAACTAGGTCCTAAGTATAACTACCTACTGGCAACCGCCAGTAGGTAATATACATATATTCACAGAAAAAAACATAGGTTTCAGGATTATAGTTAGCTGGACATTTCACAAAACCATAGAAATTCTTCAGTTATAGTTAGTTCTGCTAACTGTAACTCACACACCCGCAATGCACTGCTGATGATGTCAAATATTACATCATTAATGACATGGTCAGTGACATCACTGATGACATGTCAAATGACATCACTGATGACATCATCCTGTGAAAGTGGTTTATTTTGAAATGTAAATATGTATTATATATGTATAGACCAATCTGTATTGAAGATTGAGTGGATATATAACTGTCTGGTAGGAGGATTTAGTGGCTGTCTGACTGTCTGTTTAAGAGAGTAATTAAAAGTGTCTCACTTAATGTAAATGTAAATGTATGTATACTTGTTAAGCGCAAGTGCGACCCAAAGGGTATCCTGGCGTTGTGACCATAACAATCCATCAGATGTGATACACTACATTGCTCTTGGAAAGAGGTGGGTTTTAAGATCCTTCTTGAAGGAAGTCAGATCTTGCCTACTCCTCAGCGACAGAGGCAAGATGTTCCACAATTTGGCGGCCGCAAAGCTGAAGGCATGGCCGCCCATCCTCACTCTGTTAATCTTGGGGATCATCACCAGGAACGCCGAAGAAGACCTCAGGGGTCTAGCGGCTTGGTACCAGGAGAAAAGATTTTGAAGCAGCGTTGGTCCCA
Source organism: Lissotriton vulgaris (assembly GCF_964263255.1). NCBI lineage: Eukaryota > Metazoa > Chordata > Amphibia > Caudata > Salamandridae > Lissotriton > Lissotriton vulgaris. The sequence goes on along the minus strand of NC_141685.1, from coordinate 1,714,798,051 downwards.
GTCCATGCAAAGCCCTGAAAACAAGGCATGAGGCCTTAAAAAGAATCCGCTGCTGGACAGGTAGCCAGTGGAGATCAGAGAGTGCTGCCGATGACGATGCAGAACGTGGGCGAGATAAAGCCAATTAATACATGGATTAGTAACTAAACTACATGAATGTGTGCATCACTGTCTCTGTTGTTGTATAACATGCTGCATCAGTTGGTCACTAACTTAATGAGTGTGTATATTAGTTATTGATTAGTTGGATGAGTAATTGTATGGGACACTGAGTTTGTGTGTGGTTGGATGGGGGTGTTTAATTCTATGCATAGATGTGTGAATGGTTAATTGACTAGATGTATATGTTTAAGAGTGCATGTGGAAACAGTTGTTTGGGTGACTTAGTGTATTTATTTGTGTGTTGGTGAGCGAATTTATGTTTTAATTGTATAACTTCAACAAAGAAAAAAATTAAAAGGCATTGTATGTGAGAGTTGGTGTATATAAATAAGTATATGTAAGAGTCAGTGATTGTGAGAGTAACTATATGAAGGAGTGTATAATTGTAATGCTGATTTTTTAACATATTAACTATGAGTTAATAAGTGTTTGAATAAATGAGGTGTTGTGTGTATAATTGTGTAAGTGAGTAAATGTAAGTATGATTAATTTTTTTCATGAGTGAGTAGGATGACTGCATAACCAACTAAGATGACTGATGATGGGTACATGTCTATATATGTGTATAAGTGCATTTGACAGTGTTCTATTAATTAGTGACTGCATGTATAAGTGATTCTTTTGTTGAATGGGTAGTTGTGTGCGTAGTCTTAGGATTCAGTGAGTGGGTATGTAGTAACTGGTATTGGTGTGTCATGGTTTCAAATATGGTACTCTGTATTTTACAGTGAGTGATGAAAGGTTATACTTGTGTATGATGAGGTGTATCAGATTGTCATGTGGATGATGTCATCAGTGATGTCATCAGTGATGTTATCAGTGATGTCACTGACCATGTCATGAATGATGTAATATGTGATATCATCAGCAGTGCATTGCTGTTGCGCAAGTTATAGTTAGTAGAACTAACTATAACAGAGGAATTTCTATGGTTTTGTACGAGTGAAATGTCCGGCTAACTATAACACCCCTGAAACCTATGTTTTTTTCAGTGAATTTCAAAGCTTTTTTAAATGCTAATTTTTAACTATAACGCCTCTGAAACCTCTGGTATTTTCAGTGAATTTCAAAGGTTTTTTAAATGCAAATTTTTAAGTGTGATAGTAGTTATACTTATTTTTTTGTACTGATTTTCTACAGTTTTTTAACTACTTATTTACCAATATTTTATTCATTAAATAACATTATATATTTTTCTGAAAATTACAAAAAAAAATTTTTTTAATTCTACCTGAAATATTGTTTATTTATATATTTTTTTAAATATATTTATATTATTTTCTTTTTTTTCCAATTTTTTTTTAGAGTCGAGCATCCAAAGCGTACACATCACGGTGGGTGCGCGGATTCTAGCCATCATTTTAGAAAAGTCGTGAAGGATCCGCATACGGTGTGCGACGGCTGCGTGTTTTTCAGTTACATCATATACATTTAATATTACGTGATGTGTGCGGTTGGTATGCGACCAGTCCGCGACTCCTGCTCCCGCGCATTCGCGACACATGCGCAATACGATACATGCCGCACGCGCAGTGGCGGGTCCCGCGTGACATCATATGCATACTGGGGCACGCTGGGTGCGCAACTCCTCAAACAAATTTGTATTTTCTAAAATGATATGTATGTGTCTTCAATATACATATTAGGGCAAGAGATTATCTAAGATATTCCTAAAAATAATATATTTGTACTTATAATAAACTTATAATATTTTTAAATATATTTTCACAAAGTCGCATTGGGTGGGTCCTTCGTGAGCGCAGATTGCGCGGATCCCATGTGTCCTAAAAAAAACGATTTCATTGGTTCATAACATTTTCCACTGTAACTATTGAAGGACCCCACCTATTTTAACCATTCTTGTTGAAGCATCTTTAGAGAGACCTCTCTTTTCCTACAAGAACACTTTTTGCTTGTTATTGGGTGTTTTACAAAAAATGTCAAACAAAATGGCATCTGGACAGCAGCAGGAGGAAGTATCTTCTAAAGAAGAATTCTTGCAAGCGACACCACGTCCACAGAGGCCGGAATCTGTTGTGTGGAAATTCTTCACTTTTCAACCTGGAGAGAAGAAAGTAAATGCGAGAAAGGTGACGTGCCAAATTTGTGACCGAGTCCTGTCAAGAGGCAGTGAAAAAAGTGAAAGAAAATACTATTGTGGCACTGCTTCTATGTACAAGCATCCCCGGACCACACATCTCAATCTTGCTTGGGAGAAAATGAGGCAAGCTGCTTTAAACCCCTCACCTGCTGTGGCAAGTACGTCTGGAGCATCGTCAGGAACACCTGCAATGGATATTAGGTCAGAATTCGCCTTTCTCGAGCAACACTGAGTGAAGTGTAAGAAATGTATATGCTTCGGTGAGCAGCCGGTGGATGCAGTTTGTGCTGCGCAACGCAAACATTGTTGTTAATTTTTTGTTGTTGTTGTTTTTGGAATGATAAGTAATTCCAAAAGTTTCCTGTTTTATTCGTTTTTTTTTCATTTTTTGAAAAAACCCCAAACAAAATACAAAATTGTTTAAAAAAATACAAAAGAAAAAAAAAGTTCTTATCAGAACTACCTTATCTGGTTAAAGACAGAACTATAATTGCAAGGTAATGTGTGAAAGTTTGGTTGAATATATGTATACAGCATGATTGACTGAAATAATTCATTAGTAGTGTACGGTGAATTTATAGGTGAAGATTTACGAGGAAGTAATGCAGCTTGACACTGCAGGCTCTTTAGCAGCACTGCACTGTGGCACTTCCGAAGCACAGGGATGTGATATATGTACACAAGTATGTTGCAACTCTGGGCTTCCTTCTACACTGCGGACCAAACTGCAGCCATGCGGTGAAACAGGCACCCTTGCACCATGGTGCAAGGATGTCTGTGTCATGCGGAGATTGTTTTTGTGCAGGAAGGGACACCTTCCTCCACAAAAACAATCAGTAAAGGCATTTTCCTCTTTCAATGTATGCTGTGGAGTGCAGCATGCATTGAAAAAGGGAAAAATGAGGAGAAATGAAAACAATTCTCCTTGTTGCGCCTTACTACACCAATTCTATGATGGAGCAGCATTCACACACATCTCTAGCTTTTCGATTTCTTATAAATATGAAGATGTGTCTTGTTCTATGGGTGTTACGTGGGAACACTCACATCAACACCCATGGAACGCCCCCTCAATGCAAAATTTTGTGTATGAAGGGGTCGTATTTACAAGGAGAGGAAAAACCAAGCAGGGTGGCTTTTCCTATCCTTGTAAATATGAAGGAGTGCCTGCCACCATCACTACCTTACAAAAAGTGACGTACTGGTGGTGCAGGGTGCTTATAAATCTGCCCCTAAGTGCTTAGGTATTGGCAGACTGATACAATAAGAACATAGTGCTGGATGAGTGATTGAAGAATTGCATGAGACTGACAGGAGGTATCTTACGCTGCATGGGTACTACTTCAGTATTTAATGGAGTGGACCAATGGTATGTATCGGCTTAGAGATTTGTAGGGATTATGCACAGAATATTTTATGTGTTCTTGTGTTGGTGCCTAGGCAATTTTATAAGAATACCACTAGTAACTGGAATGATGACAGTGCTGCAAACAGAGTGAACACTTCATTTATAAGTGCTTATGTATTGGTGGATTGATAGGATGAGTAAATAGTGGTAGATAAGTGAGTAAAGAAGTGCATAGGACAGACTGAATGATTCCTACACTGCATGAGTACTAGCTGGCTATTTAGAAGAGTGTATCAATAGTATGTAGATAGTTAGAGGTGTGCTTGGATAGTGCACACAATATTACAGCTGTACCTGTGTTTCTAGCTAGGCCATTCCATAAGTTCATGACTAGTAACTGGAATAATTACAGTATTACAAATAGAGTGTATAGTGAATTTATAAGTGCTTAGGTATTGGTGGAGTAAGAGGATAATTAGATAGTGCTGCATGGGTGATTGGAGAACTGCATGGGTCTGACAGGAGGATTCCTACACTGCATAGGTCCTAACTGGGTATTTAGAAGAGCGTATCAATAGTTTGTAGCTGGTTAGAGGAGTTCATGCATTGTGTACAAAATATTGTACCTGCACTTGTGTTAGTGACTACACCATTCCTTAAGTATACGACTGATAACTGGAGTAATTTCAGTGTTGCAAAGAAAGTGCGAGCTGAATTTATAAGTGCTTAGGTATTGGTGGAGAGATAGGATACGTAGATATTGCTGGATGGGTGAATAGAGAAGTGCATGGGACAGACAGAAGGATTGCTAGACTCCGTAAGTACTAACTGGGTATTTAGAAGAGCATATCAATAATATGTAGCTGGTTAGAGGTCTGCATGCATAGTGCACAGAATATTGTAGCTGTACTAGTATTGGCGTGTCTATGGTTTAGAGAATGGTAGTCTGTATTTTAGGAAGTGAGGAGGTGCATCAGATGATCACGTGGATGATGTCATCAGTGATGTCATTGAGATGTCATCAGTGATGTCGTCAGTGATGTCACTGACCATGTCATGAGTGATCTAATAAGTGACTTCATCAGCAGTGCATTGCAGGGGCGCAAGTTATAGTTAGCCCAACTAACTATAACGGCCGAATTTCTCTTGTTTTGTATGAGATAGAAACCTAGCTTAACGAGGAATCCTCCCCAGATATCCTCGCGGCAGTCCCACCAGGGTATTACATCCTCCAAGCCAATAGATCCTCAGGCAAGTCGGGTGGCGGGGTTGCAGCCATCATCAAACATCCAATTAGATTCTCCTCAGTGGATGTGGCCACCATTCCTTTAGTCGACTGTCTTATCCTTCGACTTGAATCCCCAGTGGCCCCCCTTATTTGTGCCCTGGTTTATCGCCCCCGCAGCCCATGCCCAACTTCCCGTCAATGTTTGGTGACATGCTCTCCCAGTTGGTCATAAACAACTCAAAAATCCTGATCATTGGAGATTTTAACTACTGGCCTTCCGACGATAGAGAGAGCGTTTGCTCATCTACCTTCTCAGATTCTCTAGCTGGTATGAATTGCTCTCAGCATATTCACTCAGCAACCCATGTTAAGGGTCATACCCTTGACCAGGTCTGGACCTCCAACCTGGATATTTCTACCCCCTTATCCTTCCCTGCCCTTGGTCGGACCATTTTATTATCACTTTTACCTTTGTTGTTACTTCTCATGCTAGTCGCACCCTTGAGGGCAACCTCCCAGCTAGGAACAGGGCTGATCTTGGCAACTTTGTCACCCTACTTAGGGCTACCCCCCCAGAGTGTGACTCCTTAGACTCTTTAGACACCCAGGCACTCAGCCTAAAGCACTGGCTCAAATCAGCCAGTGACATAGTAGCCCCTCTTAAACATGTCAAGCTAAAACGCCCTCATGACGCGCAAAGATGGTTTTCAGAGGAGCTTAAAGCCATGAAGCTTAAACTTAGACAGGCCGAGCGCTGCTGGCGGCGAGACTATGCCCCGGCCAAGAAGCTGGTTTTTGCAGCCACGCTTAAAGACTACAAACAAGCCATCTTGCTAGCTAAAACTTCCTATTTCTCAAAGAAAATCGTAGACTCAGCCTCTAAGGCAAAAGACATCTTTTCCATTGTGGAAGAACTCTCACATCCAGACAGGGTTACCCTCAAACCTCTCCCCTCTCAGCCTCTTTGCGACTCCCTTAATCTGTTCTTTGTCGAGAAAATTGCCAAAATTAAAAATAGTATCCTCTCCTCTACCTCCCCAGCCCCGCTCATCTCGACTACCATCTCTGCTACCTTAACCCCCATTTAGTTACACAGATACCGCTGATCTCAGAGCATGATTTCCTAGTTCTGTTAAAAAAGGTCGCTTCCGGATCCCCCATGGACTGTTCTCCTCCCCATGTCTTACGCAAGGCTTTCACTGCCTCCCCCTCCCCTCCCTTGTCCCTTCTCAATAACTCACTCAGAGTGGGCTTGGTCCCTAGCTCTTTCAAGGCCGCTGAAGTGGTGCCTATCTTTAGGAAACCCAATGCCGACCCTTCCCTCATGAGTAATTTTCGTCCCATTTCCCAACTCCCCTACCGTAGCAAAGTACTTGAGGCCCACGTCACCAACTTTTTGAGCTCATTCATCGAAAGTTCGCAGTTCCTCGACCCCCAACAGGCTGGCTTTAGACATGCCCATTCAACTGAGTCGGTCATTCTCTCAGTGATGGAGGAGCTGCAGAGGGGGTTGGACCTTAAGAACAACCAGGCCCTGGTACTCCTGGATCTGTTGGCTGCCTTCTACATGGTCGACCATGACATCTTGGTCGGCCGTGTCGAGGAGGCCGGCATCCGGGGGCTGGCCCTTGATTGGGTTTGCTCCTTTTTGAGCAACCGTCACCAGGCTGTCCGCCTCTCCCACTTTTCGACCGATAAGGTTAGGCTGACGTGTGGCGTCCCGCAGGGTTCCTCCCTCTCCCCCCTCCTTTTTAATTTGTACCTCACCCCCCTTATCCGTTCCTTACGAGGCAGCAATGCCACTGCGTTTAATTACACAGACGACATTCAGCTTGTCTTTGACATTGACTCTTCGGACCAATCCATCTATAATTTTCAATCTACCCTGTGCCACATCAGCTACTGGATGGGGGCAAATCATTTGAAACTCAACCCCCGACAAGACCGAGCTGGTCTTGATCGGGGGAGCCTCCAAACCTTGGAGTTCCAATTTTTGGCCTCCACGCTTGGGCCTCCCCCCTCGCCCCGTGGATTCCACTAAAAAGCCTTGGGGTTATCATCTGTAAAGACCTCTCAATGAAGCCCCAGATTAACACTGTGGTCTCCTCCAGCTTTTTCCATCTACGCAAGATCAGCAAAATATCCCGCTTTCTTGCCACAGAGGCTCTCACCCTTGCTCTTCTGGCCCTGGTAATTTCTAGGATTGATTATGCCAACTCTCTTTATGCTGGTATCCCGGCCTACCAGCTGAACTGATTGCAGCTGGTTCAGAACCAGGCAGCGCAACTGATTTTTCACCAGCCCAGGCACCAACTTGTTCGTTTCCTGCTAAAATCCCTTCACTGGCTCCCGGTAACTGAGCGTTGCAATTTCAAACTTGGCTTTATCATTTTTAAAGCCATGGCCGGTCTTGGCCCAGCCTTCATCTCCTCTCTCCTTCACCACTATGCCCCTTCCCGCAACCTTCGATCCTCTCATCTTGCCCTGCTCAGGACACCCACTTTTAAACGCAAGAAACATGGAGGGCTGAGATTTTCATTTCTTGCCCCCTCTTTCTGGAACACACTCCCTTTAGAGTTTAGACTCACCTCCTCTTATTCCCAGTTTAGGTCTCTCCTGAAAACGCACTTGTTTCGCAAGGCACTTGACTAACATCTTCTAGTCCATCCCTTTTGCACACCCCTTCCCCTTTTCTTCTGTCTCCATGCGCTCATAGCGCCCAGAAACCGCTGGGTGTAAGTGCGCTCTATAAGAATTTTTACATAACATAACATAGATGTGCAACTAACTATGACTTCCATGAAACCTGTGGTTTTTTCAGTGAATTTCTGAGGTTATTTAAATGCTAATTTCTACCTATAATGTCCCTGAAACTTGTGGCTTTTTATTTAATCTCCTCTCACTCTTACAAGGAAGGAATCAGCACTCAGGTTGTAGTTTGGAAGTATTTAATCTGCAAAGGATGTGATCCACGTGTCTCAGCTCATCTGATCCTTGATAACGATACAAGACGTCATTGTAGCATCCTTATTTAAATGTACAAATGACTCCAGTTGCCAACATTAACAAAGAACTACATATTACTTTAATCCAAAAAGCTGGCGGCCATATTGGCCTGGTTACGATGTGAAAATTCAGGAATTGATACAATAAAGAAAAGAAAACAAGTGTTAATATGCACACGACGTAATTTCAGCATATCTTGCCTCTTGACCTCCATACCTGTATGTTCATCAACGTGACTTATTCATAATAAACATACTTAGGATTGCAAACATCAACATAAACAATGGACTACACATTACTTTAAAGTGAAAGGCTATCAGCCATATTAATCTGGGAACATTGAGTATTATAATGGATTCTTACACGAAGGAAAAGAAAAAAAGGGGTGTTAATATACTCACACTATCCCTAAATAAAGTTCTAGCGATTATAGTTCCATTTCGTTCGCAGCTCATTTGAGATGGCATGAGTGATGTCATAACTGATGTAACTGACCATGTCATGAATGATGTGATGTCTGAGGTTATTAGCTGTACATTGCGGGGGCATAGGTTATAGTTAGCTCAAGTAACTATAACTGCTGAATTTCACTGGTTGTGTATGAGTGAAATCTGAATCTAACAATACCGTCCCTGTAATCTTTGTTTTTTTTCAACAAATTTCTAGTTTTTTTAACGTTAAGTAAGATGCTGTGGCGGGTTCGATGGAAACTCATAGACTTTAGGTTGGGGTAAGGCAGGTTTTATTCCTTTTATCAACCGTCTTCGCCTAGTTACATTGCGATAATAGGGCAAAGGTGGATCATTGTCCCGACGCGCTGGCGAACTCCTCTCTTTCCTCTGGTCCCCTCCGGGTTTTCCTCCCTCCCGTGGACTTCTGGGTGTTGCAATCGCCGTCTGGTCCCTCTTGGGACGCTCTCCGCTCGCATGTAAAGAAAAGAAAAAAGCCCTGAGTAAACTTGCTCTGTTTACTTCAGTCTGACAGGGAAAGGGGAGTGAGGAGTCACGCGTGCAGTAATAACGAAAGATTCTACGTAGTGCCGAGTGTGCTCACACGGGGATGGGGTCCTGTGAATGGATAACGGCGGCGAGTGCTCTAGGGAGGTCTAAAACCTCTTCTCCGCGCCCAGCCCACGATACGGTCCCGTACCTGGGTGAGCCACACTTCCCTTGAAGTGCGGCTGGGCGAATCGCCTTGTCGTTGGCCTCCTGGCTCTCCAGTCGGGGGCCTCGTCTCGTCCTCTGCTTCTTCCTCCGCCTCTCGTCATTCCTCGTCCGTTCCTCCCTTCTGCTCGCCTCCTTCTCCTCTCGACACCTCCTCCACGCCTCCAGGTGATAGACACACCTCTCTTGTGGGAGAGCCGTCTTTTACTTCCGGAGCCCCGGCTTACCAGGGGGCGTGCTCGGACTGGAACTCCGCCCAGTTAAAGTAACAGTCACCCTCTTCATCCCGGACTTCATAGGCAGTATCAGACGACCCTCCTTTCCAGGTCACAGGTCGCTGTAGTGGAGACAAAGCGAGGATTATGTATCGAGGGGTCGTTGTAGGATCCTGCTCCGCCCCCTGGTCACACACCACCCCCCTAGGATTCTCCTGATCGGGGAGAGGGAAACGTGACAGAAAATCCGCGCTCCCATTGTCCCGGCCCCTACAGTGACAGATCGTAAAGAAGAAGGGCTGGAGGGTGAGAAACCAGCGCAACACCCTAGGGTTGTTGGAGATGTTACGGCTCATCCACGTCAGGGGAGCGTGGTCTGTATAAAGGGTAAATGGGTGTCCTTCAAGGTAATATCTGAGCTTTTCTACCGCCCATTTGATGGCCAGGCATTCCTTTTCGATTGTAGGATATTTAACTTCTCGGGGAAACAATTTTCGACTGATATACAATATCAGATGTTCTATACCCTTGCTAGAAAGTTGGGACAGTGCCGCCCCCACACCATAGTCTGATGCGTCCGTGTGCAAAATGAAGGGGCGCGTTTAATCAGGGGACGTCAATACAGGGCTGGTGGTGATGGCCTTTTTGAGGGCATCGAATGCTCTCCACATGTCCTAGTGGGTTCCTGGAAACCCCTCGGTTTGTAGTCTTTTTTTAAAGTGTCCGTGAGGGGGCTTGCTAGATCGGAAAATGAGGGTATGAACCTACGATAGTAACCTATCAACCCTAGGAAGGCCCTCATCTCCTTTTTGTTGTGTGGGAAGGGGGTCTCAGCAATGGCACGGATCTTCTCTATCTGCGGTTCTATCAGGCCATGACCTAACAAGTATCCCAAGTACTTCACTTTTGGAATCCTAATTGGGACTTCTTGGCGTTTATATGCAAGCCAGCCTCCTGTAGTTGGGTCAGGATAGTGGACAGGTGTCGTAAGTGTTCGTCCCAGGAGGGGCTGAAAACGATAATATCATCAAGGTACGCATAGCTAAAGGTCTGGTATTCCCTCAATATTTAGTTCATAAGCCTCTGAAATGTTGCCGGTGCCCCGTGGAGCCCGAAGGGCAACACATTGAATTCGAATAACCCGTCAGGGGTTGCAAATGCGGTCTTCTTTCTGTCCTCTTCTTTCAGTGGCACCTGCCAGTATCCTTTGGTCAGGTCGATTGTGCTTATATATTGGGCCTGTCCTAATTTCTCTATTAATTCGTCGATGCGCGGTATGGGATAGGCATCGAATGTAGATACTGCGTTCAGGGCGCAGAAGTCCATACAAAAACGTATGCTGCCATCGGGCTTGGGCACCAAGACGATCGGCGAAGACCAGTCGCTTTGAGATGGTCGGATGACACCCATCTGTAGCATTTCTTGTACTTCTTTCTGGATGGCAGGTCGTCGGGCGGCCGGTACCCGATAGGGTCGTTGTTTGATGACAGTCCCTTTCGGTGTATCAATCCGGTGTTCAATGCGCGTTGTCTTCCTGGGTAGATCCGAAAACACTAAAGAGAAAGGTTGAAGCGTCTCCATTAGTTCCTCGTTTTGCGTGCTTCGTAGATCCTCATTGATAACCAGTCTGTCTATGGTGGAGGAAGTACTGGAACCCGTAGGTAAAACGAGGTTGTGGGCCCTTGGGGGTGGGCCTATCCATTTTTTCAACAGGTTTATGTGGTATATTTGGGTCTTCCTGGGAGACGTTTGCAGTTTGTAGGTTGTTTTCCTGATGGTCTCTATCACTCGGAAAGGACCTTGCCACTCTGTCTGGAATTTTTTTGTCGAGGATGGTAACAGAACAAGAGCCCAGTCCCCCACAGATAACTTCCTCCATTTTTTTCCTTTGTCATAGCAGGTCTTTTGTTTCACCTGGTTTTTCTCCAGCTGGGAGTAGGTAAGGTCCCTGATCTTTCCCAAGGAGTTCTTCAAAGATTGACTGTATTCGAGTAGACTCCGGGTCTCTCCTTGTTGTTCTGTTTCCCATACCTCCTTTGTCATTTCTAGTAGGCTGCGCGGTTGTGGTCTGTATAACATTTCGAACGACGAGCATCCTAGACTGCTTTGCCGTTGTCCCTTATCATGTACAAGGCCAATGGGAGGATACGATCCCACTCGCTCCCGTTCACCGCCAGCATCTTTTTCAGGGTGGCCTTGAGGGTGCCGTTATACCTCTCCACCAGTCCGTCTGTTTGGGGGTGATAGACCGATGTGCAGATCTGGTGGAGGTTTAAGAGGGCACACACTTCCCTCATGAGTTTAGACATGAATGGGGTTCCTTGGTCCGTGAGAACCTCTTTCGGGAAACCAACCCGGGAAAACAGCTCCAGGAAGCAATCGGCTATGGCCTTTGTGGTGGGTGCTCGTAGGGGAAAGGCTTCGGGGAACCTAGTCGCATAGTCTACAATGACCAATGCGTACATGTGTCCTTTTCTTGTTTTTGGCAGTGGTCCAATCAGGTCCATGGCAACCCTCTCAAAGGGGACCCCAATGATCGGCATTGGTTGCAAGGGCACGGTTGCTGGCCGGGAGGTGTTTCTTTTCTGGCATATGTCACAAGACTGGCAGTGTTTTTTTATTTCTTGGTACACTCCTGGCCAATAGAAATACCGTAGTATGTTCTGCGTGGTCTTTACAGCCCCTGAGTGACCAGCTAACAGGTGGGTGTGCGAGTAATACATGATCTGTTCCCTGAAGTCTTTTGGGACCAATAATTGTGGGGCCTCAGTAGGGTGACTTTGTCGATACAAAAGATCGTTTTCTATCAAAAATCTGGGATAGCGGGGACTGGGGTCGTCTTGGGAGTGGTGCGCTTGTTCCCAGGCGTTAAACAGACTGGCGTTGTTAGCCTGAGCGAACTTAAAGTTCCGATCTGTGACCCAGGGGTCTGCTGTCACCAGGGCTGTTTGGGCTTTAGGGGGTTGGGGGCTCTCTTGTCTCAGGGTCCTTCTAAATGTCTCTAAGAAGTGGGGATTGTCCGTGCCTATTATGATTTCTTCAGGCAATGTCTCTAGTACTCCCACTTTCACCCCTATTGTCTTCCCTTCTGTCATCTGTAGGGGTATGAATGCCACAGGGTACGGCTTTACATCCCCGTGGACGCATTTAATGTGTACTAACGTATCGGGGACTATCTGACTCTTCAGTACCAGGAATTCCTGCACTACCGACTGCTTACAACCTGGGTCGAGGAGTGCTTTTGCTTTGATCCCATTCACCCTCACACTTACATAAAAGGCACCACCTAACTCAGCGGTGTACATGATAGGTTTCGGTAAATAGCCGACGTCCATCGGTTCTTTGGTTGTTTTCTTCTGCGGGCACATGCGGGCTATGTGGCCCCACAGTCCACACTCAAAGCATTGCGGCCCTTTGAAAATGGGTGGTTCAGATCTTAGAGGACGTGAAGGGTGGAAGTCTTGTGTGTGGCGTACTTACTTATCAAATCGAGGGGTAACTCGGGTAGGTTTTTCGGGCTCCGTTGGATGTATCTTGGGTTGGGCCCGGGAGAACGTGGTCGCCATTTCCATCGCTTGTAGCGTTGTCAGCTTTGGATGTTGTCTCAACCATTTTTGTGTGCTGAATGGGAGGGCCTCTAGGTACTGTTCAAGATATATCTTGTCCATAATGTCCTCTTTCGTGCTTGTTTGGGGACACAGCCATTTATCTGCTGCCATTTTCAGTCTGTAATATAGCGTTTTGGGGTTCTCTCCCGGTATCCCCCTTTCCTTCCGGAAGCGGACCCTGTAGGCTTCGCTGTCTAGTCCCAAGTAATCAAGGATAATGGATTTGATTTGGTTGTATGGTGTTTGTCCGGTGGCATTTGCCACCTGATAAGCTGCCTGGGCTTCCTGCGTCAGTAGGGGCGCCAGGAAGAAAGGCCATTTCTCGAGCGGCCACCCACAAGCCATACCCACTCGCTCGAAGTTAGTTAAGAAGGCATCCGGATCATCCCCTGGGACATACTTCTAGAAGGAGATCCCTGACGGGGTGGGGTGGGTGGCCCGGGGTTCTCTATATGCAGGGTTGCTAGGATCCCCTATAATCTTCTGCAGACCCTCCATCCGAGTGGCTACTGTGCTCTTGAAAGTCTCTCGGTCCGCTTGGGCTGCTGTCAATTGCTGCTCCACAGCCCAGTTCAACTGCTCCTGTCCTTTGACGAGAGTCTGAGGTAGTTCCTCCATCTTGGGTTGGCAGATAGCTACAGATGTTCCTGCACTCTCCACCACTTGTGGCGGGTTCGATGGAAACTCGTAGACTTTAGGTTGGGGTAAGGCGGGTTTTATTCCTTTTATCAACCGTCTTCGCCTAGTTACATTGCGATAATAGGGCAAAGGTGGATCATTGTCCCGACGCGCTGGCGAACTCCTCTCTTTCCTCTGGTCCCCTCTGGCTTTTCCTCCCTCCCGTGGACTTCTGGGTGTTGCAGTCGCCGTCTCGTCCGTCTTGGGGCCGCTCTCCGCTCGCATGTAAAGAAAAGAAAAAGGCTCTGAGTAAACTTGCTCTGTTTACTTCAGTCTGAAAGGGAAAGGGGAGTGAGGAGTCACGCGTGCAGTAATAACCAAAGATTCTACGTAGTGCCGAGTGTGCTCACACGGGGATGGGGTCCTGTGAATGGATAACGGCGGCGAGAGCTCTAGGGAGGTCTAAAACCTCTTCTCCCCGCCCAGCCCACGATACGGTCCCGTACCTGGGTGAGCCACACTTCCCTTGAAGTGCGGCTATGAAGCGCCTTGTCGTTCGCCTCCTGGCTCTCCAGTCGGGGGCCTTGTCTCGTCCTCCGCTTCTTCCTCCGCCTCTCGTTGTTCCTTGTCCGTTCCTCCCTTCTGCTCGCCTCCTTCTCCTCTCGACACCTCCTCCTCGCCTCCAGGTGAAAGACACACCTCTGTTGTGGGAGAGCCGTCTTTTACTTCCGGAGCCCCGGCTGACCAGGGGGCGTGCTAGGACTGGAACTCCGCCCAGTTAAAGTAACAGTCACCCTCTTCATCCCGGACTTCATAGGCAGTATCAGATGACCCTCCTTTCCAGGTCACAGGTCGCTGTAGTGGAGACAAAGCGGGGATTATGTATCGAGGGGTCGTTGTAGGATCCTGCTCCGCCCCCTGGTCACACATGCATATCACAATGGATGGTGGGGGGCTGGAAGCAGGGCTTGGCATTATGCTGCCCCCACCCAAGCTTGCTGCTCCTGCCTTCCCTCCTCCTAGTCATCCATCGTCCAGGTTCATGTCCCTGCTCCCTTATTGCAGCCCTGTGCGGCCGTTGTTCTGCCACTGGCCTTCCCGCCTTCTCTGAGCAGTTATCTTGCTGCCCCATCTACCTCTTCCCTATACTCTGTTGTCTGAATCCATGGACTAGCCTCCTCCCTCCTGCCAGGCATGGTCTGATGTGCTGTCACTGCCCTCCATTTAGCATGATGTACCAGTCCACTCCTCCTGCCCTCCATTGCCCAATTCTATGCTCCATCATTGACCTCCTGCTTAGCCTCTGTGCTTAGCTTGCTACCCCTATTCTCCTTCCCCCTGCCCTCCGATGTCTTTGTGCATGACCCTGCTCCGTCCTTTTAGCCCACCATTTTCCATGGACCTGCCACTCCTATCTACTCTGAGTGTTCTGTTGAGCTGCCAGTCCCCTCCCACCTGCCTAGCATTGTCAGATGACTGTAACCTGTCCCTGCCACCTCCACCCTGCCTGTCCACATTCCATGCCCCTATCCCCTTCCTCCTGTCCCCCATGGTCCATTTTACTGCCACACCCTTCTGCCCTCCCTGGTCTGTGGTGCTGCAACTGCTCCTCCTGCCTGCCCTGCGTGGTCTATTGTGAGGCCCCTTCCCTAAACTCTCTTGTCTGTGCCCAGGTCCTGACCCTCCCGTCTATCCTCCATGGTCCATTGTGCATGCCCCTGCACCCTCCTTCTTGCCCATCATAGCCATTGTGCTGTCACTAACACTCCGCTTGCCATGCATGGTCTTCTGTTAACTGCCACAGCCCCTCCCATCTTCCCTGTGTGGTCAGCTAGCTGCCCCTGACCCCTTCCCGCCTTCCCTCCATGGTCTGTGTGTATGCAATTATAGTCTCACTGTTGCTCCCCATGGTGTGTCTTGCTTCTAGTGCCCATCCTGCCTGACCTCCATGGTCATCTTGCTGCTCCTCCCCCCTTGCCCCATCCCTCTGTTTCCATGTGCAGACCCCTATTACCTCCATCCTGGCTTGTCTGTTCCATTGTAATGCCCCTGATCCGTCCCTCCTGCCCTTTATCGTCCGTTATGCTGCAGCTTTCTCTCCTGCCTGTCCATTATGGACAGCTACCTACCATTGCTTCTTCCCCTCTGTTCTCTGTTGTCCATGTGCATGGTCCTGTCCCCTCCATATTGCTTTCTATGGATTGTTGTGCTGCACTCCCATCCGCATGCCATGTGCGGTGTATTGTGCTGCTGCAAACCCTCATGCCTGCCCTGTAGGGTTAGTTTGGTGCACCTCTCCATGTCCCTCCTGTCATCTGTTATCCAAGTCCATGTCCCTACCCCAGTTCCTCCTGCCTTCCATGATCCAATGTACCATATTTGCTTGCATTTTTAACTTGCTAAGAGGGAGATTATGAAAAAAACTGGGGGAATTTTTTTTCCCCTTTTACTTACATTGAAAAAGAGGAGATTGTAGACAGGAGACAGATCAAATAAAGCCCATTTGGGCTTAAAAACATGGGACCTTTCCTGGCTGAATCGGGTCTGTTGGCATGTATGGTTGTACTACCACTGCCTCTTCCTTCTGCCCGCAATGGTCCATTATATTGCCGCAGCTTCTGCTGCAAACTCTGTAATTATAGACACCTGCCTCAGTGGAGAGCTGATTAAATTTCCTGTGGCAGTGCTTTGTTTTGGGCATCCTGCGTTGTTGGATTTATGACTGCTGACCCAGCTGTGACGACCTGCCCACCGCTTGGCGGGCCCTTGCCTGCTCCACATGGTGCTGGCATTTTGGATGGAAGCATCTGGCTATGTTGCAGGGCGGCGCCAGTTGATGCTCGGCTTGACACCCTTAAAGCGGAGCAGGCTCTCACCTTGATACAGCTCCGACCCACTGGGGAAAACTGTGTTTTATTTTGCAGGCATGGGGCGCACCCACTTGGGAAAATTTCCTGCACACTACGATATCCACAAGGCTCTGCGAGGACATTGCCACGCCCACTGAGGCAGGTATCTCTAATTAAAGAGTGCGCAGCAGAAGTCCTTTGCATTCCTGTTGAACTTTCCCACTGAAGAAGGGAGGATTACACCCCCAAAACGCATCTGGCTTTTGAAGTGTTTGGGGTTTGTGCTTGGCAGACCGCGTGCTTGCAGGGTGTCAATTAAACTTGGAGAGCTGATTAAACTTCCTGTAGCAGTGCTTCGTTTTGGGCATCCTGCGTTGTTGAATATATATATATATGTATATATATATATATATATATATATATATATATATATATATATATATATATATATATATATATATATATATATATACATATATATAGAGTCACTTGGCTATAGACCTTTTCCAAACTTATATATATATATATATATATATATATATATATATATATATATATATATATATATATATATATATATATATATATGTATATATATATATGAAAAGCAGGTTCCTCCTCAGCTCGCTCTGCGCTCGCAGACACCGCCTCCACGCCAGCAAAGAATGAGGACCGGACCAGCAAGTCAGCAAGATGGTAATTTTATTGACTAAAACAGAACCAGCGACGCGTTTCGGGCGGAAAGCCCTTGATCACGCTGCAACATGTTTTCAATCATTATGCTACTTTTATAAGTGTATGCAGTGCCATTGACGCCGTCCCCTGGTGGCGCCCACCATAGTCACGTGACATATAATAAACAAAGAGAACGCACTATCGCTGATACATTGTTGCCATTGCTGACTAGTAAACACAAAGTCACATCTGGTTAAATCCAGTAATTCATCCGAATCCATAAAGATTTATTCAATTATATTCATATTAAAACACATTTTTTTCTGTGAAATACGAATGAACAATATATCGATTCTGTGCAATTGAGCAATTCAGTATGTATAGCAGCAGGAATATAAAGTGCGTGAAGAAAAAGTGCATAAGTGATGAAGATATAATAAAGTGCAAAGGTTAGCGGAAATATATGGAACTACCATTGGAATAGTAATGAGCAGTTAAGCACCAAATCTGGATATTCACAAGAATAAATTCATCAAAATAATCCTATTCCGTAATAAGTTCTATTGAAAGAGTTCAAAATACAAAAGAAGAACCTTTTTTCCAAGAAGCTAAAAATGACAATATGTATAAATAAGACCATATTTCATATATATACACACACTCACACTCCCCACCACCCCATACTACCAACACATTATAACCATACAATAAGTCTAATTAGAATGCAAAGCCTATTGTGTCAACCAAAAAAAAGGAGGATATACACCCCTACTAGCTCCTATTTACACACCCATACAATCATACAAACGTGCAAAACTTTCCCCCCTTGGTATTAACAAATGTTGGTGTCTGTGCAACTCCATATATACACTCCATTGTAACATCTCAAATATTCTTGCAATATAATAACAAATCTATACAAATTACCTACATACTAAGAAACCTGTACAATTAAAAATTATTTCTTGGTTTAGGTTTCATAGAACTCTTGTACATAATTTAGGAATAGGATTGTATAAAAATGTTGATGCAGATTGTTAGATGATTACAAAATAAAGTGCATGGATTATATATATATACACACATAAAAATAGCCACATACAAAAGTATTCTTTTACAAAACACACCATGCCTGAGTTTTAGCAGTTCACCTCAGCTGTGATCTGCAACAGCTTGGTGGTCTTAGAACATACCTCATAAGCTCTCTCTACAGTGCATTTGTGGCCTTACACAATTCTACAACTCAATAAATGAGCAGCAGAGCACCCCCATTGCAGCAGTTCTGATTGGAGCACAACAGATTGTCTTTTCCAGCTACGGCTGAAGGAAATTAAAGGGGTGTGATTGAAAGGCACACATATTGTTAAAAAGGCAGTGTGTGCTTGAACAGTAAATGTGAGGAGATAATAAAGAGCAGGTGACAAAAAAAAGGCAACCGTAAACACTGGCAGGAAGGGAAGAAAGCATTCAGTGCTGAGGTGAAGCGAGAGCGGTAAGAGAAGTGGGTGATCGTGTTCCGAAAACTATATCAACACAACCATCCTAAAACACAAGCAAAGGCAAAAGAAAATGTAGTGCGCTTAAGCTATCATACATTGCCAAAAGTGAATTGATCCATGTAACAGGGCCATTTTCCACAGCGGGAACAAAACAGCGAAAAGGCGGGACAAATCTAAGCTATTCACCACAGAAAATAAAGGATTTCAAAAGACAGACAAAGGAACCAATGAAAAGTGATGGGTGTGCTGATAGCTCACAGAGAAGATACTGTATGCCTCCAGAGACAGCTCATGTACTGCCAAGGCTCGACCTACAAATCATGGCAGCAAGAGCATCAGAAACAGAAGTTACTATTATAATATAATATGCAGGAGCACGTGATATCAGCTCCTAGGAGAAGTTGAGATACTAAGACAAATAAGACAGATACAAAAGAGACCAGTCATAAAGAAATAAGGAATAAAGACAATAACTGCCTTGAGTAAATTTGGAAAAAGTTCACAAAATCACAGTCCGGAAATAACCTCTGGTCATATTCTATTTTTGCATCATTTGTCTGCTCTATGTTATCTGCTATATTCGTGATACTTATTATATGCTAGGGAGCCATGCAATCAATTCTCTATGGTCCACTCAAAGGGACTTGCTCTCATGAGCCTCCATTTATGGTCTGGGGATGAATTGAGGGAGAGCACGAGATAGAGAGAACATTTTGTGAGACCATATTGCACGGAGGTAACGAATGATGAAAAACAAGATCCCGTTTCTTTTAGGACCCCCAGGTAGAGAGGCACAATAGGCTCTCTATAGAGGTTCCTCGTGCTGGTGGATGCTTAAGCCACCACTGGAAAGTTCTGGCCTAGTATCACTCCTCTTTTTTTCTAGAAGACATATTGTAATACTATTCATAAATTTAGATATATGTTGAAAGAGAGGGACATCTTACTGATGAAAGCCCACCGAACCCATTTAGAGGCATTTTCTGGGTTGAAACATGCCGACCACATAACAGGGTTGAAACATTCGCCTGCTATTTTTCAACCTACTCACTAGAGACTGAAATAAAGATATATGTCTAGCAGTAAGTAGTTTAGTCTCTGTCTTCTTCCTTCCGCTTTCTCCGATAGGACACCCACAATACATACACTCATAGAGACATTTTAAATCTCTGCTGCACCTAGAGACGTAGCCCATATCGGCAAACACCTTTACCTATGTGAGAGGGAGACATATGATGAAGCATTACACCATCTGGTTGAGTGAGAGCTTTGATCCCATCCAAGGAAGATTTCCTTCATACTAAACTCCTTCAAGGAAAGAGCATACAGACCTCATGTACTACTTCATGTCCAGAGTTTTTTGTTGTTGCATATTTATATATAATACTAGGCATGGAAAAGCTGGCCAGACAAGTTGCATGGGATGAGGCGACTTAGGCTGTCCCGTGGCTCTGAACGTGCACCTTGCTGTGCCTGTGCAGTTTGATTGGCATTGCTGGTCATGGTTCACCTGCCTTTATCGACTTCTGAACATGTTTACACTGGCCATAATTTTTGCTGTTTATGTGTCAGTGGTTTAATTATCTTTCTGTATTTCCAGAATCAAGGTATAGATTGGGGTGGTACTACAGACCACTATAATGGAGCAATATGCGATAAAATGCAGGATTTGGCTTTGTTTGCTAGGAAGCCTTTGTGATAATATTCTCAAACAGAAGATGAAATGATTTTATTTTCAAATCCCTTTTACATTTCTGGCAAAGTTAGCTGCTCAATGAACGTTAGTTATGTTCGAATATTTACCATTTAAGAGCAGATAATTAGTGCAGAGAACTTAGTATAGTATGTACAGTTGGTGAGTTGCTTTAGGAGCGGGCAGTGGCCATCGTGACCCCAGTCAAACACCAAAGACTCCTTTGCGGTCCCTTCAGCAAACGTGTATATAGGTACCCCACTGAGAGAGAGAGACGTCCTCAAAACATTGAACGTGAATTCAATAGCAGAGCGCACTACTAAACTATCATTCGTGCCTCATGGACAGAATGCCATCTTAAGAGGAACATCATTTAAAATGTATACACCTTGTAGGCTGCAATAAAATCATCTTTCAGGAGAAACAGCTGAAGATAGGAAAAGACAAGAGACGAATCACTCGAAGAGGGTGGCGCCAGTCCAAGGTCCTTTTCACGCTTGGTTGAGGATACACGGTAAGGGTGCCTTGTGTGGCAACGCATGAGTCACGCTCTTAACTTGTATTTCCATCTCAGGAGCCTGGAAAGAGACTGACTCTGGTTTGGTATGGCTAGGTGGCAGTCACGCACATTTTACCTCTAACCGGGCGGTGACCTTACAAAGTTCTGATGTTAATCTGGAAAGATAAAAGGTTCGATTGCCGAGGAATGAAAAACATGGATCGGTTTGAGCAGAAGAAAGCAGAAACAGCAGTTTCCAGGCTGTTATGGAAATGGAAAACAGCAGAGAGAAATATTTGCATCGTCTTTATTTTCATTGGAGCGGTCCTGGCTTTATAATATTGATACAAAGGGAATATTGGTGCAGGTTCTGATAATGCAGAACAGTGCTATTGCACACGCACCTTTTAAAGCTTGCAAGCAAGTTGCAAAATGGTAACAGGGTGGATAGTGAACATGTACTTTCATTAAAGAGGTTATGAGAGTGCATTTCCAAAAAAATGACGATCCCTTAACCTTCTTGTTGTGTGTTTTGTTTTGCCAACGCCAACTTGAGAAAAATAAGCAAAATGTACATTATATATTTTCAAAGCTGCTTTTTATGAAAACGTGGCTTAAATGTTTCTTTAGATTAGCTCCCATTCTTTGATATACGGTTGGCTCATTATAGGCGTGTAACTAGACATTTAAGGAACAGGCCCTTTGTTGCTATTACACACACACACACACACATGGAAATATGTATAGATGGACAAAATGCAGATATACACATGGAGAAATCATTATTAAGTAATGTCAATGGTGTAAGTATGATTGGGGGAGAAATGCAAAGGCGTGTGTGCTGTGCCTAAAAATAACAGTAAACCATTTTGGGAACAACATCATAACATGTTTCACATATTTGGAATGAAAAAAACAAGTATATATCACCCACCAAATCTCACTACGAAACTCAGCCAAAAACCTAAATGTTAAAATATATCTTTGCACCCATGAAAACCACGTCCACTCAAACAACGATTACCCTTTCCAGATCTTCATTACTTAGTATGTCCAGAAACCTTGTTTTAGGAATGGCCTTCGAGAGGCACCAAAAGGCCTTCAGAAGCAAAGCAAATCACACTGGGGAATATTTCGCTCAGGCATTTTGGGGCATATGTACAAGTCCCTATCGCCATGGGAACGTCACTTTTTGTGATGTTCCCATTGCGATAGGGTCCTTGCCTTATGTACAAGGCAGCGTTATGCCACTTAATGTGGCTTAACGCTGCCTTGTACATAAGGCACCCTTTCACGCTATGTTTGTGTGAAAGGGGCAGGCAGTGGGTGTTGTGGTGGGCATTCCACTGCAACACACATTGTATTTAACACTGCCCCTATGTACAAGGGTGGCGTAATTAGGAGGCAGCACCAAATTTAAGACCAGGAAAACCCTGGTCTTAAGGTCCGCCACTTCGTCATACATATAGCCCTTAGTAGTATGTGCAGTAGCTAAGTATGTACTAAGAAATGCAGCTCTCAAAAGTATAGGAGTAGACCTACCCCTATGCTGTTCCCACCTCTAATTTGCATATATCTCACTGGGTCTGCAAAGAACTTCACAGACTCAGGACTTTATTTAGGATTTGGCGGAGCAGGAGGAATGCAGTAAACATTCAGTTTTCCACCCACGAAACCGACAGTTTCCTTGCTCTGTTTCAGAGTCAAGGACACTGCTGAATTACCGTCGACAGAACCTCTATCAGCAGTAATCCAGAGGTCCAGCTGCCCCAGGTCCACTGGGTCGCAGATTTCGGAACGGAAAATGTTAAATATACTCCGCGTGCAGGGACAGAGGGGCATATTACCAACAAGTAGCGATAT
Organism: Lissotriton vulgaris; assembly: GCF_964263255.1. Classification (NCBI taxonomy): domain Eukaryota; kingdom Metazoa; phylum Chordata; class Amphibia; order Caudata; family Salamandridae; genus Lissotriton; species Lissotriton vulgaris. The sequence goes on along the minus strand of NC_141685.1, from coordinate 1,714,775,524 downwards.
TTATCGCTAAATAGGCTTAGCGACAATTTTTTTTATCGCTGCCTATCGCTGGATATGTTAGCAGAGAAAACATGCTATTAGCAAAGTTTTTCTCCATTGTGCTGAAATATCCAGCGAAAGCGGCAAAATGTGTGAATATCGCTGAGATACAGCGATATTCACGCATTAGCGACGAAATGCTCTTAGCCATGTTATCCACATCCCATTGGATAACATGGCTAAGAACTGGTATGGGCAGGTGTTAGTGTTTGGAGATATTCGCGCTTAGCACGAATATTTCCAACGCTACGCCTGCCTTGCTAATAGGCGATAGCGACATTAGCGACTGCTTTCAGTCGCTAACTGGTTGGGTACGCCCACTTTGCATGTCATGAGCGATAATCACCGCTGACATGCAAAGCGGGACTCAAACTGCCCGCTATCCCCTAAAAGCTGCCGCTAACATCAGTTAGCAACAGCTTGCTAATAGGGCGATAGAATTATCGCCGCTTAGCGGCCGAAAACGGCCGCTAAAGGAGCGATAATTGCCTATCACCCTGCTTGATAATATGCCCCAGAGTTTCCTGCATGTTATGGCTATTTACATTTGTTTGTTTTCGACCCCACCCCCAAAAATAAGTTTGCAGAGGGGCAGTTTAAACTTTGTGAGGACTCTGCAAACTTCGCTGTTGAGACTAGATTCACCATGATGTAGCTTCATTCACAGCAAAAAGATCCCTGAGAGGCAGATCTCTAAATGCAGTGGCAGCCGTCCACGAGGTTGAACGAGGGCATGGCCTTTTCTTCTATGGCGAAATGGCCACTAAGGCCCTTGTGAAGGCCCCAAGTTCTATGTTTTAGATGTAAATTATTGAGTGAAAAAGAGTAGTGGCTGCAAAATGAGGAATATCTACTATAGAGAATGAGGTGGAAGGTAAATAATAAACACGTGCTACAGGGGGGACATGCAAATACAAGCACACACCTGCAAAAGTCTTAAGTTCATACATATAACTAGAATTTCACCAAATTAATGCATGAACTTTAGACAGAGCAAGTCAGCGGCACTCAGTTCACCATTTCGACTTGCTTTGTCTAAAGTTATTGCATTCACTCAGAGAAATTCTTACCTTAAAATCCCCCATGTACATGAAAAACAGATGCTTAGCTCTGCGTTGAGCCTATATAGCTGATCATGATGCAGCCCCGGTTGGATTTAGGGTACTAGTCATCTTGCCATCAATAAATATTCTGGTGTTGCGGTTGATTTAATCAAAAATGATGGTGTATCCCGTACTGTTGTCTCTGCGAGATTCTGTCAGGGACATTTAGTTTACTGACTGCTCTGGCCGTTTGGGTTTTCCTTCAGCTTTGGAGATGTGCTGGCGATGCTAAAAAAGCGTTCAGTGTAGTTTGTGTCTGCATCTGGCATTTGATTTAATGATCTTCTAGTGTGTATTGATTTTTTTATTTAGTGCCCTAGTAATCTCCTCAATTGATCCTCTAAGTTCATCTCAGTTCACATTTTGAGCCTTAAAAAAGGAAATAATCATATTAAAACGTTTCCCACTGGCATTTATCTTTTATTATGAGAAACCATGGCTGATACAATGTTGTTATACACACTCCTTTGCACCGTGGTCTACTATACAGCATTGGCAACAAGTATTCAATATGTCTATGTGTGTTGCTGTTGTATCTGAAGCAATTAATCTATTATAAGTACATTCACCAACTCATGGAGTTATTTTGAAAACATAGCCACATTTGTGAATTTCTAGTTTGCTAAGTATGGTTTCAAAAGTGGACGGGGTGGATTGATACATGCGTGTTTTGGCTCTGTTCAGCCTTAGTCCCCTTGACCTGATCCAGAAAGATGGGAAGGGAAACATAGCAGCCGATGACCCTTTCCGAGTCAAATGGAGCATCAGCAATTGCACAGAGCAGGTTGTGGAGCAGTGTTGGGCAACGAGGTCTGCTTGGCAATGGAACTAGAGAAACCTGTAATAATTGGAGAGATAGCAGTCAGTCCTATCATAAAGCAACAATACCTGAAGACAAAACCCCGATGGTATGGCATCGAGGGTAAGAAGTAAAGCACATTGATATCGGCAAAGAGCCAGGGAGTCGGAGGAGTGGAAGACCAATGCATTGGAGCAGCCCAGTGGCAAAGCCCAAGTTGTCATGGTGGCAGCACAGGGAAGGCTGGGGTCGCACAAGCATCAGTAAGGGCAAATTGGATCGCTTTAAGGCACAAACTGAGCAATCGCAGGCCCAGTGCAAAACATAGAGAGCAGGCTAATGTAGGCTGAATACAGGTAAACACAAGCAAGATTCAGGCGTACTGGCTTCCAAGGGGAAAATTAAGTCTCATATCTCTCTGAGGGCTCATTTCAGGCATCAGGAACCAATGCTTACTTAGGAACAACAATGGGTCATGGGATCGAGTGGGATGCTTTTCTTAAATATGCGAGCATCCCTCTCTAGCCTCATTAAAACAAACAGTGAAGGTTAATCAAGTAGAGGGTGAATGTAAAGATTTTTGATGAAAATAGGGCATAAAAGCACAAAGCGCCAACTGTGGATATCTGTTTGCAGAGAACCGAGACACAGTCACAAGTTCAGACCGACCGAAATGGGACAATAGCTGGCTACAGGGACCCAGTTACTAACAGTTGTTAACTTATCGGGTACCAACCTGACCGATGATCAGATGACTGTCCTTAATAAAGGACTTGGATTTGTGCCGACACCTACACTGGACGGCTTCAAACTGAAATGCGAAGTCTCCGAATTTTGTCGGGCATTGAAATTAAAAGCCTTTTTCAACGAATCTATTAGTCCACCAAACGAAAGCGATACTACCCTGAAGAGGAAATCTAAGTTCTGTCCTCCAATGACTACAGTACCCATTGAGATACAAACCTTTGAGCAGGCAATCATGAAAGGAATCGACAATCTGGGTCCCAACAAAAAGACTTACCAAAATCTGAGCAAAAAGGAACGACTTGCTTTGACGGAGTTGAGGGATAATGATAATATCGTCATAAAACCAGCAGACAAGGGGGGTGGAGTAGTGATCTTATCAAAAGAAGGATATAACCAACAATGCCTATCCCTCCTGTCTGATGATAATTTTTACAAAAAACTTGAAGAAGACCCTACCGACAGACTGACCAATGTCATCGCTATCATGGTACACGAAGCTGAAGTCAGTGGATGGATTTCAAAAAAGGAGGCAGATTTCTTGACGCCTAAAAGCCCTAAAACACCATTCTTTTACTCGTTACCAAAAACGCACAAGAACAAGTCCCCTCCCCCGGGACGCCCGATTGTCTTGGGAATAGGGTCATTACTAGAGCCCCTCTCGAAGTTTGCTGATGAGTTCTTGAAGCAGTTGGTCCAGAAAACACGAACCTACCTAAAAGACACTAGGGACCTCCCGATTCAAATCGCAGATCTAGAATTCAATCCAAACACAATGTTGCTGGTAGGTCTTGATGTAGAGGCCTTGTACATGAGCCTGCCCCAGGAAGACACCTTACAAATGTTGGAAGACCTCCTCTTTAACCAAGAATGGCCACACAAAACCCCTCGCCATTTCATTTTGGAATGCTGCCGGTTAGTCTGAAAGGAAAACTATTTTGAGTACAATGGTCAACTTTTCCTACAAAGCCATGGAACATCCATGGGGAGCGCTTGTGCCCCTTTGGTAGCGGGACTTTATGTAAGCCAACTTGAACAAGACTCTGTACTTAACACCACAAATCCCTATGTTTCCAGTATTATATACTGGAAACGCTATATTGACGACATTTTGTTAATTTGGGATGTCAAAGAAGATCTGATTAAATTCATGGAATGGTTGAATAAAAGAGACCGATGGCTTAAGTTCACCTTCACTTCCAGCAACCAATGTATTGACTTCCTTGACCTGACAATCTTCCATGAGAATGGGAAATTGGAGACTAAAACTTTCACAAAACCCACAGCAAAAAACAGCTTGCTCTCGTACTGTAGCTACCATCCACGACCATTGCGGGACAATCTTCCCTTTAGCCAATTCATACGTCACAAACGTAATTGTAGTAAAGGCAGTGACTACAACATACAAGCACGGGAATTGAGCCAGAAATTACAACTGAGGGATTATACACCTTCTGTCATCACGAAATGCATGAAAAGGGCCAGACATCAACCATGTGAATGTCTCTTGCAGACCAACAGAAAAGAACCAATAAAAGATCTGGTAACATGTGTCACCACCTATTGTCCGGCTACTTACGATGTACAGAAACTCATCAGATAATTACTTCTGGAAAATTCGACTGGCCAAAGCCGAGATTTGCTAATAAGAGAACGAAAAACATCAAAGACGTTCTGGTCCATACAAGACCAAAGAGAAAACAAATCCAGTCCATCACTAGAGATGTCAGGATGGAACCTGTAGTTGGCCACTATCCATGTGGCACTTGCGGAGTTTGTAAATTCACAAAACCAACTAAAACCTTACAATTGACAGATACTCTAAAATGGACCCAAAAGCAACATACTAATTGCAACTCGACACATCTAATCTACATGGTCACCTGCCCCTGCAGACGTCAATATATGGGTATGACCTGCAGAAAAATCAAGTTACGAATTGGAGAACACAGGAGCAATGTCAGAATGAAGAAAAACACCACGAAGCTCTGCACACACTTCGTGGAAGCAGGACATACCTGTGATGAGTCGAGCTGGACAGTACTAGAAATGCTACAAGACAAGAACAACAACGCAGAGCAAGTTCTTTTTGAAAAAGAACAAAGGTGGGTGGACCGTCTTGGCACCCATATATTAGGGATGAATGATAATATTCCCTGGAGTCAGTTTTATTGAAAACATCTCTATTAAAAACATCTAAAACATGCACCTGAATATCTGACTTGCACACCATTCTGATGATGGCAGGAACAACTCATCCAGTTTGGTAACTGTGATATAAAATTGGCATCATCCCACGGATGTCTGTCACTCTTTTCCCCAATGTCTAAGTGGAGTACGACTACCATAATGTAAATATATATTGATACTCTTAAATCCACCGACGAACTCTGTTTGTCAGGAACTTAAGCTAACCATAGTAGCAGGACTGTGTCCATGCCCGCTTTTGAGTTGGTTAATATTGCAACCCTTTCAAGTAAATACCAGGTCCTTGAGCCTTTATGTTTAAAAAATATAAATAAAGCATTTCGTTTTTTGAACTGGTGGAGGGAACCATCTTGGAGGGACTAACTTGTTTGTATTTTAGTCCTTTTTTAGTGTCTAGACTCCTACCTAAAGACTGGTAGGCAGAGCCCCGCCTGTAACCAGGGGCAGAGTCAGCAGAGGGACTGAAAGCTGGTCCTCGTGGGTAAGAATTATGTTTGAAGACGACTTTACTCGGGTAAGAAGTCCTACCTATTATATTCTAACCGAGTTGGTACATTTTTCTAGCAAAGACCACTCCTAGCGACTCTTCACTCCTGTAGAAGCCTCTAAGAACCCCTATTAAGGTATTTTTTCTGAAATTTTGCCGCGTGTGTAAATATGCACTTTATTGGAATAGGCACCCATAGAGCAGCATAGTAATTGACATCAGTTTTTGATCACGAACCTGTGACTGTGACACTGACACCATTTTTTAAACAAGAATCGCAACTTTCTTTAAGAGACCTTGCTCTCATTGTGATTTACAATACACTGCTGGGCGCCTGAATACATGCGCGTAACAAGCGTAGCGCGTATTTGCAACAAAGATAAATTCCCCGCGTGCTACATACTTTAAAGACTATGCTCTAATCGCAGAATGTTTGCCGCTTTTTTATCCGTGCGCAGATGCTCGACATTAATAACACCAACGCAGTGATTTGTAGTCTAACTACAGAACTCTGTCACTACAGGGACCTTGCACTCTTAGCATTCCACTCCTACCCCACCAATAAGCACGAATTGCACAAGTAGCCTCCTCTCAGTGTTTAGAGACTTGAAACCTGTTTTCCCCTGCCCTCCTTCCTTCTCACTATTAATGTATCTACAATTAGGTGCATACCTTTTACTAGTAATTCTAGTCTGTGTGCTTTAAGAAAAGTATTGTGCCTACTCACCGCATTTAACATACCATAATATAGTGTATTGGTTAGTGTTCCCAAAATATAGGTGACTGTATAAGAAATTCCATAATAGCTATAGGAACCTACACAAGTTGTGTAAGTACCTTCTGTGTATGTATTTTTGTCTTTTTGTCCTGACGAAAGCTCTACAGACCCGGCTGGGCTCATAGAGCTGAAACATGTTGACGCATCCATATATATATTGATATATGGTAATCTAGTTGCCCGATTACATATATATCGAATTTTTTAACAACAGTGCCAACCTTTTCATTAAAAATTCTTTTTTGGTGACACACTGTTTTTATATTTTTACCTTTCCTAATATTTCTGGACACTTCTACCTGGACCAGAGGTAGCCTCTGGTGAGGCAGGCATACCGCACGTTATTTGACTACCCTATGAATATGCCATGACGCCTGACGGGGCGGATAAAAGATACACCGCATCGACTAAATCAGGCTGTCTATGAGGGTTTTCAAAGACTAACCGAAGGTTTAGTAGACACCAGTGTCCATTCCCTTTTGATTAATTCAGTTTTTGAAATAAGGACAGTCCCAGTAGTTTTCTTGCAATATGAGACAGTTTCTTACTGAATGCTCCTGTTTACAACAATGGAAGCATAACCCCTCTTTATGGATCCGATTGTTCTTTTCTTCGATTAAAGGTTTTTTAAGTTCACAATCTGCATTGGGTCCTATAAATTTCTCTTTGTGAATGGATGACCTTCTGTTTCTTTGAGAGGTGGCGGACAAACCCATCATCTCTTTCAGTCTTCTGATGTCTTTGCTCCGGTTCAATCTATAATTTTAATTCCATTGTGGCTTTAATCAGGATGGGTCAGTTTATCACTAGTGACAAAGCACCTTTCAATTCTTAATTTAGAAGCAATTTTATTTAAGAGAAAAGACCGGCCAGCAATGTTTGACTCTTTCCACCTTTGGCGTAAGGAAGCCAAACAGAGAGAAATTAAACAAGCAAAAAGGGATAGGAAAATGAAAGATATGACGGTCATGCAGGCTGCCCAGCAGTTCAAAGACGATGAGACTGATCGAGCGATTGAGGTCTCAGGTAGACAACATCGAATGGCAATTGATCGGTGCTATCCTGTGTTGCCTACTTCTCCACAGCGTAAGGATCTTGACGAAGAGCCCTTAATGTCCCATTTGCTGAGATTACCTCCGTCAACGATTTGTTGGTTGCTGCCGATTCGGAGGTTGTCTGTAAGGATGTGACTGTTTCTTTGTTACGTTATTTGTCTGACCTACATCATAAGGTGTCCCCCTCTAAGTTGCAATATTGCCGCCAAGAGGTTACCTATTTAGGTCATCTCTTGTCGAATTAGGGAAGACGGTTGACCTCAGAACGAATTCAAGCGATTGCACAAATGTCTGAGCCAACCACACAAAGGGAGGTACGTGCCTTTTTGGGCATTACCTCTTACTGTAATCAATGGGTTCCGAATTTTTCTTTGCTGGCTAAACCTTTGTTGGCACTTACGCTGAAAGATACGCCACATCCTCTCCCTTGGACTAACGAATGCCAAAAGAGATTTTCTGATTTACGTACTGCTTTGTGTTCTGCACCTGTGTTAGGTACTCCAGATTACAGTAAGCCTTTCACACTCTACGTTCATGAAAGAGAAGGTTGGGCGTTGTCAGTTTTAACACAGCAATTTGGAGACAAACAACGGCCATGTGCCTATTTTTCAGCTACGTTGGATCCAGTAGCCAAGGCATTGCCTAGTTGTCTCAGAGCTAAAGCAGCGGCAGCAATTTCCATTCGCCAATCTGCTGGATTGGTATTAGACAACACTCTTGTTGTTATGGTACCACATGCAGTAGATACTATTTTGAATAGGACAAAAACACAACACCTCACGAGTGCTCGCTTGTCTGGATAAGAGCTGACACTTTTGGCTAGCCATATACACATCAAGCGGTGTAATACTTTGAACCCAGCAACATTGTTGCCCATACTGGATGAGAAAGGCATTCAAGAACAGGATGATTGTTTTTTCTCCGAACAGAGGAGGAAACGAAAGGTAGAATAGATTTAAAAGACACACCACTTGTGAACCCGAATGGGATCCTATGGGTGGATGGGTCTTGTTTCAAGCTTCCAAATGGTGAGACGACTGCAGCTTATGCTGTTACCACTTTGCATACGGTAGTGGAGACAGCATGCATTGCACTAAATTCAGCCCAAGCAGCTGAAATAATTGCCTTAACGAGAGCATGTGTGTTGGCAAAAGGAAAGAGAGTGAATGTTTTACACTGATAGCCAATATGATTTCGGTGTGGCTCATAGTTTCGGTCGTTTGTAGAAGGAAAGAGGATTCTTTACTTCCCATGGGACTAAAATACAGCATGGTCAGCTGGTGACTGGCCTTCTTGAATCACTTGCTCTCCCTACACAAATAGCAATAATCAAGTGTAGCGCTCATAAGAAGATTACTGATGATGTGGGTCGCGGGAATGCTTTTGCAGATGAGACAGCGAAAGAGACAGCAAGAGATGTTACGAGTCGCATGTCTGTTGCGGGCCCTGCAAGATGGGTCAGAGAAGGAGGGATGAGTGAGGACACAATAGAAAGTGTGAGAATGATTCAAGAAGAGGCTACTGAGAAAGAACTGAGTAATTGGAGAGAAAGTAAGGGAATGTTGGACGCGACTGGGTGTTGGACGGAATTGTCAGAACATTGTCGTAATTGGCCCGTTCGTATTAGCGATTAGCTGAAACTACACGTTGTCCTCCTTAAATTGGCTATATACGATAACGCCATTTTGAGTGTTGCGGCGGCCATCTTAGATCATGAGCGGCCTCGTGGCCGACGTGCCCTTTAGTCCGTTGTTCGTCCTACTGACCACTCTTGTCTGCCCAGCAACAGGCTATTTTTAGTACTGGTCAAGCCACACATGCGCAGCTCCCACTGACCCGTAAGCCTTCAGGAATGTGCACCAAACTGACCAGCGGAGTTGTGCCCCCTCCAATGAGCTGGCAGTATTCCAAAACATGACCATATATGTCTCGAAACTATGTCTTTACTTGTGCCGCCTAACTTTTATTACCCCAAAACTGTATATAAACGGGGTCACACCGATGTTCGGTGTGATACCTCTTGCATTGCCGAAGGGTGCTGTTTGAGTGTACCACCACCCCATGGGGTCTTAATAAACTTGTTCTTTGCCTTTTACAGCTTCCGTGCCAACAGTTCTTGAGTGTGAGTGGGTTATCTCCGGAGCGTGTAGGCCTTGGGAACCCCTAAATACTTCAATTGGCGACTCTGGTGGGACTCATCGGCGACTCGGATGCCCGAAGGAGAGGTCGTGACGAAGGCTTGGAAACCCGCCATGGGCGCGCGCTGCCACAAGTGACCCGAGTCTTGGCTGCCACGGTGTTTTTTCCTTTCCTTCCGATCTGACCTTCCAGGTGGCGCCGGTCTCCGACTGAGTCCTCGACGTGTCTGCATCGCTGAGAAAGTGCCGTTTGGCTGATTTGGCTTACAAGACCTTGGCAGTTGGAATCTGGACATTTGAGAATTTGGTAAGCTTTGTGTTCGGTAAGGTAGTCTTTGGACGCTTACTGAAGTCCTACGATTTGTGTTCGGTAAGGTAGTCTTCGGACGCTTACTGAAAATCTGTGCTTTGTGATCGGTGAGGTAGTCTTCGGACGCTTGCCGAGTCCTATGAACTTTGATTTGAGTTAGCTAACATTTTGAATTTGTGATCTTTGAACTTATATGTGTAGTGCACTTCACATAGGCAGGCATGTAGAGATGTTTCTCTAACTTTGTTTTTTTCCTTTGAGCGGCACAATTGTGTGAAGAACTGTAAGTGCCATTTTGTCTGGTGTCACATTTTCGTGATACTTTTCGAACATGCCTGTTTTCAGCACACTCCGAGGAATGTGTTGTCTTGGAGAAGGTACCTCAATTAGGTTAGCGGAATCACAGCCGGCTCCCCCAGAGGGAACACCAAATAGGGACATGTATATTAAGTTCGGCCTTCCCCCGATTATGTATAGTAAATTATGGCATAAGTACACCAAGGCCGATCCTGAATTGCAATGGCCTCTACACGGGTCTTATGATTTGAGTAAAATACAGTTTGTAGAGCAATGTATGTTTCAACGCAGGTCTAGACAAAACATGTTTGATTGCGTGCGAATGTGGGAGAAAGCGGCGCGTGAGCGAATGCAGCGTGAGGTTGCCTTGGCGGACAAAGAGCAGCGCAAGGCTGCTCGGGATAAGGCTTTACAGCTTGAGGAAAAGGAGGCTCAGGAGAAGAAAGAAAGGGAGGAACGGGAACGTAATTTGCAAACGACTGGTCAATTTCCTATTCGCCGACCGCTTTATCCTGTCCTTAATAATGAAATTGATGATTTTTCTTTGTTAGATCGGTCGCCGCCTCCGTACGTTACGCCGACGGCTCCAGCTGTGGACTCCGACGATGACGGACAGGATAAGTCGGGCAAGAAGGGGGTATCTGCTCTCAGGTTTACTACGTAGAGGTCCTCTCATCTACGTAGTTGGCTCGAAAAGTGAATAAGCGTAGTGTTACTCAGGATCAATTGATATCAGAAAAGACAGGGTGGACGGATCTTGAATTGATGTATTTTCTGTCTTCTTTGGCTGATGAGGTTGTAGGCGCATATCGTGAGCTTTCTGATACGTTAGAACCCAAAGCGTTGTCAGTGTACCGTGAAAATTTGACTAAAGGTGATTTTGATCTTTCAGATGTCGATGACCTGTTTGCGCAATTGATCAAGCTACGGGATGAGACAACTCGATTGCGGGAGGAGCGGAAAAAGAAACAAAAGGAGTCTGAATTGGAGCAGGATGGGCAGGCCAGAGAGTGTTCTCTCCGTGGTTCAGATAAGAATTCTGCGTTGCATGTTATGCCTATGCGTGAAGCCGCGCCTTTGTATGTTCCACCAAAAGGGGAAGGTACGGATGATGATAAATTGTCAAAGGATGCGAAAGGGTACTTTGTGTATAATTGGGTTTACACTCCATGGAATAGAGCAGATGTCATGGCATTGAAAAATTCTTTACCTGATCTCCGGAAAAATCCAGCGGCATTTTATGAAGGGGTGGAGGGGGCTATATCGTCTTGTGTGATGACTCTTGTAGACATAGATTTGTTTTTTGGGTTGATATTACCACCTGATATGTGGCGGCAGATTCGTAAAAATAATGATGACACAATATTGGGAGGGACATGGAAAGAAATAAATGCTGCAGATTTAGATAGGGAACCAGCATGTAAGCCTTGCCAGCTAATCCTAGAACTCCCGGCAGCTATTTTGCGTAAATTAAAAACGCTTGTTCCCGCCAAAAAGATTGATTGGACCATGTTAACGTCGTGCAAGCAGAAACCCGATGAAACGGTTTCAGATTTCTTTACGCGCTTCGAGGAGGCCTTTCATGATTACAGTGGTCAATCTTTAACAGACGATACGGGTCGGCATTTGTTTGTAGATAAGTATGTAGCTAATCTCCTACCAGAGATTGCTAAGCGATTGAAGTCGAGTGAAAGTTCCTGGGCCACGGCGACCCCTGCGTCCTTGCTAACTATGGCTCAGTACTATGAGCGGCAGGAAGTGGAGGCTAAAGAAAGTGCAGAGAAAAAGACGAAGGAATTGAAAACGAAGGTGATGTTGGCGCAGGTTCGGGGAACACAGGGTAGAGGGAATGATAGAGGTAGACGAGGTGGAGGAAATGCGTCGTATGGTCGTACAGACATTGCGGAGGATCAGTGTGCTTATTGTAAGGAGTTTGGGCATTGGGCCATAGATTGTCCGGTACTTCGCGAACAGCATAGTCAGCGTGGTCGAGGAAGTGGAAGGTCGAGAGGAGGTTATACTGGAGCGAGAGGTGGCGGAGGTGATCGTGGAAAGGTTGAGGAGAGGGGCCGTGGCCAGGGCGAACGAAACACGTTTGATAGACGGAATCAATATCAGATTTCGGAAGGAGAGAATGTGGAACACCAGGATTATGTGCATGCATAGGATTGCGTAGGATGGGGTAAGGAATCAGTTGAAGTGCCGGTAGATCAGCAAGGTCCATATGTAACAGCGGGTATTTTGGGTTCTACTGATCAATTTCTAGTCGACACAGGAGCTACTCGTAGCGCTTTGTCGAAAAACTTGGTTCCGAGGGCTCCCCTGTCTGGCGAAATGATTACGTGTGTAGGGTTTGATGGCACACCCTCCCCCAGCCCATTGTCCAAGCCCCTTGCACTATGCATTGACAAATACTTTAGTTTTGGCCAATTTTTGTTATCACCTCATACTCCAGACAATATCTTGGGCATTGACTTGCTTAAATATTTTCGAGCAACGATACGCTGCGCTCCAGAGGGAGTGCGGGTTATTCTGAATGACAACTACCCTGACCCTGATGATTGCCCTGACCCGGACAGATTTTATACTATTTTAGACATCCCTGCTTTGGCCTCTCTGCCGCACACGTTGTGGGCGACATCAGATACGGATGTGGGAGAGATGCGCATTCCACCAATACGCATAACTGTTAAGGAGGGGGCCCCTCTACCACGAGTGCCACAGTATAAGATCTCGAAGGAAGGTGAAATAGCACTGACACATATTGTTCAGGACTTGATTTCTGCAGGGGTGGTGGAGGAGGTCCCTTATAATGTTTGTAACAGCCCTATTCTACCGATTCTTAAGAGAGACTCAGATGGCAAGATCTACCGATTTATTATTGACTTGCGTGAAATAAACAAAATTGTCATTCCCCAATACCCAGTGGTGTCCGATATTACGACTCTGCTTACTCTGGTTCCACCGACGGCCACCACTTTTAGCGTTATTGACTTAAAGAATGCGTTCTTTTCCATCCCTGTTCACCCAGATAGTAGATATCTGTTCGGTTTCACGCTCAATAATAAATCGTATAGATTTTGTCGTGTTCCCCAAGGATATACTGAAAGCCCTAGCATTTACAGCCAGGCTTTGAAACGACAACTAGATTCCTTTACATTGCAGTCGGGCGTTGCGCTCATCCAGTACGTGGATGACCTCCTGCTTGCCGCCGACTCCTATGCACAATGTGAACAGAGTACGCTTGCATTGCTTTCCTTTTTGGCACAACACAATCACAAGGTTTCTAAGAAAAAGCTTCAATATTGTAGACCCCAGGTGACCTACCTCGGTCATCTGTTGTCTAAGGAGGGGCGTGCATTAACATCTGATCGAATTCAAGCAATTCTAGACACACCAGTACCCCGCACGCAGAGAGATGTGCGTGCCTTCATAGGGTTGACGTCCTTTTGTAGGCAATGGATCATGGGTTTTTCACATATCATAAAACCTCTGCTAGCATTACTGTCCAAAGCTACACCGATGCCTCTTGAGTGGACAGATGAATGCCAGAAAGCTTTTGAACAGTTGAGGCAGGCCCTTTGTTCCGCACCCGTGTTAGGAACACCAGACTACACGAAACTTTTCACATTGTACGTACACGAGAATGATGGGTGTGCATTGTCAGTGTTAGTGCAGTTACACGGGGATAAGCAGAGACCATGTGCATACTTCTCTGCCATTTTGGATCCTGTAGCACGAGGGCTGCCTGGGTGTTTTCGGGCAGTAGCGGCAACAGCAGGTGCCATACGACAGAGTGAGGGCATAGTGTTATCACACAAATTGTTGGTGTTAGTCCCCCACGCAGTAGATGCCCTGTTAAACCAAACAAAGACTCAATACCTCACGAGTGCACGACTTACAGGATATGAGCTGACACTCCTAGCGCCACACATAACATTGAAAAGATGCGCTACTTTGAACCCTGCCACCTTGTTGCCTTATCCGGCTGAGGAGGGTCAGGAAGAAAAACATCATGACTGTGTTTTCCTGACTGAGGAACAGACAAAGGGTCGTGTTGACCTACAGGATGTGCCACTTCCTGATGTGGATGGGGAACTGTGGGTTGATGGATCGTGTTTAAGGCTGCCAGATGGTACGACTTCCGCAGCATATGCGATCACGACTCTTAAGACGGTGGTAGAAACAGCTAGAATACCACAAAAATCGGCTCAGGCAGCAGAGCTGATAGCTTTAACAAGAGCCTGCGAATTGAGTGCCGGATTATGTGTGAACATATACACGGACAGTCGGTATGCCTTTGGAGTGGCCCATGACTTCGGGCTTCTTTGGAGAGAACGCGGGTTTCTGACGTCACACGGGGAGCACATTATGCACGGAGAGTTAGTGCGTGATCTCCTAAACGCGTTGCTTAGCCCTAAAAAAGTAGCGATAGTGAAGTGCAGTGCCCATAAGAAGATTACGGATAAAGTGGGTCAAGGAAATGCCTTTGCAGACAGCATAGCAAGGCAAACGGCTATGTCCCGAACTAGCTCCCCCATGTACGTGGTACAATCGCAGGCTGAGCGATGGAGTGATGCTAGGGCAGAGATACGGGATATTCAAAATTCAGCTACAGAACCTGAACTTGCGGCTTGGGCAGCAGATGGGGTACTAGATGACGAGGGTTGTTGGAGAAGCAAAGACATGGAGAAGTGGAAATTGCCTGCGGCTTACTTACAGGCGATGGTCCAGATGACACATGGACTGGCTCATGTTGGAGCTCTTGCAATCACTCGTCTTTTAACACGAGTTTGGGAGCATCCCGAGATTGCGAACACTGCAAAGAGAGTAGTGCAGACCTGCCTGGTATGCTTGCAACACAATCCTGGAAAGGGGACCCATACTCCGAAAGGAGGGTTCGTTCCACCTTCTGCACCGTTTGAAGTGCTTCAAATGGATTACATACAACTCGAGCGCTGCAATAACTTGAAGTACGTCCTAGTGGTGGTGTGTGCCTTTAGCAAATGGGTTGAGGCCTACCCCACGAAAGACAATACGGCTTTGACAACAGCTAAGGTGTTGCTGAAGGAATTCTTTCCTCGCTTTGGAGTTTGTAAATTTTTGTGGAGCGATAATGGGCCCCATTTTGTTGGAAAGATTGTGGAATATGTACTGAAGGGGTTAGGGATTCAGCAAAAGTTCCATGCTGTATTCCACCCTCAGTCAGCAGGTTTGGTCGAGCGGTACAATGCCACCTTGAAGCTTAAGCTGGCCAAAATTGTGGCGTCTACATCGTTGAAATGGCCAGATGCGTTGCCGCTAGCACTACTATCTCTCAGATCAGTACCCCACTCACGAACCGGCCTTACGCCCTATGAGGTGGTGTTTGGCCGCCCTATGAATATCTGGGGGGTGCCCAAGCCGCGATTAATACATGATGTGCCTTGTGTTATGATGAATGATTATTTGGCACGATTAACAAATGATTTGCTCTCCATTCATCAACAGGTTCGAGAAGCGCTCCCTGACAACTCTACTGGAGAGGGCCACGATCTTCGTCCTGGGGATCATGTGATGATCCGCTCGTTTGAGAGAGCAAGCAGTTTGGAGCCCAGGTGGAAGGGCCCCGAGCAGGTCCTCCTGGCGACCCGCACCGCAGTACGAGTGACCAACAGGAAGCGGTGGGTGCATTCGACACATTGTCGCTGAGTCTCTTCGGATCTGGTGACTCCTGCCTTGCTGACTGATTACAAGGAGATCTTGGAGAAAGAAAAGAGCCCAGCTGTGACGTCGGCCGAAGTGGAGGGAGCCTTCCCGGACCAATCTGCTACTGGAAGAGAGCGCTACAATCTACGACCGCGATAAAGAAGATTTTTGTTCCTTTTTAAGACTGGTTGGTTACCGCTCCAGGTTTGTGAAACGGAAACCGGGAATTCCAAGGGGGGGGGATCAGTTCTGCCAGAGTAGCGACACCCGTCTTGGCCCGGAGAAGAAAACAACGGCTACCTCGGAGTTCAGCACCGCATTTTTCTTTTTTTTAGGTATACACGTACGTGTATCTGAGACAATTTGTGAAAAACTTGTGAACAATTTGTGCCACTTGAGACTTTGCACAGACTTTCTTGAACTATGGCATCAACGGCATCTCGTGATAAGAAAATATTGGGTGCCTTTCTCTTTGTTCTGACTATTGTGGTGATAGCTGTTATAGCCTGGGTAGTCGAACTTGTGGTGCCTGTACGTGAACATTTGCTGCCGACTACCCCGGCACCGTCAGAACATTTTCATTTTACATTGCCTTTCCATGAAGAGCGTCATCGCCAAACGTATTTAAATAACAGCTTCATTCAGATTCTTCACCACACGCATAATATGACCAATACCTCTAATTGCTGGGTGTGTGGAATGTTGCCTGGGCACCAGAAGAGAGGGGGCACCCCACTTATCCCACTCCCGTTTTCGCACAATGGGTCATGCAACGCCTGGTACACCCTCCTCTTTACTCTGAGATGGCCAACAAAAGGGGGGGTGCTTTTCCGTTTAAATAAAGTATGTTCCCACGACAAGGATGGGTTTCCCCGGGCTGAGGGTACACGTTTTGAATGGGAAGAGTATAGGCCCGACAATGTATCTGCCCCACGTATATACAGCAACCAGCGAAATGTGAATGTATCGAGTGCTCATGTCATAAATGTCATTGCCACAAAAGCCGATTTATGTATCCGGAACAAGGGCACGATTGCAGTGGGGAAAAGTGAATGTAACATTACTCTCACGTTTGATAGCCCGAATGGCATTTCATTTGTTGCATCGCGAAATACTTATTTTATCTGTGGAACGAAGGGGTACCATCAGCTTCCAGTGGGGTGGTTGGGCACGTGCTACGTATCGTTTGTGTTACCCCCTGTATTCATTGCCCCTCCAATGTACCACAACGATTATACATTGTACCACGACTTCGTTTTGAATAGGGTTAAACGAACTGTTGCCCTAGAGGACATTGATCAAACGGACACAGCATTACAACAGTATGTGGATTTCAATCTGGGATTATTCTCCTTTGTGGGGGCTGCATTGAACAGTCGGAAAATTAGACGACTGACACGTGTTGTCGAGGCTGTTGCGAATGACACTGCCGTTGCCCTGGGGAATATTACTGAGGAACTACAGATTTCCAGAATTGTCACCCTCCAGAACAGAATGGTGTTGGACGTAGTGTTGGCTGATCGTGGGGGGGCATGTAGAATTATCGGAAGTAGCTGTTGCGTATACGTCCCAGACAATTCTCCATCTGTGTATGACGCTATTTCCAAACTTCATAAAATAGCTGCTGAAATACACCCGGACAATGGAACATGGACACTTTCAGGATGGTTCTGGTCTATGATTGCAACTTGGGGCTGGAAACTGTTGACAATTCTCTGTATACTTGTGGGAGCCATGTTTTTTATATGCTTATGTATTCAATGTGGCCCAGCCTTGTGTTCAATGTGTCTATCAGCCTGTTTACCATCGAGACGAGCTCTTGCCCACGACAAAATGATGATACACAAAGAGGTGACCCAAATTATGTTAATAGACATTGAGGACGAACATCCAGACTATGTTCATTATGAGGTAGATTCAGCTAAACGCTAAAAGGGTCGTCTGTCGTAATTGGCCCGTTCGTATTAGCGATTAGCTGAAACTACACGTTGTCCTCCTTAAATTGGCTATATACGATAACGCCATTTTGAGTGTTGCGGCGGCCATCTTAGATCATGAGCGGCCTCGTGGCCGACGTGCCCTTTAGTCCGTTGTCCGTCCTACTGACCACTCTTGTCTGCCCAGCAACAGGCTATTTTTAGTACTGGTCAAGCCACACATGCGCAGCTCCCACTGACCCGTAAGCCTTCAGGAATGTGCACCAAACTGACCAGCGGAGTTGTGCCCCCTCCAATGAGCTGGCAGTATTCCAAAACATGACCATATATGTCTCGAAACTATGTCTTTACTTGTGCCGCCTAACTTTTATTACCCCAAAACTGTATATAAACGGGGTCACACCGATGTTCGGTGTGATACCTCATGCATTGCCGAAGGGTGCTGTTTGAGTGTACCACCACCCCATGGGGTCTTAATAAACTTGTTCTTTGCCTTTTACAGCTTCCGTGCCAACAGTTCTTGAGTGTGAGTGGGTTATCTCCGGAGCGTGTAGGCCTTGGGAACCCCTAAATACTTCAACATCAGCGATGGCTGTTACCAGACGCCTATGGACTACCTGTAGTTACTATGGCGCATGGTCCAGCCCACATCAGTGCAAAAGGCATATGTAAGATTTTGGCTCCAGTATGACAGAATGAACGAATTCCTAAATGTGCAGAAAATGTGGTGAAGCATTGCATTATTTGTTTAATGCATAATCCAGGAAAGGGAACCCCAACTCCAGCAGGTCATTTTGGTCCCCCTACGTACCCTTTTGAGGTATTACAAATCGATTATATTCATATGGATCGTTGTAATAACCTCAAGTATGTTTTGGTGGTGGTGTGTGCCTTTTCCAGATGGATAGAGGCCTACCCCCTAAAGGACAATACTGCTTTGTCTACTGCTAAAGTTCTTTTGAAGGAGTTTTTCACAAGGTTTGGTTTGCCGCGCATTGTCTGGTCTGACAATGGGAGTGAATTCGTAGGCCAAATTATGCAGAAAGTGTGTACAGGTCTTGGTATTAGGCAGAAATTCCATGCGACAAACCACCCTCAATCAGCAGGTTTGGTAGATTGCTATAATGGCACTCTCAAGCTCAAGTTGACAAAAATTCAGGCCAGCACAGGTCTCGCTTGGCCTGATGCCTTACCATTGGCACTCCTGTCCACGAGAACTACTGTACATTCTCGTTTAGGTCTTATTCCGTATGAGGTCATATTTGGACGCCCAGCTAATGTTTGGGGAGTCCCTCGACCTAAGAAGTATTCTGACATTCCATATCCAATGCTGATTGACTATTTGCATGACCTCACCACTAAATTACATGTTCTTCATCAACAGGTTCAAAACTCCTTGCCGGAGGCCTCCGCAGATCCAGGTTACTCCATTCAACCCGGAGACTTGGTCTGCGTGAAGAATTTCCAGCGGAAAAAGAATCTGGAACCTCGTTGGGGCCTGCCACAACAGGTTTAATGACAACACGTACAGCAGTGAAAGTCGTTGGGAAGAAGAACTGGGTCCATGACGTGCACTGTAAGAGGGTACCTTTGCCCTTACCTTTTGATCAATGGATTCATAAGGGCATGAGTGACAAATAAATTGTAAATTGATACTTGTATAGCGCACTACTCACCCGCAAGGGTCTCAAGGCGCTTGTACGAATACCACTGTGGAACCCATCCTGGCTTTCCCTGTGAGGCATTCCACTCCTGGGTACCCCCAAGGTGGAGGCCAGGCATCCTTAGCGTTGTGGGGGCCGTTGTGGGGATTAAGCAAGCTATTGCCCAGAGTTGCAGAGTGGGACTCCATGATTGAAATAGGCATCAAGGAGAGAATTATCAGGTCAGTGGAATTTTGAGCCCAAGACCCGCTGAGGCGGGGAATTGAACCCTGGTCCCGGGCCAGACCTCTGCATCAGGGTCTGCTGCTCTAACCATTGAGCCAGGTGAAAGAGTACCTCGATTTGTACCGTTCAGTAGTGCACGCCTGCACCAAACGAACTCTGAGAAAGAAGACGACGACGTGTTACAAGAAGCCGTGCCATTACATTTGCATTTGAATACAGCGAATCCAGAAGCTTTGTTTAAGGACCAAACAATCCCTAATAAGACTCGATATAATTTACGACCAAGAGTAATCAAAGACAATTGAACTTTCCTTTTTCTATGTTTCTGATTATACTTTTTGAGTGACATTAATGTATGTTTTTTCTTCCACTATCCATCAAGTTGCAGGGTCGCGGTAGGAGTCTTAAGCTGTGACCTGAGTAGTGACATAGGTCTGCAGGACTTGCAGTGTCATAGGATGGCTAACAACCACAGCTAAGTGATTTAGGAAGATTGCCGTGAGCAACGCTTTAGAGTATGGATGTTAAAGTGGAAATTAATGATCAGACTGTAAACATGAAAAGTAAATGCAAGAAATTGATGGTTAGTCCATGTGCCATAATCTTATGTATTCTGATATGCTTATGTACTTTATTAGCGTGTGTAAGTTGGGTTGTTTATGCTATACAGCCATCACCTGTTCCAACCTCTGTCTCTTTATCTTTCCTTACTACTGCCTCTCCACATCGGTTTTATACACTCTCAGAACACGAACAGATTAGGAGAATAGAATATTTCAATAATTAATTTATTCAGTTATTGCATCAGCAACAACTGGTGATGAATACTACTGATTGTTGGGTCTGTGGGCTCATGCCACATAATACAGAGAGAGGTATGCCGTATTTAGTCCTTCCATTCTCCTATGAAGGCTCCACTTGGGCCTATTTGGCTATGTTCTCAAATGTCTATTAGAACCAGCTACGGTATCCTCCTGGTAGTCCCTATGGCGGTGGAGCAGACTTCAGTCACAGTTCTTTGATAAAGGGAATGAATAGTGGCGATGGCTTGAATTGCTGAGATTATTAAGATTCCTGTAGATGAGAGAAGAGCATATGATGGCTGGAATATAACCTGTTATGTTACTAGCCTCACAGATAAGGCTAGGTGAAGGAGATCCCCACAAATTTGGACTGTACCACATCGAGGTAATTTCTGCTTACAGATTAATGGCCAGAATGTGAAAAATCAACAGGAAAAGAGTGTCTGTTCCCATACTTATGTCTATACACCTTAGATTCCCTCACCATTAGTGCCATCACAAGGCACATATTTTATCTGCCATGATAGAGCCTATACATGGCTTCTTGGGAACCTGTTATGTGGCTTTTCTTCTTCCTCCATCATATACTGCCCCTTCAGGTCATTTTAGGAAGAGATATGGCAGAGGAGTTATTGATTAAAAAGACACAGCAGGACAAGAGGGAGGTGACTTTATTAAAGGGTTGCTTCCTTTCTGGGGCCCAATGGCCAATAGCAGAGACATCAGACAATTAGTTAGTGTTGTTGAGGCTACCATAAATGTAACTTCTGGAGCCTTGAGTAATCTGACAGCTGAACTTCAGGCAGATCGCCTTATGACTTTGCAAAATCGGATAGTTCTAGATATTATCCTTGCAGATCGTGGAGGAGTCTGTAAATTGATCGGGTCTAGTTGCTATGTTTACATTCCTGATAATGCCCCTACAGTATACCAAGCTATCTCCAAGTTACATATCATCTCTGAGTCTATACATCAGGACACAGGAGATTGGTCTGTGATGGGATGGTTTGGGAACTACTGTCCACATGGCGATCGAAGATACTAACTTTCCTTGGAATGATTTTGGCTATCATTTTCTCCTGTTGTCTCTGTGTACAGTGTGGACCTGCCATCTATGGTCTTTGTGCCACTATGTGTGTCCCGAAGCCTATGTCACAGAAAACAGAGAATATTAGAATGGTGCTACAGCAACAGCTTGATGACCTCATGGCCATCGACATCGACTCAGATTGACTTGAGTCCCTGGTGTTTTGCCTGAGTAATGGCAAAAGAAGGGTCTGAGGTTCTTCGATTTCTGACTTCGTTCGTATTTAGCCGCCATTTTGTGTCTTGCCGCCATTTTGTGTTGCCCTCACTCAGGCAGCACGGCGGACGGTGTGTTTTTGCTTTTCCAGCTGCTGCGTGTCCCTTCAGTTAAAAAGTAACTCCATTGCTCTTGTTTACGAAACCCGATGTCAGGGTCTGGCTGAGTTTGTTAATCCATGTCTGGCTTGATTGATCCCTGTCTCGACCGACTATTTGCCTTCTCCTATTCTTTCCTTATACTATCTTATCCGACTGGCCTTCGCTATTCTCTCCTTGTATTCTCCTATTACACAACTATACTTTGAGGCACACAAATATGTCCTGCCACCTGCAAGAAGGGATTGTTGATGCCAGCACTGATTAATTTGTTGGGAGGGGTAACACACGGGGTCTGAGAGAGGGGCGTATTTGAGACACCTGATAGCTTGTTTTCCAACTTTTCTCATTGGTTCATTTTGTATGGGTAAGGAGTGAGATGCTGTAAATATGTTGCTATAAAAGATTGTGCGCCACGGATTGAAGTGGCAGTCTCCTCAGAACCCACCTTGTGTGTAACTTCTAGGATAACTGTGCTTAGCTGAAGCTAATAAACCTGGCTTCCATGGAGTGTCTTGTGTCTCTGTTCGACAAGGCAGGTGAACTCCGGGAATAAGGCGTGCCCTGCGCCGCCAGGCCCATAAGGCCCGGTTCTCCACACACATATGAAATGATGTCCCGGGATCCCTGATTCAATGTGAGCAGATTAACATGAGCAGACTGCAATGTGTGATTTCTGTATAAGATATTGGATAATTGTTGAAAAACCTCTGAATAATGCCTCAGTAAAGGGCTCCATCAATTAAGGATGTTGTCCAGGATCATGAATCTTGGGACAAATAAAAAAGAATTTACTTAGCCGTAGCTAGATCTGTTTGGAACAGATGGGAGCAATTTGGGAAATGTAGTTTGCATTGAGCAAGAAAGATTTACAATTTCAAGCACCTCTGAAAATTTCTCTG
Source organism: Lissotriton vulgaris (assembly GCF_964263255.1). NCBI lineage: Eukaryota > Metazoa > Chordata > Amphibia > Caudata > Salamandridae > Lissotriton > Lissotriton vulgaris. The sequence continues at coordinate 1,714,752,946 of NC_141685.1, read as the reverse complement.
TTATAGGTAAAACATGAGGCTTTATAAGAGAAGCAAACCATGACTGTAATTTGAATCCACAGTGTTTCTCTAGCTGCCAAGACAAGGTTTTCAATCATCCCTACAGATGGCTTTGGTACTAATCTTCTTAATCTTATTTATTAAAAATGATTGCCCTCGATGAGCCACCTTCAACTAACTTTGAATCTTACTAATGACTTTTACTATAGCCTGAAGTGAATTAACATCTGAATCTATCCGAGTATGGGGATATGACATACTGCCTGAACTTCTGAGGAAGAATGGATGCCTGCTGCTGAGATGGATGAAAATTCCTAAAAATTGTGAATTATGTGATGGAAGGTTGGCCGGCAAAGAAGGTACTTGATGAAGATATGTTTTTTCATTATTATAGTTTGACGGATGAGGTATTATATCCTGAGGGTCTGATTTATCAAGGACAACTGTTAGTTGTTCCCGACAGTTCGAAAGACAGAATATTAGAACTTGCCAAAATAGTCATCCTAGTATGACTGGAATAAAATTTAGAACTAACTCTGATTTTTGGTGGCCAGAAATGGATAAGTGTGTCGAAAGAAAGGTATGAGCCTGCATTGCATGTCCCTGGAGTGATACATTGGGCAAAAAAACAGTGTGTCCTAAAGAAGAAAGTGTCAAACCTTACAGAGTGTGGGATATCTTTGGATATTTAAGGCACTTTTCACCTGAGTAGTCAAGTTTGTCACTTGAACTACCACATTTGAAGTGGAGAAATATTCATGTCTGAAACCTTTTTGAGAAAAGGTTTGCCATAACAATTACTTATTGACAAAGTAGTATAGTTTGTTTCTACAGAAATGAATGAATATTTAAAAAAATACTCAATTGAATATTAATTCTTCTTTATATAATATATATATATAATGGTAAGTTTGAAGGATGGAATGGGGTTCTCAATGAAAGACTTTCTTCAGGAGGTTGAGTTGGAATGATGCATTGCACGTGGGTGCACTGACATGTACTTTCATGCTAAGATTTCTATCCAGTGTTATTCCATGGAATTCAGTTGACTATAATTTCAAGTTTGCAGTTAGGGCGTCTGGGTGGTTGAGTAAGGGTAACTAGTGAGGACACATACAACTTTCTGAAGAAAGTAAAACCATTCCTGCCTCCCCCAGACATCAAGTTAGCTGTACAATTATTACTGGTCTGGCATATGGATGTGCGAATTTTACAGGTCTTCCCGAGTTGAGAGCAGCTCCACTCAAGGTGACTTTCAACATAGCAGCAAGACTAATAACAGGCATTAGACAACACTTTGATCACATTGCCCCTTCACTTTGGTTCTGCAACTAACTCCCTTTAGAAGCTAGAGTTCAGCTGAAAATTGCTTTCCTAACTCACAAAGCCTTGACCTACATTAAACCCAGGTACCTGGCAAAAAAGATTTGAATATCAGGCGGTATCCGTTCCCTCAGAAGCACAAACTCACTCCAGCTGGAAACCCCCAGTATTAGGAAACAACAAACCTACACATGCTGCTTTTCAGGATCTACCCTGAGGATATGGAACTCTCTCCCACCAGATGTTCAGTTGAACCCATTGAGCATCATCTTCAAACAAAAGGTGAAAAGGATCCTAATGAGCAGACTCCTTATTTATATGCCCTCTTTAGCCCGATGTCCTGGTTAGTCTGATTACAGGGATGGCCAACTACTCATAGGGATTGAATACATCCATCCTAGCAGAACGCCAAGAAACAATACTCACCCAAGTGTCTTGAACCGGATCATCTCAGACCCTCAGAAAGCCATCTTAGGAGGAACACTTATTGCTTCATAACTGAATACCGATTGGTTTTAAATTCTTGTAATGCATAAGCTCACATTCTGCTCATGTTTTATGTTCCTGTTGTGCTTATATTCCAGCTTGTGTACAGCACTCTGACACCCTAAGGTCATGCCAGTGCTTTATAAAACATTTTAAATAAAAATACTGTATCAGGCTCTATTCCTTATTCAGTAATATTTGGGTCCTCCTGAAAGATTTTTGTTATACACAAGTCCAGTTACACTTCATGGTGTGGTCTACAGACTTTCTAAATGCTGAATCCAGAGTAGCATTATTAATAACTTATTGAAGTGGAGATGCACCTGATTGGGCTATCTTATTAGTAACAAGTGATGCCCTGATGTTGTATAATTGAACCAAATTCACGTAAGTGATAGAAAAATAGTTTGATAGGTATTACCAAATCTGAAGATAAACAGTTGGATATGTTATGACCATAGACCATAGATTTCAGATCTGATTTATTTTAAGGAGATCGACGCGTCCTTCACCAGGGCAATAGAGTAAATTACTCTGTTGTCCTGATGGAGGTGCCGACCACCAAATTTTGAAATGCTCATTGACCCAACAAACATTTCAGGCATTGACAGCAACCACTGTCAAAGCGGTTCCTGCCAGTATACAATAACTTTGCCAGATGGTTCAGTCAAACATGACGAAGCTGTACAGTAAAGTTACACATTCTTCTTCATTTCAAAAAGAAAATCCCAAAGTGGGATTTCTTTTCTAACATTAAGAATAAATTGCCTTTTCGTCGCCATTTCAATTTACTTCCATGGCTAGGGGAACATTGATCACTTTTCAGTGCCCCTTACAGCCAGGTATGTCCTGGTGGTGATGGGCATTGAAAAACGACAAATGATCGGCCCATATAAATTAGGTGAGTCGGCATTTGGTCAAATCTCTGTTGGCCCTTACTCCGCTGCGCTATCAGAGAGGTTTGACCACAAAGGAATTGGAATATATGGCCGGGATGCCTGTCACCCCCTCCCAACACAATCCCCAAGGATGGGAAGACGGACGCAGTTCTGAACTTTTGAAAGGCGGGAGGGAGTTACCCTCCCGGCCGTATTTATTAAAATATGAAACAAAATTGAAACATTAAAATAACAGTTTCATATCATGTACAATTTTTCATTTATTACATTATGATGCAGAGACGTTCATTGGCTTACCTTAACAAATCTCTAATATAAAGGTTTTCCTAGCCAAGTCTAAACATCCTGCAAATGCATACTTTCTAAAAAATTGTACATCCTAGCATTACGGGCCAACGGCAAGGTCGTAACCGGTGTCAGATCCCTACTACCAGAACTCCCCCCTCATGGTGTGAGGGGCGGGTGCACAGAGGACTGTACCTCTGTGCCAACTGCAATTTCCCTTGTCTTTGCGGGGGCCCCTTATTTAACTCGTCGCCATCTTAATGGTCGTCCGAGGACTCGTGTGAGGTGTCTAGAAGGTAGCGTGGACCCCCCTCCCACCCCACACTGTTTAACATATCCGCCGTCGTGGATATCCTGGCCCCGGGAAATTCTTCGTAGGAGGGGCATCTATCCGCCTCCTCCCCTGGGAGGGGCCTATGACCGCCTTCCCTTAGGTGACCCCATACTTAGTGGGTGCCACCCCCCGTGTGAGGGGCCAATGGCCGCCTCCCCGGGCGCTCCCATCCATAATGGGTGGCGCCCCCCCTCTAGGGACCTTGAAATTACTACTCACCGATCATGACCTTACCGCCCGACCAAAATAAATACGACGTTTTATATACCTATTTAAGAAAGAAAAATAAACTTTACATTGCAATATTTATCCTCCTATTTAAGCATTCAACACATCTTTCAATTAGACTGTTACACTCAGCTCCACTAAGGAAGAAAATGTTATGAAGCAAATCATTTTATTGCAGTACAAATATTGACATTTTTATTAACCACTAAACCAGGAGAGAAAAGATATTATCAAAGCAAGTCAATTTTATTGCCGTACTAACGTTGCCATAAGGGGCTGGTGGGTGGGTCAAAATTGCTCCTTGTTCCGTCGAGGGCTCACGTGCAACGAGAGGGTGCAGCTTCCAAGCACAGGAACAAGAGGATGCTTCTTCGGATTGTTGCTCCCTTTATTCCTCTTCGGGAGGGCGTGTACCCTCCTCTGGTACGCCTACGGGGCGTGGCCAACGGTGTAAGTGTCTAGGACAACCCTTCTTGGGCGGGAAAAGGCGCGCCCCGGCTACGCCGCTTCGGGCATACCAGCCGAGACACGCCCCCGCCCAAAATGGTTTCCCGGGGGGATCCGGGCCCCCTACCATATGTTCGGGGGGACCGAGTGGTCGCCCCTTTCCATATGGCCGGGATGCCTGTCACCCCCTCCCAACACAATCCCCAAGGATGGGAAGACGGACGCAGTTCTGAACTTTTGGAAGGCGGGAGGGAGTTACCCTCCCGGCCGTATTTATTAAAATATGAAACAAAATTAAAACATTAAAATAACAGTTTCATATCATGTACAATTTTTCATTTATTACATTACGATGCAGAGACGTTCATTGGCTTACCTCAACAAATCTCTAATACAAAGGTTTTCCTAGCCGAGTCTAAACATCCTGCAAATGCAAACTTTCTAAAAAATTGTACATCCTAGCATTACGGGCCAACGGCAAGGTCGGAACCGGTGTCAGATCCCTACTACCAGAACTCCCCCCTCACGGTGTGAGGGGCGGGCGCACAGAGGACTGTACCTCTGTGCCAACTGCAATTTCCCTTGTCTTTGCGGGGGCCCCTTATTTAACTTGTCGCCATCTTAATGGTCGTCCGAGGACTCGTGTGAGGTGTCTAGAAGGTAGCGTGGACCCCCCTCCCACCCCACACTGTATAACATATCCGCCGTCGCGGATATCCTGGCCCCGGGAAATTCTTCGTAGGAGGGGCATCTAGCCGCCTCCTCCCCTGGGAGGGGTCTATGACCGCCTTCCCTTAGGCGACCCCATACTTAGTGGGTGCCGCCTCCCCGTGTGAGGGGCCAATGGCCGCCTCCCCCCGGGCGCTCCCATCCATAATGGGTGGCGCCCCCCTCTAGGGACCTTGAAATTACTGCTCACCGATCATGACCTTACCGCCACAGGCCGGATAGTTGACCGGCTATCCGGCCCCCCCACACTCCTACTAAAGGTCATGCTTTTACAAACCCCTTAACCATGCTATGAATTCTCCTATGAGTAAGACATTCCCCTCCCGGGACAAATGGACCCCATCTTCGAGATACATGTGATCCCCCCGAATACATCCATGCGGAATACAGTGCAACTGTGCCGAGCGAAACAACCTACCAAGCTTGTTATTGATCTTCTTTACTGAATGATTCAGTGCTGATACAGAGAGGGCCCCCCGCCACACCTTCCTGGGAATCATGTGGGACCATGCTATCGTGCACCCCGGGATCCTTCTCGCCAACCAGTTAACAATGGATAGAACTCGCTCGAGTAGTACTCGCCGACCGAGTGTCACCAAATCATTGCCTCCCAGGTGTACTATGATTACAGACGGCGGTGACCTCGTCCGCCCTAACAGTCCCTCGACAAAACATTGAAACTGGTCAATACAGAGCCCGCCCCTTCCGTGGGAGGTCACCCTGCACCCGTATTCCCCAGCTGCGTGAATCATGTCACCTGCTTTGAATACGTCCCCGGCCCGCCTCACGTATGAGTGGCCCACGACCCACACCACTTTTTCCTCAGCCGGTGGTCTCTGACCGCTGGTCCCCAGGTGCCGGGTCGACTGCACAGTCCGCCCCGCATAGAGTGCTCGCGAAACTGTAAACCAAACAGAAGACAAGAAGGGTGAGTGCATGACATTGGCTTCACAACATGTGCAACCGCACATACCTTTTATAACAGTTCGAGGACCATCGTCCCAATTGTTTCACCTCCTCAACACTCTGACCCCTGGCTGTAGCCTCTGTAGCAGCCCCTATCCTAAAGGAATGGGTCCCAAAATCGCCCGGGTCCAAGCCCGCCGCTGCGATTGCCATTGTTAGCACCCGCCAAAACTGGAACCTTGTCAGTGGGGTGGCGTCGGTGTGTCTCAGGAAGCTTCCCCCCAATGCTTCCGCCCTTTGCGCTAAATATTCCTCAACGCATTTCACCGGGCACATGGGGGACCCTCGGATGCGCTGGACTACAATACTGTCTCCCATAGCACCCTGATCGGTCTTGGACCTGGCTATTGTGACTACCATTGAATCACCCTTGATCAGAATGTGTTCCCGACACAGCCCTCCCTCCATATCCTTCTTATTTTTTGCCACCAGCTCGCTTACCCGCATAGCCCCATGGAATGCTAATGCGAAAGCGGCCCGGAACAGCACTGCCTCGGACTGGGAGGAACATGTCGTGGGAAGTACCGACATTAGCAGGAACAACCTTTCTAACCCAATCGGGCGCCTTTCGTCTACTCTACGGCCCTCGAGGTGTTGCCAACCACGCAGGGCCTTCTTCACCAAAAAGGACGATGTGGGGTCCTTGATGCCATGCGCCTGCGCCATGAATGCAATGGCGGCCTGGTGCCTATTGGCCGTTGCTGCTGATCGGCCTGCCCTGTGTAGTGCTACTAAAAACTTTAGGACATACTCCTCCTGCCCCCAATTATCCCTTCCTGCTGGACCTAAAAATGCACAATAGGAACGAAACGCTCCTTCGTATGCCTTCCTTGTCCTGGGGGCTAGGCTTGCTCCCACGAGGTCCTGTAATCCGGGGCACCGAGTAACCAGAGGGCTTCGGGAAATGGTGCCGCCACTAGGTCCGCGGAAGGTAGATAACCCCTGAAGGCCTGCATGTGGGAACGAGAGAGTGCATCAGCCGCCTGGTTCAGCACACCTGGCACGTGCCTCGCCCTAAATTGAACATTCAATCTCATGCAAAGTAATACAATTTCCTTCAGTAATCTCAATATCCACTTGCAGCGTGCTGCCTGATTATTTATACATTCGACTACGGTCATGTTGTCGGACCAAAACACCACTGAGCGATCACGAAACTCATCCGGCCATGCCTTCAGAGCCACAAGAATGGGGAACAACTCAAGAAACCCAATGTTACCTGTGAGCCCACTGGTGTGCCACCATGTCGGCCATGTTTGCACCGACCTTCGATTACCGAAGATGGCGCCAAATCCTACGCTCCCTGCCGAGTCGGTCCACAAACCCAGCTCGTCCGAGGATGCTGGTGGCTTGCCCCACACCACTCGACCGTTGAAATCCGCCAGAAATGCCAACCATATGCGCATATCCTGGCGAACCTCTGCAGACAGTCTTGTGCGGTGGTGCCCTTCCTTGAGACCAACCATGGCTTGTGCAATAGAGCGGGAAAAGGGGCGGGCCATTGGTATCACTCTAAGGGCAAAGTTAAGCTGGCCCACTAACTGATGGAGAGTCACTTTCTCTTTGCCAATGCACAGTTCTAGAGAGGCCCTGAATTTCGCTACCTTGTCCCTGGGCAAACGGAAGCATCCCTTCACCGAATCGAGCTCAATTCCAAGAAACTCAAGTGAAGTAGATGGCCCCACCGTCTTTCCTGGTGCCAATGGCACGCCGAACCGCTTCATGAGAGTGCAAAATTCCAGTAACGCCTGCGCACATTCCGTGTCGCCGGCTGGCCCCAAGAACAAAAAATCGTCTAGGTAGTGCATAACCTGGGTATGGGCTATACCCAGGTTATGCACTACCTAGATGATCCCGTAGTTCTGGTGAACGCCCATTGCAGAAAACAACTGAATTTCTCAAAATAAGCACAAGAGATGGAGCAACCCATTGGCATACATCTATCCATGTAGTAGCATCCTTGAAACACAAAACCTAACAGACGCTGATCCTGTGGGTGTACCGGGAGCAACCGGAACGCTGACTCGATATCTGATTTAGCCATCAGCGCTCCGGGCCCCAGGCGATTCAACATGGCGACGGCCTCATCAAAGGATGCGTACCGCACCGAACAAACTCCTGGGTCAATCGCATCGTTCACCGAAAGACCCCTAGGAGCCGACAAGTTATGAATTAACCTAAACTCACCTGGGTCCTTCTTGGGGACTACTCCCAACGGGGAACAAATGAAATTAGTGACTGGCGGGTGCCCATATGGGCCAGCGGCCCGGCCACGGGCAACCTCCTTCGCAATCTTTCTTTCTACCACCGCCGTATTCTGCTCAACCGACAGCTGATTTTTACACAGTGATTCCCCCCGAAAATCCACCGCCGGGATGTGGAAACCATAAGAGAAGCCGTCCCGCAACACCCCAGCGGAGACATGATCAGGGTATTCATTTAGCATGGGAATCATTGCCATGATATCTACGGGGGTAGGTAACGGAACCCCATGGTCGACATTAGACCTGTTTGGCCCCACCTCTACCCCCTGTATCACCATTCTTGGCTCTGCACGAACTCTCAGGGTGTGAAGAGTGTCCGCACCCTGCACACTCATGCCTGAACTTACATGTCCCTTGTGGCCACGTGCACTTGCCTCTGTTAAAGTTCCAGCAGACCCCTTTTTTACCCCCGTTCCCACCACTCCTCGGTTGGTGGTCACCAGCGGGGCCTGCTCGAAAGGGCGCCGCCGATTGATGGCGGGAGGGCGCCGACCCATTCCCGCCAAGCGAAGACGACTTCGTCGCGCCCGGCAGGAGCTGCCTCTGCCAAGAGATGGAGTCGAGACAATCCCACGTCAGAGATGAATCGTGCTCCTTGGCCTTACGAAACTTACTATCATAACCCAACCATTCATCGCCCTCATACGTTTCATAAAAATCCATTATCCGTGTCTGATAGCAGGCTAATTCGGTCAGAACCTCGGGCTTACGTTCCCCCATGATTGCAGTAAACATCGCAAATGCCCTGGCCCAATTTGAGATCGTCTCATCAACCCTGAATCCCGCCATTTTTGCACGCCACACACTCGGGTGCCACAAATCCTTCTGAGTTTTAACATACTCCAACTCGTGATGGTCAGTCAGGAGAGAAAACATATTCACATACTTATCAGCCCAAATCAATTCTTTCGTGGCCAGCGGAATATGTTGGACCACCTTTTCCCTTCTTGAGGGTAAAGACCCCTCCCTTGCCATTGGCAATGGCTGCTTACCCGACTCACTAGCAGGTCCCGCTGTTTTTCCAACGCCAGCCGCCGGTCGTTCCGAAGGAGCCTGTGGGGGGACAAGAGGGAGATTCGCCTTTGCGGCATCTCGCGATTGCCGCAACTGCTTCATTAGTAACCTGGCCTCTTCGGCCGTATCTCCTGGTGCCATAGCACCCTCAGTATTGTTGCCGAGCCATGCGGCCAACTGGGCGGCCAACTCCAGAGGCATATCCTCCTCGTTAGTGGGTGTAACTACAACCGGAATCGGTTGGCCCGCGTCCGGGATCGGTACCGGGGCCTCAACTGGACTAACCGGGCTTGCTGGGGGTGACTCGGGAACTGGGGCCTCCCCCCCTGCCGCCCTATTCCTGGCCCTTCTACCTTTCCCAGCGGGGACTACTCCCGGCTATGCTGGTCCGATGACTTTCTTCCCCGTATTGTTCATTGCCGCCATCTGCTTTTTCATGCTCGCCATCTCCTTCATCAACATGCGGAGCATCTGGTCAGTCCCTGCCTTCTTTCCGGCCTTCTTGCCAGGCATCGTTGTCGGATATTCGACCGTTGCTGCTTAACGAGGTCCTGGATCCGAAGGTTCAGAGTCGCTGAAAGAGAAACACAAAAATTACAAATTCTCAAAATTGCTCCTTGTTCCGTCGAGGGCTCACGTGCAACGAGAGGGTGCAGCTTCCAAGCACAGGAACAAGAGGATGCTTCTTCGGATTGTTGCTCCCTTTATTCCTCTTCGGGAGGGCGTGTACCCTCCTCCGGTACGCCTACGGGGCGTGGCCAACGGTGTAAGTGTCTAGGACAACCCTTCTTGGGCGGGAAAAGGCACGCCCCGGCTACGCCGCTTCGGGCATACCAGCTGAGACACGCCCCCCGCCCAAAATGGTTTCCCGGGGGGATCCGGGCCCCCTACCATACGTTCGGGGGACCGAGTGGTCGCCCCTTTCCAGTCTCTATTGTCTTCAAACCATGATCTGCCTGACTCTAAATTGGACAGGTGGGTGGTGAAGCATTATGTGGGCGGAGAGGGAACTCCGTCACTGTTGCAACAGAGTTCCCTCGCTATCATCATATAAATCAGGCCCTTACTTTCTTACACAACATAATTGTATTTTGTCGGAGGCCAGTTGGACAGAAGAAATCGAGAAGATACTGGAAAATATTATTGTGCAAGTCCAGTACTTTTCTTTTTAAGTTTATGAGTTTTACATATCTTGCCTATGTGGGTCATCTTAATGTTCTGAGGTTATATTGTGCTGTGGTGAGGAGGTATATAGCCTCACAGTTGGCATTATTTAAAAGGTCCATGTAAACTGTTCCCAAATTGTCTCAATAACTGCTGCCTAATAGTGGAGTGTGTAAATAATCCTCTCATAATCATCACCCTGCTTGAAACATTGAATGTGTATGTCAAAGACAAGCCTGTCCTGCAGCATGGTCACTGCGGTGGAGTGTTCACAATGCAAACCCCAGGAAGTTCTCATAGTTGCCCAGATTGACTTTTAGTAGAGGGCAAAGATCGTACCTGTACATATTAGGTGAAGTGTGTCCCTGTCTCTAGCTCCAACATTTTGAATTGGGACTTAAATTAGGCCTTCTGTAACATGCGCGGAGAACAGTTTCATTTATTTAATACTTTGAAGTAGAGGAGTTGAAACGTTCCTTCTTGTATACTCCTATCATGGAATAGTAGTATTTCAGTCCATGTTTCGTCCTCAAAATCGGTCCATAACTTATTATAACTTTTTAAATAATGCCTTGTTTTAATTTCTGTTTTGATCGTTGCCCAGTCAGATGCATGACTAAATAATGTGAATTCCTACAGGGTTGTTTGGCTGGCTGGCTAACTGATGTTCCATTCGTCCATCCCCTCATTTACATTACTGTGGATTTTCCTTGTGTAACAAGTGGCCTGTCCAGCCATGATGGCTGGATAGGAGCTATTGTGCTCCACTCACACAAGGTAAAAGGAAACATCATGGTACAAGCACCATGGCACATGTTAAGCATGATTTCAAAAGTTTGTGTTAAGCAAAGTCTTGCACTGCCTCTACTGTTAAAGGCTTAAATAAATCAGAGTTCGTCAATTCAGCGTTTACAATGAAACACCGTTCAATTTAATTTTTTGTAATATGCGAAAATTCCGATCTTTATTTATTTATTTATTAACGTAAATTCAATACTAAAATGAGCATCAAATGTAGGTTTTAGAATTTCATCCTAATATTATAATGACCAAAGCGTTCAATGCATGCCGATAGTACCGAAATATGCGCTCGAGCAATATACAAATATAGACTAACTGCATGAACCTTAATATCGCAGGGTCGTTTGACATTTACGCTGCTAGCGTGAATAAATTAGTTTGTAGGAGGAAAAGCGATGAATGAAAAACACAAAAGACTGGTAACACGAAATTCAGCTCTCATGAAAGCTACCATGAACGATTTGCCAGCCTTTTTTCCATGAAGAAGAGCAGAGAAGCGTATAAGACATAGAAATGCATACATTTTCCAACTGTCAACGTGAATCCCTGCTTCCTCCTGAGATGCAACACCTTTTCCTACCGTTGGTTCCATTTCCCATCATGCCCTTGACCTTGGAGGTCACCTGTCATTGGAAGATGAAGCTCTGAATAAACAGAGAGGACCCTGTGGTGAGTCTTATCTCTTCGTTTTGCCTCAAATCTCCGGGCGGAGTTTTAAATTATTCATCGGCAGGGCTCTCTCTGCGAGTTACACATCTCCATCACCCCTGGCTCCCCTGCCCCCACCCCCCACTCCTGCAGGAAGGCGGTATCCTTGGGAACCTTATCAGTGATCGCAGATCCAGGCTCCAGAAATGAAATAAAGGAGGAAATTGGCTATATTAGCATAAGAGGAGCCAGCCTTGAGTTGAATACACACATCACACAGGAGCACGCTGGCTTCCTCTTATCAGCACACTTTCATCATGCCTCCCTTTATATATATAAATATATATATTTACTTTAATTCCATCCAACCCACCCCTTTGTTCCAACTCACAGGAGAAAATGTGAAAAAAAGAAGTAGTTGTACAATTTTTCTGAATACCCTTCAACACTTGCTGCCTTTTCTAGGCTCAGGAACAACAGCATCAATAAACTTTATTGAAAATGGCCGTGTCCTCCTCCCCACGTAAAAGTAACGTAGCCGAGAATGGGAAGCGTGGCAGACCTTGCTAATAGTCTGAAAATGTTTTCTACTCGGTGCAACCTGAAAACCTTCCAGTTCCTGTATAGAATAAATGAATAATCTTCAGCTGCAGCGAGTGCCCTTTCTGCTTCATTGTCTGGGACATTAAGCATAAAAATACAGAGACATCATTCGCCAATACAAAGTAGGCGTCAGCGTTGTCTCCATGTGATATGCATACGTATTATATGGGCACATACCAGCTACAGCAATCAATGTTTTTGCTGACAGGAAGGATGAATAATGGTGACTATTCTGATGCCGCCATCGCTGCTGGTTAAACAATTTCTAAACCCATGAATTACAAGGTTGTAGTACAAAGGCACACCGCCATTCAGTCAATTACATTTTCAGTCCAGTCAAAACGGAAAATTAAAACTTCTTTTCACGGGAAATTTGGCAAAATGCATAAAAAATAAGGCCACTGAAATTTTTCATGAATGAGGGACCGAATAACGCGCCATGGTTGACTGAAGCTCAATGTCAAATTGAGCAAACTGAGCAACAAATTATGCGATTAATGGGAGATCATTTAGCACATTCTGAGACATTATCATCAACCCATTCTGACATGTTAAATTGATACTGAAGGTATTCCCATGCTATAAAAACACAATATTTTCTTAAGAAACACAGTGCTGTTCATTAGCAGTTAACTATGCTATTCTGCATAAAAACACATGAGCAGCATTCTCTGTACTTTCCAACCCCCTGAGTAAAATAGTATGTGCAAACACATACCACTCACCTGAAGCAAGCCTATGTGCTCACGCTTCTTGTAATACACCATGTGACTCGCTTCTTCCAACTAAACACATGTTTACCCGAACTAATTTTTTGTATATAGATTTAAAATATAATCTTTTTAAGCTCTCATGTTTTTATCTGGTAATGTAATAATGTGATTTTACTTGAATGTATTCAATTTGTATGACATACTTTTTATGGTTATCAAAATGTTAACCGAATAAAAGATTTTGAACTGAACTGACTCGCTTCTTCTGTGCATTCTAAAACCTCGGGGTCAGGCTTGCCTATTTTGATAAAATATGGCCCCAGGGATCATCTCTTTGCATTACATGATAAGGCTGCAGACTATTTCATATTTTACATGGCTTTGTTTTACGAGCGAGCACTTTGGATTAAAGGTGTAGGACCACAAAAATAGTTGAAATATATTCAGCATTCTGCCCCATTGGAATAGCTGTTCTCTGTGAAAAGTGTCTGTGAGGTAGTGATGATTTGTTTGTTTTACAGACAAAAATCATCTCCTTAATCCATCAAACGGGGACGCTAACAGTATCTCCCAAAAATGTCACCCATTTAAATCAAAAGCTGGAAAGGGACGAGCTCAGCTTTGGAAAGTGCGGGTCCTGCTGCTGCTCACCACTCAACACTTCCCTCCTGCCTGCTGCGACTTGTCCACAAGTTCAAGTGCCCCAGGCTGACCTATGCCCTTACCAGTTTTCCCACCTCCATTCTTCCCTCCAATGTTTTTTCCCCGCTCCCACGCTTGCTGCCTCCCCAGCACCCCTCCTAGGACCTATTTAATGGAGTCCACAGCTGCCATGCTAAGTCGCACCAAAGGCAAGCTCGTCTACACCTGTCCGCACCTGGACCCTGCCTAGCACCTGGAACCCTGGCCCTCTGGACTCCCAAAGCAACCCAGTCTCAGATCTCTAAGTCCTGGACCCCAGACGCAACAACAACTCCTGCCTTTCATCACCCTGCCTCCGCTGCTACTTCACCTCCCCCAAGAATGACCACCTTCACAGTAACCTACATTATGCCATCTCCCCCAGCTAAGACCCCCCAGAACAACTCTGATGTTTAAGTTTAAGTTTAAGTTTAGGAATTTGTATAGCTCACTACTCACCCAGAGGGTCTCAAGGCGCTTGGGGGAGGGGGGTGCATTATTTATCGAATAGCCAGGTTTTAAGTTCCTTCCTGAAGGAAATGTGGTTCTGGGTAAGGCGGAGGTGAGTGGGGAGAGAATTCCAGGTCTTGGCCGCCAAGTAGGAGAAGGATCCTCCTCCCATGGTGGATCTTTGGATGAGTGGAACTGCAGCGAGGGCTTGATTGGAGGATCTTAGTTGGCGGGTCGGTGTGTAGAAGGACATTCGTGTGTTCAGGCATTCGGGTCCTAGTTTGTAAAGGGCCTTGTGTGCGTGGGTGAGGAGACGGAACGCTATTCTCTTGTTGACGGGAAGCCAGTGGAGGTCTTTCAGGTGACCGGTAATGTGAGCATGGCGCGGGATGTCCAATATGAGTCTGGCTGATGCGTTTTGGATGCGTTGGAGTTTTTTCTGTAATTTGGAAGTGGTTCAGGCGTAGAGGGTGTTTCCATAGTCCAGTCGGCTAGTGACCAGAGCGTGGGTGACAGTCTTTCTTGATTCAGTGGGGATCCAGCGAAAGATTTTTTTGAGCATACGAAGTACGTTGAAGCTGGAGGATGAGACGGCGTTGACTTGTCTGGTCATCGAGAGGGAGGAGTCTAGGATGAAGCCTAGGTTACGTGCGTGGTCTGTGGGTATGGGTGCTGTGCCCAGGGCCGATGGCCACCATGAGTCGTCCCAGGCAGATGGGGATGATCCTAGGATGAGGACTTCCATTTTGTCTGAGTTAAGTTTTAGGCGGCTGTGTTTCATCCATTTGGCTACTTCTTTCATGCCTTCATGAAGATTGGTTTTGGCGGTGTTAGGGTCTTTGGTTAGGGAGAGGATCAGCTGGGTGTCGTCAGCGTAAGAGATGATGTTGAGGTTGTGTTGTCGCGCGATGGATGCGAGGAGGCTCATGTAGACGTTGAAGAGGGTGGCACTGAGTGATGATCCTTGTGGTACTCCGCTGATGACTTCGGTGGCTTCTGATTTGAATGGGGGGAGTCGGACTCTCTGGGTTCTTCCGGCGAGGAACAAGATGATCCAGTCTCAAGCTTTTCTTTGTATGCCGATGTTGCTGAGGTGTTGTATGAGGGTGCTATGACTGACCGTGTCGAAGGCGGCGGAGAGGTCGAGTAGGATAAGGGCAACTGTTTCTCCGTTGTCCAATAGTGTTCGGATGTCGTCTGTCGCTGCAATAAGGGGGGTTTCGGTGCTGTGTTTGGCTCGAAAGCCGGACTGTGAGGAGTCGAGGGAGTTGTTGGATTCAAGGAAGGCGGCAAGCTGTTTATTGGCGGCTTTCTCAATGACTTTGGCAGGGAATGGGAGGAGGGAGATGGTGCGGTAGTTCTTGAGTTCAGAGGGATCCGCTGTGGGTTTCTTCAAGAGGGCGTTGAGTTCGGCGTGTTTCCAGCTTTCTGGGAAGGTAGCGGAGTTGAAGGAGCAATTGATGACATCACGGAGATTGGGTGCGATGATGGAATCTGCTTTGTTGAAGATGTGGTGGGGACAGGGGTCGGTTGGCGAGCCTGAGTGGATGGAGTTCATTAGGCGGGTGGTGTCTTCAGTTGTGATTGGGTTCCAGGCGTTAAGGATGTTAGGGGGCGGTTTGAGTTCGGAGGTGGTTGGAGTGGATTGTTCTTTGGAAATGTTCTTAAAGCTGTTATGTATGTCAGCGATTTTGTTATAGAAGAAAGAGGATAAGGAGTCGCAAAGTTCTTGGGAGGGAGTGATGTCGTTTGAGGCTGCGGTGGGGTTTGGAAATTCTTTGACAATGTTGAATAATTCCTTGCTGTTTTGGGCGTTGTTGTCGAGTCGATCCTTGAATGCTGATTTCTTGGTGGATCTAATCAGTTGGTGGTGTTTGCGGGTGGCTGTCTTGAAGGTGGTCAGGTTGTCAGAGGTCGGGGTTTTTCTCCATGTTTTTTTGAGAGTACGGCATAGTTTCTTGGATTTCTTAAGGTCCTCGTTGAACCAGGGGGCTTTTTTGCTACCCTGTTTGGTTTGGTGGTTTTTCAATGGTGCTAGTTCGTCAGCGCTGTGAGTGATCCATTGTTTGAGTTTGGTGGCCGCTTGGTTTGGGTTCGATGAGAGGGCGGGAGGGTTTTGATTGAGCGATGTGAGGAGTTGCTTGGTGGTGATTTTGTTCCAGTTTCTTCGAGGAATAGGTTGTGGGGGGTTGTGGGTCGAGGTGGTTTTGTAGTTGAAGTGAACACAGCTGTGGTCCGTCCAGTGGAGAGCTGTGGTGTGATCGAAGGAGATGTGCTTACTGGTGGTGAAGATTGGGTCGAGCGTATGTCCGGCTATATGGGTGGGGGTGTCAACAAGTTGTTTGAGACCAAGATTGGCCAGGTTGTCCGGAAGGGTGGAGGAGTTGCTGTCATTTTTCTTTTCCAGGTGGAAGTTGAGGTCTCCCAGTAGAATGTAGTTCTCGGAGGCGAGGGCATATTGACTGATGAAGTCAGTGATGTCTTCTTTGAATTGTGTGCGGGTTCCTGGTGGTCTGTAGAGGAGGGTGCCTCTAAGCGTGATCCTGGGGTCGGTGTGGATTTGGAAATGAAGGTGTTCGGCGGTCGCGAGGTTATCGTCAAAGCTGGTCGTGACTCGGATGATGTTCTTATGGACGATGGCGATGCCTCCTCCTGTTTGGTTGGTGCGGTCTTTTCGGATGATCTTGTAAGCATCCGGGATGGCTATGGCGATGTCGGGTGCTGAAGAGGCGTTCATCCAGGTTTCTGTAAGGAAGGCGATGTCCGGACTCCAGATTGCTGTGCATACACACCACCGAAGTCTGGGGCACCATTTCTACCCTTGCCCCTGATATGACCTTCATCACAGAGACATGGCTCACCCCTACATCAGCCCCAGATATCGCCACCACAACACCCAACGGCTACAAGTTGAAACACCACAACTGCACCAACAGACACAGAGGTGGCATCAACATCGTACAAAAGGAAACAATTATCTGCACATCCACTGAAGACAAAACCACGCTGTTCATGGAACACCTGAACTTCCAGCTCCATACTGACTACAAAACCACTTTCAGAGGCATCCTCGCATACAGACCCCCAGGGCTACGACCTGGCCTCAGTAATGCAATCAGAGAATTCATCACACATTTCTGGGAGACCTCAACTTTCACTGTGACGACCCAACAGACACTAACACCACGACCTCCGGGAACAAATGGGGAACATCAGCCTGATACAGCTGTTCCCAGACCCCTCAAACAGAGCTGGACATACGCTGGACCCCATCTTGATAGCCAGAAACCGGTCCTTGGATGCTTGATTCTGGTCTGGGAAAGACATGGCTTGGTAGTTCGGACTGGACTGTTCCCATGGGGCACAGGGTCAGAGCTGATTTGCATGTAGCCAGTGTCTAACCCAGGGTGGTGTGGAGTGCAAAAAAACGATGGATTTAGGCCCAGATCCTTGTACTGGGGTGAATGTATGACATTATGTGTCATACATTCACCCCAGTACAAGGATCTGGGCCTAAATCCATCGTTTTTTTGCACTCCACACCACCCTGGGTTAGACACTGGCTACATGCAAATCAGCTCTGACCCTGTGCCCCATGGGAACAGTCCAGTCCGAACTACCAAGCCATGTCTTTCCCAGACCAGAATCAAGCATCCAAGGACCGGTTTCTGGCTATCAAGATGGGGTCCAGCGTATGTCCAGCTCTGTTTGAGGGGTCTGGGAACAGCTGTATCAGGCTGATGTTCCCCATTTGTTCCCGGAGGTCGTAAACAGAGCTGGACATACGCTGGACCCCATCTTGATAGCCAGAAACCGGTCCTTGGATGCTTGATTCTGGTCTGGGAAAGACATGGCTTGGTAGTTCGGACTGGACTGTTCCCATGGGGCACAGGGTCAGAGCTGATTTGCATGTAGCCAGTGTCTAACCCAGGGTGGTGTGGAGTGCAAAAAAACGATGGATTTAGGCCCAGATCCTTGTACTGGGGTGAATGTATGCATTCACCCCAGTACAAGGATCTGGGCCTAAATCCATCGTTTTTTTGCACTCCACACCACCCTGGGTTAGACACTGGCTACATGCAAATCAGCTCTGACCCTGTGCCCCATGGGAACAGTCCAGTCCGAACTACCAAGCCATGTCTTTCCCAGACCAGAATCAAGCATCCAAGGACCGGTTTCTGGCTATCAAGATGGGGTCCAGCGTATGTCCAGCTCTGTTTGAGGGGTCTGGGAACAGCTGTATCAGGCTGATGTTCCCCATTTGTTCCCGGAGGTCGTGGTGTTAGTGTCTGTTGGGTCGTCACAGTGAAAGTTGAGGTCTCCCAGAAATGTGTGATGAATTCTCTGATTGCATTACTGAGGCCAGGTCGTAGCCCTGGGGGTCTGTATGCGAGGATGCCTCTGAAAGTGGTTTTGTAGTCAGTATGGAGCTGGAAGTTCAGGTGTTCCATGAACAGCGTGGTTTTGTCTTCAGTGGGTGTGCAGATAATTGTTTCCTTTTGTACGATGTTGATGCCACCTCTGTGTCTGTTGGTGCAGTTGTGGTGTTTCAACTTGTAGCCATTGGGTGTTGTGGTGGCGATATCTGGGGCTGATGTAGGGGTGAGCCATGTCTCTGTGATGAAGGTCATATCAGGGGCAAGGGTAGAAATGGTGCCCCAGACTTCGGTGGTGTGTATGCACAGCAATCTGGAGTCCGGACATCGCCTTCCTTACAGAAACCTGGATGAACGCCTCTTCAGCACCCGACATCGCCATAGCCATCCCGGATGCTTACAAGATCATCCGAAAAGACCGCACCAACCAAACAGGAGGAGGCATCGCCATCGTCCATAAGAACATCATCCGAGTCACGACCAGCTTTGACGATAACCTCGCGACCGCCGAACACCTTCATTTCCAAATCCACACCGACCCCAGGATCACGCTTAGAGGCACCCTCCTCTACAGACCACCAGGAACCCGCACACAATTCAAAGAAGACATCACTGACTTCATCAGTCAATATGCCCTCGCCTCCGAGAACTACATTCTACTGGGAGACCTCAACTTTCACCTGGAAAAGAAAAATGACAGCAACTCCTCCACCCTTCCGGACAACCTGGCCAATCTTGGTCTCAAACAACTTGTTGACACCCCCACCCATATAGCCGGACATACGCTCGACCCAATCTTCACCACCAGTAAGCACATCTCCTTCGATCACACCACAGCTCTCCACTGGACGGACCACAGCTGTGTTCACTTCAACTACAAAACCACCTCGACCCACAACCCCCCACAACCTATTCCTCGAAGAAACTGGAACAAAATCACCACCAAGCAACTCCTCACATCGCTCAATCAAAACCCTCCCGCCCTCTCATCGAACCCAAACCAAGCGGCCACCAAACTCAAACAATGGATCACTCACAGCGCTGACGAACTAGCACCATTGAAAAACCACCAAACCAAACAGGGTAGCAAAAAAGCCCCCTGGTTCAACGAGGACCTTAAGAAATCCAAGAAACTATGCCGTACTCTCAAAAAAACATGGAGAAAAACCCCGACCTCTGACAACCTGACCACCTTCAAGACAGCCACCCGCAAACACCACCAACTGATTAGATCCACCAAGAAATCAGCATTCAAGGATCGACTCGACAACAACGCCCAAAACAGCAAGGAATTATTCAACATTGTCAAAGAATTTACCAACCCCACCGCAGCCTCAAACGACATCACTCCCTCCCAAGAACTTTGCGACTCCTTATCCTCTTTCTTCTATAACAAAATCGCTGACATACATAACAGCTTTAAGAACATTTCCAAAGAACAGTCCACTCCAACCACCTCCGAACTCAAACCGCCCCCTAACATCCTTAACGCCTGGAACCCACTCGGCACCCAGAACGGCTGTGTTTGTGTGCGTTGGGCAGCGTTTTCCGACGGGTTGCTGTGGAGACTGTGGAGCAACGAGAAGGGAGCAATGGGCAATTAAACAGCTCCGGGGTGCCCTGTCTGCGGCAGCGTTCCGACGAGAGGCTTCCCCCCCTCTCCCCTCCCAATGGATCAACGAGCGCGGGTTAACGGGCATCTAAGCGGCTCCGGTGTGCCCTGTCTGCAGCAGCGCTCCGGCGGGAGGCTTCCCCCCCACCCCCCTCCCAGTGGATCAACAAGATCTGGGTAATTGGGCAGCTGGAGCGGCCCCGGTTCGCCCTGTTCTGTGTGTTCTGGGCAGAGTTCAGGCGGGAGGCTTCCCCCCCTCTCTCCCCGCCCAGTGGATCGGCGAGAACGGAGCAACTGGCATTGGGAGAAGCCCCGGTGTACCCTGTCTGTCTGTGTGTACTGGGCAAACACTACGCAACTTTGGAGGTGCCTGATCTGGGCAGCAGCGTCAGTAAAGACTCGGAAGGTAACTGCACAATAGCTACCACGCTAAATAATCATGCCGATTTCTCACTCTGCATACTGCACGCAAAACTACTTGAGCAGCGGCAGGGACGACTCGGAAGGTAACTGCACGCAAATCTTTCTCCTTAAATTACTCATGTCGGTTTCTCTCTTGCTGTCCGGAAAAATGCTACTTTAAACAAACATGCCGGCTTTTACCCTATGCCCGGAATTTCAAACTGATATCTGTGTGCTTTTTATTTTCCGCGGGCTTTGCGATGGTTACACTCTCCATTGTCTAATATGGCTGGGGCCATAAACTGGAGCAATAAATCGCCTCCCTGCCCACAAGATGACCATGAGGCTACATACCAACGAGGGCAGGGATCAGCAAGTCAGAGATAAGCCTCTCTCTCTCTCCTCACCATCTAGCAGCATAGAAGCTGAACTCTATCCTCCCCTTTAAGCAACAAGGAAGATGGACTAACTCGACCTACCCAGAGTAGAAATGGAAACTGAACTCAACAATCACTACAATTTGGCTGCCATATTAGACTGGTCTCTCTCTTTGTCGGCCATCATGAGCTAGTCTTTTTCACGATTTGACCACACTCTAAAAACTGGCCTCTTTAGACTATTTTTCAACTAGCGAATGTCTGCCTTTTATTGCAGTATTATACCTCTACTTGATTTTAATGCACCGATCATTAGCTCATCTATTTCTGGCTGCTCTTTAGTCACATTTTGACTCATTTAGCTCATTGTTTGCGCCTGTACTTGGTTCCAGCTTATCATTAGCATTATACCTCTACTTGTATACTGTACAATTGTTATAAGTTGCACCCATTTCACCTTCTATTGATGTATTGCACCGATCACTACCTCATATTTTATATATTTACATACTTATCTTTTCCTCTTCATTTCACTTTCTATTGTTGTATTGCACCGATTACTACCTCATATTTTATCTTATATAATTACATATATACCTTTTTTCTTTATTGTAGGCTGCACCCATTTCACTTTTATCCCTGGAATGCACCATTTGCTACTTCCTATATTTTGATGATGTTGACCGCTCATTAGTGTCACCTCCATGTAACTTACTGTGTGCTTCTATTTGTGTATCGCACCGATTACCACCTCATATTTCCATATAGCTATATATATATATCTTTTATTTGACCCCGTTTGCTTATCTGTATTAATTGTATTATTGATGTACATGACTGTACTGTTTACTCTTTTGAACTACCTGTTTGACTATGTTCCCTCATTTACCCCTTCTGTGTAAAGCGCTCTGATATCTGCAAAGATCTTGTCCGCGCTATATAAAACTTTAAAAATAAAATAAATAAAATAAAATAAATAAATAAACTGTGTTTTTTGCAATTTTCACCCCGAGTGTGCTGGGTATACTCAGATGTGAGTCCCAGGCTCTCCACACCACTGGAGTCAAGCTATCCAGGCTGAATGAAGGCTGATAGCCAGAAACCGGTCCTTGGATGCTTGATTCCGGTCTGGGAAAGATATGGCTTGGTAGTTCGGACTGGACTGTTCCCATGGGGCACAGGGTCAGAGCTGATTTGCATATAGCCAGTGTCTAACCCAGGGTGGTGTGGAGTGCAAAAAAACAATGGATTTAGGCCCAGATCCTTGTACAGGGTTGAATGTATGACATTGTTCTACATTCTGTCCATCAACTGTGTTTTTTGCAATTTTCACCCCATCTTCACATCCAGAAACAGAATCAGTTACAGCCACACCACAGAACTCACCTGGTCTGACCATTTCCTCATACATTTTACCATCACACCAAGGCCCTAATAAACGCCATCCACTCAGAAGCACCCACCGACCCATGCCCTCACAGACTCTTCAACCTTGGAAGTGACAAGATTAGCCACTAACTCACCATTATCCACAACACTACAGCCACCTAGAAATATGTAGCGGTCTGATGCCTCCACTCCTACTCGGACGCTGGCCATAAGGGTACCGACGGACAGAGCGGGGCCTCCTTCTTTCCCGAGTGGGTGCCGGGTGAGGTGAGGCGCTTTCCCAGAGATCGCTGGGAAAATCCGGACTAATTGGATGACTACCAAGGAATACTTTGGGCTCAAAGATCCGGTAGGACTAATCCAATATGTTAATCACACCACTTGTTTCTAATAGTGCAGATGCATAAACATCTCTAGGTCCTGAAGAAAGCTCGGACTAGTTGTCCTACGAGCTGAAACATGTCGACCACCACGCACTACGCCGTGATATAGTCATTTTTTAAAACTATAGGCGTTGTTTTTACCCTTGACCCTGGACAATGCTGAATAAACATATTTTTTGTCACAGGAGCCAATTTTAAAATCACTCTTATCTTTTGTTTTCACTAGCACTGCACCCCATTGGTCCTACCTCTGCAATACTTGGGTTAAGAAGACCACCTTCCAGAACCTATCTCTGCATCACTACTAGATGCATCAGGAGAAAATCTTGGTTCATGGTCCATATCCCACATGACGACACTCCACCAATAAGGGTGGGCTGATGGGACTTTTTCTAACCTAGTATTGTCATTGGGAGGTCAGTTTGGTGTAGTGGTCTCTTTGGCACGACACAACTCTTAGCTAAGCAATTTGACCAGGTACCTCTTGTTTGTTTATTGAGTTGATGTAAGGGGTTTGAGTTACAGTGGTCATTAAACTTTCCCCTGTTGACCCCCCACCCTCTTTTTTCCAGCCTCCAAAAGAAACCCTCTGCAAACCACAATGACCTCTATAACTATCGCCCCATCCCGCCACTCCCGTTTCCCACCATAGTCCTGAAGAACACCATAAACCTCCAACTCACTGAACAACTGGTGAACAACAGCCTTCTAGACCACTGCCAATCAGGATTCAGAAGCCAACCATCAGGATTCAGAGCCAACAACAGCAAGGAGAAGGCCCTGAATGCTTCAGCAGACAACATTTGCACCCTACTCGACAGACGAGAATCAGCTGCCCTGATCCTTCTCGACATCTCCAACGCTTTCGATACCATCACCCACCACACAATCAGCAATAGGCTTCACCAGATTGGAATCAAAGTCAATGCTCTTAGGTGGATGCATCTTGATTCATGGGGCACATACAGAGAACCATGAAACAACAGGTCAATGCCATTTCCTCAGCCTGCATTATAAATTTGTATAGAATTCTGTAAAACTCAGATGTACATTTGTGACAAATCTGATCATTAATGAATCAATTTCTTTCAATTTTGCAAGCGGAGTGAGGAACAAGATATTAGCCAGTGACTTTTGTGTTTTCTCTCATGTAGATATGCAACATGTAAGCAGCCTTAAACACACAAGAGCCTGTCTATCAAGCAAACAAGATATATTCTTTATTGGTCTACTCATCACAGCTGCAGCAGAAACCAGCTCATCCTAGAAATACCTGATACAAACTAAAACAATCAAGTAAAGAAGTATTCTTCATCTGTGTGCCCATCATCTGAATTAACATCCCTAGAAATTTGTAAATGGCATCAGTCCTCCCCATCTTGAGAGAACTCTCAACTATGGTTTTCT
Source organism: Lissotriton vulgaris (assembly GCF_964263255.1). NCBI lineage: Eukaryota > Metazoa > Chordata > Amphibia > Caudata > Salamandridae > Lissotriton > Lissotriton vulgaris. The sequence continues at coordinate 1,714,728,965 of NC_141685.1, read as the reverse complement.
TAGAATATCTCACATCCAGTTGATTCCACTATTCCCCTTAAGTTTACCCTATGTGGATGTTCCACTAGGTAACCCTGAAAACCCTTTAACCCAGTTGTTAATCCAACTCTAGAAAATGTGTAATATTTGCACTTATATAGTTCACTAATGTTCTTTAAAATCTACATCAAGGGACATGTAATTACCGGTTTTATGCATCAGGCATACAGTCCACCAGCAAAGGCAATTAAATAGAATGGTAACTCTTGTTGACAATTTCTCTCACCACAGTCTTTAGGCCTATGAGGGAGACGTATGTGGGGGTTCTTCTTCTCTTTGTTTTGAAGTGTTGAAGCCAGGAAAACATGTTTGCTTCAAGATTATGTGTAATACGTTTATGGAAGACTAGAGAGTGACTTATTTTGCAGGTGGCGGTATTCACATGTTGTTCAATCTCCAGTGGATTCATATTCTCAGTGAAGACTGAAGGTCTGTGTGTTGACTTCTTTAACAGATCTTGTATTGGGTGGAGGCCAGGTTTAAGTGTAGTTTGACGAAAGTTGGTTGGTAGCCAATATTCTACAGATGAGACATTTGAGATTTAGGATTTGGAAAAGGTGACTTTTTCAAAGGTGAACTTGAGGGTTCTGATAATCTTGTTGTATGAGGGTAAGATTTTAGATTGTCACCACACAGCTACTTTTCCTGGTTTTACTCAAAACTTAGTGGCTCGAGACAATCTGTCCATTGTAACCGACTTGGTTGAGAAGTAATTCTCAGTGAGACATAGTTGGTGAAAATGCTGTTCTTCATCATAATTGCGCAACCTCAAGAGGTTAAATACTAGATATCAATCAATCAGTCAGGCTTCTTGTAAAGCACAACTACTCACCCGTAATGGTCTCAAGGTTTGTGTGGGGGGGTCTACGATTCAGTCGAAGAGACAGGTCTTGAAGTCCTTCCAGAATTGAGGCAGTGACAGTGATTGCCTGAGATGTAGATGCAGGGAGTTGTGGATCTGTGGGATGGTGGATAGGGCCAGGTGGGAAGAGCGGAAATGTTGCGTGGGTGTGGAAAAGGAGAGGTGGTGGTTGAGGTTGGCAGGTCTGTCGTTGTGGAGGTGTAATAAATAAGACTGTCCACAGTTCCTTGTTTGAAGAAGTAGAGGATTATTCAACAGGAGGGCTTTATAGGCCTGCATGAGGAGCTTGAAGGTTATTCTTCTGTCAAACGGGAACCAGTGAAGGTATCTCAGGTGACTGTTGATGTGGCTGTGGCAGGGGATGTTCACAATGAATTTGGTGAAGATGTCCTGGATGTTCTGCAGTTTCTTTAGGATTTTTTGGGTGGTGCTGGCATAGAGCGCATTGCCGTAGTCGAGTCTGCTGCTGATAAGCACATGGATGACAGTTTTCCTGAACTCGATGGGGACCCACTTGAAGATCTTCCGAAGCAGATAGAGCGCATAGAAGCAGGAGGACGAGATGGCGTTAGTTTGACAGTTCACTGAGAGGGAGGAGTCTATTGATGATGCTGAGGTTTTGTGACAGGTCCATGGGTGTGGGCAGGGGGTTCAGAGCACTGGGGCCATCAGGAGTTGTCCCAGGCGGAGGGGGTAGAGCCCAGGATGAGGACTTCGGTCTGTCTGAGTTGAGCTTAAGGCAGGTGTTCTTCATCCAGGTAGAAATCACCTTCATCCCATTGTGAAAGTTGCTCCTGGCAGCTGTGGTCTTATTGGTGAGGGAGAGAATCAGCTGAGTGTTGTTGCCTTAGGAGACAATGTTGAGTCCATGACTTCTGATGATGGCTGCAAGTGGGGCCATGTAGATGTTGAAGAAGGTGGGGCTCAGTGGAAAGCCCTGAGGCACTCTGCAGCTGATCTCTGTGGGTTCTGAGTAGAACGGTTGAAGTCTAACTCTCTGTCTGTTCCGCTGGTGAGGAAGGAGCGGATCATTCTAGTACATTGTCATGGATAGTGGTGTTGTGGGGTATGCACAAAGGGTGTGGTGGGATATCGTTTTGAAGGTGGCCGAGAGGTCTAGGAGGCTGAGGGCCACAGTTTTGCCTCTCTTGAGAAAGGTTCAGATGCCTTCTGCAGCAGCGAGGAGTGCGGTCTCGGTGCTGTGCTGTGCTTGCATCTGAAGCCCGATTGGAGAGGTTCAGGATATGGTTCATTTAAATGATCTCAGAGAGTTGGGCATTGATGGCTTTCTCAATGACTTTGGTTGGGAAGGGGAGCAGAGAGATGGGTGTGTAGTTATTGAGGTCTGTCAGGTTGGCAGAGGGTTTATTCAGCAGGGGATTGATCTCTGCATGTTTCCAGTCTACAGGGAAGGAGGCAGACTTGATGGATCAGTTGATGGCGCAGAAGAGGTCAGGGGCAATGGAGGTGCTGGTTCTGATGAAGATGTCATGAAACCAGGGACCTGAGGGGCTCCAGATTGGATGCTCTTCCTGATTCTGAGGGTGTTGTCAGATGTGAGGGTGGTCCAGTTGGGCAGGGTCTACTGGGGTCTAGAGCAATTGGGTGTGGTGGTTGTGGGTGGGGTGGGTGGGTCTTGGGTTGCAAACCTTTCATAGGACTCCTTTATCTGATTGAAGAAGGTGGCTAAGTTTCTGCAAAGTTCTTGGGAGGAGGGGATGTCTGCTGTGTCTGTGCTGGGTTTGGTGAGTTCTTTCACCAAGGCAAAGAGTTCTCCGCTTTTGTGTACATTGGGGCTGATGTATTCCTGTATGCCCATTTTCTTTGTTGTTCTGATGAGGTGGTGGTGAACGTTGATGGATGTTTTGAAGGCTGGGTGGTCTGCCATGATCTTGCTGCTCCTCCATCTTTTCTCGAGCCATCTGCATGTGTGCCTGGACTCTTGGAGGGCCGGAGAGAACCAGCTGGCTTTCTTGGAGGGCTGCTTGCCTGAGGGCTTCCTGAGGGGAGCCAGAGTGTTGGTAGAGTTGAGGATCCATAGTTAGAGGTTGAGGGACAAGGCGTTGGTGTCTGTGGATGTCGGTGTTAGGGTTTTGCTGAGGAAGGTAGTGATACTGCAACTAATCATGTCAATCTGAATCCCTGGCGAGGATATTTCTAATCACTATCTAATACTCTAGTTGTTTTGTTCAGGTCAGTGCTGTGGGGATGGGTGATTGATATTGAGTGGCTAGCTGGATGGTTGGTGGACATTTCCATATAGGGGTAGTTACATACTGCTGGACAGTATCATCTAACTGTAATTACTTTCACAAAATTAACCTTTCTTGGCCAACAATTAAAAAACACTCTGGGCCAGATTCACAGAGGTAAAGTTAGATGAAAGTCTAACTTTAAGACTTTCAGTATTCACAATGGGCATTTACTACTCGTAAATGCCCTTTGTGAATACTGAAAATCGTAAAGTTCGACTTTCGGTATTCACAAAGGACATTTACGAGTAGTAAATGCCCTTTGTGTATACCGAAAGTCGTGAAGTTAAACTTTCGTCTAACTTTACATTTGTGAATCGGGCCCAATATTTCTATAAGTCATTAATAGGGTATAAGTGATTTTATAAATAATTGAAAGGGCATGCCGTTTAAAGAACAAAAGAAATTTTGGTGTAATGTTATAAAGTTTTTTTCTTCCAAAGGTCTGAATAATGGCTGTCGCACAATATGTCTAGCTCTATGAGTGTATACACGATTCGATATTAATACACTGCCACACAAAGAAGCACTATAAATCAGCCACATAAAGCATAGCACAAGTGCAGTGTTCCTTCTGTGCATGTATGGAACATCGCTTTGCAGATTCATTATCTTTTTTGTCTAGTTCTCAGCCTTCTGCAGCAGGTATAGCTGCGTTTACTGTGCTCACCACCTGCTACCACTTACTTGTGTCACTGAGACTATGCACAACGTGCCAATAACCCATTTCCAGCAGGAAGGGATTAAGATGGAAGTATTTCTAGTCAATCTGAGATCCAGTGTTATATTTCCATCTTCTAAGGGGATATACGAATTGCAGCAGAACACTGTGGCTTCTCGGCTCCAACCGGCCCCGGGTAAAGGGGAGGTACCTGTAAGTTCTTAATAGAACTAGCTCAAATGCTAGATTGTATCTGACATTTACGGACACCCATATGGAGATAAACGAGCCTCATCCCAGATGGCTACTTAAGTGCTCAGATCTCTCAAAACAGGGCACCGAGGAGCGCGAGCACACATGGAAAATAGTGGTATCATATTCATAATCCAACCTATGAGATAATAATCTTGGCTGCATTAATATTAAATAAGTATACATTCTATAGAGTGCACGAGGCAGGAAAATTGAAGCACATCTGCATTAACGCTGCTTTATTGACCTAGAAAATTAGAAATATGTTGCTTTTGGACTTGGGTGCAGAAGGGTGTTACAATGACGTTGAGTCATTCTTGGCTTACAATGCAAAGAGGCATTATTTGGAAAACCTTTTAAGCACGTAATCAAAGCAGGCCATACTATTCCATGTATGACGGATGACAAATTTGGTGAGTGTAAAAGTATGCATTAACAGACTGCTTGTAAATATTAAAATAAGAAATTGAGGAGAGTTAAAAATTTTGTAATTTGAGGGTGTAATTGTTTAGCATTCACACACTTAATCAGATTTTGCAATAAACGTGGTTCCAGCTGGATCACTGTCTTGTTAGCCAATACCACGTCACATACATTTTACAGGAATATTGATCACACACATGCCTGAAGAAAAGATGTAATGAACTGCTCTCTAGGAGGAAGTAAAGCTTCCATTTTAAAATAGCAAATGTCTATATTAATCTCTGTTAATGAACCATATTAAGCTAATAGTAATGCATTTTTTAATAGTTGAGGGTTGATGGGTTTGTGGGTGTTCGTTTGTGTTGATTTACAATGTCTGCTGATGGTTCCAAGTTTAAATATTGATCTAACAAATATCGATGAAAACATTATTGAGGTAATATATTGATAACAAAAATATTGACTCCAAATACTTAAACAGGTAAGTACAATAATATTGCCCCAAAAATATTGATGTAAAAAATATAGACTTTAAAAAATAACATAACTTAAATTAATTAAACAGTACTAATACTAATATTAATATTCTTAACAAAATACATTTAATGTAATATTAATTTTAATTAATTATAACAAATAAACTTAATTTAATAATTATAAACACGAAAAATGTGTACATATACATATATTTACTTAAATTCATTTTATTAACTATTATCCTAATTTAATTTATAAACTTTTTACATTATATGAAAATAAAATAAACACATATATAAATAACTTAAAGTAAAATATAATATTCTATATTTAATTAACACCTTGAGTGCTGTGCCTATTCCAACGGCCGACTGCACCACTACCTTGGGAGTGCTGCCGTAGGCCGTTGGACGTTCCAACTACACCTGCACAATGGAACGTCCAGCACTGGAGCTGGACGTTCCATAGCTGCTAAGGTGTTAACACATTAAACTATTTAACAAAAGAATAATATATACATTTAATAACAAAATAAATCATTAGTAGTTAAAACATTGGATAGCGAGGGAGAATAAATTAAAATTTCCACTCCAATGAGTGCAACAGTAGAGAAAGCGCTAGATAGAGTAGGGGTAAACATTACTACTTCCACTCCAATAAGTGCAACAGTATGGAAAGTGCTGGATAGCGGAGGGGTAACATTTACTATTCCCACTCCAGTGAGTGCAACAGTAGGGAAAGCGCTGGATAGCGTAGGGGTAAAAATTACTATTCCCACTCCAGTGAGTGCAACAGTAGGGAAAGCGCTGGATAGCAGAGGAGTAAATATTACTATTCCAACTCCAGTGAGTACTACAGTAGGGAAAGCGTTGGATAGCGGAGGGGTAAAAATTACTATTCCCACTCCAGTGAGTGCAACAGTAGGGAAAGCGCTGGATAGCGGAGAAATAACATTTACTATTTCCACTCCAGTGAGTGCAGCAGTAGGGAAAGCGTTGGATAGCGGGTGGGTAGAATTTACCATTACCACTCCAGTGAGTGCAACAGTAGGGAAAGCGCTGGATGGCCGAGGGGTACAAATTACTAGTTCCACTCCAATGAGTGCAATAGTAGGGAAAGCATTGGATAGCATAGGGGTAAAAATGACTATTCCCACTCCAGTGAGTGCAACAGTAGGGAAGGAATTGGATAGCAGAGGAGTAAAAATTACTAATACCACTCCAGTGAGAGCAGCAGTAGGGAAAGCGCTGGATCCCAAAGCAATAAAAAACAAAACCATCAACATTTTTATTAAATTTAATTTCCAATATTAAAATAACTATTATATAAATTTAAATATATAATTATTAACAAAGATAATACAAATAATTAAGTACACAATATGTAACACTATAATATCCACAACACACACCTTAAACCAATTACACAATTACATTGAATAATTACTAATTAATTAATGAAAATTAATGTATTATTATTTAATAATTAATCAATAAAAAATGAATTACTTACTACCTTTCACACCATTTACACATATAAACATCACAACACACACCTAAAACTAATTACACAAATTCAATTAATGATTACTAATTTATTAATGGTAATTAATTTAAAAATGTTATAATTAATCAATAAAAAAGTAATTAGTTACCACCCTTCAGACCATTTACACATATAAACACCACAGCACACACCTACAATCAATGAAATATTTAACATAATTAATTATTAATTAACATATTGAAATGTATTAACAACTAATTATTACCATGATTAATTAATCAATTAACACATTAATTATTCGATAAATTGTATATAATTAAATTACTTCCCACCCTATTCCCCTATAAACCCAAAACCCGCTACAGAACTAAAAATGCAAAATTCAGATTTTAAAAACAAAATCAACTACTATAAATTATTATTTAAATCTATATAATTTAAATACTTACCACCCTATTCCCCTATAAACCCACAACCCACTACGGAAATAAAAACGCAGAATTAGACTGAAAATAAATTAATAACTAGTACAATTCTAAAACATATAATAAAATGACAAACAATTCTCATTAAAAACACTAAGGGCCAGATGTATCAAGATTCCGTTTTGCGAATCCTAAATAGCGATTTTTTGCGAATCGCTATTTAGAATTCGCAAAACGGTATCTATGTTAAAAATCGCTATTTTTTAGCGATTCCTTATTATTTTTTATTTGCGAATTCGCAATTTGCGAATTTGCAAATAAAGAATCATTTCCAATGCATTCCTATGGGCCAGGAGGCCTATAGGAATGATAGTGCAATAATTCTCAAATTGCGAATTCGCAATTTGCTAATCGCAATTTGAGAATTATGTCTAGGGTGCAAGGGTGTCTCAAAGACACCCTGCTGCACCCCGAAATCTACATGTGTGTGCATGTTGCACACATACATGCCTTATGGGCATGTATGCGTGTCACATGCCACCCTCACAAATGCCAAATAGGGCATTTTTAAAAGAAATTGCAAATTACCACCAACTACAAGTTGGTGGTAAATTGCGATTTCTTAACACAAATTCGCAATATAAAAATGTTTCATACATATCATTTAAGGAATCGCAAGGTTTGCGATTCCTTAAATGCTATGGCAAAATAAGGAATCGCAAATTATTGCGATTCCTTAAATTGCGATTTTTTCATACATAAGAAAAAATGCAAAAAGGCCGTTTGTGAGTCGCAAAAGCCTTGATACATCTGGCCCAAAAATACATAAAATTATTAATAAATCGATATTTTTGTCGACTATATTTTTGTAAATTATATTTATTACAACGATATTTTTGTAATCAATATTACCTACCGGTCAGTCGATATTCTTGTCAACTATATTTTTGTTGGCGATATTTCGTCCCTGCGATATTTTTGCGGCAATATTTATGTCCCACAATTTTTCTCCGACGATATTCCTGCTCTGCATCATGCTGACAATACCAAAAAGAAGCTTGCAAATTTCATGGATTGTTTGTGGAACTGTTGTTTAGTTTTTATGATCAATATCTTCATTATTGAGTGTCTTCAATAGCCTGACCAAACCTGTTTCTGTGACCTCCATATTTGGCCAGACATCACACAGAAAGTAAATATAAGCCTCCTTTCCCACTATTGTAAAGTATCAAATAGTGGCTATGCCATAGATCCTCCCTTGACATATTTGGTATTAGTATTGTCTCGTGAGTTCTCTAATTGCATACCAGTGAAAACATCCCGTGCCACCCAAGTTCACTCTCATGAACTTAAAAAATGTGGAATAAAAGAGATAAAAATGATGACATTGTTTAAACTATTTCACTTTCCCTAAAAAGCATAGATGAAAAGCTTGATCTTGAAAACTATTTTAAAATATTTTATGGGAAGAAGACAGCAGATGAATCAAAGGCAGGAAGCACATTTCTCAAATATCTGTAATTGTATACATCATTGGATTCTGGGGTTTGGGGTTTGTTGAAAATAATGGGGAAGGTGTGGGCAAAGATCAATTGTGATCGTCCAGATGAGCCTATAATGTTGTAGTGTTTTTTTCCACTCCCAAGTTAGCACATAGCCTTTGCCTTAAGGAAAGGAATTGGCTTGGTGTATAATGTGATGTCTGAATACTTGAACAAGGAGGTTGTGTGAGAAGAATTGAATCCACGAACTTTCAGAGATTACTTAAATATTTACACATTTTCTGATAAGGTTCAGAAGGCACCCGCCCTTTGTGACTGATTGTATTACAATGGAGATATATTGTTGCAGAAAACGCTAACAATATATAGGTTCTGGGCATGGCGTGTATAGCAGCCGCTGATGGTAAGAGCAGTGGGGCGGTAGGGTCAACTGGAGGGGAATTTTTGAGAGAAGACCACAAGGGAAAATAAAATAAATAATCATGTTTTCCTCATGGCCCTCTCTTGAAATCCCCCCCACCCCCAGCCAGCCCCACCCCCCACTCAGCAGCCGTGGTTGGTTTATAGAGGTTTTTTTGTGTGTGCAAGGATGAATATTTGGGTGTTGACTGTTATGATAATACAAGACACAAGTTTGCAATTAGTCTTAACATGTTTTGAGGCAACCAAATATCCAACCAAAGATTTTTTTCTCCCAAAGAATAGGTATCCTGCCTCGCTGTCTGCACAAAACTCCTCTATTACACCCTCTCGTCACTTGAGAGCGACCCTTGACCTTGCCTGGTAGGTCACTCCCCCCTGCTGCAGCTCCGCCTGCACCCCCAATGATGACTACTGCCGCTGCCGAAGTCGAGGCCCTCCTCTACCCGCAGGCTTCCACCTGTGCCTCATCCCTGGTGGCCAGTGGTGGCCTTAGGTTTGCATCCGCTCTGTTGTGCCTATAACTCTGTCTGCCCACTCCTCTTCTGGCTCCCCTGCCCTCCGCTCGTCATTTTGCTTCTGTGCCCCCTTTTTTGATTCTCTACCCCGTTTGCTGACCGCTGTGCCCCCTCTTGATTTTTCCCCGTTTTCTGACTGCTGTGCCCCCTCTTGATTCTGTTCCCTGTTTTCTGACTGCTGTGCCCCCTCTTGATTCTGTCCCCCGTTTTCTGACTGCTGTGCCCCCTCTTGATTCTGTGCCCCTTTTTCTGACTGCTGTGCCCACTCTTGATTCTGTGCCCCTTTTGCTGACTTATGTGCCCTCCTGATCCTTGCCCCTTGCCTGTCTCCTTCCCGCAGTCGCTCCGCTCCGCATACCTGCCCCCGGTCCGGCCACTGCTTCCCCACGGCCCGCCCCCTCTGCGCCCATTCGCTGCCCCATACACACACCTCCAGCCTCCCAGCTGCTCCTCCCTCCCCACCTCCCCATATTTGGTGGCCGCTGCGCGGTGAGGAGAGCGACCCTTGACCTTGCCTGGTAGGTCACTCCCCCGCTGCAGCTCCGCCTGCACCCCCGCTGATGACTACTGCCGCTGCCATAGACGAGGTCCTCCTCCACCCACAGGCTTCCACCTGCGCCTCATCCTTGGTGGCCAGTGGTGGCCTTAGGGTCGCATCCACTCTGTTATGCCTATAACTCTGTCTGCCCGCTCCTCTTCTGTGTCCCCCTGCCCCCCGCTCGCCGTTTTGCTTCTGTACCCCACTTGCTGACTGCTGTGCCCACTCTTGATTCTGTACCCCGCTTGCTGACTGCTGTGCCCCCTCTTGATTCTGTGCCCCGTTTTTCTGACTGCTGTGCCCCCTCTTGATTCTGTGCCCCATTTTCTGACTGCTGTGCCCCCTCTTGATTCTGTGCCCTGTTTTCTGACTGTTGTGCCCCCTCTTGACTCTGAGCCCCGTGTTATAACTGCTGTGCCCCCTCTTGATTCTGTGCCCCGTTTTCTGACTGCTGTGCCCAGTCTTGATTCCCTGCCCCCCGCTTGCCGTTTTGCTTCTGTACCCCACTTGCTGACTGCTGTGCCCACTCTTGATTCTGTACCACGCTTGCTGACTGCTGTGCCCCCTCTTGATTCTGTGCCCTGTTTTCTGACTGCTGTGCCCCCTCTTGATTCTGTGCCCCATTTTCTGACTGCTGTGCCCCCTCTTGATTCTGTGCCCTGTTTTCTGACTGCTGTGCCCCCTCTTGATTCTGTACCCCGTTTTATAACTGCTGTGCCCCCTCTTGATTCTGTGCCCTGTTTTCTAACTGCTGTGCCCCGTCTTGATTCTGTGCCCCTTTTGCTGACTACTGTGCCCTCTTGATCCTTGTCCCTTGCCTGTCTCCTTCCCCTGGTCGCTCTGCTCTGCTTCCCTGCCCCTGCCACTGCTTCCCCCACGGCCCGCCCCCTCTGCGCCCATTCGCTGCCCCTGACACACACCTCCCGCCTCCCAGCTGCTCCTCCCTCCCCACCTCCCTATATATGGCGGCCGATGCGCGGCCGCGCCTAAGGCAAGCCCGTCTGTGCCCATCCGTACCTGGACCGCGCCCAGTGCCAGGACCCCTGCCCCCGCACCAGCAACGAAGACCGCCTCCGCTACAACACCAACACCCTCGTCGCTCTCAACCCAGGAAGGACCCACACCTGCTGCAAGGCCGCCCCGAAGCGCACCCACGGTGCATTCACCTGCCGAAACTGCAACTTCTCCTGCCTCGAAGGCGCCGAGAAACCCGCCACGATGGAACCCAACCAGCTCAGATGCATCCTGATCAACACCCGCTCCGCACGCAAACAGGCGGTCGAGCTCTGGGACCTACTCAACACCATATCCCCGGACGTCGTCTTCCTGACCGAAACCTGGATGAACAAAGCCTCCTCGCCAGACATCGCCATAGCCATCCCTGACGGGTACAAGATCACCCGCAAAGACCACACCAACGGGGCCGGAGGAGGAATCACCATCGGCCACAAAAATGCCATCAGGGTCTCAACAAACACCAACGACAACCTCAGCACCGCCGAACACATGCACTTCCAGATCAACAAGGACCCCAAATCTACTCTAAGAGGCACCCTTGTCTACAGACCGGCAGGACCCCGGCCTCAATTCTGAGACTCCTTCGCCGACCTCATTAGCACGCACGCGCTGACCTCAACCGACTACATCCTCCTCGGAGACCTGAACTATCATCTGGAGAATAACAACGACAACATCTCCTCCACCCTGATCGACAACCTCGCTGACCTCGGACTAAAACAGCTCATCACGACGCTGACCCACATCGCCGGTCACACACTTGATGCCATATTCTCCTCAAGCCCCCACGTCACCTTCAGCCATGCCTCCGAACTCACCTGGACAGTGGACTGCATCCACTTCTCCTTCCGAAAACCCCTCACACACCAGCGCACCCTACAGATCCCCCGCCGCTGCTGGGGCAAAGTCAATGAAGAACAACTACAGACAAGCCTTGCACCAACCCCATAAACCCGACGATGGTGCACTCACCCTAGGATGCTGGATGGACGACTGCGCCAACACCTTAGCCACACTGAAAAAGCCCACCAACAGAGACACCAGCAAAAGAGCCAGCTGGTTCACCCGGGAACTCCTCGCTTCGAAGTGTACCTGCCGGAAATTGGAGCACATATGGCACAGCGACAAGATTCCGGACAGCCGCGCTGCCTACAAAGACGCCATCCGCAACCACCACCACCTCATCAGGACCGCCAAAAGGACCTCCATTACAGACCGCCTTGACAACAATGCACACAACAGCAAGGAGCTCTTCAATATCGTGAAAGAACTCTCCAACCCCAGCTCCAGCGCCAACGACATACTGCCATTGCAAGCCCTGTGCGACTACCTCGCCACCTTCTTTCACCGAAAAATCACAGACATCCATTTTCAGTTTCAAAGCCCAGATGACCCCTGCGGGCCTTGACGTGCCGGACCCACCAAACCCCACTGATCAAAACTCCCTGACTACCTGTGCCAACATGAGCATTGAGGACAAAATCAAGACCATGGGCACAATCCACTCCGGATCCCCATCCAACCCTCTCCCACACCACATCTTCCTCAAAGCCAGCAGCTCCATCGCACCCCACCTGCGCAACATCATCAACCTCTCCTTCGAGACCGCTACCTTCCCTGAGAACTGGAAACACGCAGAGATCAACGCCCTACTGAAGAAACCCAAGGCGGATCCAAGCTACCTCAAGAACTTCTGGCCCAATCTCCCTGCTCCCATTCCCAGTAAAGGTCATCGAGAAGATAGTTAACATCCAGCTCACCCGTCACCTCGAAGACAACAACATCCTGGACCTCTCCCAATCAGGATTCCGCAGGAACCACAGCAACGAGACCGCCCTCATCGCCACCACAGACGACATCAGGATCATTCTAGACAACGGTGAGACGGTAGCCCTCATCCTCCTGGATCTCTCCACCGCCTTCAACACCGTCTGCCACTGCACACTATGCATGCACCTCTACAACGCAGGGATCTGAGAGAAGGCCTTGGACTCGACCACCTCCTTCCTCACCGGCAGAACTCAGAGAGTCCGCCTCCCCACTTTCCGTTCTGAAGCCTCCGAGATCATCTGCGGCGTCCCACAGGGACCCTCCCTCAGCTCAGCGCTGTTCAACGTCTACATGGCACCACTAACAAGCATTGCCCGACAGCACAACCTCAACATAATCTCCTACGCTGACGACACACAGCTGATCCTCTCCCTCACCGAGGACCCTCTCACCGCCAAATCCAACCTCCACCATGGAATGAAGGCCGTCACCGACTGGATGAAGGAAGGCCGACTTAATCTGAACTCAGACAAGACAGAGATCCTCATCCTTGGGCCCAAACCCTCAGCATGGGATGACACCTGGTGGCCTGCGTCACTGGAGTCCCCCCGGCCCCTACCGACCACACACGCAACCTGGGAGTCATCCTCGACTCAAAACTCACAATGACCAAACAAGTCAACGCAGTCTCCTCCACCTGCCTCAACACGCTCCGCATGCTCCGCAAGATCTACAGATGGATTCCGACAAACACGAGGAAAACAGTCACCCAGGCTCTAGTCAGCAGCAGACTCGACTATGGAAACCCCCTCTACGCCGGAGCCTCATCCAAGCTCATCATCAGACTACAAAAAATCCAGAACACTTCTGCACGCCTAATCCTCGATGTCCCGCGCCGCGACCACATCACCCCCCACCTGAGGAACCTGCACTGGCTCCCCATCGACAGTAGAATCTCCTTCAAGCTCCTGGTGAACTCACATAAGGCACTCCACAAAACCAGCCCAGCCTATCTCAACAGTCAGCTCTTCTTCTACGTACCCAACAGGAAACTCTGCTCCGCTGACCACGCCCTGGTCACGGTCCCGCACATACATAGAACCACATCCACGCCACCAAGACCTGGAATACCCTCCCCCTCAACCTAAGACAAACCGAAAACCTGCTGACCTTCAGGAGACAACTCAAGACCTGGCTCTTCGACCAGTAGCAACAGCACCCCCCCCAGGCCACCTCAGCACCTTGAAACCCTCAAGGGTATGTAGTGCGCTTTACAAATGATTGATTGATTGATTGATTGATTGATTGATTGATTGATTGATTGATTGATTGATTGATTGTGGAACAAACTATATCATTTCTTTCAGTCTAAAATAGAAAAAAAACTCAGATATTCGCTGTCTAAAAACAGCAATGTTCTTACCAATTACACTTTCACCACTACGAACGTCTCTGGATTTTTCAGTGTAACACCTCAGAAAGCTTACACAGGTCAAAAATTGCAAACATTTTCTTCGGAGTCTCCTTTAGACCCATGCCTTATAAAAAATAACAAAAGAGTTTAGCTCTATCTTTATCACCCACATAAATCATTTCTGTAAACTTTCTCTGAAAACAAGCATAGTCCCTCTCATATGGAAAGTGATTGTATTCCCCCATCTTTAGAAAAAACAAAAAAACACTGCAGATCCTTCCTTTCTGGTTAGCTATAGTCCAAATTCCCTTCTCCCAACTTCCAGAAAAGATAATAGACCATTTTATTACCAATCGCCTTTCCTCCTACATTGAAGGCCACAACCAATATCAGTCTGACTTTCAGCACGGAACCAGTTTTGCCTACTCAACAATCATTAATATCTGCCTTACTGTAGAAATAGGCATAGAAGCAAAATGTATTCCTATAGACCTCTCCACCATATTCACCCTTTAAACCATTGCCTCTTGGAGTATCTCCTGTATCTGCAATTAGTTCAACCCTCTTCAAGGTCGGTGTTGCACCTCCTTGTAGTTTGAGAGAATCCTTTGGTTTCACCCTCTTTGCATATGCTGATGATCAGTTCCTAAATAAGTGCATGCGTCCTCTTCAATCCACTTCCAGACACTCTCCTACCCTTCATATCGCTATTGCAGGTTCCTGTTTTCTCACTTGATGGTAGTGCTTCTATCTTTCTCTTCCTCTATCATTCCGATTTTGTGTGATTTTCCCTCTCTTGAGCTCCTAAATATTTAAATCAGAAAAATAATTTCCAGTCCCCAAAAATAAGTGCAGGTGGCCCCAACCTGCTGAAATTAGGTACTGCTGATGATGCAGAATTGATTTTGATACTCGTCATGCTTAACGTTTAATGTTTACAGATTTATAGAGCGCATGGCTGCCCGTAAGCGTCCCAGCGCTAGAGAAAGAAGAAGAAGGTGAGAGGGAAGTGAGTTAAGGAAAGAACCATGTCTTTAGGAGTTTACGAAAGGAGAGCCGGTTCGGTTGAGCCCGGATATCCAGTGGGAGAGTGTTCCACAACTTGGAAGCATTGTAGGAAAAGAGACGGCCGCCGGACTGAGGTACTGAGGTGAGGTGGAGGTGAGATGAACGGAGGACTCTATTGGTTGTGTGGGGGATAATAAGCTCCTTCAATATCGGGGGGGCTTTTTTGTGCAAAATTTTGTGTACAGTACACAAGGCTTTAAAATGCACTATTTGTTGAATCAGGAGCCAATGGAGGGCTTTGAGGGAAGGTTTGGCTGAACAGTAGTTACGCGTGCCTGTAAGGAGACTGGCCGCCATGTTTAGTACAACCTGGAGTTGTGAGATCACTTTTATGGGGGCTCCAAGGTACAAGGCGTTTCCATAGTCCAGGCGAGACAATATTAGACCTTGGATCAGGAGTTTTTGAGATTGGGGGGGCAGCAGTGGTAATATTTTCCTAGAGGACCGTAGAAGACCAAAGCAAGTGCCCGCTGTTTTTCGGGCTTGGGCGGAGAAGGTAAGGCCTTCATCCAACCAGATCATGGATCTGCAATTCACACAGTTCAGCTTGTGCATATGGACTATTTCACACTGGATGACAGCCAAGTAAATTTGTCTAAACGTTGATGAAACTGAACTTCTGCACTTTGACAAATCCTCTTCATGGATCTCAACGTTGTCCTGCTTGGAGCTTGGCTCTTTACTAATCCCAATCTCATTAGTTAACAATTTGGGCATAATCTTTGCCAAACAGTTACCTTTGACTTAACAAATTGCAGACTTCAACTGACATCAGTATGCCTCCCCTTGTTAAGGATACTGCATAAATATTTACCCTTTCTTCCTTCTATCCACAGGACTAGTAGGACTAGTATAACTCTTTATATTACCGAGCTATGCTTGCCTCACACTGTAGCAAATTTAGAATGTAGCAGCCACATAGGTATTACCAGCCCATCCCAAATCCTTGCATAGGTTGGCAGTTCACAAGCATTGATTCTTTTAGACTCTATGGTGGACATGCATGAAGCTTGCATTTTGCGATTTCCAAATAAAAAATGTTTACCGACTCGCTATTGGGAATTGCAAAATGATATGCATTTAGGAATCGCGAAATAATTTGCGATTCCTTAACATTACCTAATAGTGAGTTGGAAATTGTGAATTGCTTTTAGGTAATGTGACTCCATTCATTCTTTTGAGCCTAAAGGCCCGAATCAGCTCGTTTGTGCACAGGGAAAGGCTTGATGCATTTGCCCCTATGTCTGTATCTTAAGGCACTATGGGGGAAGGCACCAATATATCTGTAAAACTATTTAACTCCTATAACCCCAGTCTCCATCTCTGGTTCATAATGAGCAACCTACTTAGTTCCTCCTAGATTTATAGGACTCTTACCAGCCGGGCATGCACTTATGGTGTTCAAAAATAAAACTTGAAATGGGCTCCTTCTTCCATTCAGATCTGTGCATAATCAATATTTGTTCCACAAACTCCTCAAAAATCATCTTTTGTGCCCTCTAGGAAGTTCCTCCCCATTTTTCTATTATCCTTCTCCGTACTAAATCTGTCAGAGCTGGGATGTAGGGTTCCTGGGCAGCCATGTACTCCCCAAATTTCACATTGAATATGCAGTGTCAGTCCTGCAGGACTAGGTTACATTTACAGTCAGGGTGACAAGATCATTTTAGGAGTGATAGTCAAAGTAGTTCATGATGATGGCAGTACTGTAGCAAGTGAATTGAGCATCCATAGATAAAGAAAGAGGTTCATATAGGAGTACCTGCCAAAGGCATGAGTGCTAGTGTTTGGCAGAACCTGAATGTATACCCTGCAGCTGACTCATATGTAGTGAACCTCTACCTTTCTGGACCAAGATAACCCAAAGAGTGAATGCTGCACACAAACACAAACATACATATTTATATTCAGTGGAAGGACAGGAGAGAGAAAACGTACCCAACAGGAAACTCTGCTCCGCTGACCACGCCCTGGCCACGGTCCCGCACATCAGTAGAACCACATCCAAAGGCAGGTCCTCCTCCCACCACGCTGCCAAGACCTGGAACACCCTCCCCCTCAACGGAAGACAATTCGAAGACAAACCGAAGACCTGCTGACCTTCAGGAGACAACTCAAGACCTGGCTCTTCGACCAGTAGCAACAGCACCCCCGAGCCCCCCTCAGCACCTTGAAACCCTCAAGGGTATGTAGTGCACTTTACAAATGATTGATTGATTGATTGATTGATTGTGGAACAAACTATATCATTTCTTTCAGTCTAAAATAGAAAAGGTGGAGCCTGGAGTTAGAAAACCTCCATGAACTCTGCCGGCGGATCATAGTTTACCGCCCACCCCTAGTTCACTTCTTACTAGAGCCCCATTACAATTTATGTGGAATACTGAATCAGTTGTTCCTCTCCAGAATTTATGATAGCACAGCTATCAGTCATTTTGGGATGCAGGAATATAAGGAGTTCTCAAGGTATATGCCAAGAGTCCCTTTAGAAATGGGCACTCACTTACGGAACACTGCACCCCATTTATGCAATAATAGCCCATTTTCCTTCCTATTCTTTCCAGGGAATTTCCTCAGCTTTTAACTTGTGAAATGTCTGGGGTGGAGGGCTGACACTGCAGGGATGTTATATTCCTGCATTCCCTCATATTCCTGCATAAGCCAGAAGCAAAATTTCCGACCATATTGAAGTACAAGGACCTCTTTGTTAACAACTTCTGAAGAGAATGATGATAATGGAGGTGGTACGGTATATGATAGGGTTAGTTAGATGAAGCGGGTGTGTCAGGGGATTAAGGTGAGTACAAGAATACTTTTGAAATTAATGCAGTGCACGTTCTACTATAGGAGTGCTTTTCCCAATAGGAAAAGAACACACTAAATGACATCATCCTTAATCCATAAGTAGAGGCTCTGCTCATCATAAGGTCTTTTTTTTTCTATTTCGTAGCCTAAAGAAAGATAAGTGCTTTATTCTACTTTTAAGTTGTTTGCTTCCCACACACATGTATATGCAGTACATCTGCATGTGAGATCTCAATGTGGCTAGTTGGTGGAGCGTGTTCTTCCTTGCTCTAGGTGACGGGTCCTTTTCAGTGAATGAATGGGGTTACTCCAAGATGTTTCAAGCGAAGTGCATTATCTCTGAACACAGCTCCTCTTCCCTGTCCTTACAGTCCTGTGTGGGAAAACTCCCCGCAACTATTCAGAATGGTGGTTCCTTTGAAGCTGCTTATCATGTGCATACAGTACTTCACTACTTAAAAAGTTTCAATTCCTTGTTTCAAGGCCAGGTTTTTAATTTCTGCTACAGGAGTTATCGATTAGTTTCAGATTAACGTTTATTTTAAAATTGCCTTTTAGAGGGAGGATTAGTGTTTGGACCAAATATGTTATAAAAAACAGAAATATTGAACATTTATATTTGAGTGTTGTTTAAAATTTCATTGTAAAAAATATTGTTTTCCAAATTTTGTTTGTATGTAATATCTTTTTTATGATAATTGTATTATTTTTTGTAGAATTTAATCAGTGTTGTATTGTAATTTTTGTTTTCAATTTTAACTTATAATGTTTATTGTAATATGAAATTATTCATGTTTAATTATGTTATAGGAGCTGGATGTTGGGTTTGTAGAGGAAAAGGATGCGGAGATTCAAAAAAAATATTTTATATTAAACTTTACAAAATATATTTGTTGCAGGAGCGATAATACAGTATCCTAATAATTTAGGGCCGTATTATCAAGGGGGCTTATCTCCGCTTTTTTGGCTTTAAAAGCCAAGAAAGCAGAGATAAAAGCATCTCCCTATTACCTAGCTGTCGCTAACACCAGTTAGCGACAGCTAGTAGGAGATAGCGACCATCTTGGGCCCCACTTTGCATGTCAGTGATATTTTTCACTAATGACATACAAAGTGGGCGTGCCAAGATGTTAGCGACTGGAAACAGTCGCTAACATCGCTATCTCCTATTACCAACTTTTGGAGATATTCACGCTAAGCGCGAATATCTCCAAAAGCTAACACCTGCCCTGAGCAGTTCTTAGCCATGCTATCTAATGGGAGGTGGATAACATGGCTAAGAGCATTAGCTCGGTAATGCATGAATATCGCTGACTTTTCAGCGATATTCATGCATTGCGGCGATTTTTATCGCATTTGCGATAAACCTTGGTAATACCAAGGTTTATTTGCGGTAAAAATCGCCGCAGCTCAGCGGTAAATTTTTGTCTCTAACCAAGCAATAGCGATAATTATCGCTATTGCTTGGTAATATGCCTGTGTGTTTTTAATTTTATAGCCATTTTTTATATTTTATAAGAAAATATATTTCAGATATTTCGAGTCTATTTAAAAAATATATGTTTTTGTTGCATTGTTTTCTTTTTTTTAAATAATTTCTTAATAAATTCGATTTATTTTATAAGTTTATAAAAACAATTTAAAAACTATTTTTAATGTTTGAATTGAACTAGTGATATTTTTCAGATATATTGGTTGCTTTTTTATGTTATGATAAGGTATGTTTTTTCTATTTGTATAGCACAGTGATCACCCGTGAGGGTATCCAGGAACTTTGCAGGTGGGAAGATGGCTGTCTCCCTGGTGACATTATTTGAAGAGACAGGTCTTCAGCTTCTTGCAGAACTCGAGATGCGCTGAGGAGGCTCTGATTTGGTGTAGGAGGTCATTCCATGCTTTGGGGGAGATGTACAATAAGGAGCGGCTTCAGGCTTTTTTTTGTGTATACGGAAAACACATGCATGTGAGAGGCCAGGTGAGTAGCGGTGCCTGGGGAGTTGGTGGAAGTGTATGCAGCTGTTGAGGGAGGCAGGCCTGTTTTGTGTAGTGCTTTGCATATGTTTGTGAGGCGTTTGAACCAAGTATGCTTGTGTGTGGGGAGCCAGCAAGGATCCTCTGGGTGTGGGCTGCATGGGTTTGTAGAGATAGGTTTGGGATGAGTATTTATGTGACATCATGGATGGTTTGGAGCCTATTCTGGAGCTGCTCTGTGATTCTTTGTAGAGTGCATTGCTATAATAAAGTCTTCTGAACATCAGGCTTGTGTGACTGTTCTAGTGATCACTGGCAGCTACTTGAAGATTTTTCACAACATCCTCAGGATGTGGAAGTAGGAGGAGGTCAATCATTAACTTAGGCTGTCTTGTTGAACTTGTTGTCTAGGATGATTCTTACATTTCTGGCATGAATGATGAAAGTAGGTGTGGAGCCAAAGTCTGCTGGCCACTTAGTAGGAGGTTTGGAGCCAAAGTCTGCAAGCCACCAGATGGAATCCCAAAAATAGGATTTCCTTTCAAAGATTACTCCTTCAGTCATGTCCAAGTTGAACTTGAGCCAGTTGTATCTCATCCAGGTGGCTACTGTGGTCCTGCAGGTAGTGAAGTTGGGTTTTGTTGTGGGGAACTTGTCCGATAGGTAGAGTGTGAGCTGCCTGTTGCCTGCATAAACAAGTATGTTGATGCTGTGTGATGTGATGAGGTCTGCCAGTGGGTCATATGGATATTGAATAAGGTCGGACTGAGAGATTTTTCTTAAGAAACTCCACAGATGATGTTTTTTGGCTTTGGAAGTGTAGGGGGGAATGCTGACTTGTTGTGTTCTTCCGGTGAGGAAGGAGCAGATCCAGTTGAAGATAGGTCCCTGGATGCCTAAGTTGTGCAGTCTTCTTATCAAGACGGAGTGTTAAATAGTGTTGAAGGACACTGAGAAGCCGTGCAGAATGAGGGTGGCTGTATCTCCTCCGTTGAGGATCCTGATGTTTGTTGCTGCAATGCAAGCAATGTTGGTGCTGTGATTAGGTCTGAAACCTGATTGCATGGTGTCTAGGAGTTAGTGTGCTTTGAGGTAGAGGGAGAGTTGTTTGTTGATGGCTTATTTCATGACGGTGGCTGGGTAGGGTTGGTTTGCTAGCTGGGTGGGTGGGGTCTGACAAAGGCTTTTGTAGGAGTGATTGACTATTGTGTATTTCCAGGCATTCAGGTACATCGTGATTGTGATGGAGGTGTTTAGGGTATGGTTGAGTACTTCACAGATTGGCAAAGCACCAATGTTGTAGAAGTGGAGGGGGCAAGGGTTTGTCAGTGCTATTGAGTGGATATTCCTCATGATGCTGGCTGTTTCTTCTGTGGTAATGGCTTCCCAGGTAGTAAGTGTGTAATACTGAGTGATTTGTTGGAAGGCTGGGGGTAAAGGTTCAAGAGAATGGTTGATACCAAAAGTTGTTGAAAATGGTTTTGATTTTATTGCTTACAAAATTCCTCAGGGTTATTGCCTAGTTTTTGTGAGTGGGAGATGCTGTTTGTTGTGGAAGTTGGTAAGGTGAAATCTTTGACAATCCTGAAGATTTCTTAACAGATATTGAGGCTGTGTGCTTTGCTAGTCTTTCTTCTTGGTTTCTCTGATCTGCTAGGGGTAATGTCTTAGTGCTGCTTTGTAAGTATCCTTGTCATTCTCCTTTTGGGTCATTCCCCATTTTCTTTCCAGTTGTTTGCAGAGTTGATTGGTTGAGTGGTGTTCTTCAGTGTACCATCTTGCTTGTTGTCGGCTTCTCCTTTGTGTGCTGTGTTTGTGGGGTGCCAGGGCATCAGCGCATTCTGGTCACTAGTGAGGTTCAGCTGGTCATGTGCTGGAGGGTAAAAAATGTATTTACATACTTTATTATGCATTAATTGGTTTTAATTACATTTTTGTAATATTTATTTTTGGTAAAAAATAAAATTGTTAAATGAACTATTATTTATGATTTAATATATTTGGTATGGAAAAGTAAACCTTTTTATTAAATTAATTAATACATTATAGGTTTTCATAATTTATTACAGTTTAATCATAAAGTTTTTATATTTGAATGTAAATATTGATAATGTAGAAGTTTAGTTGAGTAATTTTGCTTCCAAAGGGCCGATTTTGATGCAACTGCATCGAAATGTCCTGTTTGGATTCTATTATGATGTGGTCGGTCTGAAAGGAATCCAACCGGGCTTTCCGAATGGCTTTCGATGGGCTTGGAGAGCCCGTTTGCCATTCAGAAAAGGGCCAATAATTCCAAGGGCGGCTCTTTCCAGCCAAGGGATTACAAAGTTGGATTTTAACAGCCTTTCTGTGCCTGCCTTTCTGAGAGAGAAAGGCTGTCGGAATCCGACTTTGGGGGTCTCCAGCAGGTTCTCCATCTGTGCAAGATCTCCGGATGGTGGCCTTGCCCCCCTGTTGATTCTTGAAGCCCCATAGCAAGCAACTATGGTGTCTGCCATGGGGTGCAGTGATAAACTGCACCTCAGCTCTTTACAATTCTTTACATTCTTGTCGGAATGCATGCTCCCATTGTAAAGAATAGGAGGGCGACCAAACAGTGTTCAGTTGCATCCTAATTGCTGGTTTGGGACTGCCAACAGGAGGTCAGTCGCTCTCAGTTCCATATCGATGGATCAGAGTCAGGTCGGCCCAAATCGAAATCGGCCCCTTAAGTGTGTTGTAGAGAATTTTTTTTTACGTACAGTAATATTGTTATGTTCTTTATTTTCCAATATATATGATATTTATTTTTGTTTATTTCACAGTTCTTTACAATTTTATTTTTTATTGTTATGTAGCTTATTTTTTTTCTTATATTTAATTGTTTTTTGTGCGTTTTAAAGTGCTATTTTGTTTTTAACTATGTGTGGTGGAAAACCATTACACATTAATAACATTCAATTCACAATTATTTTATTTTTGTCATTACATAATGTAATATTGTACTGTTTGGTAGATTTCATATTTTAATTTGCTTATTACCTACTGGCGGTTGCCAGTAGGTAGTTATAGTAATGTAAGTTACTATTCAAAAATCAGTTTTTTTTGCCAATAACTTTGGTACTGTTTATCAAATCTTTGCAAACTTTTCAGAAATAATGGCCCATACACTTTAGCTGCTGTCCTGAAAATTTCGGCGTGATCCGTCAAGTGGGGGCCGAGAAAAAGAGGGGGTCCCAACATTTTTTTTTCCATGTTAATTTCCATAGGAAACTTTAGACACAGCTACAGCCGGAACTGCTGAACGGAATTACACCAAATTTGGCAAAAATGTAGCTCTGGTTCAGAAAGCACTCTTTTTGTTAAATTATGTAAATCCATTCAGTAGTTCCTGAGAAATGTAAACATTTCTAAGATATACAAATATGGCCACGGAGTATCCACAAACCCTCCCGATCTCGAGCCTGAGATCTGATTGGCTGCCATCACTTTAAACCAGGAAGTGTTGTCAGCCATCCTGTGACTCGGTTGTACTGAGTCACAGGGAAAAAGGTAAACAAATGTTAAAAATTAAGAAAAGGGGGTAGGGTAGAAACACCCTGAAACCCTAGGTCTGCTCACAGGGCCCCACGGTGAATAAAAGTATTTGCTTTAAAATAATTTTGGTGGGATTCACGTTGGATCTGAAAAACCAGCAGAAATTCTTTAAAAAAAATGAAGTGCGGGCTCCTGCACTTCATTTTCTTTAAGCCAATGGGTGGGCCAGGACCCAGGTGCAATGACAAATGAGATGCAGGCCCCCGCATGCCCTGGGGACCAACACCTCCCTGAGGTTTATAGATTGTATGTGGGGGGGCTATGTGGCTCTCCCGCTATCTGGGGACCGCCACCTCGCACGGGCTTAATTTATAATGAAAGTGCTTAGTGGGCTCCTGCATCCCACGCAGACCTGGGGACCGCCAACTTCCCGGGGCTCAGTTTGTGAAATGCGGGGGTAGGCATGCCCCCTGCAGCCAGAGTCCTGCCACCTCCTCTGGGCTTTCTTTTTAAAATGAATTTGTGGGGGTACTCCTGCCCTCCAACGACGACGTGGGGACCGCCACCTCCCCGGGGCTCTGTTTGTGATGTGGGGGCTCACAGCCCCCCGCAGCACCACAGCCCACCACCTCCCCGGGGCTTTCGTTTTTTTTTTTATAAATCTTCTTTATTAAACATTAATCAGCTTGCATAATTACGATCATGTTCTTAAATTGGGTTATTTACAATTTCTATGGGTAACATATTCCGCTGTACAAAACATGTCATAACACTAGTAGTTCCTCTTAACTCCAGATTGCAGATCTCCCCCCTTGCCTCTCCTGGCTTAACTAGTCCATACCCCGACCCCCCTATAATCTTTCCACAGTTGACACATTTTCTCCCATTTCTTCGGGCATTCCCAGCTGTCGTAAATAGTTTTTTGGGCCATGCAGCACCAGTCCATATCGTTTTCCCTCTGGGAGACTCTAGGTGGCTGGATCGCACCCCATGCCCTGGCAATATTTTTTTTGGTCACCACTGCTGCCATCCTTAACCATATTTTCTGACATTTAGACCAGGACAATTCACCCAACACACACAGTATCTGCCACCTGGCATAGAGGGGGACTTCTTGTTCCAACACCCCTAACATAATTTTGACCACTTTCCTCCAATATTCCTATATGATCGGGCAGTCCCACAATATCTGAAAAAATGTTCCCCTCTGAGTACACTGGGGCTTTCTTTTTAAAATAAATGTGTAAGGGGGCTCCTACCCACCCATAACGTCCCGGTGACTGCCACCTCCACGGGGCTGTTTACAATGGCCCCCCACTGCCCCAGGGACCACCACTTCCCTGGAGCTACATTACAACATGCATGGGGGTCTTCTGCTTCCCCATGCAGCCCCAGGGACTGCCATCTCCCTGGGGCACAAATCAAATAAAGGCAGGGGTCTGTTGCAGACCCCTGTCCCCTGGGACCACCACCTCCCTTGGGCTAAAGAGCAGATGGGAGGGGGGCTGCACAGTCCCCTCCAGGAGCCCTCCATGGCCCTGGGAACTTCCACACCCCAGGGACGGCTCCAGCAATGTCCTGGGGTGCCCTCCCAGGGACATTGTAGTTTGCTATGGCTTGTGGGGAGCACTGATCCCACCAAGCCATAGTAAACTCTACTTCCCTCCATGGAAGCGATATCAGGAAACATTTCGTCACTTCTATGAAGTGATGCAGAATTGATTTTTGGCAGAGGGAGCTGCATGTTTGCTGCTCCCTCTGCCCAAAAGCAATGCTGGCTCCTGCAGGAGGCGGGGGGCCGGCAGGGACTGCAGGAGCCTTGAGGCTCCCCTGAGGTCCCCAAAGATGTGGCCATGCATAGGAGGCATGTTTGTGGAGTGCTGGAGAAAGGGGGTGTGGCCTGCTACCACCTCTCAGCAATCACACTTTGTGGGGTTTACTAGTGTAAACAGGTAGGTTAGTTGCCTCCTAAGGACCGCCAGCAGTGAAGGAGACTTCATCCCCCAACCAAGACCGCACCAGAAGGTGCATTTGCATAGTGGTGGACAAAGGGGGTGTGGCATGGAATCAGGTATCCTGCTGTGTGGGACTTACTGAAGGCAATAGGAGGAGTATTTGGCCCCCACTTGCATACTTGGGTGCCAACTACGCAGCCTGTTACTTCCAGTAAGACCCACAAAGTGGGATTGCTAAGAGGATTTCGGAGGCCACACACCCTTTCTCCACCACTCTGCAAACGCTCCTCCTGGTGCACTACTGGTTGAGGGATAAAGTCCAATTTTCTCCTGAGGGGCTCTGGGGGCCAAGTAGCCCTCCTGGTATCTCCTGTAAGTCCTACGCTGGGGAATTCCTGAGCGCTGGTTGGAGGCCTAGCACCCTTTCTCCACCACTCTGAAAACACAACTGCAGCTAAAAAAACATAGAATTCACTGAAAAAAACTACAGGTTTCACAGATGTTATAGTTAGCAATTAGAAATGAAAAAACCTGAGAAATTCACTGAAAACAAACATAGGTTTCTGGGATGTTATAGTTAGGAATTAGCATTTTAAAAACTTTAGAAATCCACGGGAAAATACAAAAGTTAGAGGGACGTTATCGTAAGTCTGACATTTGACTAATACAAAACCAGAGAAATTCAGCTGTTATAGTTAGCGGATTCAGCTATAACTCCTGCCCTTACAATGCACTGTTGATGACGTCACATATTACATCACTCACAACCTGGTCAGTGACATCACTGATGATATCACTGATGACATCTCAAATGACATCACTGATGACATCATCCAGTGATTGTTTCTAAATAGTTTAAGAATGTTATATGTATCTATATATATATAGGATGAAAGGGAGGGACATTGTCTCAGGACTGCGACCTCTGTACCCTAATCCTTTCTCTGTGGTCATCTTCCATTCTCACTTCATATATGTAATGTATTTGGATTTTATCTCATTTTCATTTTGTATTAATATTTTGAGCACTGATTATGTGATCCACACAAGCGGAGTGAGAGGTTTAGTTCATTAACCTCCCATATTGAACAGTTCTCCGCTTACACAATATAGTAGAACTCACTATCAGGAGTATACCACATGTCCTCACATCATAACTTCCACTAACAAGGAGTAATATAGAGCTCTTTATTTAGAGTTTGCTACACAACAGCCGTATGGCGCACTTATCCTTCCACTAACCAGGAACTATTGCTCACGCACAATTGCCAATTACAATCCCAGTATATTGTATTTATTATTGTGTTACGGCATTAAGCGTCTTAGCAAGCTGGGGCATAAGATCCGGGAACCATGGTAACATTACAATAGACACAGATTGGACCCCGCCTGCACACAGAGTGAGGTCTTCGAAAGTACACGTAAATAATTGTTTAATGGAACACTTATTACACTATAACTCAGCAAGGGCAGGTGATAGAAAGTTGCCTCAGTACATTGTAGGCACCAACATTACTTTATGCCTGAATCTGTACCACACATTCCAAATACAGGATTGGGACGTGAATTAGACGCTGACCCGGGAACCATGGTAACAGTTAACATACACACATTGGACCCCGCCCACGTACACGTCGTGACGTGTTCCATTACGTTTCATTTCCAAAGTTCCAGCAAGTGCTCACAAACTAATTTTTACTGTTTAATCGTGCACTTTGTAGCAATTATGATTGCAAGGGTAGGTGATCAGTATATGTCAATGTATCACGTAGACACCTGACGATTAACTGCCTGCATCTGTATCACATGGATGGACGATGATATTTTGCAGTGACTTAGACGTTTATGCTCTAGGTATATAAGTATATAATTATAGTGTGGGGCATATGTCACTGTGTACTATGAAGCATTATAATGACCATTTGCCATGTTTATGAACACTTACACTAGGCAAAGATGGCGCCTACATTGAAGGCTATTTAGTCCTATGTCGATTACTATTGTGGATTTTACGTATGTTTAAAACTGAGAACTATTGACTGACATTGTGTGATCAAGCGCTCTGTGGCACGTTGGGCTTATGGCGTGAATAAACCCTTCAAACTTGGACTCAGGCTTGTGGTGTTGTTATTGGACCCGAGTGCTCGCTGTGGAACGCCGTTATATATATGCAAATAATCTATCAGACTATGGACTTTGCCCACTTGGGCTTAATTTTTCAAGCATGGATCGTGTTAAAGAGAATGTCATGGATACCAACATATTTGTTAACTTTTAGACTATGCCCACTTGGGCTTAATCCCAGTCCTCCGGTATATCCTTAAGAATATTGTAAAAAAACATATACTATGTATTTTATGTTTCCTCAATGCGTAACACAGCATAACATTAGATGGCGGCCAACATTGATGTAAATGATAATTACGAGGCTAAAGCTAGCCGAGCATTAATACATGCGGATAGATAACTATATATTTAGGATGCTTAATGCTATATTATATTATTTTATTTTTGAAATATTTGACACATAATTGTACGCTGTTGCCATTTGTGTTTGCATAAGAATCGATTAGAAACCACAAAACTGACATGCAAAGTTACAATTTTCTGTTCCAATATGTCCTCCATATTTTCACTTTTGGGTGTTTATACATTAGTCCTACCTCTATGACGAGCATACTGGCATTGTAAAAGGACTAGGTTTTAGAATCCTCAGCAAACGTGAGCAAGCCGTGAGGTGAAACGCGTTGTTTGTTTTTGCTGCCAATAAATTTTCACAGCACAGCAGACTCCTGGTGTGTCGTCTACGTATTTTCCTGCAGGAAAACGTTTGGAGAAAGGTATTGGGCTTCCGGGACCCTAGGAACGACCCACTCGTGAGCGGGCACTGGCTTGTACCGGGAATCTGTGTTCGATATATATATATATATATATATATATATATATATATATATATATATATATATATATATATATTGTCACTCCAAGGTTGTTCACAGTTTTGAGTAGCACACAAGCAGCAGCTTGATTTATGTGTAGGTGAGGACGGGTATACTCTTGTAGATGCCGCTCCGTAATGGATCTGCCCGATGCGTTTCAAAGCGACAATTTATACGTGGCCGCCCAGCCGGAGTATGCACCACCCCGTTATCCTTGGGGGTCACGGAAGTGAAACAGCAGCTGTACACGGGATCGAGGACGGGCCCACTTGCGGGGTCCATACAGGACTTGATTGTGTGATTTCTGCACCACACTTCCCAGAATACACAGTCTCATTTGAGCCTCCCATTGGTGGGTGTGTCATATGGAAAATGGAGAAGTGGCTTAGCGGTTGCGCACACCGCTTCCGTTAAAGCCCCTGAAGAGAAGCATATGGAGCTTCGAAACGCGTCGGGCAGATTTATTACGGAGCGGCATCTACAAGCGGATCCCCGTCCTAACCTACACATAAATCAAGCTGCTGCTCGTATGCTACTCAAAGGTGGACAACCTTGGAGCGACAATATATATTATATATAAGTATATATATATATATATATATATATATATATATATATATATATATATATATATATTTAATGTAATTCCACAAAACAACCTCTTTTACTGGAGTCATGGCCTGCTGAAGTCTCCGGGCGAAATAATTTTTTCACGAAATTCTCTCAAGAAGGACGCACACTCAGGAAGTAAACCAGAAATGGTTTCATCAGTTCAGTAACCCGTTTCGACAGACAAGCTGTCTTGTTCACACAGTCAATAACACAATGAGGAGGCATTACATAGATATTCATGCAACAGTAATGATAGACTATACAAGGCAGTACAATCTGTAAAACTGTGTCGGCCATTTGTGAATAGGCACATTTGTAATCCCTAGTCATACATTTCCTGTTGCAATATTAAATAGTACATATAGTATGCAATATAAACAACAGAATAGTCACAAAACAATTAAACCAATATAAATAATTAAACCAATATTAGTGCTGCTGACCGGTGTACATCATGGGTGGTCAAACTGGACATGACAATGCAATCTGTGACAAATGTAAAAACTGCCATGGCCATTATTGACTTGGAAAATCGGTTGCAAACTGTTGTGCATCTTCTGTTTTTTTTCCTTTTATTTATTTTAAATCACCAGCAGTGCAGAGATATGGATGGCCTACGTATTTCGGCACAACGCCTTCGACTGGACCATAGAGTCCAGCTGTCTAGATCGCCATTTTAAAGTGACAGGTGCTTGTTAAAGTCCCTTATTTATTTCTACCATTGTCCTCGTTCTAGACTGCTACCCACTACATTTTATGGTGGTATTCCGTGTCAACCATTTTTACTCTTCACTAATTGTAATGTACATTAGTGAGCTTCTAACACGTTTTCTAAGACATACCATAATAAATATGTGCAACTATATCAATTCAATAATAAAGTGCAAGTGCAGAAAAAGTGCATTCAATTATGAACCAATTGGTACAATTTTTGTTTGCAATAAGGTATGTAAACATGTTTATTATGAGGAAAAAAAGGGGTGTGTTTGTTAGGATAGCAACATTGATACAAAATAGATTTCTAAAATTCATAAGAACAATCACAAAATTCTATCCGTAAAGTCTTCTATCCATAAAATCATTGACGGCTCAACTATAAAAAGTACATAATATATATGCACTCTTTAAAAGTTAATGCCCCAATGATAACATATATATACGCCAAGGTGTATTGAAGAATGAGTGGGTGTGTGAGTGTCTGTGTGGATGATTCAATTTTTTTACCGCTAAATGTACTTTTTTTTCTATTCTAGTTCTTATTAATGTTAGGTATAGTGTTAGTTTTTATTTTGAGGAATATTTAGTCATAGTTTGTGTTCTCTTGTTTAGTAGTATTTAGCATTAAGCCTTCTTAGATGTTGGTATTAATCTTGTTTTGTTTTAGATATTGTTATGTTATATATGGTGTTTCCTACAGTTTTAATGTTATGTTTATGTTGTATTCGAAAATAGTGTCATGTGAGGGTGGGTATTGTAGGTGTTTCAGGTTTACTGATCAGATGTCATTTATGGACCTGTGGTGTTTGCATTTCTTTTTTGTTGAGGAAATTAATTTGGTTTCTAGTAAAGCAATATTGAAATGTTTAATTTCCATAGATATTTGGGGTTTCCTGGAGTGGTGCTTCTGATTTGTTTTTTTGTTTAATTATGGATCTTTGTGACTCCGGAATACTAAGATGGATTTACCATGAACTGTTTCATTTTTGCATTTTTTGGAGTGTGTTTTAATCTTTATCTTTCCTTTTTTGTGGTTTATATCTTGACAATATGAACAAAAATCTAAACCTTTAGTTTTTTATGTGTATTTACTGCAATTACAATGTCCTATTTAGAATTCTATAACCTGATTTTACTTAGTTCAATTTTGTGCTAATTGTTAAGGTTGTGCTTTGTATTTGTTATATGCTGTTTTTTAATTAATAATCAAAAATATTATTTTTATTTATTAGTCTTCTTTACTATGTTTTTATAGATTTTTTGACTGATGTATGAATTGTAATTGTTTAATATTTCATTGAAAAGCTTTAAGTTATGGTGCTCTTTACCTCTTTAAGGTTTGTTGGTTAGAATGTAGGTAGCTATGTGTTTTTGCTATGGATTGTAAGTCTCGTGCTCCTTTTTGTTAATTGAGACACAAACTTCACATTTTGCATGCCATACATTTTGCTGGTTTGTTTACTTACATTAAGTTTAATTTGGGCTACTGTTTACTAAGCCTGGGTGGTGAACTCTGTTCCACTCACAGAGTTTGCGGAGTTTCCCACACTCCACGTTACGCGGAGCTCACGGAGTTCCGAAAAACTCTGCTTCCCGTCAAGTTGGAGAACACAAGCGAGGAAAATCCACCTCTTGGTGAGATTTTTTCTCGTTCGCGATCCCCAACATCAAGTTGGTGAGAGCGAGCGTGGAAAATAAACCTCCCAGTGAGATTTGTCAACATTGGGGGGTCAGAATTCTGATTGCGAGTGGTCTGGTATGCTTGCGCCTGTTCACGTTGAGAAACTGCACGTTCGTGTTAAGAAAGCTGCCGCTCGAGCAAAAATGTACTCGAGCGGCAGAAAAGGTAAGCTTGCGCTGAGCATGGTGCTGTTCGCAATGATTGCATAGTGCGGAGAAGCATTCGACACTGCAATCACCACAAACTGCATTTTTCTACTTTTTTACTCTGCCGCTCGCGGAGCTCCGCGAAGTGCGATTGAGGTTTTTTTGCACTTCGCATAGCTTTGCATAGGGCAACTCTGCGAACTCCGCCCAGGGTTACTGTTTACACAACTCTTAGCAGTCGGTGGCTTTGTTGTTTTTGCAGGGCTAGTATGAAATGTAGAATGTAGGTTGAGTTCTTCCTAGTGTGGCTAGTAAGCAATTGTGATATCCTTCTGCTGCATTGTTGTTTTTTGCTTCTTGATCCATTGTGCAGTTGTAGACACTGCACCATGATATTTGGAATTTGGGTTGGCATCTGTGTCCAGAGTTGTGCAGTCTGCTAACCATGTGTCTTCAAAAGAGTCCATCAGGGAACTTTATTTGTGTTAGTTTTGTAGGTAAAATGGATTTTCTATAAGTAGGTTATAGTGGTAAGCCACCTTTATTACAGAGACATATACTCCAGTTATTAATTAGGCTGTTTGTTTCATATTTTACACTTAAAGCCTAATTAAGATTTAGGCGGTGTGGTGCAGGAGAGAGAAACCCCTGCTGCTGCACCGCCAAACCAATATGTGCACCGCCGGCAAGATTATGACTTTTCCGAAAGATCCAAACAACTATAGGCCAATCTCATGGCTCCCTTTACCTGCTCAGATCCTGGAGAAGGTGATGAACATCCAGCTCAGTACGATTCTCCATCGGAACGACTCTCTGGACCCCTCACAATATGGGTTCAGGCTGCTCATAGCTCTGAGTTAGCTCTGTTGAAACCCATTGAAGAAATCAGAGAGGCCGTAGATGGAGGAGGTAGTGCTGTTCTGATTTAATTGGACTTGCCCGCGGCCTTTGACACGGTCCATCATAAGTTATTGATGGACCGGTTGTCTGCGGTTAGTGTCGAAGGCCTAGCATGGAAACTCCTTCAGTCTTTCTTGGCTGATAGAACCCAAACCGTGAATTTGGATGGTAATTAATCTAAACGGTTTACACTCCACTGTGGGGTGCCTCAGGGCTCATCGTTAAGACCAATGCTTTTCGACATATATGTGGCACCTCTAGTGGGAGTCATTAGATCCTTTGGCTTCCAGCTCACCTCCTATGCTGACGACACACAAATTGTGTTGTCACTGACTAAGGGAGGTGAGAAAGAGACTGGTGACCGATTCCATGAGTGCAAAATCTGGCTGGATGTCCTCTAACTGTTTAAAGCTTAACTCTAATAAGACTGAGGTCTTAAAGTTCGGGAATAATCCACAGGTGTGGACACCGGAATGGTGGCCAGAAGCCCTGGCCCTTTGCCCCATACCCACAAATGCAAAAAACTTGGGGGTACTAGTGGATCATAAACTTGCCATGGGGGATCGAGTAAGCCTGGTGACCTCAGCCTGCTTTATGATTCTTAGAATCATAGGGAAAATCAAACTCTTCCTAACCGAGAGCAATCTCAAGATAGTGGTCAAGGCCCTCATAACATCGCGCTTGTACTACTGTAACAGCCACTATTTGAACATACAAAAACTACATATGAACAGGCACCAATTAGTCCATAATGCAGCGGCCAGGCTGCTGTCTGGAACACCTAAATTTGTTTCCATTAGAGGAGAGCTTATGAAGCTACATTGGCTTCTAATAAAACAAAGAACTCGCTTTAAGGCTCTCTGTATAGTCGTTAAAGCTATTAATGGTATTGGTCCGGAGATTCTTAGGCAAAAGTTTCACTAGTACGTTCCTGGGAGAACATTATGATCCACCAGTGCTAAACAAGTGCAAGTCTCCATGGCTAAAAAATGTAACTGGGGAGGCAGGAGTTTTACTCATTGTGCCTCTAGAGCCTGGAAC
Organism: Lissotriton vulgaris; assembly: GCF_964263255.1. Taxonomy (NCBI): domain Eukaryota; kingdom Metazoa; phylum Chordata; class Amphibia; order Caudata; family Salamandridae; genus Lissotriton; species Lissotriton vulgaris. The sequence continues at coordinate 1,714,695,538 of NC_141685.1, read as the reverse complement.
ACGCTCCCTTTCACCCTTGAAACAACCCTGAATCTCCTTATGTTCCGGAAGGGTTTGAAAACATGGCTTTTTTCACAGTAGTACTCTTTCTGCTTCCCAGGAAGACCAGTACTAAGCGCCAGGACACCCATGGGTAATCGCGTGCTCTATAAGTGCATATAACATAACATAACATAACTGTTGGGCGTTCCAATGGCGCTGGCTATGAAAAAGGGACTGCAATGGGAATGTCAAAGGCAGTACTAAGGTGCATGCAGACAGGGGGCACAGCATGTGCCCACCTGCATGCACATCATGGCCAAGAAGCAACAGGCCTGTATGGCCCCTTTTTTTCTCTCCACCACAGTTTTCCTGGAGGAGGAACCGCCATGAAAGCAGTGACAGAGAGGAAACTTGTAATATGCTTGGAGAGACTGTGGCTGTCATGCCAAGCATCAATTCTGCTGCTGCCCTGCGGTGCAATACGGGGCATGGTGGTGGTGAACTTCCGACCACACTATTACAACTAGGGTGGTCCAAAGTTCACCACCACCATGCTCCACAAGTCTGGTGGTCCGTAAGCCGCCAGACTCATAATCAGCCCCAAGTGCAGATGCTTTGAAAAGATAGTAACAAACCTGAATGGCTGTGGGTAGGTATAGTTTAAGAATTATTTTGTTTCATGACTTACTCCAAGTCGATGAATAATTTATGTGGGGAGTAGTAAGTAATTTTAAGTTAAATATGGTTTAATAGTTTGTAGTAAATGATCCAGTATTTATTAGCATTAGGTAACAAGGTGTGTATGAGTGGTGTATCAGTGTTTTGCATGGAAACTTTCCGGGGACTTTTAGGAACAGCTTCCTGTGAATAAACAAAGCCCACAAGTTGGCTTGGGGAGTTTTGGGCGACCTAGTGTTGGAGAACAATATCAATTCGGGTTCATCAGATGTCACATACGTTTTTAATTTCTCAACAGAAAACAATTAATGGCTATAGGTTTGCTGTCCTAACATCTCCGTGTGAAGATTACTTAGGGGAATTTAATACTCTAACCCTCCAAAACCACCTTGCTCATCTTTGTGGGATGTGGGGTTGTTCTTCAACTTTTTCTGTCATGGCCTGACATGTTGTCTGCTAGGATGACAATGTTTCAATGTCCAGTGTCATTCAAATGGTTATCTGATGCTGAATCTATTGATGCTACTATTATGAATGTTTGCACTCTTTTGCACATTTCACTATATCAAGATGTGCTAACAACACTTCTACTGCAAAGATGAATACTGTTTTTCCTCAACATTCAAAATAATGTGTAGTGTATTATATTAAAAAGAATTTAGGAAAAAAGTGATAGGCCAGAGAACAATCTGTCCTCAACTGTTAATTATCATTCTTTAAACCATTCCTCTAACACTTTAAGTAGATGGATTAATTGGATATAATGACTAAAATAGGTTCATTCAAGAAACTGCCTGAGATGTCTCCATTTGGTTCTTGTGCAGGCGCACAAGATTTCATTGGAATGTGCACAACTAATGCTGGAAATTGAGAAGGCATTTGACTTGGTCCATTGGCCTTTCCTACATTGGGTACTACAGAAATTTTATTTTAGCATGGCAATTTCACAAGTTTAATGAGGTCCCTTTAAAAGAACCATGGGCACAGGTCAGAGTGAATGGAACTATGCCTGCGCATCCAGAGTAGAAAGACGCATGCAGAATGGGTGCTCTCTATCCCCTCTATCCCCTCTGCTGTTCACGTTTGTGTTTGAGTTCCTAGCTGCATGAATGCACATAGACACCCAGTTAGAGGGAATCCAGTGGGCAAAAAGTAGTACAGATAGAATTTCTCAATATGGGGATGACATATTGCTGTACGTCCAAAGATGTGAGATATCCATTATCGCCTCAAGGCTGTTCTTCAAACATATATGGTGAGGCCTCTGGCCTTCAAATCAAGTGGGGGAAATCAATGTACATGCCCACTGCAGAATTTTCAAAAAGAACAATTGATTAACAGAATGCAGAGCAATGTCAAACACTCACCTCTAGTACAGCGATCTGGACCAAAATCCTTTGAGGTAGATTTACAATAACTGGCTCATATACATATAAATGGCACCCCTCACCTACGTCGCCCACCAGCACAACCTCAACATCATCTCCTATGCCGACAACACCCAGCTGATCATCTCCCTCACCAAAGACCCTCACACCACCAAAACCAACCTCCATGAAGGAATGAAGGCCGTCGTCGAATGGATGAGGAACAGCCGACTGAAGCTGAACTCGGACAAGATGGAGGTCCACCCCCTCAGCATGGGAAGACTCCTGGTGGCCGACATCGCTGGAAACAACCCCAAAACCCACTGACCACGCATGCAACCTAGGGGTCATCCTCGACTCCACCCTCTCCATGACCAAACAGGTCAAGGCCCTCTCCTCATCCTGCTTCAACAACCTATGAATGCTCCGACAAATCTTCAAGTAGATCCCCACCGAAACGAGAAGAACAGTAACACAGGCCCTCATCTGCAGTAGGCTGGACTACGTAAATGCCCTCTATGCAGGAACGTTGAAAAAAACTCCTAAAACGGCTGCAACGCATCCAAAACGCCTCGGCACGACTGATCCACAACATCCCCCGCCACAGCCACATCGACCCCACCTGAGAGACCTACACTGGCTCCCTGTCAACAAGAGGATGACCTTCAAGCTCCTCATCCACGCACACAAGGCCCTCCACAACGCCGGCCCAGTCTACCTCAACAAACGACTCAGCTTCTACACCCCTACCCCGCAAGCTCCGCTCCGCTGGCCTCACCCTCGCCACAGTGCCACGCATCCGAAGAAAACCGCCGGTGGCAGATCCTTCTCCCACCTCGCCGCCAAGACCTGGAATACCCTCCCCACCAACCTACGGCAGACCCAAGACCTCCTGGCCTTCAGACGACTTCTCAAGACCTGGCTCTTCGATCAGTAGCATGACCCCCCCCAGCGCCTTGAGACCCTCACCGGTATGTAGCGCACCTAACAAATGTCCTGATTGATTGATTGATTGGTGCAACCCACATATCAGCAGGGAGTGTGCCAATAATTTTGCGCCACGGCTCTGCCACCATGGATGGGCCGCATTTAGAATGCGGCGCACCATGGGCAAAAAGGGCACAGATGTGACACGCATCTGTGCCGTGAAAGCGGCGCATTGCTGGAGTTGCGTCGCATTGCTGGAGTTGCGTCGCAAGCGCGACGCAGCTCCAGCAATCCTCTGGGGGGCCTTATCTTTACAATGCGTCAATCCTTACACCTGCTTCAAGCAGGAACAGGGTTTTGACACATCATGGGCTCAAAAGTGACTGAGTGAAATCTTGTAGATTTCACTCAGTCACTTTAGGAATGTGTTCCTGCGCCGTAACGCCCCCCTGTGCAGGAACACCTACTTCTGGCACAGGGCTTTACAATGTGACGCATCACCCAGAAGCGTCACGTTGTAAATACCCCGCAGCATGGTGCATCTTTTGCGCTGCCGCTGGTTCACAAAAGTAACGCAACAGCAGAGTAAAAAGAGTTGCAAGGGACTTGTAAATCTGCCCCTTTGTTTTTAGGTCTTTTTTTCAGCAAGCAGTATTTTTATTAATCGTGATGCAGTTTTTAAAAATCTTTACAGGATAAAAAAAAATGTTGCAAGTGTAAAAACTAAATAAAAGATACAAAAGCACACGAACATCAGGAGGTCTCTTCTATAATTGTTCTTTATGGTGCCAAACATAGAAGAATAAAAGTGCAAGTTCATGGAAAGTGCAAATGGAGGAGAATGAGCATTTAGGATTGATAAAAAGAATATACTGCAAGTGTAAAAACAAATAAAGATACAAAACATACGAGAGCCTGGAAATCTCTTCAGTAATTTCACTTAATGGTGCCAAACATACAAGAATAAAAGTGCCAGTGCGTGGAAAGTGCAAATGAAGGAGGGGGAGCATTTAGAAATAAGTTCTTCAGGTAGGTTGTGCACCAACTTTAAATAGCTTCTCCGCAATTATGTTAAATTTGACCAGGCAAGCAATTACATGGGCACTCCGGCAAGCAGAATAGCTGGGCTTGACGGCATGTTCTCTAAAAAGGTTAAGTAGAAGTTTTCTACATGCACATTGCAAAATAAGACATATGCACAGTGTATGCAAAAATCATTCTTCCGGACCCTGACACAACCTGCATGATGGTGGGCTTGGTTCTGGGGCCCATGTTGGCAGCGCATTGTTCATTGGTGAAAGGCCACATCTTAACGCAAAAAATCTGGACTTGTAGAAACTTTTGATAGATCCAAAAAGACAGCTCTGTTGAGTTGGCAATTTGTTTGTGTTGATGCATAGCCACAAGTGTTTATGCTTTTGGAAGCATTCCTTATCTTGAGTAGGCAATTTGATTGTTTGTTCATTGCAAGTTTAAATGCAATACGGGCAAAGTATGCTTCCCAGAGATGGTGCGAGTTCAACGCTTCTAAAACCTCAATTCTCATGTGGGCCCAACAGTTCAGTTGACTGTAATCTTGAATCTCTTTTTAATGTATTCAAAGGGGTTCATTCTTAAGGAGGACAGGTACTTGAGAAGTATGGTTTGCTGTACTAGTTCATGCCCTTGTAGTACAAATTCTAAGCAAATTTGTGCCTGGTAACATATTCTGTCAGAGGTAGAATGTGCAGCGAAAGATTTTGCTCTATGCATTGTTCAGAAATAGGCTTAGCTGGAGGACGTGGCTACAGCGCCGACGAAGATGGTCGCCTAGCGTGGGATCTCCGCCGCATCGGGACAGACTTTTGAGACTCTGTCCGCTTCCTGCCCTTTTTGTAGACTTGGGACGCTGGAATTACTACCGAAATGTGAGCGGCTTTCACAGAGACCTTTTTTGTGCTTTGGCCACCTGTCAGCGCTGTTCAATGGCCGCAACCCGTTCTCCTCACAACGGAGCGGGCCGTCGCCATTTCGTGCACTCTCTTCCTGCCAGTTGCTTGCTACGTCTCACCGCTCCTCAGGACTACCAACTGCGCTGGTGAGCATGCCCTTTATAGAGTAATTGCGGTGTTCTTGTGGTGGTCTGCCACCTGTATGCACTCGCTAACACACTATTAAATTCCTGTATGGGCATCAATGTATCTCATGAGGCTATCTTTGCATCCTGGCTCCGCTAACTTTGCATGCATGCTTTACCCCAGAATGCTTTTTCAACCACGCTTCTTTTCAGTATGCTTCACAGCTGTCATTGTTTACCTCATATATTGGCAAATTTGAATTCCCCTTCACAGGATTTCTTCGCTGTCAGTTTGATGCCTCATGCTCTGCGCCTGTTTACTTATGCTGCCTTCTGTTGCAGTTTGATTCTTCAGCTGCTGATAATGGAGGGATCCATCCTTCATATAGCATTACTCCTGCTTTCCCAAATTTTGCTTCAGGAGACCAAATGTTCTGGAAGTTCTATCTATGCTCAGTTTTTAATTTTGGCTCTACCTGCTCTATAAAGGAATGTTCTTTCAACCAGGCTTTTATACTGACATTTATAACTCGTGAATACTAAGCCTCTTTCACAGGCAGGTGTCTTTGGGAGCGTTTTCTCATAGGATTCCTTTGCTATCAATTAGACGCCTCATGCTTTATTGTGCTTAGCTCAGACTCTGGTTTTTGCATCGCCTCCTTGATTATTTTTGCTGCACCGCACTCCCCACATCGCATGCCCTATTAACTGTTAAGACTTTTATCCATGCTTGAGTGCCAGGTGTCTATCCTATACTTTTTCAGATACATTTTGAGCATATTTTACTCATATGGTTAAACTACGCACACCAAAATTTATTTTTGTTCCCTCCACGAGTATTCAAGAGTCTTCCTCTGCAGATTTGTGTGCTTCCAACTCAGCACCAATAATGGCTGGCTCTGCTCCTCATCGCTCTTCTGTTGCGCAGGCTACTTCCAATAAATCTTCACATCCTGCATCTTCTTCCAAACTCCTAAAGCATGATCCTCCCTCCCCTGAAAAAACATCATCTCCCACCTCCATGAAGTTGATTCTCGAAGAAATACGCGCATTGCGTCCATTCATTGAGGAAACAAATAAGGACATGCAACTATTGAAAAAAAAAAGGTCGGTCATGGACGCCCGGTTCACTTCAGTTGAGCAGCAAGTTCCTGAAATACAATCCAATTCACAGCGTATTTCCTCTCTAGAAAAGTCTGTTCTCTCCCTCCAACAACATACGGAGGATTTGGAAAATAGGAACAGAAGGAACAATCTTCGTATTCATGGCCTGGCAGAATCCCTTGAAGGGGAGGACCCGGTGACTTTCTTCACCTCCTTCCTTCCAAAGCTCTTGGACATGCCAACATACACTTCCATCAGTATTCAAAGAGCTCATAGACTTGGCCGGCGCTCAGCTGCCTTTACAAAGCCACGCAGAGTTATCATCCTCTTTCTGAAATTTACTGATCTCCTTTCGGTCCTCTCTGCAGCTAGAGCCAAACGTCAAGTTTCCTGGTTGGGTCAGCGTGTATTCCTTGCTCAAGATGTTTCTAATGCTACTGCTTCCAGAAGGAAAGAATTCCTCTCTTTTCGCCCTTCTTTGCGCTCCCTTGGAGCGCGTTATGGCCTGTTCCACCCTTGCATTTTCAAAGTCACTCATCAGAATAAGACTTGGACTTTTCAGGATCCTGGTGAACTTAAAAATGTCATTCTTCTACAAATCAACTGTGGCATGGAGACCTCCTCTTCTTCTAATGGCTGAACAGTTTTTGGATGCCTTTTGATGTTTTGTAATTGTTTTCATGTTCTGCTTTCTTGGTTGTTTTGTTGTTGCTCTCTATAACCTTCCTTTGCGCTTATATATTCAAGTTATGATCTTGACTTGTGCTATATTTGTTCTTGTTTATCACTTTGTCGTAGTGGTTGTTGTAAATCTCATAATGTTTTTTGTTTTCCTAAATTTAGTTCTAACCATTCCACTCCCTCCTACAGCTTTGTATTCTTTGTTCCCTCCTTCTTGTGATCTCCTTCCTGTGGTTCTATGATGTCCTGGTGTGGTTGTGTCCCTGCTCTTCAGCTGGTCCATCTTGTTAAGTGTCGCCATTTGCCCACCTTCCTTTTGTATCTACCTCTCAGGTATGTTTTTTGCAGTCATACTTTTGGATTTGTGCTGTCTCTTCTGTCTATTCCTTCCCTACTTATTTTCTAATTCTCTTTCTTTTTTCCTATCTCATTTCTCCCTTAAGCCTCTTTGTGCTCATTCTTCCTTCCTTTCTCTTTTATTTTTTTCATTCCTCGGCTTGTTAATATTTGCTTGTTTTTCTGCACTTTTTGAAGTTATTCTGTTTATTCAGTTTATACATTTAGAGTTGTTTCCTAGAATGTGAAAGGTTTTAATAATCCTATTAAGTGGCAGAGAGTACTCTCTCATTTATCCTCTTATAACTCCGATATTGTCCTTTTACATGAAACCCATCTCTCTGACCTTGAATCTTTAAAATTGATAAGGAATTGGGTTGATGCTGTCTTGCCTTCTCCTTCGGTTAACAAAAAAAAATGGTTTTGCTGTTTTAATTCATAAAAAGTTGAAATGTAAAATTCTATTGGAAGAAAGGGACGTTGATGGTCGATGGATTTTAGCTAAGTTGCTTATTAATGCAATTCCTATCACTGTGTTTAAGGTTTATGGCCCTACTCAACTTGATTCTTCTTTTTGGCCATTAGTCACCAGCAAATGTAAACAACATAAAGATGATTTTTTCCTTTTAGGAGGTGATTGCAATCAGATAGTTGACCCATTTTTGGATCGTAAATCCTCTGTCTGTTTTATCCCTCACAAGCCTTATAAACAATTTTTGGATACTATCTCACAAGCACATTTTTCTGACTCTTGGAGACTCACTCACCCAGACAGACACCTTAGACTTTTCCTTTTTCTCTCCTCCTCATGCCTCTTTTTCTCACTTAGACTATATCTTTCTCTCCCTATCCCTATCTCAAAACTTATTGTCTTCCTCTATTGAACCTATTGTAATTTCAGATCATGCTCCTATTCTTACGGACTTTGACTTTGTTTCCTCCTCTTCCTAAACCTTCTCGTTGGCGTTTTAATTGTTCACTTCATACTGATCCTAATTTTTCTTTTTCTTTTCGTTCCTTTACTAGTGATTTTTTTCAGCTCAACTCTGATCCTCATACCCCTCCTCAAGTCCTTTGGGACTCTTTTAAAGCTACGGCGCGTGGTTTTGTCTCTAAGAAAAAGAAACAATTTATTCAGAAGTGTAAAGTTGCTTTAGCCCATATAAAACGCTTGCAACATCAATTCTATACTTCCTCTACTAATCACATGTCACCTTAGCTTCTCCGTGCCAAGATTGCCTTCAATAAACTCACTACTGATACTGCTTCCTCTTTTCTTCTTCGCAGCAGTGCGCGTTATTATGGTGGCCGTAATAAATCTGTCAAACTCTTGGCTAACTACCTTAAATCTCGTAAAGAGCGTACCTCTATTGAATCCATCTATTCCCCTACCAACATTCTCCTTCATACAGATAAGGACATCCTTGACCAATTCCAATTGTTTTATCAAACCTTGTATACTCCAGAAGCTCCACCTACGTCCTCTCTTCTTCAATCTTACTTTGACAATTTGCCCCAACCTTCTACTCCTCAACTTAATTTCCCGGATCTTGAGGTAGATCTTTCTCTACATGAACTCTCCACTGCTCTGTCCTCTCTGACGGTTGAGTTTTACCTGCATTTTTCAGGTCTTTTGTTACCTAAACTTCTTTCTCTCTTCTAATCATTTTGTTCTTCTGGTGTGGCCGAAGGCTCTTTTCAAGACGCTACTATTTGAATTATTCCTAAGGAAGGTCGTGACCCGAAGTTTTGTAAAAACTATCGCCCAATTTTGTTAGTCAATGTTGATTATAAACTCTTTACTAAAGTGCTCGAGCTACGTTTAGATCCTTTCATGCCTCACCTCATTGGAAAAGAGCAATGCAGTTTTGTTAAGGGTCGTCTCACTTCTGATAATTCTAGACTCTTTCTAAATGTCTTAAATAAAGCTTTTTCTCTCTCTATTCCTTTGGCAGCTATTTCTGTAGACGCTGAAAAGGCTTTCGATAGAGTTGATTGGTCTTTTTTATTTGCTTCCCTAAAATGGCACGGTTTTGGTACTAAATTTATCTCTTTCATATCTTTGTTATATGCTATGCCCAAAGCTTTGGTTCTTGGTAATGGTCAGCTTTCCTCTACCTTTACCCTTCAGCGTGGGGCTTGTCAGGGTTGTGTTCTCTCCCCTATTCTTTTTGTGTTGGCCCTTGAACCCTACTTTCTTCTATCCGTAATAATTCTTCCATTTCTGGCTTTCCATATGGGGATAATCAATTAAAGCTCTCTGCATATGCTGATGACATTCTTTTATTTATTTCAGACCCAGAATCATCTGTCCCTTCTGTATAGGCTGAATTTGAAGCGTTTTCTCTTTTCTCAGGATATAAAATCAACTCTGATAAAACAGAAATTCTCCCTTTAACCAAATTTTGTCTTCCTCACTTTTTCTCTTCTACTAGTTTTGCCTGGAATAGCACTAAAATAAAATATCTTGGTGTTTTGTTTTCCAATTCTATTTCATCATCTATTAAATTAAATATGTCTGCTGTTATTTCCCGGATAGAGCAATTGTCTTCCTCCTGGAATCCCCTCTTTCCATCTTGGTGGGGTCGTCTTGATTCTATTAAAATGATGATTGCGCCTATTCTTATTTATATGCTCTCTATGCTTCCTATTCATATTACTGCTCTCTATTTCAATCGTATTGATTCGGCTTTGTCAAAATTTATTTGGAAAAAAAAAAAGCAAGGATTTCTTTGTTAGCTCTCCGCAAGGTCAAATCGAATGTGGGGGTCAACTTTCCTGATTTCGGTCTATACCACAAATCATTTTCTCTGCGTCAGGCTTCCAGATGGCTTTCGCCAGAGCAGTCTCCTCTTTCCCCCCTCTGGCTTCACATTGAACAATCCTTATTTCTGCCCTTTTCATTTCAGACGTATCTCGTTTTACTACCAAATCCCCTATACCATTCCCCCTTTATTTAAGCACACTTCTTCTCTCCTGAAACCTTTGCTTTCCCCATTTTCTACTTCTGGTGAATCTTTCTTATTCTCGCCCATTTGGTATAATTCGCATATCTTGTTGAACAACAGACCTATTGCTTGGACTTCTTGGAGATCAAAGGATATCATTTGGGTTAATCAGCTCTTCGATGGTACTTCGCCTTGCTCCTTTCCCCAATTTCAAGCACGATTTCATTGCCCTCGTTCTTTTTCACAGAAATATCATATTCTCATGGAAATTTTTCTTGACCATTATTATTTACTTCCTTCTTTAATTACGCCTTCCCCTCCTTCTCCTCTTCTCGTGATGCTTGCCACTCTCTCTAAAGCACAAGTCAAGATCATAACTTGAATATATAAGTGCAAAGGAAGGTTATAGAGAGCAACAACAAAACAACCAAGAAAGCAGAACATGAAAACAATTACAAAACATCAAAAGGCATCCAAAAACTGTTCAGCCATTAGAAGAAGAGGAGGTCTTACCAAGGTTTCCATACGTTGTTGGTGGAATTCCCTATGTCATTTCCATAGACTTGATGTTTTTTTTTTTTTTTTTTTTTTTTTGTTTTTTTTTTTTAATCCTCATATTGCGGTTTGTACAGAAAGAAAGGTGTTTGGGGATTAGACCAAGTTTACTCGATTTTGCCTCCATACTGCCCCTAATCGTCTATCGATGGATACAAGGGGAGTTTCTCATTATCTTAGTTCTTACCAGTCAATTCCTTCCGTACACCTTTATCTTGCTCAATAATTCCTTTGTTTATGGAGGAAACCAACCCTTGGGGTGTTGACAGACTTCAAGTCATGCCAGGAATTATTGTTCCGCTTAATCATTGGAATCAAAAGAAAAAAGAAAAAGAAAAAAGAAAAGAAAAGCAAGAGGGCCAAGGAGCTTTAGACAAGAAGACGTTCTGGTTTGTTATCTGGAGGTAATATAGTTTTCCCAGATCTCCCAATATTTCATTCTTTTAAGTTGGTTCCCTTTTCTATCCAGACTGCTAGTTCTTAATACAGCGTTTAGCCAGTTTTCATGGCTTGGCGGTGCTGGTTTTATCCAGTTAATACAAATCTCTCTGCGCGCTAATAGGATCATAACAAACAATAAATTTTCTTGGTGCTTACTCAGTTTAATCTGATTTGGTTGATTTGTATTATATATCCCAAAAATAATTAAAAGAGTACTCACAGTTATAGGTGTTGCCAGTAATGCAGTTAGAGTCTTACCAATCTCTTGCCAATATTGCGTAAGTGCTGGGCAGCCAACAAACATGTGAATATCGTCCGCTTTTTCTTCGCCACATTTACCGCACAATTTAATTGCCGAGCCTTTAAATTTTGATAGTTTTTTGGGTGTCCAATACGCTCTATGTATAGAGAAGAGATGGTTTCTTTTTAAGGCTGCTGTGTTTATACACAGCCAACATTTCTCTACTGGAAAGGGGCGACCACTCAGTCCCCCCGAACGTATGGCAGAGTGCCTCGATCCCCCCGGGAAGCCATTTTGGGCGGGAGGCGCGTCTCGGCTGGTATGCCCGAAGCGGCGTAGCCGGGGCGCGCTTTTTCCCGCCCTAGAGTGGGCTGGCCTAGACACTGACGCAGCCGGCCACGCCCTCGGGGCAGGCAGGGGCGGGTTTACGCCCGCCCTGAAGATGGATAAAAAGAGACGCAAGTCCAGAAGACATCCTCTTGTTCCTGTGCTCTGAAGCTGCACCTCCTCGCTGCACGTGAGCTCGAGACGGAACGAAGAGCCAATTTTGAGCGTTTTAATCGTTCTTGTTTGTTTTTCAGTTACTTTGTTGGAGAATGCCGAAGAAGGTGGGAAAGCGCATGACTACCGACCAGATGCTGCGTGCTCTCATGAAGGAGATGTCCGAGCTAAAGAAGCGGGTGGACAAGAATGAGGAAAAGGGTCCAAAACGTCCTTTGGCGGGAGCAGCCCCGGGGGGGAAAAACAAGAGGCCCAGGAGGGGGGCAGCGGGTGAAGACATCCCCGGTCCCAGTGCCCCGCTCGAGGCTCCAACTCCCGTGCCGGAGGAGGGGAATCCGATTCCCGTTGTGGTCACCCCCGTGTCCGAGGATGACATGCCGCCCGAGCTGGCAGCACAATTGGCAGCGTGGTTGGGTAAGGGTAACGAGGGCGCCACGGCTGTCGAGGCGCAGGCGCTGATAAAGCAATTGCGTGAGAAACGTGAAGCAGCCAAGGTGCCCGTGCCGGCTGCAGTAGGGGACAAGACACCAGGGACGATTGCGACCACAGAGGCAGCGTCAGGTGCAGGTAAGCGGCCATTGCCGATCGCGAGGGATGAGTCAACACCCTCTCGGAGAGAAAAGTTGGGGCAACATGTTCCTTTGGCAATTAAGGAAAAGATTTGGGCGGGGGAGTATGTGAACATTTTTTCATTGCTTGTTGACCATTATGAGGTAGAGCATGTAAAGAGTCAGAAGGATCTCATGCATCCGAGTGTTTGGCGCGCAAAAATGGCCGCCTTTAAAGTAAATGAGAATATTGGCAATTGGGGCAATGCCTGGGGAATCTTTACATCAATCTTGGGGGAACGTAGACCGGAGTTGCTTTCCGAGTTCCCAATCTATCAATCACGAATCATGGGGTATTCGACATCGCACCAGGGTAATCATTGGTTTTGTTACGATAATATGTTCAGAAAAGAAAAGGAGCATAATAAAAGTTTAACCTGGGATTGTTATGATGCCTTGACTTGGGATAAAATGAAGGAGTCAGGAATGTTGAGAATGCCGTTGGTGGGAGGTAATGTTGGCGAATCCTCCCGGCAGTATGGGGGGACGCCCTTTCGTTCAAGTACGGGTGCCGATGATCACTCGAAACCTACCGGCAATACCGGAAGAAAGGGTTTCTGCTTTAATTACAACAGAGGTAAATGTACGAGACCGCAGGGATCGTGTAAATTCAAACATGAATGTAGTGGTTGTGGGTCGTCCCATCCTGAGGCCTCGTGCAGAGCCAGAACGGGTGATAACGGGGGGAGAGGAGGTGCCAAACAGGTCTAATATAGTCCGAGGGGCGCCTTTACCCACTCCGATTGATACCCTGGCGATGATTCCTTGGCTCAGTGACTACCCGGATCGTACTTCTGCTGGGGTGCTGCGGAACGGTTTTTCGTATGGTTTCCGCATCCCGGTAGGGGACTTTCAGGGTGTGGATAAGTGTAAAAATCAACTTTCCGTCCTGCAGCATACAACCGTAGTACAGGATAAGATCCGGAAAGAGGTGACTCGAGGTCGGGTCGCCGGCCCGTTTAGTGTACCCCCGGTCCAGAATTTTGTTTGTTCTCCCTTAGGGGTAGTCCCCAAGAAAGACCCTGGTGAGTTCCGACTGATTCATAATTTATCAGCTCCACGAGGTCTTTCCGTAAATGAGGCAATCGATCCAGAAGTGTGTTCGGTGCGGTACGCATCCTTCGATGAGGCCGTAGCCATTTTGAATCGCCTGGGGCCCGGGGCGCTGATGGCGAAGTCAGATATCGAGTCAGCGTTCCGATTGCTCCCGGTACACCCAGACGACCAGCGTCTCCTAGGTTTCATGTTTCAGGGTTGTTATTACATGGATAGGTGTATGCCAATGGGGTGTTCTATATCCTGTGCTTATTTCGAGAAATTCAGTAGTTTTCTACAATGGGCCTTCACAAAGAGAACGGGTTTCCAAGATGTAATGCACTACCTTGATGATTTCCTGTTTCTTGGGGCAGCCGGGGGTCTTGAATGTGGCCAGGCCTTGGCCGAATTTTGTGTGTTGATGAAACAGTTTGGTGTGCCATTGGCGCCGGGTAAAACAGTGGGTCCTACGACTTGCCTCGAGTTTCTGGGGATCGAGTTGGACTCCATTGAGGGGTGTTTCCGTTTACCAGCCGAGAAAGTGTTGAAGTTCAGGGCTGCGCTGCAAATGTGTATAAATGCTTCGAAAGTTACGCTGCAACAATTACAGCAGGTGGTGGGACAGTTGAATTTTGCCTTGAGGGTAATACCAATGGCCCGCCCCTTTTCCCGTTCAATTGCCCAAGCGATGGTCGGCCTTAAAGAAGCCCATCATCGTACGAGACTATCGGCCGAGATCCGCCAGGACATGCGTATTTGGTTAGCATTCTTGGCGGATTTCAATGGTAGAATCGTCTGGAATGAACCAGCCGTGTCTTCTGAAGAGCTGGGGCTATGGACAGATTCGGCAGGAAGCATAGGTTTTGGCGCCATCTTCGGCACGAAATGGTCGGCACAAAGATGGCCGACATGGTGGCATGAGAATGGTCTGACGAGTAATATTGCTTTCCTCGAACTGTTTCCCATCTTGGTGGCCTTGAGAGCATGGCCCGATGGGTTCAAAGATCACTCTGTCATATTTTGGTCTGATAATATGACCGTGGTCGAGTGCATCAATAGTCAGGCAGCACATTGTAAACTGATTTTAAGACTGCTTAAGGAAATTGTTTTACTGTGTATGCAATTGAACGTGCTATTCAGAGCAAAACACGTCCCAGGGGTGATGAATCAGGCGGCTGACGCACTGTCTCGTTTTCAAATGCAGGCTTTTTCGGGTTTCCTTCCCTCAGCGGACCCAGAGCCGGCACCCTTTCCCGAAGCTCTCTGGTCTCTCGGTGCCCCGAACTTCGTCACCTCGTGGGAGAGAGTCTAGCACCAAGGACGAGGAAGGCATATGAAGGGGCGTTTCGGGCCTATTTAGCCTTTTTGGGGAGTGATAAAGAGCGACTTTGGGGTCACGAGGAATGGGTAGTGAATTTCCTGATGTCCTTACGGAGGGCTGGGAAATCGGTGGCTACGGCCCAGAGGCATCGTGCTGCCATTTCCTTTGTTGCCAGAGCACACGCTATCCAGGACCCAACAGCGTCTTTCGTTGTACAGAAAGCGCTGCGTGGGTGGCAACGCCTTGAGGGTCGCAGAGTAGATGAAAGGCGCCCGATAGGTTTGGATAGATTGTCCCAGTTGTTGGCTACACTCCCTGCCACATGTTCATCTCAGTTTGAGGCGGTGCTGTTCCGAGCCGCTTTTACGCTAGCATTTCACGGAGCAATGCGGGTAAGCGAACTAGTTGCAAGGAACAAACTGGATGTGGCGGGGGGTTTGTGCCAAGAACACGTTCAGATCAGGGGAGAAACAATGACTGTCTCCTTTGTAAGGTCCAAGACTGACCAAGATGGGATGGGTGACTGCGTCATCATACGCAGGATTCCTGGGTCCTCCATATGTCCGGTAAAGTGTTTAGAGGATTACCTAGCACGAAGGGTGGCATCATGGGGGGGGACTTTGTTAAGACACGCGGACGCCACCCCACTGACGAAATTTCAGTTTCAGCGGGTGCTTGCGATGTCAATTGCCGCTGCGGGCTTGAACCCGGGCGAGTTTGGGACCCATTCCTTTCGGATAGGGGCTGCTACGGAAGCTACAGCCAGGGGTCTTAATGTTGAGCAAGTGAAACGAGTGGGGCGTTGGTCCTCCAATTGTTATAAGAGATACGTGCGGTTGCACATGTTGTGAAGCTGTAATAATGTACTCACGCTTCTTGTTTTTGTTTGGTTTTCAGTTTCGCAAGCCTACGAGGCGGGGCGGACTATGCAGTCGACCCTACACCGGGCCAGCGGTCAGACATCACCGGCTGTGAAAAAGGAGGTGTGGGTCGTGGGCCACTCATACGTGAGGCGTGCCGCAGACGTATTCAAAGCAGGTGACATGATTCACGTGGCTGGGGAATACGGGTACAGGATGTCCTTCCACGGAAGGGGCGGTCTCTGTATTGACCAGTTTCAAACATTTTTCGAGGGTTTGTTAGGGCGGACAAGGTCACCGCCGTCTATAGTTATAGTGCATGTTGGGGGCAATGATTTGGTCACCATCGGTAGACGACTACTCCTGGAGGCAATGCTTTCCACTGTAAGTTGGTTGGCGAGGAGAGTTCCGGGGTGCACGATTGCATGGTCCCATTTGATTCCACGAAGGGTGTGGCGGGGGGCTATCTCTATACCTGCTTTGAATCATTCTGTTAGAAAGCTTAACAATAAAGTGAGTAGGTTGTTCCGTTCCAGGACATTGCATTCTATTTCTCATAGCTGTATTAATGATGACAGTATGTATTCGGGGGATGGTGTGCATTTGTCTTGGGTGGGGAATGAGTTATTCTTAGGAGACTTCTTAGCATGGTTAAAATCGTTGAAACATGACCTTTAGGTAGGAGTTTTGTGGGGGGTCCGGATAGCCGGTCAACTATCCGGCCTGTGGCGGTAAGGTCATGATCGGTGAGCACTAATTGGAAGATCCCTATGAGTGGGCGTCACCCAACACGGATGGGAGCGCTCGGGGGAGGTGGCCTTTTGGCCCCTCAACGGGGAGGCGGTCCCTTCTAAGGATGGGTCGCCGAAAGAAGAGGAAAGGCGGTCAAGGCCCCTTCCTGTGTAGGAGGGGTTACAGCCCCCTCCTGGGGAATTTCCCGGGGCCAGTGACATCTGCGACGGCAGATGCGGTAAGTTGTGTGGGGTTGGGGGGAGGTCTACGATACCTTCTAGATACCTCACACGAGTCTTCGAACGACCTTTAACTGGCGTCGAGTTGATAAGTGCCCCCGTCAAGTCAAGGGAAATTGGTAGTAGTTGCACGTGAGTACGCCTCAGTGCTGTCGCCCCTCCCAAGTGGGGGGGGGTATGTCTGGTTAGGGATCTTGACACCGGTTACGACCTTGCCGTTGGCCCTTAAACGTTAGGATGTACAATTTCAATATTTCAAGTAAATGTTTTGTAGGATGTTAGTTCGGCTAGGAGAACCTCTGTATTAGAGAATCTGTTAAGGTTAGCCAAACATCGCAATGTGGTATGAAATTGTACATTAATGTTTAAATGTTTTAATTTTTTGTTTTAATAAATACGGCCGGGAGGGTCACTCCCTCCCACTTCCAAAAACTTCAAGAACTGTTTCCGGTTTCCCTCATTTGGGGATTGTGTTGAGAGGGGGTGGCGGGTATCTCAGCCATATGGAAAGGGGCGACCACTCGGTCCCCCCGAACGTATGGCAGAGTGCCTCGATCCCCCCGGGAAGCCATTTTGGGCGGGAGGCGCGTCTCGGCTGGTATGCCCAAAGCGGCGTAGCCGGGGCGCGCTTTTTCCCGCCCTAGAGTGGGCTGGCCTAGACACTGACGCAGCCGGCCACGCCCTCGGGGCAGGCAGGGGCGGGTTTACGCCCGCCCTGAAGATGGATAAAAAGAGACGCAAGTCCAGAAGACATCCTCTTGTTCCTGTGCTCTGAAGCTGCACCTCCTCGCTGCACGTGAGCTCGAGACGGAACGAAGAGCCAATTTTGACCCACCCACCAGCCCCTGAGGACAGCTAGTTGTTTTTAATAAAGTTGATCAGTTATTCTATTTCGTTTTCAGGTTGTTTTGGTGTTATGTTGATATTTAATGTGTAATAAAGATTGGTCTAATTTTACAAGTTTGTGATTAAAGAACTTCGGATCCAAGGTCCATTTATAAACAGGCGTTTCGGTCATAGTGGCCAATGTAGTTTCGTTTAGTTAGCATTTGTCGTATTTATTTCGGTCAGGCGGTAGGCGGTAAGGTCATGATCGGTGAGCACTAATTGGAAGATCCCTATGAGTGGGCGTCACCCAACACGGATGGGAGCGCTCGGGGGAGGTGGCCTTTTGGCCCCTCAACGGGGAGGCGGTCCCTTCTAAGGATGGGTCGCCGAAAGAAGAGGAAAGGCGGTCAAGGCCCCTTCCTGTGTAGGAGGGGTTACAGCCCCCTCCTGGGGAATTTCCCGGGGCCAGTGACATCTGCGACGGCAGATGCGGTAAGTTGTGTGGGGTTGGGGGGAGGTCTACGATACCTTCTAGATACCTCACACGAGTCTTCGAACGACCTTTAACTGGCGTCGAGTTGATAAGTGCCCCCGTCAAGTCAAGGGAAATTGGTAGTAGTTGCCCGTGAGTACGCCTCAGTGCTGTCGCCCCTCCCAAGTGGGGGGGGTATGTCTGGTTAGGGATCTTGACACCGGTTACGACCTTGCCGTTGGCCCTTAAACGTTAGGATGTACAATTTCAATATTTCAAGTAAATGTTTTGTAGGATGTTAGTTCGGCTAGGAGAACCTCTGTATTAGAGAATCTGTTAAGGTTAGCCAAACATCGCAATGTGGTATGAAATTGTACATTAATGTTTAAATGTTTTAATTTTTTGTTTTAATAAATACGGCCGGGAGGGTCACTCCCTCCCACTTCCAAAAACTTCAAGAACTGTTTCCGGTTTCCCTCATTTGGGGATTGTGTTGAGAGGGGGTGGCGGGTATCTCAGCCATATGATTTTTTCCAGATTAGACTTAGATCCAGAGCTTCGTTTGGTAGATCTTTCCTCCATATCTTTTCAGGGATGGTAAAATCCTCTTCGCCGGATTCAATTAAAGTCCAATACCATTTTGAGACTTCTTTTTTTAATACCGTTTCATTCGTCATTTCGGTTTCTAAGTTATTCGGATCTGTTGCTCCTTTCGAAATGGTATTTGCCCAACTGCTTAATTGATAATATTTGAACTTTGATAGTTTTCTTTCTGTTATTATTTGCAAATGTTCCCATGATATTAAGGCGCTTTCAACCAGGAGTTGTCCCCATTTTTCAATTCCCGCTTGTCTGAGAGGACTTGATAGTGAGTCCTTTAAGCATTCTGGGGTGCCTGGTGAGTCCCATATTGGAGCCATACTGCTGTAATATGGAATCTTTGTGACGATTCTTATCTGATTCCATAGCTTAGCGGCGTTGTTCAGAACCTTCAGTTTTACTTTTTTGAAAAATTTTGGGTGACCAAATTTGAAAAGGAAATGATCTTCACCATTTGTTAGATGTTGCAAATATGTTGGGTAAGCTTGGTGTTCCTTTAGCAGAGCTCTGAAATTTTTAAATTGGAAAGATCTATAGTATTCATATATATCAGGGCTTGCTATACCTCCTTGTTCCTTCTTTCTCCTTAGTTTGTTCCATGCAATTCTTGTGCTTTTTGCTGACCAAATAAAGCTAGATATTTCTCCTTGTATTTTTTTTAAAGCTTCTTTTTTGAATTCTAACGGAATGTTATTAAAGAGATAGGTGAATTTTGGGATGATTGACATTTTTATTATGTTAGATTTGCCTACAAAGCTTAGTGGTAGACCTGACCACATTTTAAGGAGTTTTTTCATTTCTTTAGCCACTATGTTTAGGTTTGTTTCTGATAGTTTTCCCAGATCTTTTGTTATAGTGATTCCTAAATATTTCATTCTATCCTTTAAAAGAGGTGAATTCAAATTAGTATTCCAGCTCATTATCTCTGTTTTATCAATATTTATAAGATAGCCTGAAACCTTACCAAATTTATTCATTACGTCTTCTATCGCTAGTTTAGAAGAGTTATAGTTGTCCGTAAATACCATAAGATCGTCAGCGTAAAGCGCAACTTTCTTTTTCCAATTTTGGTATCTGAAAGGTGTTATAAGTGGCTGATTTCTGATAGAGCAGGCCAAGGGTTCGATATATAAATTAAAAAGTAGCGGAGACAGGGGGCAACCTTGTCTTGTGCCTCTATGAATTTCGATATTGTCTGTGAGATTCCCGTTAACTGCTATCCCCGCTCTTGGTTTGGTATATATTTCTTTTACCATGTGACTAAAGTTGGTCCCTAATTTGCTTTTTTCTATAATTTTATTTAGAAAGGCCCAATTAACGCGGTCAAAAGCTTTGGCAGCATCATATGTGATAATCGTTAAAGGCAACTTTTCACATACAGCTACGTCGATTGTTGCCACTAATTCGTGATTAATTTCCTGAATTTGTCTGCCCTTTATGAAGCCCTTTTGGTCAGGGTTAATTAATTTAGCCATAACCTTAGATAATCTTTTAGCTATTACATTCATAAACAGTTTATAGTCACAGTTAAGGAGTGATATTGGCCTGTACGATGCGCAGTTCTTTGGGTTTTTTCCTGGTTTTAATAGGATGCTAATCGTCGCATCATTCCATGAATCCGGTATCATTTCATGTCTTAGATAAGTCTTATTCATTATTTCCGTTAGGTGTTCAGTTAATGTCTCTTTTAATACGATATAAAGTTCATTTGGTATAGCATCTGGTCCCGCTGCTTTTCCTCTCTTTAGGTTGCATATGGCATTTCTTACCTCTTCTGGTGTTATTTCGTTGTTCAAGAAGTTTATTTCTTCCTCTGTCAAGCTCGGAAGAGGGATACTCTCTAGATAATTCCTGATATCTACACCTGAAGGATTTGTGTCTTCTTTGTATAGTGAGGTAAAAAATCTGGAAAATTCTTGCCTTATTGATACATCATCTGAGCAGATAGTTGTTGGTCTTGGGCATAAATGCTTAGTACATTATTTCTTGACTGATCCATTTTCATTTTCCAGGCTAGCATTTTCCCGCAACCTTCTCCATATTCATGGTTTGCTAATTTGCTGCTCTCCCACTTTTCTTTAACTACTTTCTCCAGGTAATCGATCATATTCTGTTTTGAGTTCCGATGCTTCTCTTCTAGATTTTTCCTCATTTCTTCAGTTATATATATATCACGCTAACTGTATTTCTACTTCTTTAATTTCCGATTCCAGCTTCTTAATGTCCAATTTTTTTATTTTATGTTTACGTGCTCCCAAGCTGAGCAGTTTACCTCTAATTACTGCTTTATAAGCATCCCACATTACTCCTTTGGATGTACCATCAGTGTTATCTTCAAAATATTGTTGGGAAGTTGTTATGAGTTGCTCCACACATTGTTCATCTCTGAGGATTGATCGGTCGACTGTCCACCTATTGGCCAGGTGTGGTTGTGGAAGTGTTATATTTAGCTGAACCGCAGAGTGGTCTGATAAGTGTGCAGGTAGATGTTCAATGCTTTTGACATTATCTCGCAGGGATTTGTTTATTAGAAAAAAATCTATTCTGGATTTGTGTCTTAATTTTTTGTTGTGATAGGTGAACAGGTAATTTTTTACACCTTTTAGCTTCCACATGTCTTCCAGAATTAGGTCTTTTTTGTAGATCCCTAACCATTCCCTCATTTTCGGTAAATTCTCTTGTTTTGTTGGGGGAATTCTGTCTATTTTAGGATCCCCTATAATATTGAAATCTCCTCCCATAACAATCGGGGTTGGGAATGTTAGAAGATCTGAATATAGTTTTTTTAGGGGCACTGGATCATCCCTGTTTGGGCCATAATATCCCACAATTGTGAGGATGCGGTCTTCGATTCTGACTTTAGCAATTGCCCATCTACCATTGCTATCTACTTCATTAGATTCTATTTTGGCATTAAGTGATTTTTTTATGATGATTGCTACCCCCTTTATATTGCACTCTTGTGTTGTATGTATGCTTGATCCAATCCAACTCATATTTTTTACCAGTTGAGTCCACTCTGCATTTATTAAGTGTGTTTCTTGAAGAATAATAATTTCACTTTCTATTGCTTTCAAGTATTCCATGATCCTTCTTCTTCTTGAAGGGGTTCTAAGCCCATTAACATTCCATGTTAGAATTTTTATTGACTTCTCTTTTGTCATCTTAAGTTGTCGTTTCGATTGAGGCAGCCTTTGTCTCCCCTACTATTCCTTTTGTATTCCAGTTTTGAGGATTTTTTTTTTTCATTTTTTTCCCTACCTTGCTCCCCACCCATGTGTATTTACAAAATTGCATTATGCGTTTGAGTGATTTTGAGATTCCCTCCCTGGGGGAGCCTCCCTTTTTCTTCTTTCAGGTGTTCTTACACCCGATTTCGTGCTCCGATTCTCCAGGTGTTTTTCTTTTGTTTTATTTTATGTAAGTGCTTCTCATTTTTTTTGTCCTACTATTGATGTTTTGTCCCGTTTCGTATTTATCCATATATCTACGTATATATATATGTATAAATATATATGTATGTGTTTTTTCTCTCAATTTCCTAGTTTTTGCTTACCAAATTTTATACAGGGAATTAATTTCTTCTAATCCTTCATTGCTGAATTAATCCCTGTTTAATTTATCTATCTCGATTTGGTCTTTTATTAATTGGATAAGATTTTCTACCTCTTTTGACTCCCTTAGGTTGTGCATTTTGTTTCGCCACATTATTCTTAGGGAGGCGGGGAACTTCATTTGTACACTTGCTCCCAGAGCTTTCAGCTCCTGCATATATTGCCCCAGTTCCCATTGCCTGTCTTGTGTGGCTTTACAAATATCTGATCGTATACGAAATGACCAATTGACTTTATTGAAATTTCCAGTTTTTAGACCCTCACTCAGTATTTTTTCCTTCAGAGAGTAGGTTCTGAAATTTACCAGAATTTTTCTCGGAGTTTTTCTCTCTTTACTTTTCCTGAATGGGTCTCTGTGTACTCGTTGGATGTCTTCTGCCAAGTCACAGTCTTTCGTCCAGGGTAGAAATTCTTCTAGAAGAGATATTACGTAAGCCTTAATATCAGACCCCTCTGAATTTTCAGGGACATTCAGCACACGGATGTTATTCCTTCTTCCTTGGTTTTCCAAAGATTCTAATTTCTCCTTGATGGCCTTTTCGTTGTCTTTTAGATGTCTTATCTCTCTTTGGTTTGTATCAACTTTTTTGCTTAGGGATCCAAGCTCATTTTCAACCGCTGTGACTCTAACCCCTAAATCATTTAGTTTCTGATCTAGGCTTTCCACAACTTCTTTTATTTTATTCTGGTTTCCTTCTGAGATTGAAAATTTTTCTCTCATTTCTCCCATTATTTTTTCCATCATTTTATCTAGGCACACTTCTAAAATATTTTCTGTCTTATCTTTAGCTATATACTCCATATGTTCTTGTTCTGGCTCATCTTCATGAGTCTCTTGAGTCTCTTGGCCTATTTCTTGATCATTTTCATCTTGTAAAGTGGACATTACACTTGCTTGTGGTAGGAGTACTGGTTGTGTTATTTGGTTTGGTGGAAAAGATTGCTCCAATGGAATAGTCCCACTTATGTTTGGGGCCGAGGTAGGAGATGACTGCATATCTGTTTTCGAAGATACCTCTTTGTCTGCAAACTCCCCCTCTTCCTCTTCGGAAATTGGGCTGGTGCACTGATTGTCCAATATTGGTGCTAGTACTTGCAGGTATGCTGTGTCGGTTGTGTCCGTTGTGTTTGTTATGTTTGTTGCATCATCCGTGTTAGTTGCTGGACAGTGAACCTTTCCTCTTGCTTGTACCACTTGTTGTACCTTAAAGTACGATCTTAAAGATGGTGTAATCTTGATTTTCTGGTCTTTATTTTTCCTAGTCCCTCTACTTTTTATATTCTCAGTCAGTTCCTCTGAAAGCGGGGGACGTCTCACGTTTTTCTTTGTGCTTCTAGGGGTCATGCACTTTTTTGTAGACTGTATAAGGCTCTGTTTGCTTATACTTTGATTTCTGAGGCAGTATGCTGACCTTACACCTCCCTCTTCTGGTCTCTCTAGTGCAGAAAAGAAGGCTCCTGCTACTTTTATCTTTTTTGATCTCAATCTTGTGAAGTAGCTGAACTGAGGTGGGCTTTTTTCTTTTTTGTCTTTAACACTTTTATCCTTCCCCACCAATAAAGTAATGTGATTATTATTATCAGCTTTCTCTGAATTTTGTGATAATAACTCCTTTTCTTTTTCTATTTCAGCTCTCTCAGCCTCTTCCTCCGTTCCTCTTTGCTCTTCACTGTATGTATGTCTCCCTTCTTCCAGTACTTCATTAAGGGAGAAACTTGCACCTTTCCATTCATTCATCCAGCAGGGATTTATCAGCAGTTTTATATCTTTAATACTCCCACGGGGTTTTTCCACACTTTTCTCTTACTGAGGATGCTTGATTTTCAAGGGAATTAAAATCCCCCACTCTGGTAACCTCGAAGTTATTGCTTGTTGAAGCTCTCAGTGAGTCTTTCTTGCTTCCTCCCACCCCATCTGTACAAACGCGCACAGCAGCGCTACAGTCTCTGCCACTCTTGCCCCGGAAGAGAAATCCGACCTTGCCGAGTTTCCTTCTGCAACTCTGTGCGGTTTCTCGCGCTCTTTCCCATAGACCAGCGCTGCTTGCAAAATTGTCTGCTGAGTCCGGGCTACGCCGCACCACGACCGCGACCCAGCCCGTCATGCAGGTCTCAGGCACCTCCTCTGCCCAGCTCAAAACAATTCAGCGGCCGGTAATGTAACTTGAAGGGATCAACGATCCGAGCCTAGCAACACACCGCACACCGCCGCCGCCGCCGCCGCTGATGCCAAATCCGTTACCTCTGCTGTCTGCGACTACACAATCCTCACCGATCCACACCATCAGGTAACGGGCTCTGTTTATTATGTTCCGTTCCGTTCAGACTCTCATGTTTCCGGGCAATTCTGCATCGAGAGAAGCAGTTTTCACTATGATTTCACCTGGAGGTTTTCTCGGAGCTCGCGACCGAGCGTCTCAGCCGGCCGCCATCTTCCCCCCTGTGTCCATAGACTTGATGTTGCATTTGCCTCCTCCGGTAAACCTTCTTGTAATGTTGAACTTTATTGGTTGCCCCTTACCACATACTTAGATCATTCCGCTCAAAAGAGGTACACTTTTCTCTCCTCAGAAAATTTTAAGCCTCCCTGAAGGATCTGTACTCTCTCCTACTTGTTTTATTTACTACCGTTCACAGTTTTATTTATAATATAATGTTTTTCAAATATTGTGTCGTTTTTTCTTACTCATTGTGCAATTTTCTTGCCTGCCGATAATCTTGTATAAACATTATTCTGTTATAACATTGTTTCTATTCCCTCCTTCCCTTCCCCCCTTCCTTTCCCTTTAGAAACCCAGAAAATGCTTTGTATTAGTACTGACTTCAGTATGTTTTTGGTTTTTCGACATGTTTTGCTGTGCATTTAATTTTATCTGCTGATGTCATATTGTAGTTTCATATCATTTCTTTCAATAAAGCTTTCAAACATAAAAAAAGAAATAGGCTTAGCTTTCCCGTGAAGGCTACTGATCCATAGGATAGCATTGGGATCTGTTTTGCTTTAATTGCTGCCAGGATTGGTTCTCAAGCAGGCATGGGGAATTCACTATGCAGTTTTAAAAAAGCGGTGATGAGTGAACCAAGCAGAGGCTTTAATGTATTTAGATTGAGCCTGGGAGAGTAGTGCTCATGGAGCCAGATCCCAAGATAGTTCTAACTGCAGCTCTTTTCTACTGAATTAACTCCCAGGTGCCATTTTAAATTCTTGTTATGGCCTTTTCCGAAGATGACTATTTTAATTTTGTCTAAATTAACTGTCATCCAGTTTGCTGCACAATAGAGGTCCTATATGTTCAGCAGGTATTGCAGGCCATTACGGGTTACATTCATGAGGACTATATTGTCTGTGTATTGTAGTGATAACAGCGTTTGTTGCCCTACTTTTCGGGTGTGTGAATACGCCTCATCCAATGCTTTACCTAGATCTGAAATTAAGAGGTTGAACAATGTTGGGGCCAGCTTCGTCCTGTTTTTAGCCTGCGTCCTGTGGAGATTGGTGACGTTAGGCCCTTATTCATGCCCAGCCTGATCTGTGACCAGGTTTCAGAGTACAAGAGAGTCACAGTTCTCTCCTGGCCTTACCACACTTTCAGACTCTGGGTGACCATTTCAAGTATTTTGTATATGAAAATAATGGAGAGCCAACAACGCGGATGTGAATTGAATATCGTTCTTCTCCCAGACAAATTGAAGAGATAGTTCGCCTCCTGGGTATCTCTCACTCACAGTAATGGGTTATTTTGCGCTATTTAAAATTATCTCCTTGCAGTGCTTTCTTTATTCTCTACAAAAGTACCCATTTTAACTCACACCAACCTTCTTTATGGAGTTACAATGTGTGATTAGTTGTTTCCTCTGGTGTGAGGTTGTCCCACTAAGTGAGAGAGCGCCTTACGATGGAGGGCTGGGTTTTGCTGATGTTCGGCTTTAATACTGGGCTTACCAGCTCATTCCTATCAATAACTGGATATTTGTGGACAGAAAAGATCCCCAAAAAGATTATAATTGGAAATGTTGGACAAATTTGATTTATTTCACATACTGTATGGCTGGGCAATCCCTAGAACAATGCCAGTGGCCTAGAATCCAGCTGTTGTGCTGGCAAGAGATGGTTAAGCCCATTCAATGGTAGCCGAAACGCACTTTGACAGCTCAGCGAAGGTGGGGCACCTAGCTTGCTCAATCAGTGATGCTAGCCAGCTTCTAATAATGGGACATGACAGACACCTCCTAGCTGGGTGGCGTGTGGCGAAATTACAGTATTTAGTCCTTTTAAGACCTGCCCACAGATTTTTAACAACACAAAGTTTGAAGTTTGAAACTGAGTGAAATTTGGGAACTTGACCTTGGTGAGATGGATGATGATGACTGGAAGATGGCACCATGAGTACTAGTCATCTTTGAACACCTACGTCTTATTCACCTTAAATACTCATACACGCAGTATTATGATCCCTCACACCTACAGAAAATGGGGAAAAACAAAGCCATATCTGCCAAAGGTGTGGTTCCCTCTTGGTACATACTTTTCACATGATATGACAGTGCCCCCGAGTGAAATAATACTGGTGCATGGTATCTGCTGCTCTGGGTGACGTGGAGGGGAGGTCGTTGGTTTTAGACCCCAGAGTAATGATTGTGGGAATTATAGATCAATTGGCTGGTCCTAGGCATTCCCACATTCTCATTGCCACTGATCTCCTGATTGCCAAAAGGGACTTGATGTGCCACCGGCGAAAGGTGGACTCTCCCTCTATGGAGTAATGGAATAGGGCATGAATTTCTGTACTGCAATGGAAGAACTGGTGTATAAAGCTTGTGGAGTGCAGACGAAATATGTCAAATTATGGACTCCTAGTTGAACTATTGTGCTGGAAATCTTAAAATAGACACCGTTTAACCTTACCTGAATTAGCATAATCCTTTTACCCTCAGAATACCCAACCAAGCACCTAAAAATTCTTATGTTTTCACATGACCAAGCCTATTCAATAAGTACAGATTACTAATTTTGCGTTTGTTTATAGCTCCCATTTATCCTGATAGTTGCTACCTAGTTATGAACTTTGCATGTTAGTGATTGTAGAATATGGTCACTATCTCTGCATGATCCATTTCTTCAGCAAAGTTATATAATTCAGATGAAATCGCATGTTTAAACTTGTGGGTTGCAGTCATTACATCAAGGAAATAAAACATCATGCCTACACAATCCCCTCACTATGCTTGTGTCAATACATTTTACCACAAGTGTGGCATGAGTCCTAAATTTAGCATATGAAGCTTGTGAGTCTTATGAAGCTTGAGGCAATCGAAGGGTGTTCACCACTTGGCGCTCATTAGACATTGATGCAAGACTTTACTATTCGCCAGAAATACTATTATGCAGCTACTTTGCGTGTCACCCATTGCACAAAGTGAAATCCTTTGACTATATCCATCATTCATTTTACATGTTTTGTTTGATAAATTAAAATCTACATTCACCTGTTGTAAATGGTTCTGCTTCTTTCACATTTAATTTCAACCATTCAAGGAAGTACCTGATAAGCATGCTGAATATCAAAAGAAAAAAAAACATTCATGAAAAAGGAAAACCTGGGCAAGATTGAAACCGTCCTTAGCTGTCTCCCATTCACACACTCGAACATCATTCGCTTCTTCTATTCTGTTTAGAGGCAACTTTTATGCTTTTAGATCATCTTGTAATTTGTTACTGAACATGTTAAACAAAAAAAGAATGAAATCGTG
This sequence comes from Lissotriton vulgaris, assembly GCF_964263255.1. Classification (NCBI taxonomy): domain Eukaryota; kingdom Metazoa; phylum Chordata; class Amphibia; order Caudata; family Salamandridae; genus Lissotriton; species Lissotriton vulgaris. The sequence goes on along the minus strand of NC_141685.1, from coordinate 1,714,667,661 downwards.
AATGCCACAAGGACATTGCCAGTAAGAAGACAGGCTACATTCACATGCAAATCTAGTCAGGCAAATTGCATTTTATCAATATTTAAATACACCTGTCTGCTTTGCTGCAGAAATGTGCCAACATGTAGTAAAATATCCTTTTCACAATGGGCCCTTCCCCCGTTAACCATTGTTTGAGAGCTCACTGGAGGAGATTCCGTGTGTCACGTGTCACAGCGTTTTCATCAGCTCTGAGGACCGAGCAGCAAACAATGCCTCTTGCTAAGCTGGCGCTGCTCGTCACCATTGTCTTTACCTATAGAATCCTGCCCGATCCATTGCTGAACACGATCTATAATTAAGCATCTCAAGATGTATGGCTTGGAGGGGACGCTGCCTCTCTTTGCAGAACAGTACTTTTCATGCTAATGTAGGTGCAACAGCACCTCTTAAATTAAGCAGGACCTTATTAAACCAAATGCATATTTCGTTTTTTCAGAATAATGTGTGTGCATTGATTGCATGGTGAAGGAGGAAATTGATGCTGAAAGGACAATGGGAAATGAAAGACTGCCGTAGGTGTATGTGTAATTTGCAGGCACTGATATGTTAAAGAACCTTTCTCGACACATTATTGTGCTGCACTATGTTGCCCCAAAACACCTGGGGTCTCATTTATGAAAAGTGACGCATCGCTGCGTGAAAACAGCGATGCGTCACTTTTCACTGTGCCCTCCTCGCGACACCAATGATGCATCATATTTACAGTATGACCCATCATGGCGCAAGGAGTTACAGATAAGTCAGTATTTCTGACGTATCTGTATGGCGCAAAAGTGACGCATTGCTGGAGTGTGTCACAAAAGTGACGCAACTCCAGCAATGTGTCCTTTCACATGGGGCAAGCCCCATGTGAAAGGGCCTGCGTCAGTCTTACGCCTGCTGTGAGGCAGGCGTAAGAAATTGATGCATTTGTGTCCTAGAAGTGGCGCAGTGAAATCTTAGAGATTTCACTGCGTCAACTCTTGACCCTTTCTTCCTTCATAATGCCCCCTCTGCATACATTATACCTGGTGTAGGTATAATGTAGCGCAGGGGTTTACAAAGTTACGCATCTACCTAGATGCGTCACTTTGTAAATATGGTGCAACAAGGCACCTTTTTTATGCTGCTGGTGCGTCACAAAAAGTGACGCACCGGCGGCGTAAAAGGCACGCACGGCCACATAAATGAGGCCCCCAGTCAATAGATTACAATAAAAAGCAGTATGGTAAGGTTCCTGCTGCCATAGGTCCATTCTTCTCCAGATATTGGTTCTTATGTCATAGTAAGAGACATTGTGCTGTCTCTCAGGGTGGAATTCAGTGAGAGCAGAAATTTGGCATTTTCGTGCCTGGTTCCACTTTCTGCCTCCAAGTTCCACTATAAAGTGATATTATTTATTTATTTTTGCCGTTTTATATTGTGGAAATGTGTGGTAATAGAAAAGAGCACTTTACATAGCACCAGGAAGTCGAGCATGTGAATGATTATTATAAAAAATGGTTACAACTCAGATACGCCAGAGAAGTCAAACTTAATCAAAAGCAGAAATCACATTAAAGACAATATTACTTTTCTTCAGAGTGTCTCTGAAATAGGATGTTGAGTTCCCTCTTGGAGGTAGGATGATTCACCAAAATGCTTAGGTCCGATGGGAGGGAGCTCCAAATCCTTATGTCAATTCCAGAGAAGTCTTGTTTCGTGTAATGTTCGTCCTTGAATGTTGGTGGTTCTAGAAGCAGCGATCATACATTCCTCGAGCCCTACTGGGTGCTGGAGACGTAAAGCTTTTAAGCTAAATAGAACAGTGTAGCATTGTAAAGAGCTTTATGAGTGAAACATGCTGTCTTAAATTGTGCTATTGTTTCAATTCAACCAATCAATCAATCAATCCATCAGGGAACTGTGAAGTGGGCTACTCACTCGTGAGGGTCTCAAGAATCTGGGGGGCTTACAGCCCAGAGTCAGCCAAAGAGCCATGTCTGATGCTGTTCCTGAAGGTGTGCAGATTTGGGAGTGTCTGGTGTTGATCGGGGCTATTGCAGGGTGAAAAGGATAGGAGTGATGTGGTTGAAATTCCTGTGACCTGTATGTATGTATGTATTCCAGTTTTGTATAGCGCAAAACACTGTCACCCAAAGGGTATCCTGGCGCTTTGACTGACAAACTAGCACACGGTCATAAAGATCACACTACTCTAGGAAAGAGATGAGTTTTTAGATTTCTCTTAAAGAGAGGGAGTTCGCTCATGCTCCCTTAGATGGAGCGGGAGAGAGTTCCAAAGACTGGCGGTAGCGAAGCTGAAGGAACGGCCGCCCATCCTTGACCTTTGAAACCTGGGAACCGTAGCCAGGTAAGCGGAAGAGGAGCGCAAGGTACGTGGAACAGTGTACCAGGAGAAAAGATTCTACAGCATGCCAGGACCCTGCCCATACAGCGCCCTAAAGACCAGGCATGAGGCCTTAAAAAGGATCTGCTGTTGGACCGGTAACCAATGAAGGTCACGCAGCGCCGCAGTGGATGAAGCAGAACGCGGACGGGACAAAGCTAACTTAGCCGCCATGTTTTGAATCCGTTGTAGCTTGCCGACCAAGTTCTTCGGTGCACCCAAAAGCAATGCGTTGCAATAGTCCAACCTGCTCAGTATGATCCCCCGTACCGCCTCAGATCTGGCCGGGACTGGGAGCATAGGAAGGACTTTGTGCAGCATGCGAAGCAGTACCATACAAGTGGCAACGGTCTTGTTGGCAAAGCTATGTAAATGTAAATGTGTGTGTCTTGTAAAGCGCACTACTACCCAGAGGCATCCTGGCGCTATATACCGCTGGGGAACCCGTCCTGTCTTTCCCTGTGAGATGTTCCCTCCTGGGTATCTCCAAGGTGAAACCAGGCATCCCTTGCGTTTGTGAGGGGCCGTTGTGGAGATGAGGCAAGCTAATGCCCAGGGTTGCCAAGTGTGATCCCTGGTTAGAGTAGGCACCGAGGTGAGAATTATCGAGTCCGCTGACCCTGGTTCACGACCCTGCCGCGTCGGGAATTGAACCCTGGTCCTGGGCCGTCCTCTGCTTCCGGGTCTGCCGCCTCTAACCAGTGAGCCACACCCCTCCACCTATCCAGTTGAAGATTGGGCTCAAACATGACTCCCAGATTTCGCACAGAGTCCGCTGCTTTCCCTGATCCGAGAAAGAAGGAAGGCCAGAAATCCTCTGGCAGTGAGCGTGGAACATGGTCAGTGGAACAGTACATCACATCTGTTTTAGACCTGTTGAACAGGAGTGAATTGGAACACAACCAGTCTGCTGTATCTGACATACAGCGATGAAAGGTCTCCAACGCAACCGCCTCTTCCACCCTCCTACCAAAAGTGCCAATAAGATGGATAAGCGGTCGGAGGTACAAATTAAACAGTATTGGGCTGATGGCAGAGCCCTGGGGCATCCCCTGCCCAACCTTCCGCACGCCAGATCTAAAAGGCGGCAAGGCCACCACTTGCTGTCTATTATGGAGGTATGGGACTAGCCAGTCTCTAGCCAGCTGTGTTACTCCAACCTCCTCAAGTCTCCTGATGAGAATCGGATGGCTAACCGTGTCGAACGCGACCGACATGTCGAGCAGCACCAAAAACGCTGCTCGCCCAGTGTCGACTCGCGAACGAAGTTTGTCCAACACGACCACCAGAGCCGACTCCGTCCCATGCACTGGGCGGAACCCAAACTGGGCCACGTCCAGATAGTTGTTAGCTTCCAGGTATCTGGACGGGGTCTGGGTAACCACCTTCTCCATGATTTTAACCCGAAAAGGGAGGAGTGAAATGGGCCTATAATTTTCCGGGCAAGTGGGGTCTAAGGTAGGCTTCTTCAAGAGGGGGGACACCACTGCTGTTTTCCAACAATCCGGGACCAGGGCAGATTCAAAAGACTGAAGGCAGATGGAATGCAAGGGGAGGAAGATTTCCCCATGAAAGAGCTTCCAAAATTTATGAAGAAGCGGGTCCATAGGAGAACCCGAGGACACCGTCAGTGCCAGTCGGCAAAAATTGTCAAAATTCGGGACAGAGAAACTGCTCAGCCGAGGCAGAGCCAGCAGAGCTTCTGAGTCATCCAGGTTAGATGGTACATTACGGGGTGGCCGGGGCTGGGGGTCCAATGGAGTACGGCCGCTCAATATGGTAGATATCTTAGCTTCAAATGCGGCTGCCAAAGAGTCGCAAAAGGCCTGGGAAGCCGAGATGTTCTTCGAGGCACAGGCCGGCTGGGAGAGATCCTTAAAAATCCTAAACAAGGCCTGTGACTTGTTAGGTGCATGATTCAAGGTCTCCTCAAAGTAGACGGCATTCACACATTTAATCAGTGCTTTATATTCCATAAGAGCGAGCTTAAAAGTGATCTTATCTAGATGTAAGTAGTGCTTCCTCCAGGTCCTCTCAGCCCGTTTGCACCATCGTTTCAGCTGCCGTAGGTCGCCGGAATACCAAGGTTTAGATTTTTCCTGCCTGTCCCGTGATCTACGGAAAGGAACGACTGAATCCAAAGAGTTCGAGATTTGCTGACATAGATTGTTGTAGCTTTCCTCCACATTCTCCCTCAGCGCAAATTCAACAGGGAGAAGGCTGGGCAGGACCGAGGCTTTTGCAAGCCTGGACAAAGGTCTACCCACCTTAAATGATTGCGACCGTGCAGCGTCCGAGGGGCCAGCGCAAGAAGAAGGGAGAAAGAGACCAAGGCATGGTCCGTCCAGCATTGGGGCGAAATACCCTTCACTGACACCTGCATGCTGTCAGCGAACACTAGGTCCAAGATATGACCCTTCAAGTGAGTTGTAGAGAGCACCAGGAGTTGCAGCTGAATGTTGCAGCAGGCCTGGCATAACTCCTTGTAAGCGAGATGTGCAGGGCCATTTGGCCACAAGTTAAAATCGTCCAAAATTAGTAGCCTGGAATGGGAGTTAGAGAGGTCATAAATGAGGTCAATGAAGTCATGCAAAGTAGATGCAGTGTTGGCGGGGGGATATAACAGAGTACCCCAGACTGAGAGACACCCTTCTGACCTGTAAGAAAGCAGTCTGGAGCATGGCTCTCAGAAATGACAGAAGAGTTTTTCGCAGACCGTATTCAAGGCTGGAGAGGACCAGTAAATGAACTGAATGTTTTAGATCCTGCTCTGTGATGAGGTGTCAGATGCCCCAAAGTAGTCTGAATTGGTGACAAGGGTTCATGGGCATGTCTAAGATTTGTTTATGAAGACTGAGACGGTCAGTGAAGAAAAATCCCAGAGATTTGGAATTCTCTACAATGGTCAGTCTGCAATTAAGGGGGGAACAGGATTCTAACCATTCTTGGATGGGGAGGCTGAATTTTCTCTGGACAATCAAAATAATTCTATTTGTTTGGGTTACGGTTTAAATGGTGATTTGACATCCATTTGTAGACTGTGTCCTCACTGCTGGTAGGAAGCATGGTGTCATTTGGTGATGAGAACTTCACATATATCTGGGGGTAGTCCACATATTGGTGACGAAGAATTCCACGGCTGCTAAGCATCTCTCCATAACTGAAGACAGTCTTGCGAGTTATATAGGCTTGGGCAGTAATGTCAATGTTATCAGTGTAGCAGAACCAAATCCTCTCCTTTTCAAATTGCCACAAACGTTTCTTGTCAACAAATGAAAAAGTGAAGGCAATTGAAAAATGGTTAGACCAATCTGCTGGAATGGAGTCATCAGCAAGTCCTTTAGGATGATGAGATTCAGCCTTTGTGGTGGATGACTTTAAGGCAGTGTCAGCACAGGTTGTTGTCGCTGAGGAAGGATGACAATAGCTTTACATCTTTTTGTTAGTTTCACCCCAGTGCAGATTAAAGTTCCAGAGGAAGATGTGGTTACCAGTTGCAATTACATACATTGTATGCAGTCTTTGACAAATGTATTGTTTTCACCTGGAGGGTGGTATATGACTTTCATTCTGATATCAAATCCATACATTCGTCAATGAATGTAGTATTTTTACCTGGAAGGTGGTATGTAATATTCATTCTGAGATAGGAAGGTTTGGGGCTGAGATTTCCAGCGAGAGACACTAGCAAGACTAGAAGTGAACATTGGGAAGGCATTTGCAGCTTAGAGTGTCTTTGTGAATCACGAATACCCCACCACCACCAGGTCTATCATTGCGGTCACAAAGCACAATGGAGTAGTGTGGGGGTAGAAGAATGTTGAGGACATTCTTGGAAGCATTGTTGAGCCAGGATTCTGTCAAAACCAAGATGAATAAGTTGAGGTTTGCAATAGTATCTGAGTGTAGGCAGTGTTTTGCTAGGGAACGGCAAATGTGAAGCATACACTGCAGTGATGATTAAGTGGGTTTGAACAATGGACTTAATTGGTGTTCAATGTATACCTGAGTACAGTGGTGTAACAAAGGCCCCCACAGTGGCCCAAGCTCCAGGTGGCCCCTTCAGCACAGTACACTGACCTAAAAGCTCCTGAGCAAGTCTGTAAGGGGGCCCCTCCGTGCACTTTGCAGGGAGGCCCCCTCAAGTTTTGTTACGCCACTGGCTGAGTAAAATTGGAGGGCTCTTTATTTAAGAGAAGTCTGCATGGATTTGGTTATCAGTGGTTCTGGATGGTAGGGATGGATAGTTTTTCTTCGGTTTGGCAACAGCCATAGTTGTCAACTAGGCTTGAGAGTCTAAGGCTTTCAATAAGTTTACTGAGGGCTATACTATCTATGGTGCATTTGTTCTTTTGAGTCTTGGCTCATGGTTGTACCTCAGGTGCCGCAAGTGTTATTTTTGAAGGGATGGCAGATGGAATGTGTGTTCTCTGGTGAACAGGAATTATGTGTGGACACAAATTATGAGAGCTTTGAGACTGCTTTTGCAAGAAGTATGATGCTGTTGGACAGAATAATCAGGAAGTGATAAAGAGCTGGAGGGAGGACAGGGATGGTGTTTGGGAAGAGGAATGGGATCATTCCATATAAGAATTACATCAGGTGCCTCAGGGTCTATATATAGGAGTAAAGTATGGGAAGCTTGATGCTGGAGTAGGTGGTGAGGACAGGAAGGACACATCAATTGGAGATTCACAGGATAAGAGCAGTCGGGGTATGTAGTTTGTATAATGTGGAAGGAAGGAGATGTGAGACACTGGAGATGCTGATTGAACTAATGTTCACCTTAACACTAGAGGGAAGAATTGGCTGAAGACCGAGTTGGTGATGCAGCGAGTGCAAGGTAAATAGTTTTATTTATTTATTTATTTGCTTTACTCATGAACGTGGTATGTCCGACTCCACTACCCCCCACACCCTGCCCCTCCCCCTCCCCACCTCACCCCACCATCCACAGCTCTCCTACTGCAAGCTGCCACTGTTGGGGTTCCAGGCTACAAACAGTAAAAGACCTGGTGGAATCATCTGGAAAACTGCTCCCGTTTTCGGGCTCAATGGTCAGCCCAGGATCAAGATGGCACTGAATCCCACTCCTCCTTAGACTTAAAAAAAAGCATCCAAATGTTAAAATGGGTTTACAGATTCACCCAAGCTATGTGTGGTGAACTATCTGCAAGAATTTGAGAGGGTGTCTCATGAACTTTGCCCCATGAGGGTGAAACAATTGTTAATTGACATCACATGGATTGCGGGCTTTATGTATCACTCATCTCGCCGATCGCAAACCAGATTCACTGTGTTTCCCGAGTCGGGATGTCTCCTCACTTCTACCGCCTTTTCTCTCTTTGGATGCTCTCCCCTCCAGGGCCCCACTGTTTATGCCATCTTTGCTGGTGGAGCACAAAATACTGCCCTCCAGGATCTCTTTTCATCCAAACACACTCAACCTCCCTTTGATCACCTCCATTACACAACACAACTGGCCCTCCACCCTCCAACCTTCCCCAGACACTCTTTCCAAGTGAACAGGGACTCTGTAGGATTTTAAGGTCACACTCTCACCTCCGGACCATCGCATTTCTGCCTCAGACCATCCAGACATCCCTCAAGGCCCCTCCTCTCCATCAGAGCTTTCCACTCAGCCTCTATCCTTGAACTAATACTCAGACCTGGTTGCGCATCTGGACGAGTTATCTCTTCAATTGCACTTTATCTCATATGAACTCCATGAACTGAAAGCCCTCTCACTTGACCATATACCCCTGCTCACTTCTCTCATTTCCTTAGGAAAGCTGCCAATAGTCCCCGCTAGCGCAATCACTGGCCTTGACCAGCACTCCTGGCACCCTATCTCGAAAACCGTACTTCTCCCTAACGCCCCTTCCCGCCCTAGAAGAATTAAGGTCGATCTTGCAACCAGTGATATCGAGAATCTACTCCTTTCTTACTCTATCACTCTAGATATGTACAAGACTCCTATGGCCCAAATTCAAGCCATTTATGCCAACCCACACAGGGAACCCTGTAACAACCTCAGATTCTTAAATAGCGACAATCTCAAGCAAGTGAACATCATTCAGACTCATAAAACCCACACGCCTGTACGGCTGAAATGTGGGCTACTCAACTGCAGATCAGCCAGTAAACATGCCTCTGATATCTTTGGCCTCATCCAAAACAATGAGCTAGATATCATCATCCTCACGGAAAAATGGCTTAATCCTTTTCCACCCCTATCCTTGACCTCTTAGTTCCTCCTAGACATAACTTAATCCGTCTGGACAGATCTAAGAAGCAGGGTGGTGAACTAGCTTGTATACACCAGAATACACTATTGGTTTCCCACACAGAGACCTCCACCTCAGTAGAATACCTTTGTCTCAACATCTCAAGTAATCACCTCCCGGGTTGCAAACTCCATACTTTCTACCACCCTCCTGGAGACAACATTCTCTTCATTGAACAATTAATGGAAATCATCTCTTCCAATGATGATCCCTTAGTGTCCCAAATCTTCCTCTGTGATTTCAACCTTCACTGGGCTAACCCTAAGGACCAAGCGGTAATCTGCCTAAAATAATTCTTATTGGTTCTGGAGCTAACCCAATTCTGTGACCGGCCAACTCATCACAAAGGAGAAATTCTGGACCTCATCAGCAAAAGTAAATACCATCACACTGGATGCCATTACCCCTTGTGATTGGTCCAACCATTACAGCATCTTCTTATTTATTAACAGGGAGGTGTCCCTGAAGAGGGATCCACCGAAGAAAATTAAACAATGGCAAAGGGACCTCAGGAATATTGACAGGGAAGTTCTAGGAACCAAATGTAAATACGCCTTGTATTCCCAAGATGACATGACTGATGTGCATGAGCTCACTGACTTCTATAACTCCACTATCTCATGTATCATGGATTCCATAGTACCTCTACAACAAAAAATGCCTCTTCCAAAGTCTCCAAACCCTGGTTCAATGACAAACTAAACTCTGAATGCCGCCTCTTAAGGGCAGCTGAACATTCCTGGAGATCCAAAGCTTCCTCGGTTCATCTAAAAGTCCTTAGATCGGTAAGGAGTTCCTATAATAAAAAAAATAAAGAGTGCTAAGGCCGGCTACTTCAGATTCCAATTTATTCAAGCCTAAAATTGCCCCAAGAAATGTTTTGAAATAGTCAAACAACAATCAGCGAAAGCTCCCGACCACCTTGACTCAGGAGACAGCTCTCCTTCATGCGACAAACTGGCTGCTTTCATTATAGAGAACACTAAACTCATTCGTATTGACCTTGAATTTAAGAAGACCCTTCTTCCAACAGATGAGATTGCGTCTTCTCCTGCTCTCTCTGAGAGGCTCAAGCCAGTTAGTATTAGCACCAAGAACAAAGCCACCTGGTGTACTTTCACTCACCTCACTCAAAGAGACAGCTATAAAACCCTTCTTAGTATCAACCCATCTAATCACTTCAGTGACTTGCTGATATCAACTGTCTTCAAAGAAATCAAGGATGCCTTCATACCCCTTTGGGCAAAGATTGTCAATGCTTCATTATCACAAGGCATGATCCCCGAATGCCTAAAAGCAGCTCATGTATCACCCATTCTTCAAAAACATATTGCAGACAGACCTTATCTCAATAACCTTCGCCCCATCTCTAACATCCCCACTCTGGCTAAGCTCCTAGAAAAATGTGTGCAATCGCAACTTTACACTCACATAGAGAATTTCTAGCTCCTGGATCAACATCAATCTGGTTTTCGGAGTGGTCACAGCACTGAATCAGCACTCACTCACATTATGGATGACATTTAAAAAATGCTAGACCAAAACAAATCCTGCCTCCTAATCCTCTTTGACCTTTCATCTGCATTCAACACTGTTACTCACGACAACCTCTTTGGCATTCTGGAACCTAGGATGGGCCCTTACGGTCTGGTACTGCAATAGTTCTCGTCCTTTCTTCATAATAGATCCCAAAGATTCAAGGTGAATCAATCCCTATCCAAACCCTTTACAGCCTCAATGGGGGTCTCACAAAGGTCTGCCCTATCTCCCATACACTTTAATATTTTCTTTGAACTGTTAGCGAAAGCGCTAAACTCCATGAGCATTATTTTTCATATGTATGCGGATGACACCAACTTTCCCTGAAAATCACCTCCTCTGAAGACTTTATCTCACTCAACTCTACCCTGATGAAAACCCAAAACTGGAAAACTGAGAACCACCTCCTACTCAACACCACCAAACCAGAATTCCTTCTCATATCTTCTCCTAATAACACCCCCAAGATAGACTTCTGGATAAAACAACTCACTGCCTTCAACTGCTCCCCTCACATCATTGATTCAGCTAAATATCTCAGAATCACCATGGACACGCACTTAAACATGAAGAATCATATTCGTAAGATGTGCAAGGGTGCTAACCACCAGACGAGGATTCTTCGAAATCTCAAGCCATTCCTTCCACAAGGTGACTTCAAGCAGGTGGTTCAAGTGTTGTCCTGCTGAGGCTAGATTATGGCATTACTACGCCCTGTGCACTCCCCAAACATACTCTGACCCCACCTAGGGCTTCCTTGAAGGCCGCTGCTAGATTGATTACGGGTACAAAAAGAAATGTTCACATATCCCCAGGCCTAAGATCTGTAAGTTGGTTGCCGTACGAAGCAAGAATACAGCTAAAGATTGCCTGCTTGACAGACAAAGCCGTCCATATTCAAAACCCCGGTTACCTGGCTCAAAAGCTAGATCTATCTGGAGGGGGGAGGCAATCAAGAAGTGTAAATTCTCTCCTCCTGAAACCTCAGAATTTTCATAAAAAGAGAACGAGACACAGAGCTTTCTCTTGCTCGGCCCGAAGATCTAGTACTCTCCCCCACTGGAAGTCCGCAGAATCTCCTCCATGGCTGCCTTCAAACATGAAGTAAAAATGTCTTAAAAAGGTTATGGCTCTTCTGTTTTCTCAATGCCCCTCTGACTACGGTCTTTATTGGTTTAACAACTGTGAAGCTCAGGGTTGTCTGATGTACCCTATTAAGTTAAATTTGTTCTCCTCCTAGTACACTATCACATTAGCTAAATATGATATTCTGTGTTACCCTCTTTGCCATTTTCCCTTTACTATTTCCTTCCCTACCAAAATGTGAAGTGCTCTGATACACTTTGGGGTCATGTCCATGCTGTACAAAACTTTATAAATACAAAATAAAATAAATTACCAACCTCATCAAGTGGTATCCTCACCCACTATGTCTAGATAGGCGCGATGGCTGATACAAGAGGCAAGCATTGATATCTCCAAGTTTGCTGTCCATTTGGCCGGGCGTGTGATGCATTCTAAGGCCTGCATCTTAGGAGCTAGGTTGGAAGATGTCTTATGAATGACAGACTGGTCTTCTGACTTTTAGAGATTTCTTTTCAAGCAATTTGCACAATTGGCTTCAGTGGTGAAAAGTAAGTTTTAAATAAGCATAATCAAGCCTCCCGTCTTGACACAGAATAAACAATTTCCTAGCTAGCATGAAGGAAAATTTCAATTCTCTTAAGGACATGAATGCGAAGATTATCTCCCCTTTACTTCCTTGCAGATTACCTCCTGGTTTGGAAGAAGGAAATTGATCTATGTTGGCATAAGACTTTAACTTGTTTCAAACTTTCAGATGATGTTGGTAGTAACATTTGTTTGTACGATTTTGTTTAAGATGATCAGCATCAAATACTGGACATTATCACGTGTAGATATGTGTTCATTAATTTTCTATTCTTTCTGCCATCGAGGATAAACAATGAAGATCAAAGGGATACAAAGGATGAGAATTTTATGCTATGATTCACACAAAGAGGACTAACAGAGAATTACTCTGCATTATATACAGTCATGGACACTGTTCTGGTTGTTATGGTCATGTGTTTGATGAGATACTGGGTGTTTGGTCAGAATATCGAGTTTAAAATTCTGGAACTCAAAAGCATCAGAAAATAACAATTGTGATACAAAAATATTGTGGTATAGAATATTGTTGTCAAAGAATATGGATTTTTTGGTAAGAAATATAGCTTTGAAGAATATTGTTTTTTTTCAAATTGTTTCAGTAATATAGTTATTTTAATTAGTTTAAGATGAATGTATGATGGAATCAAATGCGTTTTTCATGCATGCCTTTGGAGCTCCATGATTTGAACAAATGCGTCTTTAGCACACATTTGTTCTTCACGCAAGTCATTTTAACAACTTGCTTTGGGGGATCTTGGATATAGGAATAGTTTACTATCCCCCCTACAGTCTGCACAACAGTAGGGATGGTGTTGGACTTTAATTCCAACACCACAACACCATTGCGCCCCTCGAAAGCAAGTCATTGTAACAGACTTTGTGCAGACCAAATGTATGCTAAAGATGCATTTGTTCTGTTGCCGGCGCTGTTAAGGCACAGAGTGATTCCGGCTTCGTCCTAAAGGATGTTTCCTGTTTTAGATATATTCATTTTAGTTGCTAGTATCATTGGTATATTTGCTAATACATTTTTTAAAATAAAGGGGCTGATTACGATGTCTGTCGGCACGGTATCAGTCTGGAACCGTCTGACCATAGGTCAGCAGTTCAAACAACGTAATTCGGATGCGACCGCCCAAAACATTGATTTCATTATGGCAGCTTGTGCGGTGGGTGGAAAAGGCCTGCAGCACAAGCTACCATAGTGAAATTGATCTTTGTAAACATCTCCAACACCTTCCACATCCTTTTGGCCAAGCACAGCAGAGTTGAGTCGGAGCCGGAGCTACACCTGGAGGAGCTTGAAGCAGAGGAGCTAAGGCGAAGCCGAAACCCAGAGCCTGGAGTCTGGTGCCATAGTAGTCGGTGTTTAGCGCTCAGTCCCCGGTTCCTGGTGCGAGGGCTAAGCCAGTGAAGCTAGGTGTGGGTGTGCTGTGGTGCCGCACAAGTGTGGTCCCCCGGCCCCCCCTCCTCAGCTACTTCTCTGCACACCAAACCACCCTCGCAAGTCCGGCAGCCACAGCGGGCTGCTGTGAAAGAGCGAGCCCAGGAGTCCGCGGAGATCACTTGGTCAGACCGAGTGCAGTTTGCGGTCCCCCGGTGTGCCCCATTTGCCTGCCAAAATCACTGGTTCCGCCTGCTTCCCTGCTGCATAGAAAACGGGGCCAGATCGGTGGCACTCAACATACAACAGCATTTCTCTGCAACCCAAGGCACCTCAAGGCACCCGGTGAGTGTGTGTGAGTGCATGTAGTGCCGCATAGGGGTGAGAGGCATAGAGGCGTGCAACCCACCAGTGAGCACCTCTGAGGCCTTCCACCTCCCTTTGAAGAGACCGCCCCCATGCTCCCCAATCCCCAATCTCCTCCTAAACCTCTTACTGCAGGGAAAAGGTTGGGAACCTGCTAATGTGGATAGCATCTATCCTCTAGTCTTCTAGTTCTCTGTTATACCACAGAGGTGAAGTGCAATACCTACTCATGTCAACCGTATTCAACCCTGCAATGAGGTCAGGAAGAGTCAGGAAAGAGCAACTTAAAACTCATACCAAACACACAAGGACAGAGTCCCCCTGTGATAACCTGGACATGGTGGAAGCCCCACTTTTGGACACATCTCAGACCTGTGTGACACCAGGACATGCTCAGCTATCTCTAACCCATCCCCAGACCCCCCACGGCACTACTGCCTGACAAACATCATCAGTGTTTTCACCCTCTGCCATTCTCAATCTCCCGACATAAAATTCGGCATGGCAGTCCCAGTGGTCACTGCCTATAAAGGGGCTACATTGAGGGACTTTTTCAAAAATGCTGATGCAATAAAAAATACAGGGTTAATCTCACATTGCGCAGCGCTGGAAACCAGCCAGACCCTGGTACTACACTATAGAACGTACATATCCTTATCTAGGGGAAAATTTCTACAAAAATGACTATCAACAGGGAGAAATTAGCTATAATCCCCATCAGAAAATAAATACTTTTTCTGACTCGTCTGACCCCGAATCTGATGGAGATAATGATATGGCATACCAAGAGGAGGGTCCATACATCCCACAAAATAGCCGTAGGAACCAACGTCAACCTTTTTTAGGGCAGCGTGGGGGACGAAGGGGACGCCAGAGAGTGACGTTCCAGAATTCATCAAGAAGCCAGTACCAGAGTCATCAATACCCCCAAGAACCTCACCAGTACTTAGAGACCCGAAACAAACAGTATTGGAGACAGGGGATGTGATACCGATCTTCAATCTATCCCTACACAATCTAACAGCTAATGATAAATCTCTTCTCTCCAAAGGCCTATCCTTTGTCCCACATTCTAATGTGAATCTGTTTGAAATTTATCAAGACATCCATTCATTCTTCCGTAAGATCAGATTAAAGAAATTCTTTTTAGAAAGTGAACATCTACATACAGATAATAGAGTTTCGAATATAGTGTCCCTTCCATCCAATTTTACTCCAACCCTAGACCAAATGGGTCCTGAAACTGCTATATTCGAAAAAGTAGTAATCAACCGTTTGGATAATGCGTTTAGATTTATTCCAAAGCCAAAATACAATATAACAAAAGAAGAACATACATCTATGAATGAGCTAAAACAACAACAAATTGATCACTATCAAAAGTAGTGATAAAGGAGGGGGTATCGTGTTATTAGATACCACTCAATATGAAATGAAAATGATAAATATGCTCAATGATACTTCTTTTTATAAAAGAATTAGCATCAATCCAACTGAAAGAATTGTGAAAACAATAAATAGGATAACTGTGAAGGCTAAGGAAAAGGGCATTATTACAGAAAAAGAATTTCAATTCCTTAATACATCAGAAAAGAAGGTGTCTTGTATCTATGGTCTTCCTAAGATCCATAAGAATGAGTTAGACCCCCCCTATAGGCCGATTGTTTCTACCTTAGGGACTCCCCTGGAGGCTGTCTCCACGCATCTAGATAAAATTTTACGTCCCTATATCTCTTTAACACCTTCCTATATTAGAGACACAAGAGATATTATCTTAAAAGTAGAAAACCTTCCCTTCAATAAACATAGAGATATACTAGTTACCCTAGATATCGAATCTCTGTATAGTAATATTCCGCAAGCTGAAGCCATCACCGCAACAATGTGGTTCATTGATGAACACAACATCCCCTGTTCAAAATCCTTCATTGAGGAATGTCCATCCCTGACCTTGAAAGAAAATGTATTTGAATTTGGAGACAAGTTATACCTGCAAACAAAGGGTGTAAGTATGGGGGCTTCTATGGCCCCATCCATAGCTAACATCTATATGTCACTCTTTGAATCCAGATTCATTTTCAATGAAGTTGCCCCCTTTTACGAGTCTGTTTCCCATTGGTACCGTTACATTGATGACATCTTTTTTGTATGGACCGATGGGGAACAGACTCTAAATGACTTCCTGACATGGCTGAATCGGACTGACAACAACTTACATTTTACTGCTCACACAGATAGATGTAGAGTAGAATTTTTGGATATTTACATAAGATGTAATGACGATGGACGCTTGGAAGTCGACTTATATACAAAACCAACAGCTAGAAATACGCTGTTACACTTCAAAAGTTACCATCCTAGGTGTCAGAAAGACAGTATACCTTTTTCGCAATTCTTAAGGGTAAGAAGGAATTGTACTAACCTAAAAGACTACGATACCCAGTCATCCAAAATGAAGGAAAAATTCTTGGAGCGTGGGTACCCCCACCGGCTGGTGAGGGAAGCCTATAAAAGGGCGCGTTTTTTTGATTGCGACGCATTGTTACAATCCCAGAAGCAAAAACAAGAACAGAGACTAGTCTGTATTACCAGACACTCCACCATGAATGCGACCATATGCCAGGTAATTAATGCAAATTGGCATCTGCTAAATATAAACCAAGATAAAAATAAACTGACAAAGCCTATGTTCGCACATCGACGGAATAGGAATTTAAAAGATCTAATTGGCCGGTCTCGTTTCTCTAATCCCACAAACGCTCCATTCATACAGAAATCAACAGATGGAAAAAATGGTGTAAAAGGAACATCAAGATGTGGCTCTTGCCAATCTTGTGAATCCATCATGACTGGAGAAACTTTGACCTTCAATGGTGTTACCATTGAGGCCAAGGAGCTCTGCACCTGTAATACTCGGAACGTAGTCTACCTAATCGTTTGCCCATGCAATCTAGGATACGTAGGCGAAACTGCTCGAGCAATATAAACACGCCTAACAGAACACAGATCTGCGATTAAAACAAGGAGACATATGGCACCGATGGTCAACCATTATGTGGAATATAAACATACACCAACAGAGATGAAGTGGTGTATGCTAGAAAAAATTCACATGCCAGAGGAAAGAGGAGGTGAAAAAATACGAAAGAAAAAAGAGGTCTACTGGATCTTTACTCTTGGAACCTTTAATCAGGGACTTAACCTTGATCTACCGTGGGAGAATGCTATTATATAAAATTGTCAAAAGATACTGCTTCGACTGTTCCTGAGTCTATGATATGAGCCTGTTTTGTTACATATTTGAATTTGAGTCTTTATTATCTCCCTCGCGTATCTTTACCACTATATTCATATATATATATAATCCTTTTTTTTCTCGTTTTTTATCGTGTAGAATTTTCCTTTTTCCTATGGAATAAATATGAGCTTTAGTAAGAGGTAATCCAAAGGGATTTACGGACTTCCTGTTAGCACAAGGCATAGTGGTATTTCACTTATATGTGTTGTTGACTCGGACACAATATAAGTGATAGGGCCCCTTTAAAACAGGAGGAGCCATATTCAACCACGTATTAGGACTCACTATATATAGACCTATAGGTCTACGCCTTTCATCCTTTTCACTAACCACGGACAGAATCGCCGCCATTTGACCACGTTCGTCTTGACCGAGAAAACAGGTATGCGCTGTAATACAATAGTGAGAGAACGACGTAAGCCGCTTTCTCCTCTAGACGCGCACTGGAGCTATGCACACCATCCAGAAATATATCCCGGCTTAGTTAATATAGTTTGCTCGGCTTTTAACATTTGTTACTGTCTGCTTTTATTAAACGTAGGAATTGTCATCTTTGAAACGCAATACACATGCGCTTCACGATGCTACATTGTATCCGCAGGTCTTCCAGATATATCGGAAGTTTGTTGCTGTTGTCCGGCTCCCTCCGTTTTTTCTGTTGAGACCCGAACGCATCACGCATCTGAAAGCGATCGAGTCTACATGAAGAACTGAAAAAGTTAATGACAAGTACGTTTAGCTATAGATCCTCCCATGCTATTCGCATATCTACGCTGCTTATTTCTGTCGTTTTATCATTTCCCTTTCTTTTTACCATTTGCCCAGATAACTATCCGGCACTCGTAGACGCCGTGTTTTATGCTGCATTGATTGTATCTACATCGGGATTACTTACCTTCGATGTTGGATACCGCAATTACTTTTTAACTGCTAAAGTATCCAAGGTGGGTTCATAACACGATGCAACCATTAACTAGATGTATTTTAGTATACTGGTTACATTTTTCGTATCGTCCTTTCTCTGTTTTCAACAGATCTCTAAACAGGGTGTAAGCTTTTAAAACGAGAAAAGCTGTGAAAGAACTGAACTATCCTTTCAGATGTACTAAAACTCTGGCCCAGACTCTGTCAGGTAATTAGACTTCTGGTAAATAATAGTGAACCCTGACCTGTTAGTAAAGTGTAGTCATATATACACATAGGATTCCTGTTAATAAACGTTTGTAATACATGTGTTTTCATAGGTTTAAACGTGAGAAGGAGTAAAAAAGTATTTCACACCTTACACCTTTGAAACCATCCTTTCAGGTGAAATAAAGAAAAAAAGAAAAAAACGAGTGAAAAATCTCCATTGGTAGGTGTTGATGTTATAATTATATTCACATAAATCTTAATGTATCAAACGGTGAGACAAGTAGAAGTCTTAAATTACCCTTTGAGTACTGGTCAGATAATCAGGCTACACCGGTTACAGACGTGAAAATCCTATCCGCATAGATTAACAAATGAATGGCTGTCTTTAATCATAGCTTTTAAACCTTGAATTTATTTAAATTAAAAGTAAATTCATGCCCCTTTTTCACCCTATCTTTATCTTGTGCACTTTATCTGTCTGACATTTATAAGAACCTGTTCATAAATGAGTTTATATTTATTGGTTATTTATACTTGTAACAATTTCTGTGGTTTGTTATATGACTGGGAGGGGGAAAAATGCAGAAAGAAGATAAAAGAGAAAATGTCTATACCCTACTATAGAATGTATGGAGGTGTGTCCTTGTATAAAAACTATAGAGGTAAATTGTATTATTATATGTTCATATGTTGTGTTGTGTCCTTATTTTGCGGTATATTATGTCTCTTTTATAGGAAATGTGTGGCTTTTTTGTTTGAATACATATATTAGAATCGTACGTAAAAATCTATCATTTAAACACAGGAAATAGATGTCTAAATAATATAATCTTTTGAATTATAGATAAATGCTGTTGCTCTGATGAAGACGCTTTTTCGGCGTCGAAACGCGTTGGCAGAAAAACATCTATTGTAAATCAATTATGGAAATTATCACAAGTTTTTAACTTTTCCTTTTAATACTAGAGACTACTAAAATTGAAAATTGTATTCTCTTTTTATATTTTGTTATAACTCTGTATCTGATTGAATGTACCCATCATTTTTTTATAAATGTGATTAAATTTCATGTATGACTACATTATTTGCTATAGAAGATTTCTCTTTTTCCTGTGTTTGATATCTATACCTGTATAATTATTTTAATGTCAGCCACTTATATTGTTATTGCCTGGATACTATATTCCTTCACAAATTGTTGAGCCCTGATCCAGGAATCTGATTGCACTCAGGGGGTCCCTGTTTATTAACAGTAGTAACCAGCCAGACCCACCCATCATCAGACCGAATCTCACACAAGTCGAGGCCATGATTCATGGCTGCCCCAATAGGCTATGCTTTAGTCCACCTCCATTGAGCGCCCCAACAAATGATGAACATCTTGCTCAGAACGTCACAGAGTGTTGTTCACAATCACAAGGATCTGATGAGTACCGCCACAACCTGCTACCAGTCAATGTAGCAACAGCGTCAGTCTCGCCTGTAAATACCACTTCAACGGAGGGCGTCCAGCCCCTCACCAACCCAAGCTTGCCTTCGCTTTTAACACCTAATTTACAAACCACCACGGAAGACCAGGCTCGGAGCATCAAAGCATTAATCTTTAAAATTGAACAACAGTTAAGGACATGTCCATGCAAGGTCCAATTGTTGCCCACAAAAACTCCACCAAACCCATTCAACCAGTGTAACCGTATGGTCTCACCAGATGGCGGCCATAAAATCAATAATTCCTTGATCTATCTTTTTTCAATGTTGATCATAATAAGCTACAATTTCTGGTGAGTCGCTGCTCGAACGATGTGAAGGTACTTTGGTCTCAACTTTTGCAAACCCTCTAATCAACAGTCTCAGCGTTAAATTATCATTCTGACAAACTTGATCTGCAGGTTGATCTTTTAAACACACTTGCTTTGTACACCGCCGGGATCAATCAAAAACTACAGGGT
This sequence comes from Lissotriton vulgaris, assembly GCF_964263255.1. Taxonomy (NCBI): domain Eukaryota; kingdom Metazoa; phylum Chordata; class Amphibia; order Caudata; family Salamandridae; genus Lissotriton; species Lissotriton vulgaris. The sequence continues at coordinate 1,714,647,620 of NC_141685.1, read as the reverse complement.
CTCAACACTCTGATTATAAAAGCACAATCCAAAGCACACTTAGCACAGGCAGTATGCTGCTGCTCTCTAATAATCAACAGCTTTTCCTTGTGACGTGAGTTTCAGCTGAAGTCAAGAAACCTCCGTTATCAGGGCAGACCTGTATTCCACATCAGGTTTACCGTTCATCTGTTGTAACCGAATTAGTTGCTCAAAAGTCAAACAACAGGAATCAAGGCCTAATCAGCAACAAAGTTCCACTTGAACATCTGATGTCAGGCAAACAAACAGTTTCCGATGCCGTTAATCCTATATTCGAATCTCAAAAATGCCAACACAAAGAACCCCTTAACCCGCCAACCCTCACTAGCTAATGCGGATTTGAACAGTTTAAGACCAGCTCAGGTGATCACACCAAAGAGAACATTTCAACAGGCTACAGGGCACCTAAATATACTGGCACAGCCGCTGGTAAAATTGCCAATGCTGTGCAAATTCACAGGATGAGCAGGCTGGAAAAATAAAGACTTCGGAAGAACCGTAAAGGACAAGTAGGCGAAGCTCGAAACCCAATAAGCAACAACTTAAAAAAAAATACTGCCATTTCATGACCAGGTTCGACAAGTACAACTAGTACCACCAGTAGTCAGCCTTCAATTCACCAACCAATCTCACACCAAAAAGCACCACCAACAAGTAATGTACAACTAGCATCACATACTCGGTCCGAGCAAATTCAAGTATCTAAGTCTACTCCCCAAACAACGTCAAAGAACGGTCAATCTCAATTCAACATGGAGTATGAAGCAGATCAGGGTTGATCTCCAGCTGTAAATCATCAAGTGGCCAGTCGCAGAACTAGTCCATTTATCCTGACACCAGTATGCAAACCAAGACCAGGTACGAAATTGGTGGGTATAGAACACCCCATAGGTAAGTCAAGCCACGGTGTCAAGGCAAGGTCCCCACTGACAACAACCATGGTACTAGACCCTGTGATCAAGAATAAAACAATTTTTAATAAAATGACCCTAAATCCTACCTGCGATCACGTAGCTCCTTTGCAACAAACATTTACAAATCAATGGAGATCAGACCATACTTCAAAGCCAACAGAATTTTCCACCGCTCCTACAGAGAGAAACCTGTCTATTGACAGCACTCAGACCAAACTATTGTTAGTACCGGAGTATATTTCCCATGGCCCGCACAACATCTTAAACCACGGAAACATCCTCAGACTTTTTAGATCGATACCAGAATTCTCTCCTCTTTCCTTGACTCCAGAGAAAAAATAATATACTGGGATGACTTGAGATCGGAACAGTTCACCCTTCCGGGTGGAGTCCCTCAGGGCTCGGCTCTATCTCCCACCCGGTTTAACATTTATGTAACACCACTGGCAAGATTAATCAAAAGTCATGGTCTGCGGCTTGTGAACTATGCTGACGACACTCAATTGATAGTGTTAGTCACTCAAAATGATCTTACGTCTGCTGATAGGTTCCGTGATGGTCTTTCCTCTGTGATGTCATGGATGAAGGCAAATTTCTTATAACTAAACACCGAAAAAAATGAGATCTTGGAATTTGGCAAACAACCCTCATTCTGGAGCCATTGTTGATGGCCCCTTGAAGCCGGCATTTGTCCATCGCCGGTGGGTAAAGCCAGAAACCTCGTTTTTTTCATTGATAAAGGTCTCACCTGTGCTTCCCAGATTGGCCAAGTGGTCTCTACCTGCTTTTTTACGCTTAAGACACTACGTAAAATCCTCCCGTTCATTCCATTTTCCCTTAGGAACACAGTGTTCGGCGCTCTTATTCTATCAAGGATAGATTACTGCAATGCACTTTACTTATGTGCAAGAGTGAAACAGCTGAATAAGCTTCAGTCACTTCAAAATGCGGCTGCTAGGGTCTTGTATGGTCTACCTAAATATCACTCCACCTCGGCCAGCATCAAACACTTACATTGGCTGCCAGTCAGGCACAGGGTGGACTTTAAAGCATAACGTCTTGTGCACAAAGCACTCGATGGAGGCTGGGCGGAAAAGACATACAACAACTCTTCCCCCGGTATGTTCCATCATGCTGCCTAAGATCGCTGGATTCTGGGCTGGTTCTTCCTCCATTGACAAATCGAGTTACATGGGGCGGGAAACGTTTCTCCTTTTTAGCAGATAAGTTGTGGAACGCTCTCCCCATCTCACTTCAACTACAGCCCTCGCGGACCATATTTAGGAAAGCTATTAAGACCAGGCTTTTTATGCAAGGCTAAAGTTAGTGTGTGCCTCGATTTTGTACCCAGCGCCAAGGCACCTCAGCATAATAGCGCTTTATAAGTACCTTCAGTCACTCAGTCAGGATTAATTAATTTGGAATCCAATGATAAAATATCAGCTGAATTTAAACCCAGTAACACTAATCGATCAACCAAAACAACTTTTATAGCTCTGGCTTCCAATGCAATAAAGGAACTGGTACAATCACAGACAGATCAATTCAATAGCTGGGGCATTAATTTAGTAACACCCGGCGATCTTCGGTACACCGCAATTTTAGTTATCGCCCTGGCCCCTTCCACTCAATCAGGAAACCCACAGTTTTTTAAACTAAGATCAGCTCGAAGTTGCTCCCCATCAGATCTGGATGAGCCAGCCACAGAGGGTCAATCCAATGTAAGGCCCGACTGGGCCTGGCTGCCAATTGCTTTGTCTCGAGGTCTTAAAGATTAAAATAGTATTCACCCTAGTCTGACAATATGCTCCCAGAACATCAATGGCCTTGCTACGAATCTTCAATCCTCTGGCATTCTCGAATACCTGAAAATATATAACATCATACTTCTCCAATAAACTTGGTCTGTAACAAGTACCCCAATAAAAGACTCTCTTGAATTTAGGTCATCAACTACAAGAGTGCACAAGTATAGAGGACCTTGAGGTGGCCTCTCGATCTATGTCGCCTGTAAATTATCTTTATATATCAACGTGCTAGATTTCAAAGAAGATTGGATCACTGGTAGCAGAGTCCAAAGTTCAAATTCAGTTAGACATTTGCTTCTGCTTAACATTTACGTTTCACCTCACTCCAGCAAGTAAAGGCCAAATTATACCACCTGATTGAAATCACTTCCAACCTGATAAAGGAACATGGTGCTGTCCCCTGCTTAATCTCTGGAGACTTTAACACAAATCTCTTTTTAAGCACCCCAGAGGAGGATAATGATATACTTCAAGCCGTCCCATTGCACCTAGAGCTTCAATTTACACCTGCGGGTAACAGGTTGAGTAAATTGTGTGAATATGCAGTCTTACAACCTAACAGCATGGGTTGCATTGTATTGAACTGGCTTTTTTCTACTGACTCTGCATCAGCTTGGGCACGATCAAACAGTCATACCCACTCATTTCTAGACTATACGTATGCTGTGGGGTTTTAGGTTTAAACCTATAATAACTGATAAAACCCCACTGAAAGAGAAATAGCCCTCACCAGTGAAAACATATAAACACTGAAAAAAAACCTGCACAACCACAAACTAAATGCCATTCAAAGAAAGGAAAATAGTGAAAGAGTCATTATTTTTATCCAGAAAGGGCCAATACAATGTAACTTTGTTATACAAGCTAGCAGTAAGAAAGACTGGGCTAACATTATTCTGCTTGAATTTTGTTGTTTAGGGATGCCACTAAAATATTGTTTGTTCCTTTTGCTTTTTTCAATTTTGTGGTTTTTGGTCTAAAGATGCAGGGTTTTAGATCTTGTTTAAATATTTTATAAACCGTAGAAAATCAGAAAATCTCAGAATCATATTTTATATTTTGGCTGTGTTTAATTCTTTCACGGATAGGTATAAAGACCGCTATCAACAGGCATCTGAAATAGTGGTGAAAACAGGACACCAGACTTTTGGAAAACATGGAACGCAGTGTCACTTGGAATCAGCGACGGCCCGTGGAGGGGGTTACGGTGGGGCAGGAGGGCGGGGAGGGGGAGGGGCAGGGTGGAGGTTGCTAAAAACCGGCATATGGATAATTGCAGGTAAGTAAACAATTTAATTAATAAAACGAATTTCGTAGTGCGCCTTGCATCGCAAAATGCAATGCAGTGCGAGCTACGAAATTCGTTTTATTAATTAAATTGTTTACTTACCTGCAATTATCCATATGCCGGTTTTTAGCAACCTCCGCCCTGCCCCTCCCCCTCCCCGCCCTCCTGCCCCACCGTAACTCCCTCCACGGGCCGTCGCTGCTTGGAATGCTCTGCAAAAAAGGTTCTTCTAAAGTTCAACAAAGATTGGAGTGATATTGTTTGTATTTGAAGTGAATCAACTACGTATATGAAAAAGTTGTGTGATGACCCGTCAAAATTGATACCCGAGCTGAAATGATTCCCTGTACGAGATCTTTGCCACTTGTTAGATGGTATGCTGAAAGCATCTTGACAATCTACAGAGTTAATGCGGGATCTCATTGACTTTTTAGTCCATTCTGGTGCACTGTTTTCTTATGCAAAGGAAATAAAACGCAAATATTTATCATTTTGTGCTTTGTGTGGCATCAAATAAAGAGTCATCCCAACTGTGTCCCTTAGCTGATGGTTCTCGGTCCAAGGGGCTATGAATGCTATATAATCCATGTGGCAACTGTTTACAGAAATTTTGCTGAGTGATGGTGCCAAAGGCAAGAAATGTGAGGATCTTTGGTCGCATATTGATAGTGATGTGAACAAAGTACACTCTACTGCTTTATTAGATTTTTACAGGAAAATATAACAGCTGTAGTGGACATAATAATACAACTAGAGTCTGAAAAAACCCTTGTCTGCCAAGTGTTCAGCATAATTGGTGTAGATGTGAAACATCTCCTTGAGAGTAGTCTGGGTGACACCTTTAGTGACTTTGGCACTGCAACATGTTCCATGTTAGAGTGCTTACCACTTGGAAAGCAAAGCAATGTTGAAGAGCAATTCAGGAACATCTATTATACAATGTATGAGAAATGGCATGCAATGATGCATAGAAATGTCCCTTCACCACCAATGTCATTTGAAGTCAATGAAATCTCACTGTGGCACTCTGTACAAGTTCTAGATCCATTCAGTAAAGGGGAACTTCCTCCGTAGTTTCAAAAGTGCTGCTTAATTTTTGAATGCTTTAATAACTTTGAGGGCCTAAGCGCCCAGCTCAGTGCAAATGCTGCAGAACCTGTCCTGAGAATCCCAATCTTCAATTGCACCAGTATTGGCATAGAACGCTATGTCAGTGGCCAGAGTTAACACATTGGGTACTATAAGGCCCGATTCACAGAACAAACTTAAGGCAAAATCTTAAACTTACTACCATTTTGGTATTTACAGAAGGCACTTACTCATCAATGAGTAAGTACCTTCTGTGAATACCAAAATGAGTAAGTGCCTTCTGTGAATACCAAAATGGTTCAGTGGGTTCTGTGAATCGAGCCCTGGCTGTTTTGAAGTTGCCCTTCTCAAGTGCCAATGTTGAGAGGTCCTTTTCAAAGATGTTGACATGGGAAGAAAAGAGCGAGCTCACAAAGATTCACTGAAGAAGTATTGTATGGTGTACTACAATAAGTTTAATTTGCAAAAATCTATTTGGACCTCATATACACTATACGTACACTGTCTATTTATGATGTTCTATCAGTGCAAAATCAAGCAATTTGGGGTGTGATGATGACGGCTGATGGGCCGTCATGATCCCGCCCATTCTTTAAAACGGCCGCACAGCACTAAAATTCGCTGCGCATGCAAGGGGTTAAGGTATTGAAATTACTTGAAAACACTGAAAAAAAAAACACCAGAATTTACCAAAAATAGAAACTGAAAACAGGAAAGCCTAACTATACGTTAAGCAATAATGAAATGCTTCCCCTGATAGAGAGTTTCTACTTTGCATCACCGGGTGTTAGCAACCATCGCCCTCAAATAATAAGTATATCTTCAATGTCGCCCATCACCTGGCAGTCGCCCACACTGCAATTCGCACACATACAGAGAACCTTAAAAGATTGAAATGGACTGATCATGTAATCCCCGCAATAATGGACAAATGTAGAGTTCTAGGTGAATGGTGCACAGCGGAAGTCGTCCCAACCAAATAATTGGATTCTCTTGTTCAACAATTACTCAGCCAATCCCCGTCCTCCATCTGTAAATGACCAATACCTAATCAAATATGCATCACAAGTGAGACAAAGAAACTAAAGACCAAACACAATTCTGCACTACGCCATGCTAGAAATCCCCAGGAGATGTTCATGCGTTTTACAACCATAAGCATGCTCAAAAAGCATTTAGGATATCCATCAATAGTGACAAAGAGCAGCTGATCAGATCTGGATGAAACTAGTACACGCCAGTAAAAATTCTAACCCAAAGTTTTTTGGGTCACTTGTGAATAGGAGGACAATGGGAGTAAGCGGGCAAGGCAGTGCAAACATAAGTGAAGCTCAATGGGCCCGTTTTTTTAACAGAGGACTTTAAAGACCAGAGCAACGGACGGGATCAATCGAGCATCAATTCATTACGGAATATCACGCTGGTGTCACTGGAAACAATGAGTAATGGTACTCTAACCACGTATGATAAGCCTGTCACATCCACTTTATTTACCAACACTATGGAAAGTGTGAACAATTGAGAGAATCTGCTTTCAAAGTTCCGGACGGCCCAGGAGACAAGATATTGCGCATTGCATCAGCAATGCCCGGTCGGATGGGGTCCAGGTCCTAATGGGCTTCTGCAAGCACTCTTTAAAGCCGACCTTAAGCTTTGGTCTGAACATCTGGCCCCCCTGTTTCTGCATTCTCTGCACACTCAAAACATACCAGAACTGTAGAAAGGAGCTATAATTCACTCTATCTTTAAAGGTGGCAGTAGAGCTGTAAGATTTGGGGGTATCTAGTTGGCAAAGGTAGGTACTTGTGACAAATAGGGAGTCTCTCCTTTAGTCAGGACAAGGGGATTACACTCTTAAATTACCCCCTGCTCACCCTCGAGGTTGCGTGACACGAGCAGTCAAGGCTTATTTCAGAGGTGTTGTAAGTTAAGCAGTTGTGACCACATACAGTAACCCAGTGACAACACTACAAATAGACACCAAACAGCTTTTATATAAAAATAAGAAGACTTTATATAGAGTTACCACAAGACCATAAACGACAAAAATACACACTATGATTACTTTAAGATGGTAGATTTAAGCTTAGTTCAGTTCAGTTCTTAGATGCGACACTCTGCGTCAATGTACCTTAAGTTGCATTGCGCTTCCACGACAAGCATGTCACAGCGATGGGAAATGCAGAAAAGTTCAGATACAAAGAAATAAAGACGTGAAGTTCTTCCAGATGCTCTCCACACCACTGGAGTCAAGCTATCCTGGCTGATGAAGGCTGATAGCCAGAAACCGTTCCTAGGATGCTTGATTCCGGTCCAGGAAAGACATGGCTTGGCAGTTCTGGCTGGACTGTTCCCATGAGGCACAGGGTCAAGGCTGATTTACATATGGCCATGTCTGAATTGGGGTGGTGTGGAGTGCAAAAAAACGATGGATTTAGGCCCATATCTCTGTACTGGGGAGAATGTATGATATTGTTCTGCTTTCTGTCCATCAACTGTTGTTTTTGCATTGATCTTCCAGATGCGGCACGCTTCTCGGGGATGCGATAAAGTCCTCGGTTCGATGCGCGGACTGCAGCGGTGACACCGTTACGATGCGACGGCTACAGCTCCAGCGGTGACATTCTTCTCCACGATGCGTAAAGCTTCCGCTCAATGCGACAACTACAGCGGTGACATCCAAGATGCGACGGCAGCAGCACCGACGGCAGAGCGCTTTTCGGGGATGTGAGGTGGTCTTGATCGATGCAGTGCAGTGCAACAGTTCCAGTGGTGACACCCTCCTTCGGAATTGCGATGGCAAACACAGCGACGGTGACACTCTCCGACCTCGTTGCGATATTCTTCTCCTGATACGTGGCAGGGCCACAACTACATCGGTGACACCCTCCTTCTTCGGAGTTGCGACGGCAGCAGCCATGACGGCGACACGCTTTCTCTTCGTTGCGGCATGCTTCTTTCTGATGCAGTGCAATGGGACAGTTCCAGCTGTGACATCCTCCTTCGGAGTTGCGACAGCAGGCACAGCGACACGATTCTTCTAGTTGAGTCACGCTTCCAGCTCCTTGCGAGACGCAGTTCCTCAGAAGGCCCAAAATAGCAGCAGGCACTTCCACAAGAACCCTGGGGAGCTGGGGGGTGAAGTCTGTTGTCCCTGAGACTTCAGCAGGAGCAAGCTCTCCTCCAAACCCTTGAGATCCTTTACAAGTTGAAAGTAAAGTACACAAAGTTCCTTTCTCCTTCCTTTGGCAGTAAGGCAACCACTGCAGGTCAATTCCCCAAGCAGCACTTCAGCTTGGGAATAGTCTCTCCTCAGTTTTTTCAGGTTGCTCTCCTCAGTAAAGGTTTCTTCTTGTAGTCCAAAGTGATCTAATTTCTTGGTATGAGGGTCCCAATATTTATACCCAAAATCCTTTGTTCTCTTGTTGTGATCGTATCTAGGACCCTAATTAAATAATCCCGATTTATGCCTTTATGTGGTTATAACAAATCATACCCTTATAAAGGCATAAGAATCAAATCCATATTTAGTAATAGCCAATGCAAACCAAATATGGCAGGGCTACTTCCTTAGACTCCTAGAAAGTACAAGTTCTTTCAACAAACCAAACCTCCAGCAACCTGGGAATTCCCCATACTTTTGTTTTGATTTGTCCTAGAACTCGAGCACTGAAATAATGGGCAGTTCTTGTGACATCTTTTATTGACGTCTTATGTCAAACCTTACGTCAAACACGGCACCTTCCAGGTATAAATATACCAGCGTTGCCTTAAGCAACACACAGTGGTGTGGAGCAGAGCGGCTATGTACTTATCTGAAGCCCAGCTGATGCGAGTGCCGAAGGAAGCCGTCCCTCCCATTTGACGCACTGAGAAAGACGCTGTTTTTTTTCTCCTGCCGAGAAAATTCAGCTCTAGTGTTTCCAGTCACCCTTGCGGGTTACTGGGAGATCGAGTCCTGAGAGCGAGATACAAGACCTCCTTCATTCTAAAACCAAGGTACGGAGCTGATTAGATCCTTAGAGAATTCTCGAGTCAGATTCTTGGCAAAAACGAAATTAACTTAAACTGCAGCTCACTTACTCCTTCCCACGTACTATGCTTAGGTTAGGTACATGTGGGTAGGCGTATTTAGAAGCACCAGTTGAGTACGTTTAGTCAAAATTTAAACATTGTATGTAACTGTATATATTTTAAACCTTTTAAGTATCATATGGCTCTCTCAACCATATCAATGCTTTTACAGTATTATTTCATAATACTCTTTTTACTGTACGGACTTTACTTTATAACTAGCATTGCAATTGTGGCAATCCATTTCTCTTTCATGAGAAAGAAGACTGCTCAATAAATAACACCTTTTATTGAAAATGCCCGTCTCTCTATTTCTCTGCACTCTAGTCAAACTAAGTATGCACGATTGACTGAGTGAAATAGATATCTATTGTTTTCACACGACTCTGGAGATATAACCCTTATTCTGGGGGAGCAAAGTTGTCATGTTTATGCGGTTGTCAGAAGCTGAATCCCTTCTTGTCTAATCAGGGAAGTTCACTCCTCCCTGTTCATTCGAGAAAGTTTCTAGTGACCTCTGAGCTAGCTGGCAGACTTAAATTAAGTCTACCATATTCAATAGAGACCTAGCCGACCTCAGTCCTACATCTAAACTATCGTTTATGTTATTCCAATGCGCAGAGCCTATTGGGAAAATAGGAACTAGACTACATGGCGCCCAGCTTTTGGGAAGGCGATAATCTAGCGCAAGATACTAAAGTAACTCACTCGTGCTTTTTCACACAGACTCCTTTTTCCCGTAAAAACTCCAATAGATGTCTGGAATGGGTGAAAGGTTAATATCCCCCGAAACTTAGTAGGATGAGAATCCTATGTATTAGTTTGCTGTATAGTCAACGTTGAAGGATACAGTGTTCCAAAATATTGTGCACCTAATCTTTGTTTCCTCAAAAATTGCTCTGCAAAAATTTCAGTCAGTAAAATGACAGAGAGTGAGGACGAAAGGGAGAGAGCTGCTTTGGCATTTTAACTCGCAGCTGCACACCAAATCCCGACATTGATAAAATGTCAAATGAAGAACTCTTAGTTAAAATAAAAGAATTAACAAGACCATATAGGGACTTAGTTCAATTAACATTAGACAGTACAACATACCGACTAAAACCCCAACTAATTGAAAATCCTGAAAAAACTTTTATTAAAAATAATCTCAATTCTCATAAAAAGAAGTTGGAGGGTAACAAACATACCACTCCCAGAGAAAAACAATTTCAGTCCAGAGGAAGGTCTCCCCAACGAAGAAATATATCTCCAGAAGAGGGTGGCTAGTCTCCCCGAAGGGAGCCCTCTGAACAAAGATACAACCTTAGAAATAGGGACAATTTGAGAAACCCTGACAGATATCAAGATATTGATATACGTTCCTCTCGATCTTTTCAGACTTCATCAAAGAAATCGGAAAGAAGAGGACGGTCAGAACATAAAGAAGAGCACGTCAAGTCCAAAGACAAGGAACCTGCTCATCAAAGTAAAAAATTACAATTTCCCAGAAAGAAGGTAGCCAGTATTAAAACAAAACATGCCGAGAATCTTGAGGTACAACTGAAAAAGGAGAGTGGGCCCAGACAATGTTAGACAGCACAGCAGAAGTGAGCATAGCTCGCAAGATCCTGAAGAATCTTCTGGAGACAGTGGACACAAATTAATACATTCAAGTGGAAACTACAGACACCCGAGTGAAAGTGACCCATAAACTATATGAAATAACATTTCGTATAGATGGAGATAAAACTAGGAAAATAAAAGGTCTCTTTTGGGAGAATCTATCTAAAGGCTATGCTGTCATTCTAGCAGAGAAAGACTGGCCACCAGAGTTTGTCAGTGAGTGCCCACATGGCGAAGAAATGATCATGCCTGCCTTCTCAAATCACATTCCAATTCAGAAAAAATACACCCTTGCTAGAAAATGGGCAGTGGCCCAAGCCCCTGCATTATATAAAAATCATGTAGGATGGGATGAGGATTCTCCTGACCATAAAATCCAGTTAAAAAATCAACCTACTGCCTCTGTTAAGCAAGAAGCTAAAAAACAAGTAAAAGAAATTTTAGAACAACTTGAATATCAGGGGGTGATTGAAACATGCATCTCACAAATGAACAATCCTTTGTTTCCTGTCTCCAAGCCAGACGATTTAAATCGTCTAGTTTTGGACTACAGACATCTAAACTCCTGCTCTAAAACTTTTACAGTACAAAACTCACACAGTGCAGCACTAATGAATAACATTGTGCGCAAAAAATATAAAACAACATTAGATATTTCAAATGGTTTCTTCTGTCAAAACATAGCACCTGAAAGCAGATATTTGACTGCTTTCTCCAGCATGGAGACCCAAAAACAATGTTGTCGTCTCCCACAGGGATTCAAGAACAGCCCAGGATTATTTTCAGCCAGGGTAACAGAGCTACTACAAATGTATGATGATGAGGCATTATCTTATGTCGATGACATCTATCTTACAGACGATGACCTGGAGACTCACTTGAAAAGAGTGAACACCATAATACTTGGCTTCGCAGCTAAAGGGTACAAATGTAACTTTAAAAAATCACGAATTGCCCATTTAACTGTCCTATTTTTAGGATATGAATTATCAAGTGAAGGCAAAAGCCTAGCAGACAAATTCTTAGAGAAGTGTGCAGTACTCCAAGCTCCAAGCTGTAAAACATACAATCAATACTATGTTTGCTGCATTTTGGAAGAACATACATTCTAAATTATGCAGAGAGGGTTAAACCTCTCTATGAACTGATGAAACCTGATTTTAAATAAATTAATTGGACTCAAAAACACACAGAAATTTTAGGATCATTACAGACAGACATGTTAACTAAAACAAAACTGCAAACACGCGCAAATGAACGCAACCTTGTAATCCAAGTCATCCCATGAAGAAGCAGATTCACACACCTGACCTCTAATGAGGGAGAAACGATACCAATAGCTTACAAATCACATTTGTACACACAAGCTGAAATGAAATTCAGTTCAACTGAAAACATTCGAACTGCAGTTTAAACTGCTGTAGCAAAAGAAAGAGCCCTAGCCCAAGGAAAAAGGATATCTGTTTTAACAGCAGTATCAGCCCTTGAGGCGGTAACAATACCAGGCAATCCTAATGCTAAAGCTTTAGATCCAAAATGGATCAAATGGGAAACTTCTCTTGCAACAGAAGACGTGACACAGGCATTTGATCCGAAAATGAAAAAAACTAGAATATGTGGAATATAAAAATGAATGTCCTCTGCCGATCAAAATTCTGCCTGTCGAACAGTACACCAGTGTAATCTACACGGACAGATTTACACAACACTACGTTGTGTAAAAACAGATTTACAATGCAGCATGCCCGATTGTTAAAGGTCGCTGGCTCTTAGGTAAATTCAGACCGATGGTCACTAAAACTGAATCACTCAGAAATTGTACAGCTCAGCGAGCTGAAATAAGATCTCCAAAGATGGCGCTTGCAAATGCCGATTGCGAATTCCACGACACTAACAGTGTGCGATTCGCATTACTGCGTCCGATCTTACAATAATTCCATGCAGACCTGGATAAAAACGGTTACAAAGATGAGACTGGTGCCACAATAAAGCATAACAGATTATGGGAACAGGTAGTTCTTTTACAAAAAGAACTACAAAAGACTCACGTGATTCATACACTGAGTCATCAATGTGATGGCGTTCACGTTGCAGGGAATTCATTGGCTGACAGAGCCACAGCGGCAGCTGATCACTCAGCTTCCGTAGCTACAAAAAAGCGTACGAAAAAACAAATAGATGGTGAAACGCTGCTTGCTGTAAAAGCCTTACTGGAAGGCAATTATGCAGCATTACCTCTAAACTATCCACTCGGCAATACATACATAATTGACAGGAACTCCATTCCGTTTGCTCAAATCCCTGGAGTGGGGGATAGAGTAATTCCAAACACGAACTGGAGAGTCTTCTTGATACAAGAAGCACACATGGGATTGGGTCTGAAAGAACAAGAGATCATGAAATCTCTAATAGAATTACAATCACAATACTGGTGGCCGGGGATGAGCGTAGAAAATTATATATTTGCAATTAATTGTCAGGACTGCAACAGAGATCGCAGTTGTGAACCGGACCAGACACCAGCCCAGACACCACTATTAGACAGCATCAGGCTATTTATGCGCAGACATCCAGATTGAAAAATGCGGTCCCATAAATATTAAGACAAGATTCATTTGGATGTGGGCCTAGCGCTCGGCTGACGCCAGAGCTGTTATAAAAGATTTGCGGGTCTTTATCGGCACATACGCAATTGGCATGCTACATTCTGACCAGGGTCCTGCGTTTAGCTCTCGTGCTTACAAGGAGGCCATGGCCAGCATGGGCATTGCATTGCGGTATTCTAGTCCATTCCATCCCGAGGGAAATGCGGTAGTGGAGAGAAAAAAATGGGACATAAAGCAATCAATAACAGCAAGGGTATTAGGTTCGGGTGATGGGTGGGTCAAACATCTAATCAGTGTCCAACGTAGTCTTAATAATATGCCAAGAAATTCTCTAGGAGGTATCAGTCCGTATTAACTTTTATTTGGTACCAGAATGATCATTCAGGACTTAGATTGTCAGACTTCAGTGGTGCAACAAAAAGCCTTTGATATACAGGACTTAAATGAAACAAGAAAAAGTCTGAGTAACGAAAAGCTAAAGCCAACTACCACTGAATAAAAACCCCCTGTCCCAGCAAGACCTGTCTGGATTCCAAAGATTGGGGATCTGGTCAGAGAAAAGATTGCGGTGAAGAAAAAATTTGGGCCTTCTTACAGAAAAGCATTACCTGTCTTAGCTGTCAGCGGAACAACATCAGTAGTACTACCGCTCTTGCTGGTAAAAAGGAGAACCGAGCTGTATCAATCGATCTGGTGAAACCACAATCTTGTGGCCAATAATAAGTAGTAGGCCCAGTGGACTCCCAAGAAATAGCAGAAGACCAAATTTTGCTACAATCCAAGAGGTTCAAACTGAGAGACTAATCACATTTGACAAACCTGCAGTGATTAAAAAAGGACTATGCAACAAAGCCATGGAACTTGTGCCTCTTGAAACCCAAATTGCAACAGTTCACCAAGAAACTCCGATCTACAACGATGTAGCCTCGGACTATGCAAATGTAGCAAAAGAAAATCCAAAGATCAATGGAAATCTGGAAGCAATCCCACCAATTGATAGAGCTGCATCTGGCTACTTTATCAACTTTGATGACTTTCCCGATGATCCAAGTGAACATGGAGACAAGCCAGCATCAAAAACATTCAAAGAAAAAATCACAGAACTCTTTCAACAACTCAGAGAAACATTTCTAACTTCACAATGGATTAAAATATGGATTGTGTTAGGCGTACTTTTCCTCCTTCTATGGCTCATCTTGGTTTTAAGTTTAGGTAGATTTATTGATGGAAATATAGTACAATGGACACTTCAAGTCAGAACATCAACTTGTTCCTGAAACCACACAGATCATCACACATAGAAAAAAGAAAACTGCCATCAGTGAACATCACAGCCATCCCTATACCTGGTGTATAGCATGGGACAAAACTGACTAGGAAATTTATGGCCCGGTTGTGCTCTTGAAATATCCACATCAATTTAAGATTTCTTTAAGTGAATTTGTATCACCTAGTACTTTCTCTGATGATTGGGACTTTGAAAATATAATTAATATGATGTCAGATTTAGAAATGTCAGCAAAATGTACAGCACATGATCATTTACAGGGTTTGTCGAACTATGAGGAAATGTACTGTTTCAACCACTTTGGGCATCATTATCTGCATAAATCTGCAAATCCTAGAAATATTTTCAGTTATAATCAATGGGAACATTGTCCAACCCCACAAAAAGGAAGTTCAAAAACATTTTATGAGAAATTCCCATACTTCTCGGGTTTAATGTCACGGATACTGAAACATTCTATTTCAAAATGTTAAATAAGACAGGAGTGAAAAACATGTTGACAAATGCTAAACTGATTTATTCTGAGAAATGTTATGAAAAAATGTCTACATTTGGTTTTGAATTTTGGAAAAACAACATTGAGACAAAAACCATCTGGGGTAAAAAAGAATGGCAGGTACAAGGTATATACGCAGCTTACAATGAAGCTTGGAAACTAAATCAAATTAAAACTGCTGAAAAAATACGAGAAATTGGTCGTATTAATTCGGAAAAAACACTTTTTGTAGTGGACAATGGGTTAACGACTCTGTCCTCCAGAATCTATTCACTGGACAGCATTGTATCATCTGCTATTGATATAATAGAACAGGATATGATAATGTTACAACAGGGTCAGTCCCAATTGCGTTCTATTGTACAATTAGGCTGGACGTTACAAAACCTCCGTTCAGGTCACGTGCCATGGCGTCTAATCAACATAACGTCATTATTTTCTTTCTTTAACCTTACTGATAGACAAATCTCGTTGGCACAAAAAGGAGCAGACTATACGGTGCTGAGCATTGAAAAACTTGAGAGATTACCATTGACAATGTCAGAAAGACCTGTCATTGAATGGATAATACATTGCACCATTACAATCCCGATAACAACTTTTCAGTTTGAATACTGCCAAAAGTATATACCAGCAGGCCTGTATGAAAGGTTGGGTAAATGATACATCAAATCAACGTGGAATTTACCTTATGCACATAGATTTTGGAGTGGGGCAAGAAAGAAGTATTTCTTAGTGGTAATAATTGTAAAACATCTCTGAGCGGTACACTTCTATGTCAAGGTATAAACTTGCATGGATCTTGCAAAGGTTCATCAAACAACCTTTCATGTCATCTGCACGGCACCCCAGCTACACAGATAGAGCCCTTTTTCAGACAACTTTCCAATGGTAGCTACGTTATATTAAGTGACCACAGCTGTTGTGGCATGATGCCAGGAAAACCTTATCTCATGAGCGTTACTTCCAGGGTCATTTGTTGTATGCAAGTATTGTATCCAAATAGAAATCCAGACATGGAGGCGGCATTATGGCCTTCTGTGAATATCTCTTCTATTCGAATTGATACTTTAAGCAGAATGAAGTCTATTCTTTTACAGACAACTGTGCCTTTAACCTCGTCCAAAGAGAAGTATGACCTGCAAGCTGCAAGGACAGCGACAGTGATACATACCCTATTATCGACAAACTGCCCATGCATTTTGTAGAAATGTTAAGCCAAATTTTAAACATGTCAGATACCAGTGGCATCGCACATTTATTTAAGACAACATTTTCAGGACTGTTAACACCTTTTGAAATGGTTCTGGGCATCTTCCTGAATTTTGTGCACTCTCTTTTCGGTGGCCTGCCTCTTATTTTGGGACTCATAGCAGGAATTTTATTTTTGTTTCTTCTGCTCCGATATGGCAAGCCAAGTCACAGGCAAAACTCAGGCTACGATGGAAGAAACGATCCTAGCAATACGATACCGAGACCGTTTCAATAAGGTCCTCGGATTGGCTCGGGTAAGAGATCTGATTACTACCTGGTTTCTGTCATTCAGACCGATCTGGCAAAATTGCATCTGATCCAGCGCTCAAAATGAAAAACTGTCTCACAAACGCTACTTATCTCCACAACACTCACCATTAATCATGAAACACTTACCAAGGCCCATAAACTAACGAGACAATTTTTGAGCGACTGAATCATGTGACCTAATTAATCAGATCTATTCACAAACTATTTACAAAATTATTTACAACTGCAGTTTATCATTTCTTACCCTGGATTTAAACATATGTCATTTAATTAAGTCACAAAGGCGAATGGATTAACTGATGGTAACTAGACCATGAATAAACAAGACCAGCTTGTCATTTCAAATCTAATTTGTATTATCTTTATTATTCAAGGAAAGAGCATTTTCAATTAAGAATTTTTATTTTATTAGCAAAATGAAAGCAACATCTTGTTAAAGAAAAGACTTATTAGACTGACACTTCAAAGGCAAATCAATCAGCATGAATTAAAGCAAAATATGAGTTTCCATTCCCTAATTCTAACACCCTGTCTAAAACTCACTTCAGCTAGAAAGAATAATCTTAAAGACTGCTGCATATTTCTTTGCCATCCAGAGTTCCCATTGGCTGTCTTATGTCAGACCATATTGTGTCATCACCATTTTCAAACTGAGAACAGGTTCTTCTTTAGCCCTATTGTCCTTTGCTTTCATGTCATTTCGCTTCCTCGAAAATGTATCATTTCACTCGAGCTACAGTTCATGACTTCCTTGCCTTGGCAATCTTGCCGCTTCCTGTCCTTGAAACTTTTTCTCCATGAGCACGTTAAGCACAACTTATTAAACAGTATTTTTTTGACAAAATTGTCGACGTGGTAAAAGTTTCCACTTCTGTGCAAGGCTCTTTTCTGGACAGAATTCAAAACGCCATCGTTTTGCAGGCCTGAGGTCTCTCTCGGAAACTATTATTTAAACAAACACAAAACATTAATTAATTAGAGAAATGAGACCCATTCTGTTACCAACCCCCTTTGCTAATTATTAACTCATTAATTTATGTTACCTAGCTAAGCACACAGAACAGCATTTATGTCTACCTTCTTCTTTCAGGCCACAAGGATTCTTCATGAGCTTTTGCCACAGAAAAGACATACCATAACATAAGCACACAAATAGGCACATGCCATTAATTAAACAGCTGCATTTAATACTGACAAAGACAATAGACTAGTTTAGTTTATTATTTTCCACACACTTGCAATTGCAACATAGAGCATAAAAATTAGTCCCACATGTTTTTTTCTGAATGCATGCATTTTTAAAACTAAGTTGGTTAATGATTTCCACACATGCTTATTAATACAGTTACATTTGTTATGGAAGTTTAGATTTGCGAGTTTGAACAAAATTTTATTCATCAGCTCGCTCCATCAACTCCCTCATCTGGTGATTTCATAATCACCAAACAACACCCAAAAGTTTAGCAAAATTTTAATTCTTCGAACATGTTTTGAACATACACTATATTCGTTTTTCTAAACCTTTGATTCAGCAGTTTGTCTACAACTCTCATATTGGGCTCTACAAAAGTCTTCAAATTCTATTTCCATTTCTTGTTCTTTTCGGAGCTTATAAATTCTTTTCTTTTCCTTTACATATTTCTTTCTCTTGTGTGTCATGCAACTAATTTTTAACAAAAGCGTCACTATAACTATAAATATTACAGGATAAAGTATTTTACCAATGATTGAACTGTCAATCTCTTGAAACCAGTTTCTGATTGCTGCAAATCTTTTGCTCAAACGTTCTGAAAAATGTTCATCTTCTAAAGGTCCTATCTCAGTATGTAACTCAGTAATATTTTTGATAAACAACTCTATGTTCTGGCTCTTATCTGGAATGTTTGTACAGCAATGCTTGACATGTAAAATCCCACAAACTCCTCCCACTTGTGCAAGCGGAATGTCTAAAGCAAGACGGTTCTGCATTACCATTGACCTCATAGCAATGAGTACTGTATCAACTAATTGAAATCCACTTGTAGTGTCTGTTGACAATCTGTCAACAATTGTAGACACTTTTCTGATTTTATTTGCATTCAGGGTTATCTCCACCATAGGTATTATTGCACCAAATATATCCCCCATTATTTCTGAAAAACATTCCCTACTGAACCTTGTTTACTTCTTTTTTTTAAATGAAAGAATCCTCTAACAGCTTTTCTTCGACCTTACGTCTTACATCAATGTGTTTTTCCAGCTAACACAATTTCTTCAACCTTGTGTCACCTAACACAATTTCTTCGACCTTGTGTCACCTACAATTTTTCAACTTTATGTGAAAACAAAATCAATCATTATCCCTTGTGTCATCTATATCTTCTTGGTTACTACTATTCACTTCCACTACTGGTGGGATGATGATATAAGTCCACTCAGGTGACTTATATTTTTGATTAGGCTTTAACACCCTCTTTGCTCTACTGCTAATCACTACTATTTTCTTTCCTGCTTGATTTGTCTTATCTGAATCACTTTTCTGATTTGAGATTTCATTAACTTGTTCTTTTGATTTGTTCACTAATTTGAATTTCAGACTCTCATTCTCATTTGGCCAATTATCTCCTTTTCTTGAGAGTTTCTTCTTTGGCTCAGTTAGATTGCATTCAACTCTCCAAGCTCTTTTTCTCGATCTTTTCACATTGGATTCATCATCACTTTCATCTGTTTCGCTTTCTGTGATATCAGCTCTAGATTCTGGTACTTCTTTACTCTGCAGCTTCACTCGGTTAGGAACATCATCCTTATAGCTGGTACTTGGTAATTCATCTTCTTCTTCTTCTTTAATTATTTCCAATCCACCAGTTTCAGAATTTTCGTTCCTTCTTCCAGAGCTTCCAGTCCGCTTTTCAATACTCTCCTGATCTGGATTCACTTCTTGACCAGACTCCTTTTCTGCTTCTTTTTCTAGCAGATCTTCATCATTTTCGGATTCTAGTATTGCAATTTCTAGATCTTTTTCATTCAATGCCTCATTCGCATTTGAATCTTCCAGATGTCGACTTCCTTGTCGATCTTCAGAATCTGGATTTCTTTCAGGTTCTTCTTCAGAATCTAAATCAGTTGTTGTATCACCTTAGTCAGGATTTTCAGGTGGGGCCACTCGAATGGTATGACTAGCATGAATCCATCTTTTCAGACCTCTACACTTTACTGCATTTGTTGTGACAAGAATCACCTGTCTTGCCTTCTGCCACCTGGGTACCAGACAATTCCTTCTTCGAAGAACCTTTGTCCTCACCCAGTCTCCTGGCAACAGATTATGAGCTTGTTCTTTTTCTTTTGAAAGTACTTCAGTTCCCACCTGATGGAACACAGAAGTCACCACGTCAGAAAGGTTCTTGCAGTTGTCCATAATTGCACTATCATTTATACTTAGTACTTTATCAACTGGAACAAATGCTTGTCTCATGACTCTGCCCATGAGTATTTCATGTGGGTTTAAACCAGTTTTTCTATCTGGAGTACTTCTTAATGACATCAAAACAAGTGGAAGTGCATCAGTCCACTTCATTCCTGTAGCCAAACACATTTTTGCCAGCCTATTCTTTATTGTACCATTGACTTGCTCAACAACACCTGATGCTTCTGGTCTGTAAGCACAGTGAAGCTTTTGTTTTATACCGAGTGCTTCACAAATCATTTGTAACAGTCTGTTTTCAAAATGTGTGCCACGATCAGTCTCGACCGTCACCGGAAATCCATACCTAGGTATGATTTCTCTTAAGAGCAATTTTGCCACAGTAACTGAATCATTGTGACGAGTTGGGAATGCTTCCACCCATCTCGAAAACAGACAGATTATCACCAAGACATATCTTAATCTGTTATAGGGTGGCATATCAATGAAATCCATCTGTAACCTGGTAAAAGGGCCACCCTCCCGTCCTATGGTTCCCAAGCTTACAACTGTTTTTCTGTTCGGATTGATCTGTTGGCAGATCAAGCATCTCTGACAAAAAGATTCTGCAATTATTCTGAATTTTGGATTGTACCATGTTTGCCTAAACAACCTGATCATTAAATCTCTTCCTAAATGTCCTGGACCATGATACATTTGTGCCATGTCAGCAATCATGCAGTTTGGCATTACTGGCCTGTCATCTTTGTAAACCCAAATTTAATCTTCTTCTCGCTGTCTACAACCTGCTTTTAACCATGTGTCTTTTTCCTCATTATCTGCCTCATCTTGTAAATCTTTTACTCCTTGCCATGTCTCAACTACAGATGTTAGCATAAGTGAGTTCCAAACATGTTCATTGTCTTTTTCCCGATTAATGGACATATTATTCTTTGCACAGAATTTGGCAATTTCATCAGCATATGCATTTCCTTTTGTCATGTAATCGTATGAGCTGTACATTTTACTACAGCAATTTTCTCTTGTAGCTGAATTCCATCAATCAGCCTTTTGATCAATTTTGCATTCCTGATAGGTGTTCCCGCAGAAGTTAAATAACCTCTTTGTGACCAGAGCTGGCCATAGTAATGGACTACGCCATACCCATACTGACTATCAGTCACTATGGTAATTTTGAAACCTTTTGCACTTTCACTTGCAAGAATCAAAGCAATCAATTCTGCTATTTGAGCTGAACGATTTCCTTTGAGACAAGAAGCTTCAACTATGTCTGCAACTGTACAGACAGAGTATGCTGCACTCAGAATGCCTTCATCTGTTCTTGAGCATGAACCATCAACAAAATAAACAAAATCTGATTCAGTTAACGGAACATCTTTAATGTCCTACCTAGGCTTGGTACAATATTCTAAAACATCCAAGCATTCATGATCAATGTCATTTTCATTTCTGATTTCTGTCACAGTACCATCAGGTAATAATATGGAAGGATTTAAATTCACAAATCTTGCAATTGAAACATTATCTGATCCCAAAATAACTTTTTCAAATGTTATCAATCTATTGCTTGTTAAATGTTATGTTTTACTTCTGGTGAGAAGAATCTCAACTGAATGGGGCACATATACTTTTACAGGAAACCCCAATATTATCCCTTCACTTTGTTCCAGACTCACACGTGTTGCAGCTACTGCTTTCAAGCAACCTGGTAATGCTTTTGCTACAGGATCAAGAACAGCTGAGAAATATGCTATTGGCTTTCTCAGTTTCCCATGTCTTTGAATCAAAACTGATAATGCACATCCTTCCCTTTCACTGCAATACAGCTCAAATTCTTTTTCGTAGTCTGGCAGTCCTAATGCTGGAGCTTCACACAAACATCTTTTTAACTGCTCAAAAGCCTCTAACTCAGTTTCTGTTAGGGTAATTGGGTCTTTTATGTCTGCTTTTGTCAATCTCTGCAATGGTTTTGCAATCACTGAAAATGCACTAATCCATTGATGACAATATCCTACCATTCCTAGAAACATTCTGACCTGTCTCTGTGTTTCCGGAGGTTGCATTGCTTGAATCATTTTTGTTCTTTCAATTGTCACTTGTCTAATTCCTTTTGCGATTCTGTGACCAAGATATTGTACTTCTTGTTTACAAAACTGTAATTTTGCAGGAGACACTTTATGTCCCTCATCTGCCAAATGATTCAAAAGAGTTATGGTATCTGTCACACAGTTGTATCGTGTTTTTGCAGCTACAAGGAGATCATCAATATACTGCACTAATGTTGATTTTCCAGGTAAATGTAGATTTTCCAAGGATTTCTTTAGCAACTGATTAAAAATTATTGGACTCTCTGTATACCCTTGAGGGATACGACACCATGCTAGAATACGTTCTTGGAATCTGAATGCAAAAATTTGTTGGCTTTCTGGATGCAATGGAACAGTAAAGAAAGCGTTACAAAGGTCTATAACTGTATTCCATTCTGTATCATGTGGAATCTGATATAGAATTACCGCTGGGTTTGGTACAACTGGGCAACATGGAACAACTATTTGATTACCTTTCTCAGGTCTTGAACAATCCTGAAAGTTCCGTTTGGTTTTTTGAATCCCATAATCGGTGAATTACATGGACTGCTCTCAATTTCTTTTAAAACACCTTGTTTTATAAAGTTTTTCAATTACAGGTATGACACCTTCAATAACTTCTGCTTTCATTTTATACTGAGGAATGTTTGGATAATCTGCTCCTTGTCTTACAGTTATTTTTACTGGGTCTACATGTTTCATCAAACCCATTTCGTCTCCAAATAAATACCAAATTTTAGCATTGACTGTCTCTTTTAATTCTTCAGGTAAATCATTTTTGTCAAAAGCAGGAAATAATTTACTTTCTTCTGCTTCAACCATTAACTTTGTTAATTTATAAAGGCCATCTTCATCTTGAGTTTGGAGCTCAATACCATTCGGTGAGCAATATATTTTACAGTTCATCTTGCAAAGAATGTCCCTTCCTAACAAGTTTACAGGACTGCTATCACAGACTACAAATCTATGTTTGTCTTTAAATTTACCAATTTCACCTTTAACTGGTTCTGTTAAATCTGTTTTAATCTGTTGATTAGCTACGCCAACTACTTGGATTGAGTCCCTGAGGAGAGGTAGGCTTTCTATTTCCACTGATCTAACGGTAGAACTGGTAGCACCTGTGTCCACTAGAAAAGTGATTTCTACATCATTCACTTTACCATTTACAAACTGACCAGACTGATCTACCTCAAGAGTGGCTCCAAGCACACACTCTTCCTCCTCTCTCAGGCACCGTCATAAGTAATCCTCAGAATCGCTTCCTTCATTTTCTTTCAACCAATATTGTTGAGAAACATTCAACACATTCACTCTTGGAGATCTGTTTACCAGTTCACCTCCGCAGAATCCTGTTTCTGTATTGTATCTCTGCAAATTTACACAATTTGGAAGTGGCGGTTGTGGAATCTGACTTTGATGAGTCACTACCTGTCGCTGTAGCTGTTGCTACTGATTTTTCTCATTCTGCATCTGTGGATTTAATGATGTATTTTTAAAATTTCTGGGCGGATTCTTATATTCGCGCTTCCAGTGTCCAATTTCGCCGCAATTAAAACATGGGAGTTTCTGCTTTAATTCTTCAATATTACCCATCAATTTTGGTTTATTATAATTACCTTTAAATTTCCCTTGATTCTGGTGAACATTTTTGTTTTCTAAAGTTGCAATTTGTTGTTCAGCCACTTTTACCTGTGCCCACATAGCTTTTTCTTTTAGCTTCTTTTGTTTAGCATCTATCTCATCACTGCAGTATTTTGCTTTTCTCAAAATGTCATCAACTGTGAGTGATTGCCAACCAACTAATCCTGATCTAATCATCTCACCAATTTCAGGTCTCAAGCCATAAACAAATCTGTATATGAAATGGCTCATATCCTTTTCACTCAATTCCTCGTAACCACTGTATTGTTTAAATACCAGCAGTAATCTTTCATAGAATGAATGCACTGATTCTTTTGGTTCCTGATTTGTTCTGTCTATTTTAACCCAATCTACTTCTTGGGGAATCTTGTTTTTCAGCCACACAATCACCTTATCATACAGATTTATAACATCAGGTGAAGGTGCACCTGTTATTTTATCTCGAGCAGGTTCTTCTTTGGGCCAATCTATAGAAATTTTACATTTTGTCCAAAGATCTGAAGGAACAACAATGTCAAAGAATCCATCAAGATCAATCCACAGAACTTTTGAAACCTTAACAAATCTTTCTACCTGTCGATACCATTCCACAGGTTTTTCTCTCAATCGAGGAAAATAATTTGTAAACAGTAAAATGTCCTGTCTTGTCCATGGAACATGAACATACCCTCCGCCAGCTATGTCTCTCATAGGAAACTCAGTTGCTATTTCCCCTCTTTCTCTTTTGTCTTCCTCTCTTTTCTTTGTCCATTTCACTCTCCATTTGCTTAATTCCCCTAATCTTTTTAGAAAAATTATTAATTCTTTTATATGAATTATTCTTCCTGTGGTGGTCATGTTTTCGATATCTTTTTCAGAGAAATCTACTCTGTAATGTTTCTGCAAATTTTTCTGTCTGCTCAAATATATTTCTAATTCAGCAGCCATTTCCTCTAATTGATCATACTTGGTTTTCGTTTTCCATTGTATACTTTTACAAATAAACAATAATTCATCATCTTGATATAGCTTTAAACTGTCAGGTCCAATTGTGCCAATAATCAATTCCTCCAAATCCGCCTTCAATTTTGCGACATCAAGTAATTTAAATTCTGGGGTCTGTGGAGTCTGCGTTAAATCTATTTTATTTATACTCTTTTCTGGAGTTCCAGAATCAGATCCTGCAACAGATGGAGTTTGATCATTTGACAAACTTTGATTAAAAGTTAAATCGGGCATCTTTTCCTCTCGGTGAATTTCTGTTAAATCTGAATAAAATTTTTCAGCCACTTTCTGAATTTCTGCGTTTAATGGAACAGTCAGAGCTGAATGTCTAATTTCCCTTTGATCAAAAACTGGAAGAACAGGTTCAATTGTTACTGGTACTGTTACTGCTTCCATGCTTTTAGTTAACTATTGTATTAATTCATCTTTTGATCGGAAATATTCTGAGGCATTTGGTATATCCTCACATCTTTCTGTTCCCATTACATTTCTTGGGATTCTATTTCTCTGAACTGGAGTTTCAGCATCATTTCTACTTTCTCCAGATATACTAGAATTAGTTCTTGTTTCTACTCTCTCAGGAAATTTTGCATTATTCTGATTTAATCTAGGTGGAGTTTCATCACTAATTTCCCTAGGAGGAGCACTTGGAGAAGTTCCTTGAGGAATTGTTGGGAAAGACCATGAACAAACTGGTTGATAAGGTGGCGGTTTCGATTTTGTGATATAAATTTCTTCTAACACCGTATCTTCTAATTCACTATCTTCACCAATATTATTTTTCTGTTCAGTACTCTTTTGACCTGTTACCTCACTAAATCTTGCAGGGAACAAACCATTACACATATCTGCTTGTCTCCAACGATCCATTCTATCTTCATGAGATTCTCTATTAATGTCTAATCTAGTGCCTCTTGTTACACCTCTGTTTTCACGTTCTAATTCAAACATCTTATACTCCCATTCAGCTAAAGCCTCAAATTGTGTAGGTCTAGGTTTTGGTACAAGAGTCTTCATTTTTTCTCTTAAGTTTTTCAACACCTTAATATTAAATGACCCTTCTTCCGGTCATGCCAATACACCATCATTTTCGGTATATTCCATCCAATTCTCCATCCAAAGGCAAGTATGATAACCATATTCACCTGACATATAAGCTGCAGGTGTTTTGTACTTATGAAGTAATCTTCCACCTCGCGTTTCAATTTTCTTGTCATTTTTAAATATATTTTTCAATTTCTGAAACCATGAAAGCTTCTTTTCCTCTTTCATATAATAATAATCCATGTTTTTAAACAATTCCGCTTACTATGAAATTAATCGTAAATATTTCCTTGTTGTTCCGCTACACCAGCCAATCCTTGGGCGAAACTCTCCAACAAACCAATCAGGTTAGGTTACGTCACTACTCTGCTCAGCCAATAGAATTACTGAATTTTCCGAATGAACCAATCAGCTGCAAACCTGCTTGGTCACATGAGCCAATCAGAACGCGAATACTGTGACATATGTTAGCCAATCACAGCGCGACCCCCGTGACGTATGCTGCCGCTGCAGCTTCACTGTCCTCGCTCTGCTCTGACACTGACACCTCCTTTACAAAATATTTTCACAGCGCCATATTTTACAAAACTTTCAATGGTATTCAGTTAGTAACTTTACAAAAGCAAACCATTTGTCTGTTTCACTAAATTAAAGCAATAGCTTTCTCAATCATTCAAGTATTCTTTCGCATGAAATAGACCACGCTATTTTCACAAGATTTTTAACTTCGTTGATAAAACAAGTAGCCTTGCCCTACCCTTCTAACACACACAATGATACAGAAGGAATCCATAATCATCCATACATGAAATTTCGGTAGGACTTTAACCCGCCAATAAAATCCTCACTTGACAGTAAGAATAAACAACACTTCCTACCCTTCACTCAAGCTTGGATAAATTTTACTACTCTTTTCACAGTGAGTTTTAAAAACAGAACAAATGTCCCTATACTCAAAAGCTACAATTTCATAGACAATCCTCACTATACATTTTACCTAACACACCTAAAATCCCTAAACTTGTGCTGTACGTCCACAAAACTTGTGATATACAACAATACCACTATTTTGAAACAGAACAAATGCACTGTGTAACTTCTCTTGTCACACTACTCTGCACTTGCCAGTATAACTAGGAAATTTCACACTGCTGGAAAAAACCTTTTGACTACAATACCAACTAAACAAACGTAACATGTTCAGACATGTCAGTTACCATAGTAACCGTAACTCTGCTACCAAGTAATTGATCCAGCACTCCTAATGAAAAACTGTCTCACAAACGCTATTTATCTCCACAATACTCACCATTAATCATGAAACACTTACCAAGGCCCATAAACTAACGAGACAATTTTTGAGCGACTAAATCATGTGACCTAATTAATCAGATCTATTCACAAACTATTTACAAAATTATTTACAACTGCAGTTTATCATTTCTTACCATGGATTTAAACATATGCCATTTAATTAAGTCACAAAGGCGAATGGATTAACTGATGGTAACTAGACCATGAATAAACAAGACCAGCTTGTCATTTCAAATCTAATTTTTATTATCTTTATTATTCAAGGAAAGAGTATTTTCAATTAAGAATTTTTATTTTATTAGCAAAATGAAAGCAACATCTTGTTAAAGAAAAGACTTATTAGACGGACACTTCAAAGGCAAATCAAGCAGCATGAATTAAAGCAAAATATAAGTTTCCATTCCCTAATTCTAACACCCTGTCTAAAACTCACTTCACCTAGAAAGAATAATCTTAAAAACTGCTGTCCTTACGTGTGCCAAAAGTCCAACAGCATGTCAGGCCCTTCAGCAATCAGGAAACAAGAAGAATATCCCCTCCTGCTCATGGGGCCAGGTTTTATACCTTTCTAACTAGCTAATCTTCTCAAAACTGTTCATATTTCTTTGCCATCCAGAGTTCCCATTGGCTGTCTTATGTCAGACCATATTGTGTCATCACCATTTTCAAACCGAGAACGGGCTCTTCTTTAGCCCTATTGTCCTTTGCTTTCGTGTAATTTTGCTTCCTCGAAAATGTATAATTTCACTCAAGCTACAGTTCATGACTTCCTTGCCTTGGCAATCTTGCCGCTTCCTGTCCTTGAAACTTTCTCACCATGAGCATGTTAAGCACAACTTATTAAACAGTATTTTTCTGACAAAATTGTCGACATGGTAAAAGTTTCCACTTCTGTGCAAGGCTCCTTTCTGGACAGAATTCGAAGCGCCTTCTTTTTGCAGGCCTAAGGCCTCTCTCGGAAACTATTATTTAAACAAACACAAAACATTAATTAATTAGAGAAATGAGACCCATTCTGTTACCCAACCCCCTTTGCTAATTATTAACTCATTCATTTATGTTACCTAGCTAAGCACACAGAGCAGCATTTATGCCTACCTTCTTTTTTTAGGCCACAAGGATTCTTCACGAGCTTTTGCCACAGAAAAGACATAACATAACATAAGCACACAAATAGGCACATGCCATTAATTAAACAGCTGCATTTAATACTGACAAAGACAATAGACTAGTTTAGTTTATTATTTTCCACACACTTGCAATTGCAACATAGAGCATAAAAATTAGTCCCACATGTTTTTTCTAAATGTATGCATTTTTAAAACTAAGTTGGGTAATGATTTCAACACATGCTTATTAATACAGTTACATTTGTTATGGAAGTTTAACTTTGTGAGTTTGAACAAAATTTTATTCATCAGCTCGCTCTATCACATCTTACCTGTGCTTCAATGTCTGCTATGCGGAGTAGAATGCGTGTTGGACGTCTGTCTTACACTACCATCAACAGTACCAATGGATATCGATGCTTTGCTTTGTCCGGTAACGACTCACGCAACGTGTTGTCCCCAGCAGCTACCGATTCTGATGACGGCATTCGTTGAGACTTCACCATTACGATCAGGTGGCGGTGAAGTACGAGATGAAAGCGGCAGCACACAGGTACAACCCTCTGTGAACATTGCTGATCTAGACACCGATGATGGCAATGCATCTCATATATGCACTATTTAATTTTTTTCGGAGTTTGCCCAACTTTCACCTACTGTGGCGTTTTTTGCTGGTCTATCTGAGGTAATGTTCTCTCCTAACAACGAGAATAACAATTGAAATAGCGAGCATACAGCATTCCCTGAACTCTGAATTCAGCCTTCAGTTTTTATAAACAACACTGCTGAAAACACTTGAAACTATGTTTTCCACTGAAAGAAAAATTATTTTTCGCAACTTCCAAAATATTTACTTTTTTTGGCACAAGGTACTCTGCTTAAAGTAGAACTATTCTTAGAGAACAGAGCTTCTATTCCTAGAGACTCTAGAGACAATATTCTGAATCAGCCTCTAGCACATTTACAATCTTGTATAAATATGTGATGAAATGGTCTCGACCTTCTCTTCTGTATTAGGAACCATTTCATAAATGTAATTTTCGCAATTCATTCAGCTGATATTTATATTTGCATTATCTGAATGATACCACTAGTTGAAAGCGTACCGTATAATACTCATTTTGTGTATCTATACCATTTCAAATGCATTTGATGTATTTTGGGGTGGGCTGGAAAAACACATGCATATCTATATGTTTATATATTGCTTAGTATTTAGTAATGATGGACATTATACGTGGAGTGGGTGTTGTGATCGTATCTAGGACCCTAATTAAATAATCCCGAGTTATGCCCTTATGTGGTTATAACAAATCATACCCTTATAAAGGCATAAGACTCAAATCCATGTTTAGTGATAGCCAATGCAAACCAAATACGGCAGGGCTACTTCCTTAGACTCCTAGAAAGTACAACGAGTTCTTTCAACAAACCAAACCTCCAGCAACCTGGGAATTCCTCATACTTTTGTTTTGATTTGTCCTAGAACTCCTGCGAACACTGAAAGAACGGCCAGTTCTTAGTGACATCTTTTATTGACGTCTAATGTCCAACCTTTTGTCAAACACGGCACCTTCCAGGTATAAATATACCAGTGTTTGCCTTAAGCAACACACGGTGGTGTGGAGCAGAGCGGCTTTCTACTTATCCGAAGCCCAGCTGATGCGAGTGCCGAAGGGAGCCGTCCCTCCCATTTGACGCACTGAGAAAGACGCTGTCTTTTCTCCTGCCGAAAAAATCCAGCTCCAGCGTTTCCAGGCACCCTTGCGGGTTACTGCGAGATCGAGTCCTGAGAGCGAGATACAAGACCTCCTTCATTCTAAAACCAAGGTACGGAGCTGATTAGATCCTTAGAGAATTCTCGAGTACTATTCTTGGCAAAAACGAACTTAACTTAAACTACAGCTCACTTACTCCTTCCCACGTACTATGCTTAGGTTAGGTACATCGGGGTAGGCGTATTTTGAAGCACCAGTTGAGTATGTTTAGTCAAACTTTTATTATTGTATGTAACTGTATATATTTTATACCTTTTAAGTATCATATGGCTCAGAAACCATATCAATGCTTTTACAGTATTATTTCATAATACTCCTTTTACTGTACGCACTTTACTTTATAACAAGTATTGCAATTGTGGCAATCCATTTCTATTGCATGAGAAAGAATACTGCTCAATAAATAACACCTTTTATTGAAAAAGCCCGTCTCTCTATTTCTCTGCACTCTGGTGAAACTAAGTATGCACGATTGACTGAGTGAAATAGATATCTATTGTTTTCACACAACTCTGGAGATATACTCCTTATTCTGGGGGAGCAAAGTTGTCATGTATATGCGGTTGTCAGAAGCTGAATCCCTTCTTGTCTAATCAGGGAAGTTCACTCCTCCCTGTTCATTCTAGAAAGTTTCTAGTGACCTCTGAGCTAGCTGGCAAACCTAAATTAAGTCTACCATATTCAATAGAGACCTAGTCGTCCTCAGTCCTACGTCTAAACTACCGTTTATGTTATTCCACTGTGCAGAGCCTATTGGGAAAATAGGAACTACACTACACTCTGAGGGGAGAGGGGCCTTTGCCCAATCCAAACCAGTTCTGAAGTACTCTGTTTCCCAGACTTCTCCTTTCCTTTCACAGTGCAGGGCATGCACATCATACCCCCCACAGGAGGTGGAGCCAGCATTGTGGAAGGCAAGTACAGTCCTGGAGCACTTTGTTTACATGACTCCTTCTCTTCTTTCAGTGTGCAGGGCAGAGACATCAGCCACTCCCCAGGGGGTGGAGCCAGCATTGCGGAAGGAACAGCCCTTTTCAATGTTCAGGTACAACTCCTCCCTCCCATCTAAATGACGTTCTCTCTATTCACCACTGGGTGACTCAGCCTTTCTCCTGGAATTCCCCAGCCCTGTCAGTCGTAAAACCAGACATAGGAATACACAACCGAGCAGAGGCAGGTTTGAATGGTTAGACAAGCAAATACCTACTTTCTAAAAGTGGTATTTGCAAACACAGAATATTAAAATAAACTTTATTAAAAGAGGTATTTTATTATTGTGAGTTCAGGCATACTAAACTTGAATTTCTACCATGTTCTCTGAGACAGCTAGGATTATAAAATGAATTAACTCTAACTCTGGCCTATGGAGAACAGGTAGCCTTGCAATAGTGAAAAACGAAAATGTCTGTAATTCACTATTAGGACAGCCCACACACATCAGTGTTTTTTCTTCCTTATACTTACCATGCACCCTGCCCTTGGGCCTACTATAGGGGTGACTGATATGAAGAAAAGGGAAGGATTAGGGACTGGCAAGTGGGTGCAGTTGCCCAGTCAGCTTGACAGTACCAGACTGAATGCAGGCTGTGCAATGGCAGACCTTAGACACATTTTACTAGGCTGCTTCTGTGGGTGGCACAACCAGTGCTGCAAGCCCACCAGCAGCATTTGGATTTACACGCCCTGGGCACAGTCAGTGCACTGTACTAGGGTCTGACAAGTAAACCAAATAGCTGAACATGGAACCACTGATTAGTACATCAATTTACAATAGTGAACACTTGTACTGTGGCACTGAATAGCAGTGGCACAGTGCCCAAAGCATCTAGCACCACCAAAAATACATGAGGCAACAGCAAAAATGGAAGGGATACCCACGCCAATGGTGCCAGGTCTAACATGTGTCTCCTCCAGCTGGAAAGCGGGGGGAACTACCCTAACTCCTGGGAGTTCTCTTGTCTAAAGCAAAAATTCTGGACAGACTATCAGCGTTGGCGTGTTCTGTACCAGGTCGGTGTTCCAGTGTAAAGTCCATACCCTGTAGGAAAATAGACGACCTCAACAGCTTTGGATTCTCATCCCTCATCTGCATCAACCATCTGAGGGGCCTGTGGTCTGTCTGAACCCAGAAATTAGTCCCAAACAGGTATGTTCTCCGCTTCTTCAGTGCCCAGACCACAGCAAATGCCTGACGCTCGAAAGCACTCCACCTCTGTTCCTGTGGAAGTAACCTTCTACTGATAAAGGCTACAGGTTGATCTAGGCCCTCCTCATTCATCTGTGACAGAACAGCCCCCACACCAGGCTCTGAAGCATTTGTTTGGATGATAAACTCTCTTGAGAAGTTTGGTGCCAGGAGTACGGGCGCCATGCACATGCCAGCTTTCAGGGCCTTAAAAGCTTTCTGACAGGTGTCAGTTGAGAGCACCTTCTTGGGCTGCTTCTTGGAGTCAGCTCTGTCAATGGTGCAACAATGTTGCCATACCCCTTGATAAACCTCCTGTAATATCCTGTGAGATCTAAGAAGGCTCTCACCTCTGTCTGGGTTTTGGGTGGCTCCCAAGCCAGGATGGTTTCAATCTTGGGTTGTAGGGTCGCAACCTGGCCGCTCCCAACTTGGTGTCCAAAATACACCACTGAACTGTGGTAAATTTAAATTACCTATACTTAATTTATGCGGTAAAGTTCAATAAGAATAACTCAGTCAAAAATAAGAGGCAGAATCCGTGGTATCTGAGTTTTGGAAGGGTTTTATTCCTTAAAAAGGAATTGGTTCGAACCAGGTATCATGTTCCATCACCACAAGGGTTCAGGAAGGGAAATGGACATGGACATGTACAATGCTTTATTAACAGAACATCATATATATAGTCAATGCATTACAGTAGTGACAGATGCAGAAGGCGTAACAGCTGAGAGAAACGAGATAAGAACACATGTGCGTAACAGAAGGCGTGCATGAGGGCGTACACGGAGGTGTGTGCTAGAAAACGTCACTTGAAACGTGTCACAGGTGGGTGGATCCATAGAAGAATCCTGCAGAGTCAGCAGAAATACATGGCAGAGATGCGCGCGCAGCAGCATGACGTGTGATTGACGTGGAACTGGAGGGTGAAGGGGACTTGACATTTAGCCCTACATGAGGAGACAGAAGTATGGGGTGTCAGAACAACCTAATCCCAAATCATATCTAATATCTTGTGTTTGAGGAACTGTATTATCTAGAAGAAAAGGTCTCTCGGGCAGAGGCTATTCTATACTGACTGCTAGTGCGTGCATATGTGACTACGTGTCTACGTGTAAAGCAAGGGGGCCATGGGCCTACCATGGTAACAGGAGCAGGGAATTACTTGCACGGAGACAGAGAGGCCGGGCCCTTTGCTAAGCAGCTGGGAAGGATGTTTTCCTAAACTACTAGACAGGAATGTATTTTGGAGGAGCGGAGCAGATAACTTGAAGGCTGAATACAGTCTTGGCAGGCAAGCAGGCCGAGCCAGGCACCGCTCGCCGCGCAGGGAGTAAGTCAAGGGTCAGGAAGCAGCAGACTGCAGCTTTCAGAGACAGAAGGCAGAAAGGGCTTGATGGCAGGAATCAGGGCCTAACTCGCCAGAGCTAGTGAAACATGAAAGTGCACCATGTAAAGACGTTGGCAAGGCACACTTAGGAGCGGAATATTCAACCCATTCATGGTGGATCTGAAAGAGGACATGTTAACGTTGGACGCAAATGTATTTGCGTCTTCATAGCTGGAAGTGGAGGGAACATACATGTACTTGAAGCACGTACGTGGAGCCGTTGGGGTCTACGATAGGGGACACAATTGACCATAAAAATTCATATTACCTCATTCCCTCCTTGTCCCCTACGGACCCTTCATGAGATATCAATCCTCATTAATCTATCAATCTGTTCATGTAACATCATTTGCTCTTCTTTCTTCTTACGGTGTTTTGAACGTGGACTTGAATGAGGAATACATGATGTGGCGCACAAGCCGCAAATTGCTGGCCCACATTGTAGACATAGGCAGCAACTGAATACTATGAGAAGGGCAATACCTAGGAAGGATAGGACCTTCCATCCCCAGGCTGACAATACGCTCCAGAACCAACCGGACCAAGTCCAGGTGCCTGGATTCTGGTGTATCTGACTTGCAATTTTGTGAAGACGGGTTATGGCTCTGTATACTGATGGCGCGTTTTCTGGAATGAAAACACAGCAGCTCGATCCGATGACTCTACAGGCTCCGCCCCTATCGGCCAGGATGACGTCAAGGACAAGACGATTTTGAAGAACAACAATCCACATAGCAGACTGCTCCTCCGTTAAGTTACCTAGGGCGGAAGTAGTTTCATTCACTACTGCTTCGAGGGTTCTGGTTAATTTACGTATCAGTTTACTATTAAAGACAGCACCTAAGTAGGGAAAGAAACCTTTATTGAAGTCTGTATATTGTTCCCATGCCGTTTCAGTGTAGTCGACAATCGGGAGATCTCTCTGTGGTCTATTGTGTACTAGATGGGTGTCCCTATGATAATCAGGAGGGGCTAGGAAAACAGGTGGCAGAAGGAATGCAATGTAACAGGTGCCATCCCAATCTAGAGGTAAACGTATATATGCGGTATGACCACAAATGAAGTAGGAATGACGTGAAGCTTTAAACGTAGACTTGCCCTTATCACTGAATTCGATCACAGTAGTACATTTACTATGACCCAGGTGTACTGAACCATTCTTTCTGACACATAATTCACCTTTGACTGGTAGTACGGACATAGCGGGCAAGACTGGTTCGGTTTCGGATGCAACATTCAGAATCATGAGGTTAAGTGTAAAGTTACCTAATCCATATACTTCATTTTCTAAATCAGTCCCTGTCCTTTTTGGTAGACCCTCCTTGTCAGGGAAACATACTTTATGCAGAACTGTGTTTAGATTTCCCCATACCCAGTTGCCCTGGTAAACTACGGAATCAGAATCTAAGGAATTGATTAAACTAAACCATGCACCACAGGAACCATTGTGTGTGAACGGGTACGGAAAGAGGGGCAGAACTCCCTTGTATTTCTGATAGGGAGGGAGTCGGCCACATATCCAACAATTGGTATCATTGCTGGTCTAATGGGAATGATGTAACATACTAATGAATGTGTTGTTGCGCAGCGCAAGTCGGTAAGATAACTCATGCGGGGGCAGTTCACTGAAAGAGTGCTCGGCAGTGACATTGAAGGGAGAATGTGCACGCTTGAAAATAGGGTAATATATATGCAACAGTACACTTGCAGCAATAATCATAAGACTCAGAAAAAACATAATCAATAGTGTCACGATGCAGTGGCTGCGAAGTGATTTACAATATTCACGTTTCTTGAGCTGTTTCTGTCTATCTCTCTCTCTGTTGGGGTCTAGGGGATACATGTCAGAAACACGTCTAACTGATTCACCTAGGGGAGGACTTAAACAATTAAACTGTCTGACTTGCTAGACCTCAATTTTAATTTATATTCTTGAGAAGAAGTTTTCTCGACCAGGGGGAGTTTTGAGTCAGTCTGTGGAGGAGGGCCAGGCTGGGAGGCTAGATCTGGCGGTAGTCCATGGTATTTTTTGATATGACTCGAGTGAAGCCAGCCCTTGCGGCCCTCGACTTTTATAGCAGTCCTTGTGGTCAAAAGTACTAGCTTTGGTGCTTGCCAACGGGGCTCCAGCGGACTTCTCCTGTCGAAGTTCCTTATGAAGACGAGGTCCCCCGGAACGACTTCATGCGGCTTCACCTCGGTGTTGTCGGGAAAGGCTGCAGCAACCTGTGAACGACATGATTGTAGTGCAGACATCAAGGAAGCAAGGTAATCTGTCAGCATATTACAGTCAACATCAGTGATTTTGCGAGGCAGAGGCGTCCCCCACATATTCGGTGGCCTACCAAAGACCACCTCGTACGGGGATAGCCCTGTTCTGGAGTGTGCGACCATTCTCATGTAAAAGAGTGCGACTGGCAAAGCTACTATCCAGTCGAAACCTTTCTCTCTACAGATCTTAGCAAGACGAATTTTCAGAGTCTGATTATGACGTTCCACAAGGCCTGCTGCCTCGGGATGTCGGACACAGTGGAATTTCCATTGGTAGCCGAGCAGGAGAGATACCTGCTTCATAAGCTCGGACGAGAATGGCTGACCGTTATCTGAGTATACGATGCGGGGCAAACCATATCTGGGGAAGAATTCACGAACCAGCTGCTTGGCAGTGGTCGGAGCAGTGTAATCTGGGACTGGATATGCTTCTGTCCAACAGGAGAGTGCACATACAACTACGAGGACATATTTGAATCCTCGACAGCGTTCCATCTGGATATAATCCATCTGGAGGACTTCAAAAGGGTGATCGGGAGGATGAAATCCACCTTGCTCTACGGGAATGCTTTTACCTGGGTTGAACTGACAACAAATCATGCAAGTACGCACTTTCTGTTTGGCTGCTGCTCGTAAATGTTTATTGAACCAAAGGTTTTGAATACTGTCTAACATGGTTTTTTCTCCTAAATGTGCAGGACTGTGTACTGTGTTAATGATTACTTGGACCATAGAGTCAGGGAGAAACCATGTAGATTTTCCCTTCGTCATCCATCCCTGTTCTGTCTGGACCCCTCCTAGTTCAGTCCATTTCTTGATTTCGTCTGGTGTAGCATGTGTCTGTATGTCAATTACATCTAGGGCGGGATCCTTAACTGTCATGCAGTGTGTCGGTGTCGGGACTATTGTCTTTGTTAGATCAGTTGCGTGAGCCTGAGTCTGAGCTGTATGCTTGGCTGTTCGGTCTGCCAGGTCGTTACCCTGGGAAATGATATCTGTGACTTTCGTATGGGCCTTGCACTTCATGATGGATATGGCTGTAGGCAGATGTATTGCATCTAACAGAGCTTGAATGAGGGGACCGTGTTGAATTTTGGCACCGTGAGAAGTCAAAAAACCTCTCTCTCTCCAAAGCACACCGAAGTCGTGTACAACTCCGAATGCATAACGTGAATCTGTGTATATATTAACTCTCTTGTTCTTTGCTTGAATACAGGCTTGAGTCAGAGCGATGAGCTCTGCTGCTTGAGCCGACAGGGTGTCAATACAATTTGTTTCTATGACTTCAGTTTCTGTCGTGACTGCGTAGGCGGCCACTAATTCTCCTGTACTTGTTCTCATGCATGAACCATCCACATAAAGTGTCAGGTCTGGATCTGGTAATGCGGTGTCTGTCAAGTCTTGTCTGGGTTTCGTCGTAATGGTAATGACTTCAATACAATCATGTGCCAATGGGTCTGTCTCACTTAATGGCAAAAGTGTAGCAGGGTTCAATGTGTTGCAACGTCTGATTTCTATGTGTGGCTGAAACAAGGTCAATTCATAACCTGTCAGTCATGCTATCGTCAAGTGCTGGGTCTGTGTTCGGTTTAAAAGGATTTCCACGGAATGTGGAACTTGCACTGTCAACTGGTGTCCTAGCACTATGGAATCACTTTGTCTGATTGCTAGAGCTGTTGCTGCTACTGATTTCAAGCATGCAGGCAGAGCCTGGGCTACTGGATCCAATGTACTAGAAAAATAAGCACACGGTTTGTGTGAACCTGCTTGTTCTTGGGTCAGCTCTGACAATGCAGTACCTTCACGTTCGGTAACAAAAAGTGTAAAAGGCTTGCTGTAACATGGTGTCGCTAAAACTGGTGCTTGACATAAGGCTTTCTTTAAGTCTTCAAAAGCTTGTGTATGTTCCTGAGTCCAAGGGAGGGCAGTCGATGTCGCTGCCTCCTGGGTTGTCAACTGTATAAGTGGCTTTGCTAGAAATGCATACTGAGGGATCCATTGTCTACAGTAAGACGTAAGGCCTATAAAGGCTCGTACCTCCTTTTGTGTCTTGGGTTGTGACATGTTTACAATTAACTGGATGCGGTCAGGTGTTAGCTGTCTCCCCCCTTTGGACAGCAAGTGCCCAAGGTAAACCACTTGCTGAACACAGAATTGAAGCTTCGAAGGGGACACCTTGTGTCCCTTGTCAGCCAGGAAATGCAAAACCGTCAGTGACGCTTGCTCACATTCAGGTTCGCTGCGGGCGGTGATCAATAAATCATCGACATACTGAAGTAGGGCAGTGTTGTCAGGCATGTGTATACTGTCTAGTTGTCTTTTCAGTGCTTGGCTATAGATGCTGGGGCTTTCTGTGAATCCTTGAGGTGCGCGTGCAAATTTGAAGCTTCAACCATTTAAACAGAATCCGAAAAGGTATTGGCTTTCCGGATCAATTGGGACACTAAAGAAGGCGTTCTTCAGATCAATTACAGTAAAGAACGTTGCTTCTGAATCAATGGCAGTCAATAAAGACGAGATATCTGGGACCACGGGATACTGTGGTACAATGCATTTGTTCAATTCGCGCAAATCGATAACTAATCGGTAAACTGGGGGTGCATTTGGATCAGTACGTTTAAGAATTGGAATGATGGGGGAGTTACATAGATTCGAGTCGGTTTCTACAACCACTCCTTGTGCAATGAGCTCGTCAATGATTTTCAGTAAAGCCGCTACAGCATCTGGGGGTAACTTGTATTGTCGGATTCGTGGTAGTACTACTCCTGGTCTGAGTGTAACTCGAAATGGTGTAATGTGCATACAACCTACATCAGTGGGGCCTTGTGCCCATAAATGTGCAGGAACATTCTGTAATCTGGGATCAATATCTCTCAACACATAGTGACCCTTAAAGTCACGTAAGAACAATCTTACTCCTTCCGGAGAACAGCAAATAACAGCTCCTAGAGCTTTCAGTGTCTTGATGCCTAACAAGTTTTCTGGACATGATTTCGTTAATAACAAATCTGTAGTGCGAGACAACGGACCAACTAAAAGAGGTACTGGTTTTGATACTTCATTTACAATAGGTTTGCCTGAAAATCCAAGGGAAACATTCTGTGAGCCTGAGAGGGGTGCCCCTGGAACCTCGTCATGACTTATCGTTGTTCTGCTTGCCCCTGTATCAATCAAAAACTTTCTATCTTTTCCTAATACTTGGCTATGTACATAAGGACCCTCTTGATCTACAGGAACCTCAATAAGAGGCAAGCCAACTTCCCTCTCTAGGCTGTTTCATGTGTATCGCTGATAATCGGGATAATCTGTTTGTGCATACTGGTACATCTGTTGTGTTGCATGTTGTGTTGCGGCAATGGGCTGTGGCTGTGGAACTGCTACGGTCTGCACTGTCTGTTGTAAAGCTTGCATAGGCTGGATATTCTGTGATACTTGTTGTTGGGCCTGGTCCTGTCTAGGAGGACGCGGTCTTTCTTTAGTTTTACCCGTAGCTATATTATGTTTCAATACTGCACAATCGTTTATATAGTGACCTGGCTGTTTACAATAGTTGCATGTCCCTTTAACAGGAGCTGCTGAATTATTGGACTGTGTCATGCCCTTTTTCTGACCGTCAGCTGGAACTGACTGAGCAACTAACATTTTCATTTTCGTGTCTTTCATACGTCTTTGTTCGTGATCATGTTCTTCTCTAATTCAGTTCTGGTGGTACTGTAACATTTGTAACATTTGGGAAGGCGTATTAGCTTGCCATGTGCTCTCGACTTTCAGTACACGATTCTTGACCTGGGGCAGGGAATTCTCGACTAATTTTGTTACAAAAAGATGTGGATATGACTCACTACTTGCTTTCAGGCCACTATTAATACCAAAACATTTCTCAAATCAGGAATAAAAATCACTAGTGTCTTCATCGGGTTTCTGTTTGCAGGCTGAGATTGCACCCCAGTCCTCCTTTTTTTGTTGCTAATAAACGTGGCAATACTTGTACTAACAATCCTGGTAATGCTTTAATTTTGTCCCCAAGCCCTAGGCCTGGGGTTCGAGTATTTTCTTCGTTCTCTAATGCAGCCCAATCAATCTTTTGCTCTCCCACCTCCCATTCTTTTTCTTTCAGTTTCTCGTAAATACCGGCAGGCAGTAATACTTTTAATATTTTCATAATGTCAGGATAGGTATAATCACCCATGAGTAACATGTCTTTTATTTCACGGTGGAAACCTGCTGGATCTTTGTCATGGCTGGGCACTAATTTCTTCATTTCCAATAGTTCTATTTTAGTTATGGGCGTGTACACAAACACGCGTCTAAAAGTATTATCATCATTCCTAACTGGGTGTACTTCTCGCAAGGGATTCTGTCTGTCTATGTAATACATTTTTCTTTCTTCGGGTGGAGCTGGGACAAACTGTGTATTCAGAAAAACACTATACCTGTGTCGATGTTCTAGAATTACTTTAATTAAGTCGGTACCTAGACCTCTCCATCTATTCGAGAGTAGCTCTATTAAAATATCAGGTAGGGGACCTGGATCAGAATGTTGGCCTTTGAACAACGTAATGAGATGCTGAATCATGTATATTCCAGCTAATTTCTGTTCATCAGGGGAAAGGTTCAAAAAGGTCTGGGCTAATGCGTCATCACTATATTTATCAGAATTGTCAGCCCATTTTACGGCTGACCTGGCCAATTCTTGTTCATCCATGGAATCGAGTACATGGTACCCCATTCGTTCTTGAAGTATTTTATCGGTAGCCTGAAACATATGTTCAGGAGTTTTCGGATTTGACATAGCAGTGTGAAAAAGTCTCTTACTTTCTGGACGTACCGGTCGTATTGAATTTTTAAAGGGTCTTCCCTTACCTACATATGCTATCGTTTCTCTAGCTGGTAATTGCAATGCTCCTGTTGTCGTTTCTGGTTGTTCCTCCTCCTCCGAGGATTCATTTTTGTCTGTATCTATTTCTCTTTCAGGCTGTCTTCTTTCGTGTATTTTTAATACTGCTTTTCGGATCCTTCGGTACATTTGTCTATACAACTCTGTTTATCATGTTTTCCGTCTGCTATATTCTGACCCCATTTGTTAAGTGCATTCATTTCTTCCTTGTCTACACCAGGCCTATCTTGGTCTCTTATCAAGCAGTTTATGAAGAAACGTAATATCATACTTTGAGTGTCAACTTTCTGGTGTGCTATGGCTCGCCAATACTTTCAGGACCTTCCCCCGTTTGGACAAAATGATATATTCTGTCTAGATGATCAATAGTTGGCAACTCGTCGTAGACGTACTGATGCTAGCATCATTCTGTCGTCTTTACCGGGTACTGGATCATATCTACAATCTGTAAGAGGCTCTTTAAGTATGTCGTAACTCGCTGTTTGAGGTCTACGTTGTTGTGCTAAATCCCTATAAGTCAATCGATGTGTTCGTGGCGGCGTTTGAAAACCTCCTGTCGCACCTCCCGAGGTGCCAGGTCCAAAAGGATTTAGTGGGTGAATGCCAGGAATAATAGGTGCAGGAAGGGCTGGGGGAATAGGCGCAGGATGTGGAACGGGAGGAGGAGTTTGTTGTTGCGGAAGTGGGTGTAGATTATCTCGGGGTGGGGTGCCGTCAGCGGGTGGTGCAGGGACACGTGGATTTGTATATGCGGGAGCTACGTCGTCTAAATAGGAAGAAAGGAATATGTCTTCTGCGGTCTTGTGACGTAATTTAGTCGGGAGCAATGGAGGGGGGAGATCCTTCGGTATTTCCGGAGTGGCCTTAGGTAAACCCTCGGCCAGAAGAGGATACATACCATTCATAAGAGTGTTTCGTTGTCGGTCTACTTGTTCTGTTTTAACTCGTATCCCCTCTTCAACTAATACGTTTTCTCGGGCTTTGTCTGAATCCTCTCTACTTTTCTCTGCTTTTCTGAGTGCTTTCTCTGTCCGTCTGTGTGATTCTTTACACCATAGTTCAATGGCATCTTTCTGTGACTGTCTGGCTTTCTTTTTCCATAATGCTTCTTCTACTCTCATGATGCACTCGGCATCCCATGTCCCAGCTAAATCTTTGGTATAATCCACCCACAAGTCGAGATATAATACAGCATCTAGGCCGTGTTTGTGGTACATAAAATACCCTGGAGTGTCCCTGGGTGGAATGGGAACAGCTTCCTCGAGTATCCCTTTTCTAGTTCCTATCTGTCTTAGTTTGGAAAACAAAGGCATCTTGAACCTTGCTACTTGATACTTACTCGAACTTGAACACAGTTAATACAATAAACACAATAATGAAGATCGAACAATCACTCATACCACGACATTAAAACACATTTTAAACATTCTGAAAGCGAACAACAATAAAAACTAGCTACCTGCATACTCGATATACTGCTAAACAGTACAGATACACCGCTAAACAGTGCAGACCGGGTCTGTGTACCCAAACCCGTCTTGACCGGATACAAACTAATGCACCCGTCTAGATGCGTCCCCAGCAACGGTACTCACCGGGAAGCACGGAACGGAAGGCCTCGGAAACTCGACACTGGACTGGACCGGACGGGACTCGACTCGACTCGTGACGTAGGCACTTCGGAACTTCGGAACTGGTGGGCCTCTGAATACCTCGGACTTTGCTCTCTCAGCTAGGCTCTGGTCGGGATCCTCCGCACTCCTCACCGCCTCGTCTGGGTGTCGATCGCAGCCTCAGTCACCTCCGTTGGCCTGAGGGAGATACAGGAAATCCTGCGGGTACGCGTAGTTGTCCGTCCGGCTGTGGCAGGGGACCGGGCCTGCAACGCACCGCCGGCGCGTAAGGTGGGGGAGGGGTCCCTATTCGGGCGCCAATTATGTGGTAAATTTAAATTACCTATACTTAATTTATGCGGTAAAGTTCAATAAGAATAACTCAGTCAAAAATAAGAGGCAGAATCCGTGGTATCTGAGTTTTGGAAGGGTTTTATTCCTTAAAAAGGAATTGGTTCGAACCAGGTATCATGTTCCATCACCACAAGGGTTCAGGAAGGGAAATGGACATGGACATGTACAATGCTTTATTAACAGAACATCATATATATAGTCAATGCATTACAGTAGTGACAGATGCAGAAGGCGTAACAGCTGAGAGAAACGAGATAAGAACACATGTGCGTAACAGAAGGCGTGCATGAGGGCGTACACGGAGGTGTGTGCTAGACAACCTCACTTGAAACGTGTCACAGGTGGGTGGATCCATAGAAGAATCCTGCAGAGTCAGCAGAAATACATGGCAGAGATGCGCACGCAGCAGCATGACGTGTGATTGACGTGGAACTGGAGGGTGAAGGGGACTTGACATTTAGCCCTACATGAGGAGACAGAAGTCTGGGGTGTCAGAACAACCTAATCCCAAATCATATCTAATATCTTGTGTTTGAGGAACTGTATTATCTAGAAGGAAAGGTCTCTCGGGCAAAGGCTATTCTATACTGACTGCTAGTGCGTGCATATGTGACTACGTGTCTACGTGTGAAGCAAGGGGGCCATGGGCCTACCATGGTAACAGGAGCAGGGAATTACTTGCACGGAGACAGAGAGGCCGGGCCCTTTGCTCTGCAGCTGGGAAGGATGTTTTCCTAAACTACTAGACAGGAATGTATTTTGGAGGAGCGGAGCAGATAACTTGAAGGCGGAATACAGTCTTGGCAGGCAAGCAGGCCGAGCCAGGCACCGCTCGCCGCGCAGGGAGTAAGTCAAGGGTCAGACTGCAGCTTTCGGAGACAGAAGGCAGAAAGGGCTCGATGGCAGGAATCAGGGCCTAACTCGCCAGAGCTAGTGAAACATGAAAGTGCACCATGTAAAGACGTTGGCAAGGCACACTTAGGAGCGGAATATTCGACCCATTCATGGTGGATCTGAAAGAGGACATGTTAACGTTGGACGCAAATGTATTTGCGTCTTCATAGCTGGAAGTGGAGGGAACATACATGTACTTGAAGCACGTACATGGAGCCGTTGGGGTCTACGATAGGGGACACAATTGACCATAAAAATTCATATTACCTCAGAACCCTGCCCGATCTGGAACTTACTCGCCTTGATCGTGAGACCTGCTTTCCGTAGCGCCATCAACACTTCCCAGAGGTGGCGCAGATGTTACTCCCAACTGGCTCTGAACACTGTGATGTCATCCAGGTAGGCGGCACTGAACTCATCCAGTTCAACCAACACCTGGTTGACCAACCTCTGAAAGGAGACAGGGGCATCCTATATCCCAAGGTATAACACAGAACTGGAAATGGCCATCTTGTGTGGAGAATGCTGACCTCTCCTTTGCCCATCAGTCAATGCGATCTGCCCGTACCCAGATGATAGGTCAAACGTGCTGAGGTACTGTGCAGCCCCTAGCCGATCTATGAGCTCACCAGCTCTGGGGATGGGGTGCGCGTCAGCCTTCGTGACTGAATTGAGCCCTCTGTAGTCCACACAGAATCGGAGTTCGGGTGTGGCACCGGGGGCTACAGCCTTCAGGACCAAGACCACTGGGCAGGCCCAAGGACTGCTAGATGACTCGATCTCCCCAATTGCAAAGCATCATTGAGACCTCCTCTTTATTGCAAGCCCTAACCCTGTCAGGTACCCTGTAAGACTTTTGCTTCACAGGAAAGCGGTCTCCTGTGTCCACATCATGGACAAACCAATCTGTGACACTAGGAACCAG
Organism: Lissotriton vulgaris; assembly: GCF_964263255.1. NCBI lineage: Eukaryota > Metazoa > Chordata > Amphibia > Caudata > Salamandridae > Lissotriton > Lissotriton vulgaris. The sequence continues at coordinate 1,714,603,021 of NC_141685.1, read as the reverse complement.
GGAGAACAGATCAGAAAACTGTCCCAGCAACTGGCGGCAGTAATTCTGTTGCTTAGGGGTCAAGGTGGAAGAGAGGTAAACACCATCCACTGACCCATCTTGCTCTGAGGCTGACAGGAGGTCAGGAAGAGGCTCAGTCTCCTCCTCCATCCCAGCATCTGTTGCCAAGAGCATGCCCACTTCAGACCTCACTAAGTGGGGCTTAAGGCAGTTTAAATGTAGGACCCTGAAGGGGTTCCTAGGAAACTCTGGACTCTTGCTCTCCACAACCTCAAATGGTCCGGTCCACTTATCCTGGAGCGTGCAGGGCTCCACTGGGGCCATGACCCACAACTTCTGGCCAGGTTGAAGCTGTACCAGAGTGGCATTCTGGTCATACCAGCGCTTCATCTCCTCCTGGCTGGCTTCCAATTCACCTCAGCGAGTTGCCTGAAGCGCCTAGTCTGGTTCCTAAAGGCCAGCATGTAGCTGTATACATCCTGGGGATGTTTCCTGGGAGATTGCTCCCAGCCTTCTTTAACCAAACTCGGAGGTCCTCTGACTGGGTGTCCATAGAGAAGCTCAAAGGGACTGAACACTTGTGATTTCTGTGGCACCTCACGGTATGCAAAGAGAAGGCATGGTAAGAGGACGTCCCACTTACGCCTCATGGGTTCCTCAAGACCCATTATCATGCCCTTCAGGGTCCCATTGAACCTTTCAACCAGCCCATTTCCTTGGGGGGTGGTAAGGAGTGGTGAACTTGTAGGTTACACCACACTCCTGCCACAGGGACTTCATATTCTTGGAAATGAATTTGGTGCCCCGGTCAGACACTACGTCGCGAGGGAATGCCACTCAGGAGAAAATTCCATCTGTGCTCGTCCCACCACAGGGGGCATCACTGTCCTCAGAGGTATGGCTTCCGGGTACCGGGTGACATGGTCCACCAAAACCAGGATGAACCTGTTGCCCATGGCTGTCTTGCACCCAGTGGCCCTACAATGTCAATCCCCACCTGCTTAAAGGGGGTACTGACCACCGGGAATGGCTGGAGGGGAGCCTTGTGCTTCCTCCCACTCTTTCCACTTGCCTGGCAAGCCTGACAAGTCCTGCAATGAGCATCAGATCTCTTGCGCATTTGGGGCCAATGAAAGTGTGTGACAAGCCTTTCAAAGGTCTTGTCCTGCCCCAAATGTCATGCTAATGGCACATCATAAGTCAGCCCCAGTAGGAAGGCTCTGAACTTCTGGGGTACCACCAGCACACGGGCTGACCCAGGTTCTGCAACCTTAGGCTCACTATACAGGAGACCATTCTCCCAATAAATCAGTGTGACCCTGACTGATCACCTGCTGCCTGACTTGCAGCCTGTTGCCGCAAGCCCACAAGAGAAGGGCACTCTCTCTGTTCCTTGCAAAATTCCTCCCTGGAGGGGCCTCCTTCTGGCTGCCAATGGGTCAGCTCAGGCAGGTCCCCCAGTTCAGCTATTTTCTACCCGGTATGCTCCAGGGCATCCTCCTCAGGGTCTACCGCCTCCTGGGCTGGGGGAACTTTCTGGGCCAGTTTCCTGCACCCCTTGCCACTTGTCTCTCCGTCAGGGTCCTGGGTAACTGTGGGCCAAAAATCCGTTCCGCTCGTGGAATTTGTGGATTTTTGGCAATCTCGCAATCCGCAAATCTCGCGAAATTGCCAAAAAATCCGCTTGCAGGCGGATTTTTTTTTTGGCCCACAGGAAGCACTTACAGTTAAGGCTGGTGCTCGAGTTGAAGCTAACTTTGTAACCATTTTAGAATGAGACCGGCAAGCTGCCAGAGCTGAAGTTGCTTACTTGCAAGTTGCAACTTCAACTCTGGCAGCTTGCCGGCGCCATTCTAAAGTGGTTGCAAAGTTAGCTTCAACTGGGGCACCTGCCTTAACTATGATGGGCAGCTCACTCAAGGGACCTTGGCGCCTTTTGGCACGGTGGCAAACTTACAGGCACACATGGTCAGTGGAGACAAATCTTCTGGCCCTTTACGCAGCTGCAGTGTAGGAAAAGCACTTTACATTTACCCAACGAGGTAGCAATTACTGGATTAGCCAGTAGAAAGTACTCCAATTGAGTAGAGGTATTGCACAAAATGGTGGCATCTTCGTGGATAACTATGCAGGGCAGGATTCATTCTGGCATGAGGCTCCTGTCACAAAAATTAAACCTCAACAGGAAGCACTTACAGATATAGCAGGTGCCAGAGTTGAAGCTCAAATTCAGTAACGTTTTAATCAGCCCAAAACATTAGTGAGCACGGTCGAGACTGGGCAAGTGTGCTTTAACCCCATATCTGCCGTCGAAAATTAGCTGTAATACTCGAGGGAGGTCTTTCAAACCCTGAGTTTCTCGAGCGCAATCCTCTTGTAGTTCCTGTGACCAGGAGGCTGCTTTCTCCTCACCTGCTGCCATGCTCGCTCTCTGACCCTTTATACACAAGAGGCATGTTGACACACATAGAAGCCCCGCTTGTTTGGCCCCGCACCACACACTAGTGGTATCAAACGTCTTCCGGCCCTTTCCCAACTATGATGGACAGCTCACTCAAGGGACCTCGACACCTTTTGGCGCGGTGGCAAAGTTACAGTCACATATGGGCAGTGGAGACAAATCTTCTAGCTCATTACGCAGCTGCAGTGTAGGAAAAGCACTATACATTTACCCAACGAGGTAGCACTTACTGATTAGCCAGTAGAAAGTACTCGAGTTGAGTAGAGAGCAAATCGCAAAAAAAATCTGCAAGTTCACTTGAAAATCGGTGATTTTGCGGATTTTTTTGCGATTTCCCGCGAATTCGTGGACTGCAAATCTGCAAAATTCACCCATACTTAGTCCTGGACCTCCTCCTCAGGCTCCAGGTCTTCTTGAGAACCCCTCCTGGCTGACATTGACAGGGTGGTCACTCACATACAGTCAGGCAGTCTAACCATCTTCACGTGAGTTGTCTTCTCCACCTTTTCCCAAGGGGAGCTCTCCAAATCATTTCCCAACAAACAGTCAACAGGCATGGTGGGCCTCACAGCTACCTAAAGAGTACCTAGAGACCCCTCCTACTCAAAGGGAACCTGAGCCATTGGACAAAGGCTCTCTGTGTTGTCAGCGTTACCAACTCAGCAAAATGCATGAGGGACAATGTGCTCTTGAGACACCAGGTGACACCTGACAGCTGTCACACTGGCTGCTGTGTCTCTGAGAGCCTCCACCTTTTGGCCATTGACGTTCACTTGCTGCCCATTATATCTTAGTATTCCTGGGTAGCTGAGCTTCTGAGACTGTCTCACAGTCTCCTAAGGAGACAAGGGTCATCTGTGCAGGACCCCCCACCTTGGACATCAATCTCCTCCCCAAAAGCTACACTAGCCATCTGCTGGGGCGGAGCACCAGTGGGTGCTTGTTTACCAAACAGGCAGCACCTGGTATCATTCGCCTTATGACCCAGGTCACCACACTTGTAACATTTCAGGGGCCCCTGGGGAACAGTACTACCTGTCCGGCCCCTTGCTTTTTCTCAGGGGGAGCCTGGGAACCTTTCACAGGGTTCCCTTGGGGACTACTTTGGAGCCCTTTGCGGAACTCCTTCTGTTTACCCTTGTCCCCCCCATTCTTCTGCTTGGGACTCTGCCCACCTTTGGCTGAGTCTCCCATGTGACCCTTGTGGACCCGGATACTCACCCAGCGGTCCGCCTCCTCAGCAAGCTTCCTAGGGTTAGTCAGCTTGCTATCTATTAGATGCTGGCGCAGATCTGGAAAACTATTATCAGACAAGTGCTTCCATGCAATCAAATCAAAGAGACCTTGAAAATCATTAACATTGCTGCCCTTTACCCAACCATCCAATGCTCTGCAAAAGAAAGTGACATATTCAACCCAAGTACTGTTTTCTAACTTTTTGCATTTCCTGAACCTCTGCCTACAGAGCTCAGGTGTTAAACCATATCTAGACATCAATGCATCTTTCGTGAGGCAGTATGAATTGTGGACTTCAGAAAGCAAGTCTAACAATGTATCCCACCCCTCACTAAGGAACCTTCCCCACAACCCCGCTCCCCAATCTCTCTCAGGGACCCGGTGGGAAGACATGGCTACCTCATAGGCTCTGAATCACTGACCAATATCATCATTTTTGTAAAACTCCTTCACCACATCCTTGGGAATATACACTCTACTTTCTACATGTACTGACGGTATGCTGCTTCCAGAGGGAGTAACTTCTAAACCTTTGGTTTTAAACTCCAACTCCCTCAAAACCTTTTCATGCTCAAACTGCATTTTCTTTTCCTCAAGATCGAACTTTCTATTTTCTAATTCTAGCTGCCTATCCACCTTGAACCTGGTCATCTCCATTTCATGCCTTCTTGATCTCTCTCTGTCCTCCAGCTCCTCTGGAGACAGACTTTTGTTAAAAGCATTGCTACCTGCAGGGGAAGGTATTATCTTCCTTCCCAAACCCAATGGCTCTTCCTGTTGTACTTCTGCATTATCATCCTCCTCAATCTCAGGAGTTTTTCTTGCTTCTACCCAGGCCCTCGATGCCTTGTAGAATTCTTCTTTCTTGGTGCACCCAACAGTCGAAACCTTGAATTTCTTGCAAAAGTACTTCAGCTGCTTTACTGTGTAGCATTCCAGCCTCTCTTCTTCCTATTCACAATGAAGGGAGACCACAGATTCTGCTCTCTCTATTGAATCAGCCATCTTTCAAAAATAGAACAAAAATTCCAAAAGGAATCGACCAAAAAGTATGTGGTATCATTATGGTCTGCACTCACAAAGTAGTGTTTACCATTCACTGTACATGAGTCACAAAGTCCAATTCAGAATCCTCACCTCTGGCTGCCAATGTTAGATTTGGGGGTCTCTAGTTGGCACAGGTGGGTACTTGTGACAAATAGGGAGCCTCTCCTCCAGTTAGGACAAGGGGATTACACTCCTAAAATATACCCTGCTCACCCTCTATGTAATAGCGTGAGCAGTCAAGGCTTATTTCAGAGGTGTTGTAAGTTAAGCAGTTGTGACCACATACAGTTACCCAGTGACAACACTACAAAAGGACACTACACAGGTTTTATATCCAAAATAAGTAGACTTTATATAGAGTTACCACAAGTCCATAAACGACAAAAATACACACTATGATTACATTAAGATGGTAGATTTAAGCTTAGTTCAGTTCAGTTCTTAGATGCGACACTCTGCGTCAATGTACATTAAGTTGCGTTGAGCTTCCACTACAAGCAATGTCGCAGCGATGGAAAATGCGGCAAAGTTCAGATACAAAGAAATAAAGACCTGAAGATCTACCAGATGGGGCACGCTTCTCGGGGATGCGAGAAGTCCTTGGTACGATGTGCGGACTGCAGCAGTAACACCCTTACGATACGACGGCAACAGCTCCAGCGGTGACGCTCTTCTCCACGATGCGTGAAGCTTCCGCTCAATGGGACAACTACAGTGGAGACATCCAAGATGCAATGGTAGCGGCTCCGACAGCGGTCCGCTTCTCAGGGAGGGGAGGTGCTCTTCATCGATGTGGTGCAGTGCGACAGTTCCAGTGGCGACACCCTTATTTGGAGTTGCGACGGCAGGCACAGCGATGGCAACACGCTCCGACCTCGTTGTGAGATTCTTCTCCTGATGCGGTGCAGTGCGACAACTACAGCGGCGACACCCTCCTTCTTCGAAGTTGCGACGGCAGCAGCAGGGATGGCGACACGCTTCCTCTTCGTTGCGGCACACTTCTCTCCGATGCGGTGCAGTTCGACAGTTCCAGTGGCGACACACTCCTTAGGAGTTGCGACGGCAGGCACAGCGACAGTGACACGCTTCTTCTCGTTGAGTCGCGCCTCCAGCTCCTGGAAAGGGGCGACCACTCGGTCACCCCGAACGTATGGTTGGGGGCCCAGATCCTCCCGGGAAACCCTTTTGGGCGGGGGGCGTGTCACGGCTGGTATGCCCAAAGCGGCGTAGCCGGGGCGCGCCTTTTCCCGCCCAAGAGGGGTTGTCCTGGACACCTACACCGATGGCCACGCCCAGTAGGCGTACCAGCGGAGGGTTCACGCCCTCCCGACGAGGAATAAAGAGAGCGGGAATCCAAAGAAGCATCCTCTTGTTCCTGTGCTTGGAAGCTGCACCCACTCGTTGCACGTGAGCCCTCGACGGAACAAGGAGCAATTTTGAGAACTTGTAATTCTTGGGTTTCTCTTTCAGCGACTTCAAGGCTAAAAGACCTAGGACCGTTTCTGATCGTCTTGGAGTGAATACTCGAAAGGAATGCCTGGCAAGAAGGCAGGAAAGAAGTCCGAGACTGACCAGATGCTCCGGATGTTGGTTAGCAGAATGACGAAGATGGAACGAAACGTTGGACGAGATATGGCGAACATGAAGAAGCAGATGGCTGCGATGAACAATCCGGGTAAACCAAAGAAGGTAATAGGCCCGGCATTGCCGGGTGTTGCCCCGGAGAGTAGGGGGAAGCGGGTCAGGAATGGGGCCCCAGGGGGGGAGGTCCCCGTCCCCGAGGTACCCCCGGTGAGCCCTGCCATTCCGGTGGAGGCCCCGGTACTCCCAGACGCGGGTCAGCCGATACTGGTTGTGATTACGCCCGCTAGCGAGGAGGACATGCCGCCTGAATTGGCCGCCCAGTTGGCCGCATGGCTCGGCAAGAAAACAGGGGGTGCTACGGCACCTGGAGACACGGCCGCAGAGGCCAGGTTACTAATGCAGCAGTTGCGGCAGTCGCGAGATGCCGCAAAGGCGAGTCTCCCTCTTGTCCCCCCACAGGTAACCTCGGAAGGACCGGCAGCTGGCGTGGGAAAAACAGCAGGAACGTCAACCGAACCGGGTAAGCAGGCATTGCCAATTGCGGGAGGGGGGCTCATTGTCCTCAAGACGGGAGAGAGTGGTTCAACATATCCCGTTGGCCACGAAAGAATTAATTTGGGCTGACAAGTATGTTAATATGTTTTCTCTGTTAACTGACCATCGCGAGATGGAGTATGCTAAAACGCAGAAAGATTTGTGGCACCCGAGTGTCTGGCGAGCCAAGATGGCGGGATTCAGGGTGGATGAGACAATAACAAATTGGGCCAAGGCCTTTGCGATGTTTACTGCAATTATTGGGGAACGTAAGCCCGAGGTTTTGCCTGAATTGTCTTGCTATCAGGCACGAATAATGGATTTTTATGAAACGTATGAAGGTAATGAATGGATGGGTTACGACATGAAGTTCCGTAAGGCCAAGGAATACGATTCATCTCTGACGTGGGATTGTCTCGACTCGATTTCTTGGCAGAAGCAGCTCCTGCCGGGCGCGACAAAGACGTCCTTGCCAGGTGGGAAGGGGTCGGGGTTTTCCCGCCAACAGCCCGCGGTGCCCTTTCGAGCGGGCGCCGGTGGCGATCACCAACCAAGGTCCGGTGGGAATGAGGGAAAGCGGGGGGTCTGTTGGAGCTTTAATAGAGGCAACTGCTCCAGACCGCAAGGGGCATGTACGTTCAGGCATGCATGTGCGGGTTGTGGGAATTCCTCGCACCCGGAAAGTTCGTGCAGATCCAAAAATGGCGGGTCGGGAGGTAAGGGAGGGTCCAAACAAGACTGAGGAGGGTCACCGTGTACCGTTACCTACCCCCGTTGATATCATGGCAATAACCCCCTGGCTAAACAAATACCCTGATCATGTCTCCGCTGGGGTGCTGAGGAACGGATTCTTATATGGTTTCCGCATCCCGGCGGGGGATTTTCGTGGGGAATCACTTTGTAGAAACCAATTATCGGCTCGGCATAATCCAGCGCTGGTAGAGAAGAAGATTGATAAAGAGGTTTTACTAGGCCGGGTGGCGGGCCCATATCAGCACCCTCCGGTGGCAAATTTTGTCTGTTCCCCGTTGGGAGTAGTCCCCAAAAAAGACCCAGGGGAGTTTAGGATGATCCATAACTTGTCAGCACCGAAGGGTCTCTCGGTGAACGAGGCGATTGACCCAGGAGTTTGTTCGGTGCGGTACGCATCCTTCGATGATGCCGTCACCATGTTGAATCGCCTGGGGCCCGGAGCGCTGATGGCGAAGTCAGATATCGAGTCGGCGTTCCGGTTGCTCCCGGTACACCCACAGGAACAGCGTCTGTTAGGCTTTGTGTTCCAAGGACGTTACTACATGGATAGATGCATGCCAATGGGTTGCTCCATCTCTTGTGCCTATTTTGAGAAATTCAGCTGTTTTTTGGAGTGGGCGTTCACTGAGGCCACTGGGCATAGCCATGTTATGCATTACTTAGATGATTTTCTGTTCTTGGGGCAGCCGGCGACACAACATGTGCGCAGGCGCTACAGGAGTTTTGCATCCTCATGAGGGAATTCGGGGTGCCATTGGCACCAGGTAAGACGGTAGGACCATCTACTTCATTCGAGTTTCTGGGAATTGAGCTCGATTCTGTGGAGGGATGTTTCCGTTTGCTGGTAGGGAAAATAGCGAAATTCAGGGCTTCCCTGGAACTGTGCCTTAGTAGGGAGAAAGTGACCCTGCATCAGTTACAACAGGCAGTGGGTCAGCTTAACTTTGCCCTGAGGGTGATACCAATGGCCCGCCCCTTTTCACGCTCTATTGCACAGGCTATGGTCGGTCTCAAAGAAGGACACCACCGCACGAGACTGTCTGCAGAGGTTCGCCAGGACATGCGTATTTGGTTAGCATTCCTGGCGGACTTCAACGGTCGAGTAGTGTGGAACAAGCCGCCAGCGTCTTCGAACGAGCTGGGTTTGTGGACTGACTCGGCGGGGAGCGTGGGATTTGGCGCCATTTTCGGCAATCGATGGTCGGCGCAAACATGGCCGACATGGTGGCACACCAGCGGTCTCACAAGTAACATTGGTTTCCTCGAGCTATTCCCTATATTTGTGGCTCTGAGGGCATGGCCGGACGAGTTCAGAGATCGCTCTGTGGTATTTTGGTCTGACAATATGACTGTTGTTGAATGTATAAATAATCAGGCAGCACTCTGCAAGTGGATATTGAGATTGCTGAAAGAAATTGTACTAATTTGCATGAGACTAAATGTACAATTCAGGGCAAAACATGTGCCGGGGGTACTGAATCATGCTGCTGATGCACTCTCTCGTTCACATATGCAGGCGTTCAGGGGTTATCTACCTACTGCGGACCTAGCGGCGGCACCATTCCCCGAAGTACTCTGGCTACTCAGTGCCCCGGATTACAAGACCTCGTGGCAGCAAGCCTAGCCCCCAGGACAAGGAAGGCATACGAAGGAGCGTTTCGTTCCTATTGTGCATTTTTGGGTCCGGCAGGGGATCAAACATGGGGTCAGGAGTATTGCTTCCTGAGGTTTCTGGTAGCATTACATAGGGAAGGCTGATCAGTGGCAACGGCCAATAGGCACCGGGCGGCCATTTCATTCATGGCGCAGGTGCATGGCGTCAAGGACCTGACATCTTCCTTTTTGGCAAAGAAAGCCCTTCGTGGCTGGCAGCGCCTTGAGGGTCGGAGAGTAGACAAGAGGCGCCCGATTGGGTTAGAGAGGTTGTCCCTGCTCATGGCGATACTACCCACGACATGTTCATCCCAATTCGAGGCAGTTCTGTTCCGGGCCGCTTTTGCATTAGCATTCCATGGGGCTATGCGGGTGAGCGAACTGGTAGCAAAGAATAAGAACGATGTGGAGGGAGGTCTGTGTAGGAATCACATCCTGATTAGGGGTGATTCAATGGTGGTTACAATAGCTAAGTCCAAGACTGACCAGACAGCTATGGGAGACAGTGTTGTGGTCCAGCGCATGCAAGGGTCCCCCATGTGCCCGGTAAAGTGCATTGAGGAATATCTGGCGCTGAGGGCGGATACATGGGGTGGGAGTCTGCTGAGACACATCGATGCCACCCCACTGACGAGGTTTCAGTTTCAGAGGGTGCTAACATTGGCAATCGCAGCGGCGGGCTTGGACCCGGGCGATTTTGGGACCCACTCCTTCAGGATAGGGGCTGCTACTGAGGCTACAGCTAGGGGTCAGAGTGCCAAAGAGGTGAAACTGTTGGGACGGTGGTCCTTGAATTGTTTCAAAAGGTATGTGCGGTTGCACATGTTGTGAAGTCAAGTTACATGCACTCACGCTTCTTGTCTTCTGTTTGATTTACAGTTTCGCGAGCATGGTATGCGGGGCGGAATTTGCAGTCGACCCGGCACCTGGGGACCAGCGGTCAGAGATCACCGGCTGAGGAGAGAGTGGTGTGGGTCGTGGGCCACTCATACGTGAGGCGGGCCGGGGACGTATTCAAAGCAGGTGACGCGACTCACGCAGCTGGGGAATACGGGTACAGAGTGACCTTCCACGGAAGGGGCGGGGTCTGTATTGACCAGTTCGAATCTTTTATCGAGGGACTCTTAGGGCGGCAGATGTCACCGCCATCTGTAATCATAGTACACCTGGGGGGCAACGACATGGTGACACTCGGAAGGCGAGTATTACTCGAGCGAGTTTTGTCCACCGTTAGCTGGCTGGCGAAAAGGATCCCGGGGTGCACGATTGCATGGTCCCATATGATTCCCAGGAAAGTATGGCGGGGGGGCCTTTCGGTGTCAGCACTGAACCATTCAGTAAAGAAGGTCAACAACAAAATTGGTAGGTTGTTTCGCTCAGCGCAGTTGCACAGTATTCCGCATGGGTGTATTCGGGGTGATCACATGTATCTCAAGGATGGGGTTCACTTGTCCGGGAGGGGAATGTCTTACTCATAGGAGACTTCATAGCATGGCTAAGGGGTTTAAGAAAGCATGACCTTTAGGAGGAGTTTGTGGGGGGGCCGGATAGCCGGTCCACTATCCGGCCTGTGGCGGTAAGGTCATGATCGGTGAGCAGTAATTTCAAGGTCCCTAGAGGGGGGCGCCACCCACTATGGATGGGAGCGCCTGGGGGGAGGCGGCCATTGGCCCCTCCCACAGGGAGGCGGCACCCACTAAGTATGGGTCGCCTAGGGGAAGACGGCCATAGACCCCTTCCAGGGGAGGAGGCGGCTATATGCCCCTCCTACGAATTTCCCGGGGCCCGGATATCCGCGACGGCGGATGTGATAGACAGTATGGGGTGGGAGGGGGAGTCCACGCTGCCTTCTTACAGACGCCTCACACGGGTCCTCGGACCTTTAAGATGGCGTCGAGTTTAAATGGGGGGCCCCCAACAAGACAAGGGAAATTGGAGTTGGCACAGAGGGTACAGTCCTCTGCGCATGCGCCACTGACACCGTGAGGGCGAGAGTTTTGGTAGTAGGGATCTGACACCGGTTGCGACCTTGCCGTTGGCCCGTAATGCTAGGATGTACAATTTTAATTTAGAAAGTATGCATTTGCAGGATGTTAGACTCGGCTAGGAAAACCTTTGTATTTGAGATTTGTTAAGGTTAGCTAATGAACATGTCTTCATCGAAATGTAATAAATGAAAATTGTGCATGATATGAAACTTTTATTTAATGTTTTAATTTTGTTTCATATTTTAATAAATACGGCCGGGAGGGTAACTCCCTCCCGCCTTCCAAAAGTTCAGAACTGCGTTCGTCTCCCATCATTGGGGATTGTGTTGGGAGGGGGTGACGGGCATCCCGGCCATATTGCGACACGCAGTTCCTCAGAAGGCCCAAAGCAGCAGCATGCACTTCCACAAGAACTCTGGGGAGCTCGGGGGTGAAGTCTTTTGTCCCTGAGACTTCAGCAGGAGGCAAACTCTCTTCCAAGCCCTTGGAGATCCTTCACACGTTGAAAGCAAAGTACACAAAGTTCCTTTCTCCTTCCTTTGGCAGTAAGGCAACCACTGCAGGCCAATCCCCCAAGCTGCACTTCAGCTTGGGAATAGTCTCTCCTCAGTTTCTTCAGGTTCCTCTCCTCAGTAAAGTTTTTTTCTTGTAGTCCAAAGTGATCTAATTTCTTGGGATCAGGGTCCCAATATTTATACCCCAAAATCCTTTGTTCTCTGAGGGGAGAGGGGCCTTTGCCCAGTCCAAACCAGTTCTGAAGTACTCTGTTTACGAGACTTCTCCTTTCCTTTCACAGTGCAGGGCATGCACATCAGACGCCCCACAGGAGGTGGAGCCAGCATTGTGGAAGACAAATACAGTCCTGGAGCACTTTGTTTACAGGACTCCTTCTCTTCTTTCAGTGTGCAGGGCAGAGACATCAGCCGCTCCCCAGGAGGTGGAGCCAGCATTGTGGAAGGCAGGCACAGCCCTATTCATGGTTCAGGTGCAACTCCTCCCTCCCATCTAGATGCAGATCTCTCTATTCATCACTGGGTGACTCAGCCTGTCTCCTGGAATTCCTCAGACCTGTCACTCTCAAAACGAGACATAGGAATACACAACCTAGCAGAGGCAGGTTTGAATGGTTAGACAAGCAAATACCTACTTTCTAAAAGTGGTATTTGAAAACACAGAATATTAAAATAAACTTTAATAAAAGAGGTATTTTATTATTGTAAGTTCAGGCATACTAAACTCGAATTTCTACCATGTTCTCTGAGACAGTTAGGATTATAAAATGAATTAACTCTAACAGCCCATTCTGGCCTATGGCGAACAGGTAGCCATGCAATAGTGAAAAACCCAAAATGTCTGTAATTCACTATTAGGACAGCCTACACACATCAGGGCTTTTCCTACCTTATACTTACTATGCACCCTGCCCTTGGGCCTACCATAGGGGTGACTGATATGAAGGAAAAGGAAGGTTTAGGGACTGGCAAGTGGGTGTACTTGCCCAGTCAGCATGACAGTACCAGAATGCACGCAGGCTCTGCAATGGCAGACCTTAGACACATTTTACCAGGCTGCTTCTGTGGGTGGCACCACCAGTGCTGCAAGCCCACCAGCAGCATTTGGATTTACACGCCCTGGGAACACTCAGTGCACTGCACTAGGGTCTGACAAGTAAACCAAATAGCCAAACATGGAACCACTGATTAGTACATCAATTTACAATAGGGAGCACTTGCACTGTGGCACTGAATAGCAGTGGCACAGTGCCCATAGCATCTAGCACCAGCAAAAATGCATGAGGCAACAGCAATAATGGAATGGAGACCCACGCCAATTGTGCCAGGTCTAACAAGAGCTGATCCCAAAAAATACAGGATGATAGCCCTTTTAGATGTAGACTCTAAATATTATGCTAGCTTATTGCTGGAACAGCTGTCATCCTGGGTGTTAAAAACTCAGTGTTTGCCATTTTACTAGACTAGTTTTGTGGCCGGATCAGTCACCACTGAGGTAATTGGAATTTTTTATGGTCAATTGTGTCCCCGAACGTAGACCCCAACGGCTCCATGTACGTGCTTCAAGTACATGTAATTTCCCTCCATGACCAGATATGAAGACGCAAATACATTTGCGTCCAACGTTAACATGTCTTCTTTCAGATCCACCATGAATGGATCGATGATTCTGTTCCTAAGTATGCCGTGCCACCGTCTTTACATGGTGCACTTTCACGTTTTTCTGGCTCTGTTGAGTTAGGCCCTGATTTCTGCCATCGAGCCCTTTCTGCCTTCCTGTCTTCTGCCTCAGAAAGCTGCAGCCTGGATCTGCATCCATGACCCTTGCCTTACTCCCTGCGCGGCGAGCGGTGCCCGGCTCGGCCTGCTTGCCTGCCAAGACAATTCAGCCTTCAAGTTATCTGCTCCGCTCCTCGAAAATACATTCCTGTCTAGTGATTTAGGTAAACCACTGCAGAGCAAAGGGCCCGGCCTTTCTGTCTCCGTGCAGGAAATTCATTGCTCCTGTTACCATGGTAGGCCCATGGCCCCTCGCATTACACGTAGACACGTAGACACATATGCACGCACTAGCAGTCAGTATAGAATAGCCTCTGCCCGAAAGACCTTTCCTTCTAGATAAAACAGTTCCTCAAACACAATATATCATATATGATTGGGTTTAGGTTGTTCTGACACGCCAGACTTCTGTCTCCCCATATAGTGCTAAATGTCAAGTCCCCTTCACCCTCCAGTTCCACGTCAATCACACGTCATGTTGCCTGCGCGCGCATCCAGCCATATATTTCTGCTGACACTGCAGGATTCCTCTATGAATCCACCCACTTGTGACACTTTCCTGTGACGTTTCTAGCACACACCTCCGTGTACGCCCTAGTGCACGCCTCCTGTTACGCACATGTGTTCTTATCTCGTTTCTTTCAGCTGTTACGCCTTCTGTATCCATCACCATTGTATGCATTTACTATATATAATGTGCACTGTTAATAAAGCATTGTCTATCCCTTCCTGAACCCTCGTGGTGATGGAACATGATACCATGGTTCGAACCATTTCATTACATGGAATAAAACCCTTATAAACTCAGCCTCCACGGACTCTGCCTCTCATTTTGATTGAGCTATTTTATTGAACTTATACCGCATAGAAATTCAGTATACGGTAAATTTATTTACCACATAATTGGCGCCCGAATAGGGACCCCTCCCCCACCTTACACGCCGGCGATGCGTCGCAGGCCTTGCCCCCTGCCACAGCCGTGACGGACAACTACGCGTTCCCGCAGGATTTCCTGTATCTCCCTCAGGCCTACGGAGGTGACGGAGACTGCGATCGACATCCAGACGAGGCGGTGAGGAGTGCGGAGGATCCCGACCAGAGCCCAGCCGAGAGAGCAAGGTCCGAGGTGTCTAGAGGCCCACCAGTTCCGAAGTACCTACGTCACGTGTCGAGTCGAGTCCAGTCCGGTCCAGTCCAGTCGAGTTTCCGAGGCCTTCCGTTCCGTGCTTCCCGGTGAGTACCGTTGCTGGGGACGCATCTAGACGGGTGCATTAATTTGTGTCCGGTCAAGACGGGTTTGGGTACACAGACCCGGTCTGCACTGTTTTAGCAATGTATCTGTACTGTTTAGCAGTATATCCAGTATCCAGTTATCTAGTTATTGTTCGTTCTGAAATGTTTAAATGTATTTTAATGTCGTGGTATGAGTGATTGTTTGATCGTCATTCCTGTGTTCATTGTATTAGTTGTGTCCGAGTCCGAGTAAGTATCAAGTATCAAGTATCGAGTTACAGGATGCCTCTATTCTCTAAACTGAGACAGATAGGAACTAGAAAAGGGATACTTGAGGAAGCTGTTCCCATCCCACCCAGGGACACTCCCGGTTATTTTATGTACCACAAGCACGGCTTAGACGCCGTATTATATCTCGACTTGTGGGTGGATTATACTAAGGACTTAGAAGAGAATCAGAAATGGCCCGCTACAGGGACATGGGATGCCGAGTGCATCATGAGAGTAGAAGAAGCGTTGTGGAAAAAGAAAGCCAGACAGTCACAGAAAGATGCCATTGAATTATGGCATAAAGAATCACACAGCCGGACAGAGAAAGCACTTAGAAAAGCAGAGAAAAGTAGAGAGGATTCTGAAAAAGCCAAAGAAAAAGAACTACTAGAAGAAGGAGAACGAGTTAGAATGGAACAACACGACAGACAGAGTAATGCCATTTTGACAGGATTGTATCCAGTCCTGGCCGAGGGCCTGCCCAAGGCGACCCCGGAAACACCGAAAAATCTGCCCCTCCATTGGTTCCGACTAAATTACGTCATAAGACCGCAGCGGACATTTTCCTTTCTTCCTATTTAGACGATGTAGCTCCCGCATATACTAATGTACCTGCCCATGTCCCACCTGCTGACGGTAACCTACCCCATGATCATCAGCCCCCAGGTCCGCAACAGCAGACCCCTCCAGGTCCGCTTCCTGCACCCGCTCCCGGTGTTCCCCCTGGTATTCAACAACTGCATCCATCTAACCCTTTTGGGACTGGCATGGTCCAGGTTCTAACCCAGTTACAGCAGGTACCGACCCTACAGCCAGGTTATGCTCAAGCCTCCGCCTCAGGAGGTGCTACAGAAGGTTATCGAACTCCACCAGAGATACATCGAGTAACAATGAGAGAATTAGCGATGGCTCGGACACCTAAAGGTGCCCCTGCCGAACAGCTTAGAAGAGAACTTACAGATTGCAGATATGACACAGTGCCTGGTAAAACAGGACCCATGTTGTTAGCGTCACTACGTTTAAGACGTGTTACAGAGTATTTGCTATTACTACCAGAAATGCCAGAACATCTAGACAAAATTTATTATTTTATTAGAACAGGAGAAGGACCGGAGAGTGTTGCTGAAGCCATGTCACGTCAGAAAGTTGAGAACAAAGGTTTTATCATGCGATTTTTGGTTAATTGTTTGATAAGAGAACAAGATCAGGCAGGTTTTCCACAGAGTGAAATGGATAGATTGAACAGATGGAGCCAGAATATAGCGGATGGTAAACATGATAGAGAAAAAAGTGTACATGCCATGGTTAGAAAGATCTGTAAAGAAATAATAGAAATACATGCCCAGCGAGAACCTGAAGAGCCACTCGAATCAGACGAGCCAACTTCCTCGCAGGAGGAGGATGATACAGAGGATCTAGCAGAAACCTCGCAACAGTCAGACAAAAAGATGATAGGATATGTAGGCAGAGAGAAACTTCCTAGACCGCATCCTTTTGATAGGCCCTTTGATAGACCCATTCGCAAACAAGAAACGTTCGAAAACAAGAAACGTTACCTTTGTCCGATACCAGAGCGATGTACCCTTGAACATGTATTCCAAATTACTGACAAAGTACTAAAAGAAAGGGTAGGTTATCAAGAACTCAATACCCTACGTGATCAGGAACTAGCTCGGTCCGCAGTACAGTGGGCTGGAGATGACAGCATATATAAAGATGATTCAGTAGTGCAAACGTTTTTAAGTCTTATTCCAGAAGAACAGCGACTAGCTGGTATATACATGACACAACACCTCATTATACAGTATGAAAATAGAGCATCTGACCCAGGTCCGTTATATAACTTACTGCAGGACTTACTCCTGAGAAGATGGAGAGGTCTAGGTACTGAACTAATTGAAACGATTTTAGAACAACGCCACAAATATAGAACGTTCTTGGCTCCACATCTTGTTTCTGTTCCACCCCCAGTCAGGAAACCATTTCACTTTGACTTTGACAAACAGAATCCTTTACGAGAAGTACATCCAGTCAGGAATGCTGATGATACCCTTACACGTGTTTACGTATACACGCCTATAACTAAAATGGAATTATTAGAAATGAAGAAAATAGTGCCCAGTCATGATAAAGACCCTGCAGGTTTTCACCATGAAATAAAAGACATGTTACTCATGGGAGATTACACCTATCCCGACATTATGAAAATATTGAAAGTTTTATTGCCTGCCGGTATTTACGAGAAACTCAAAGAAAAAGAATGGGAGGTGGGAGACCAAAAGATTGATTGGGCTGCATTAGAAAATGAAGAAACGACTCGAACCCCAGGTTTGGGTCTTGGGGATAAAACTAAAGCATTACCAGGATTGTTAGTACAGGTTTTGCCACGTTTGTTAGCAACTAAAAAGGAGGACTGGGATGCAATCTCAGCCTGCAAACAGAAACCCGATGAAGACACTAGTGATTTTTATTCCCGATTTGAGAAATGTTTTATTATTAATAGTGGCCTGAAAGCAAGTAGCGAGTCATACCCACACCTTTTTGTATCCAAATTAGTCGAGAATTCATTGCCCCAGGTTAAGAACCGTGTACTGAAAGTCGAGAGCACATGGCAAGCTAATTCGCCTTCACAAATGTTACAAATGTTACAGTATCACCAGAATAGGATCAGGGAAGAACATGATCATGAACAGAGACGTATGAAAGACACGAAAATGAAAATGCTAGTTGCTCAGTCAGTTCCAGCTGACGGTCATAAAAGGGGTACTACACAAGCCAATAATTCAAATTCAGCAGCTCCCGTTAAAGGGATATGCAACTATTGTAAACAGCCAGGTCACTATGTAAACGATTGTGCAGTTTTGAAACACAACATATCTACAGGTAAAACTAAAGAGAGACCGCGTCCACCTAGACAGGACCAGGCCCCACAGCACGTTCCACAGAATGTTCAGCCTATGCAGACTACACAACAGACTGTAGCGGTACAACAGCCACAACCCATTGCCGCAACACAACATGCAACCCAGCAGATGTACCAGTATGCACAAACTGACTATCCTGATTATCAGCGATACACATGAAACAGCCTAGAGAGGGAGGTTGACTTGCCTCTTATTGAGGTTCCTGTAGATCTAGAGGGTCCTTATGTACATAGTCAGGTAGTAGGGAAAGGTAGAAAGTTTTTGATTGACACAGGGGCAAGCAGGACAACAATCAGTCACGACGAGGTTCCAGGGGCACCCCTCTCAGGCTCACAGAATGTTTCCCTTGGATTTTCAGGAAAACCTATTGTTAATGAAGTATCGAAACCAGTTCCCCTTGCAGTTGGTCCATTGTCCCGCACTACAGATTTATTGCTCACGAAATCATGTCCAGAAAACTTACTTGGAATTAAGACTCTGAAAGCTCTAGGAGCTGTAATTTGTTGTTCTCCGGAAGGAGTAAGATTGTTTTTGCGTGACTTTAAGGGTCACTACGTGTTGAGAGATATTGATCCCAGATTACAGAATGTTCCTGCACATTTATGGGAACAAGGTCCCACTGATGTGGGTTGCATGCACATTACTCCATATCGTGTCACACTCAAGCCAGGAGTTGTACTACCACGCATTCGACAATACAAGTTACCACCAGATGCTGTAGTGGCTTTACTGAAAATCATTGACGAGCTCATTGCACAAGGAGTGGTTGTAGAAACCGACTCCAATCTATGTAATTCCCCTATCATTCCAATTCTTAAACGTACTGATCCAAATGCACCCCCAGTTTATCGATTAGTTATCGATTTACGAGAATTGAATAAATGCATTGTACCACAATATCCCGTGGTCCGACATTTCGTCCCTATTGACTGCCATTGATTCCGTAGCGACGTTCTTCACTGTAATAGATCTCAAGAACGCCTTCTTTAGTGTTCCTATTGACCCGGAAAGCCAATATCTTTTCGGATTCTGTTTAAATGGCCGAAGCTTCAAATTTGCACGTGCACCTCAAGGATTCACAGAGAGCCCCAGTATCTACAGCCAAGCATTGAAAAGACAACTTGACAGTATCCACATGCCTGACAACACTGCCCTACTCCAGTATGTCGATGATCTACTGATTACCACCCGTAGTGAACCAGAATGTGAACAAGCATCATTGACAGTTTTGCTTTTCCTGGCGGACAAGGGACACAAGGTGTCTCCTTCGAAGCTACAATACTGTGCCCAGCAAGTGGTGTACCTTGGGCACTTGCTGACCAAGTGGGGTAGGCAGCTTACACCTGAACGAATACAGTTAATTGCACATCTTCCGCAACCCAAGACACAGAAAGAAGTACGAGCCTTTATTGGACTCACTTCCTATTGCAGACAATGGATTCCACAATATGCATTCCTAGCTAAACCACTCATACAGTTGACAACTCAGGAGGCAGCGTCTTCGACTGTCCTCCCTTGGACTCAGGAACATACACAAGCTTTTGACGAATTAAAGAAAGCCTTATGTCAAGCACCAGTTTTAGCAACACCATGTTACAGCAAGCCTTTTACACTTTTTGTCACCGAACGTGGAGGTACTGCGTTGTCAGTACTCACCCAGGATCAAGCAGGTTCACACAAACCGTGTGCTTATTTTTCTAGTACATTGGATCCAGTAGCCCAGGCTCTGCCTGCGTGCTTGAAATCTGTAGCAGCAACAGCTCTAGCGATCAGACAAAGTGATTCCATAGTGTTAGGACACCAATTGACAGTACAAGTTCCACATTCCGTGGAAGTTCTTTTGAACAGAACACAGACTCAACATTTGACTATAGCACGACTGACAGGTTATGAATTGACATTGTTTCAGCCACATATAGATATCAGACGCTGCAATACATTGAATCCTGCTACACTTTTACCAATAAGCGAGACAGACCCTTTGGCACATGATTGTGTTGAAGTCATTACCATTACGACGAAACCCAGACAAGACTTAACAGACACCGTATTACCAGATCCAGACCTGACACTTTATGTGGATGGTTCATGTATGAGAACAACTACAGGAGAGTTAGTGGCCGCATATGCAGTCACAACGGAAACTGAAGTCATAGAAACACATCGCATTGACACACTGTCAGCCCAAGCAGCAGAGCTCATTGCTCTGACCCAAGCCTGTATACAAGCAAAGAACAAGAGAGTTAACATATACACGGATTCACGTTATGCATTCGGAGTTGTACACGACTTCGGTGTACTCTGGCGAGAGAGAGGTTTCTTGACCTCTCACGGAGCCAAGATCCAGCACGGTCCCCTCATTCAAGCTCTGTTAGACGCAATACATTTGCCTACAGCGATATCCATCATGAAGTGCAAAGCACATACGAAAGTCACAGATACCATTTCCCAGGGTAATGACCTGGCAGATCGAACAGCCAAACATACAGCTCAGACTCATACTCACACAATTGATATGACAAAGACAGTAGTCCCGACACCGACACATTGCATGACAGTTAGGGATCCCGCCCTAGATGTAATTGACATACAGACACATGCTACACCAGACGAAATCAAGAAATGGACTGAACTAGGAGGGATACAGACAGAACAGGGATGGATGACGAAGGGAAAAGCCACATGGTTTCTCCCCGACTCTATGGTTCAAGTTATCATTAACACAGCACATAGTCCTGCACATTTAGGAGAAAAAGCCATGCTAGACAGTATTCAAAACCTTTGGTTCAATAAGCATTTACGAGCAGCAGCAAAACAGAAAGTGCGTACTTGCATGATCTGTTGTCAGTTCAACCCAGGTAAAGGCATTCCCGTAGAGCAAGGCGGATTTCATCCTCCCGAACACCCTTTTGAAGTCCTCCAGATGGATTATATCCAGATGGAACGTTGTCGAGGATTCAAATATGTCCTCGTAGTTGTATGTGCACTCTCCCGATGGACAGAAGCATATCCAGTCCCAGATTACACTGCTCCGACCACTGCCAAGCAGCTGGTACGTGAATTTTTCCCCAGGTATGGTTTGCCCCGTATCGTGTACTCAGACAATGGTCAGCCATTCTCGTCCGAGCTTATGAAGCAGGTATCACTCCTGCTAGGATATCAGTGGAAGTTCCACTGTGTCCGACATCCCGAGGCAGCAGGTCTCGTAGA
Source organism: Lissotriton vulgaris (assembly GCF_964263255.1). NCBI lineage: Eukaryota > Metazoa > Chordata > Amphibia > Caudata > Salamandridae > Lissotriton > Lissotriton vulgaris. The sequence continues at coordinate 1,714,581,837 of NC_141685.1, read as the reverse complement.
GAGACACAATCAGACCCTGAAAACACGTCTCGCCAAAGTATGTAAAGAGAAAGTCGTAGATTGGATTATAGCCTTACCAGTTGCACTTTTCTACATGAGAATGGTAGCCCATTCAAGAACAGGGCTATCCCCGTACGAGGTGGTCTTTGGTAGGCCACCGAATATGTGGGGGACGCCTCTGCCTCGTAAGATCACAGATGTTGACTGTAATATGCTGACAGATTACCTTGCCTCCTTGATGTCTGCACTACAATCATGTCGTTCACAGGTAGCCGCAGCCTTTCCCGACAACACCGAGGTGAAGCCACACGAGATCGTCCCTGGAGATCTAGTGCTTATCCGGAATTTTGATCGGAGGAATCCGCTGGAGCCCCGCTGGCAGGAGCCGAAGCTTGTTCTTCTCACAACAAGGACCGCTGTTAAGGTGGAGGGCCGCAAAGGCTGGCTCCACTCGAGTCATATTAAGAAATACCATGGACTGCCGCCAAAAACAGACTCCCAGCCCTGCCCCATTCCAGAGACTGATACTAAACTCCCCCTGGTAGAAAAAACTCCTCAGCAGGAGTACAAACTGAAATTGAGGTCTAGCAAGTCAGACAGTTTAATTGTTTAAGTCCTCCCCTAGGTGAAGCGGTTAGACAGGTTCCTGACATGTATCAGTTAGACCCCAATAGAGAGAGAGATAGACAGAAACATATCAAGAAAGAGAAATATTGTAAATCTCTCCGTAGCCATTGTATTGTTACATTATTGATTATGTTTTTTCTGAGTCTTACGATTATTGCTGCAAGCATATTATTACACATGTACTTTCCTATCTCCGTACGTGCACATTCTTCCTCAAACGACACTGTCGAGCATACTTTCAGTGAATTGCCCCCTCACGAGTTATCTTACCGACTTGCGCTGCGCAACAATACTTTCATCAGTATGTTACATCATTCTCATCAGACCAGCAACGCTACAAATTGTTGGATATGTGGCCGACTCCCTCCCTATCAGAAATACAAGGGAGTTCTGCCCCTCTTCCCGTACCCGTTTACACACAACGGTACCTGTGGTGCATGGTTTAGTTTAATGAATTCTTTAAATTCTGATTCCATAGTTTACCAGGGCAATTGGGTATGGGGAAATCTGAACACAGTTATGCATAAAGTATGTTTCCCTGACAAGGAGGGTCTGCCACAAAGGACAGGGACCGATCTAGAAAACGAAGTGTATGGATTAGGTAATTTTACACTTAACCTCATGATTCTGAATGTCCAGTCCGATACAAAACCAGACTTGCCCGCTATGTCAGTGTTACCAGTCAAAGGTGAATTATGTGTTAGAAAGAATGGTTCAGTTCATCTAGGTCATAGTAAATGTACTACTGTGATTGAATTCAGTGATAAAGGCAAGTCTACATTCAAAGCTTCCCGTCATTCCTATTTCATTTGTGGTCATACAGCTTATGTTCGCTTACCTCTAGACTGGGATGGTACTTGTTACCTTGCCTTCCTTCTGCCACCTGTTTTCCTAGCCCCACCTGATTATCATAGGGACTCCCATCTAGTACACAATAGACCCAAGAGAGATCTCCCAATTGTCGACTATACTGAAACAGCATGGGAGCAATACACAGACTTTAATAAAGGTTTCTTTCCCTATTTAGGCACTGTCTCGAATAGTAAGCTGATACGTAAATTAACAAGAACCCTTGAAGCAGTAGTGAATGAAACTACTTCCGCCCTAGGCAACCTAACAGAGGAACAGTCTGCTATGAGACTTGTTGTTCTTCAGAATCGTCTTGTTCTTGACGTCATCCTGGCCGATAGGGGCGGAGCTTGTAGAGTCATCGGATCGAGTTGCTGTGTTTTCATTCCAGAAAATGCACCATCTGTATATAGAGCCATAACCCGTCTCCACAAGATTGCCAGTCAGATACACCAGAATCCAGGCTCCTGGACTTGGTCCGGTTGGCTCTGGAGCGTGTTATCAGCCTGGGGATGGAAGGTCCTATCCTTCCTCGGAATAGCCCTTCTCATAGTATTCAGTTGTTGCCTATGTTTACAATGTGGGCCGGCGATTTGCGGCTTGTGCGCCACATCATGTATTCCCCATCCAAGTCCACGTTCTAAATCCCGCCTGAAAAAGGAAGAGCAAATGATGTTATATGAACAAATAGATGGATTAATAAAGATTGATATATCATGAAGGGTCCGTAGGGGACAAGGAGGGAATGAGGTAATTGGAATTTTTTATGGTCAATTATGTCCCCTAACGTAGACCCCAACGGCTCCATGTACGTGCTTCAAGTACATGTAATTTCCCTCCATGACCAGATATGAATACGCAAATACATTTGCGTCCAACGTTAACATGTCTTCTTTCAGATCCACCATGAATGGATCGATGATTCTGTTCCTAAGTATGCCGTGCCACCGTCTTTACATGGTGCACTTTCACGTTTTTCTAGCTCTGTTGAGTTAGGCCCTGATTTCTGCCATCGAGCCCTTTCTGCCTTCCTGTCTTCTGCCTCAGAAAGCTGCAGCCTGGATCTGCATCCATGACCCTTGCCTTACTCCCTGCGCGGCGAGCGGTGCCCGGCTCGGCCTGCTTGCCTGCCAAGACAATTCAGCCTTCAAGTTATCTGCTCCGCTCCTCGAAAATACATTCCTGTCTAGTGATTTAGGTAAACATCTCCCCAGCTGCAGAGCAAAGGGCCCGGCCTTTCTGTCTACGTGCAGGAAATTCATTGCTCCTGTTACCATGGTAGGCCCATGGCCCCTCGCATTACACGTAGACACGTAGACACATATGCACGCACTAGCAGTCAGTATAGAATAGCCTCTGCCCGAAAGACCTTTCCTTCTAGATAAAACAGTTCCTCAAACACAAGATATCAGATATGATTGGGTTTAGGTTGTTCTGACACGCCAGACTTCTGTCTCCCCATATAGTGCTAAATGTCAAGTCCCCTTCACCCTCTAGTTCCACGTCAATCACACGTCATGTTGCCTGCGCGCGCATCCAGCCATATATTTCTGCTGACACTGCAGGATTCCTCTATGAATCCACCCACTTGTGACACTTTCCTGTGACGTTTCTAGCACACACCTCCGTGTACGCCCTAGTGCACGCCTCCTGTTACACACATGTGTTCTTATCTCGTTTCTTTCAGCTGTTACGCCTTCTGTATCCATCACCATTGTATGCATTTACTATATATAATGTGCACTGTTAATAAAGCATTGTCTATCCCTTCCTGAACCCTCGTGGTGATGGAACATGATACCATGGTTCGAACCATTCCATTACATGGAATAAAACCCTTATAAACTCAGCCTCCACGGACTCTGCCTCTCATTTTGATTGAGCTATTTTATTGAACTTATACCGCATAGAAATTCAGTATACGGTAAATTTATTTACCACACCACGAGTAACTTACTAACCCTATCTGTACTTATTGAGAAAGCAGCAGTTTCAAAAATGTCACCACACTGCTGCTTTGTTGATTTTAAAGCAGCCTTCGATCGGGTGCCCAGGGGCCCGTTATGTCACAAACTGCATAAATGGGGAGTACCCCGTGACCTGCTAAAGTCCATAATCGAACTTCACTCAAATAATTGGATCCGCATAAAGCTGGGTAAGGGGTCACATGTTTCAAGAAAAATACAGATCTCCTGTGGGGTTAAACAAGGTCTGTTGGCCCCCCTATTTATCTTTTTATTTCAGATTTATCTCACCTATTGTATAATGTCAACTCACACTCCCCCCAACTTGGTTGATCCCGAATTAGCAATCTTCTATACTCAGACGCCCTCGTCCTATTCAGCTATACAAGGGTTGGTTTACAGACACTACTTGACCAGCTGCTTTCTTATACAACGAGTAATGCCCTGGAACTAAATCTTTCAAAAACTAAAGCCATCACCTTTGGGAACTGGAAGCAACAGAATAGTGAGTGTTTTTTTAATTGCAAAAATATCAAAACAGTGACATTGTACAAATACTTGGGCATCTATATGGACTCTAAGGGTTCCCTCCTAAAACAGAAAGAAGTGTTTAAAGCAAAAACACTATCTCTGAAAGCAGCATTAAAGAAACTTTCAAGACAGCTACTCGGCCCTGGCCTATCTCCCCTTTTGACAGTTATGAAGGCTAAGGTCAAAAACTATTTAACCTATGGTCAAGAGATAATGTTGGAGAGCAATTCTACAATGTTGAATAAAATAACAACTAGAATTTTTAAACAAGCCTGACACTTGCCGAAATCAGCATCACCAGCCCAGATCAGCCACGATTTTGGTCTCTTGGTTCATCAGGGTGTCGGAGCCAGTGCATTCATAAAGTTGTGCCACAGAATATCAGATGGCAAAACCAGTCAAAAACATCGACCTTACATTGAACACTCCTTGCAACTGCTTGACATTGTAGATTACTGGGGTTCTAACCCACCCCAGCAGGCATCAAAACTGTCTTTCCGTCTTAACGGGGCACAATTTTCCAAAAGAAAACACGCCTGGTCCATAATAGCAGAGCTCAAATCGAGATCAGAGGCTCCTTATTTTTCAAGCATGTATGCACTTTTTTGGAAGAAAAGATTTATGACATGGAGGATGGGCAAATGGATCTTTGTAAAACACCTGCCAGCATGGCTCCACTCAAGTGACGACAACAAGTGTAGGGGGTGCGGTCAGTATTTAGAATCAATTGAGCATGTGGTGCGTGTCTGTCCCACCTTTCCTAATGATAGAAGGATCTTGCTGCAGGACGAATGGATTAAACATGGAGCCCGTTCATGCCAGCAAGTCTGAATAGCAGCAATGAATCCTAAAAACCCAATGCTCAACATCAGGTTTACTAAATTTGTCAATAAAACGGTAAAAAAATATCACAACTGAAGGACTGCAAGTATCAGCATCGTAACCTGTACACCCACGAACATACTTGGTCTTTTGTGTTCTCTATTCCATTCTGAGACACTCACTGATGCTGTTCCTGTTTGTTTTTTCTGAAAGTCATGGCTGGGTTATATATTCAACAATAAGGATATTACGCACCAATGTATTTTAGTAACCTTTTTGCAAAAACATCTTGTATTAATGTTTAGCTTTTATTACTTTTCACCTTTTTTCTTTTGTGTTTAAAATGAATTGTGTCTCCTCCTCTTTTTATCCTAACTGTCATGATTTTAAGTAATCAAACAATAAATACAAATTACCTGTAAACATCCCTGTGCCATGTAGCAGGCACTGGATGTTTAGAGGGACCATAGGTGGCCCCCAGACCCTATAGCGGATGGCCAGGCGCAGAGGGGGCCCTGCTGGGGACTCCAAAGTAATTTTCCAACAGCCTTTCCATGTCAAAAAGGCCAAAATAGAAAGGCTGTTAGAAAATTACATCATAATCCCAACTGCTTAGCTACCATCATTAGGGGAATATGGTGTCTTTCCGATGCACCATAGGGCTCCTTGAGCCAATCAGAAACCCAACAGATGGTCCCTCTTCCCGATGCCTCCGCTCGCCGCATTGTAATGCAGTGGGCTGACCGTAGGGGCAGATGATGGTGGGTCCGACACCAACGTGCTGTCGCTGTCATACTCACTGACAATGTAATCAGCTTCATAGCTTGCAATTTGAACTGATAAATTTGTTTACTATTTTTAATTTATTATTAATTAAGACGTTTATTTAGTCTTATGAGTTATTTTTAGTTATATTTTAGGAGTGTGTTGTTGGGCTTGTAGGGGAACAGGGTGGGAAGTTAATTAAGGTATAAACAATTAAAATATATTGGTAATCTGTTTTTTATTGTTAATTTATCATATAATGCATTGTTAATTATTTAAATTTTTCAGTATCTTTTTCTTTATGATATACATTTTTAGTTGGCAGCTGGATATGTATGGGTTCAGGGTAGGTCTTTTAATGAGTTTAAATTTGTTTTAATTAATATTAATTTGTTTTACATTTTTTATTAGTTATTTAATTGCTTGTTAATTATCTAAATAGTTTACTGCTGACATATTAAAGCTATATTTAAGGTTGTGGGTCACTTGGTCTGTAGGAGGTTATGGTGAGTAGTTGAATTAAGTTAAATTATTTTTTTTTATTTAATGTTAATGTTTTAATTTAAAGTTAAATATATTATTACTTATGTATGTTATTTACTGTATTCATTATTGTGTAACTGTTGTAATGTTTTATTTATTTTAATATGTGTGTTTGTTTTATATGTTCATTAAATGTGTTATATTTTTAGCTGTGTAGGTTGGTAAGAAAATAATATATATGATGTGTTTTTTAATTTATGTATTTATGTAAGTTATTAGTTGGAAAATTAACTATGTGTATTATTTTTATATGTATTGTATTTTCTAAAAGTCTTATTTTATTTAACGGTTTTTGTGAGAATTTGTTTTTGAGATGACATTTTTTATTCCAAATGATTTATTGTTTTATTCAGTATTTTAAATTAAATAGATATATGATGATTTAATATTGAAGTTGATATTATTATGTATAATTTAACTCCTCCAAAGTGCAACATTTTCCCTACTGCTGCACTGACTGGAGTAGTAATAGTAAATGTAACCCCTTTAAATTCCAGCGCTTTCCCTACTGTTGCATGGACTGTAGTAGGAGTACTAAATATAACTCCTCCATAGTCCCTCACTTCCCTACTCTTCAGCTAACTGGAGTAAGAATAGTAAATCTATCCAATCTGAAGTCCAACGTTTTCCCTACTGTTATTTAGACTGGAGTGGGAATAGAAAATCTAACCCCTCAAATGTTTAGTGTTTTCCCTACTGTTGCTTAGACAGGAGTGGGAATGGTAAATATAACCCCTCTGAAGTCCAACACTTTCCTTACTGCTGCACGGACTGGAGAGATGACAAGTTAATCTAACACCAAGGGGCGATTCCGATTTGGTAAAATCCCTCACGAATAGCCGTACGGAGCATTTTTCCCATACGAATCATATCCTTGAACTTCCCCGTACGTACGATGTAGTACGATGCGTACACAAAGCAGTTCTCCGTCCAAATCGTACCAAAGCCAGTACGACTCAATAACCAGTACGAATGGCATTTGGAACACGTAGTACGCGATGTCCGTACGGATCGTAGCAACATTTTCTGACCCAGCAACTACGATTCGTCTAGTCAGCACTCCGTATGACTCTTTTTCTACGGGAGCTCAAAACGTCTGGAAAAGTAGAATTCGACTCGAAATGCGTACAAGGCGGACCCCCCTGGGTGCGGTTCGTACACCCCATGATCGTAGAGGTACCGATCGTACACCCCATGATCGTAGGGGTACGGTTCATACACCCCATGATCGTTGGGGTATGGTGCGTATGTGATTGTGTGGCTCTCCATACAAATTGCTCATACGCGATCTTTACCGTACGAATCGCGTACTCATTCCCCGGATCGTGCTTGGTGGGTCGTACGTCATGTTTACGATTCCTACAGTTCACTGTGAGGGTCCTTGTCGTATGGATTTACCCTTCCTTTTCGTACGGTTCTCAAAGATTCGGACGTATTTTTTCCTACGGATCGTACTACGCGATTTGGACGGATTTGTACGATTCGTACGGAAAGGGCTACAAATTTGAATAGTCGTACGGATTAGTTTCCCGAATTGGAATCGACCCCCAAATGTAACACTTTCCATACTATTGCACTGACTAGAGTACAAATAGTCAAACTAAACCCCCTGAAGTCCAATACTTTACCTACTGTTGCATAAACTGGAGGGTAAATAGTATATTTAACATTCTTAGCTGTCAATAGTTTTCCTATTAGTAGTTAAATAGATTTTATAGTATTATTTGATTGTTGTTTTATATATATCGATATATATTATATATATATATATACACAAATTCCAAAATATAAGTAAAGTATATATATATATATATATATTTAGAAATTTGTTTCAATGTTTATAGTATATTTAGTAAATTTGTTTTGGGGGTTTTCACATTTTATATAGTTTATTAATTGCCTAAATGAATTAATATATTTTGCTATTACATTGTATGTGGAAATATATATATATATATATATATATATATATATATATATATATATATATATATATATATATATATATATATATATATATATATATAGTGTCCCGCCCTGCAGGACCGGAGGCCCCCGGTAAAATGGAGGAGTGAGTCTGAATATTGCTTGAGGGGGCATGGACCGCTCGTCACTGTCTGCCAGCGAAATGGACTAAACCACAGCGATTTGGCAGTTGTGACGAGAAAGGGAGATGAGAGAAGACTACCCTTCTCTCTGGTAACAACGCAGCGGTCAGCGCTAACAGAAGTACCCTGGAGCAACATGTTGGCACTATGCAAATGTACTCAGCACCAAACAAGAAAAACAGTGCAGTATGATTTTAATTGACGCTATTAAGCACAAATGGAACTTTCAGTGCACATTGACATTCAACGGAATGGTGGATTATGGAACCTGAGGTAGTATCCCTGCTTCAGGCACGTGACCACTGGGATTGTAAATAAGCTCACCTGTGATCAAGGCGTCAGGGAACGCCGAAACACGTAAAGACATTTTGAGCTCTGTTGCACTCTGTAAAAGACGAATAAATTCTGCTGCCTCCCAAGACGCTGTTGGGCTCTTTGTTTGTTGTGGCAAAACCGCTTTCTTCCAGGATCTCCATTCCTGGCTTGAGTCCCGCCCTGCAGGACCGGAGGCCCCCAGTAAAATAGAGGAGTGAGTCTGAATATTGCTTGAGGGGGCATGGACCGCTCGTCACTGTCTGCCAGCGAAATTGACTAAACCGCAGCGATTTGGCAGTTGTGACGAGAAAGGGAGATGAGAGAAGACTACCCTTCTCTCTGATAACAACGCAGAGGTCAGCGCTAACAGAAGTACCGTGGAGCAACATTTTGGCACTATGCAAATGTACTCAGCACCAAACAAGAAAAACAGTGCAGTATGATATTAATTGACGCTATTAAGCACAAATGGAACTTTCAGTGCACATTGACATTGAACGGAATGGTGTATTATGGAACCTGAGGTAGTATCCCTGCTTCAGGCACGTGACCACTGGGATTGTAAATAAGCTCACCTGTGATCAAGGCGTTAGGGAACGCCGAAACACGTAAAGACATTTTGAGCTCTGTTGCACTCTGTAAAAGACGAATAAATTCTGCTGCCTCCCAAGATGCTGTTGGGTTCTTTGTTTGTTGTGGAAAAACTGCTTTCTTCCAGGATCTCCATTCCTGGCTTGAGTCCCGCCCTGCAGGACCGGAGGCCCCCAGTAAAATAGAGGAGTAAGTCTGAATATTGCTTGAGGGGGCATGGACCGCTCGTCACTGTCTGCCAGCGAAATTGACTAAACCGCAACGATTTGGCAGTTGTGATGAGAAAGGGAGATGAGAGAAGACTACCCTTCTCTCTGGTAACAACGCAGAGGTCAGCGCTAACAGAAGTACCGTGGAGCAACATTTTGGCACTATGCAAATGTACTCAGCACCAAACAAGAATAACAGTGCAGTATGATATTAATTGACGCTATTAAGCACTAATGGAACTTTCAGTGCACGTTGACATTGAAGGGAATGGTGCATTATGGAACCGGAGGTAGTATCCCTGCTTCAGGCACGTGATCACTGGGATTGTAAATAAGCTCACCTGTGATCAAGGCGTTAGGGAATGCCGAAACACGTAAGGACATTCTGAGCTCTGTTGCACTCGGTAAAAGATGAATAAAGTCTGCTGCCTCCCAAGAAGCTGTTGGGCTCTTTGTTTGTTGTGGCAAAACTGCTTTCTTCCAGGATCTCCATTCCTGGCTTGAGTCACGCCCTGCAGGACCGGAGGCCCCTGGGAAAATGGAGGAGTGAGTATATACGCTCCAACTTCCTCCCCAATCACGGAAAGCATGGTCGCACTCTCAGGGTAAAGTGAAATCAAATATTTATTTACACAGAAAGCGTTTCGGCGTAAAAGCCTTATTCTCGCTGTGATGAATGTGTAAAACAAAATCGCATTTTTATTTACAAATCGCCTCAGCGTTTCCTGTCCGTCCATCATTGTAGAAAGAGGACTTCGCCTCAAAATGTTTTACAATTACGGCGCCATGATGGAACTTGCAATCATACTGATTTGTGCAATATTATTTGTCATTGTACACAATTTCATTTTGTTATTACCAAACAAATTCATACCATAATTGAGCCTTGAAAATATGCAAACTTTATTACAAGCATGTTGTATGGCTCCGATCCCACTTGGGGTTTACAAAGACTCCAACTCCCGTGATTCATTGCATTCAGGCCCAGGTGGGCAGGATATTAATTAGATGGGATTTGCCGGTTGGAGTAATAACGGAAAGAACACTGTTTGGCATGCTGCTTCTGAAGAAAGGGTGTTGACTCTGAAACGCGTCAGGCAAGGCATGCGTTCATTACTTGTGCATCACGAAGGATGTTCCTGTGCTTTTGAAAATCTTGTTGGGAGTGCACTCCAAAAGGGCAACTTGTGAAACTGTATTTAAGACCGCCTGCCAGGTCGGGAGTGCACCTTTGCAAATAGCAAATGCAAATCCTGTGGCATTCAAACTGTGAGTGACACTGTGGAGTAATCAAGCTGCGTTTGATTTATGGAGCAACCTGTTGTGTGTGTACAAGCAATGCTAAATAAAAGGAAAATATGCAAACTTTAATACAAGCATGTTGTATGTCTCCGATCCCACTTGGGGTTTACAAAGACTCCGACTCCCATGATTCATTGCATTCAGACCCAGGTGGGCAGGATATTAATTAGATGGGATTTGCCGGTTGGAGTAATACCGGAAAGAACACTGTTTGGCATGCTGCCTCTGAAGAAAGGGTGTTGACTCTGAAACGCGCCAGGCAAGGCATGCGTTCATTATTTTACTTGTGCATCACGAAGGATGTTCCTGTGCTATTGATAATCTTGTTGGGAGTGCACTCCAAAAGGGCAACTTGTGAAACTGTATTTAAGAAGGCCTGCCAGGTCGGGGAGTGCACCTTTGCAAATACCAAATGCAAATCCAGTGGCATTCAGACTGTGAGTGGCGCTGTGTAGCAACAAGCTGCGTTTGATTTATGGAGCAACCTGTTGTGTGTGTACAAGCAATGCTAAATAAAAGGAAAATATGCAAACTTTATTACAAGCATGTTGTATGTCTCCGATCCCACTTGGGGTTTACAAAGACTCCAACTCCCGTGATTCATTGCATTCAGGTCCAGGTGGGCAGGATATTAATTAGATGGGATTTGCCGGTTGGAGTAATACCGGAAAGAACACTGTTCGGCATGCTGCCTCTGAAGAAAGGGTGTGGACTCTGAAACGTGTCAGGCAAGGCATGCGTTCATTATTTTACTTGTGCATCACAAAGGATGTTCCTGTGCTTTTGAAAATCTTGTTGGGTAGGAAACTCTAACAACAAGGTCGATGGAAGAATAAATGGTTAAATAAGTGTGTAAATGGATGTTTTAAAAAAAAATGATTAGTTAACTGCCTTATTAAGTGTATCTTAGTGAATACATATATTAGCGAGTAACTTTTAAATATTGAAATATATGTATCAGTGTTTCACTTTGTGTATAAGTAGCTGCATGGGTTGGTCACTGACTCACTGTTTGTATGTGTTTTGAAGACAGCATATGTGCAGGACTGTATGGGTGGATGAGTATGTATATGTGTGCGTTAGTGAGTGAATGACTGTCTCACTAGTGTCTTTATCAGTAACTACATATGTTTTAATCTATTATATGTGAGTTTTGATGTATATAAGTGAGTATATATTCAGATTGAGAGATTGTAAGAGTTCCTGTTTAAATAAGTATGTGTTTCTATAAGTGATTGTTTAAGAGAGTAAGTATGTGTAAATTTCCATAGAAGTAAAGTGGTAGTGTTTGTATAGTTCTATATGCAAATAAATGGATGTTCAATAGTTTATTTGCATGTGTGAGTATGTGTGTGAGTAACTTTTTGATGACTGTCGGTGTGTAACTGGATGTATAGGTGTATCACTACATATGATTAGTGAGTATATGTATGAGTGACTATATAGAACTGTTGGTGAATGAGTGGATGTGTATATAGATGGTGGAATTACTGAATTGGTTGTTGTAACTGGTATGGGTATCTCCATTTTTTTGAAAATGTTAATTTCTATTTTTGAATATGTATTTTAAGGGTTACATTACACTGAAAGGAGGTCTGTCACTCTGTCACAAGGATGGTGTCATCAGTGATGTCATGAGTAATGTCTCTGACCATGTCATGAGTGATGTAATATGTGACATCATCAGCAGTGCATTGCAGGCGCGCAAGTTATAGTGAGTCCAACTAACTATAACGTGGGAATTTCAATGGTTTTATGTCAGTAAAATTTCCAGGTAACTATAACTGGTGTGAAACCTATGGTTTTTTCAGTGAATTTAATAGGTTTTTTAAATGCTAATTCCTAACTATAACTGGTGTGAAACCTATGGTTTTTTCAGTGTATTTCATAGGTTTTTTAAATGCTAATTCCTTTCTATGTCGAGTTTGTAACCTACGATTTTTTAATTTGCTGATTTGTGTGAGTATTAATTAGTATTATTTTTTTTGTAATAATATTTAAAAAAAAAAAAGTTTAGCATTTTTTTTGAGGGCGCTCTGGGTCCGCGCACCGGTAAGCTCTCCGGAAAGCGCACCCAGAGCGCTACTTGCGTTCGTGTAAAAAAATATGAATGAAAAGTAAATAATAACGCAAGACATTTAGTACCATACATATAAAAGCAGTTTTTTTTAATAAAGAAATGAAAATAATTTAGCATTTCCGTGAAACTATTAAAACGTCACTTCGGCGCGCCGCGTATGCGCCTCGGAAGTGCCTACGCTCGCGCCGCGTATGCGCCCCGGGAGCGCCTACGTTCGCGCCGCGTATGCGCCCCGGAAGCGCCTACGTTCGCGCCGCGTATGCACCCCCGGAAGCACCTACATTCGCGCCACGTATGCGCCCCTGGAAGCAATCCGGTGCGCACAGCGTCAGCGCGTCAAGTCATGTGACCTTAAAATAACACTTTTCATTGGTTGCTAACAGTTTTTTTTACAAAGAATGAAATCCCCACCCATTTCCTTCACTTCTTCTTTCACTTTTGTGACTGAAAGACCTGACTTTTTGCTCTTGCATATTTCTTGGTTAATCATGGCTGCCAGACCATCCAGCAGTGAAGATGAGCCTGAATTCATCGATGAAGAGCCTCCTGAGCCAAAGGTGAAAGAGCATTTCATCTGGAAATTTTTTTCCATACCAGAAGGACTGAAAAAGGTGAATGCTCCAAAAGTGGAGTGCAGGATCTGCAAAAAAGTCCTGTCACAGGATGACCCCAAAAAGAAATATTCTTTTCGAGACTTCACAATGATACGCAATGTGGAGAGGAGGCACCCCCAGAATTTTGCCCGGGAAAGTGTCAGGGCTCTGGCACAAGAGGTTCCCAGTGACGGGGCCTCTACATCCACCGGAGGAGCAACTACTTCTGTGAGGGGGCGATCGCAGGAGCTGGTTCCAAATATTCAACCTGCATTCAACAAAGGTGTCCTAAAATACAGATACTGCGATCAACTCCTTACCTTTGGGGAGCAAAGTGTCCTGCTCATGGTTCCAGCATTGGAGAACCATCGCTGCCGTTCCCAGCCCTAATTTTTTTGGTTTTTTTTGCTCCTGTTGAGCAGTTTCCATTCCCTGTTTTTGTTTCTGTTTTTTAAAAAGAAAAAAGAAGAAAAAAAAGTTCTTTTCAGAACTACCTCCAATTCTCATCAAAGAGCTATATTCTTAAAAAAATGAAAAAGAGTAAGTGAATTGGAGTGCATTGATAATGGAAAGGAAAATGAGTAAGAAAGAACAGAAAGGTATGAGAGGAGAAAGGAAGTGAAGTAGGGGGACTGAAAGAAGGTGAGTGTTGGGAAGGAAAGTAAGAAGAAGGAAAGTGAATATGGGGAATGTGGATATTCAAAGAAAATGTTGAAAAGGAACGGGGGTGTGGAAGGGTAAGGAAAGATGCATTGCTGGAGTTGCATCATTTTTGTGACACACTCCAGCAATGCATCACTTTTGCGCTTACAGATACGTCTGAAATGAGTAGAAGATTGAAGGCCTCATTTATGAGGCCATGCGTCACTTTAACGCCACCGGTGCGTCACTTTTTGTGACGCACCAGTGCTGTAAATAATTCACCTTATTCAGTCATATTTACAAAGTGACGCATCTAGGTAGATGTGTCACTTTGTTAGCCCCTGCGCCACATTATACCTACGTCAGGTGTAATGTATGCAAAAGGGACGTATTGACGCAAGAAAGGGTCGTAGAGGTGACGCAGTGAAATCTATGAGATATCACTGCGTCAATTTTATGACGCTGTTGCGTCCAAATCTTACGCCTGTTTCACAGCAGGCGTGCAGGCCCTTTCACATGGGGCCTGGCCCCATGTGAAAGGATAAATTGCTGGAGTTGCATCATTTTTAAGACACACTCCAGCAATGCATCACTTTTGCGCTTACAGATACGTCTGAAATACTGACGTATCTGTAAGAACTTCCGGCATAATACGTCATATATTTAATATGACGCATGACTAGAAGACTGAAGGCCTCATTAATGAGGCCATGCGTCACTTTAACGCCACCGGTGCGTCATTTTTTGTGACGCACCAGTGCTGTAAATAATGCACCTTATTCAGTCATATTTAAAAAGTGACGCATCTAGGTAGATGTGTCACTTTGTTAGCCCCTGCGCCACATTATACCTACGTCAGGTGTAATGTATGCAAAAGGGACGTATTGACGCAAGAAAGGGTTGTTGAGGTGACGCAGTGAAATCTATGAGATATCACTGCGTCACTTTTATGACGCTGTTGCGTCCAAATCTTACAACTGTTTCACAGCAGGCGTGCAGGCCCTTTCACATGGGGCCTGGCCCCATGTGAAAGGATGCATTGCTGGAGTTGCATCATTTTTGAGACACACTCCAGCAATGCATCACTTTTGCGCTTACAGATACGTCTGAAATACTGACATATCTGTAAGAACTTCCGACATAATACGTCATATATTTAATATGACACATGACTAGAAGACTGAAGGCCTCATTTATGAGGCCATGCGTCACTTTAACGCCACAGGTGCGTCACTTTTTGTGACGCACCAGTGCTGTAAATAATGAACCTTATTCAGTCATATTTACAAAGTGACGCATCTAGGTAAATGCGTCACTTTGTAAGCCCCTGCGCCACATTATACCTACGTCAGGTGTAATGTATGCAAAAGGGACGTATTGACGCAAGAAAGGGTCATAGAGGTCACACAGTGAATAAACTGGTTTTTCCCCATGCTACGCTCCCCGGAGCGCATACCGGGCGCTCCCCACGCGCAAATCGAAAAATATATATATTTTTTTTTGCCCCGCGGGACCCTATTATAGCCCCCACATCAAACCTAGGGGGTCAGGGGGGTCTACCCTGCCCCCTTATGGTCATTTCCCCCTTTTTTTTGGCCACCTCTTGTGTCTCGATCCTACCGAGACACAAGATGGCGGCCGCTCCGGACTGTTTCGAATGTTTACAGACACCCGTGAGCCAATCAGCTTTCCATGTGCAAGTCGCGTGTCGCGCCTGGTGCGCTTCCGGTGCGCGCACCGGGGCGCGCCTATAGATATATATATTTTTTAGAACCTAAATTACTCAAAATCCACTGGAGCACATATCTTAAGACATAGCAAAGGCACATCGGGCTACCAGTCCCTACAATTTTGCCAAGTTTGGTGGAAAACTATTCAGCCATTCTGGCTAAAAGTGAGTTTGACCGCCCTATGGAAATTAACATGGGGAAAACACGTTTTGGTACCCCCTTTTATCTTGGCCCCCGCTTGACGAATCCCCCCGAAACTTTCAAGGAAGGACCGGAGCTCCGCGGGGCAAATTTGAGGAAATGTTCAGGCAGATTCATCAACCGGCGCCAAAGTTATTCCAAATAGAATTTTGAGATTTTGCATTGAAAAAAATCCTAACTATAACTACCTACTGGCGACCGCCAGTAGGTTATATATATATATATATATATATATATATATATATATATATTACCTACTGGTATATATATATATATATATTACCTACTGGCGTCTCGCCAGTAGGTATATATAGTTAGGATTTTTTGTCTATGGGACTTTTGAAAATTCTATGTCTAATAACTTTGGCGTTTGTGGACGGAATCGGCTGAAATGTTCAGGAAAATGGCACATTTTGTTTCTGAGCAGCCCCTGAAAATTTGGGGGGGTTTCGTCAAGGGGGGGCCGAGAAAAAAGGGGGGTCCCAAAACTCGTTTTTCCCATGTTAATTTCCATAGGGCCTTTGGCCTCACTTTTAGCTCGAACGGCTGAATGGATTTGCACGAAACTTGGCAAAATTGTAGGGACTGTTAGCCCGATGTGCCTTTGCTAGGTCTCAATATATGTGCTCCAGTGGATTTTGAGAAATTAACGTTCAAAACAAGATATATATCTGTAACAGCGCTCCGGGCTGCGCTCCGGTCCGCTTACTTTTCGCGAAACGGAACTTTGCGATGCGAAGCTCATTGGCTCCCCGGTGTCTGTCAACATTCTAAACAGTCCGGAGCGGTCGCCATCTTATCTCTCGGTAGGATCGAGAGAGAAGAAGAGGTGAAAAACGAAGGGGGAATTTAATGAAAGGGGGCAAGGTATACCCCTCTTGACCCCCTAGGAATGTTGTTGGGGTTATTAAAGGTTCCCATGGGGAAAATAAAAAAATATATATTTTTCATGGTAGAAGCGCTTCCCGGGCCGCGAACGGGGCCGCAAACTGGTAGCGAAACGGGAATTCGCCATTTTGTGCTTCGTTTTAATTAAATTACTAGGTATAAGGGGGTGCGGGAGACGTATCCTAATCCCTTATGTTTTCTGAGGGTGGCTGAGGAGGCTCATATATGTTGATACATGTCTTCCAGCGGCTGTGCGTGAGCTTTTTTTTTTTATTGCTGCGTGATGTCTGTTAACGTTCGATTCGATGGAAATCAGGAAGTGTTGACCGCCAATTTGTCAGTGCGATAAAATATTTTGTTATAAATGAATCCTTATTGATAAACATTGTCTGCGCCATCTTGCCTTTTTTCCAATGCCACAATTTTGTCGTGCACGGCAGCCATTTTAGATGCCAGGCCGGTCCCAGGTTATCACCTAGCCCTGCGGATATAGTTTATGGCCCCAGCTGTAGAGAATCCAGACATGCCAACCCTCCCGATTCAGGCGTGAGACTACTGATTTCAGTGCTAGTCTCCCGCCTCCCGATTTCTGCAAGCAAAAACCCGGGGGCATATTACCAACAACTAGCGATAATTTTTGTCTCTAACTTGTTTAGAGACAAAAATTATCGCCGCACATCGGCGATTTTTATCGCAGATAAACCTTGCTATTAGCAAGATTTATTGCAAATGCGATAAAAAACGGCCCAATGCATGAATATCGCTGAAAAGTCAGCGATATTCATGCATTATCGAGCAAATGCTCTTAGCCATGTTATCCACCTCCCATTGGATAACATGGCTAAGAACTGCTCAGGGCAGGCGTTAGCTTTTGGAGATATTCGCGCTTAGCGCGAATATCTCCAAAAGTTGGTAATAGGAGATAGCGATGTCAGGGACTGTTTCCAGTCGCTAACATCTTGGCACGCCCACTTTGCATGTCATTAGTGATAAATATCACTGACATGCAAAGCGGGGCCCAAGATGGTCGCTATCTCCTTTTAGCTGTCACTAACTGGTGTTAGCGACAGCTTGGTAATAGGGAGATAATTTTATCTCCGCTTTCTTGGCTTTTAAAGCCAAAAAAGCGGAGATAAACCCCCTTGATAATATGCCCCACGATTCCTCGGGGGTTTCAGCTGACAAGGCTTGGTATTGTGTTACGTGGTAATTCTTCCAGGAAACGTCAGAGGGTCGATGCAGGGGTTCTAGAAGGGGTGATAAACCATTTAAGCCTCATGAACAAGCGCATGGTCTTTTAAAGATCTGTGAAGTACTCGGGGCGGCGGTGTGTGTGTGTCCTCTTTCAGGAGCGGGCGGGGGGGGGGGGGCACTGCCAGCAACTTGCCAGGCCAGGCAGTGTTCAACACTTGCATCACCCTTTCTCTGCCTGCTATTGCGCTCCATGCTTCGGAAAGGTAAGAAAAAGAACGTGCATTTGAGTTTGAAATGTCCGATCCTGTAGCAGTACACTTGCAAAGCCCACACATGACAATAACCCGATTCAAGGCCCCATTCACCCGATTTTTTAAAAATATATAGCACTCCAACAAAGTAGGATTATAAAACTTTATTAACTTTTAAATATAACGAACGGAACAAAAACTGTAAAAACATTTAAACATTTTTGACAAAAAAAAGCAACAATGGTCAGAAGCTGTCTTTTGTGCGAATAGTCCCAGAGTTCTGGACGGCACCCAGGTGGTGTCACCTGGGTGCCGCACTGGTTTTTGGGATCCTAAAATGCAGCTCAGAAAAACAGCGTGGGGCGTCCCGGGTGGTGCGGGGGGAGGCCTCGTCAGTAGCGGTCTGTTGTGCGAATAGTCCCAAGGCAGCAGAACGCGCTGAGATGTGGATGGCACCCAGGTGATGTCCAGTAAACTGCTGCACTGGTTTTGGTATCCTACAATGCTGCTCCGAAAATTGGCGTGGGGCGGCCCGGGGGGGCGTGGGGGAGGCGGCGTGAAAGGGCCTCCCCAGGTGGCGGCCATCCAGCTGAGTTGCGCCCGCTCTTGCGGCTACAGCGTCTCGCTCACCATGTAGTTGAGTTGCTCCCACTCTTGCAGTGCAGCGATAGGCGGCTGCCACAGGACTCTTAAAATGGCGGCCGGCTCTTCGGTTTTGGGCCTGGTCCACTAAAATGGCCCTGGGACACCTTGGAACTCGGACGCTAGCCTGCTAGGGCTTGGGCTCCATTCTCGAAAGCGTCCCCTCAGCCGTGAAGATTCTACAAAAGTCTTGGGGGCCCTCGACTCCTGCAGGCTTCCGGTGGGGAGCAGCTGCCATGATTGCTCGCGGAATGACCATGACGGAGCCACGAGATGGTGATGCTCTCATGCTGACGCCAGCTTCAGTCTGAAACATCCAGAAACAAGGTGGGGCTTTCATCGTTTGGGAAAAAAAATGTTCTAAACCAATGAAAAGTGTTATTTTTAGGTCCTATGACCAAGCCTTCCATCTTTAGGAAACCAAAAGTAAAATGAACCAATGAAAAGTTTTATAAACAAGTCACATGACCTGTTATGCGGAATAGGGCTACAAAAAGCGTAGAAAATCCGTTGGCACGTGAGGCGGCGTCAGTAGCGGACCGATGTGCGAATAGGCCGAAGGCAGCACAACGCGCCGAGATCCGGATGGCACCGAGTTAGTGTCCAGCAAGTTGCTGCACTGGTGTGGCTATCCTACAATGCCGCGCCGAAAATCGGCGTGGGGCGCCCCATTGGCCTGTGAGGTCGCGTCAGTCAGTGGGGGCTGTGCGTCTCCCCCAAGATGGAGGCTCCTCGGCTGCAGTGGGGCGCCCCTTGTCTTTTCACTCGCCGTCCAACTGAGTTGCGTCCGCACTTGCGGCTACAGTAGGCCGAAGGCAGCACAACGCGCCGAGATCCGGATGGCACCGAGGTGGTGTCCAGCAAATTGCCGCACTCGTGTGGTCATCCTACAATGCTGCGCCGAAAGACGGCGTGTCCAGCTGAGTTGCGGTCACTCTTGCGGTACAGTGAGTCGAACGCGCAGAGATCCGGATGGCACCGAGGTGGTGTCCAGCAAATTGCCGCACTGGTGTGGCCATCCTACAATGCTGCGCCGAAAGACGGCGTGTCCAGCTGAGTTCCGGTCACTCTTGCGGTACAGTGACTCGAACGAGCCGAGATCCGGATGGCACCGAGGTGGTGTCCAGCAAGTTGCCGCACTGGTGTGGCCATCCTACAATGCTGCGCCGAAAGTCGGCGTGGGGTGCCCCGATGGTTTATGAGGTGATGTCAGTAGTGGACCGATGTGTGAATAGGTCGGAACCAGCACAAGGTGCCCTGCACTGTTGAGCCTTTTTCAATGCCTGTTTTTTGTTGTTTCCCCTCCATCAAAAACAAAAAAATATATAAAACTGTGCAAAAATACAAAAAATCAAAAAATGTTTAGAAAAGCAGTTCTTGTAAGACTGTCTGAAGCTTATTTGCACCTGCTGCAGCTTCACTATTGCCCTGGTGTGGCCAAAGATCGCCCATGACATAGGCGGCCGGCTCCCGAGGTCCGGCGGAACTTTTTTCCTTTTCCTTTCTGCTTCTTGTCCCACAATCCGTTTCACCTGAAGACACGACCAGGTCCCTGAATGTGTGCAGGGGGACGCTATTGATTGAATGAAAATGGCGGCTTGACACAAAACTGACTCAAGCGTTGCTGTTGATGCTATACAGACAAAAAATGGTTTTCAGTTTGTACATTCTTCAGGATTTTTTTTTCCATCCAAGGCTGATTGAGAGTTTGTAGAAAAATGGCTTCAGATTTTCCACATATTACTCTTCAACATTCTTCCTAAATGTAACAATGTGAGACTCACTAGAAGAACGGCTGTTTATCTTTCCTTTCAAAATGCTGCCAACAATATTTTCTGAATGGAAGACACCATCTTGTAGCATAAAGGGCCGAAAGGGGTTCTGGTCTGGCCGATGGTTGGTGGAGACATTTTGACTATATCTTGGACCTGCCCGGCCTCGCCCAAAATGGCGCCGGTATAAATGGGACTCGTAACTCCTTGTTGTGTACTGGTTGAACAACCTTGATATCACGAGATATGAATGCAGTTTTGATGCTCATGGCGGGCGGGGACGAGAATTGATTGAATATTTCCCTATTGATATTAAGTTCTGATGTGTTATTGATTACTGTACTATTGAAAGTTCGAATTAACGTCACCCATGGTACTTGCACGCAAATGTATATCTAGATAACTTTTTTGTAAGTGGCCCTGTCGTATTTTAATTACAAAATGTACGTCCACCGATTCCGCAACTGTTAGACACCTTAGTTCTTGCAACCTAATGGCTCGCTCGTTACGTTCCTCTATAATGTAAATGTCTCCTCATCATATACGATTTCAGTTTGCTCCGTGGCCGGCCCACGTGGTTATAGGCCCGTATTTGTATACTGACATTTTCACAATAAAGGTTTTTAAAACAAAACATGGTAGTAGTATTTACATTGGTAAAGTTTTTACTTTTAGTCACTGTTTTCGAATCAGTAAAAGGCAAGTGAAATAAAGCAGTCCAATTACATGACGGATAAAAGTATAATATGTAGGAACGCAGTAAAGATAAATGGTCAAGGGCAGTTGTGTTTTCCACTCCTGCAACATAAAGTGATCGATAAGAATCTGATAATCAGGCGTATCGGCGACTAAGACAGCAGGCCGAGTCTCTTTTACTCAACGGTTCCGTCATGGAACGAAGAAACGCCCTTTTTATCGAAAAAGGAATATATTTTACTTGCAGGACAGTTGTAAATTTTCCGGGAAAGTACATTATCCTGGAATATTATAACATATATGTTTTAAAAAAAAAAGTTCGAAATCAATAAAAAGCGTATTTTTTAGGTCATATGACCAAGCTTTACATTATTAAAATAACAAAAGTAAAATGAACCAATAAAAAGTTTTATTAACAAGTCACATGACCTGTTATGCCTACGTTACGCGCTGCGCGCCGCGCCCCGGATCACTTCCGGGTGCGCTAACGCGGCGTGTCATATAACGCATTACGCGACAACGTAGGTCAAGAATATAGTCAAAATGTCTCCACCAACCAGCGTTCGGAACACAACCCCTTTCAGCAGTCCAAAAAGTTCTGTAAAATGACAACAGAGGGGACAGGCAACAAGAACCATCAGTCAAAGAGGGGAGGGCAAGTTCTTCTCTACCGGGTCATGTTGGGGCGCTACCGGAACTGATCGAATTGGTAGTCTACAGTGTTTCTGGATGTTTCAGACTAAAGCTGGCGTCAGCATGAGAGCACTACCATCTCGTAGGTCCGTCGTGGCCATTCCACGAGCAAACATGGCAGCCGCTCCCCACCAGAAGCCTGCGGGAGTCGGGGGCCCCCAAGACTTTTGTAGAATCTTCACGGCTGAGGGGACGCTTTCGAGAATGGGACCCAAGCCCTATCAGGGAAGCGTCCGAGTTCCAAGGTGTCCCAGGGCCATTTTAGTGGACCACGTCCAAATCTGAAGAGCCGGCCGCCATTTTGAGAGTCCTGTGGCAGTCGCTTATCGTTGCATCGCAAGAGCGGGAGCAACTCAACTACATGGTGAGCGAGACGCTGTAGTCGCAAGAGCGGGCGGTAAACAGCTGAATGGCGGAAGAGGCACAGTGTAGCAAAAGCGGGCGGAATGGCAACTAAAACGGTAAAGGGGCGCCCCACTACAGCGTGTCTTCAGGTCAAACGGATTGTGGGACAAGGTCCAGAATAGAAGAGTCATCAAAAGGCAAAAAGTTCCGCCGGACCCCGGGAGCCGGCCGCCTATGTCGGGGGCGATCTCAGGCTAAACCGGTGCTATAAGACTTGGGGAGGGGGTCGGAGCCAAGCGTCTTCTCCGAGTCCGTGCCATCACACCGCCCCTCGGGGGCCTCCGTCAAGCGGTTTAGGGAGGTACCATATCACATTGTTTTCAAATGCAGTCAGGTCCACAAACGACACTCACTTACTTTGAGAATAGTGAAGCTGCAGTAGGTGGAAATAAGCTTCAGACAGTGTTACAAGCGCTGCTCAGAACTCTGAACTATGGCACCCAACATCCAGAACTTATGCCATTTGAGAAAGGCAGTGACATAGAAGCAACTCAGGGACCAAAACCATTAACGTACTTTCACGTATGAAAATCTTACTTGGGGAGGGGGCAGGAGCGAAGCGCCCCCTCCCAGTCCGCGCCACCACACCGTATGTTGAAAATCTGAAGCCATCGTTCTACAAACTCAACCAACCTTGGATGGAAAAATCTAGAAAAATGTACAAACTGAAAACCAGTTTTGGTCTGCATAGCATCAGTAGCAAGGCTTGCTATCAGAGTGCATGAGTTTCATGCTCGATCGATGGAGCTAGCCAGATCGGGCAATAAAAAGTATAAAATAGTAATGTAAATAGTTATTTAATAAAATGTTTTACCCTGTTTCTTTGCTGGTGTGTTGTATATATTTTTAATATTTGCATAGGGTTTGTCGTTTTTTTTGGGCGGGGTGGGTGACGGAGCCGAGCTGTCTTGCAGCCCTCATGGTGTGGAGCTCAGTTCATCTCACTATTTTCGTATTTCTCATGAAGGGTTGTTCCTAATATTTCTATTTTAGCGAGGTCAAAAAGAGATCCAATTAGTGGCCTACTGATTTTGCTCGATTAATTTTATTTTTTTACACGATTTTTCACGATTTTTCACTATCTGCAAAGACTAAACAGAGTATTGCGACTTTGTGCTTGTTTGTAAATAGAGAATGAACCAAAGAGAATCAATTGTAAAACAGTAAATGCTTGGATAACAATCAATCAAATGGAGAGACAATCAGGCACGACGGATTACAACGGGGGTAAAGGCCTGCGTTAGCTATTCTTCACTATCTGCAAAGAAAGAGTACTACTAAGAGAAAAGAGGGGAGGGGGGCAGCGTTCAAAGCACATCAGCGTGCATAAACACGAAAAAGTTTTTACCTATCACGTACTTGACATTTTACAGCTTTTGATATTTGCTATTAAAAAACCAATGAAATTCACTGAAAAAACCATAGGTTATAGGCCATATATAGTTAGGAATTTGCATTTACAAAACCTTGAAAATTCACTGAAAAAACCATTGGTTATAGACCATATATAGTTAGGGATTAGCCTTTTCAAAACCTTATTTTACTCACACAAAACCATTGAAATTTCATATATAGTTAGTTCCACTAACTATATATCGCGCACCCGCAATCCACTGCTGATGATGTCACATATTACATATTACATCATTCATGACATGGTTAGTGACATCACTGATGACATCACTGATGACATCTCAAATGACATCACTGATGACATCTCAAATGACATCACTGATGACATCTCAAATGACATCACTGATAAAATCACTGATAACATCTCATTTGACATGACTGATCACATCACTGATGATATCATTCATGTGATAATACCATGAACCTCTTCAGACTCTAATATAACCTTAGATACAATCAGTGTAAACAGACAGTCACAGACTGTCACTCATCCATGGAGTTACTCACACACCTAGTCAGTTATGCAAAAAATCAATCACACCTCCATTTTCTCAACTATACAGTTATACACACCTTACTTATTCAAACATATACTAACACATATTTACTTTACTCTCTTATACAATCCCTGATACATGTTCACAATGATCCATACAGCCACTCACACATTCACTGGCTCTTATGCACAGTTATTTATATATGTCAACTCTCACATGTACTGTGTTTTACATATGTACTTACTTTGACATGTAGCACTGAGATATCCATTCACTCACTAATACACTCATGCACAGTCAACCGCCCATACAGCTGTTTCCACATGCACTTTTGAACTCATACATATAGTGAATCAACTACTCACACATCTATGTACAGAGTCACACACCTCCCAGCCACCCATACACACACACTCAGTTTCCCATACAAATACTTGGACAACCAATGAATAACCCATACAGTTACTCATATAGCTACTGATCAACATATGCAGCAGTTTGTAGAACAACAGATATAATGATGCACAAATTAAAACAGTTTAGTCACTAACCCATGCACTCAGTGAGACACATTTAATCACTCACTCATACAGTCAGTCATGCACCTACTAAATCCTTCATCCAGACACTTATACATCCACTCATTCTTCAATATGTAAGACATATTTTAACTTTACAGAAACATACAGTAACTGGATGTTGTCATCAGTGATGTCATTTGAGATGTCATCAGTGATGTCATCAGTGATGTCACTAACCATGTCATGAATGATGTAATATGTGACATCATCAGCAGTGGATTGCGGGTGCGCGATATATAGTTAGTGGAACTAACTATATATGAAATTTCAATGGTTTTGTGTGAGTAAAATAAGGTTTTGGGTTTTGAAAAGGCTAATCCCTAACTATATATGGTCTATAACCAATGGTTTTTTCAGTGAATATATATATATATATATATATATATATATATATATATATATATATTTCACAGCAATTCCTCCAGTTCGAATGCACTGTGGGAGCCGTAGTTTTAACATGACCGGTCACGTGATGAGAACTTTAAAAGCACGCTTGTAATCACTCGGTGGTAACTACTTCCTCCTGTGACCAAGGCTAATCTGTACCGAAACTTAAGGAAAAGGAAGAATGTGATGCTGGGACTTTGAATAAAAGCTGTGTCCTCATTAGTGGGCCTTACGTTTTTTGAACTGTGTTTATTTGGTGGGCCGCTCTGTGCCCATTGGTGAGGCCGCCCTATAGGGTCGGGGGTCCCAGAACTGGAGAAATTGCGGTGAACTTTTAAGGAGGGGCATGACCCAATCACTCGTTCAGCCTACCAAGGAATGCCACTAGCGCGAAAATGTGAACGCGTGTAGGAAGGGATTTAGAGGGGGAAGACATCCCGCTTTGATCGAGCTGAGAAACACAGCTTTGTTCGAGCCAGGTTGGAAATAACATCATTGTGACAACCAACTCACCTGATTGGGAAACAGAAAACTCCAAATACATCAACAGTACATGTAATGTAATGTAATGTAATTGCCCATTTATACAGCGCAACAATCGCTCCAAGGAGCATCTCGGTGCCCATGTATGGTCAACCTGGTGTCATGTTGCCTTACTGCTTGGCTTAACCAGGACCGGAATCACACTAGGACTCTGGCAGTTGTGTCTTGAAGGTTATAGATCCAGGTTTTTAATTGTTTACGGAATTCTGATTCCCTGTCCAATGCTCTCAGGTGTGGAGGGAGGATATTCCACGCTTTTGCACCTAGTACCGCCAGGGACTTGCCCCCTTGGGTTTTGAATCTGAACCCTCGGACGGTCAGTAATTTGGCATTTGAGGATCGTAATGCTCAAGTTGGACAGCCTCTCACAAATTTTTTTCTTAGGTATAGTGGGCCTAGGTCGTGGACAGCTCGAAAGGTAATTATCAGCACTTTGAACAGGACCCTTTTTGTTATAGGTAGCCAGTGTAGTGCGTTAAGGGCTTTGGTTGCTGAGGATTTTTCCGGCCATTTTAAAACCAGCCTTTCTGCTGCATGTTGCACCATCTGGAGTTTATGGGTGACCACTTTATTGGTGCCGGCTTACAGGCTGTTACAATAATTGATGCGTGATGTCACTAATGCAACCGTGACTGTTTTCCTTGCTTCAAAGGGCAGCAAGTCAAAGAACTTCCTGAGCCCCTTTATTACCCCAAAACAAGTGCCTGCCACTTTTGACGCCTGTTGTTTGAAGGACAGGTCGGCGTCAAAGTGTACCCCAAGGTTGCGGGCCGAGATGGTAGTGTGAGGCGGTATTTCTGCCTTCTCAGGCCACCATAGTCTGGGAATGAAATCATTTTTTGGGCCTATTGGCATGATCTCAGTTTTGCCTGTGTTGCATTTTAAATGATTTCTCTGCATCCAGTCAAAAGTGGCCGTTAGGCAACATTTGAGTTTTTCCTCCCATACCTGGTTATCTTTATCCATTACCAGGATAAGTTGTGTATCGTCGACATATGCTATTACATCCATGCCAAATGACGATATCAACTTTATCAGGGGTGCTGTGTAGACATCAAACAATGTCGGACTCAAGCTGGAACCTTGAGGTACTCCCGTCGACAGTGGTTTCTCACTGGAACGGAATTCCCCCAAGGTCACCACTTGTCTCCTGTCACTTAGAAAGTTCGTTATCCACTCCAGGACTGTGCCTGTGATGCCAGATGTTACTAGCCGGTCTATAAAGATAACATGTGAGACCGTGTCGAAGGCCGCCGACAGATCTAGTAATATCAGGACGCCCTTCTTGCCTTGGTCTAGGGCTGAGCGGATAGTTTCAGTAGTGAACAGGAGAGCTGATTCTGTGGAATGTTGAGTCCTAAAACCTGCTTGATTAGGATGCCATGCTTCACTATCTTCCAGAAAGCGTGTGAGCTGTTTATTTACCATCGACTCTGTGATTTTACACAGTGCCGGAAGTAGTGAGATGGGTCGTAGGTTTGATAGTGTAGTGGGGTCGGGAAGTTGTTTTTTTTGCAGAGGTTTCACTGCTGTCAGTTTCCACTCTGAGGGGACGTTGGCCGTGGACAGTGAGTTATTGACAATGTCATTTATTACTGGGTTGACAATTTCTGCAATAAGGTGCAGGAGTCCAATGGGGCACGGGTCAAATGGTGATCCTGATTTTGTTGCCAAAATTTCTCGCTTAGTCTCCTCCAGGCTGATTGCTCGGAAGGCTGTTAGCTGAGTTACCTCCTGCCTTGTATTGTCATCCTCTTTCCTTGAACCTGGTATTGGGATCTCGAAGTCCTTCGTCAAACCCTGAACCCTTTCCTCAAAGATAGAATCACAGAGCATCTGTGAGGGCGGAACGTCCGGCACTAGACATTTGGGTTTATTAAAATCATTCACAATTTTAAAAATCGCTTTATGTTTGCTGTTAGCTGTTTCTATTGCTGACATAAAATACTTCTTTTTTGCCTGGTTGATTTGCGCGTGGTACGCACTCTTAATCTTTTTGTATTTACCGCGCTCTGTGCTACAATAGTTTTTCCGCCAGCTACGTTCAGCTCTTCGTAGCTCCCCCTGTTTGTTTTTAAGTTCTTGATCGAACCAAGGGACGGACATCTTCTTTTCCTGAGTCTAATTTTGCTTCTTCCCTGTCCAGCCATGCCTTTCAATTCATTCATCCATGCCCAAAAGGTGTTTGAATTTGGAGGTCCTACTAGCTTAGGTCTGCATTGTCTGGCCCTTAATTCTGGATGGATCATTATAGCTTTCCAATCATTTCGTCTGGCCTGGTTGCATTCTTCCACGTGCTTATTCTTTCTGTTAATCTCCAGAGGAAACATAAAAGGGATCAATGCGTAGTCCATCCACGTTTGAGGTTTAGGGCGGTCTGTTGTTAAAGTATCTAGATTAGTGGCAATGCAATCTGTCGTGTGTCCCCCTCATGGGGGGCTTGAGTGTCACAGATGGTGAGACCCAATACGTCCATGGTTTCCCTATAGGAGGCAGTGGATGCTTCCGTTGTAGACTCTAGGTGAATGTTTATATCCCCCAGCATAGTAAAATTAGAGTATCTAAGTATCAGTGGACTTAGCGCATCTCCGATACTCCCCAGAAAGCCTGTGCATGGTTCAGGTGGGCGGTAGACCCAGCAAAGGAGAAGTTATCATGAATTTTAAAACAAAAGCCCATCCCTTCCGCATCTTTTAACTCATGAAGTTCTGTCACCGAACAGCCAAGTGTGTCCCTATATATGATGGCCACTCCTCCCCCCCATTGTTCGTTTCCTCTGTCAACCCTTTGGATACCATATCCTGGAGGTAAGGTATGTACCACATCAGGGGTGCACCAAGGTTTAAGCCAAGTCTCTGTGATAAAGAGACAGTCTAAGTTGTCATCGATTAGTAGGTCCTGAATATGCTGGGCATGCTTCTGCAAAGATCTGGCATTGATTAAGCCTGCCTTTAGAATATTATAGGATGTTAAGAGGGTGGAGACCTGAGACCACGAGAAGGTACAGTGGCAATTTTGACAACTCACCGGGCCTGTCCAATCTGAGGGATCTAATTTGTGTAGGTCGCAACTGGGATCCGGTTTTAGGGCTAGCAGTTCCTGTCTACTATAGCTCCCGTTGTTGTTGATTCCAGCAGGGTTCTTGGCCCTGCGCCCAGCCAGTGCGCGGACGGGCGCAGACGGGCTTACCTCTGGCGCACCTCCGCACTTGATTTCTCATATAGCTCACGACGGGACCACACCCATAGCTCCGGAATCATGGTTCAGAGTCTCACGCAGAACTGGCATACGGCAAGCCAGCCCACTCCACTTACGCTTCCAGGAAGACACAACAAGGAAACATTGCCCAGATTTAATTGTAGTGATTTCTTAATTCCAGGTCTAGTTGGCAGAACGGCACACACACACTCCCTCATGGCTGGTAAACACCCACACCACACTCATCCAGAGCATCCGTCACTTCACACGTGACCATACCAATAATAAAGACGGGGCACACGTGCTCTACGCCATTTTTTAGTTGCTCCCATCGCAAGCGCTGTGATGGCCTGTCCTAGTGATTCAAACTCCTCATGTAGGCCCCAACCACCAAGTAGGGGGGCTCACCACTACGTGTGTGGCCTCTTTGGTCACTGAGTTAGTGGTATCAGAAGCACTGAGCGGGTGAGGAACATGCGATAATGATGGGAGCATGAGTTTGTCGTTAGCCATAGTCATATTAAGACTCAGCACCATATATGAGACTTCTTAGTGGCAGATCGGGACTACAAGATGCAGAAAGTGTCCTGTGCACGAAAAAGTGAGCAGTGAGGCCGGGGTGTGCATCGGAGGGAGTCGAAGGGCTGTAGCACACTGGATACAAAAAAGCAACGCAGCGATTTAGACAAACGCAGTCCTATATAGTGTATCAAATTACATGTACATTTTTTTTTCAATAGCAGGAACTTTTGTATAATCGCTCAAACGTCCGGAATATAAACTATACAAATAGTTCTTTTAAATATGAAAGGGAACGTGTGTGAAAGGCTGATGGTATTCAACACCACATTAAGATAGTAACAATTACCAAACATAACATCTTTCTTTTACTGTCTTTTTGATGTAGAGCTTCAGGGTGCATTATGTCCCAGCACGTGGTGAAAAACACACTGGTGACAGAAAGTTGAGCTGCGAATATTCTTTGCAGTCACTCTCTCACTTCCTTTCTCCTTTGATAAAAAAATTACTTCCCTTTTATCTTACAGGTTGTGTTTCACAAATCGGCGACCCCCACCACCTCTAAAACTCAACATTTGAGGATTCTGCGATGATGCGTGGCCATTGTAACAATGTTTGAGAAGGCTGCTACGACACGTGGTGCACCCTCTTTGAATCACGCCAATGGCTCAAGGTGAGCAAAAACGCTTCTTTCTGAAACAACGACAAGTCATCTGTGAAAGGAGAGAGTGGGTAGTGTGCAGCAGCCTCACTTGGTATGAATGTACAATTACCTCCAAGCAGTGACAATAGATAGATTACAACAGTCTGAGAGGCAAATCTACAAGCCCTTATGCCACTTGTGTATGTACTATACTATGACTAACTCTATATACTATATTTCAGATCACTAAACTGGAGGGTGCACTATGAACCAGCACAACGAAGGCAAACGGTGAGCTATTAACTGCTGCATCTATAACTTTCATTCTTTCACAGTTTTAATGTTGTTTTCTCTCTCTTTCTTTCTCTCGCTCTGACATAATTTTTCTTTCTCTTTTAAAGTTATGGACGCTGCTGTCCACTCTGCCGTGACCAACCAAAGCTGAGCTCAAGTTGTGAACTCTGTTGGCCACAGTGTTTACACAAGCTAAGCAGAGCTACCTAGATATACAATGCCTCCGATTAAATGCATTAGAAATGAAAGACCTTATTTACAAGCCCCTTGCACCGCTTTTGCGTCACTTTCAACATGAGAAAAGTAACACAAAACTGGTGCAACAATCTTGTAAATAAGCCCTTCAGAATATTGTCCTGCATAGTGACTTGATCTCTCACCTAATTCTGTCTAATCTCTGAATCATTTTAAAGATCTGTTGATCTGTAATGTAAATCTGATTCAGTAGGCTTTGCCATACAGATACCGCTTGAATGCAAGCCTATAAGTCACGTGAAATGTATCAGGCACACTGCACACTTTAAAAGAAGGAAATATCTTCAACTGTTATTTTGACTTTTAATGTTTGACCTCATTTAGTACCATCGATCTAATTTTAAACACAAATTTTCTTTTTTGTTTTGTAGATGACCTACCATACTTTTATTGGACTCCATATCACATTTTGTTTATTATATTGTTTTGTTAAAGTTATGTTTCTAGTTATTTATTGTATTGTTTTCTTTAAGTTAGGTTTCTTTTGTTTTAATAATGGGGGGGGTAAGCGGTCCCCAATAGAAATGATATTTATAATTTGAAGTATAATTCTGAGGCTAACTTTTTATCAGATCTTTACCAGAGTCTATACCTGAAACTAACGGTTCCTATGGAAAAGTTCAAAAACTCCAGCACAGTAATTTTTTCAATTACCAACAACATAGTGTTGTGAACTTCTAACCTCTGTGCTCATTTAAGTGTTCCATGAACTGTTACTATGGTAACAGGCAGAAAGCCATTTGGGGTAGAGTTGAAAGGTACTGACTGTACAAAAACCGTTATATTAACCCTGGATCCTCTACTAGACCAAAGAGGAAAGCAAAGTAAAACAAAACACTGTTTACCAGATTTACAACCCCCTTGCACCTCTTTCACGTCCAAGGCCCACCCCTTCAAAATTAGAGGTGTGTGGGCCTCAACGACCCCCTCAAGCACGGTAACCACCACCCCGGGAAATTTGTGTATTGTGAGAGACAGACCCATGCCTAAAGTCCTCGAGAGCCCTGGAGACCGCAACACCTGACGGCTAGCTCATGCAGCGTCCCGGGGTGCCTACCCCCGGCACACTACTTTTAGCTTTGTGAGGGCGAGAGTCTTACGGCTCCTGCCCTCCCATAGCAAACTAAGTTTGCGTTTTGAAAGACAGAGCTGAGAAATCTGTTCTCACTTTTCAAAATAAAAAGCAGATTCCATTTCCACTTACAAGTTAGCATCTCCCCTTGCAGAAAAGCAATGCAGACTCCCAAAGAACGGGGGACCATGGGGCATTGTAGCTCCCTTCACGGTCCGCAACATTTTTTATAAGACCTGGGGGATAGGGTCACCAGAGATATTAGAAATTACTGATAGGGGCTAAAATTACAAGTCGCACACCGAGCGCAGTGCTCAGTGCTTCCCCCTGGTGTGCACACGCTGGATGCCCAACTCATAATCTGTAGGGTGCGCGACTCCAGTGCCTTTGATGCACAACTTCTATGCGTTTGGGACTCGGCATTACTTTTCCACATCACGAGCTACTAACATTCAACTCCCCATGTGGAAAAGCAATCTAATTTTGAATTTCAAAGAGAGAACAGATTTCCTTGCTATGGGAGGGCGGGATGGACACCCCGGAACACTGCAGGAACCGGCCCTCCCACAATACATAAAGCCCCGGGGAGTGGTGGTCCCGGGAGCTTTGGAGACCTTACAGCCATACTTTTTTTTGTAGCCCCAGTGGGTAACGGGCCCTAGAGTGCTACAGGAGGGGAGCAACGTAATCCCCCTCCCACAATATATAAACCCCCAACAGATGATAGTCCCTGTGGCTTTCAGGACCTTCAACCCCTCCCCCCACCATTTTTTTTCTTTTTAGCCCCGTACGCTGTCGATCCCCAAGGCTGGGATGGGCCTTCTGGGCCCCACATAAAATGTAATAATTTTGCCCCCGGAATTTACCCCTCCCCCGGAGACAAATTATAAAAAAAACTATTTCTTTTATTTATTTTACGGCACAGCCACGCACCCTACATGCATCCCAGTTTAAAAAAAAATATGGGCCCTGGGGATCCTTCTAGGACCCCTAAGCAGGTCTAGAGGGTAAAATTATTTCTAGTTAAACGGAGAGAGTTGGAAACAAAAGTGAGTGAAGGCACAAAGGAGGGGATCCTCCTTTTCGCAACTAGAGTCCTCACACACTGAGCAAGCTAGGTGTCATGCTTCATCATTTGAGCTCGCCCCTCATCGGGTCGGCGGTACAATACCCGACGGGCACCCATAAAGGGGCTATTTGGCAGGGATCTTTTGTTCCTGCCCTATGGTGTTGTGGGTTTGAGGGCCCTAGGGAATATTGTGAACGGTGTAGATGTGTGCTAGTGACTTTTAGAGGTTGGGTAATCCACAACAAACCTTTAATGAAGTGGTAACCCACCTCATTAAAACAAGAAGAGTGGTTGCTTTTCAGGCTTAAGGGTCTGGGAAAGCAAAGTCCTACTCTATAAAATGGTGGTCAACATGTTTCATGCTGGTATGTTCAAAGTGATACTACGCATTTCTTCAGGACCAAATAGAAGCTATCTACACTACTGGGTGTTAATGCTCTAGTACTTATTCAGTGTTTGCCGGGTCCTGTTTTGCTGAAACCTGGAGAGGACCTAAACATAGAATAGTGCTGTCACCCTAGAAATACTCACATAGAATATAACAACTGTCAAATGGAAAGGGTAGAAGTATATCTTCTCCAACGTAATTAGATTAAAAGAAGGAGAGAATATTTAAAAAGCCTGAGGATTGAAATCAGGGAGATAAAAAGATATATTCATTCATTAACCCCAAAGTGTGGCAAAAATGTAACTCACCCGGGTCACAAGAAGTGTCCACTTCAACAGAATCCCCGGGCAACTGACACCTCACTGTAGATGTCCTATATTAATGGGAGGGACATGGGAGGGTGACCCACAAGGTGGGGTGGTGTTACTCGGTATTACAAGAGGGTACATGTTTTGTATTGCCATATTATAGATAGTCAAGTTCCACGAGGTATTAGGGTGCAGAAATAGGTAATATATTGACACAGGTACAGGCTCACACCAACAATATTGTGAACAGCGCCCAACAAGGTTGAGGGGATGCTGGCAACTGCGTGGGCCTGGTGTTCTGTGCAAGCGGGTTGAAGAGCCAAATGGCTGTTAGTCAGAAAGTTCCTCACCAGGCAGGACGGGCCTCAGGTGTTGCATTAATCAGCCGGCCGTCCCAGCATCAATGTTAGAGGCAGTGTGCAACTGGTGTGGCCCAAAACTCTGGGCCGTAATATTCCCCAAGAGCAACCCCAGCATCGCGCTTTCAACCTCGCGCGCTTGAAGACATATGCCAGTTGTTCTGTGCCTGGTGATGAATGTTCAATTACATTTCACATTTTGTGGTAGAAGTTGAACAAGGTTTCCTATAGCCCTGATCTAGCAGCTAGAATGACAGGTGTACTCATGCCACCTCATGGAGCTTCCCTTGTGGCACTCCCAGGAGTGATAAGATGTCCACTTGAGGAACATCCTTTTCAACGCAACTTTTACAAAGCATGCCTTTACATCGCAAGTTTTACAATGCATGTTATTACAACGCATTGCGCTGGGAGGCGCTTTAGGATAGGGAATAGATTTAATTTACTATCCAACACCTTCCCTACTATCCACAGGGACTGGAGTTGGAATAGTAAATTAAACTATTCACTATCCAGCACCCCTCAACACTATGCGTTGTAACAGCATGCGTTGTAAAACCTGCGGTGTAAAGGCATGCGTAGTAAAAGCATGCATTGTAATGTCATACAACCTGTCCACTTAGACCCAAATTAATCAGGATCGGTTGACAGATGTTAGGCATCTTGGCCTAAGAATGTCTTCTATATCTTGAGGGAGAGATTCTGGAAGGACCTTGAGATGTGTGTTTTCTCTGTGTGAACCAGTCAATGCATGCATTTAAATGGAACCTGAATTTGGATGTTGCTTTTTAGGAATACAGTATTAGTTTGTAGCCATAAGTATGCAACAGCATGTAGCGTGCTAGTATTTGTAGACACCTACTTATGCTGAGGAAAGGAAAAATATAAATCCCACAATCTAACAGCTATTTGCTAAAAAGTGAGGCCTAACTGAAGGCAACCATAACGTTATACCGCCGGTTTGCTGCTATGACCCTTTGCTTACCTTACCCTAAATTCTTGATCCATTTAACCATGATTGTTTGACTAGGTTAATACATTGTCAAAAAATGTTGCAGTGAACACATATAGCAGAATGTACATACTAGTGTAAATTATTAATAAAATCATGTGGTTGTACGAATACGGCCACTACATTACGCTTCTGCCAAATTAATATACCTTGAAAATATAATAAAACATTTTTTATATATATTGTCAACATTTTTATTGCTGTGCCTTTAATTTTCAGCATCAAACTGCTAATATTCCCTACATTGTATATAGCAGAAAGAAGCATACAGTGATATTTTGAAAAATAAAGGCCTAGATTCACTAAGCCTTTGCATCAGTCACCCTTGTGTCATGCAAGGCGACGCAGGGCAATGAGAAGGCTTATTTTGGATTTATAAAGCCACAAAAACCCTGATTTGCGTGGTGTTAGGTAGCTCTGTTACAAAATGTAATGAGACACAAGAGCTTGTACCTCGTTAAATTACATTTTTTGGTGGTAGGTGTTCCATGGGTGGAGCATGGGTGTTCCTGTCCATCCACACATGGATTTCATGAAATTCCAGATTTACTAAGGTTTGTAAAGATGGAATTATGTGAAATCGGTGTGGCTACTAAAGAGAGGCCTATTGAGGAGAAATATGTTCATTTCTCCTTTTTACTTTCTCTTTGGCTTGTTTTTGTTCAGGAAGGTATGCCTGCCTGCACAAAAAACAATTCTGCCTGTAACGCAGGGACCCAGGCACCACGGTGGAAGGGTGCCTACGTTGGACCTAGGCAGCCACACGTGTGCCAGCATAGGAAGGGAGCTGAAGATCATAGTAGATTTAGGGCCAGAAGTAGATAATCCAGATTTACAGATTCTAAAATACCGAATTTTACCGATTCTGTATTTTATAGTGTAGCAAGTTTGCTTGTTGCCCTGCATTGATCTATTGATGAATATTCCTTTAAGGCTTGATCATTGGTTACTGAATATGGCAGTAGCTATTTTCTCCATGATGACTAATTTATTTTCAAAAAAGGAACACGCTTTCTCAGCTCAGAAAATCTTTTTTTTTTTTTTACTGAGTTTTATAAAGCGTAAACTTGACCTGAGTCAGGTTTCAGAGCGCTTTGCATAGCAGCAGTTGATTACATTAGGACACATTCATTTTTGTTAGGGTCAATGGAAGATTGTGATTTGTACAGAATCACAGAATGTTCGGCATCATTGCCGAGAGTAGAACCGATGGGCATATTACCAAGGGCCTTATCGCCGCTTTAGCTGGAATTTTTCCCGCTAAAGCGGCGATAATTTTATCGCCCTATTAACTAGCTGTCGCTAACATCAGTTAGCGACAGCTAGTAGGAGATAGCGATCATCTTGGGGCCCACTTTGCATGTCAGCGATAATTATTGCTAAAGACATGCAAAGTGGACGTGCCAAGATGTTAGTCACTGGAAACAGTCGCTAACATCGCTATCTCCTATTACCTACTTTTGGAAATATTCGCGCTAAGCGCGATTATCTTCAAAAGCTAACGCCTGCCCAGAGCAGTTCCTAGCCATGTTATCCAACGGTAGGTGGATAACATGGCTAAGAGCATTAGCTTGGTAATACATGAATATCGCTGACTTTTCAGCGATATTCATGCATTTCGGACGATTTTTATCGCTTAGGAGATAAACCTTGATAATAGCAAGGTTTCTAAGAGATAAAAATAGGCGAAGCACGGCGATAAAATTATAGCCGCTAACCAAGCTTAGCGATAATTATCGCTTATTCTTGGTAATATGCTCCCCAGTTCCCCAGATTGGATGTCTACAGCCCTAGCCGTTAGGTTCATTTGAAAACCATCACTCGGTGCTAGCAGAAAACATAGCTAAGTAAATAAGTAACTGACACTGCAGTCTAAAACGTCTTGCTGCTATTTATATTACCTCATTTCACATGCACTGATTAAGAGTTCGTGCACTTAACAGATAACTCTACCACATGGTACCTGCAAAAACATTGCGACATTCCACATTGGAGGACTGTTGCACACATTCTCACGCTTGGTATCCATTCTTTGGCGATAATATTTACCATGTGTTTTTGAAATATTTAAGTATCAAATATTAGTACGTTGCTAATTGCGGCAAAATATTGGCCTCACTTTACATTAATAGCCATTTTTACCGTATTCGCACCGTCTATAGATGGAATGACTATGACAGCTATCTTCTGTGCACACCATTGTAATTCTCTAAATCAATTGTATTTGGTTGTATATTTCAAATAAAAAACCATCAATTAAGAAGGAGTTTGGCCCATACTATTTCATAATCTCTATGGACATCTCCTTCAATTCGCACGCAAATTTAAATCAAGCCCTCTGCCCCTCCTCCAGTAGCGGTCGGCAGTAGGTGTTTCTATAGGGCGGTGACGTGGGCAGGAGGAGGGGCAGGGTGGGGGGAAATAATGTATGGATTACGGACAGTAGCGGTCGGCAGTAGGTGTTTCTATAGGGCGGTGACGTGGGCAGGAGGAGGGGCAGGGTGGGGGGAAATAATGTATGGATTACGGAGTTTTACAGGTAAGTAAACATTTAAATACATAAAACGAATTTCGTTGCGCG
The DNA here is from genome assembly GCF_964263255.1 of Lissotriton vulgaris. Classification (NCBI taxonomy): domain Eukaryota; kingdom Metazoa; phylum Chordata; class Amphibia; order Caudata; family Salamandridae; genus Lissotriton; species Lissotriton vulgaris. Next base: position 1,714,544,305 of record NC_141685.1, on the reverse strand, counting down.
CACTGCATCACATTTGGTGATGCAGTGCGCGCAACGAAATTCGTTTTATGTATTTAAATGTTTACTTACCTGTAAAACTCCGTAATCCATACATTATTTCCCCCCACCCTGCCCCTCCTCCTGCCCACGTCACCGCCCTATAGAAACACCTACTGCCGACCGCTACTGATTACGGAGTTTTACAGGTAAGTAAACATTTAAATACATAAAACGAATTTCGTTGCGCGCACTGCATCACCAAATGTGATGCAGTGCGCGCAACGAAATTCGTTTTATGTATTTAAATGTTTACTTACCTGTAAAACTCCGTAATCCATACATTATTTCCCCCCACCCTGCCCCTCCTCCTGCCCACGTCACCGCCCTATAGAAACACCTACTGCCGACCGCTACTGCCCTCCTCAGATGTGGAGTATCACAAAAAATGGTCACTACAAATCCTGATCCCGATTAAAATATGTTCCGATGTGGGAGTATTGAACTTCAAAGGTACATTCAGTGGCGGCTCCTTAACAATGAGAGCGCTCTGAGGTTCTGTGTTTTCCCAGTTTAACTAATTATAAGCATTTTAGCCCCAAAACAATGGCCACGGGAGTAAGACCTCTCTGTTGGTCATCAATCTAAACTTGTTCAGCTCCTTACCAAGCATCAACTCCGGTAACTTAAATGTATCTCTAAAAACGTTCACTCAGAATGTGTGCTCGAGCGGTTCCTTTTATATCCACATGATGGCAGTAGATGCATTTTAAAATCTGTGAGAGCGTACACATCCGTCTACATCAGTTCATCTGTTTGCTATAATTTGATTTCAAATACGTTTTTTTTGGCGTGATGTCAGTCTGTGAAAGAATTCTGAAGGTTGTGTGTAGGTACACTTACTTTGAACGTTGAGAAAAAAACGGACAAATCATAAGCTATCAATCAATTTAAAAAGTAACAATGTTAGAAAAGCTGACAAATGCAGTCTGAAACGAAAAAGTACTAAGCTTTCTCCTGATCGTGAGCATCTTTGAGGGGAAATCCCTTCTCACTACAAGAAGCTGTTAGAACACCCCAATCTGCTAATCCCTATAAATGAATGTTAGTATTTTAAGGAAGTTTAACGAAGTAGTCAGTCAAACTCCAGTGAAATTTCAATGTAGCGTGTTCCTCGTGCCTGACAACGTTTATAAACTCATGAATTTAGAGGCAGTGAAAACAGTACAGGTCGGTGGAGGCAGACATCGGAGACGTGAGTGAACGCATTTACCATATTTAAAATACTGTCCAATAATTTGAATCCAAGTTTCATCTATATATACTGGGTCCCTTGTTTGAAATTGAGAGATTTCTATTTATTTCATGAGAATGTCTTGGTCTGTGCTGTTTTGATGACAGTGTGAACAAGAAAAGCTATCGCGTGTTACCAAAATGTGAACTTGAAGCAGCAACGTTTGAATCGGACAGATAAGTTCGGGATTTGTTCTGCAACTGCAACTAACTCAGATGTCTTACTGTTAGCGCTGTGAGTTAAGTACTTCCTGCTGTGGTATTTCTCTGATCTGCAGGTTTACATTCAAACTAGCCTGTTCCTTTCAGACTCCTCAACTAAGTGTCATTTTTTATTGCATAAAAAGACGTTTATATGAACATGGCGTATGTGAGCGCATTGGATAAAACGACAGCATAAATAACAGTATTTAACCTGAAACATTTAAGCCTCGAGTCTATTGAACTCAAGTGATTTCAAGGGCATTCAGCTGAGCCCAACTTTGTAATTATTACCACATCACCTAATTTGTATTATTATATTTATATGTCACTATAATTATTTTCTTCAATGCAGTGGGTATATATGGAATCTAGGGGCATATATACAAGGAGCTAGCCCCGGTGCAGCTTTATTTTTTTTATGCAGCAGCAACGCAATCAGTGCTCGACACTGCTCCATATTTACAAACTGACACATTGGGCTCACTGCGTCGGTTTGTATAGGCTGCCTTCACATTATTCCTAATCCAGGTATAAAAGGGCATATTTACAAGAACTGATGCATCAATGCATCACATTTCCTGTGCCTGCCGCAAATGCCCTAACAATGCCATGAATGCGCTGTGTTTACAATATAGTGTTCCGTGGTGAAAGAATTCACAGAGCTGTAAGAAATTCTGGAGCAGATTTGCAAGATAATGACACATCATGGCACTGCAAAACATCCTGCAGCACGAGCTGCGTCATTAGGAAAGTGCAAGGATGTGTCATATTTACAACAGGCCCAGTGTCAAGACTGATTTACATATAGCTGATTCTGAACTGAGGTGGCGAAGTGAGCTAAAGAATGATGATGGATTCAACCCAGATCTGTGACTGGGGGTGAGTGTCTGAAAAGTATCTGCGCTCCTTCCATTATCTCCTTTTTTATGCTTTGTTCGCCTTTACGTTGGCAGGGTATGCCCAGAAGTAGGTCCCTTGCTCACTTTGCCACTGGATTCAAGCTAGCCAGGCTGATGATGGGAGTCACCCAGAAACTGGTCCCAGGATGATTGTTTACGGTTCAGGGAACACCTGGCTTGGCAGTTTGGGCTTGCCTGTTCCCATGCAGCACAGTATCAAAACTGATTTGAATAGAGCTGGGACTGAAATGAGGTGGTGAAGTGAGCTAAAGAATGATGATGGATTCAACCTAGATCTGTGACTTTAGGCTAGTGTCTAAAAAGTTTCAGAGCTCCATCCATCATCTCCTTGTGTTTGCTTTGTTTACCCTTAGTGGGTAGGGTATGCCCAGGCTTGCCCCTTGCTCACTTTGCCACTGGATTCAAGCTAGCCTGCCTGATGAAGGGTGTTACTCAGAAACCGGTCCCAGGATTCTTGTTTCCAGTTCAGGGAACACCTGTCATGGCAGATCCGGCTGGACTGTTCCCATGAGGCATAGTGTCAAGACTGATTTGCATATAGCTGTACCTGAACTGAGGTGGCGAAGTGAGCTAAAGAATGATGATGTATTCAAACCAGATCTGTGACTGGGAGGAGTGTCAGAAAAGTTTAAGCTCTCCATCCATAATCTCTTTGTGTTTGCTTTGTTCACTCTAAGTTGGTAGGGTATACCCAGACGTGGATCCCTTGCTCACTTTGCCAATGGATTCAAGCTAGCCTGGCTGATGAAGGGTGTCACCCAGAAACCGGTCCCAGTATGCTTGATTCCGGTTCAAGGAACCCTGGCGGGGGAGCCGCTCGCAGCAGTGGACTTTGGCGTTTTGGCGGATTGGGCCATTCCTGCGGGACGGGACAGCGAGGACAAGCAACCCTCCACAATCCTCAGCTGTGTGCCTCTTTCCGTCCCTCCCTCTACGTGTATATAATTATCTACGCCCACCGCAGTGCGGGACGCGCGCAGGCGCGCGGGGCGAAGCTCGGGCCATGGGCGGGCCCATTTAAGCCCGTTCAAGCTTGGTCAACGACGGGACCACCCCTTTAACATCTGCAATTAAGGTCAGTGAGTGATTGTACCCTTGTCCTGAGTGACACATTTGTTTGAGCCTTAATTATCATTTGGGAATAGGAGGCAGACCCACTACTCGTAACCTCTCTAATTTCAGGTGGGAATAATAGAAAATCTACTGGAGGATCGTTAATGGGCGCCTTGGATAACTTCCTTGTTAGAGTATCAACAGCCTTGGCCAAAGATATAGAATTAACTGAAAAGCGACTATCTCTCAAAACTCCATTTGATAAGAGATCCATGTCCTAATACTCTAAAGGACACGAGTATCCTCAATATCACCTCGAGGAGTTTGCCTTCACCTAATATTAAGACTCGATCAGCAAGTAATGCCAAAATGGGAAATGTACAGCAATCGCTGGGTCTAGCATCAAAAAGGAAATATATGGGGGTACAATCCCAAGCAGTAGGAAGAAAAGCAAAAACGAATAAAACGCATGTGCCTAATGAGGATCCTACGGTAAGGACTTCCCCTAGCTCTACACAATTATTATCAGCTAATGAAGGGGCAAATCCATTGTCATGTTTGGGTGGTGAAGCATCGGTCGAGCTGGACCCGTCATTTTGGAAAAGACTGGAATGCATGTTATGTCACCCAATATACGATAGATTGGACTCTATTAAAAATAGACTTGTGTGCCTTGAACTTTCACTTGCCTCAGCTCAGCTGCGGGTGGGAAATCGGGGTAGTAGTCCGAATTGCATGCAGTTAAATGTGACAGGGTAAAGTGATGTTGACACTAATCCATCTGTTCAATCTAAAGGTAGTGATAGCACCACACAAAAAGATCCCTCCGTGCCCTGTGACGCATCTTCATTTTCCAATCTGACAGGGGCTGAACAAATAAATCAGAGGGACAGGCCTGATCGAGCAGAAGTTAGTAGACCTGCAATAAAAAACCAAGCACTGTCCAAATCGCTTCCTGTTCATACTGCAGTCAGTTTACCAAACATAGAACTCCCCCTGAATCAGCACCTTATGTGGTGGTTTTGGTGGGAGTTCCACCCCTGGATCAGGGAAAAAGGGAGACATATATGGAACTCAAGAATAAGTGCATCTTTTGGCTTAATGCTAACCGACCACTACCAACCCACATACGTGCAGAAATTCTTTTCGCTAGGAGAGTGAATTGGGTGGGTAGGAGGCCAAAGTCTGTGGTGAGGGACTGCATCATTATTAGTTTTTGGGACAGGAGGTGTGTTGAATATATTTGTAACTGCCCCCAAAATGATCTATCATCCTTAATCCAAACACTACCCCTGTCTCATTTTTATGTATTTGCGCAGTTTCTTCGGAGGGAAATTAATCTAGGGACAGTGAACCATTGTGCCATAGGGAATATAAGGCTATTCAACAGATTTGATGTTCTATCAGGGTTGGGGGATTGCGATTGACAGCAAGTATTTGACTGGCGTACCAGAGTTAGTACAGTACCTGCATCTAATGATGATGATGTAGTCAGGAGTACAGGCCTATAGGTTGATAATGAATGCTCCGAGGGAGGGGCTGCTTGCCCAAGGCAAAACACAGAAAGTGTAGTTACTGCACAGAAGAGTAGCGAAGAGCTATTGTTGAATGTACTGAGTAATACAATTCCTTCGCCTCCACCCGATTCGATCATATTGTGCCCACAAAATTCTCTTACACTGGAGGTTGAGAATATCAGTAGGTCTCCAAGTTCAGTCAGCTTGACAACATTAATATCTTGGAACTTGGCGGACGTGGGGCCCAAACTATCTTCGCCAGATTGGTCGGATTTTATTGATAAATTCGATATTTGCCTCTTTCAAGAGACTTGGTCTGTTGATCCTCTGTTTAAACTGGGCTACTTGAATTTCTTTTTTTTTTTTTAAATATTTTTATTTAGGCATAATAAGTAGGACATCATTACAGCAGTACATCAGTTCAGAATTAACTCAAATAATACAATGTTATGAATAAATAAATCGCAGGGTTTGAGATCCGAAAAAAAAGAAAAATCAACATAGATAACATTTTAGATAGTTATAGATTACACAACAGTATAAACACACTCTAAGTCAATTATAAATATGGTCAAGAATCATCCAATACCACCAGGGACAATGCGATTTTTCCATTCAGTTATTGGACACCAAAGCGCATCTCCTCGTAATTTAGATCGTATCCCTCTTGTTTTAAATATTGCAGATTCATATCTATAAGCTGCCAAAAGGCGTGCTAACCACATCTGAAAACTTGGAGGCTCTGCATCTTTCCATCTCGCAGATAGGAGTATCCTGAAAACAGCCATGCCAATAAAAACTAATCTTTCTTCAGCTTTTCCCAGATTTAAGGTAAGGTCATGGCCAAAGAGAAATAGGGTTTCGGATTCTGGTATTATGTGTCCAAAAATTTCCTCCCAAAAGGAATTTATCATAGTTTTCACTAATGTCAAACTAGGACAAGTATAAAACATATGAGTAAGAGTTGCCGGCCCTTGACTACATCTTGGGCATAAATCATTCTCTTGTTTGCCCCATGTGAATAGTTTAGCAGGGGTAAAGTAAAGGTCAAAGATAGTTTTGTACAATTGTTCCTTAAGATTTCTTGCCATCAATAACTTTTGACTCATATTTAACACCTGGTCTAAGTCCACGTTTGGATTATTCAATTTTAAGCACCACTTTTTTTCCGTTTTATCAAGATCATCTTTCTTCATGCTTAAAAGAATATTATATAGGGTTCCAATTCTAATATTTGTTCTAAAAATTACATCCATAATTTCATACTTATGCAAGCAAATTAATGATTCCTTAGCTTTTAGTGTAGCAAATATCTGTGCAAACTTCAGGAAATCCCCATTCGGTAATTTATATTTAATTTTTAGATCTAAAAAAGTTGTGTCATAGTCATTTATTAGAAAATCACCGATTGTCTTAATTCCTATCTTAGCCCAATGTTTTAAAAAAGCATCTGAATCCTGTCCTTGAATAGGGTTAGAATAAAGAAGTGGTGTATAGCGATTAATTTTCTCAACTTGACTATATTTAGCAATTTTACTCCAAATTTTCCAACCATTAATCATAATTTCACCTTTAAAATCTTTATAGTTCCTTGTCTCAGTTTTTGGCAATAACAAGCCTTTTTCCTCCCGCCCGACTATAAGTTCATATATTGACGGTATTTCAACACGCCCCTCTGAATTCTCTTCGCTATAACCTCTGAGGAAAGGCATAAGCTGTTTTAGTTGTGCTGCCCAATAATATAGTTCCATATTAGGTATAGTAAGGCCGCCTTTATCAATAGGAAGAGACAGTAGTTCAATAGATCTCCTAATTTTCCCATTCTGCCACACAAACTTAGATATAAGTGAATTAATCACTGTTAAAGTCTCCTTTTTAATGGCTAGTGGTATTGCTCTAAATAAATAGAGACATCTGGGTAGCGTATTCATTTTAACATAATTAACTCTCCCTATAATGGACAGATGAAGGCTATTGACCCTTTTAAAGTCGTTCTCAATTTTTTTCAGTAATGGATCAAAATTAATTTGTGAGATTGTTTTAGTGTTTGCACAGAGTTCAATGCCCAGATAAGTAGCTTTTTCAACTCTTCGTGGATCCATACAAACTGTGTCGGGTGTGCTTATTATAATCGTCTTTCCTTTGTTAAGAGAGTACCCAGAGTAAGTCCCAAATTCCGAAGTAATTACCTCTATTTCATGAATAACTTCTGTTGGATCAGGTGTGACTATCGCAATGTCGTCAGCATATGCCAGTACTTTCGTTTCAAACTGATAACTAACAACCGGCTTAATAATAGTGCTCTCTAATAGTTTCAAGATAAGAGGGTTGATATATAGAGCAAATAGCAGGGGTGAACATGGGCAACCTTGTCTAGTACCTCTTGTTATATTGATACATTCAGAGAATAATCCGGCCGCGAGAACTTTCGCTCTGGGGCGGTGATACATTGATTTTATTGAGTTAATAAATTTGGGGCCAAAATTATTGTGTGCCATAACTTCTCATAGAAATTTCCAGGTGACACGATCGAAAGCTTTCTCAGCATCCAGTAGAATCATAGACATTCGCTCCCCCCTAGCTGTCGTGGCGTCAAATAAGGCAACTGCCCTACGGATGTGTTCAGTGGTTCCCTTTCCAGGGATGAAACCATGCTGCCATGGGGAAGCGAGCTGTTCAATGACCCCACTGAGCCTGAGTGCTAAGACCTTTGCATATAATTTGGAGTCCGAATTAATAAAGGATATAGGACGATATGACGTGAGAAGCTCTGGGGATTTTCCCTTTTTTGGAAAGACGATTATATTAGCTTCCTCCCAAGAAGTTGGAGGTACACCATTATATTGTATTCCAAGAAATAAATCATGTAGAATCGGTAGTAACTGATGGCTAAGTATCTTAAATAGCTCAATCGGTATCTTGTCTAGACCTGCTGCTTTGCCAGAGGCTAATAATGATAATGCGGTCCTGACTTCTGCAATTGTTATTTCTTTTTCAAGGTCCTCCCTTGTATCAGTGTCCAATGTTTTCATAGCCTCGAAGTTACTAAGAAAATTATTTATAAAAGCTTCTATTTCTTTCTCTGATCTCTTAATATCCTCTGTATATAATTTCTGGTAATACCCTTGAAACTGGGAATTGATTTCAGCTGCATGAGTGAAGGTCTGCCCATTTTCTATTATAGTAGCTATGTCCCTTTTTGTAATTTTCTGACGCGTACTAAGTGCCAGTTGTCTGCCCACTTTCTCTCCGCTTTCATAAACTTGTTTCCTATGTGATTGATATGTCTCAGCAGCTTTCTGACTTAGTTTAGAGTTTAGATTTTAGTATAGCTACCTGCATCATCACCTGGCTTGTATCTTGTCTTTGCCTGATTTTACTGATATGTTCTTCTTCGGCTTTAGCTAGAGCAGTTATTTTTACACCGAATTCTTGTTTTTCCCCGTTCCTAATTTTAGTTTGATACTTAATAGTTTCCCCTCTTAGAGCGGCTTTATAAGTATCCCAAACAATATTCCTTGAAGCACTAAATCGATTCATGCTAAAAAATTCCTCAGTCCAGGCTTTAATAAAATCAATATATTCTTGGTCGCATAGTAATTTCCTATCGAAGGACCATGTTGTTTTTTGAATATAATTAGTTTGATAATCAATTGATAATAATAGGGGATTATGATCTGATAGTGTTTTCGGAAGTTTCTTTATTTGTGAAGAGGATATTAAATCTTTAGATGTAAAAATGTAATCTATCGTACATATTTTTGATGGGGGTGTGAGTAATACGTGTAGCCAGAATCTGTTGGGCTATTTTGCATCCAAATATCAGTTAGCCCTAGGCTACAAATTAAATTACGAATAGCCTGATAAACCTTTGGTTTCCGACCAATATATTTTAATCCAATTACATGCGGTGACAAGGATGGTATTAAAGAAATGTTAAGATCACCGCAGAAAATTAATGGACCTTGCCAAATGGCTATTTCTGCTTCTAATTTTTCAAAAATTGTAGGATCATCCTGATTGGATCCATAAACAGTACATATCGTAATTCCATTAGCTAATTTAGCAATTGCCCATCTTCCATATGAATCTGACGCACAGCGTATTCCTTGTCCATGACAGCTCTTAGCCAATATTGCAACCCCCCTTATATTTGTCGTTTGAGTTGAAGCTACTATCAGATTGTATCCCCTCAGTCTTAATAATGCTCTTTTGCTCCATGGAATATGGGTTTCCTGTAGACATAAAATGTCTACCGGGTATAGTTTTAATAATTCTTCAAGTCGTACTCTTTTATCTCTAGTCAATAATCCTCCTATATTCCAGGTTTGTATATTAAGCTTACCCATTATTGATATGGTAGTTTTGTCGACTAGTGTTGCTCAAATCATATTCCATATACATACCCTGCTTTATATTTTCCAAAATTAACTCTATTCCTGCTATTATGCCTGATTTTTTCCCCTTTTTCCCATTTTCTCCTTTCCCTTCCCCCCTCCCTCTACGTCGTCCCTCCCTCTTGCCCACCCCTTCTCCGCTTCCTCCCTTCTTGCTGAGGCTTCCAGACTCACCCAGAGTCTGTGTGATGAAGTTGCTGCACTTCTACTGAGCTACCAAAATATAACATAAAAGAGCAGAAAAAAAAGAAAAAAAAGGACAAAGGATTCTTACAAGGATTCTACATCACATTCAAGTATATCATATTATATCTCAAAAAACTATATATAGTCTATATCATACATCCTTAGGTTAAACCTTCCCTATTTTATATACTATCTCCACAAAGAAGAGCACCTTTAATTCACCCGTCAAAAACATGAAGAAGAAGGCATATCTCACTATAGGTTATTAGAGTATTATGACCCAAGTGAATTAGATTCTATGAAATTTCGTCTAAGTATGCGTTTGCCTTTATCTCTGACTGAAAAAACTTAGTCTGACCATGGTGGACAATCTTAAGAGTCGACGGGTTGTTCAAATAGGCCTGAGCACCTTTCTCTTGAAACAATTTAATCAGCATTCGTAACCTCCGTCGTCTTTCGACGGTTGCGTGGCAAAAATCAGGTCTCGAAAAAAAAGAAAAACCATTACAAGCTATCTTCCGGTCTGGTCTCGCTTTATCTGCTATCGCCTGCCTTAGTAGGAAATTACCAAAGTACACTAGAACAGCTCTTGGATATAGTCCTGGTTTCGGCGGAGGATTAAAAGGGAAACGATGTACCCTTTGAATTTCAGCTTCCCAGTTCCAGCTCTGTAGTTCAGGCATAGCTTCACTGAAAAGTTTAATAATGAAAGCTCGTATGTTCTCTCCCTCAGCTTTCTCTGGAATTCCCAGGATGCGAAGATTATTGCGGCGTTGCCTGTTTTCGAATTCTTCAAGCTTCCATTTGATATCCACCAGTTCTGTTTCCTGTAGTTTAATTTTCTCACAATTTTCAGAAGAGTCTTTCTCTGCTGCCATTACCCTTTGTTCCATCTCAGTTACACGCTCTCCAATCCGTGTGCATGTCTTAGACAGTTTCTTTACAACCCCCTGCATTTTACGCAAGGCTATACGAGATCTTTTGCTGTCCTGGGCAGTCTCTTCCCTGTGAGCTGCTATTACCTGGACGATGGTCCCTAGCGCAGAGGGGGTTACCTCTGAATCACCTGGCATGTCTGAGGAAGAAGCCTGATTATATTCAAGTTGGCCTGTTGTTACTTTCTTTAACATAGTTTTTGTATTACCTTTAGGCTTAGTTTTCACAGTATTGGATATCTTTCTTCCCTCATCATAACTGTCTTCTGAGGAATATATATTTATTTCTGATTCATCTTCAGACGATTCAAAGCTCTCAGATCATTCTCCTAAATTGTCAGCTCCAACCTCTTCAGTGTCATCGGAAAAAGAATAGAACTCAGTAAGGTCTTTTTCCCCCTCTTGCAGCTGTCCTGGTTGTGCAGGCAATTGTAAAGTGATATTTGAAATCAAATTGTTGCTATAGTTTGGTTAGAGATTGCACGTTGGGGTGATTTAGGTGCACTAGATATCTCCTCCTCCGTAGTAGTTGTCTTACCTAGCGCTGAAGTTGTCACTATTACGTTAGGTTCGATCCGGTTATTATTTATTGTAGGAAGAGACTCTTCAGGCACAGGATTAGTCTGTTCATTTTGCACTCCTAGAATATTGCCCCCAGGTCCCGAGAATGACATTGCCCGGCCAGCCTCAGCTTGCTTTTCTTCATCCAGCATTATTACTTTAGGTTGATCAGTTAAGTTGTTTTTAAAGACCTCATCAATTATGATGTTATTCGTATCGGGAATTTCCACATTCAAAACATCGATAATTGCTATGTTTTCGGGGTTTTCAGGGTTAATAAGGGAATTGGATGTTCCCTCCTCTGGTTCAGAAATAGCATTCTGTTGTCCCTCAATTGCAGGACTCTGATCCCCATTCAATATTGGAATAGATACAGTCTCGGTTTCAAGATCAGCCTCTAACTGTGAATTGTTCTGATTTGGGGTCTTTCTAAACATTAGCTCATGCACAGTCCTCCCTCCTGCGCTGCTTATTCTTCTACGGGTCGCTAAAATTTCCTGTCTTGAGGACCCCAAGGGAGAGCCAGTTGCAGTTACTTGCTTTTTAGATTTTGCCATTTTTACCTGTAGCTGGTCTTCATCATCCATCAGCCCTTCTCGCTGCTGTCTCTCTGCCTCCTTCCGCAACACCCTCGCCGCTTTTGCAATCCTGGCTCTGGTGGCTGCAGCTGAGGCACTTTTTGGCGGCATCACTGTGTCTTTCCCCCTTGGCGTCTCGCTCCGCAAAACCTTCTCCAAACGCCAAACCGAGCCGTCCAGAGAGGAGCTGGCGTTTTGCCACGTTAATTTCTGAAGCTGACACGGCTTCCGTAGAGCTGCTGACTGTGTATACACTGTTTCCCTGGAAACGCCGCGTAAAGGAGCCGGGTTCCACCAGAAAGTAAGTGTATCAAGTATATCACAGCGTTTGAGGGTTTTTAATACATTGTAGCAGTATCGGATTATTATGCTGCCACAGGAGCTTGCAACTGTATCTCGCTCCCAGTTTAGACGTGTCAATTACAATTCAGTAAACGGCGCTTTCCTTTCTCTGCGCCCAGGGTTTTCTGCGGTTAACATGCCAGGATATCGGCGTCTCTCCCCTTCTTTTGTTTATTTCAGCACGTAGTCGTGTATTTTGCCACTATATCTCGCTCCCAGTTTAGGCGTGTCAATTACACTTACAATTCAGTAAGCGACGCTTTCCTTTCACGGCGCCCAGAGCTTTCCCGCTGGAGCTTGCAACTGTATCTCGCTCTCAGTTCAGACGTGTCAGTTACAATTCAGCAAGCGACGCTTTCCTTTCACTGTTAAAGGCAGGGGAAACCCAATAAACCCTTGTAGGCTTGGGCACAAGGTAGTTTAAGTCAAGAGGTGCTACAAGGGACTTATTTAAAACAGATTTGCATTCATTAATGAGTCGTACATATGTAACGCACTCTTGTGTATCCACAGGATAACCGTCTTGTATCAGCTATAGCAAATATATTGGTGGAAGGCAAAAAGAAGGAACATATAGAGCAAGAATCGTATTTAGTATTCAAAAAAATTCTTTATACTGCATCAAAAGAAGGGAGACAGATACAAATGAAATAGGGCAGAACGGTCATGAACAGAGATAAATCAAATTTTCACTACAGTTCATAACTATGAGCATCAACTCCAGGTATTCAAAAACACAACCAAAATTAATTAATAAAAAAGGGTTGTGAATTGGTGACAGAGCAACGTAACAGGAGATGATGGGGTGTCGACGTTTCGGTCTAGGTAGCAGTCGTCAGATAGACCATCATCAGGACGGTGTTTTTCTATGCAGGAAAAACTCCCTATGTAAAATGATACAACATAATCAACAAATGTCCTTCAAATTAGAAATACATTAATAAAAAGTACATGCTCTATAAGTCAAAATAAAACTTATATAACCATTTTTTCTCAGTGGTCACTCCTTCCTAGTGACCAATGAGAAATAGTTTCTTCAATAAACATGAGGCAGTATAGCTCAAATGGTCAAACTGAGTGTAATTTACAAGATAAAAATAATCCATTAAAACAGTAGTGAAAACGTATCTAGTTATTCATTCACAAAAGAGGAACAAATGTTCATTAAAAAACTTCATTTGAAATAGGCGAAAGTATTTACAGACATTTAAAGGTTACCTCACATTCAAAATTAACCATTCAAAGTGCATTACAAGCATTGGTGCATTCCTCAAAACATAAATCTGAAAAGGTTGGTCTGGTTTGTCACCTTGAATCCTAAAGTGGATCTTTAATGGGCACGGAAGAGCAATGGCGTGTGGCAAAGGTGTCCGACACAGAGCCTTAACTAAAAGAAAAATGTGGAGTCCTATGAGGAGCTGAATTTAAACAACCAAAAGCTAAATTTGTGTGATTAAATAAACAAAACATCATACCTGAGTTTAGGCAGTGCGCGCTATGACTGATAGTCAGATTTCACGTAAGGCTATGACGTCAGAGGTTCCTGAAAGGAGGGGGATCATATTGAGTTGTTTTAGTGGTTTGCACAATATTACGAAAATAGGCATTTTAGCTGTAGTAACGTAGCGCTAGGTACTAATTTGAGTGTGGCTGAAAGGCTCTGCTGGAAACTGACATGCGTTTAAAGTGCACGCATTGTATGGTAAAGACCGCTAGTCAGGATACGATCTGTTTCAAAGCGTAACAGCGCTAGTGAGTTGCTTGGCTCAAATGGCAAATGAACCATTTTGGATTCAACTGAATGCTAACTCCAGCTATGGAGCAGTGTTAATTTAACATTCTAAATGAAAAATAAAAATAAAGGCTGAATTTAAAAAAAGGGACGAATACCTAAATTCACACGCGTTAATTACATTACTCTCATCACGGACAAGGCTACTTACTTTTAGTAGTATTGTGAACCGACAAAAGGGCGCGTAGTCATCAGATTGTTTGGAAACACTGAGAGGACACCAGTCCGAAAGTTATATGTCCGTGAACCGGAAGTCTTACGGACGGAAACCGGAAGTGATTCATCCTTCGATCATTGCGTTTGTTATTTAAGTCATTAAAAACTTGAATCTGGATATTGTATGCCCTGATTATTGAAAACAGGCAAATGGCATATATCTGGGTACATCTGTACACCTACTAGAGATTTTGAAGTGTTGTTAGTACGAAGAGACTATATCGGTCGCCATCTTGGATTGGGAACCATTTAAGAAACGAGTCACTGTTGTCCATGGGTTGCAGTTAGCTACACACAATAATGTATGTTAAACGGAATCAAAAAATTAAAAAACCTATATGTAAGGATTCATTGTGACAGAACAGACAATTAGGTTGCCTGATTGTGGGTTTTATCACTTCTACTACATACCAAAGGAATTCTTGACTGATGTTGTAGAATTCTACAACATCAGTCAAGAATTCGCTGCCAGACGGAAAATGCCCCATTAGTTGACCATTATGTGTCAAAAAATCACAATGAACAGGATCTCCTTTGGTATGTAGTAGAAGTGATAAAACCCACAATCAGGCAACCTAATGTCGACCATTTACTAACTCTCAAAGAGCAACGCTGGATCTGCCTGGCAGACTCAGTTAGATATGGTCTAAATTCATGTACAGAATGGCATGCCTTGGCATGTCTTTAGTCACTATAAATCTTTGGTCAACTAGGGATGGCATTCGAAGTCTGCCAAGAATGACGGATTCATTTGGTTAAAAAATATATATGTGTTTCAATCAAAATACTACTGGTATAGTTGCGAAATATGCATATGTATTTAATAGACTTTGCCACTTCTGTACCAACAACAAAGACTGATATATACTATAACTGACATTGTCTGTTCTGTCACAATGAATCCTTACATATAGGTTTTTTAATTTTTTGATTCCGTTTAACATACAAGTTTTTAATGACTTAAATAACAAACGCAATGATCGAAGGATGAATCACTTCCGGTTTCCGTCCGTAAGACTTCCGGTTCACGGACATATAACTTTCGGACTGGTGTCCTCTCAGTGTTTCCAAACAATCTGATGACTACGCGCCCTTTTGTCGGTTCACAATACTACTAAAAGTAAGTAGCCTTGTCCGTGATGAGAGTAATGTAATTAACGCGTGTGAATTTAGGTATTCGTCCCTTTTTTTAAATTCAGCCTTTATTTTTATTTTTCATTTAGAATGTTAAATTAACACTGCTCCATAGCTGGAGTTAGCATTCAGTTGAATCCAAAATGGTTCATTTGCCATTTGAGCCAAGCAACTCACTAGCGCTGTTACGCTTTGAAACAGATCTTATCCTGACTAGCGGTCTTTACCATACAATGCGTGCACTTTAAACGCATGTCAGTTTCCAGCAGAGCCTTTCAGCCACACTCAAATTAGTACCTAGCGCTACGTTACTACAGCTAAAATGCCTATTTTCGTAATATTGTGCAAACCACTAAAACAACTCAATATGATCCCCCTCCTTTCAGGAACCTCTGACGTCATAGCCTTACGTGAAATCTGACTATCAGTCATAGCGCGCACTGCCTAAACTCAGGTATGATGTTTTGTTTATTTAATCACACAAATTTAGCTTTTGGTTGTTTAAATTTAGCTCCTCATAGGACTCCACATTTTTCTTTTAGTTAAGGCTCTGTGTCGGACACCTTTGCCACACGCCATTGCTCTTCCGTGCCCATTAAAGATCCACTTTAGGATTCAAGGTGACAAACCAGACCAACCTTTTCAGATTTATGTTTTGAGGAATGCACCAATGTTTGTAATGCACTTTGAATGGTTAATTTTGAATGTGAGGTAACCTTTAAATGTCTGTAAATACTTTCGCCTATTTCAAATGAAGTTTTTTAATGAACATTTGTTCCTCTTTTGTGAATGAATAACTAGATACGTTTTCACTACTGTTTTAATGGATTATTTTTATCTTGTAAATTACACGCAGTTTGACCATTTGAGCTATACTGCCTCATGTTTATTGAAGAAACTATTTCTCATTGGTCACTAGGAAGGAGTGACCACTGAGAAAAAATGGTTATATAAGTTTTATTTTGACTTATAGAGCATGTACTTTTTATTAATGTATTTCTAATTTGAAGGACATTTGTTGATTATGTTGTATCATTTTACATAGGGAGTTTTTCCTGCATAGAAAAACACCGTCCTGATGATGGTCTATCTGACGACTGCTACCTAGACCGAAACGTCGACACCCCATCATCTCCTGTTACGTTGCTCTGTCACCAATTCACAACCCTTTTTTATTAATTAATTTTGGTTGTGTTTTTGAATACCTGGAGTTGATGCTCATAGTTATGAACTGTAGTGAAAATTTGATTTATCTCTGTTCATGACCGTTCTGCCCTATTTCATTTGTATCTGTCTCCCTTCTTTTGATGCAGTATAAAGAATTTTTTTGAATACTAAATACGATTCTTGCTCTATATGTTCCTTCTTTTTGCCTTCCACCAATATATTTGCTATAGCTGATACAAGACGGTTATCCTGTGGATACACAAGAGTGCGTTACATATGTACGACTCATTAATGAATGCAAATCTGTTTTAAATAAGTCCCTTGTAGCACCTCTTGACTTAAACTAGCTTTCCTTTCACGGCGCCCAGGGTTTTCCGCTGTCAACCAGCCAGGATATCGTCGTCTCTCCCCTTCTCTGCTTATTTCAGCTACTTGAATTTCTATGTACCTGTTGTGAAAAGGCAAAAGGGTCATCCAGTAGGAGGACTGGTGATATGGGTCAAGCAGAATCTAAAATGTAATACTCATCTTCTCCCGGTGTCAAACTGTGATATTCTTACAGTAAGATTCAGCTTCCCGTATAGTCTAAAAATTGATATTTTCAATGTCTATGCCAGGAGGGAAAAACTCTGATGTTATAAAATCCTTGGAAGTTCTGATTGAGACCCTGCCAACCAATGTACTCCCTTTGATCATGGGAGATTTTAATACAACTTTCGAGCCACTAGGACTCGATGACCTCAATCTAACAGAGGAGGAGGATTCTAGATGGGGAATTCCACAACCCGGCACAAAGCCCATAAGCAAATGGACAGAGGCTGCAATGCATCTTAAGGGGCTTTGCTTGGGGAACCAGCTGAGGGCCGCGGAAGCTTGTTTCCTTCCCAGTGAAAGAATTGGCTTGGTAGTTTGGTTTGCCCTGTTCCCATGATACACTGGGCCAGGGACAGACTAATTTGCATATAGCCAGGTTCTGAGCTGGGATGGTGCAGTGAGCTAAAAAACGGTGTTGGATTAAGCCCTGATCTCTTGACTGGGTGAGAGTATTCTGCTTAATTCAGTAACTCTGTCCATCACCACCCCCTGTTGTGAGGAAATATAAATTTTATGGTCAAGAAATGTTCCCTAACGTGTACCCCACCGTCTCCATGTACGAGCTTAAAGTGCATGTAACTTCCCTCCTGTGCCAGCTATGAAGACGCACATACATTTGCGTCCAACGTTAACATGTCCTCTTTCAGATCCACCCTGAACGGGTTGAATATTCCGTTCCTAATTATGCCTTGCCAACGTCTTTATGTGGTGTACTTTACACGTTTTTCAGCCCAGGCGAAGTAGGCCCTGAATTCTGCCATTGAGCCTTTTCCTGCCTTCTGACTCTGAATGCCTCAGCCTGGGCCTGCCTCTGTACCCATGACCTCTGCCTTACTCCCTGCGCGGCTAACGGCGCTTAGCTCAGCCTGTTGCCTGCCAAGACTGTATTCAACCTTCGAATTATCTGCTCCGCTCCTCAAAAATACATTCCTGTCTGCTAGTTCAAGTAAACATCCTTCCAGCTGCAGAGCAAAGGGCCCGGCCTCACTGTCTCCGTGCAAGTAATTCATAGCTCCTGTTACCATGGTAGGCCCATGCCCCCTCGCATCTCATGCAGACACGTAGACGCTTATACACGCACTCACAGTCAGTATAGAATAGCCTCTGCCCAAGAGACCTTTCCCTCTAGATAATATGGTTCCCAAACATCAGATATCAGATATGATATAGGAACGAGTTGATCTGACATGCCAGACTTCTGTCTCTTTTCTCTAGTATAAATGTCAAGTCCCCTGCACCCTCCAGCTTCACGTCAATCACACGTCATGCAGCTGCTCGCGCATCCAGATCTCAGATTTCTGCTGACATTGCAAGATTCTGCTATGTACCCACCCACTTGTGACACTTTCATGTGACGTTTCTAGCACACACCTCTGTGTTCACGCCTAGTTCACGCCTTCTGATTACGTATTGCTAACACGTGTGTGCTCTTATCTTGTTTCTCTCAGCTGTTACGCCTACTGTATTGGTTTTCATTATATGATTTGAGTATAAAAGTTATGTATTGTCAATAAAGCATTGCTCTATCCCTTCCTGAACCCCAGTGGTGTCAGGAACCCGATATCCGGTTCAAGAACCATTCCTTTTTAAGGAATAAAACCCCTAAGAACTCTAACACCACGGACTCTGCGTCTTTCTTTCCGATTGAGTTATTTTATTCTTAGTACTTACCTGCATAGAAATTAGGACGGTAATTAAATATTTACCACATTATTTTGGCGCCCGAACAGGGACCCCTCCCCCACCCCACGCGCCGGTTGGTGCGTTGCAACCTTTGCCCCCTGCCATAAGTCAAGACGGACAATTACGCGTACCCGCAGGATTTCCTGTATCTCCCTCAGGCCTACGGAGGTGACGGAGACTGCGATCAGCACCCAGACGAGGCGGTGAGGAGTGCGGAGGATCCCGACCAGAGCCTAGCCGAAAGAAGCAAGGTCCGAGGTGTCAAGAGGCCCACCAGTTCCGAAGTATTCACGTAACGAGTCGAGTCCAGTCCAGTCCGGTCCAGTCCAGTCGAGTTTTCCGAGGCCTTCTGTTCCGTGCTTCCCGGTGAGTACCATTGCTGGGGACGCATCTAGACGGGTGCATTATTATGTATCCGGTAAAGACGGGTTTGGGTACACAAACACGGTCTGCACTGTTTTAGACAGTGTATCTGTACTGTTTAGCAGTACATCAGGCATTCAAGTTCTTGCACTGTTCTCAACAGTGTATCTGTACTGTTTAGCAGTACATCTAGTATCAAGGGTAGTCATATGTGTTCAAAATGTTTTCATGTGATTAATGTCGTGGTATGAGTGATTGTTTGATGTACATTACTGTGTTTTTGTGTAACTAGCTGTGTTCAGAGTAAGTAACAAGTATCGAGTATCCAGTACTAAGTAACAAGATGCCGTTTTTCAATAAATTAAGACAGATAGGAACTAGGAAAGGGATACTAGAGGAAGAAATTCCTGTCCCCCCTAGGGACACTCCTGGAAATTTTATGTACCATAAGCATGGCTTAGATGCCATACTGTACCTAGATTTATGGGCCGATTATACCAAGCACCTAGAGGAGAGACACAGGTGGCCCGTTACAGGAACATGGGATGCCGAGTGCATCATGAGAGTGTGAAAAATAAATACAAACTTGGTGAACATTATCGGCGCCATCTTGCCCCTTTCCAGGCCCATTCGTGCGCGTAAGCGGCAGCCATTTTGAGCACCATGGCCTCCCTGCCCCTCACTAATAGCCAGCGCGTCTCTCTCTCTCTTAACCTCGCAAGCATTCCCCCCCGCACGCTGACAACCCCCGCTCTCTCATGCCTTGGGTCATAAACCCCTCTCCAGCGCAGCTTCACCACGGAATCCCATCCTGTTCCCAGCGCGACACCTCCCTTCATTCCTTTCATGGCCTCAAACCCTTTTGATGCAAACCCCCTTTTCCTGTGTCCCCGTTTGTCTTCCTCGTTCCCAGGCCGCCACCTGACCCTGCGGATACTGTTTATTACCCCGTACAGTAGGAAGCTTCCCCTCCCCATCAAAAGACCCCCGAACCGATCAAAGCCCCCACCCCATGAGATCCGATCAACCCCATGCATTCCGTGAATCGGCGGAATGCCCTGCTGTGCAACCACCATCACCTGTTGTGACCGGGGTGGGGAATCCAACTGTAAATGTATGTGGGAACGGGTCTGGAGGGGAGATTCGGAGGATGTTCTTTCAAGTATTAAAATATTGCGAGAATGTGTTATGTGCAATAAAGGTCGTAAACTCTAGTATAAGAGGCCCGGCCTCAGAGATGTGGTTAGAGCACCTCGTGACGATACTTGCTGTCTGAATTGATGTGTTCTCCTCCGGAGAGAATAAAATCCTCGTTTCCCGCCTTCCAGTCTCCAGCGCCTGCTTCTTCATTGATTAATATTGGTGGGTCATAGAGGCGATACCGCCGGGCAACATAAAAGGGTTTTTGGTTACCGGTTGTCTTTGGAACCCTTTTTAACAATTGGCGTCCCAAACGTGGGGCCCATCAGCGACTCGTGGATCCAGTGGGAGAGGTCCCGACGACAGAGTGAACGACTGCAACGATCGGAAGGTACCCTGTCCGATAGACCCTTGTCTGACAGCCGATCATCCGAACTTCACTGGTTCCGAACAGACCTCTCTCGAGTGATCTGCGGTCCTGACTGGGAACCATCAGGAGTGCCACGAGAAGTACGAAGAGAAGAGGACGATCGGGCGCTGGATTCGGAAGACGAGAAACTGTCCATACGGTCCGGGTAAGGTCGTGTAAACACGACGAATAGCGAAAGTGATAGATAATCGAAAGTGATTGATAATTGTTGAGAAAATACTAGTATTACTTTTTGTTAATTTATTGGAGATTCACTGTCTACAAACGGAGAAACAACAGGCTCTCCCTTTATAAACAGCGAAGGAGAGGTACGCACCCGTCGGACCTATCTTTCTCCCCCACTGAACAATTGCCCCTTCCCCCCATTGATTAACTGTTATAGATTGTTTTCTGGAGATTCTCTGTCTACAAACAGGGAAGATTAGGTCCCCTCTTTGCAGATAGTGAAAGGGTAGGTGACGCGAACCTTTGCGAGCCTACTTATTCTCCCCATTGACCATATTGATTTTTTATTTTTGACCTAACATCGATTGATTGCTCAGAATTGGTTCATGAGGTATTCACTACGTGCAAACAACGTAGAATAGAAATATTCTGTCTAGTCTTTGCGCGCAGTGATAAGATAGGTAGTGCTGACTATTATCCCATTGTGATCCGTCATGCCTGTCTTCTCCCCACTGGTCAATAGCCTGTTTTACCCGGACCGCTTATTAGAGATGAACCATCCGGCTCCGCTGGAAGGCACCCCTAATAAGGACATGTTCATGAAGCATGGATTAATTGCTATAGCCTATAGTGAGCTGTGGCATAAATATACGAAAAAGGATCGAGAAAGACAGTGGCCACTGAGAGGATCCTTTGATCTCGACAAAATAGAAACAGTAGAAATAGCCCTCCGTAGGAATGAAACAACACCTATTATGCTCGATAGTCTCGGTATGTGGCGCAAAGAAGCCACGCAACGAAGGGAAAGCGACGAATTTAGAAAAGGTGAAGGGACACGACGGACAAACCTCCAAACGTCTAGTAGGCAAAGGGAAGGGCCAGCGATGGCACAGCCCCGAGGAGTAGACATGACAAGCGAATGGTGTAAGGGGTCGTGCCGACAAGCCAACCCCGGAACACAACGACCTGAAGGTAATCCCCCGACATTACGCACAGGACGGACAGATTTAAAACAAAACCAATGTGCTTTCTGTAAATGTCTTGGACACTGGAAAGCCCAATGCCCGACTCTGCAAAGCATAGGTAAGAATGGAGGGGTGACAGAAAGGACGGACCGACTGAAAGGAAAAAGACGTGAGATAAAAACCAATCAGACTAGTGCAGACAGAACAGACAGGACCACCCCGTTCGATTATGCTCGGTGGCACAGATTTCGTCAGACCAATTTTAACGACATGTTAGAGTTCTGGGACTGATTGCTCTCTGTTGCTCCCCCACTCTGAAAAACAAACACAACTGCAGGTCAGTGTAAACAACCCCCCGTTAGAGAAAAGATTCAAGAAAGCCAAGCGTCTATTATATAACTTAGGATTTAATTACGGTAAAACACACAACCAACAGTAAATAGAATAACTAGTAGAACTCTCTAAAAAGCAAACTTGACTAATAGGAAAATACAAAACATGTTATGCTCACTCCGGAAGTCCTCGAAACGTAACAGTTCGATGGTCCCGCCCATCCGAAACACATAGCACGTGTGGGGCGGGGCCTGCCAGCAACCATAGGCCAAAAAGAGATCGCTGGCGAGAAGGTACTGGAGACTCCACCAAGCAGGCAATGAAATGGTCTTCCCATACTGCCCTTCCAGGGATGGCGTCCCCCGGGCCGCGAGTAGGGAGGGGGCGGATGAAAATGACCCCCTCCCTCATATCTCCTGGTCCGGCCATCACGAATTCCTCCATCGAACGGATGCAGGGTGGGCAGGGAGGAAGAGGCGACGCGGACGAGCCTCTTCCACCTCCACAGGTAGGAGGCTCCCCTGCCCTGGCCCGACGCCGATGTCCTCCAGCCGGGCGACGGCCATATACCTACGCTGCACAGGAAATATAATGTCCGGCTGGTATATTTCCGCAACACAGGACATACAATGCCCGACTCGTATATTTTCTCAGTACAGGGCATACAAGACCCGGCTGGTATACTTGCGTAGTACAGGACATACAATGTCCGACGGGCATATTTACGGAGCACCGGATGTACAGTGGTCCCCCAAGAGTCGGAATCAGGGGTGTAGGGTGGTCATCATGTGCGCCCCTGATTCCAAGAGACGGCGTAGGATGCACCGGGAGAGGAAGACGGCACGGTGGGCCTCCCTCACCTCCCCAGATGAAGGCTCCACTACTGCACCCTGGCGCCCCGAACCAAAATGTCCTGCTCCAACCGCATGATGCTCTGTTTTTCGCCATCACAAGAAGTTTTCCTCCGCTCCTGATGGATACGGCAAAGGTTGCTGCAGGGCCTCAAAATGGCGTCCGGGCCCTTGAAAGGCGGGTCTAGGCCGCTGGAGTAACTTTGTCCGAAATCGCAACTCGGGCGCTTGCCCACCTGGGCGCAAGCCCCCACCATCGACAAAACATCCCCTCGACTTTGAAGATTCTACCAAAGTCCCAAGAGCCCTCGGCCCCTTCAGGCTTCCGGTGAGGAACAGCTGCATTGATCTCAAATGAAATAACCACGGCACAGCAACAAGATGGCGGTGCTCTCGTGTCTGCATCAGCTTCCGTCTGAACCACCCAGGAACATTATGGGCTAACGAACTCGAGCAAGTTCCGGCTGAACATCAACATGACCCGGTAAGAGAGACTTTACCCCCTCCCTCTCTTGATTGACGGTCCACACCACCAGCCCCTTTGTTAGCACAGTTTTCTTTTGGACTACCGAAAGGGACTCTGGTCCAACCGCCAATTGTCGGGGATATTTTGCCCCTGATGCTACTTCCGGACTAAACCAGCCTCGCCCAAAATGGCGCTGGTATCAATGGAACTTACGGGTGCCTCGTGGTGTTCCTTAGCTAATGAAACTTGATGTACTAAGATATATATGTATATATATGAACCATTGCGCACTCGATGTTAAAGGGAGGAGGGTTCACTTGGCAAACATTTAAGAAGGGTTCTGTAAAAATGTTGATTTCAATGAACAATTTATTTTTGATATTTGTTGTAACTGATACATAACGTCGCTCATGATGCACGCCCGCGGTTTGCATTTAGGAAATGTGATTACGATGAGCTTGACTGTGTTTCCATCTATGAACTGAAATGCCCCTGATTCCTTCGTCACGCAATGAAATGTTTTTGGTCACTTACAAATAATTAATTAGACCTTTTTACATGTTCTTGTACTACAAAATAACCCCCTACTGTATGTGCTTCCATCGACGACATGTCAGGCCAAAATATGAATTGCGCTCTCACATTTTACGTACTGAATAATTCTACAAATAAAAGTCTTAAAAGCTATGGATAGGCTCCGCGTACTTTTGTAAAATACGAGTATCGGTGGGAGGGTTTTTTTTCTGTGCGCAACTGTTCTGCTCTCTTTTTAAGGTTATCCGAGAAATGGTTGTTCGGCCCTGGGTTGATGGTCAAAACGAAGGTATGATACGCTGCTTATGAAGAAGGACCTCGACTTCAGAGAATGGGTAAAGTAAAATGGTGTGATTGATAAATTGTTATAAGGATATGGTGGTCGAAGGTACTAAGGTACAGGGTTGAACGAAGAACTGGTATGCCTTAAGAACATCACAGCTTTGGGAATGATCTAGGGACCCCGATGACCGGATACATCTACGAAACCGGGTACCTCGCGCTAGGCGCCTCTGATTCCTCTTTTTAGCGTTTTTCACTACACAGGATCCTTAATGCCATCCTCGAACCTCCCCATGAACCACCTATCACATTGCCTGCCCCCATGACTTTAAGAAGCCAGAACCCTAAGGGATTATATCCCAAAGAGACAAGTACGAGTATGTGGTAAGTAAAGGATTTTCGTGCCCTTACATTTGATGTGTTCGAATGTTGTCCCCCTACCCCCCCCCTTTTTTCTCCCCTTTTTTCCTCTACAGGTTACATTAGAATCCCGATTAGAGTATCATAAGGGATCTGGAACCACGTCACGCCCGATGCATGAAGACGGACTAGCGCTACAAAATGGCACAACAAGGACGCTCTCACGACCTTTTTACCAAATCTAACGCTTTTCTGTCCCAAAACTGCATGCTTCCCACCTCCTAACACAAACCCGAAACGTCTAACGTTGGGTAACGCACTGAATAGCCCAAACAATACACGGTCATTCTCTATGTCACACGTGTACTGTTCGGCCTATTGTCTCTCTCTCTCTCTCTCTCTCTCTCTCTCTCTCTCTCTCTCTATCTCTCTCTCTCACTCTCTCTCTCTCTCTCTCTCTCTCTCTCTCTCTTTCTCTCACTCACTCTTCCACCCCTCCACACTTTCCCTCTTCCTAGCAACTGGCACCTAATTGGCGAACCTGGTGCACCTCCTGATTGGCCCCAAATACCACAAGTATTTGCGCAAATCTGTCCTAAATAAAATTGTATTGGTACCACGTTACTACCTCTCCTTTTCTACTAAAATATGGATGAAATTTAAATTGGCCGATAGGAAAAGGACAGGTAAGATGACTAAGGTTCCCTAAATTTGACCCACTCTCAGGGAACTATTTGTCAGTGGCTCCTATGATAAAAATGTGTCTGTGGTAATGCGACCATCCCCATTGAAAATTGTCTCCGTACCCCAAGCTGTAAGAAATGATCGAGACACCCCCATCTACCCAAAATGCCCCCAGTTTGGTATCCATCAGATCCCTCCTTCCCCGAGGATAAGTTTAATAATTATTGCAAACCACCCCTCCCGAGTTTTTGTAGTAACCAGGTTGCGAGGATTTATATAGAAAGTTAGAAGGATGTGTGCAAAGTTGAAAATTAGATTGAAAGACGAAAGAATTTGTTGCAGTAAGCATGGTTGAAAATAAGATGTTTTTATGTAATGCAGACTTGTTTAGCCTATGTTCATCCCTCAGAAGGATGCTTATCAGACTATGGTGAATAGCACGTTGCACTTTTTGTAAAATACAAGGCCCTGAAGACCAGCCTAGCCTTTCAAGACTTGTACTAGGGAAATGGGTCTCTGCCAGAAGAACTGACATCTACTATAATAGACATATGACAAATAAACGTAATAATCATCAGAGCGTCAAAGAATTAGCCAACAAAAGGAAGTTGTAAGGAATCCAGCAAACCCATCATCAATTGTTTATACGTTAGCCGCAAGAATCTCCAATGTAGCGAGTGCTTACCCCAGTTGCTTGGTGTTGGGAGAGAAATAGACTTATGTAATTATCTTTTTCTGCAAAATCTCTAAAGACTGTCTTTTCAACACTCATTTAAGGATATCACTGTCGGAGGAGAAAGAGACCGGATGTGGGAGCACGCGGCCTGACTGCGGATTGTGGAACGTCAGCAACGGAGGCCAAGGCGAGACCACGGCAGTAAGGAGTCGCAGGACGGGGCACTGTTTCAAACAAAGCTAAGGAAAGGGCTGACCTGAAGCCCCTGCTCTATGATCAACGTATGCCAAAAAGCCCCCGCTCTCTGAACATGGTCACGGACTCGCCTGACGCAAAACTCTCCGCCTCCCCCTGATCTGTTCCCGACTTGGCCTTGCTCCATCCCCTCTTCCTCCGACCTACCATAAGGACTGTTCACACCCGCACCTTTCCACCCGAACTCCCAAGTTCCTCCAAATCCTACTGAGCTACCCAGAGAAGAGTACTCCCTGCGTCAGAAGGGAGGGAGCTCCGACTAAGTAGACCACGAACTGTGTTAAATCCCAGAACGGTGACCTAGAACTCCACCAAGGGTCGCCCCCGAAGAAAAGATAAACAAAGTCTGTGGTTCTGCCCACTACCAAGCACCTTGGAGATGATGGAAGCAACAGGAAATGCCCACCACAGAGACTCAAGAAACGAACTGATCTCACAATTACCCCCAACGACTCGATCCACATGAACATTTCTGTTGATAGGTAATCCAGGTGTTCAACAGTGCCGACAGAAGACGACAAAAGGACAACGAGAACTCTGATATTTTTTTACTGTATCTCCTTTCTCTCCCAATCACCATTGGACTGACTATGCACCCACTGTATACAAAAAGGACTTACTTATATGATAATTTACCAGTTCTTATTCTATGATCTGTACCCAACGCCCTCGCTACGTAATTCTAGTCTGATATTGCATTACGATGACTTTTTCCTGCAACCAACTTAACAAAGAACCCGCCTACTGACTGATGAGATTTTTCAATATGATGTTTATAATGTGATGTTTACGTACAGTTCTTTCACCCAAGTCCCCTCTCCCTTACTTATGATCACTGCATATAGGGGTAGATAGGAAATAGGCCAGCAAGATGTCTTGGAAATGTTAAAGGGAGGACTGTGAAAAATAAATACAAACTTGGTGAACATTATCGGCGCCATCTTGCCCCTTTCCAGGCCCATTCGTGCGCGTAAGCGGCAGCCATTTTGAGCACCATGGCCTCCCTGCCCCTCACTAATAGCCAGCGCGTCTCTCTCTCTCTTAACCTCGCAAGCATTCCCCCCCGCACGCTGACAACCCCCGCTCTCTCATGCCTTGGGTCATAAACCCCTCTCCAGCGCAGCTTCACCACGGAATCCCATCCTGTTCCCAGCGCGACACCTCCCTTCATTCCTTTCATGGCCTCAAACCCTTTTGATGCAAACCCCCTTTTCCTGTGTCCCCGTTTGTCTTCCTCGTTCCCAGGCCGCCACCTGACCCTGCGGATACTGTTTATTACCCCGTACAGTAGGAAGCTTCCCCTCCCCATCAAAAGACCCCCGAACCGATCAAAGCCCCCACCCCATGAGATCCGATCAACCCCATGCATTCCGTGAATCGGCGGAATGCCCTGCTGTGCAACCACCATCACCTGTTGTGACCGGGGTGGGGAATCCAACTGTAAATGTATGTGGGAACGGGTCTGGAGGGGAGATTCCGAGGATGTTCTTTCAAGTATTAAAATATTGCGAGAATGTGTTATGTGCAATAAAGGTCGTAAACTCTAGTATAAGAGGCCCGGCCTCAGAGATGTGGTTAGAGCACCTCGTGACGATACTTGCTGTCTGAATTGATGTGTTCTCCTCCGGAGAGAATAAAATCCTCGTTTCCCGCCTTCCAGTCTCCAGCGCCTGCTTCTTCATTGATTAATATTGGTGGGTCATAGAGGCGATACCGCCGGGCAACATAAAAGGGTTTTTGGTTACCGGTTGTCTTTGGAACCCTTTTTAACAATAGTAGAAGAAGCGCTATGGAAAAAGAAAGCCAGACAATCCCAGAAAGATGCCATAGAATTGTGGCGTAAAGAATCACATAAACGTGCCGAAAAAGCACTCCGAAAAGAAGATAAACATAGAGAAGAGTCGGATGAAGTCCGAGAAAACTAATTAGTTAATGAAGGGATCCGAGTAAAAGCAGAACAAGTAGACCGCATGCGAAACACTCTTGCAAATGGCATGTACTTTGTGGCCTAGGGTTTGCCTAAAGCCACTTCAGAAATACCGAAAGATCTGCCGCCACCATTGGTTCCAACTAAAGTAAGTCACAGGACCACCAAAGACATATTCCTTGCTTCCTATCTAGACGATGTAGCTCCCGCTTACACCAATCCACGTGCCCACGTACCGCCTACTGACGGTGACGGAGGTGGCAACCCGCTCCAAGACAATGTCCAACCATTACCGCAACAAAGTTCACCCTTTCGACAGCCTGCTCCACCTGCTCCTCCACCTCCACCACTTCCCACATCTAAGATTAATATACTAAATCCGTTTGCGCCTGATCCTAATAAGAGACAAGTTCAGGTACAGATACCGACTCCACAGACACACAATGCTCAAGCCTCCGTCTCAGGAGGTGCGACAGGAGGTTTCCAGACTCCGCCATCAACACACAGATTAAACCTTAGGGACATAATGAAGCAACGTACACCCCAAACACCACGTTTCGACATGCTTAAAGAACCCCTTCCAATTTGCAGATATGATCCAGTACCCGGTAAAGACGATAGAATGTTGTTAGCATCACTACGCTTACGAAAAATTGCAGATTACCTAGTGTTATTTCCAGGAATGACTGAACACCTAGATAGAATATATCATTTTATCCAGACTGGGGAAAATCCTGAAAGTATTAAAGAGGCCCTGGCTCACCAGAAAGTTGACACTCAAGGTTGTATATTACGTTTCTTCATAAATTGCTTAATAAGAGAACGAGACAGGCCTGGAGTAGACAAGGAAGAGATGGAAGCACTAAACAGGTGGGGTCAAAATATAGCCGAAGGAAACCATGATAAACTGAATTGTATAGCAAGCATGTACAAGAAAATCAGAAAAGCAGTAATAGAAATACACGAAAAAGAACAAGAAAAAGAAAAAGAAAGTGGCAGGAATGACTCCTCCGAGGAGGACGAACCTGAAGAACCTGACACGGCTAAAGAAATGATAGCGTATGTGGGTAAGGGAAATTACCTTAAGAAAGGCAGTCGCCCAGAAAGCAAGAGAGTTTTTCTCTCTGGCATATCAAAACCGAGTTCTCCTGAATATCTGTTTCAGGGTACCGATAAAATTCTTCAAGAACGAATGGGGTACCATGTACTCAATTCTATGGATGAACAAGAACTAGCCCGGTCAGCAGTACTATGGGCTGACAATCCTAGCACATACAATGATAATACAGTAGCACAGACATTTCTGAACCTTTCCCCAGACGAGCAGAAATTAGCTGGTGTGTACATGATTCAGCATCTCATCACGTTATACAGACAACAACATTCTGATCCAGGTCCCTTACCTGATACATTAGAAGCACTACTTATGAATAGATGGAGAGGCCAAAGTACCAAGTTAATTCAAATAATTCTAGAACAACGGCGCAGATATAACGCTTTCTTAGGCCCACAATATGTTTCAGCTCCGCCCCCAGAAAGAAAAATGTTTCATTTTGACAGGCAGAATCCTTTACGAGAAGTACACCCAGTTATGAATGCCGATAATGCCTTGGAACGTGTGTTTGTGTACACACCTTTAACAAAGTTGGAATTGTTAGAAATGAAGAAACTAGTACCCTGTCATGATAAAGACCCTGCAGGTTTCCACCGAGAACTTAAGGACATGTTACTCATGGGAGATTACACGTATACGGATATTATGAAATTGTTAAAAGTACTGCTGCCCACCGGCATTTACGAGAAACTCAAGGAAAAAGAATGGGAGGTGGGAGATAAAAAGATTATTTGGACTGAAATAGAAGGCGAGGAAAAAGCTCGTACTCCAGGGCTAGGCCTTGGGGACAAAGCTAAAGCATTACCAGGTTTAATAGTACAGGTTTTGCCAAGATTATTGACAACTAAAAAGGAAGACTGGGACGCAATCTCAGCCTGTAAACAGAAACACGATGAAGATACTAGTGACTTCTATTCAAGATTCGAGAAATGTTTCATTATTAATAGTGGCCTGAAACCAGATAGCGAGTCATACCCACATCTTTTTGTAACAAAATTAGTCGAGAATTCCCTGACACAAGTTAAGAACCGTGTATATAAAGTTGAAAGTACATGGCAAGCAAACACGCCATCCCAGATGTTACAAATGTTACAATATCACCAGAACAGAATTAGAGAAGAACAGGATCACGAACAGAGACGTATGAAAGACACGAAAATGAAAATGTTAGTGGCCCAGTCGGTTCCAGCCGACGGTCAGAGAAAGGGTGCGACCCAGACAGGTAATTCAGCAGCTCCCGTTAAAGGGACATGCAACTATTGCAAACAGCCAGGTCACTACGTACATGAATGTCCAGTCCTGAAACACAATATATCAACAGGTAAAACTAAAGAAAGACCGCGTCAGCCTAGACAAGACCAGGTCCAGCAACAGACTTCACAGAATATACAGCCTATGCATGCTCCACCACATACAGTACAGACCGCAGTGGTATCACAGCCACAGCCACAGCCCATTGCCGCGACGCAGCAAGTTTCACAGCAGATGTATCAGTATGCCCAATCTGATTACCCCGATTATCAGCAATACACATGAAACAGCCTAGAGAGGGAGGTTGGCTTGCCTCTTATTGAGATTCCTGTAGATCAAGAGGGTCCTTATGTACATAGTCAAGTATTGGGAAAAGACAGAAAGTTTTTAATTGACACAGGGGCAAGCCGCACAACGATCAGTCATGATGAAGTCCCAGGGGCACCCCTCTCAGGCTCACAGAATGTTTCCCTTGGTTTTTCAGGACAGCCTATTGTAAATGAAGTATCGAAACCAGTCCCCCTAGCAGTAGGTCCATTATCACGCGTTACAGACTTGTTACTCACGAAATCATGTCCAGAAAACTTGCTAGGTATCAAAACATTGAAGGCTCTAGGAGCAGTGATATGTTGTTCTCCGGAGGGAGTTAGACTCTTTCTACGTGACTTTAAGGGTCACTATGTATTACGAGAGTTTGATGTCAGATTGAAAAATGTACCGAAACACCTGTGGGCACAAGGCCCAACCGATGTAGGTTGTATGCACATCACACCATACCGTGTTACACTCAAACCAGGAGTTGTTTTACCACGAATCAGACAATACAAGTTACCACCCGATGCTGTAGTGGCTTTACTGGAAATCATTGAAGAGCTCATTGCCCAAGGAGTGGTCGTAGAAACCGACTCCAATATCTGTAATTCCCCTATCATTCCGATTCTTAAACGTACTGATCCCAATGCACCGCCAGTATATCGGCTGGTGATTGATTTACGAGAACTGAATAAATGCATTGTTCCACAGTATCCTGTGGTTCCCGACATCTCATCCTTATTGACTGCTATTGATTCAGAAGCGACATTCTTTACTGTAATTGACCTCAAGAACGCCTTCTTCAGTGTACCCATTGATCCAGAGAGCCAATATCTCTTCGTATTCAGTTTAAATGGACGAAGTTTCAAATTTTCACGCGCACCTCAAGGATTCACAAAAAGCCCCAGCATCTATAGCCAAGCACTGAAAAGACAACTTGACTGTATCCAAATGCCAGTTAACACTGCCTTACTACAGTACGTCGATGATCTGCTGATCACCGCACGAAGTGAACCCGAATGTGAACAAGCATCACTGACAGTTTTACATTTTCTGGCTGACAAGGGACACAAGGTGTCTCCTTCGAAGCTACAATTCTGTGTTCAGCAAGTTGTGTACCTGGGTCACTTGCTGTCCAAAGTGGGGAGACAGCTCACTCCTGACCGCATCCAGTTAATTGTAAACATGCCACAACCCCAGACACAAAAGGAAGTGCGGGCCTTTATAGGCCTCACCTCGTACTGCAGACAATGGATTCCTCAGTATGCATTTCTAGCTAAACCACTCATTCAGTTGACAACACAGGAGGCAGCGACTTCGACTGCCCTTCCTTGGACCCAGGAACATACACAGGCTTTTGAGGAATTGAAGAAAGCTTTATGCCAAGCACCAGTTTTAGCGACACCATGTTACAGCAAACCTTTTACACTTTTTGTTACAGAACGTGATGGTACAGCGTTGTCTGTCCTCACACAAGATCAAGCAGGTTCACATAAGCCTTGTGCTTATTTTTCAAGTACATTGGATTCAGTGGCCCAGGCTCTGCCTGCGTGCTTAAAATCAGTTGCAGCAACAGCCCTAGCAATCAGACAAAGCGATTCAATAGTATTAGGACATCCATTGACAGTACAAGTTCCACATTCTGTAGAGGTCCTTCTAAACCGAACACAGACTCAACACCTGACTATAGCACGACTGACAGGTTATGAATTCCAGCCACACATAGAAATCAGACGCTGTAACATTCTAAATCCTGCAACATTGTTACCTTCGATTATGACAGATTCAGCCCCGCATGATTGTATAGAGATCATTAATGCAGTCACAAAGCCCCGACGAGACTTAACAGATGTTCCACTGACAAATCCAGACCTGACACTTTACGTGGACGGTTCATGTATGAGAACAAACACAGGAGAATTGGTGGCCGCGTATGCAGTGACCACTGAAACTGAAGTTAAAAAAACACATCGTATTGATACACTGTCCGCTCAAGCAGCAGAGCTTATCGCTCTGACCCGAGCCTGTATACTAGCCAAGAACAGAAATGTTAACATATACACCGATTCACGTTATGCTTTCGGAGTCGTACACGACTTCGGAGTGTTATGGCAAGAACGAGGTTTCTTGACCTCTCACGGTGCCAAGATTCAACACGGTCCCCTCATTCAAGCACTGTTAGAAGCAATACATCTGCCTTCAGGCATATCTATCATGAAGTGTAAAGCACATACTAAAGTTACAGACTCTATTTCCCAGGGTAACGACCTGGCAGACCAAACAGCAAAACATACAGCATTGACTCACACCCAGACAACTGATGTAACAAAGATCATAGTGCCGACACATTGTATGACAGTTAGGGATCCCACACTAGATGTAATCGATATTCAGACACATGCTACGCCAGATGAAATAAAGAAATGGACTGAACTAGGAGGGATCCAGACAGATCAGGGATGGATGACGAAGGGAAAATCTACATGGTTTCTCCCCGACTCTATGGTTCAAGTCATAATAAATACAGCACATAGTCCAGCACACCTAGGAGAAAAAGCTATGTTAGACAGTTTACAGAATCTCTGGTACAACAAACATTTACGAGCAGCAGCAAAACAGAAAGTGCGTACTTGCATGATCTGTTGTCAGTTCAATCCAGGTAAAAGCGTCCCTGTAGAGCAAGGTGGATTTCATCCTCCCGATCACCCTTTTGAAGTCCTCCAGATGGATTATATCCAGATGGAACGTTGTCGAGGATTCAAGTACGTCCTCGTAGTTGTTTGTGCACTTTCCCGTTGGACCGAAGCATATCCAGTCCCAGATTACACTGCCCCGACCACTGCCAAGCAGCTGGTTCGAGAATTCTTCCCACGGTACGGCTTGCCTCGTATCGTGTACTCAGATAACGGACAGCCATTCTCATCCGAGCTCATGAAGCAGGTTTCACTTCTGCTAGGATACCAGTGGAAATTCCATTGCGTCCGACATCCCGAGGCAGCTGGCCTTGTAGAAAGGCACAATCAGACACTGAAAACACGTCTTGCAAAAATATGTAAAGAGAAAGGGGTCGACTGGATAGTCGCCCTGCCAGTTGCACTATTCTACATGAGAATGGTCCCACATTCGAGATCAGGACTATCCCCGTATGAGGTGGTCTTTGGCCGACCACCAAATATGTGGGGGACGCCCATGCCTAAGAAAATAACAGATGTTGACTGTAATATGCTGACAGATTACCTTGCCTCCTTGATGTCTGCACTCCAATCATGTCGTTCACAGGTTGCCGCAGTCTTTCCCGACAACACTGATGTGAAGCCACACGATGTCCGTCCTGGAGATACTGTCCTGATACGAAATTTCAATAGGAGGAGTCCGCTGGAGCCCCGTTGGCAGGAGCCGAAGCTCGTCCTTCTGACCACGAGGACTGCAATCAAGGTTGAGGGCCGAAAGGGGTGGATTCATACGAGTCATATTAAAAAGTGTAATGAACTGTTGCCAGAGACTGACTCTTCCATCCCCTCAAAGGACTGCCCCGATTCTAGTGACTTTAAAGTTCCCAAGAGAGAGAAAACTCCGCAAGAGGAGTATAAATCAAAGTTGCGGTCTAGCAAGTCAGACAGTTTAATTGTTTAAGTCCTCCCCTAGGTGAATCGGTTAAATTAGTTTCTGACATGTATCCCCTAGACCGAGATAGAGAGAGAGAGAGACAACTCAAGAAACGTGCATATTGTAAATCACTTCGTAGTCACTGTATAGTGACATTATTGGTTATGTTTTTTCTAAGCCTTCTGATGATTGCTGCCAGTATATTGTTGCATATATATTACCCTATCTTCAAGCGTGCCCAATCTGCTTACAATGTCACTGCCGAACATTCTTTTAGTGAATTACCCCCACACGAGTTATCTTACAGACTTGCGCTGCGCAACAACACATTCATTAGTATGTTACATCACTCCCATCAGACTAATAATGCTACAAACTGTTGGATATGTGGCCGACTCCCTCCCTATCAGAAATACAAGGGAGTTCTGCCTCTCTTTCCATACCCGTTCACTCACAATGCTCATGTGGTGCATGGTTTAGATTAATTAATTCTTTAGATTCTGATATTGCTGTTTTCGAAGGAAATTGGGTTTGGGGAAACCTGAACTTAGTTCTGCTTAAAGCCTGTTACCCTGACAAGAAGGGACTTCCCACTAGGACAGGAACTGATCTAGAAAATGAAGTATATGGATTAGGTAATTATACAATTAACCTCATGATTCTTACTGTTGAATCTGAAGCTGCACCAGTTCTCCCTGCTATGTCAGTATTACCAGTCACGGGTGACTTATGTGTCAGAAAGAAGGGTTCAGTACACTTAGGTCATAGTAAATGTACTACTGTGGTCGAATTCAGTGATCAAGGC
This sequence comes from Lissotriton vulgaris, assembly GCF_964263255.1. Lineage (NCBI taxonomy): Eukaryota > Metazoa > Chordata > Amphibia > Caudata > Salamandridae > Lissotriton > Lissotriton vulgaris. Next base: position 1,714,509,238 of record NC_141685.1, on the reverse strand, counting down.
AAGTCTACATTTAGAGCTACTCGTCATTCCTACTTTGTTTGTGGCCATACCGCATACATACGCTTACCTCCAGATTGGGATGGTACCTGTTACATTGCATTCCTTCTGCCACCTGTTTTCCTAGCCCCTCCTGATTATCACAGAAATACAAATCTAGTAAACAATAGACTCCGAAGAGATCTCCCGATTGTCGACTATACTGAAACGGCATGGGAGCAATACACAGACTTCAATAAAGGTTTCTTCCCCTACTTAGGTACTGTCTTTAATAGTAAACTGATACGAAAATTAACTAGAACCCTCGAAGCAGTGGTGAATGAAACTACTTCCGCTCTAGGCAACTTAACAGAGGAGCAATCTGCCATGCGGGTTGTTGTTCTTCAAAATCGTCTTGTTATTGACGTCATCCTAGCAGATAGGGGCGGAGCCTGTAAGGTCATCGGGTCGAGTTGCTGTGTTTTCATTCCAGAAAACGCGCCAACAGTATATAAGGCTATCACACGTCTTCATAAAATTGCAAGTTTGATACATCAGAATCCAGGCACCTGGACTTGGTCCGGTTGGTTCTGGACAACGTTGACCGCTTGGGGATGGAAGATCCTATCCTTCCTAGGCATTGCCCTTCTCATAGTATTCAGTTGCTGCCTGTGCCTACAATGTGGGCCAGCGATTTGTGGTCTGTGCGCCACATCATGTATTCCGCATTCAAGTTTCCACTCAAAACGCAGAAAGAAGAGCAAATGATGTTACATGAACAGACTGATCGATTCATGAGGATCGATATATCATGAAGGGTCCGTAGGGAACAAGGAGGGAATGAGGAAATATAAATTTTATGGTCAAGAAATGTTCCCTAACGTGTACCCCACCGTCTCCATGTACGAGCTTAAAGTGCATGTAACTTCCCTCCTGTGCCAGCTATGAAGACGCACATACATTTGCGTCCAACGTTAACATGTCCTCTTTCAGATCCACCATGAACGGGTTGAATATTCCGTTCCTAAGTATGCCTTGCCAACGTCTTTATGTGGTGTACTTTACACGTTTTTCAGCCCAGGCGAAGTAGGCCCTGAATTCTGCCATTGAGCCTTTTCCTGCCTTCTGACTCTGAATGCCTCAGCCTGGGCCTGCCTCTGTACCCATGACCTCTGCCTTACTCCCTGCGCGGCTAACGGCGCTTAGCTCAGCCTGTTGCCTGCCAAGACTGTATTCAACCTTCGAATTATCTGCTCGCTCCTCAAAAATACATTCCTGTCTACTAGTTCAAGTAAACATCCTTCCAGCTGCAGAGCAAAGGGCCCGGCCTCACTGTCTCCGTGCAAGTAATTCATAGCTCCTGTTACCATGGTAGGCCCATGCCCCCTCGCATCTCATGCAGACACATAGACGCTTATACATGCACTCACAGTCAGTATAGAATAGCCTCTGCCCAAGAGACCGTTCCCTCTAGATAATATGGTTCCCAAACATCAGATATCAGATATGATATAGGAACGAGTTGATCTGACATGCCAGACTTCTGTCTCTTTCCTCTAGGATAAATGTCAAGTCCCCTACACCCTCCAGCTTCACGTCAATCACACGTCATGCAGCTGCGCGCGCATCCAGATCTCAGATTTCTGCTGACATTGCAAGATTCTGCTATGTACCCACCCACTTGTGACACTTTCATGTGACGTTTCTAGCACACACCTCTGTGTTCACGCCTAGTTCACGCCTTCTGATTACGTATTGCTAACACGTGTGTGCTCTTATCTTGTTTCTCTCAGCTGTTACGCCTACTGTATTGGTTTCCATTATATGATTTGAGTATAAAAGTTATGTATTGTCAATAAAGCATTGCTCTATCCCTTCCTGAACCCCAGTGGTGTCAGGAACCCGATATCCGGTTCAAGAACCATTCCTTTTTAAGGAATAAAACCCCTAAGAACTCTAACACCACGGACTCTGCGTCTTTCTTTCCGATTGAGTTATTTTATTCTTAGTACTTACCTGCATAGAAATTAGGACGGTAATTAAATATTTACCACAGTTGTTTAATTATTTTGTCCACCATAAGCGTGGAAGGGTATACTCAGACGTGAGTCCCTTGCTCATTGCACCATCAGGATTCAAGCAAGCCGGGCCGAAGACGGCTGAAATGCCAGAAACCGGTCCCCGGAAGCTTGTTTCCTTCCCAGTGAAAGAATTGGCTTGGTAGTTTGGTTTGCCCTGTTCCCATGATACACTGGGCCAGGGACAGACTAATTTGCACATAGCCAGGTTCTGAGCTGGGATGGTGCAGTGAGCTAAAAAACGGTGTTGGATTAAGCCCTGATCTCTTGACTGGGTGAGAGTATTCTGCTTAATTCAGAAACTCTGTCCATCACCACCCCCTGTTGTTTAATTATTTTGTCCACCATAAGCGTGGAAGGGTATACTCAGACGTGAGTCCCTTGCTCATTGCACCATCAGGATTCAAGGAAGCCGGGCCGAAGACGGCTGAAATGCCAGAAACCGGTCCCCAGAAGCTTGTTTCCTTCCCAGTGAAAGAATTGGCTTGGTAGTTTGGTTTGCCCTGTTCCCATGATACACTGGGCCAGGGACAGACTAATTTGCATATAGCCAGGTTCTGAGCTGGGATGGTGCAGTGAGCTAAAAAACAGTGTTGGATTAAGCCCTGATCTCTTGACTGGGTGAGAGTATTCTGCTTAATTCAGAAACTCTGTCCATCACCACCCCCTGTTGTTTAATTATTTTGTCCACCATAAGCGTGGAAGGGTATACTCAGACGTGAGTCCCTTGCTCATTGCACCATCAGGATTCAAGCAAGCCGGGCCAAAGACGGCTAAAATGCCAGAAACCGGTCCCCGGAAGCTTGTTTCCTTCCCAGTGAAAGAATTGGCTTGGTAGTTTGGTTTGCCCTGTTCCCATGATACACTGGGCCAGGGACAGACTAATTTGCATATAGTCAGGTTCTGAGCTGGGATGGTGCAGTGAGCTAAAAAACGGTGTTGGATTAAGCCCTGATCTCTTGACTGGGTGAGAGTATTCTGCTTAATTCAGAAACTCTGTCCATCACCACCCCCTGTTGTTTAATTAATGGCAGAACATCGGCAGATAGGATGGGCAATAAAACTTACGATAATGGAATTAGATCAAGTAATATAGATTATTTACTTGTCCATCTAATGATGTGGCACTCTCTTGTGGACATCGAGGTGAAACCTTGCATAGAGAGTGATCATAACCCCCTGATTGCACAGTTTAGATTGGGCCTAGAAGAAATGGCTGGAGTGTCCCAGGGTCTAACAGCCCCAGAAATGGTTATAACAAATGATGAGCGTCACCTTAAGTGGTGCAAAGTTGCTGAGCTCCCTGACACCTTAATTGCCATCAAGTCTAACGTAGACGAGGTATTATCTACCATGGGGATAGGTGTAACTAACGGGTTAATGTATATTCTCCTTATGGTAGCTCATGCTAATCTCTTGGTAAAGCTTAAATCTTACTTTTGCAAACCTAGCTCAGTTAGGAGAGGCCTAAAGAGAAAACCTGAGAGCTGGTATATGATTCCTGTAGGGAAGCCCAGGCTGAGCTTGGCCTAGCATTAAAATCTAAGGATCCCAGCAAAGTAAAAGTAGCTCGAGGTAACTACAGGAACAAACAGTTTAATGAAAAAAAGGCATGGGAAGCGAGTAAGTGGCAGGATCTCAAGGTAGAGTGCGTGTCTAAAAACCTGAAATCATTTTGGGATATTTTTAAATGGGATAGGGGTGGGTGTCCGCATTGTCAGCAGAATAACGTTGCCCAAAGCTCATGGATTGATTATTTTAAGCCACAATACACTAAAGAAGAAGAGGGCGGAAGTGAGGGCACTTTTGTACCCACATTTTATAAAGATGCCGCCTTCAGCTTAGGAGACACTGATAGGGCGCTAGATTCAGTAATTGAGGGTCGCGCACCTGGTATGGACTGCGTCCCTACTGACTTATTTTTAAATGATAAGCAAAGATGACGATTATACATTGCTTATTTAGCAAATGCCATAGCCCAAGGGATGGCCGTCCCCCACTCCTGGAAAGGAGCAGAAATTGTGCCTGTATATAAAAAGGGGGATAAGTCTCTAGCAAGTAATTATAGGCCTATTAGTCTAATTGACTCCATCCAGAAGATCATGGTTTTGGGGAAAATACAGACCTGGATGGAAGAAGGGAACATCATGAGTCCTCTCCAGGCCGGTTTTTGCCCCAAAACAAGTACGATAGACCAAGATTTTTGGTTTATCATTCTCTATTGGCGGACTGTGGTATTGGAGAAAGGGGCATTGTATGCTGTATTCGTCGATTTGTGGGCTGCTTTTGAGTTAATGCCGCGCAGCAAATTGTGGCAGGTCCTAGATGAGCTGGGAATGGCCCCTGAGTTGTTGACCTTGGTCGTCCACTTGCATGAGAACATTTTTGCTCGGTTTCGGTGGGGAAGACAGGGAGAGGTTACAGAAACCTTCCCCGTTGAGTGAGGAGTGCGGCAGGGTTGCGTTATGGCGCCTACCTTGTTCTCGCTCTTGAACTGGTGGCAGACTACCTCTCCTTGGTCCCCACTGATGCCCCAGTGATGGCTGGCAATCAAGTCCCAACCCTCATGTTTGCGGATGATACCTTGATAATTTTGAAAACACCAAGTGGTCTTCAACGGGCACTCCGGCGCTTTGAGGATTTCTGCCTGTTGCGCGGACTTTGAAATAAATGCTGCCAATACAAAGTTTATGGTTCTTAATGAACATAAACCTTCCAAATTCTTTAAACCAGTTGGAGGAAGCATATACATGAATAATTCCCCGTTAGAGTGGGTTGATGCTTTTACCTATCTGGGAGTCACCCTCCAGAGGGACATGCGCTGGAATAGCCAACTAGATCTGGCTACATTAAAGCACCAGAAACAGGCAGGACTTCTTCTGAAAAGGTTTAAAGCATCATCGACAAAACCAATCAGCCCATTCCTTGAGATCTATGGGATGAAGGTGCTAAGTTCGACACTTTACGGGTCTGAACTATGGGGCTTCGAAATTCTTAGATGCCTGACATTAGCGGAAAATGAGTTTTTGCGAAAAGCTACTAGTATCCCGCAAAGTACCCCTTTTTAACAATTGGTATGGGACCTTGGTAGGAAAGCAGTTCAATATCTAGCAACCATTATTGTATTGGCGTATAATATGGACCACCGAGTAACTTCAGCATTACGCTTGGGGGCTAAAGGAAATCATTGAAAAGGATTCCTTCCATAACATTTCCTGGTTGAAGTCAATTAGATCTCTGTTAATGCGATTGGGAATGGGGGATTTGTGGGATGATCCCTCAAATGTGGCTTTTCCATCTAAAAAAATCTTGAAGGCCAAATATTGGGAGATGATTGATTTAACAGTATGTACAAAAGGCCTTTCCTCTCACCTAACAGGTCGATTCCTAGAATTTAAGACTAATCCAAAGCTGGAACTGTATTGGGACGCCATAGAGAAACCATACGACCGCAAGCTCTATTTCCAACTTAGGGTAGGCACCCTTCCAACAAGTCTATTTACAGCAAAATGGATGGGAGTAACTGATGACAAATGCCCTAGGTGCAGGGACCAACAAGAATCTATAAGTCATCTTTTGTTTTTTTGTCCCTTATATGTAGCACCTCGGAAAAAGTGGGTGAAACCTATTTGCCAATTAATTGGAACACGCAAACATGAAGAGGCATTGAGAATCCTATGTACAGATCCCAGTCACCCAATTGCTATAGCCATGGCTACATTTTTAAAATGGGCTTGGGTAATTCGACCGAAACAGTTATGACAGTAAAATGAGAATTGATTTACTTAAACCTTCTGAAATCAAGTAAAAACAAGGAGGGTATATTTTATTATGTATAACTGAGTTTCAATCAATTATAGCTAGTCTGTAAATATTGTAAATCTGGAATTTTTCTTTTACAAAAATAAGATTTTAATCAGTATTTTGAGTGTCAAGTATATTCAACATTAGTCTTATAGTGTTTGATTACGTCTTAAATATTTATTTAAATTCATTTTGTCAAAGTATTTTATTCTGCACTGATGTATGATTTTATGCAATACTTTAATGACTTAATTGTCGAATAAAGTTTATGAAATCGGAACCCTGGCTTGGCAGTTCGGCTGGAATGTTCCCATGGGGCACAGTGTCAAGACTGATTGGCATATAGCTGGCATATAGCTGGGTCTGAACTGAAGTGGTGAGGTGAGCTAAAGAATGATGATGGATTCAACCCAGATCTGTGACAGGGAATGAGTGTCTGAAAAGATTCAGCGCTCCGTCCATCATCTCCCTGTGTTTGCCTTGTCAGCCCTAAGATGAAGGGTATGCCCAGATCTGGGTCCCTTGCTCACTTTGACACTGGATTCAAGCTAGCCTGGCTGATGAAGGGTGTTACCCAGAAACCGGTCCCAGGATGCTTGTTTCTGGTTCAGGGAACACCTGGCATGGCAGATCCAGCTGGACTGTTCCATGAGGTACAGTGTCAAGACTGATTTGCACATAGTTGGTCCTGGACTGAGGTGGCAAAGTGAGCTAAAGAATGATGATGGTTTCAACCCAGAACTTTGACTTGGGGTGAGTGTCTGAAAAGGCTTAGCGCTCCGTCCATCATCTTGTGTATGCTTTGTTCATCCTAAGATGGCAGGGTATGCCTAGATGTGTTTCCCTTGCTCACTTTGCCACTGGATTCAAGCTAGCCTAGCTGATGAAGGGTGTCACCCTCAAACCGGTCCCAGGATGCTTGTTTCCAGTTCAGGGAATAACCTGGCTTTGCAGTTTGGGCCGGACTGTTCCCATGAGTCACAGTGTCAAGACTGATTTGCATTTTGCTGGGCCTGAACTGAGGTGGCAAAGTGAGCTAAAGAATAATGATGGATTCAACCCAGAACTGTGACTGGGGGTGAGTGTCTGAAAAGTTTCAGTGCTCCATCCAACATCTCCTTCTGTTTGCTTTGTATACCGTCTCTGTAACCTTTGTTTTGTTTAGCAAATTTCTAAGGATTTTAAACTTCTATTTCCTAACTATAACATCCCTTTAACATTTGTTTTTTTCAGTGAATGTCTATGTTTTTTATAGTGTAAAGTAATATTTAATCACCATACGTTAATCCAAATGCTGCCATGCATAGCCCTGTGACCATGCCCTCTCATGCCACCAGTCCCCCACCACACATAGAATTTGGCTGTGTGTGGCAAAGGGTTGGCTGCAGGGTCTAGCCTTTGGCCAGGCCCTGTGGCCAAATCCCCACCTGCAGTCAACCTCACACTGCACACAGTTTTAGGCCATGAGAGCATGGGGGTTGACCATGTGGCCAACCACCCTAAAGGGAGCCAACAAGGGAGGGCACGCAGTGCCCCTCTGTGGAGCATTTTTTTACCCTAGGGACCCTCGTCCCCAGGACCCACCACATTTCTTAGGGGAGGGATGTATGTAGACTCTCACCCCAGGCCGCATTTGGCCCTTGGGACTTTATTTCCTGGGGTTCGGCCATATTGTAAATGGGCAAAAGGGCACATGGGCTCCCTTCCTGGGCCACTATTAACCCTGGAGACCAGATCCACAGTCCATATTTAATTTTAAATTGGCAAGGAGGTTGATTTTTGCTCTGGGAACCCCATCTCCAGGGGCCCAGCCACATTATGAACTGGGAGATGGGCATGCAGCCCGCCTCCCTGGGTCAAAATTAACTTAAGGGACCCCAACATCTGGCGCCTTCTTATCAAAAGGTGGGGCCCCTGGAGTCCACCCAGGGAAACCATCTGCATCATTTTTGGGGCTGCGGAGGGAACCCCAATGTCCCTGGGAACACAACCACCTCTTCGCCTTCAGCAGGTGCCTGCACTGCTCCTGCCCAGGGCCGCCTAGGACAACCAGTCCTAGATGGTCAGGGTAATCCTACCCTGCCCCCTTATGGTTTTATATGTCATTTTGTCTTGAGACCCAATCCCAAAATGGCTGCTAGCATTTTCTGGTTGAAGCATTTGCAGCCGTTCAGATCTCACCAAGACATTCTTTGGAACTGCATAGGATTCACATTCCTAGATATCTATATACCTTTTACTTTAATAACCCGAAAACTGCTGAATGAAGGAATATAACTTAAGAATGAAAGACTTCGTCCTCCTGGTGCAAATCAACTTCTGGTTTCCTATGTCAAACCCTTTAAACCCATATCTTCCTTCTCTATTACTAGGTGGGTTAAGTTAGCTATGAACTTTGATGGTATTGATCTCTCTAAATTTTCAAGCTCATTCTCTAAGAAGTGCTATGGCCAGCAAATCTTTCTGGTCTGGTGGTAAGTTGGATGTTATCCTTAAGTGTGCAGATTGGTCTAATGCTTTTACCTTTGCGCATCACTACTGCAAACCAATTGAACATGTCTCTGATGTTGTTATTCATCGCTACCAACATGCATAATGTAGCCTCCTTGTCTTGTAATGAAATCGCGATACTCCTTTTAACATGACCAGAGAATCTGGGTTTCATTAAAGACACAGAGGCTAACATTATCCCTCCCGTCCCTCCCTCGGACAGAGTATATATTTTGGGTTTTATTCTTGATGTGTACTCATTTATCAATTTTAAGTATGCTTACATAGATTGTTACTGACTTTCTTCTGATTTTCATCAGACACTTGACATTCTTCTTTTTATTTTCAGATAATTCGAATTAATGGATCACCAGCATCCTTCCTTCACTTCCTTCCATGGATTTCAACCCGCATTTCAACCCCTTCACCGTCCTTGTACCAAGTTGCTATCCTGACTTCTCATTGTTCCTTCGCATTTAAAAGAGGCAGCTCTACTCCTGCTCATGCCTTATATTGTTGACGTGATGTCATCTAATTACCTTTGTGATGTAAGCGGCTGTTGTGAGTGGCATTAAATGATTAATGCATAATGTTAGCCTCCGTGTCTTTAATGAAAACCAGATTCTCTGGTCATGTTAATAGGAGAATCACAATTTACACCACATTAAAAAAGGGCTCTTTCTTGGCAAAGAGACAGCTTTCTGCCAAATTTGGTGTAAATCCATTCAGCAATGTGGGCTATAGTCGTGCTCAAAATAGCTATGGGATATATCATGGGGAAACACATTTTGGGGTCCCTCCTTTTTCTTGGTCCCTGTTTGAAGAATCCCTCCTAAACCTTCCAGACAGCAGCTGCAGTGAGATGTCATCAGTGATGTAATTTGAGATGTCATCAGTGATGTCACTGACCATGTCATGAATGATGTAATATGTGATGTCATCAGCAGTGCATTGGGAGGGCGTGAGTTATAGTTAGCTCAACTACCTATAATGGTTGAATTTCTCTGGTTTTGTACAAGTGAAATGTCCAACTAACTATAAATACCCTGAAACCAATGTTTTTTTGTGAATTTCAAAAGTTTTTAAATGCTAATTTCTATCTATAACTTCTCTGAAACCTATGTTTTTTTCAGTGAATTTCAAAGGTATTTTAAATGCTAATTTCTAACTGTAACATCCTTCAAACCTATGGTTTTTCAGTAGATTTCAAGGGTTTTTTAAATGCTAATTTCTAACTATGCCTACAGAGGTAGGACATGTGCGGATAGAGGAAGAAAGGAGCAGAAGGAAGCAAGGGAAATTTAGAAAGAGGCAACAGAAGTCCAGAAAGACAAAGAAAAAGCAGAAAGAAGCAAGAGATATGCAGAAAGAACCAACAGAAGTGCAGAAAGATGCCTTGTTGCAAAGTCATCCTGTGCCTCAAAATTTTTGCTGACTGGTACTGGTGTTAATTGACTCTGATTTACCAGGCCCAGAGCCAGTGCTATGCTGAAAGACACTTAGAATACAGTAAAAACACATACATAAACTAGGGTACACTATGGGTTGGGGGACCACTGTGAGTGGCATGACCTACCCTGTAAGGCCCTAGTACATAATAGGGCAGGGGGATTAAAACTACCTCTAACTCAGAGGGGCAGAAAGTGGCAAGAGAGGTACGTAAACAGGCAGGAAAGGTGCAGAAACAGGGAACAGGGGTGCAGAAAGAGACAAGTGAGGTGCAGAAAAAACCAAGAGCAGTGCGGAAAGAACCAACAGAGGTGAAAAGAGAGGCACAAGAGGTGCACAAAGAGGCAAGAGAGGTACAGAAAGAGGCAGGCGGGGCAAAAAGAAGGAAGAGAAGTGCAGAAAGAGACAAGAGAATTGCTGAAAGAAGCACAGAGGTGTAAAAAGAAGCAAAAGAAGTGCAGAAAGAGGCAAGTGACATACAGAAAAAAAGCAAGAGAAATGCAGAAAGAACAAACAGAGGTGCTGAAAGAGGAGTGAAGTGTGCAGAAAGAGCAAGAGAAGTGCAGAAAGAGGCGACAGAGGTACAGAAAGAGGCAAGGGAGATGCAGGAACAGGCAGGAAAGGTACAAAAACAGGGAACAGGGATGCAGAAAAAGGTGAGAGGTTCAGAGAGAGAAAAGAGGGGTGCATAAAGGGGCAAGAGATCTGCAGAAAAAACCAACAAAGATGCAGAAAGAGGCAAGTAAAGTGCAGAAAGGAGCAAGAGAGGTGTAGAAAGAGGCAATAGAAGTATAGAAAGAAGCAACAGAGGTGCATAAAGAGGCAAGAGGGGTGCAGAAAGAAGAGAGAAAAGTGCAGAAAGAAGCAAAAGAGGAGCTCAAAGAGGCAAAAGGATGCAGAAAGAGGCAAGAGCATTCCAGAAAGAACCAAGCTGGTGCCATTCTAAAATGCTTAAAAAGTTAGCTTCAACTCGGGCACCTGCCTTAACTCTGTAAGTGCTTCCTGTGGGCCAAAAATTAAACCTCAACAGGAAGCCCTTACAGATACAAAAAAAGCAGGTGCCTGAGTTGAAGCTCGAATTCAGTAGCGTTTTAATCAGCCCAAACCATTAGTGAACACGGTGAGGCCGGGAAAGTGTGCTTTAACCCCATATCTGCTGTCAAAAATGATCTATAATATCCTATGGAGATCTTTGCATCCCTGAGTTTCTCGAGCGCAATCCCCGTTCCTGTGACCAGGAGGCTGCTTTCTCCTCACCTGCTGCCCTGCTCGCTCTCTGACCCTTTATACACGAGGCATGTTGACACGCATATAAGCTCTGCACCACACACTAGCGGTATCAAACGTCTTCCGCCCTTTCCAAGCTATGATTGACGCTCACTCAAGGGACCTCGGCGCCTTTTGGCGCTTTGGCAAATTTACAAGCACATATGGTCAGTGGAGACAAATCTTCTGGCCCTACGCAGCTGCAGTGTAGGAAAAGCACTATCATTTACCCAACAAGGTAGCACTTACTGGATTAGCCAGTAGAAAGTACTCCAGTTGAGTAGAGGTATTGCACAAAACTGTGGCATCTTCGTGGATAACTATGCAGGGCAGGATTCATTCTGGCACGAGGCTCCTGTCACAAAAATTAAACCTCAACAGGAAGCACTTACAGATATAAATAAAGCAGGTACCCGAGTTGAAGCTCAAATTCAGTAATGTTTTAATCAGCCCAAAACATTAGTGAGCACGGTCGAGGCTGGGCAAGTGTGCTTTAACCCTATATCTGCCATTGAAAATTAGCTGTAATACTCGAGGGAGGCCCATGAGTTTCTCGAGCGCAATCCGCGTGTAGTTCCTATGACCAGGAGGCTGCTTTCTCCTCACCTGCTGCCCTGCTCGCTCTCTGACTCTTATACACACATAGAAGCCCCGCACCACACACTAGCGGTATCAAACGTCTTCCTGCCCTTTCCAAGCTATGATGGTCAGCTCACTCAAGGGAACTCGGCGCCTTTTGGCGCAGTGGCAAAGTTACAGGCACACATAGTCACTGGAGGCAAATCTTCTGGCATTTACGCAGCTGCAGTGTAGGAAAAGCACTATACATTTACCCAACGAGGTAGCACTTACTGATTAGCCAGTGGAAAGTACTCCAGTTGAGTAGATGGAAATCACAAAAAAATCAGTGATTTTGCACTGACTTTTTTGCGATTTCGCGCGAATTTGCAGACCGCAGATCCGCAAAATTCACCCATACTTAGCATGAAGGGTGCAGCAAGAGAAGTGCAAAAAGAAGCAACAAACATATAGAAAGAGGTAAGAGTGGTGCAGAAAGAGGGAAGAGAGGTGTAGAAAGAGGTAAGAGAGTTGCACAAATAGGGAAGAGGGGAACAGAAAGAGGCAGGAAGGATACAGAAAGTAGCAAGTGACTTGCAGACAAGGCAAGAGAGGTATAGAAAGAGGCAAGATAAGTGTAGAAAGAGGCAAGAGAAGTACAGAAAGAGGCACTTCGTCGGAAGAAAGTGGCAAGAGAAGTACCGAAAGAGGCTTGAGAAGTTCAGAAGGATGCAAGAGAAGTACAGAAAGAGGCAAGAGAGGTGCAGAAGGAAGAGAATGAGGTACAGAAACAGGCAAGTGAGGTGCAGAAAGAGGCAAGAGAGATACAGAAAGAGGCAAGGGAAGTTCAGAAACAGGCAAGAGAAATGCACAAAGAGGCAAGAGAGGAGCAGAAATAGGCAAGAGATGTGTACAAAGAAGCAAGAGAAGTGCAGAATGAGGCAAGTGAGATGCAGAAAAAGGGAAGAGAGGTGCTGAAAGAGGCAAGAGAGGTACAGCAAAAGCAGCAGAGGTGCTGAAAGAGGCAAGTGAGGTACAGACAGGGGCAAGTGAAGTCCAGAAGGAAGACAGTGAGGTGCAGGAAGAGGAAGAAAGGCACAAAAAGAAGCAAGCAAAATGCAGAAAGAAGCAAGGGAGGTAAAGAAAAAGAGAGGTTTATGCACCATTAGTTCCAATTTAACTCCCACATTTAGCAATAAGTAACACATGAACATTCCAGCTTTGCAAAGGGCCTTCCCGTACGCTGTAAGATGTGACACTGTATTTTGGGAACATTTAAGCCATTTGAGCTAGAAACAAGGCTTTTTTTGTTCAAATCTGCAGATTAGGCAGCAGATGATGAAATATTTGGCAAATGCGGAAAATGTTTAATTATGTGAAAATTGGTGCAGCCAAACAGTCACATAATTCCAGTGGCCCTGCTCATACCTCGACTAGGTCCAGAAGTGCTCCTCAGTGGTTCCTTCTTTTTTTGTGTCTCATTAAGTTTATAGTTTAGCTTCTATGGAATCGAGGAAGACTAAACCTGAGGTTACAGCTCCACAACACTGACTACAATACCACATAATTACTTTCCAAAACACATAATCTCCCCTCTCATAATTCCTGTACACTAAATACCACATACTTTCTATCCAAATAATTTCACTGCACAACATAGCACATAATTCCGCTACACACAACATACATCCACCACACTCCACTCCAAAGAACATTAGTAATAAACTTTCAAATGTACCATGAAAATAACTCTAACTCTCGCAAATGCAAGACCTATTACATTATAAATGCTTCTTTAACTGGTACTCGCATTTGCAGAATGGTGCAGAAAGGGGGCTGGGCCTCCAAACAGTGCTCAGGAATTCCGCTGCGTAGGGCTAACAGGAGATACCAAGAGGGCTTCTTGGCCCCTAAAGTCCCTCAGGAGTAAAGTGGACTTCATCCCTTAACCAGTACTGTGCCAGCAGGTGCATTTGCAGAGTGGTGGAGAACAGGGGGCATGGCCTCCGAAGACCTCTTAGCAAACCCACTATAAGTTACTTAGTGGAGGTAATAGGGCTAGCTAGTTGGCTCCCAAGGACAACCTTGGTTGCCAACTACCCCTCCTATTACCTCCAGTAAGTCCTACACAGTGGGATTGCTAAATTGTCATAGCAGGCCACACCACCTTTCCCCACCACTCTCAAAACCCACTCCCTGGTGTGCTCTTGGATAGGGATTAAAGTCCCCGTTGTTTATGGGGGTCCTTAGGGGCCAACTAGCCTACCGTATATATCTCCAGTATGCTGTAGTAGATATGTAGGATTGCTTATAGGTGGATGCAGGCCATGCCCTATTTGTCCATGCACCTCCTGGCGTGTTCTAAGTTGGGGAATTGAGTCTCCTTCATTCCTGAGGGTCCCTGGGGGCCAGCTAGCCCACCAAGTACCTCAAGTAAGCCCCAAACAGCTGCATTGCTCAGAGTGGTCCGAGGCCACGCCCCCTTTTTACACCACTCTGAAAAAGCACCTTCTGGTGCCCTGCTGCTTGGGGGATGAAGTCCACTTGTGTCCTGAGGTCCTCAGGACACAAGAGGACCTTAGCGCCCCACCAGCAGTGCAACAACAGACGCGTTTGCAGAGTGGTGTAAAAAGGGGCAGGCCTCGTACCACCTCGCAGCAATCCCACTGTGTGGGGCTTACTGGAGGTACCTGGTGGGCTAGTTGGCCCCCAGGTTCCCTCAGAAATTAAGGGGACTCAATCTCTCAACTTAGAACTTCACAGGGGGCATGTTTGCAAAGAGGTGCAGGGAGTAGCAGGCCATCCGGCGAGATGCCGGCTTTTCTTTTTTTTAAAGTATATTTAGAAGGGAGCTGTGTGACCCCCATTTTTAAAAATATATTTGGGGCCCTGGGGACCCCATCCCACAGCATTAAAAAAAAAGAATCAAAAACGGGAAGGGGGCCGTGTGGACTCCATTCACTGGACTGCTACTCGCCCCGGGGACTCCATCCCTTGGGGACTGGCCACCATTTTTATTTAGTTATATTTTGGAGGAAGGCTGCATGGCCCCCTTCCTGAGGACAATAATGACCTGGGGACCCCATCCTCTGAGGCACTGCCTCGTTTAAAAAAAAAAAAATACGAGTACAGGAGGGGGGTCTTGTGGCCCCCTTCCCTTGGCCACTTCTTGCCCCAAGAACCCCATCCCCCTGGGCCGGCCTTCCTTTTTTAAAATAAATAAAATAAAGGGGAGGATGGCCAAGAGGCCCACCTCCCAGACCACTTCTGGCCCCTGGGATCCCACCCACGGGGCCTGGCCTCTTTGATGGGGACCTCGGGGAGAAGCTCAATGCCCCCATGGAGTATTTGTTTTTAACAAATATCAATGAAAAATTAACAGTGCATTTGGGGAAATTAAAGGTGAATGAGATACATAATTATCAGGATCAGTATTAGATGCAAGTCTAATGCATTGAAGAAGAATCTGTATGTTTATCGGATTACTAATGTATAGTTTTAGAGGGAATGCCCATTCCGGGCATTTAAGAATAATTGCGCCGTAAATGGTGTATTTTGCAGAATTGACAAAACTGTAATTGTAATGTTGTAATACCCATCTATGGCTTGTATACAATGAAATATACATAGTATGTTTTAACATCGTAAAAACTTGTAAAAACAAGTTTAAATATGGCGCTTATGTGTGCATACACACAGTCCTCTTTCTATACATATGTTTGTCGGAAATGAAATGACATAAAAATGGCCGTTTCTGGCTTGCAAATTCACCATCGGCGGAAACGCGTCTGGCCACTGTGAGTTTGAAAATAAAGACTTGAGCTCGCCCCTGAGAGTGCTTTCTATTTCTTGTGTATGAGGCAAGTTTGGAGCATGATTTTTAGCGGGAGGTACCACCCGTGAAAGCACCCGTTCGTGAGTGGGTGAAGCCGGTACAACCAGAAGAAGCTTCCAAAAATATATACGACGCTTGGAGGAGACAGCAGCAGGGGATATTTCATCCTTTATCCGGGTAACCAGGTTTCTGCGTTCACCCCCGCTAAGGATTCCAAGCAGAAGGGTAGCAGCGGACAAGAAGGGAGACTCGAGGGGGCACGGAGTGGTTGCACCTGGCTTACCTCCCATCAAAATCCTACAGCTGTGCCTTCCACGGACACTCTCTCTGGCAAAATCACCCCATTTGGCATGTATCCAGTCCCGCTATGCTGAACATTGGGGCATTATGGGATATGCAGTTCCAGTACACGGAGCTGCATTTGGATGCGGACTACATTGAGGGGGCGGAGTATAAAGGTCAAAACAACAGAGGGGAAGGACTGTATTCACCACGCAGCGCTAGGAGCAGTTGGAGAGGGGCGCTGAGGAAGGCTGATAACGCCAAAATGCATCCGCCTGAGCCATCTGTTCAATAAAGTGCTCCTGATTGTCTCCCTTGGGTCACGGCCTTTTTCTTTGGAGGAGGTAGCAACTCATATATATATATATATATATATATATATATATATATATATATATTTTTTTTTTTTTTTTTTGTCGGGGTGAGGGGTTTGTAATAAATCATCGAAAAACCGGATACCTGTGTGCTTGCCGTTCTTTTGACGAGACAGAGTCAAAGTGTGTTGCAATATATATATATACTAGCAGCCCATCCCGACGTTGTCCGGGAGCAATTAGGCTTCAGGGCCCCCACCTGCCCCGACGTTGTCAGTGGGTTCCCCGGAGCCTTCCTCCATATATTGCAGTATTATACCTATCTATGTTTACTTTGTACGCTTTTGTAACCTGCACACGTAACTTTTTCCTCCTGCATTGCACCATTTCGCTCACTTTTTTAATGCTCTGTTTGGTTACTCTTGCTACTTGTACACGTCACTTTTTCCTCCTATACATCTATGTTTACTTTCTACGCTTTTGTAACCTGCACATGTAACTTTTTCCTCGTGTAATGCACCGTTTGGCTCACTTTTTTAATGCTCCGTTTGCTTCCTCTTGCTACCTGCACACATCACTTTATCCTCCTATACCTCTATGTTTACTTTCTACGCTTTTGTAACCTGCACACGTAACTTTTTCCTCCTGTAATGCACCATTTGGCTCACTTTTGTAATGCTCCGTTTGCTTCCTCTTGCTCACAATGTACGCTTTTGTAACCTGCACACATAACTTTTTCCTCCTGTAATGCACCGTTTGGCTCACTTTTGTAATGCTCCGTTTAATTCCTCTTGCTCACGATTTTTATTTTTGCTTAATTTTTCCGCCACTCACCGCTCCTAAATAAATAAATAAATAACCTACTTCATCCGCTACTCACCGCTCCTCCCCGCCTGTCCGCCGCTCCTCACACCTGTCCGCCGTTCCTCCCCGCTCCTCCCCGTGCCATGTCTGCCGGTCCTCCTCGCGCTCCTGGACGCCGCTCCTCCCCGCGCTCCTCACGTCGGGCACGCACGTCGTGGCCGGCGCTTCTTCCAAGGGACTACTTTTTTTCGATACATTTTTTAAATAACGTATATTTATTACGTTTATATTGCCTATGTCCATCTGCACACCCTGACGATTACAACGATGTATCGGGTGTGTGGATTGGCGTTGTGGTTCCCGCGTTTACCCGGCTCAAAGGTTCAAAGTTCTTTCTTTATAATAATAGTATATATATATATATAACCTAGGTAGGTAGTTATAGTTAGGACCTATATTCCATAGGAAATCGGCAACATTCTACTCCCAATAACTTTGCCGCTGATTTACGAATCTTTGTGAAATTTTGAAAACTTTTTGCCAGCTCCGGTCTGCTCCTGTCCTGATTCGTCAAGCGGGGGGCGAGAAAAAAGGGGGGTTTCAAAACATGTTTTCCCCATGCAATTTTCCATAGGAACCTTTAGTCGCAGCTACTGCTCAAACTGCTGAATGGAATTACACCAAATTTAGCAAAAAGGTAGCCCTTAGTTCAGAGTCGTACCTATTGGTTAAATGGTGTAAATCCGTTCAATAGTTCCTGAGAAAATCAAGAGAGTTGTAAAAAGGGGCGTGGCCTCTGAACAACTGACTGCAATGCAGTTCTCTGGCACATACTGGTGGTACCTGGTGGGCTAGTTGGCCTCCAGGGACCCTCAGGACTGAGGAGAAATACATTCCCCAACTTAAACCACGCCACATGGTGTGTTTGCACACATGTGACCTCATGCCAAGCCCCCTTCATTTACCACTGTGCAAACAAGCCCCGTGGCTCGATTTAAGTTGGGGGTTTAACTCTCTTTCAATATGAGGGTCCCTGAGGGCCAACTAGCGAAACAGGCATCTCCAGTATGCGCCAGGGAGCTTTATTGCAGACAGGTGTTCAGAGGCCATGCCCCTTTTTACACCTCTCTGGAACACAGCTCTGTGGTGCTTACTAGAGGTACCTAGGGGGCTAGTTTGACCCCACGGACCCTTAAGATTCAAGGGGACTTAATCTCTCAACTTAGAATGGCCACAGGGCGCACATACACAATGGTGAAGGGAGGGGACGGGGCCTGCGGTGACATGTGCAAACATGCCCTGGGGCACGTTTTAGGTAGGGGGAAATAATTCCCCTTCTATCCTGAGGGACCCTGTGGGCCAACTAGCCCACCAGGTGCTTCCAGTAAGCACCACTGTGCTGCCTTGAAGAGAGGTGGTGCAGGCTGTGCCTCTTTTTACACCTCTCTGTAACGGTGTTTACCGGACGTACTTAGTTGGCTAATTTGCCCCAAGGAACTCTCAGGATTCAAGGGGAGTTAATCTCCCAACTTAAAACTGCCACAGGGCATGTTTACACAGTGGGGAAGGGAGTGGACGGGGCCTGAAGTGACGTGTGCTAACACGCCCTATGGCGTGTTTTAAGTTGGGGAAATAATTTCCATTCAATACTGAGGGCCCATGGGGGCCAACTAGTCACTCAGGTGGTTCCAGTAAGCGTTACTGAGCTGCGTTGCAGAGAGGTGGTCCAGGCCGTGCCCATTTTTTCTGCAACGCGCTTCTGTGGTGCTAACTAGAGATACCTGATGGGCTAGTTGCACCCAAGGGACACTCAGGATTCAAGGGGACTTTATCCCCCACAATTAAAACGGCCACAGGACGTGTTTGCACAAGTCAGCTCAGCTCCCCCCTCCCTTCACCAGTTCGCAAAAGCACCTGGTGGTGCGTTTTAAGAGGTAGTTTTAATCCCCCTGCCCTATTATATACTAGGGGCTTACAGAGGAGGTCATGCTAATAACTAAGGGTGGGCGTAAAATCCGTTTCGCGGGCGAATTTGTGGATTTTCCGCAATTTCGCGATCCGCGAATCTCGCAAAATCGCGGTAAAATCCACGAATCAGGGGGGACGAATTTTCAGCCAAGCAAGGGTTACAGCAGCAGGTGCAAAAGTTGAACCTAATTTCTTTGTAACCTTTTACAAAAGGGTTACAAACAAATTAACTTCAACTTGAACACCTGCTGCTAATTGCTTCCTGGCGCCTCATTGCCTACTTGCAACTATTCTCTGACCCTGCTCTGACCCTTGAAGCAGGGTCAGAGAATAGTTACAAGTAGGCAAAGAGGCACCTGTCCAAGGAATTAAACTTCATCAGGAAGCACTTACAGATATAAAAAACAGGAAGAAGGGAGAGGATGGCAAATACACCCATTTTGAGTTGTCAGGAGGTGTTAAACTAAAAGAGACCTTTACAGCACAATTTTCATATGCATTTTGCTAAAAATAAAAAGCTGTATGTTCTGTAGGGGCAACTCAGGAATCTGGCCCTTCAGAGATCCCGCCTCTCTTTCTTTCTCTCATTCTCATAGTTTTGGACGATTATGGAAAGAACGTGGGTTCCTGACTTCGCATGGAACTAAGATTCAGCATGGTCAGTTGGTAAATGAACTTCTTGAGTCACTTACTTTGGCTTCTCTTTAGGAGGCCGAAGTTTCCGGTTTAAGCGCGCTCCTCAAGGCTATTGTGAGAGTCCGTCCATCTATAGTCAGGCTTTGAAAACACAGCTTGATACGATTGTTTTACCTGATGGTGTTGCTCTTATTCAGTATGTGGACGATTTGTTAGTTGCTGCTGACAATGAAGAGATTTGTAAAGAAGCTACGTTGTCGTTGTTGCGACATTTGTCTGACTTCCATCATAAAGTGTCTCTTTCGAAGTTGCAGTATTGTCGACAAGAAGTGACCTACTTAGGTCATCTCTTATCGAAGGAGGGAAGAAGATTGACCCCAGAACTAATTCAAGCAATTGCGAAAATGAGTGTGCCAACCACACAGAGAGAAGTGTGTGCTTTCTTGGGTATTACATCGTACTGTAGACAGTGGAATCCAAATTTTTCGCTTCTTGCGAAACCTTTGATAGCTCTTACTGTTAAGGATACTTCGAATCCTATTCCTTGGACTGACGAATGTCAAAAGAGTTTTTCAGAATTGCGTGATGCATTGTGTTCGGCTCCTGTGTTGGGTACTCCCGACTACAGTAAGCCTTTTACACTCTATGTCCACGAGAGAGAGGGATGTGCATTGTCAGTCTTGACACAGCAGTTTGGCGATAAGCAATGTCCAAGCGCGTATTTCTCGACGACTTTGAATCCGGTAGCTAGAGCATTGCCGAGTTGTTGGAGAGCTGCAGCGGCTGTTTCTATTCGACAGTCTGCTGGCTTGGTGATGGATAATACATTGATTGTGATGGTTCCACATGCAGTGGATACCTTCTTGAATAGGACAAAGACACAGCACTTAACTAGTGCTCGGTTGTCAGGTTACGAGTTGACACTCTTAGCGAGTCATGTGCACATAAAGAGATGCAATACGTTGAATCCAGCTACGTTGTCGCCGATTTCAGGGGAGACATATGTTTCTGAACAGCATGATTGTTTTCTTAGGACAGAGGAGGAAACAAAAGGAAGAATAGACCTTAGGGACACTTCTCTTGCAAAGTGTGATGGTACCTTATGGGTAGATGGTTCGTGCTTCAAGCTTCCGAATGGTGATACGACTGCGGCATATGCTGTTACGACTTTGCATACGATTGTTGAAGCTGCACTTATCCCACATAATTCAGCTCAAGCAGCAGAGTTGATTGCATTGACAAGAGCGTGTGTGTTGTCGAAAGGGAAACGAGTGACTGTATACACTGACAGCCAGTATGCGTTTGATGTGGCTCATAGTTTTGGACGATTGTGGAAAGAACGTGGGTTCCTGACTTCGCATGGAACTAAGATTCAGCATGGTCAGTTGGTAAATGAACTTCTTGAGTCACTTACTTTGCCGTTGCAAGTTGCGATTGTGAAATGCAGCACACATAAGAAGGTTACTGATGACGTTGGTCGTGGTAATGCGTTTGCGGATGAAGTTGCGAAAGAAACGGCGAGAGATGTGATGAGTCGAATGTATGTTGCGGGTCCAGCGAGATGGGTTCTGGATAGAAGTATGTGCAAAGATACGATAGAGAGTGTGAAGTCAATTCAGGCTGAAGCTACGGAGAAAGAATTGAGTGAATGGAGAGAGAGTATGGGTAAATTGGATTCGAATGGTTGTTGGGTTGAGTTGTCAAAGCATCAACGATGGTTGTTACCCGACGCGTACGTGCTTGTAGTGGTTACGATGGCGCATGGAATGGCTCATATCAGTGCGAAAGGGATTTGTAAGTTGTTGGCTCCAGTAGGCAAAATGATGGAATTCCTAAGTGTGCAGAGAATGTGGTCAAGAATTGTATGGTTTGTCTGATGTACAATCCTGGTAAGGGAACTCCAACTCCAGCTGGTCATTTTGCGCCTCCGACGTATCCATTCGAGGTTTTGCAGCTAGATTTCATCCACATGGAGAGGTGCAACAACTTGAAATACGTACTCGTGGTTGTTTGTGCCTTTTCGGGATGCGTAGAAGCATATCCCCTGAAAGATAACACTGCTTTGTCCACAGCTAAAGCCCTTGTTAAGGAATTTTCCCTAGGTATGGTTTGCCGAGAATGGTCTGGAGTGACAATGGGAGTGAATTTGTGGGTCAAGTAATGAAAAGAGAATGTGAAGGTTTGGGAATTCGACAGAAGTTCCATGCTGCAAATCACCCCCAATCAGCTGGTCTGGTAGAATGCTATAATGGCACCCTTAAGTTAAAATTGGCCAAGATTCAGGCAAATTCTGGTCTACAATGGCCCGATGCTTTGCCATTAGCACTTTTGTCAACTAGGATGACTGTACATTCTCGAGTGGGACTTAGTCCTTATGAAATTATTTGTGGTCGCCCGGCAAACATATGGGGAGTGCTGAGGCCGACCAAATTCAGCGAAATAGAACATCCTGTATTGCTTGACTATCTGTACGAATTGACGGCTAAATTGTGTGTTTTACATCAACAGGTTCATGATACATTGCCTCAGGCTTCTGAAGATTCAGGACACGCCATCGATCTGGTTCCTGGGTCCTGGTCAAGAATTTTCAGCAGACCAAGAACGATCAGCCCCGCTGGACCGGACCCTACTTGGTGCTATTATCTACGCGATCTGCAGTGCGAGTGCGTGGTAAAAAGAACTGGATCCACGGCGTACATTGTAAGAGTTCCCCTTTGCCTCTGCCGTACGACCAGTGGGTCCAGAAAGGTATTCCAGACTCTGAAAGCGAGACCGTGCCTCGTTTTCTGCCTTTTAGCGATGCACGTTTAATTGGGACAAATTCTGAGCGTGAAAGCGACGATCTTCTGAAAGAAGCTGTGCCTCCGTCAATTCGCTTGGACACTTCTGAACCTGAACTTTTGTTTCGTGATCAGACATTGCCTGGTAAAGGCCGTTATAATTTGCGACCAAGAGTCGTGGGACTAATAAAGTGAAATCCTTTCCTTTGATATTTTTGAAACTGAATTCTCCTCCGAGAAACTGTTTTGATCGATTTTTGTTTTTTGAACCGCCATCCGGGTTCAGCTGTAGGGTTGCGGTATAAAGACTCAGAGTATACTGCCGTGTAGACACAAGGTCGACGGTTCTGGTTTGTTCTAGGGCATTCCTTAGGGCATTCAGAGGTACACTGAGCGAATCGAACCAACCGCCGCGAACAGCACGGTTAGAGGATGGAGTTTTTCGAGATGGAGAGACCTGTTGAAAGAATGAGCCTTAAGAGCAAAATGTGTAAAATCATGAGTATAAAGTGTTTCTTAATATTATGTCTTTTTATGCTACTTAGTTTAATGATGTTTCTGATGGTATTTATAATATTCTCTTTTCAAGTTACGTTTGTACCCACTACACAACCTATGCCTTTTTGTACTATTTCCTCGCATTCTTTTCACCCTCTGCCTGAACATGAGTCCATTAGGAGAATGGAATTCGTTAATAATTCTTTTGTTCAGCTTTTGCACCAACACCAGCTAGTAGTGAACACGACTAATTGTTGGGTGTGTGGTCTTATGCCTCATACTACCGATAAAGGTATTCCTTACCTGGTCCTGCCATTCAGCTACAATGGTTCTGTATGGGCATACAGAACGATGTTCATCTATGCTTGTGAAGTCTACCCGCTACGTTCTGTGAAAGACAATCCAAAGAATAGTGCTCTAGTGAAGGGTATAGTAGACATGATTAGAGGAATTAGTTCCTATGAGACTATCCCGAGAGATGAGACACTAGCGTATATTGGATGGAATGTTACTGGATATGGAGTTAGTCTGAGTGAGAAACAGCGAGCGAAAAGATCCTCTCCGATTTGGATCGTGCCCCATCAGGGTCATTTCTGTCGGCAAGGTAATGGCAAGAATCCGAGAGCTCAGTTAGGGAAGAGTGTTTGCACTGAGACATATGTTTTTGCGTCCCAGACTTCCCCATCGTTTTTAGCAGCTAAGGGTACCTATTTTGTCTGTTACAATAGAGCGTACACATGGTTGCCCTCTGATTTCTCGGGCACATGTTTTGTCTCGTTCCTGTTGCCTCCTACGTATACTGCTGCGGCAGATTACCACAAGACGAGAGTCGTTAGAGGTGTCTTCAGTAAGGAAGATACTGCAGGACAAGAATTAGGAGATTTCTTGAAGGGTTTTCTGCCATTTTGGGGACCCATTGCTAACAGCAGGAACATCCGACAACTGACGAGAGTGGTTGAGTCCACCATAGTTGAAAGTGCCGGTGCCCTTAGTAACTTGACTGCTGAGCTCCAGTCGGATCGCCTTATGACTCTTCAGAACAGAGTTGTGTTAGGTGTCATACTTACAAATAGAGAAGGGGTATGTAAATTGATTCAATCGAGCTGCTGCGTTTTCATTCCAAACAACGCTCCATCAGTGTACCAAGCCATTTCCAAGCTACATAAGATCTCCGAGTCTGTACATGTGGACGAAGGAGATTGGTCGTTGATGGGATGGTTTTGGGGATTGTTATCCACCTTGGGATGGAAGATTCTGATGGTCATTGGGATGGTTTTAGCAATCCTTTTCCTGTTCTGTCTTTGCGTACAGTGTGCTCCTGCTATGTGTGGCCATTGTGCTACTTCGTGTGTGAGGAGACCTGTCCAGAGAGAGCTACTAAGTAATAGGATGATGCTACAGCAACATCTTGATGATCTGATGAATATAGACCTAGATTCAGACTGACGTGAGTTTAGGTTATTGCCTATGTAAGGGCAAAAGGAGGGCCTGAGGTTCCGTGAATTTGAACCCGTTTCATAAAGGTTGTCGTATCGTGACGATTTTGGTATCCGCATACCGCAAATGACGAGTGCAGCATGTACGAGTGTTTTCGTCGTGATTGTTTGATGGATTCACGGTGTATTCAGGGATTTCGTTCTGAACCTTCGGGTTCCATTTTGTGTACAACAGCAATTTTGTGGTTGCCCTCACATAGGCCGATGACTACAGCCGAGCGAGTCTTTGGGACACGTACACCTTTAGCTGACTTCTGTGTGACCTGAGTGAACTGACTCCATTGCCCGAAGCTAACTTGTTGAGCCAGTTCCTTGCTCGGCAGCTGGTCAAAATAGAGATCAAAGAGCAGGACATTGCTGAGTTTATGGTACACACACACACCCTTCTTTCTTGCTTCTCATCTGTTTCTGTTCCTTCTTTTATGGCCTATTTATGGTTTGGGTTTGTGGTCCTTTTATTATGGGTTCGTCCGGCCTGTCCGAGCAGGAATGTTGGGTTTTCAGTGTAATTGATGATGGGCTGGACAACTGAAAGTGGGCTTGTCGTTATGCGATACCTTTTGAAATGTCACCTTGTGATTGGACAGTTCGTAAATAATTGATGCTAGTCGGGAATGTGATTTTTGACATAAAAGACGATGTCTCGCACTACTAAAATTGTGCAGTCTCTAGCGAACCACCCGTGTTGTGCTTCGTAGACTTTTGTTCCTGGTTGCAGGCAATAAGTTTGATCTTTGACGTCACCGAGAAGTATCCCGTGTCTCTGTATTCTAAGACAGGTGTACTCGAAGACATTGGGCGTGCCCTTGGCGCCGCTGGGTTCTAACACCCGGTTCTTCAATGTTGGCCCGGTGTTGTGGAGTACCTTGTGTGCGTTGGTGAGGAGCTTGAAGGTTATCCTCTTGTTGAATGGAGCCAGTGCAGATCTCTCAGGTGGGGTGTGATGTGGCTGCGGCAAGGGATGTTGAGGATCAGGCGCGCAGAGGCGTTCTGGATGCGTTGGAGCCATCTCAGGAGTTTGGCCGAGGCTCCTGCATAGAGAGCGTTTCCATAGTCCAACCTGCTGCTGATGAGGGCCTGGGTGACCGTTCTTCTCGTTTCAGTGGGGATCCACTTGTAGATCCTGCGGAGCATGCAGAGGGTGTTGAAGCAGGAGGAGGAGATAGCGTTGACCTGTTTAGTCATGGAGAGGGTGGAGTTGAAGATGACCCCCAGGTTGCGTGCGTGGTCGGTGGGTGTTGGGGCCGTTCCCAGTGCAGTCGGCCACGAGGTGTTGTCCCAGGCTGAAGGGGTGGATCCGAGGATGAGGACCTCCGTCTTGCCCAAGTACAGCTTAAGTCGGCTGTTCCTCATCCATTAAGCGATGGACTTCATTCCTTTGTGAAGGTTGGTTTTGGCGGTATGGTGGTCCTTGGTGAGGGAGAGGATAAGCTGGGTGTCATCGGCGTGGATGATGTTGACGTTGTGCCGACGGGTGACGTGGGTGAGCGGTGCCATGTAGATGTTAAACAGAGTTGGGCTGAGGGATGAGCCCTGGGGTACACCACAGAGGATCTCGGTAGCTTCGGAGTGGAAGGGGGGAAGGCGGACGCAATGTGTTCTACCGGAGAGGAAGGAGGTGGTCCAGTCCACAGCCTTCTCTTGGATCCCTGCTTTGTGGGGCGTGTTCGTGGTGTGTGGTGGCAGACCATCTTGAAGGAAACTGACAGGTCCAGGAGGATGAGGGCCACCATTTCTCCATTGTCCACTAGGGACTTGATGTCATCGGTGGTGGCGATGAGGACAGTCTCGGTGCTGTGGTTGCTGCGGATCCCGGACTGGGAAGGGTTCAGGATGTTGTTCTCCTCGAGGTAGCGGGTCAGTTGTTCGTTGACGGTCTTCTCGATGACCTTTGCTGGGAACGGGAGCAGGGAGATGGGCCGGAAGTTCTTGAGGTCCTTCGGGTCCGCCTTGGGTTTCTTGAGTAAGGCGTTGATCTCAGATTGCTTCCAGCTCTCCGGGAAGGTTTCTTTCTCGAAGGAGGTGTTGATGACTTTCCTGGAGATGGGGTGCGATGGTTGTGCTGGCTTTGTTGAAGATGTGGTGTAGCATGGGTCTGACGGAGTTCCGGAGTGGATGGTGTTCTTGATCTTGATGGTGTCGTTGTCGTTGATGTTGGTCCAGGAGACTAGGTGGTTGGTGCGGA
Organism: Lissotriton vulgaris; assembly: GCF_964263255.1. Taxonomy (NCBI): domain Eukaryota; kingdom Metazoa; phylum Chordata; class Amphibia; order Caudata; family Salamandridae; genus Lissotriton; species Lissotriton vulgaris. The sequence goes on along the minus strand of NC_141685.1, from coordinate 1,714,482,819 downwards.
TGGTGGTCTCAATGGTTGTCAGGGCAATCGTGGCGTTGAAGCTGTTGTGGATGTCTGCGATCTTGCGGTGGAAGAAGGTTGTCAGCGAGTCACACGGGTCTTACAAAGGTGGTACGTCGTGGGTGTTGGAGCTGGGGTTGGAGAGTTCTTTTACGATGTTGAAGAGCTCTTTGCTGTTGTGCGCGTTGTTGTCTAGGTGGTCTTTGAAGGAGGCCCTTTTGGCGGATCTGATGAGGTGATGGTGTCTGGGGGTGGTGTTCTTGTGGGCTGTGTGGCCGTCCGGTGTTCATTCAGGGAGCCAGAACTTCTGAACCAGCTGGCTTTCTTATTGGAGGGTTTCTTAATCGGGGCAAGTGTATTGGCGCAGTCGTTGATCCACTGTCTGAGGTTCTGGGTGGTGGTGTAAGGGTCGATGGGGTCAGCGGGTGGGCTCCGAGGGTGCGAGTTATAGTTACATTATGGCACCAGTTATAGTTACTTGAGAAAACTATAACTGGTGAATTGCAGTACTTTTGCACATTTAAAGCAACATGTTTTACCTATGTTTTCACCTAACTATAATGTCACTTTAACTTTTGCTTTCTTCAACTAATTTCTAAAGGGATTGTTTTTTTCATTTAAAGTAAAATATAATTACAATTGCTAAAAATAGAATCACCTTATTTTTTTGTTTTTTTTCCATTGAATTTCTAGGATTTTTTTACATTAAGTAATAATTTATTTCCATAAGTAAAGTCAATGTCTCACTGTGCATGGCCTTTTGCCATGCACAGTAGGGGTCTGGCCTCCAGGTTTTGGGAGCAGAACTCCCTGCAGTCCCGACAACAATAAAAAAAACTTTTTAGTAGTGACCCTGCCCCTTCCAGGGACATTTCCAACAACAAAAGCAAAAAACATGTAAGTAGCCCTTGCAGGGCATTTTAGGGCACTACTTGAGGGAGCAGGAAATAATGAACGAGTGTCTCTGTTTAATATTCTATGATTCACCTTATATTTTTTTAATTTATTTCTGGGTGTCCCGAATCCACATGAACCCACCCGGGAGTCCCTTTTTTTTCTTTTTGGGGACTCCCTGCAAAAGGCTCCATTTAATGCAACTGCGCAGGTGCTGGCAATTTTTTTTCACTACACATAGGCACCCTCAAATAACAACATTTAGCTTCACTATGGCAAACCGAGGAGACCTCTGGCAAAGAGCCCCCCTGAGGGGCTCGTTGGGTATTGCAGCCCTGGCCCAAAGAAGAGCTGCCCTATGATGAAGCATGACACCCCTCAGGTGTGTGAGGGCCATTGCTCCTTATTGGAGCTATCCCTGGACGAGCACACACTATCTTTTCCTATCTAGCACCTGTCTGTAACTGATATTACTGATGTGGCCTGTCACTTCTCTTGTCCCGTCCCCGTAGGAACATCATACCCTCTTTTCTTTAGTAGTATCCCTGGGGTCTATATGCTGGCCCTACCAAGCCCCTTGTCCCTCCTTGTGAGACTCTAATATTTTTCAACGTAAGTTGTGCCCCAGTGGGTAGAGTCACTTCACTACATGCAGCTTCACTGTGCCCTTCCACTCTACGATACTCTACCACAAGACACTCCAGTGTACGACAGGCCGCTATATTCCAGTGACACATTACACTACTCTACGACATGCCATTCCACTGCACTCTATGACGTGGCACTCCACTCTATGATATGCCACTCCACTCAAAGCCACTCTACGTATATTCTAAGACACTCTATAACTCACCACTCTATGAGAAGCCACTTCACTCTGCTAAATGACACACCACTTTACTCTATGCCACTCCACTCTATGACACACCACTCCAGTCTACACCTCTCCACTCTATGCCACTCCACTTTATGCTACTTTACTCTATATGAAAACACTCTATACCATGACAATCTGCAACACTCCACTCTGACACTTGGCTTCACTATATCCCACTTCACTCTACAACACCATACTCCACTCTTTGCCACTCTATGACACGCTATTTCACTGTATGCCACTCTACAACATTGTACTCCACTCTACAACACTTTACATAACTGCCTCTATAACTTTCCATGCCACTTTACTCCACTGATTCTCTAGACCACTCCAATCTCCACCACTCTGTGACACTCCACTCTACAACACTGAATGCCACTCCACAATGCCACTCCACTCTTCTTCACTCTATGACACTCTACGACACTCCACACTATAACACTGTATTCCAATCTATGCCAATATACTCTGTGATCCTATACAGGACTCCTCTCTATGACACTCCTCTCTGGGACACTACTCTACTACAATGTACTCTACAAATCTCTCCTCCACTCAACTCTATGACAATCCATTCAATGACACTCTACTTTATGCCACTCAACAACACTGTACTCGGTGACACTTCCCTCGATGACAGTCCTTTCTACGGCACTCCACTCCACTCTATGTCACTCCACTGTACTCTAGAACACTCTAGTCCGCTGTGTGCCCCTCCACAATATGCCACTTATGTAATATATATATGTAATAAATGAAGTCTGAAACCCGACGAGTGCTCTGTTTCCCTGGGTGATTCTGGTGGAGCATAGACAAAGGCCTGCACATTTGTCATGAATTGGACGCTTTTGCAGGCACCATCTTTGCATCTGCCGACACCAAATCCATTAGCCACAGTAATCTTGCATGAACTCATACACACTCGCTTTAAATGTTAAAGTAACAATCTTTCTCACCTTAGTGGGTGCAAGTTGCACTCCAATAATGTTTATTTAATGCCTTTACGCAGTCCAATATTAACAGGTGCCTCTGTGGTAATTAACACTTTGTCCCAAGTCTGAAACCCTCGCCAGCCTACTAATGTCCCAATTTTCTCTCAGCGGGTGTGTAAATACTCAGGAAACATGGTGGCTCTGACGGTCACTAAAACATCCACTACAAGTTACCAGGGCCGGACTGGCTGTTGCTGGCACTGGGCGTTTCCCTGGTGGGCCAGAGACGTGAAGGCCTGCTTTGTACCCATGGGAGCTGGTTTTGTTACGGCCCTGTAAGAAAAGGGAGGGAGCAGTGCTTCCCACTGGCGCTGCCCCACTTCCCCACCCCTGCTCCCGGAGCGGGTCGAGCAGCAATCTGTCAGGGCTGGTTGCTTTTCCAAGTCCGGCCGTGCACGTTGGCACACCCAGCCGTCGAACACTTTTCAGGGCGGGTGCTCCTTTAGTGCGAGTGGCATCTCACGCAAATAGATACCACCAAGAATCCACCAGGGAAACAGAGCTCTTGTCGGGTTTCAGAACTCATTTATTTAATCCAAGAGATGCCTTGTGCTCACTAAAATGGGTCTGATTTCAATTTCTGCATAAATACTGCACCCATGACCCCATAGCCATAGAGCTACAATAATCAACACATAAACTAACGAATAGATATTAAGAACCAATCGCCATTGGGTCCCACATATTGCGTGCGCTGCAGGTCCATGCTTCATTGGTATTTTAACATTTTCTATAAGGAACAGCAGAATTGTGCACCTATTTGGCGTGGTCTTTCGTCCCACAGACAAGCTATGGTCAAGGAGCCTGGTCTTCATTTAGGAGGCTGAGGCGGCCTTTGAGGGCACATCACACACTACAAAAAACATGTTTTAGAGGTGAGGGGCTACTTTTTTGTAATTTTGTGCTAATTGTTTTTAATGGTGTAGTGCAACACCCTTTCTTGTAGACAAGGGATTTCGGTTGGTTGTCTACCACTTTATTTGAGGTGTAGCATTGCTGCAGATGTTTTAAAACTCTCTGAAGAATGTTTAGCCACCGTCTTTGAATAAAATCTGATAGGACAGTTCACATCTGTCATTGCATTCAAGTTATTTCGCAGTACCATTCCAGCTCCCATGGCTTACATTTAGTCTCTTACAGCAGATTTTCAACAAACATTTCAACCGCTTCCCGCCTTTGAGCGATAATTGTTTTTTGAGTAAACATTTTCTTACATGTTTTTGAAACCCTCCTCTCTGAATGTTTTGACCTAGCCGGCACACTCAATCTTAAAGCAACAAACCAGGAAGGTCAGAGACCTTGGGTCACGGCAGGATACTCCAAAACACGGATTAAATGTGGGGTTGTGGAAGCTTCGAGACCCAAGAAACATTCCGACTAGGTAATAGTTTTAGGGACGTGCAGCATTCGGTACGATACAGGAGGTCATTCGGGTCTCAACCGCGTTAAAACATTATTTTCTGCGAGTGGGAATGCACGACCCCCGGAGCCACGTCGACCCAGAACCAGGGGCCGGATGTGAACCAGCTCATGTGGGCGACGAGGGTGTATGCGCGCTGTTTATTAGTGTTCTAATCTTCTGCGTTCATATTTCTTTCAATCAACAATTGATTTATAGACTTGGTGGAATGTTGAGATGAGAATCACATGTCGGCTACTGCTGCCTTAGTCTGCGGCCTCTACATTTAGGCTTAAGTGCTTAAAAATGGAAAGCCTCTCGGCTCCAAGCAGAGCTCAAACAATGTCACACATAAGTCAGAAATATGGGAACGCATTAATAATGCACAGCTTTAATTTCTGGATATTTCTTCAGTATGCACATTTGTTAACCATGGTTTTAACACTTGTAATATTATTATTATTTTTATTATTATTATTATTATTATTATTATTATTATTATTATTACAAGAATAAGAACAATTCTACAGCTAATATTGCTACTTATATTAAGTATTGGTAGTAAAAGTAATGATAACAATACTAATGATAAAAATGGGACTACCTCCTTTATTGTATAATTTATAAAGGCTTGACCTTGAGGGATAATTTGTAGGATCAAAAAGACCCAGAATGGGACAGCAATAGCACTATTATTGGCAGCGATCAGATAAGAGCCTACCCCGAAAAAGTAACCCGTGTTACACCAATAAGAGCATCTGCAGAATTATAAGACACTTTCCAAAATTATTTGTATTTAGTCAGTTGGAATGAGAGAGCGCAACTGACTGGGTAGTTATAAGGCCAAATTTGTATGTACCTTAGAGGTATGAAAGGCTGAAATAGCCCTCCCTGAATTTGAATGTGTGATATACAGGGTTCTAAGGATGAGAGCTATGTAATGTACCAAGGGCCAGCCATTTATGAGCAGGGAGACCAGCGTAATCATGCTAAGCAGAACAAAAGTCCTGTTGGGACTCATTGAGAGAATTACCTCTTGTATGAGTACATTGTTAATCTTCGAGGTGGCCTAAATCAATAAAACTAAAATTGAAATCGATGAGTCAATGTTAATTAGATAAAACCTATGTTTAAATCACATCATAAAAATGCATAACAAACTTCTTATCTCTCAATCATTTCGATAATAAATAAAACCAGAATGGTGCAGAATTATAATTATTTTGATACACTCAGAAGTGCTGTATGTACTGAAAAACATGGAGACAACGCAGTGCTCATATACATTAACATACATATATATACATAAATAGGAACAAACCCTGCCAAAACCAAAAGTTGATGTACTATACAAAAATGTTTTTCAGAACCTGTCAAGAGTTCCAAGAGTATATCCCATAAGATAAATAAAAGCTCAAACAAGAGGGGGGTGTTGGCATTTCGACTCATTGTGATGTAACGAGTCTCATCAAGACCTTGTCATCTGTCAAATGCACTTGGGGATAATCATAGAGAAAAGGTCACCTAGTCTATCGCACTGAATACATATTTTATCCACAGAGCACTGTATGATCCTCCCTGGACACTTACCACTACATAGATACCCGTATAAGGTAGAATCAAAATCTGCACGAGATCATACGATATCAAAACGTATAAACAGAGAAATGCTTAAAGTCATCACCTGTGCACTGCTACCTACAACGTGCCCCAAGCCAGGGGTGGTGTAAAGCAAACTATCACCGGTGAACCGATAGGAGGGCATTTATGCGACCACTTGATGTCAAAGACTCTAGCTCATGGTCACATGTGTGAGGTGCTTCAAAAGAACGTAAGCACAGCCGTTAAACTGTCATGATTCACTGCACCAACATGTAAAAACTGTCATAGAGGCCGTGGTGTGAAATGAATATGAATAAACCTCTTCCACTGCTTAGCATGCAGAAACCGACAACCAAGGGTGTAGATGCATCAATAATACTTTTGCTCAAAAATACAAGGATTTATAGAAGCTGTCAGCAAAGTACATAGCATTTACATGTAGCATGCATGTACAGTACCATTCAGATAGAATAGGAAGCGTGCCAATGAGTCTAAAACTTTGTGCTCTCCATAATGCCAATAAGTGACAAATTGATAAAATGCATGTGCAGTAACCATGAGGCTGCCAACTGAGTACTGACATTTCTCACAATGAAGTTGTTCAGTCATAGAATCAGAGTAATGCCCCAAATGTAATGTAAGCCCAACACAGGTATCATGCAGGGAACACTATTTTCTCTGTGTACATACTAAACTTGAATGTATTCTGAATAAGATACTAATCACTTTCACTTAGACAGTTGACTAGAATACTTAGTTTCACTTGTCGGTCCTGAAGAATCGCTTGCTACAGCACCTGAGCGAGAAACATGTCGACCAACTACAGCACACACTAATTTGTGACTCGTAACTTGGGAGCATAATATCCCAGCGAGTACTAGTTAGTTTGATTTTAACTAAAGTAGGGGACCTCCAGAATAAAGTAATTCCCGGTACTCCTAGCTTTATTTTAAACCACTTACACACGTCTATGCATTTCTGGCCCCCCACCCGCACTTCATCTAAACGGCTGTTGGATAAAAGATCTCCGCCAAAGAGCCCCTCTTTGAGGTGTTGCCCATTGGGTATTGCACCGCCGACCCAACGAGGAGCAAGCCCAGATGATGAAGCATGACACCTGAAAGGGTGTGTGAGGGCATTACATCCAACAAAATGGATGCCCAATTGTAGGACTCCATGAGACCCCACAACATCCCACACTTCTAGAGTCTTGTACAATCCTTATAATCTCTAGGAACAGCACAGCCCTTTTTGTTATCACCGACCAAACTAAAACAACTGAGATCAATCCAATTAAAATCTTAGTATAATTTAAATCTTAGCAACAGAAGAAGATAACTCAGAAGAAAGAAGACAACCCAGACAAGCAGAAAGGACATGGAGACAAAACCACTCGACAATCCACCTAGCGCTACTTAGAACTATAAGATTGTCATATAAGAAGTGCATTTTTAGAAAAAAAGCTTCTTTCTTTCGCAACCAACTAGACTGTGCAAAGAATAGAAGCTGGGAGATCTTTAACATTGTCAAACAACTAACCATGCCTTCACCCCCACATGCAATAATCGCCACTAATAAACACTGTGAAAAAATTGCCAGCTTCTTCACTGACAAAGTCGGAAAAATTGAGCAATCCTTCTTACAAGTCACAAATCTATCCTCCCTCCTAACCATCCTCCCGACTCACCTACCTCCATGGCTGCTCCACCTCCAGAACTCATAAATGACCAAATGTCCCCAAAAAGAACTAACAGCAACCAAAATCACACCCAACTGAAAAACAATGCCAACTGGTCTGACTTCAAACCCATGACAGATATTTAAGTCTTCAAAATAATCACAAAATTAAAGCCCACTGCACACACTAAGGATCCCCTCCCTCCACGATTCTTCAAAATGTCATCCACATCATTGCACCATTCTGGACAAAAATCATGAACACAACTTTTGCCTCGGGCTGTGTACCTGACTCCCTCCAACCAGGACAAATCACACCCATGCTCAAAACCCCAGGGCTGACCCTAATGATCTCAACAACCTCAGACCTATCTCCAACCTTTTGTTCCCAGCCAAAACTATGGGGAAAAAAAAGTAACCATCATATAGGGAAATTTTACCCCCACAACAACTTTCCAACCAGGGTTGAGGAAAGGCTGTAGCACAAAAAACTGCCATGCTCAATATCTCAGATAACATCCACAGATCCTTAGATGATGGAGACACATGCCTACTTATCCACTTGAGTATCAGTGGCTTTTGATACTATAAATCACTGAAGATCCACTCTGGTATCAATATCACAGTCTTAAAATGCAGCCACGGCCACTGCAGGTAAGATTGGTGGGGCCAGGTGAGGGGGGATTTTGAGAGATGACCACAAGGGGAATTTTAAATAAATAATTAATTTCCCCTTGTGGTCTTCTCTCAAAATCTCCCTTCACTTGGCATCACCGCTCTTACCTGCAACAGCCACAGCTGTTAAAATGGTTCACATCATACCTACAGGACCGATCGCAACAAATCAAAATCAACTCTTGTCTCTCTAAACCCACACACGCCACACTTGGTGTGCTCCAGGGCTCAATTCTCTCCCCTTCCCTTTTCAGTCTTTTCATGGAAGCCCTTACAATCATCCTAAAGCAGGGATGAAATATCACCTATATCCTGATGACACTCAACTCTATTACAAAATCAAATCACCCAGTGACATCCTACATCTCAACGCCACACTGAGCAAGATACAATCTTGGTTTAACACTAACCACTTAAAGATAAACCGCAACAAAATTGAAATTATTCTGTTCCCCCTTAAAAGTAACCACCTACCAGTCCACGAATGGCTCAGCAACCTAAATGCATTAAATTGTTCTCCCACTCTGTCCAACTTCGCGAAGTCTCTAGACTTCATCCTGGACAATGAGTCAATGAAGGATCATATCAAAAACTCAGCTAAAGGAGCGCTTTATGCACTAAAACACCTCAAAAAAAGTAAACCATTCATTCCCTCTGATGATTTCAAGATGGCAGTTCAATCTCTTGTCCTCTCCAAACTGGTCTTTGGAAATTTCATCTTAAGAAGGATGCTAAAACTTCACCACACCCATTTAGATCAGTTCTAAACATGGCAGACCAACTCATGACAGGTCTTAAATGGTTTGAAACATCACACCAGCCCTCAAGATCCTCAATTGGCTTCCCATCGAAGGAAGATGTACTTACAAGACTGTCTGCATCACCCACAAAGCCCTTCACAAACATACCCCCAACTATTTAGACACCACGTTCACTAAAGCTGGGAGAACCAGACATTTAAGAAGCTCCAACTCACCTCTTCTCATACCTCCCAAACTAAAAAGGAAATCAACCCAGGCACACTCTTTTTCTGGAAATGCTCCCAGCATATGGAACTCTCTACGTAGAGATTTACGATGCAACCCCTTCTTCTCTTGCATAAAAAGACATGAATTTCCTCCCTCGCAACAAATACTTTAACACTTAAGCATACTGAACTTTGTTTAATTGTCTCTCTTTACAGGATTATACCCTCTGTTACAGTCGGTTATTTGTTTTCTTCTGCTGTCTATTAGGTCTTTCTCTCCCTTAGCACATACTGTTCTTATTGCCCACATACAGTAATCCATGCTCATTGTTTAATGATTTTCTTTGATATTTTTATGTGTGTACTAGAATCTAATAAGTCTCGCCTCATGTGGTAAGGTACTTGAATATATTAGGTTTTACGATCATGTAAAGCGCTCTGATACATTCGGATCTAGCTAGCGCTACTTAAAACCTATACAAAAATAATAATTAAATAAGTACATCCGTGGCCAATCCATGCACAACCAGGTGCCATGCCTCTAGGTTATTTTGAAATCAAAGATAGAAATTCCAAATTATCTTGAAAGGGGTGCTCTATGTATACCTGAGAATTTGCTTTATTTCTCTAGTTGTGATTGGCAGGAAACCAAGAAATAATAAATTCAGTGCATGTCAAGCTTTAATTATAACCTGTAAAACAAAAAAAAATGCCAAACATTCTTTTTACAGCAAAGCCTATCCCTAAACTCACTGTGCTTCAAATATATTTTGCATAAAACCCTGGAAATAGCATTTTGCTGCTGAAAAAAAATATATCAATGGTATATCCAACATTCTCATTGAAGCAAGAAAAAAAGTTAAAAGATCCAGTACTCAGTGTCATACATAAAGAATCAACAGATGCTGTAGGACATTCACATCATGGAGACCTTTTATAGATCTCCCAATCCAGTTCATCTATCTAAATTCTCTGATTTTTAGCAACCCTGCCATGTTTACTCCTCTCGTGTCTATTTTCACAACATTGATCACTTGCCATCTGGTGTAGTTTTCTTTATAGCCTTTCTCTCTGTAAAATTTCACCAGAGCTGCATCTTCTACTTTGCTTTTTATTCAGATTCTATGTTGGCAGACCAGTTGTTTTGCCATGTCCTATGGGTCCTAGTCTTGTAACACTGGAGGTGTCCTGAAGACTTTTTGCATATTACTTCAACCTTGGGGTTTGTCCAGTATTTGTTCATATTTATGTATACAATGTATGTTTACTTATATGAGTACTGCTTTGTCAGCACTTTTTTGACTGTAAATACTGCACCTTTGAAAGTATCAGAATAATTATAATTCTCTACAACAGAGAAAATTGGCTTTGATTTGATTTGTTAATAAAGCTGCACCTGATCCTACTTGCTCAGGTCTCCTGCACTAAGATTTTCTGGGTGCTTCAACACCAGGATTCATTTTACTGGCCAAAAAATTCAGCATATACAATGTGTTGAGGGTCAAGCAGAGGCTGTGGTAACAGGCACATCCCAACCTCTAATGTAGACCCTCCTAGGGTGCAGAAACAGGTTGCATGGCTCTGCCATGCATGTTCCATCATCCTCTGCCAATGACCACCTCAACATCATTTCCCCTCACAGTGCACCACTAAATTGCTTCCATTTACCACTAGTTAGACCCACAAAGTATTTGAAATTCCATGCATAATTTGACTCGGAAAATCATATCTGGATATTCCATATTAGGTGTGGATTAATGCAAAGCTGTATGGTAATATTGTGGTATTTCTACATTATACCAGGGTTTTCTGGTATGGAGTTTGCACCCCACCAGTACCCTGAAACGTGTAAGTGGTTGTAACTCTGCTTCTATTGTCTACTTTGATAGTTCCACATTACTACAGATACCACAACATTTGTAAATGTTCCAAGACATGCGTAATAAATATCTTTGAGATGCTGACATTTATGACAAGGTGGCACACAGTTAATGCTAATGTTTCAAATAATGTTTTACAGCTACAAGGCATAACTGTATCATCAAGAAGGGGATAAAGCCTGCATGATAGTGTCTGATCAATTACTTGCTTATCCCTTAACATTGGATGCTTTCAAACATAAATTTAATAAGAGCATAGTAGCATTCCAGCCTGAATACACTTACAGGTGATATGTTGCACCATAGCAATCATATCAATTGATTTCACATAGTATTTCTGGTCTGCTTCCTACATGTGTTGACTAAACCTGAACCAATAATCTACCACATGTTCCTATCAGAGATCAGAAATTCCAACCAGTACTATAGAACTGCAAAATCTAGTAAACGAAAGGTGTGGGACCTAATCCGCTTTTAGAACAGAAATGGTTCTTAGGCCCTCACTGCTTAAAGTCACATCCAACCAAAATAAATAGCAATATTATGTACAATAGTGAAAGTTGAGGATGGAGTGACATTAAAACTTGGATATCATCCCCTAGATTATTTCTAATACTTTGATTAAGGCTGTCCATTGTATATACCTGCTTATGGCTTGCAACTTGAAATAGGAACCAGAAATAAGGGGATGATGTCTAAATTTAGGTAGGTCGCTTCCCCACCGCTGCAGCGCCACCTGTGCCTGTGACCCCACCTGCTCTGTTCCCCTGTGTGCCGTTTTTCCCGCTGCTGCCTCTCGTGTGGCCCCGCCCCCAGTGACCATTAGCTGACCTCCCTCCCGCCTCCCACCTGACTCCTCCCCATCTACCTATAAATGGCGGCCGCTGCGAGGCTGCGTAGCGGATGCGCTCAGAGGGCGCGCCGCTGGCATGCCAAAGGCAAGCCCATCTGCGCCCGTCCGTGCCTGGACCACGCCCAGCACCGGAACCCCTGGCCCCAGCCGACGCCAGGGCACCCAACTGAGGTATGACAGCCCCACCCTCACCGTACTCAACACTGGATGACCTACCGCCTGCCACTGAGCTACCCTTAGGCGCACCCACGGACCCTTCACCTGTCAAGCCTGCAAATTCACCTGCCTCCGAACCTGTACCCCACCCACCGAACACAGCAACGACAACAACATCCACCTCAAGTGCATCCTGATAAACACCCTCTCAGTCCACAAACACGCCGTCGAACTTTGGGACTCCTTGATACTACAGCACCAGACGTCGCCTTCCTCACGGAAACCTGTATGAACGCCTCCTCGGCCCCCGACATCGCCATAGCCATCCCGGACGGCTACAAGATCACCCGGAAGGACCGCATCAGCAAACCTGGAGGAGGAATAGCCATCATCTACAGGAACACCATCAGCATCACGACCAACTCCGAAGACCCCCTCACCGCCGCCGAACACCTACACTTCCAGATCAAAACCGACCCCCAGACCACCCTCAGAGGAACACTCATCTACAGACCCCCAGGCCCACGGACACAATTCAGCGAAACCATTGCCGATTTCATCAGCCCGCACGCCCTATCCTCACCAGAATAAATCCTCCTAGGGGACCTTAACTTCCACCTGGAGAAAAACAACGACAACAACACCACCACCCTGCTCGACAACGTCGACAACCTCGAACTCAAGCAACTGGTGGGCACGCCAACCCACCTCGCCGGCCACACGCTCGACCCCATCTTCTCCTCCAGCAACCACGTCTCCTTCAGCCACTCCACCAGACTACACTGGACCGACCACAGCTGCATCCACTTCACCTTCAAGAAGACCACCTCCCACCACCAGATGCCACAGATCCCCCGCAGATGCTGGAGCAAAGTCACCGCAGACCAACTGACAACATCGCTGAGCCAGAACCCGCCTGTAGACCCCCCGACACCAACGACGCAGCACACAACCTCGCACAGTGGATCACCAACTGCGCCGACGAGCTCGCTCCTCTGAAGAAACCCCCAGGCAAGACGAGCAACAGAAAAACCGCATAGTTCACAGACGCCCTCAGAGTCGCAAAGAAGTCGTGCCGAACCCTCAAGAAAGCTTGGCGACACGAACGTACAACAGAAAACATGACAGCCCTCAAGAGCGCCACCCGCGAATACCACCAGATGATCCGCACCACCAAAAGGACATTGTTCAAAGAGCGACTAGACAACAACGCCCACAACACCAACGACGCAGCACACAACCTCGCACAGTGGATCACCAACTGCGCCGACGAGCTCGCTCCTCTGAAGAAACCCCCAGGCAAGACGAGCAACAGAAAAACCGCATGGTTCACAGACGCCCTCAGAGTCGCAAAGAAGTCGTGCCGAACCCTCAAGAAAGCTTGGCGACACGAACGTACAACAGAAAACATGACAGCCCTCAAGAGCGCCACCCGCGAATACCACCAGATGATCCGCACCACCAAAAGGACATTGTTCAAAGAGCGACTAGACAACAACGCCCACAACAGCAAGAAACTCTTCAGCATCGTCAAAGAGCTCTCTAACCCCAGCGCCAGCAACAACAACATCACACCGTCGCATGACCTCTGCAACTCCCACGCCACATTCTTCCACCGCAAGATCGCAGATATACACAACAGCTTTGGACCCAAGACTCCGCCTCCAGGCACCATACCAACGACCACCAGCCTCAGTGCATGGACCCCCATCATTACTGAAGACACCACCCGCGTCATGAACACCATCCACTCCGGCTCCCCATCCGACCCATGCCCTCATCATATCTTCAACAAAGCCGACACCATCATCGCACCCCACCTCCGGAACATCATCAACAGCTCCTTCACGTCAGCCACCTTCCCTGGAAGCTGTAAACACGCAGAAATCAACGCCCTTCTGAAGAAACCAACAGTGGACCCCAAAGACCTCAAGAACTTCCGTCCCATCTCTCTTCTCCCCTTCCCATCTAAAGTCATTGAGAAGACGTCAATAAACAGCTGACTGCATTCTTTGAAGAAAACAACTCGCTCGACCCTTCCCAGTCAGGATTTCGAGCCAACCACAGCACCAACACTGCCCTCATCGCAGCCACCGATGACATCAGGACCCTGATGGACAACAGAGAGACAGCCACTCTCATCCTCCTGGACCTCTCGGCAGCCTTTGATACCGTCTGCCACCGTACCCTAATAACCCACCTCTACAACACTGGGATCCAAGGAAAGGCCCTGGACTGGATCACATCGTTCCTCTCCGAAAGAACCCAGAGAGTCCGCCTCCCTCCCTTCTGCTCCGAAGCCTCCAAGATCATCTGCGGGTTACCCCAGGGCTCCTTGCTCAGCCCAACCCTCTTCAATATCTACAAGAGCCTCCTCGCCACCATCGCACGCAAACACACCATCAACATCATCTCCTATGCCGACGACACCCAACTGATACTGTCCCTCACCAATGACCCTCTCACCACCAAAGCCAACTTCTAAGACGGAATGAAAGATGTCGCAGAATGGATGAAGCACAGCCGTCTGAAGCTCAACTCGGACAAGACGGAGGTTCTCATCCTCGGACAATCCCCGTCCGCCTGGGACGACTCCTGGTGGCCCACGACGCTGGGCACCGCACTGACACCCACGGACCACGCACGCAACCTGAGAGTCATCCTGGACTCCTCCCTCACGATAAAAAAAACAAGTCAACGCAGTCAAGTCCTCATGTTTCAACACCCTGCTCATGCTCTGAAAGATCTTCCAGTGGATCCCCACCAAAACCAGAAAGACGGTCACCCAGGCCCTCATCACCAGCCGACTGGACTATGGGAACGCCCTACACGCAGGAACCACAGCCAAACTCCAGAAACGCCTTCAACGCATGCAGAACGCCTCCGCACGACTCATCCTAAACATCCCTCACCACAGCCACATATCCGCCCACCTGCGAAACCTGCACTGGCTCCCCGTCAGCAAGAGGATCACATTCAGGCTGCTCACCTACGCACACAAAGCACTCCACAACATGGGCCCCGAATACGTCCACAATCGCCTCTCGTTCTACACCCCCACCCGCCAGCTCTGCTCCACCAGCCTCGCCCTCGCCACCGTCCCACGGATTCGCAGAACCACCACCGGAGTTTTGCTTTAGAACAATGAATGTAAAGTCCATTTATTATGGTATGTGAAATGTGGCTAATGCATTGCATGTGTCTCCTGCTAGCGGAATACATGTAGTAGGTAAAACTATGGTGGACTTTTTCAATAGCAGGAATTCAGTAGCTCTAGATAAACTGGACTGCACCCTGACAAATAGTGTTAGTACATAGGTTGCATTGCAAATTTCACCCCGTACCCAAATCAGTCATTGTGAAATTTGTACATTCCTAGTTTGCAAAGGGAGGTGGTACCTAGGCTCTATGTTCCATTCTGTGACCTCACATTCTAACACAGGAGCTAGACTCACCCCACCATTTATCATGAGAGTGAGTATATCCATAAAAGGGCATGCAACAATAGGATTTGTGTTTCAGATTTTTCAGAAAAGAGAACAGAGTAATAATTGGGTTTGGCCAGAATATGCATGGAGCTAGTCGTGTAAACCACGAGTTCCGCTGCAGCCAGCCCACAGAGACACTTTTCCTGCAGACCCTGAAGAGATCTGAGAAGCCCAAAGGCTAGGATTGAATCCGGGATGCTTGGAGAATCGCTCTGGTGCCCAGACAGATTCCGGGACCGGCTTTCTGGGATGGAAAATGAGTTGTGAGGTCAGCAGCTGCGGTCACAAGATGGTGGCTCGGTCGCAATAAACAGGAGACCCAGTGGTGCCCCAGTGGTGGCTATGGTGAGACCTGGGGCAGGATTTGGGCCAGTGGTGCAGTGGCAGCAGTGAGGGCCCCTTGGGTGACCTAGGTGCATTGCCTCACCTCAGTGGATATTTAGGGGGGCTTAGAACTTGGATGCAGGCCCCCCTGGTGCAGGCAGTGTCAGCTGAGACATGCAAACAGCAGTGGTGAATGAGGCCCTTGAGGCATAGCAGGAGTCTGAGGGCAAGGAGACCCAGACCCCCAGGTGGTGCCTCATCAGTGAGTGAAAAGTAGAGTGGGGTGCTCCTGACCTGTAGTGGTGGATGGGGCTCCTCGTCGGGGACTGTTCTACGCCCTCTGATGCATTCCCCTTGGGATCGTGATTAGGGAACCAGCTGCTGCTTGGGGGGACAGGGGACCTGCACAGGCTCCGAGGAGGGCTGTGGCATGCTGGATGAGGAGGGGCCCCATCCCACGGACAGAGGCAGTAGAGGAGATACTGGGATGACATCAACAGAATGGCTAATGTGGCGGAGAAGACAGCAGGCCATTCCCAGGGGTGAGAAATGACCGGCTGTGGGGCACCTGGTGTGGGACCTTTTGGATCGGAGGCTAGAGCACTGAAGACCCCACTTTGAGAAAGAGTCGCACTAAGGGGGAGAAGTCAATGCTGCAGGGGACTCTCATGGGCCTGATGCGGACTGCATGTGATATCCCCATGGGGGCTCCAAACCTGAGTTTGGAGGGCCACTAGGCAAAAATCCTGGTGGTCATACAAAGTCCACTTTAGAGCATGCAATTCAGTCAGTGTCACAGAAGGTGGGACTGCAGCTGGCAGACCACAGAAGACTGGCTGAGAGGGTGGGCACCCCAGAAAGTTCCCACATGCATTGGCGCTGATGGTCATGGGGACCAGGGACCACCTTAAATCACTAGAGGTGAAAACATGCAGCCATGTCAGTGAAACTGAATGACTTGGAACGCTGCTCCCACCACAATAATGTCAGGATTTTGGGAGTCTCGGATTGGGCAGAGAGTTCCATCGCCTTAACTGTACATGGAGGACTGGTTGTTCTTGATGGTGCTGGATGGGATACCCTCCAAACTGTTTATGGTGCAAAGGGTATCCAGGATGCTAGGGGGTCCCCTGCCACTGGGGCATATCCATGAGCCATAGTGGTGAGGCTCTTCAAATTCAGGGACAGAGACTGTAATCTGCAGGTGGCTCAGGTCCATGGCTCTTAGCAGTTGGATGAGGGGACAATAAACATTTATGAAGACTATACTGCTAAGGTGCAGAAGCAGGGGAAATCATTTTGGGGATGAAGCGGCAGTTGTGTCAGCTCAACCCACTAATGCTCCCCACAAAGTACAATTCACAGATGGGGAATGTTCACATTCCTTTGAGTCAGTTCGAATATTCCGGGATTGGATCGATTCTGAAGAACAACTCTTGCTGAGTCTCTCTGAGGTCACCCATGTTGACCCCTGGAGATCATCTGCAAGGGCCTGAGTGGTGGTCAAATATCCTCCTAACTAGGCATGTTCGTTTGACAACAAATGGGCAGCCCTAAGCTCAGATAAGGGTTCCTCAGATGGTGAGGCTTCCTCCCTGGGTGAAGGGCATGAGGAGGAGAGACTACCGGTGGTGACTCACATCACGGCAGACTTGGTTTGTAGTACATTTGAGACTCTGTGGGCCAATGGTCTGCCCCCTCATTTACTCTGGCACTGTTTCCCACAGGCATACTGTGAAAGTGAATGTGTTTGGTGATGCTACAGATACCTGGAACAGTGGGTAGTTTTAGGATACCATCTGAGGCTATGGGGAATGGGGTGGTTCCTGTTGGAGGGTGTTGGATTGGTCATACAGCGGCGCTTGAGGAATTAGTTTGGAAGCACAAATGGGGTCCATGGGGTAGAAAGTCCATTCCACAGCAGTCTGCGGGTAGCAGCCTCAGGTCCCTCTCTTGAAATGTTAACGGGTTCCCATCCTGGCTTGCTCCAGATATTGTATTGTTGCAAGAGACCCACTGTGATGGCCAACTGATAGAGATTTTTCAACAGGGTGAGGTACGGGATGGTGAGGCATGTGGGGATCCCTTCCCGAGTTCCAGGGTGCTTAGTTTCTTGATGTGTAAAACCATCCCCTTCCATATCACTCAGACTCGGGTAACCCCGGAAGGTTGTCAGACTAACGCTTGAGGTACTTAAAATAGGGGGCCCCTTATGGTTGTGCTGTGGTATCTCCTGCAGAGGTTGCAGATGGAGGGAATAGACAAGATGGGGGACTGGTTGTTGGCAGTCCCAGATGCTCTCACACTCCTTGGGGGGGCCTCAACTTTGTGGCACAGGGAGGTTGGGATAGGATTAAACAGACGGGGCCCAGCCCAGATCAGAGATGCACTTGGTGAAAATCATGGGTTCCTTGGGCCAGGCTGGCCTATGAAGGTGAAAGGGTAAATTTGCCTTCAAGGGATTTATTCAAAATATATTTTGTTTGATTAAGGTTATTTCTGAAAAGGATCAATCACTTATCCTTACAATGAATCCATCAACAATTTTGTAATTCAGCACGAGTAATGTATCAACATATAACATGTAAACATGAAGACAAAGACACAAGGTGTATACGAAAAATATGATTTTATCAAATAGCTTAATCAAAGAAATCAGCTACATATACAGATCAATAAGTAAATAAAATTAGGGCTGTAGGTACACATATAAGTAAATTATCAAGTGACACAACAGAACCTAAATAAGACACCTATCCCAAAACACATTGAACCAAACAAAAGAAAGGGATAAAGTGTGAAGTCGACGTTTCGGTTTCTCTGACGTTAGTTTGCTGAAACCATCCTCAGGACTGTTATTGAATTATGGTCTGTAAAGAGATTGTTATCTGTAAATCAAAGAATAGTTCATAGTTTACAATATGAAACTAAATATTAACGTAACACCTTGGTGAAAAAGACATTTAAGACAATTTGCTACAAAAAAGACATACTATGTACATAGGAAAACATTTTACACATATATGAGATATTTTCAAAAAGTAACTGTCAGTTTAAAAGTTTAAGTCATATTGAAAAAGACGTTTCTTTGTTCCAAACATATTACTACTAAGAGGTGAAAGGAATTTCTGTTTCTGTTTCAGTTCTACTGATTGGACCATTATAGGGTCCATGATTAAGGTCAAACGCAGACCCTAAAATTGAACCCTTATTTTCCATTAGAATTGCTAAATCAATTTGACGACAAGCTATCTACGGGATGCAGCCATTCCTGTGATACAGGTATTCCTTTTCCTTATCCCACATGGTCTCATAGAACATCCGTACTGAAATACATGTTAAGGTAATAGATTGTTCTGTTTGAGGCGTGCACTATGACCGAAATGTCTATGTCATTTAGTTAAGCAAGGACCTTAATCATGGACCCTATAATGGTCCAATCAGTAGAACTTATGTTTTCTGTGAGAACACATCAGATTCATATGATAAATGTCTAATATGAAACTATATACAGAAACGTATGTGCCAAATTCAAAGCCACTGTATATATATGCTGTCTTTTTAGACAAAGTCCTCATTTAAAGTGGATATATGTCCAATAGAAAAGATTGTAAACAGAAATTCCTTTCACCTCTTAGTAGTAATATGTTTGGAACAAAGAAACGTCTTTTTCAATATGACTTAAACTTTTAAACTGACAGTTACTTTTTGAAAATATCTCATATATGTGTAAAATGTTTTCCTATGTACATAGTATGTCTTTTTTGTAGCAAATTGTCTTAAATGTCTTTTTCACCAAGGTGTTACGTTAATATTTAGTTTCATATTGTAAACTATGAACTATTCTTTGATTTACAGATAACAATCTCTTTACAGACCATAATTCAATAACAGTCCTGAGGATGGTTTCAGCAAACTAACGTCAGAGAAACCGAAACGTCGACTTCACACTTTATCCCTTTCTTTTGTTTGGTTCAATGTGTTTTGGGATAGGTGTCTTATTTAGGTTCTGTTGTGTCACTTGATAATTTACTTATACGTGTACCTACAGCCCTAATTTTATTTACTTATTGATCTGTATATGTAGCTGATTTCTTTGATTAAGCTATTTGATAAAATCATATTTTTCGTATACACCTTGTGTCTTTGTCTTCATGTTTACATGTTATATGTTGATACATTACTCGTGCTGAATTACAAAATTGTTGATGGATTCATTGTAAGGATAAGTGATTGATCCTTTTCAGAAATAACCTTAATCAAACAAAATATATTTTGAATAAATCCCTTGAAGGCAAATTTACCCTTTCAACTGTATTACCCAAGCCCTCAAGGGTATTCCGGTTCGCTCACTCCTTCTAAGGCCTATGAAGGTGACACCACACCAAGCAGAAGCAGTTCTTCTATGCAGATAATGCCACTAGTTTGCTGTTCTAATTGGAATATCTCCTGGTTCTGCATCATCAGCTTAGCTGGTGGTGGGGTCACTCACTACTCGCTAAGGGACATTTCAGACCTGCCCAATCTTCACTGTCTGCCGGGGACCTGAGAGGGACTGAAGGCCGAGTTGGAGCCTTGACCCATGGGAGATCACAGATTGGGACAGTAGGCAGTTTTTTA
Organism: Lissotriton vulgaris; assembly: GCF_964263255.1. Classification (NCBI taxonomy): domain Eukaryota; kingdom Metazoa; phylum Chordata; class Amphibia; order Caudata; family Salamandridae; genus Lissotriton; species Lissotriton vulgaris. The sequence goes on along the minus strand of NC_141685.1, from coordinate 1,714,462,412 downwards.
CAGCAGCGACCATTACCTATTGTGTACAAAACAAGGGGTCGTAGGGCTTCAGAATGGTCTTTTGGGAGGCCTAGAAGTCTGTGATCGGGTTCAGTATAACTCGCATTTGGTGGAGAAGAAATGAGAAAGAGACAAGAAGTGCAGGTACCTTGAGGCAAATTGGCTCAGAGAGAGGAGCACCTGGTTTGTAACTCTATCCCTAACTTTGTGATTGTCATTGAGCAGTTGAGGGAGAGCTAGTGATGGTTGCAGCAGCGTGGGACCCTTGCCCTCTTTTGGGTGAAGCATGGGAGGGTGTATGAATTTGGCAATAGAGCTGGGAAACTTCTGGCTTGACTGGCTAAGCAGGAAGAAGGGCAGAGGTGGATCCATAGGGTCCAGTTAACTGATAGGGGGGTGGTGGAGACCCCGCAGTGTATAGAAAACAAATTAGAGGCACGTCTCTGGGAGGTCTATAGGATGTGTCTTTTTGAGGCAGGAGGAGGGGTTGTGTGAGTTTGATTCATATATTTATTTTTTATTTTGAAGATTTTATATAGCGCAAACATGACCCCTGCGAGTATCAGAGCGCTTTGTAAAAGAAGCCAGATGAACAAAAGAACACTGTATGTCATAATGATGTCCTACTTTACAAGCAGCCATTATGAGAGTTAAATACTTTGTTCTTGTGAATTTCGTCATGAGAAGAGATTGTATTTCTTTTTTGAAAGAGGCAGTAGAGGGATTTCGTTTGGTTTATGGGGGCAGTGCATTCCATATCCTAGGAGCGATTCCAGAGAAGGCACGGTTGTATGTTTTCTTTTTGGCCAATCGTTGTGGTTTCAGAAGAAGATTGATGGAGCTCCTGGAAGATATGTTGCCACATGAGAGAACTGGTTTCTGGGCCAAATACCTCAGAGTGTTGTGATATAGGGCTTTGTGAGTCATGCAAGTGATTTTTTGTTGAATTCTTGCTTCAAAAGGTAGCCAGTTAAGAGCACTAAATCGGGGGAAATTTTGCACTTTCTTTTAGACCTTGTGATGAGCCTGGCCGCTGAGTTGATTGATGCTCTTAGAGGGGCCGTTGTAGATCTGGGAAGTCTGCAAAGACTTGCACTCCCATATTCTAGTCTTGGGATTACTAGTGCTTGAACTGCCAGTTTGCAGTCATTTCTGGAAAGGAAGGGTTTTAATTTTCTCAAGCTGTTCCCTTTTGTTGCAGCACTGAAGTGTATCTGCACGTTTAGGTTTCTGTCAAGTGTTAATCCCAGCAATTTCGGTGAGTCAATATTATGAGGTTGGCAGTTGAGCGCTGTTAGTTGTTTAAGCCATTCTTGTCTAATGGTTGATTGGATGGGTGGAGCGATTAGGAGGAATTCAGTTTTGAGGGTGTTTATTTTCAAGTGGTTTTCTGCCAGCCAAGTCTGAGTTTTTTGTAGCATTAGATTGAGAGATTTAATGTTATCCAGAGAAGTGATCTTTAAGTATAGTTGTGTATAATCTGCGTATGTGTGATAATGGATGTTTGAGGAACTGAGAATTTCGGTGAGCGGTTTCATGATTAGGTTGGAAACTCTAGGTGAAAGGGATGAGCTCTATGGGACTCCTAATGTGACTGGGATGGCCATGGATAAGGTTTGATTAACCATGAATCTTTGCGATCGATTTCCCTAATATTGGCTCTTGGCGCTTCGTCACTCTCTCAAGATTTGCACCGGGACACTCTTGCAGTATCTGTGCACTTTAGAAAAGATAAATAACAGAACATAACAGGAAATACGTGAGCCAAGTTAGTACTGACTCTGATAATCCCATTCTATGTTTCAGGAGGTTGTCATGTTTGACGGTGTCAAAAGCTGAAGATAGGTCGAGCAGGATTAGAAGACAGGTTTCGTATTGGTCTAGGATCTTTAGTGTGTCATCTACTATGTGGGTCATGGCCAATTCAGTACTGTGACCTGCACGAAAACCGGATTTGTATTGGTTGGTTGGTATTTGTTGAGCAGGTTGAAATGGTCGATATGGTTGCCCAGCTGTTTGTGTACACATTTTTCTTAGAGTTTAGCCAGAGTTGGGATGTTGGAGATCAGGGGTAAATATTTAAGTCTATGAGGTCTACCGCTGGTTTCTTTAGGATGGGGACACCTGCCCAGATTTAAGGATTTTTGGAATGATTCCTTGAAGCAGAGAGGTATTGATAATCTTGGTCCATAGTGGCAGTAGCAGCAGTATGAAGTCTTTTAGGTAATTTGTAAGAAGAGGATCATTGAAGTGGTTGGGGGGGTTCAAAGACATGAGCGCTTTTAACATTGCATTTTCACTGTGAGTTTTGAAAGAGGACCATGCAGCGTTATTTTTTAGGGTGAATTTAGGTATGCATACGATTGGGGTTGCTGGAGAGGGAGACAAAGTGTCCTTATGAGAGTCAGCATGAGTTACTAAGGCATTAAGAAGGTCCGTCTTCATGTTTTCTGTCTTCTTAGTGAAGAAGGAAGCAAATTCTTCACAGCTGGGTAGTGCACTTGGTCTAGCTTGGGTGGGGTGAAGTAAGCAATTAGATTTTATTTTGACTAGTTGAAATAGTTTTTGGGACGATTCTTGGCTTGGTCTAACTGATTTCTGAAAAAAATTGCTTTAGATTGCTTGAAGTTTCTATAGTAGGAGTTTCAGTTGGCTCTTAGCAGCTTAAGGTGGTCAGAGGATGGTGATGATCTTCATCGGCGTTCAATTAGTCTTAGGGATCATCTGTCCTCATTGAGTCTACCGTCGTAACATGGTTTTGAATCTTTTGTGGAGATCTTCTTCAGTTGTAATTGAGCTGCTGAGCCTAATACTGTGGTCATAGAGTTAAAGTAATGGTTTGTCAGAGCTTAAACATCAGATTAACCCTGGGCGGAACACTACGCTACACTTGCGAAGTGTGCGTAGTTTGCGCAACTACTCACTAGACAAATTGCATGTTGCACAGTGCAAAAATGCATAGTATAGTGTAGCAGGAATTTTTTGCTCGCTCATGGTCCTCAACCTCGAGTTGGCGACCGTAAGCGAGCAAACTCACCATCCCGGCAAGACTTTTTCCTCATTCGCAATCAACAACATCAAGTTGCTGATTGCAAGCATGGAAAATAAACCTCCTGGCGAGATTCTCAACGCGGAGAGGTCAGGTTTCTCATTGCGAGTGGTTGCGTATGCTCGAAACCACTCAGGATGACAAACTACCAGTCCGCGTTGAGAAAGCTGCCGCTCGAGTACAAATCTACTAGAGCGGCAGAAAACGACCGCTTACACTGTGTAAGATGCTGTTTGCAATGATTGCACATGTCGGACAAGCATCTGGCACTGTGCAATCAGTGCGAACAGCATTTTCCCTACAGCACTACGCAATTCGCTTAGCTATGTGTAGCGTTCGTAGTGTAAAGTGCACTACTTTTAGCTACGTGTAGTGCTACTACGCGAACTACGCCCAGGCTTACATCAGATACGCCTTCAGGGGGAAGCAAAAGTTTAACACTAGAGGATGTGAGTAAGTCTGTGCTGGTATTTGTTAGGTTCCTGTTCCATATTTTAGTTCTCGTAGGTTGTGCTGAGTATAAATTTACTGATTCATTTATGAAGAATGTGATGGATTTGGGGTCAGACCATTCACAGTGGCTTTCCTCCATTGGCTCTTCTCTTTGTTTAAAAAATGATGTAATTAGTTATATAAGCTTTGTTTGTTGAGAAGTAAGTATCTGAGATTGGGTTCTCGTGGTGTGATTTTAGCAGATTATGCTTAAAGTATTTAGCTGCTTTTTTGAAAGGTTAGGGGGTTCTTAATGGAATATGTATGTTGTCTTGTAAGATCCATAGTGGATTTGATGCTTATCTCTAAGGGTAAAAAAGGTAGGCAGATGGTGCTAGAAAGGTGATGTTAGGTGAGGAAGTGGGGGTGAAGTTGGAAGGGAGATTGTGCGAGAGAGTTGATGTTAGGTGAGGGGGAAGGAGTTATGAGCGGTTGTGTATTTGGGCCGTTTAAGTGGCGAACCCTAGGTAGGCAGGGATGGAGTTGGGTTAATTGCTTTAAAGTATGCTAGGAGGGGAGGTAATGAAAGGGGGGGGGGGTGAGGCCGGCAGGTCATGAGGGGTGTGGAGGGAGGAAGGGGAGATTAGGGCTAGGCCCAAGTCAGTGTAGGTAACGCAATGGTATAAGAATGGGTAGTTGAAATAGGGCTCGGTAAGATTCTCACCTGTGTACATGTGGACTTCGATACCATAGGATTTAATCTGGTTCCGCTAGGGAGTAACCCATTGTCAATGAAGCCAGTCCAAGATGGTCACCTGTTATCCATTGATGTCTAATCTCTGAGAGGTGGTCCTATCGCTTGTTCTATGTATGGATCAGCTTTGGGGCGTAGTCATATGTCACTTTCTATATGTGATAATGATTGCTCCTTTCTTCCTTTTTGCAATATGTTGTGATGCAAAGTCCTATGTCTTTTTCCGTGTTTCAGTACGGAGTGATTCGTCCTTTCTCCATTAGTGTGAATTTGACTGCCACTTTGACAAAAAACAGGATCTGGTGTGTGTCGTAGATAAAAACCCAAAATGTTTGTGATCTTCTGACCGCTATTATTGGGGTAGAGGTGAGGGATGCTCTGGAGGCAGAGATTGCAGACACCGAGATTGTGGAGGCCCTGGCCCATATGAGGGGAGGATAACGCCAAGGCCCAACGGTCTGCCAATCAAGTTCTTTGAACTTCTTTGGACACAGGTGGAGCCTCATTTGGGGGACTGTTCCAGGGCTCCAGAAAGGTATCTGTGTGGGCAGGGGAGAAAACAATTGCTTCCCTCACAACTTCCCTAATGGTGGATATGTTGCAGAAGGTAGTGTGGCTTCTAGGCTGGGAGGTGAGGCTTACTTTGGCAATGCCTATGTGGGAGTCAGAGACACTCAGGGAGCTTAGAGGGATCAAGAGTCACAGACTTTTGGATCTACTGGGAATTTGGAGATGTCTGGAGGGATGGGGGCTGATTCCCTTCTCGGAGCTGCAAGCAGAGTAAGTCCTGTCAGGGGTCCAATATCTCTGATATGTGCAGATGTGGAACATCATTGGAAAACACTAGACTCTTTTTGCTGTTCTGCCTGAGAGGCTCCCTTTGGAATTCTGGGTGCTAGCTTCCCCTTCCAAGTGCATGCTATCTCCCTGTTCTACACCATGATATTAGCTCCTGGCCTGACTCCACTGGATACACAAGGAGCCAGGTGGAAGCTGGACCTGGGGATGCTGGTGGATGATGCGTGGGGCGATGTCTGCTCCTACCCAAGGGAAGTTGCAATACAGGCAAGTTTTGGCCTGATACAGCTGAAATTGCTGCACAAAGCGCATTACACATGGAATCGCCTGTACAGAATGGGGTGTAGAGTTTCTGCCTTATGCTTGAGGTGTTGTCGTCAAAGAGGCACATTGATGCATACAGTTTGTGAGTGCTCGCTGGTGAGGAGATTTTGAGAGAAAGTGAGAGTACACCTGTCTAAGGTGAGGGAGCATCAGATTCAGCTCAAGCCTCAATTGATGACCCTGGGTATCTGGGGAGATAAAATGTTATATAGGTATATCCTGTTCTTCTGCAATGTGGTCCTGGCCCTGGCACGGTGGGACATTGTTCGGAAATGAGGCAGTCCCATTGCACCCATGCTCTGGGAGTGGGAAATTAATCTAGATTGGTGCATCATGACAGATAAATTGGTGTAAAAAGATTGGGGCTGTCCTCCAAAATTTGAGAAAAAATGGCACCTATTGAAGTCTGCAGAGGATGAGCGCTATCAGTGATGGGCGTAAGGGTCGGCAAACAAGGGGATGATCTGGAGCAGCCATGTGTGACTAAGGGAGGACATGACAGGATGGTATGCCAGGCTTCGTGAGGGTGTTGGGGTAACATACCCCATGCTAGTGACCCACATGCCTGTTAGTTTCAGATTTTGGGGGGTGAATTATCGAGTGGCTGAATGACAGTAGCTGGCTGCCTGGTCCAGCTTCTGGTCTGGGGCTGGATTTTCTGGTTAGTTGGGGGCTTCATTCTCGTTGCAGGATGCTTAGTATTATTAATGTACCATAGAAAATGTAGGCGTTGCCAAGACATTTCTAGGAAAACCCCAGGGAAGGAAAAAATTAGTGATGTGGAAAGGAGGATGGAAAATAATCCAAACATAGGATCTAGTAGTCTTAGTAGTTGTAGGGGCCATAGGAAGAAAGGTAAGGATGAGGAATTTAATGGAAGAAGGGAGGTTGCTCCAGTGGGGGGTTCACTGGGTTTAGGGGCAGTATGTAGTCAGGACCTGTGGGTTTTCCTAGAGCCGACAGGTCAGGGCAAAGGTGGGAAAAAAGCTAGGAAACTAAACCCCCTAAATCGTTCAAAACTCCTTTTTCCCTTATCTAAATGTGCAAGCCTATGGAACATTGGTACTGAGGATCTTAGAAAAGTAGTGTTCATGGTAAATAGCAAAGGGGGTGAAGTAACAGGACCCCTTTTACTCAGCTTTAGTAAAAGCAGCATTAGTAGTCGCAGAGTATGAGCTGCAAAAGGAAGGCATCAGATTAGTAAAAAGGGAGGAAATGCTGGATAATAATCAGGGGAAGTCTTTCCTTGTGAACCGTGCAGGGCTGGGAGTATGACCAATAAGATTGATTAATTCCTGCTGGGATACTAAGGAAGAACTTAAAATTACTACTATCTCTAAGGAAATAGAGAGAGGAGAAGAAGATACTTTAGTGGGGAAAAGATATAGAGCCCTAGCACCCATAAAGTATGAGGGAGATGGGTGCCTGAGTGAGATCGACAAGGAGCTAGGGTCATCTCACAGCCTGTCCATAGTATCCTGGAATATTAATGGGTATAAGAGAATATCGACCCAAGAAAGTTTTAACAAGATTACTGAGAGCAATGACATTGTGTGTTTGCAGGACTCTGGACTGTGCAACGAAACCCTAGTTATTGAAGGGTTTGCCCAATATTCGAAAGTAGCGAGGAAGAATCCTCTTGACAGAACTTTTGGAGGGCAATTGATGCTGATCTCTTCAAAGATTGTCAGGAAGGAAGAACCCTTGAAACTAAAATGTAAATGGGCACTAGGTTGTAGAGTGCTGTTATTGAATCCCGTCCCATGTTATGAAGGAATATGTATTGGTAATGTGTAAATTCAGAAGGGAAAGGAGGATGAATATAAGGTGGAACTGGGAAATTTAAAAGAGGATGTGGTGGCTGTATGTGATGTCTACAAGAAGGATATGTTCCTGGTGTTGGGGACTTTAATCACAGATTAGACCCCCGTAGAATAGATCCATGGTGTAAGGAACTGTTAAGCTCCTATAATATAGAGGCTGCCATATTTCCTAGTGGAGATATCTTCACCCAAGATATGGCTTTTGGTCAGTTGTTGGGATCTATGGGTCTGCTACATGTAAATGGGAGAATGGAGGCTGATCGTCTATCAAAGCGAATATTTACGATAGGCCAGCAACCCTGCCCTGTAGACAATGGGGGATATTCTCAAGTACGTGTGATAACCATTGAAAAATTATCTTAACACAACTTTCCACATCGCAGTCTATTGCGGGAAAATTATGCTGTGTTAACTAAGTATTCCCAACAGAAAGGGGCCGAATGCGATAGGCCCCGACAACGCGTCAAATGTTCGCGAAAATGGCAATTCAAAGCCGCAAAAATGAATAACACGAACGCAAAAAAAGTTGTGATGAGGCCAATCATGATACAAAAAGCAGCGAAAAGCAGCGGCAGGCTTGCAAATCCCACGAATCTGTCGGGAAAATGCACTATAAAAGCAAACAAAAAAACACACCACAAACACTTCAAAGTGCGCAGTAACATGGATGCACCCTGACCGAGTGCTGAGGTCAACGCGAACCCCACAAGCCCCACAGACCTCCAGCAAGGAACCTCGGTGTCGGGGAAGGCCAAGGAGAAGAGTGAGAGGAAGACGGGTGCAGTCTGCAGCAAAATCAGGTCAGCGTCATGGAGGTGACAGTACACTACCATCAACTGACCCACAATGAGACTAAAGTGAATGCAGTCGGAGGGTCGAGGAAGTCAACAGGCGCTGGCTTGACATGAAAAGCCACACCAAGCACAAACCTGCTGCCAACAGGAAGGCAGCAACGGCGACAGGAGTGGGAGTCCTGCGCTACAGGAGGAGCTGGAGGGAATGTAGGCTACAGTCATCAGTTTGGTGATGGTGCAAGGAGGTGGGAGTACAGACAGAGCTTGATAGGACCTGACACAACATCAACAGGGTGAGTAACGACCAGGGACTGGGGGATGGGGGAGATGGGCACCATGACACACATGCACAATGATGTGTAGCACCATGCACACCCACAATGACCCTGGATCATGTCCCTGTGGTACAAAGTGCAACACCAACACTGCAGAACAGGGGACACAACTGGGTCCGCTCATATGCAGAAACCGGCCAATCACATCGAACTGAGCAGGAAACGGTGAGATCCATATGTACGTGTTTAACCTCTGTCAGGTAGTCCAAATGTCCACTGTCCCGCATCAAATTGACAGTACCGCCCAAACAGTCACAATGTGCATTGTCATACAATCTGCATGTCAACAAGAACAATGCGCCAACGTACATGTCAACATTAACCGTGGGTGTAGTGCTCCGCTCTGCCCGCGGAGTGTGCAGAATGTTTCCTACTTCACAGTCCGTGAAGTAGGCATAGTAGGCAGGCTATGCACATGCCACTGTGGAGTGGAGCTGCCTTCCAGCCGCCTCCCTCCCTCTTGTAAATGCCCTTACAATCTTTAAAAACGTTTTAAAAGTAATTAAAATGACTTACCTGAGCTGCGGCTTCCAGGGGATCACTCTTTCTGCTTTATTACCTACTTCTTCCTCACAAATGCGCATGCTCGGGTGCCCGCGCATGCGCATTTGTGAGTAAGAAGTCAGCAAGCCCACTCCACTCATGCTTACGGGGGACATCACAAGCCACGTTTCCTTGTTCCTCCCCACTGGCTGGGCTGACATGGTTGCCTCCACTGTCCACTACACTACAAAAACCAGCGGTGTATGTCGACATGGATATGTGTGTGTTCTGCATACTGCAGTCTGTCCATCACATCCACGCCACACTTGGCATTGTGTATATTCTCATTCATTGCTCACTTGCCTCCTTCGCATCTGCTATTGTGTGGCTGAGGTGCCATGCTGTTGATGGCTTATGTGCACGGCTGGCCCTGGTTCCCACAGTGAGTTGTGCTGTCGTGTCAGGTGGGTGGGCATGTTGTTTGACATGTTGTATGTGAGTTGGTTACTTGTACATTCCCAGTGGTGTGCATTGCATTATTGTGGAGTTGAGGTGTGTATAGTGTGTTCACTTTGTACTTGCCAATGAGCAGTGCTGTTCCGTAGCTGCAATCCTGGTAGCGCTGGTTGATGATGGACTGGTGGCAGTTGTAGGAATCATGCACACTGCCTGGGTGGTTGGCATCGACATTGGTGGAGATTCCTGCGTGGTCCACTATTGCCTGCACACTGATGGAATACCTGTGCTTTCTGTTGACGTTATTGTGTGCAGAGTTGCCAGGGGGCACAAGTAGGACATGTGTGCAGTCAATTTCCCCCTCACACGTGCAGGAAGCCAGCAATGGCGTAGACAACTTGCTTGGTCTCCAGGTATTCCTGCGCAGTGTGGGGGAGGTATAGATAGTGGGGTACCAAACTGATCATATCACCAAAGACCGTTGTGTGGAACTTGTATTGGGCTGGCTGTGAAACTCCTCCAACTTTGGCAGTTGTTGGATGGAGGGTACCATTGGCTGAAAGATGCAGCACAGCCAGCAGCTTAGTCTGCGGAGGGGTGTTGGTTGTCCGCTGTGTTGGTACCGTCAGCCTGTGGGCATTGGTGGTCAGGATGCAGAGTATGGTTGTTCATTTGAGCCTGTAGTGGGCAATGGCATTCTTTGGTGTTGGGTCTGTGAGCTTGATGCGTTGTCTGAGAGTTGCTGTCTTTGTCTGCGCTGCCTCGATGTTGGTCGGGGTGGGTGGCAGTGGGTGTTTTGGCCCTGTTGGGGCTCCCAGCTGCATTGTCAGTGGCTCCATGGGATCTGTCACCCTTCATGTGTAGCTCCGGCCTTGGCTCCCTTTTGTGATGCAGGCTGTCGTCCGACTTTACATCAGGTCAGAGCAGGTTTAATTTCCTGCTGCTAAAGCGCCTTATCGGCTGTTTTGGGATCTCATCGCCAATCTGGCTGGTTGCTGAGAATGTTGCAGAGTGGTGTTGTTGCAGCTTTTTGTACAGGAACACCTACTCTGCATCTCATTAACTATAGTTGTCAGGGTCATCTGTGGCAATTTGCGGCTGCTATCACCAGTAAACTGGTGATATGGGCTGTTAGCACCAACTTGTTAATGGGGAGATAAAATGATTGTGACTTTGGCTGTGATAAAGTGACGATAACTCAGTGATAGCTCCTTGAGAATATGCCCCTACATGTTTACACATATCTGGTGCTTTGAATTAATTTGGCACTTTGAGGTGGTAAAGTGGAGGGTAGTGATCACTATCCTCTGAAGACATAATTATACACAAAAAGGGGAAAACAGAGAGAGATGGTACTCCTGGTACATGTGGACTACCCAAAGCGACTTACAAACTGTATATTGGAGGAGCACATTGGGAAATTAAGTGCGGTACAGCAGACTCTTTCATTAGAAAAAATCCCATTTGAAAACAGCAATGCCTCGAATGAAAATACAATAAAAAAAACTGGTGGAATGCCTAAGGGTAAAAATGACAGGGAGGAAACCCGGGACAGCTAGTAATAATAGACCCCATAATAAAGATCGACCATGGTTTGATGAGGAGTGTCGTAAAGTAAAAGCATGTATTAGACAAAGGGAAAGAAGACTTAGGGTAAGATATAATGCTGTACAATCACTTACCCTCCAGAAACTCAGGATAAAATATAAAACGATTATTAGGAATAAAAAAAGAACCTATAAAGATAGTTGCTGAGCAAGTATGCTAGCTGTAATTGAGTCTAATGATGTGAAAGATTTTTGGAAGTTGGTCCAAGAAATCTCCGGCAAAATATTAGGGTCTTTGCACTGTATGGTCCCCAGAGATAATTGGGTGGGTTACATGGGAGAAATTTATGGGAAGTGCCCAATACTAGAGAAAGTAAGTACAATATCATGGACAATAGGGTTCACTTGGTTTCTGGGCTCAGAGAAAGTGGAAAAGGTGGCAGAATATAGGTACCTGGGGATGTGGTTCGAGAGAAGTCTGCAATGGCACACTCACCTCGATGCATTAAAGTTGAGAAAGCAAAAGACAAACAATTTATAAACGGAATGCAGAATAAATCAAAACATTCACCCAGAGTCAAGAGATCTGGGTGAAATCCATCCTTCTTGTGCTCAACATGCCACCTCAGTTGAGACATGCCCATATGCAAATCAGTCTTGACCCTGTGCCCATTGGGAACAGTCCAGCCCGAACTGCCAAACCAGGCCCTCCCTGGACTGGAAATAAGCATCCTAGGACCGGTTTTGTGGTTTCACCCCTCTTCAGCCAGAATAGCTTGAATCCAGTGGCACAATGAGCCCAGGAACCACGACTGGGCATACCTGGCGCACTTAGGGAGAGAAAGCAAAAGACACTCAATTGATGGATGGAATGCAGAACAAATCAAAACTTTCACCCCAGTCAAGAGATCTGGGTTAAATCCATCATTCTGTTCCTCACCATGCCAGCCCTGTTTAGACCTCGCCATATGCAAATCAGTCTTGACTCTGTGCCTCATGGGAATAGTCCAACCCGAACCTGGCTGATGAGGGCTAAAAGTTCGAAACTGGTTCTAGGATGCTTGTTTCCAGTCCAGGGAGGACCTGGCCTGGCAGTTCAGGCTGCACTGTTCCCATTGGGCTCAGGGTCAAGACTGATTTTCATATGGCTGGGTCCAAACTGGATTGGCATAGTGAGCAAAAAAATGATGGATTTAGGCCCAGATCTTGGTACTGGGGTGAATGTATGACATTGTTCTGCATTCTGTCCATCAATTGTACTTTTTGCATTTCTCACCCTGAGTGGGATGGATATGCCCAGAAGTGGGTCCCGTGCTCTCCATGCCACTGGATTCAAGCTATCCTGGCTGATGAGGGCTGAAATCCTGAAACCGGTCCAAGGATGCTTGTTTCCAGTCCAGGGAGGACCTGGCCTGGCCGTTCGGGTTAGACTGTTCTCATGGGACGCAGTGTGATGACTGATTTGCATATGGCGGGGTCCAAACTGGAATGGCATTGTGAGCAAACAAACGATGGATTTAGTCCCAGATCTCTGTACTGGGGTGAATGTATGACATTGTTCTGCATTCTGTCCATTAAGTGTTCTTTTTGTTAAAGTTGAGGCCAGCAGCATTAGTCAGTGGTTTAAAAAGATTCAACGGTGCTTATGGCGAGATGTCCGACAGACCGGCCCTCAAAGTGTTGTAGCGTTTCTAGGGCTCTAGTGTAATTTTCCCGATTCATGCCCCTATATAGATATAACTCATCATATCCTTATATAGGCATACGAATCATAACCATATTTAGACACAGCCAATGCAGTCCAAATACGGCATGGCTACTTCCACTAAACTCCCAGATTACAACGAGTTCTTGAAGACAACCAGCCTTCAGCAGCCAGGGAATTCCCCCTGCTTCAGTATTGATTTGTCCCAGAACTCCTGGAGGGTGTAAAGAACTTCGAGTTCTTAGTGACGTTATTATGTCCACCCTTACGTCAAACTCGGCACCTTCCAGGTATAAATATGCCCACATCTGCCCTAACACGGTGGTTTTGGAGAAGATCGACTAACTACTTGCCCGATGCCCTGCTGTATGCGATTGCCGAAGGAAGCCGACCCTCCCTGCTGACGCACTGAGAGAGACAGTGGGCCCGATTCACAGAATGAACTTAAGACTCAATCCTAAACTTACTACTATTTTGGTATTCACAGAATGCACTTACTACTTTTGGCATTCACAGATTGAACTTACTACTTTTGGTATTCACAGAAGTTCTGATTTTGTCTTAAGTTTGTCTTAAGACAAACTTAAGACAGACTTAACACAGACTTAAGACGGACTTAAGACGGACTTAAGACAAACTTAAGACAGACTTAAGACAGACTTAAGACATACTTAAGACAAAATCCTAACTTAAGTCTGTCTTAAGTCTGTCTTAAGTCTGTCTTAAGTTTGTCTTAAGACAAACTTAAGACACAATCCTAACTTCTGTGAATACCAAAATTAGTAAGTTCATTCTGTGAATACCAAAAGTAGTAAGTGCATTCTGTGAATGCCAAAAGTAGTAAGTGCATTCTGTGAATACCAAAATAGTAGTAAGTTTAGGATTGAGTCTTAAGTTCATTCTGTGAATCGGGCCCACTGTCTTTTCTCCTGCCGAGAAATCCAGCTCCTGTGTTTTCCTGCTACCCTTGCGGGTTACTGGTAGATCGAGTTCTGAGAGAGAGATACAAGACCTCCTTCATTCTACAACCAAGGTACGGAGCTGATTAGACCCTTAGAGAATTCTTGGATAGATTCTTGGTAGAAACTATTTAACTCAAGCTACACCTCACTTACGTCTTCCCTTGTACTAGGCTTGGGTTAGGTACACCGGGGTAGGCGTATTTTAGATGCACCAGTTGACTACTTTTAGTCATTATTTATCATTGTATGTATTTTATTTATTTTAAGTATCATATGGCTTAGAAACCATATAAATGCGTTTACAGTATTATTTCATAATACTCCTTTTACTGTACGCACTTTACTTCATAGCAAGTATTACGATTGTAGCAATTCACTTCTCTTGCATGAGAAAGAAGACTGCTCAATAAATAACCTTTTTATTGAAAACAACCGTCTCCCTATTTCTCTGCACTTCTGGTGAAACGGGGCATGCACGATTGACTGAGTGAAATAGCCATCTATTGTTTCCATGGCTCTGGAGATATATTCCTTATTTCAGGGGTAACAAAGTTGTCATGTTATATGGTTGTCAGAGACTAATCCCTTCTTATGAATTTGAGAACGTGTCTGGTGACCTCTGAGCTTGCTGGCACACACAATTAAGTCTAACATATTCAATAGAGACCTAGTCCACCTAAGTCCTACGTCTAAACTATTGTTTATGTTATTCCAATGCGCAGAGCCTATTGGGAATATAGGAACTACACTACAAAAGCGTACTCAGCGGTTCTACGTACATGGCAAATAGTAAAGGTGAGCATGGGCACCCCTGCCATGTGCCCGAGTGATGTTAACAGCTGTTGATTCTTGGCCCGACAAGCATATCTTGGCCCTGGGATGTCTATACATGACTTGTAAAGCATATATAAATCGTGGTCCAAACTTCATTTTTCCCAAGATCGCCCATAAAAATGCCCATGCGACGCGATCAAACGCTTTTTCGGCCTCTAAAAACACCAAACCAACTTTCATATGATTTGCGGTAACATAATCTAGAGTTGCAATAACATGATGTATATGGTTAATCGTGCCACAACCTGGGAGGAAGCCATGCTGTTGTTCAGAAACAAGAGCCGGTACAACTTGAATCAGCCGATTCGCAAGAATTTTAGAATAAAGTTTTGCATCCACAATAATAAGTGAAATTGGTCGATATGACCCAGGAAGATGCGAAGGCTTATCTTTTTTCTTAAATACAATTATACTTGCATCGTCCCTTGATGGGGGTGAATTTCCATTTTGGGCATCTATAAACGTCGCCAGCATATCATCTTTAATAATAGGGAACTACACATGGTTTATCGGGACCGGTAGCCTTCCCCAAAGCCAGTTCTTTAAGGGCAATCTCGAGTTCTTGCATTGTAATTGGCAGCTCTAGCTCTTCTTTATGCACAGAGTCTAGTTGGGTTAAGTCAAGTTTATCTATATAATGGTCAATTAAATCAGGAGAAACATTTTCTTGGGTATAAAGATCTGTATAATAATCATGGAATACCTGAAGAATACCCTCTGATGACTCTATTAGAATACCTTGACTATTTTCTATAGAGGTTATGCGCTGTGCTGTCTGACGCCCCCGCATTCTTTGAGCTAGACATCTTCCCACAATCTCCCCATATTCATATCTCTCAGCGCGGGGAATTTTATATTGGCGTGCTATGGCCTGGCTCCACACCCCGTTAATCTTAGCCTTACATTTTGCAACTTTATCTTGTGTGGCACTACTATCTCTGTGTAGACTAATATCATGTGTTAAATCATGTTCTGCATTTGTTAAATCTGTAAAAGTTGTGCCATTATATGTTTTCCTTCCTGTTGAAGACTCCAGCCATAACTACAAGTTTCACCACGTAGTCCTGCCTTAAAGCAGTCCCATACCATTGCATAGGAGGTAGAGCCCCTATTAAGATCAAAAAACTGCTGAGCCCAGTCTAAAACTTGCTGCAGATA
Organism: Lissotriton vulgaris; assembly: GCF_964263255.1. NCBI lineage: Eukaryota > Metazoa > Chordata > Amphibia > Caudata > Salamandridae > Lissotriton > Lissotriton vulgaris. The sequence goes on along the minus strand of NC_141685.1, from coordinate 1,714,446,958 downwards.
GATTTCATCTGATAGAAGTTTCTTATTAAATGTAAAAGACCTTTGAATGCGCTGGATTTTAAGCAAAGGCATGTCTATAACAATCAGAGCATGGTCAGTTGTAATACGTGGCATTACAGACATTCGGGATCCTTCTGCCATATGCCTAGGTACAAAAATATAATCTAGACGCACAAATTTCTTGTGAGGTGAAGAAAAAAAAGCAAAAAGCCTGGATCCCTCGGATTTGCCAAAGGCCACCCATCAATCAACCCATGTTGACGTAGAAGTTGCCGTAGTTCTTTAAATACCTTGGGCTTCCTACCTTGGTATTCACTTAACCTCAAGTCCCAGGTGTTCAACTCCCCGTGAATATTAAAATCACCAAGTAGAAATAATGGAGTACCCCATAAAGCCAACTCTACATTTAAAAATTCTATCACTGCAGTATCATCGATATTAGATCCATATACTGTGCATATCGTAGCAACAACATTCCCTATGACACATTCAGCAATCGCCCAGCGTCCTAGACTATCCACTTTGATTTTCCCTGTTGCAACTATGGACTGTCGCCCCAATATAGCCACTCCTCGATTCATAGTAGATTGTTGTGAGGCCACTAACACTATATACCCAAGATCATTCAGAACTTTTCTATTTGCCCATGGTATATGCGTCTCCTGGAGACATATTATATCCGGTTGAATCAGGTGGATCTCATGCATCACACGTTTTCGCTTGTGAATAATATTAAGGCCACATACATTGAAAGAACACATACGCAAATTATAGCTAGCCATGGCTACTAAATAGGTTCATTACACAATTGCACCAAAAAAGAAAAAGCAGTATATTTAAACATGACATTCTATGGCTTTGACTGAACTTTTTCCCTTTTTCTCCCCAGCACACCCCATGTCCCCCCAGCCCCTCCCCAGCACGACATGTGACCCTCCCCCAAAACTAAGGCAAAGGGGCCTATCGCCCCGTTGATGTGTGTGAGAGCACCTCTCGAGTTTGGGCGTATCCGTTAACCTAAAAAAAAAAGAGCATGAGTTATACAACATATAGAGAAAACATTATTTAAAGTTTATAACTTTTTCCTCATGCTAATGAATTCAAGTACTCCTTTGCTGGAGCCTCAGTGGTAAAGAACCGATTTTGCCCTTTATATATAGTCTTTAACGTAGATGGTTGAAGAAGAAAAACTTGCGCGCCCTTCTTTTGAAATGGATCATCAGCTGACGCAATCGCCAGCGATTTTCTACGGTAGCATGGCAGTAATCAGGGCATACACAGAATTCAATACCCTTTCCAGAGCGCTTTTTGTCCGGTCTTGCAAGATCATATAATTTTTGTCTTGCCAGAAAGTTGTTTAGAGATATCAAAATAGCTTGAGGATATTCATGACTTTGGGTACCCCGTATTGTTTGCTTGCGAAATGGAAATCGGTGTGCCCTTTGAATCTCATGAGACCACTGCCAATATTTAACCTCAGGAAAAGCTTCTTCAAAAAGTTCGATCACAAACTGTCGTATGTCCTGTCCCTCACGTCCTTCGGGTACACCCAAAATTCGTAGATTGCTACGGCGTAACCTATTCTCCAAATCAACCAATTTTACATTCACATCATCTTTCTGAGCCTTAATACCATTGATGTCGGTTTTAATATGTGTTACTTGATCTTCCAATGAAGAGATGCGTCCTTCCGCTTCTATCATTCTATCCATAAAATCATTACATAACGCTGATGTCATCCCAACATATACAACCCATGGCTTTACCCGGGGGTAATATACGCGTATTAGCCTACGCTGATGACGTCGCGGTCATAAGATCTGATCCAGAATCTGCATTATGTGAAATTGAAAACCTGACTCTCGAATTTGGTAATGTGTCAGGGTATAAACTTAATATCCAGAAAACACAGGTTATCTGCTCAGCAGGACTTTGCCCTAACGACAGTCGGGTTACCCCGGAGGCTAAATACCTGGGCATTAAAATTAGATTATCACTTCAAGAGTTAGTTATGGTGAACTGGTCAGATATATTGCAATCGGTCAGGAACCAACTTGAGAAAATTGAATGTTTACACTTGTCATTGGTTGGGAGACGCAACGTTTTAAAAATGTCCATTTTGCCAAAAGTTTTATAATATTTTCGGTCAATACCATTGGAGATACCTGTATTACAACTGAGGAAACTACAATCTCTAACTGATAGATTTTTATGGGCCTGGAAATCTGCGCTAAGGGCGTCCAAATTTATGACACTACCAATTTTACATGGGGGATGGGGAGTTCCAAATTTTGCACTATATTACTTGGCGTGTCTTATGTAAAATATTAAATATTTTGCGATTGGTGGAACTCCACCTATATTTGAGAGCCCTGAAATTTTTTCTCTTTTACTTGGCCCACAGTCTCGACAAACGTTGCTTCGCTTTTTAGAACCTAGCTACTATAAAAGAACTAGATTTAAATTAGTATTGTCTGCCTTTAAAGGATGGCGGTCTATATGGAAGCTTATCTCCCGTGGACGTATTCATCTTTACACTCCTTGTAACTCTATAGAACTGCTTCCGTCAATATTTAGGGATCGCACAATGTGTACATGGCGGGAAAAGGGCATGTAGCTATAGGTACTATGGTTAAGGATGGTACAATTGCTTCATTTCAGGAGTTAAAAGATATATATAGTCTCTCCCAACATGACTTGTTTAAATATTTGCAAATACGCAATTTTATTCTTAAACATCCAAACGCTCTACCGCTTTGTCATAATGACTTTATTGAAATACTTAAAAAACCATCATGTATAGGGACTCTATATAATCATTTGTTGAATATACAGCAGGACGATATGGGATTGCAGGAATCTAAATGGTGTATTAGATTGGGCACATTGGCAGTACCCTTTCAAGAGTCAATTCATACAGCTGATAAAATTATCTTGTCTTCCAATTTATATTCACAGCATTACAAAACCTTATTTAATCTTTATCATACGCCATTTAAAATGATGAAATGGGGTAATGCTAATAATGGGAAATGCTATAGGTGTTAATCTGATCAGGCAGATATTGTACACATATTTTCAGACTGCCCAGTATTAAAACCTTTCTTTATATCAATAGAAACATTTCTAGCGTATATTACAAAGTGTGATGTAATAATCTCAAGAGAGATGATTATTTTTGGTTTATCCAATGATAACAATCTGTTTCCGGGGTATCAAAAAAACAGATATGTTCTATTTATGGCTATGGCGGTAGCTTGCCTATGTATATCTTCAATGTGGTTGAAGCCTGACGCACCTATATATGAAAGGTGGCGAGCAGAATTTTATAATGTTTTTTATTTAGAATTTACTCTCTATTGGATCAAATCAGTTTGGAAAATGCAAAAGGGATATAAAATTTGGCAGGCAATGATAGACCATTTAGATCCCTAAAAAATGACCTTTCTCTTGGTTAAATATAGTAGTACTGCTGCTTATATAGTATCTCTGATACTAATATTGTTTTTATTCTCTGTTTCTTATTTTTGTTTTTGATTACTTTTGATTATGTACTTGCACCATAAGTTTGTTTGTTTGTACGATGTTTGGATATGATATAATGGTTCTGTATGTTTTTTTTTATATATATATGTGGCTTTGAACTGAACCAATAAAACATTTTTTTTTTTAAAACAAAAGCTTACTCATCAATGGTACCACCACAATTTCTGTATGGTGCAGAATTGCTTTATTTGAGTTGCAAAAACGGATGGGACATAGTGGAAGGAAAATTCAGAAAAATCTATTTTCATTGCCCAAGTCTCTAGGCAGTGAGACTACAATTGGGAACCAACTCATGGGGTATACCAGCTTGTATGGCCCTCAATAAATCAATCATCGCATTTATGTAGCGCACTACTTACCCAGAGGGTCTCAAGGCGCTGGGGGACGGGATCTGCTACTGCTCGAACAACCAGGTCTTGAGTTGCTTCCTGAAGGCGAGGTGGTCCTGGGTCAGGCGGAGGTGGGTGGGGAGGGAGTTCCATGTCTTGGCGGCGAGGTAGGAGAAGGACCGTCCCCCTGTGGTGGCTCTACGGATGCGGGGGACAGCGGCGAGGGCGAGGCTGGTCGATCGAAGCTGGCGTTTGGGAGAGTAGAAGTTGAGGCGGCTGTTGAGGTATCCTGGGCCTTGGCTGTGTAGGGCTTTGTGTGCGTGGGTGAGGAGACGGAAGGTGATTCTCTTTTGACCGGGAGCCAGTGCAGATCTCTCAGGTGTCCGGAGATGTGGCTGCGACGGGGGATGTCCAGGATGAGTCGTGCTGAGGCGTTCTGGATCTGCTGGAGTCTCTTCTGGAGTTTGGTGGTGGTTCCGGCGTAGAGGGTGTTGCCATAGTCCAGACGGCTGGTGACGAGGGCCTGGGTGACCGTCTTCCTGGTCTCGGTGGGGATCCACTGGAAGATCTTACGAAGCATGCGCAGGATGCTGAAGCACGACGAGGAGACGGCGTTGACTTGTCTGGTCATGGAGAGGGAGGAGTCCAGGATGAAGCCCAGGTTGCGTGCGTGGTCTGTTGGTTTGGGTGCGTTGCCTAGGGCGGGGGGCCACCAGGAGTCGTCCCAAGTGGCGGGTGAGGATCCCAGGATGAGGACTTCCGTCTTATCTGAGTTCAGTTTCAGGTGGCTGTTCTTCATCCCATCCATTCGGCTACCTCTTTCATCCCTTCGTGAAGGTTGGCTCTGGCGGTGGCGGGGTCGTTGGTAAGGGAGAGGATCAGCTGGGTGTCATCGGCGTAGGAGATGATGTTGAGGTTGTGCTGGCGTGCGATGTCTGCGAGGGGGCTCATGTAGATGTTGAAGAGGGTTGGACTGAGCGAGGAGCCTTGAGGGACGCCGCAGGTGACTTCGGTGGCTTCTGATCTGAACAGAGGAAGGCGGACTCTCTGTGTCCTTCCGGCGAGGAAGGAGATGATCCACTCCAGTGCCTTCTCCTGGACTCCGACGTTGCTAAGGCGTTGTACTAGGGTACGATGGCAGACAGTGTCAAAGGCCGCGGAGAGGTCGAGGAGGATGAGGGCCGCTGTTTCTCCGTTGTCGAGCAGTACGATTCTGGCAGCGCCAGGGAACAGCAGAACATTATAAAATCTCACAATGGTGCAGAAATGAGATTGTAAAGAGTGAGCTAACGTGGGCAAAATAGATCAGAGCTACCATCAATAAATAATGTTTCAAGATGAATGTTAAGCTGCGCTCATGGACCCTCCAAATTGAGATCGGCAAGAGGGAACTTAGGCCCTGGGAAAAGAAAACTCTCGAGCACAGGACCAAGATTACTTCTCAAGGAAAAGCTCAGTACATTTCATGACTTCTGCATGGCAAAATGAACAACATTTCCCTTCTGTTGATAGGTTACCTAGCTGTCAGTTAAGAAGAGAATTGCTAAGGTTAAGACTTGGGTTTCGCCCATGCTATGCGAATAATGGGGTGAAAAGATCTATGATAGACAGTAAGGAAAATGCACCTGCATTTTAGGAACAACATGTGATATTTTACACATATTATTGGATTGTCAGAAGGTTTTGGATATACGAAGAAAGTTTTTATGTACGATTTTTAAAAAGTATGATATTAAAATCAGGGTTCAAGCAGTAAACCTTCTAACAGAAATGAGTAATATAGACATAGCTTGTGCCATGGGGCAGTACATTCAAAACGTTTAAGAATTTCTTAAATGTGATTAGAACTGAAAAGTTTATTTTATAGTGTTATGTGGCCTATGTTATTGTGAAAGGGAAGCTGAGTGTATTATATGAATTTTTATGAGGTTTAAATAATGAATTGTGATTTTAGAACTTTTATTAATGTAGTTTTTAAAACGTTTGAGGACCTTCGGTCTGAATAAACTTGTATTGAACTTGAACTTGAGCAATGTACCATTGTGTCCTGGGCTATTAACGTTGTTTGAGCAGATGCCTGTTGAAGTAGTCAATAAAATGTGTTATTTAAAAAAAAAGAGAACAGTCATTGGAATTCCTGTGCTACTATTAGAGTGATCAGAATGACCATGCCCAGAGAATCATGGCCATCATTTAATTTAGTGGTCCATCAGCTACTATTGAACAGAATACGGCCTTCAGAATTTCGGTGTTAGTGTTACTGTTCAGGAAAACCTTTCGGTGTCACCATTTACTGGTAAAGTATATTTAAATGCACCCGCCTAGGCACGCAATATTTAGAGCATTGGTATATCAGTAACTTTTCTACAGAGGCGTGACTATCAGGCACTGGGCAATGTAATCTCTGCCCATCAATTTCTCATCATTGATCCCAAGCTAGAAAGTGTCTGTCTATTAAGTACGGTGCCATGGAATGCTTGCTGTTTAATATGTGGGCTGTGTTTACTATGTACAGAGGACAAGGGGCAGATTTACAAGCCCTGTGCGCCTCTTTTACTCCGCCGTTGCATCACTTTTGTGACGCAGCGGCGGCGCAAAAGTTGTGCCATGGTGCGGGGTATTTACAACCTGACGCATCTGAGAGATGCGTCACGTTGTAAAGCCCTGCACCGTAAGGATGCGTTCCGGCGCAGGGGGAGAGTTCCTGCGCAGGAACGCCTCCTAAAAGTGGCTGAGTGAAATCTACAAGATTTCACTCAGTCACTTTTAGGCCAATGCTGCGTCAAAACCCTGCGCCTGCTTGAAGCAGGCGTATGGTTTGATGCAGCATTGGACAGATAGGGCACCCCCGAGCCTTGCTTGAGCTGCATCGCGCTTGCGACGCAACTCCAGCAATGCGCCGTCCTTACGGCACAGATGCGTCACGCATCTGTGCCGTTTTTGCCCCATGGTGCCCTGCATTGTAAATGCGGCGCACCATTGGTGGTGGAGCTGTGGCGCACAATAACTGGCGCATCCCTGAGGATGTGCCAGTTATTGTAAATCTGCCCCCTAGTCTTCAAGTACTGTACAAGAGGTTGCAAATCCTTCCATCCCCTCTTCCTCTTCCATCTTTCAGTCTAGCAATAGTCTCGTTACCTGTGCCTCGCCATCTGACGGCCCAAATATACCTCATATCTCTTTTCCAATCCACCGCTGTCCCTCTTTAAAACTGCAAATCTCGTTTTCTTACTGTTTTCAGAATCACCCTCATAGATATCTATTCATCCACTTGACAAGGATTCACACACACTTTCTCTTTGCCCCCTCTCTTCCTTGTCCCAACACCAAGACAGTGGCACTCACATTCCCTATCAAGTTGTATTGCTCACTTTCTCAACCTTCCTTGAGCCCTCTCTCCGACATACTCTGTATCTCTTTCAATCACTCTTGTCTCCTTTCACATGCATTCTCTCAGTGTTGCTTCTCCCAGGATGTCTCAGTATATCATTCAATTTCCCTCGTTTACTTACTGTAAATATTTAGAAAAATAGAAATGTAAATTAAACAGTTGAGATAGGGACTGTATGTGAGTCTGTGACAGAACCTGACCTAGTAATGTTAGTTAAAAATGACTACATGCACTACAGAATAAATCCACAAAGTGGTACACGTGATTAGATAGAGAACAGGTGTTCTGCAGTTGCCTGATATCAGATACGTTTAATACATGAGGTCAAATCTGCTTATAACTGCAACATCAGCTGGCGGTGTGTAACTTCCCATTACATCTTTGGACCTGATTCAGAAAACTGTTTACTTGTGTTAATTTGACTTACACATGCTAAGCCCTGCTTTTTTGAGTAGAGAACAACTTTTGAAATTCACAAATGTTGTTCTCTCATTTGTAAAAGTATCTACTCACATGAAGCTTTGCATGGTAGGAGATTTCCTCCTGTTGGGAATCAACGTTCTAGGGGAGAAATGCCATGGAAGTTTGAAAAAACAAACATTCGTGTTTGTGGATATTCACGAATCACAGACCATATTTATAACCAGGTTGCACCGGTCTTGCACCAAACAACGTGGTGCAAGAGTGGCGCAAAACCGTAAGTCATATTTTTGAAGTCATGCAAAGACACTTGGCTTTGAATGGCGTCAGCAATCGCTGCATTGCATTACTCTGTGCAAGCGAGGCATCCCCGGGTCATTGTGTTGGTGTTCCACTGCAAATACCATGTTTTTTTACACATTCCCAAATTTACCAAATCTGGTAAACCTAGGAATGCGCTCAAAAGACACGCCTCCCCAGGAGAGGCGTAACAAGGAGAAATATCTTTATTTCTCACTGTGTTTTCTCAATGTGTGCTGAGGCAGCACACACAGAAAGAGGAAAAGACTCTCAGGATTGTATTTTGTGCAGGAAGTTGCACCTTCCTGCACAAAAAACAACCCTGCCTATCACACAGGCACTCTTGCACCATGCCTTCTTGGCATTTTGGCCCAACTTACATTTCTTTTATCTACATAGGGCCTTTTATCTCCACCACTGTGAGAGTTATCAGGGTAAACAGTTCCAACTATATGTCTCCTAAGAATTTTTAAAAGGTGCAATATTGGAATCAAATATTATTTTGAAAAATCGAAGATGAGTCAATCCATAATCTGATGGTAATTAAAAAATAAAAAGTAATTTGTTATTTTCAGTTCAATTAAGGGATTTTTAATTTCCATCGTAATAGCTGATTGGTACTGGTTAGCACAAATTATGGATCTCACCACTGAACACCAGTGTGGAAAAGCTGGTTAGTTTGTGTGGGTGGTAGTGCACCACATGTCATAATAGCCCTATTCATATTAGGTCCAGTAAAGACTTCAGAAATTTAAACCTGAACCCATCCCCTGGTAGCTATGGCTCAGAGCAGACGGACTTAACTAAGGAACATGTGTAGAGCATTTAGCAGTACCAAAACAGTTAAAAAGTCAAAACCACAACCCAATAAAACCCCCTCTTCGATTCCAATAGAAAATAATTAAATGAACAAAATTTTACTAAAATGAAAAACATCTAATAAGGGGAACCAGAGATATACATTTTTAAAGTTTTCAATGAAAATATCGACAAAAAGCATTATTCGCCAACCACGGTCATCTGGTTGCCCTTGACTTGGTCAAGACTAAGGGACTGATTATGATGGCCATTGTCGGGACCTCCGCGGTGCGGGCGGTGGCACAAAACATCCATTTAGTTACTCCTGCAATGGTCCTTGTGACAGGCATGTTACAATTGGCAAACATAGCCATTTTTCCATCTATCGCGGTGTTTCTGGATCCACCAGAAATATCGTTCTGCAAAGGGAGTCAATAGAGAAAGCCCACCATGCGGAATGAAGTCCCGACCGCCAATCAGATCACTATGCATGAAACAGCCCATCAGACATCAGAACGCAGCGGAAAAAACAGCTTATCGAAGATGGCGGAAGCACATCTGCGGAGATAGAAACTCGAGCCTGAGACACCTCTACATGTTCCTGGAAGTCTAGGATCCTGCTCTGCGAGCCCTGCCGCTGCTGTATCTGATCCACTACCAGCAGATAAGACGCCATTGTGGTCAACACCACAGGTAATTCCACAACATATCCCACCTACAACCCCAGTAAAACAACAACACACAACTGGTGCTCTGAAATATGTGTCCTGTCTACATCGGACACCCTGATGGCGACAGGAACATATACCACAGTTAAAGTACCCATGTCTTGCACATAGGTAAATTATCACCTCTGCATCAGGGCACCCATCTCCATAGAATCTATGGCATCTAGCCTGGTCATGGCGGTCACCTATCCGCAGCGGTGAAGCGGCAGTAGCCCTTGCCCACAATGTTGTAGGAGCCCAGCAGATTGTCCCAGTCAAGCAAGATCCTCATTACAACCTCCACCCTGAGGGATAAAAAGCTGATTTTCCTTATGTTAGTTGTATGGGCCGTACATATATATTGTGTTAGCATGATGTATCTATATAGTCCTAGTATGAAGGTATGCATAGTGCTTAATCTATAACTTCTTTTGCTAGTTAGTAAGGGTATATTCTGTTTGTATGTTCTGCTTGCATTAAGTAGGCCGAAAACTGTACAGACGCCATCTTTTCTTGCCTGCGTTAGACATCAACATTGATCATGTGTTACCCTCCAATGGTTGTCAGGCCTTAGCTTAGTTGATTTGCTGGAGACAGCTGAATACACGCTATTCTCTCCCTGCGCTCGAACTCAAGGTCGCATCTGGCTGTGGGTGCGATAAGCGCATTCCTCAAGGCACCGTGCCTGCACTCCTAAGCACCAAGACGAAAGGGAGTCACCCCTCCTGACCTTTCCAATAATAACTAAAGCAGAGCTTTGTACTAATCATGTGTGCCATATATGGTCCTTTCCGAGGGCCAAGAGCCAAGTAGTGTTTTTCCATGTACGGTGACTTCATGTACCAGCCTAAAGTATATATGTGTCATTTTGAGTATCAGCCAGCAGTCTTCTCCACGTACTGTGAGGGGTGAGGATGAGAGAGGCTCCTCTATAGAGTATTTTGTATGATAAACGATTGAACTTTCTACACTACCAACTTACTGGTTATTTGGTAATTGGTATTGGACTATTGGTAAGTATAGCCTTTATGTCATTTTATGGTATGTCAACCCCACAAATTTTCAAAAAGAGGCACCACTCAGCGCAACATATCTGCAAGTTATGTGCAGGCACACTGTCTAAAGTGACATCCCATTAGGATCATCAGGAATTGTAGAGGAACGGGAGTGAGGTATGAGGCAAGAGTACCTTTAAAACAACATTAGTCATCATTGCAGCAAAATAAGTCTCAGTCTGCATACAATGTGGAACAGAGGAGGGATGAGCAACCAGGTTGTGCATGTGTATATCACAGTATCCCAACAAAGTGTTGGATGAGTCAGAGAGCCAAGGTAGATGACACGTGATTTGAGAAACCACTACTACATAATCACAGTTCAGCACATACCCAAGCAGACATTGGTAGGCTCATCACATACAATGGCAGACCATGCCACATGATGACAGCCCATACCATGCAACACAGTGCAAATTTACTGACTCAAACCGCAAACTCAAAGTAAGCAACAGTGTGCATTTGTCTGACTTGTATACTGCTGCACCAAATGACACCATGTGAGTATGTCCTGCACATCAACAACACAAACTACACTGCCACTTCACAGAACACCTCCACACCATAACTCCACCTCAACAAAGGTAGCACCAACTATAATGTATTGAAGGAATCCCAAATTGACAGGCAGAGTCCATCTTGACAGCTGTAAACTCTGACCTGAGACCCCCGAGAACCCTCCTCTTCCTCACACCTGCCTTCCACTAATGTGAATAAAAGTGAGTAATTGAAGACATGAAGAGTCACTGTGCAGATTAACAACATTGGAAATGGTAAATCTGCATGTTAAGTCTTTGATGCAGTTCACACACTCTTACTCTGCCTCATACACAAAACATAAGTCAGCAGCACTATATGAGAACAAGTAAACTATTCTAAAGTGGAGGGCACAGTGAAGGAAAAGCATGGAGAAATAAATGGTTCCGTATGTACATGGAATTCAAGAGGTACCACACATGACACTAGACATCAAAGAATACATGGGTGGCAGAGAGATTAAAATTGTATGAAAGTATCATCTGTGCAGTATCCCTGTGATACAGCAATGCAAGTAATGTGTGCGACCAGAATGAGATAAACTGTCATAAGCCATACAGCGGCCAGCCCCTCATCTGTAACAACTATTATGACATGTGTATGCCATCAGCACAATACTCATGGCTCACGGTGACATTCTCTGACTGACAAACTCAACTATGACCTTCACACATACCCATCATGTACCCATCTCCCACCTTCACTGCTCTACACCTGGGACAAGCTCATATAATGGTGAAAATAAGTTCCTATGAGTTCCCTGTTACTCAATGCTACGCCCTAGTGTGTATCTAAAAATGTCTGAGGTTCACTCACGGATGTCTGATCTAAAGATGACCTCAAAATAATTGCCAAATACATGTATCACAAACCACACCAAAAGAAGCCCATCAAGCATGGCCATGTGCAGCAAAAGAGTGGATAGCCAATGTGATCCCAGACCACCCTGCAACAGATAACATTACTCCTCTGGCCAACTGTACAGACAGCATAATCCCAACTAATCAAAAAATGCACAATCAAATTAGAAATATAACCACAAACGATGTGCTTCCAGACAAATCTGCCAAGACAGCCATAGACACTCCACCGGTTATAGGATGAGCATGGTGTCAGTGCGCTTCAGAAGCATTCACATGCACAATTCCGAGAAGTGACTGTTCAAATATAGGAAGCCTTAGCACAATTGTGCAACAAAACAAGCTAATAAACAAGACTCCACAGTGTCACATTTGACTTACAGACAAAAAGTGCACAGTACAAATTAAACACACATCTAGATGCATTCAAATACACAAACTCCTCACTCACACTGTCATGCTAAAAAAACAGTACACACACATGGACCTGTCAGTAGAAAGAGCCAACACAGGACAAAGACTGCATCCCTCAAAAACAAATTCATAACATATGCACATCTAAAACCATTACATAGCAATCTCAGCCGGACATCAGGGGGACTCACATCTGGCAGGGACAATGCAACATCCACTGACAGCAGTGCATGCACAGTAAGCATTGTGTGAACACCACCAAAACCAGTATCACACATATCTGAGTTCACCACTATGAACTTTAACATCACAAATCATCACAGCATACAGATCACATTATACTCAGGATGGGTAGCAGTACCTCACTAAACTCCTATACACTTTAGCTGCTGCACAACTCAGGCAAACACATATGCATGGAACCTGATTAGAGGACTGTGCTAGAAACTCATCTGCACTGTACATGAGCAACCATGACTGCAATCAAGTATAAGAAAATAGCAAATAGCAAATTGTGAAACCGCGCTGAGGGGCACAATGGTTCTGGACACAGATCATCCTTCCACAGTATAGTGTCACCAAATGGAGTGTCAAACACTGGCAATGCATTGGGTGGAACATATTGGACTGAAGTGGTGTATACAGTGGTATTGCACAGGTGAAGAGTGTACAGAGCAATAATACATAGATGAGTAAATCAAAATGTGTAGGCATCAAATAGTCTTCTTGGGGCTGGTATGAGTCTGAATACCACATAGTGGAGTAAATAAAGTGTAAAGTGACATCAATATGTGTGAAAAGTAACAGATAATGTTTGTTTGCCTCCGCTAGTCAGCACAGTTAGAACAAAGGTAAGCAAGAGCCATGGTTGATCACAAAACTCACAATACATACACTGCAGTGATACACTCTGCATACTCAAAAATTATATAGACAAAAATTAGGTGTACCCAAGGACTGCAAGGTCACACCGACACACTGAACATTACTCTGTAACCAACTCCTACCTGTGCCCAAAATCTCTAGCAGGTATCTGATCATTTAAACAAACAGGCACTCATCAACTGATCACACATGTGTGAAAAGGCCATAATCAATGGCAAATCCACATCAATACTTCAGCTAATGATAGATCAATCACAGTGTGTGACTATGAAGCCATACCTACCCAAGATGATTACACATCCACAATGATGTGTACAAATCAACATAGAACCTACGGATATGATGGACCCTGCCCTCCTCTGAAGTCATTGTATAAATAGAAATAGCTGATGTTAATGTAGAGCATCAAAATATGACATGTGTACAAAAATAGAACCCCAGCAAAACAAAGAAGAAGATAAGTGTTGACCATCACAGACAAGCATCATGGACCCACAAAGCTTTTGACTCAATAAGTACATTAGTTTGCTGTAACCTCTGAGAACCTCTGCAAAAGCAAAGAAAGTACATGCCAGTGTGAATATGGCATTCAGAGCATGGAACAGATGAACATGTACACATATATTGTACTGTATCATTAGCAAGTCCAGCGACAAGGATCACAACATAAATAATGTATTATTACATAAACTCTATATCTGCATCAAAAGCACAAAACATCAAGGGCAACTGCCAGTCAAAATTGTGAGTCCGCACATGTGTGCTTTAAAACTTGCACAACTAACTTGCAACGCAGTCCACTGCCGTGGGAATCTCACCAGGATAGGGGCATCAAATGGGCAGTCAAGGCACCGCTCAGGGAGGAATGGGGTAGGAAGGGGGACTCGGCTTCAACCTTGTAGAGAAGTGGAACTGGGAAGGGGATCATTTTCTGGCCTAGTTGGAGGACTGGACCTGGGAGGGAGAGAACTGGCTGATGTAGAGGTATCCATGGATGTGCTATTCAAAGGGCTGGCTGGACCTGGTGGAGTAGTTGCACAGGGAGGTGGAGAGATGCTGGGGTTAGGCTCAGTGGCTAATGGTGCACGTAGAAGGCTGGATCTCAATTGTTTGGGGATCCGATATCCCCCAAGTGTCTTTCCAGAAGTGAAAAGTGAGGTGGCCCCAACAGCCTCCCTCTTGCCTGAAAGTGTGGCAGGTGGTTCTTCACGGGGTAATTTGCCGGACCTGGTGGTACGCTGGGATGATGGTGGCCTTTTCCCCTGCCTATCCTTTTGTGGATGTACTTTCCCCTTTTTGCTACCTTCATCACGCTTCACTGAGGTGGTGGTGGGGGAAGTGGAAGTCTTTGCCAAACCCGCCCTCTGAAGTGGGTGGTGGCAGTTGTGGCAGGCACCAGGTCCCCTACAGACAAGGGCAAGTGTTTGGGTGGATTTTGGATCATGTGTTGGGATGGGATGGTGCTTGGAGGGTGTGGAATGTGAGTTATGGAATGTGGATGCTTATTTTTTATCCTTATGTATCTGAGTGTTCTGTGATGTGCGGGTTGTGGTGCGGTTGCATGTGCTTTAGTGTGCTGTGGGCGTGGTGTGTGGTGTCTGGTTTGCTTAGAGTTCTGTTGTTGTGTGCTGCGTGTCAATGACTGGGTGCCTGAGTGCTCTGGTGTGAGTGCTCTGGATAGGTGGGGGCACTGGGAGTGTGGTAGCGGAAGGGGCAGGAGCAGGAGTGAGAGATTGGGATTGCAGAATTGTTGCCGTCCCATCACTGTGGAGGACAATAACTGGACAGTTCTGTGCAGGCCCCCCACATCCAAATGAATGCCCCTCATGAACTCAACTACCCGTGACAACTTGTTGCCATGCTCCTGGACGGCATTCAGGGGCGTAGTCTGACCCACACACAGATGCTGCATGTCTACTGCCTCCACACTGAGGGCAATAGGATAGACAGGGGCATGGGCAGCTGTGACTGATGGGAAGAAGACTCTACCCTTCTTAGGGCTTTGGGCCCTGATACCACTTGGGGAGCATCAGGGAGGGTGGACAAAGGACGGGGTATGGCAGACAAAGAAGCAGATGTACAACTACCTGTGCCCAGCAACACTGAGGAGTCACTGATGGAGTCAGAAAATTTGGATTTAGGTGTTTCAGGACACAGCTCCTCCAGGGCACACCTGTCATCCTCCGAGGCGCTGGTCCCATCAGTGTCGCTGTACTCATGGGGGACCAGTAATACAAGTAACTTTCCCTATAGTGTTGGGTCACTCTCTTTCCCTACCCTCCGCAGATGCTGCATGAGACAGAGACATAGGTTGAGTAAAGTGGCCTGCTCACAAACATGATTTGCTATACAGAGGAAACACACTGAAAGTCCTGCATCCAAATTATCCATGTACTGTAGGCATAATCCAAAATCGTGGCAGGTTCAGCTGATGCATGTAAACATGCTTAGGGGATAGTCATGCTCCATGTTGTGTTGACACTGCCAACGTTCTGTGCATGTGTCTACATCCCATACAATCGTCTGTAGGCATACCTACATGCCTGCAGGTAAGAGAGCTAAACATCCTAATATGTTGTATTTCACACACTTGAAGTAACATAGACCGTGACATTGTTAACTGACATTACCGCCTTACATCCACTATATTTGCCCATAATGCACAACTACTGTTTAACAATGCTAACCACTTTGTAGATGTATAAATTAGATGGAAGTCCACACATCAAATCTCGCAATGCACCCTAAGATGATGCTCATACAGAGGCGGGACCAGGACTCGGGCACACTGCCGAGTATGGCGGTTGCGCTGGTCACCTGCAGTCCGGGTGGGGCAGGGTTGCTGCGGTCACAGGAAGTGACGCTGGCAACTCCCTCCCCCTCATGCTTGCAGCTGATTGGTCATAGTGGTGGTGACCCGGAAGTGCATGAAGAGCTTCCAGGTCATGAGGACAAAATTACGGCAGTGGAGGCGGTTCCAACCAGCTTCCAAGCCGAGGAGGCATAAAAAGAGGCTGTGGAGCAGGAGATCAGTCTCTTTCTCCACCGCTCCAAAGCTCCATCGCATCACATGGAACTTGGACCAAGGACCACTCCTTCAGGAATTTTTTCTTTATTTTAGTTTTTCCTGCAGTGAATTTGGACCGCTTGGAGGATAGGCTGAGCAGAACCAGCAGGCTCTAGACATTTTCTTGCCGTTTTCTCTCCTTTTGTGTCTCAAATCTGAAGGACATCGAGGAGGTCGTTCGCTGCAACTTGGGGACAGCACATCATTGGGAGCATCATGGTGAGCTGCAGCCTACTCTTACTAGTCTCCCTTTGATTTACAGCTGGGAGCCGCGCTGGCTTAGTGTATACTCGCTGGCCCCAGCATGATTGGTTTTGCGGGGGTGGCTCCAGCTGTTTTTTTATTCACAGGCTCACTGTAGATTTGGAGATGGTCCCTGCTTCCCTGCTGGGAACAAGCCAGGAATTCCAGGTGAAGAGGTGACAATTAGGGGGATTGTGTTTTGTTGTTCGGTCCTGGGCTACAGACACTTGTTAAAGGGGCACTGTTTTTTTCCTAGCACTATAAATAGGTGTAGCCTGGTGTTTTGTAAGTGTTTGCCTCAATAAGGTTTTTTGAAGCCAGGGGAGTCAAGGTTTAATATTGCAGTTACGAGCATGTGGGACACCCTGTGGTTGGTAGAATGGCCCCTACGGCAAAGAGGAGCGAACAGTGCTCAAACATGGACAACTTCATGAACACCATGATGCAAAAAATGGAAGACCTGGGACGAGCGCTAGCTGAGCTGCAGAGGGATGGGCAGGAGGGAGCGGAGGAAAGGCCCAGATGAACAAGAGTGGCCCCTAAGGCTGCATTCCCTCCAGAGCCCAAAAGTGCTAGACCCTGTAGAGGGAGAACCATGCTCCATCAACAGCAAGGGTGAGGGGAGCAGAGGGTGCTGCACCAGCAGCACCTGTGGTGGTAGTGCCGCCGGAAGATATTGATGTGCCGGTAACACCTACAGTGGTCCCACAGGTTACTGAGGGTGTCCAACCAGGTACGTCTGGTACCAGTCCCATGCCCCAGGACCCAAGCCTACCTGCTAGAGTGGGTTCATCGGAGGGCACGCCTGGGCAGCCTGATCTGGTGACTAATTTGGCAACTCTTTTACCATGGTTAGAGAAGGCAAGTACTTGGACCCCACAGCAGTCACAGGGCATTGGGTAGCGAAGAGAGCATGCTGGAGAAGGCTAAGAGAATGGTGGCACAGTTTGAGGGGGCTACGGCAGGAGGGGGGCAGATGGTACCAGCTGGAAGTGTTGTGGCTAGCGAGCAGTGATGACCCTCCCACAAGAACTACACTGTTGGGCACTGGGAAGGCAAAAACACCGGAGGCACCAGCAACAGGTATGCCCCAGACATTGCCAAGTTTAGGTTTGGGAAAACTGTGCTCTTCCAGGTACCAGTTGAAAAGACATGTTTCACAAGAAGTGAAAGAAAAAATTTGGAAAGGGAAATATGTCAATATGTTTTCCTTGTTGGTAGACAATGCTATGAAAGAGGAAGCAAAAAAGAACAAGGAGTAGGGGCACCCAATGGAATGGGCTAGTTGGCTACAGAAGCAGAAGGTGGGTGAGACTCTGGTCAACTGGTTTAAAGGGTTCTCTAATTACATGGCAATTATGTCTGAACATTTCCCAGGTTTGGGTGCACAAATGGCATATTACCAGAATAGGATTGTGTGTGCGCACAATGAATATGGTGGTGTGGGATGGAAGGAATACGAGAAGGATTTCAGAAGTGCAAAGGCAACTGACCCTGACCTTAATTGGGACCAAATTGATATGAGTTAATGGTTGAGTCACATGAACACAGGAAAGCTTGCGGCGAGAGTCTTTTCGGTCAAACCCCCAATTAGCTCAGGCGGTGGGGGGAAGAAGGGGGCATGTTGGAATTTCAACAAACATTCATGCACCAGAGCAGCAGGTACATGCAAGTTTAAACATACATGTTCTTTCTGTGGCCACACATCCCACCCTGAGTCCAGATTTTTAAGAAAATCAAAGGACAGAGGGGGCAAAAAGCAACAATGAAGATGTATCTCTCAGCAAAGTCAGGTCCCCCATCATAACCAGTGCCCTGATCCCTTGGTTGAATAAGTGCAGTTGCCCCAACTCAGCTAGGATATTATTGGAAGGTTTCAGGCATGGTTTCAGAATCCTTTCACCTGGTTATGTGGGGGTTTTACATTGAAAAAATCAACTGTCTGTGAGATCCAATTGTGGGGTGGCGGGAGCAAAAATAGAGAAAGATCTGAGAATAGAGTGGTGGGCCTCTTTGACATAATCCCAGTGGATGGTTTTGTGTACTCCCCACTAGGAGTGGTTCCCAAAAAGGATCAGGGAGAGTTTTGCTTGATCCACAATCTATCGCCCCCAGGGGCCAATCATTGAATGATGCCATAGATGGGGAACTGTACACGGTCAGATATGTGTCATTTGATCAAGCAATTGAAATGCTTTTGGGACTGGGGCCCGGTGTGCTGCTTGCTAAATTTGATATCAAATCAGCCTTCCGCCTCTTGCCGGTACACCCCCTTGATTTCTACCTTCTTGGTTTCCAGTTTCAGGGAAATTACTACATGGACAATTGCATGCATACGGGGTGTTCTGTCTCCTGTTCACACTTTGAGAAATTCAGTTCCTTTTTAGAGTGGGTTTTCAGGCTGGTGTTGGGCCTCCAGTCATTCCTACACTACCTGGATGATCTCCTGTTCTTGGGAGCACCATGCTTGCAGGAGTGTGGCTGGGCACTGCAGACATTCTGTGAGCTCATGCATGATTTTGGCATTCCTTTGGCACAAGGAAAAACAGTGGGGCCCACCACAGAAATTGAATTCCTAGGGATAGAGTTGGATTCAGTGAATTGGTTGTCCCATTTGCCAAAAAGAAAAATCACAGCTTTGAGGTCGGCATTGCAGCAATGTTTAAGAAAAGAGAAGGTTACACTGCACCAGCTCCAACAGACAGTAGGACAGTTGAATTTAGCATTTTAGGTCAACCCCATCGTGCTGCCATTCTCACGCACAATTGCCCAGGCTATGCCTGATCTAAAAAAAAAAACACAGTATCAAGTGACAACAGTTACTTGACCCTACCTGCACAGCTATTGGCAAGCATCCGTCTGCCCAAATTGATCAACAATGTTTCTGAATTTCTGGTATCACTTTTAATTCTCTATATATCTCTATTACACAAATACTCAACAATGTTATCTCAATTTTTTACATGAACATCATTCATTTTACTGAAGTAGGCTCTCGCAACTACATGTGTGTTATCAAAACAAGGTACAATGACCAAAAGTCAAAAAGATGCGCAGAAGCAGGTTCTTTGGTGTAAATCTTCTTGTCACAGCAAGATGTTTAATTTTCTCCAGACTTGAGAATAATATCAATCGCCGACACGTGTTTCGTCGTGTACGGTTGAGTCATCACGACTCTTCAGGGCTTCCACTCCAAATCCAATGTGTGGTTGGAGTAAGTCTGGGTCTTTAAAGGCTCAGTTTCTGGCACTGGGTATTCTGTATGATTATGATACAGTCGATACTGTTGAGAAAGTGATCGGTAGGAATATATGGTAAAGTCTCTCATCTGATAGGTGATCGTTTCCCACTGGTAATGTTGATTTGAAAGTATAGCGCTGGGTCTCGCTATGGTGTAAGGCGGGGAGCCGGGAGGGGATTCTATTGAAGTGCCCAGATGAGGAAACGGGTACGTGACCTCTGCGGTGGTGTGCCGCTGCAGGCAATCCCTCCTCTGTAAGTTCCCGGCGGTCGTCTCTCGTGTACGAACCACGAGAGACGACCGCCGGGAACTTACAGAGGAGGGATTGCCTGCAGCGGCACACCACCGCAGAGGTCACACCATAGCGATCACTTTTTCTTGCTGTGACAAGAAGATTTACACCAAAGAACCTGCTTCTGCGCATCTTTTTGACTTTTGGTCATTGTACCTTGTTTTGATAACACACATGTAGTTGCGAGAGCCTACTTCTGTTAAATTGCCTTGTCTCTTGACTTGTTTGGACGGTTAAGGGTGTTTTGCCGTCTGCTCTTTACGCACTACACAACGACACTCATGTTCCTAGCACACTTTGTAACGTTCTAACCTAGGCAGCGCGCCCCCTGAGTCCTAATTTTCTAAAAACCCCTTTGCACAGTTTTCCTTATCATTCATTTTACTGATGCCCTAAACTAAACATAAACACTCCTTTCTGAGTAGCCTCTAGCTCCTATTTGGGGCGGTGTACATCGAGAGAGTCAAGCAAGCGGACAGACACTGCTCGTAGAAAAAGAGAAGACAGCAGTTACCGGTTTTCAGAGATTTTCTCATCTAGTCCTTTTAGCATATTTGTGTTTAAAAACTACAGACGCCGTTGTTCACATCTGGAAGGTTGTTTCTACACTAAGAAGTTAGTTCCCCTGAAGAAGGGATTCATTCCCGAAATGCATTGGGATTGGAAAACAAGGATTCCTAAACAACTTCAACGTCTTTTTAATAGTCGTTTTTGATTATGATTTACTCAGAAAGGAGTGTTTATGTTTAGTTTAGGGCATCAGTAAAATGAATGATGTTCATGTAAAAAATTGAGTTAACATTGTTGCCAGAATTAGCACTCCTGAGGCGGAAGCCGGGAGATAGGATACCTACCCTAAATATATATATCTAGTCATTTTGATTTCGCCGCATTTTTAAATACACACGAAGTCTTCACTGTGCATCAGTTACCCCTTATTAGACTGCACTTCACCTTCTTGGTTGCTCTCCCTTCCTGGGACTCCTGCGATCATTCCCGAGCCGATTTAGGGCTCGATAGGCTCACGGTCCTCTCCCCCCCAGGCGCAGACATCGGGCGCCATCTTGGGTGAGGAGCAGGGCAGCGCTCTAGTGCTACGGCCGATTTGGGGCCCTCACACTGCAAATTGGACACGTTGAAGCAAGCAGGTAATCGCCAGAATTAGCGCTCCTGAGGAGGAAGCCAGGAGCTAGGATACCTACCCTGAATATATAGATCTAGTCATTTTAATTTCGACGCATTTTTAAATACACACAAAGTCTTCACTGAGCATGAGTTACCCCTTATTGGACTGCACTTCACCCTCTTGGTTGGTCTCCCTTCCTCGGACTCCTGCCATCATTCTCGAGCCGATTTAGGGCTCGATAGGCTCACGGTCCTCTCCCCCCAGGCGCATACATCGGGCGCCATCTTGGGTGAGGAGCAGGGCAGCCCTCTAGTGCTACGGCCGATTTGGGGCCCTCTCACTACAAAATGAACAGCACTTCCCGTTCGCACAGCGGGCGCGCCAGAGGCAAGCCCGTCTGTGCCCGTTCGTGCCCAGCCGGGCTTAGGGCCAGAACCCATGCCCATTTTTTCTGACGGTCACATTATTTATTCACGGAGTGACCTTCTCCTTCTGAGACCCCCCCAATAATATGTGCTGTCACTATGTGCATAAGCAGGAAGACATTTTTACTCATTGCGTTCTCTGCTGCTTACATCCTGGGGGACCTAATCTTAATCTCCCAGCCCCTACTCACCTTCGTATGGCCTTATTGAACTGCAGGTCCCTTCCCAAGCACTCTCTGGAGATCAATTTTATGCTTCAGGACCACGATTTATATATTTTGTTTCTTACCGAAACGTGGTTAACTTCCAACTCAGAGGCCGATATTGTTCGTGCTCTCCCCCTGGGGCTCTTAATTCATTCTCAGACCAGGCCTTCTGGTAAAGGGGGCAGTCTGGCCATATTGTATAAAGATCATTTTGTCTGTAGAGTGAAGGACGGTAGCGTCCTGGAGTCTGAAAGCTGCCATTTCTATTTCCAATTATCTTCTACCACCTCTTTCACAGGCCTCTTAGTGTATCGCCCTCCAGGGAACTCCAGTCACTTTATTAACTCTCTCTTGGAAACAGTTACTGTCCTGGCATCCTCCACCCCCAATTTTACCATTCTAGGGGATCTCAATCTCCACTTTAACGACCCCCTAGATAGACAGGCAACTGACCTCCAACTTGATTTTAGATCATATGAGCTCCAACTAGTGAATACGGGTGCCACGCATAATAAGGGCCATCTTCTTGACCCGGTTTTCACCAACATTCGGTCACTTCAGGCTAGTCCCCCCTTTCCCCTCCCCATGTCAGATAATTTTCTGGTCCCCTTCTCCTGGCAGGGCGAGTTCAAAATAAGCATGGGCGAATTTTGCGAATCTCGCGTTCGCGAAATTTGCGGAGTTGCGAACTCGCAATCCGCAAAATCCGCGAATTCTCGTGAATTTGCAGATTTTTTTTTTTGTGTTCGCAAGTGTTTCTGCCAGTTCGCGAGGATTTGGTACTAGTTCGCAATTGCGAACTTACTTGTCAGCTCGCAACGGTCGCGACTATGTTGTTTCTACGTCTGGTTCATCATCACAGCCTCCCAGCACCCTCTGTTTCACCACTGCCACCCTCTCTTTGACCCATGCCACCCTCTGTTACATCAATGCCACCCTCTGGTTCATCATCACTGTAGAAGATGCGGGGGAAAAGCAAGCCCACCTGCCCTGCTTGAACTGACATGAATTAATTTGGGGTTAGTTTATTAACAACACCTGCCCTGCCCCAACTGACAATAATGAATTAGAGGCTAATTAATGTGTCACTGAATTTGAAGTTCCAGCTTGGCACCTGCTTGTCTGATCCCTTAGCTGTAAATCAGGACCTTTGTGGCATACAGTTAAGGTCAGAGCAGGGTCACACAATAGTTGCAAGCAGGCAACTGAGTTCTGGAGGGCCCCCTCAGGAAGCACTACAGGCAATCGTTACAAATCATGAGGTTGACCTTTTGCACCTGCTCATTGCTTTTGCTTTTGCAAAAATCGTTTTTCGTTTTTTTCGCGCTATTCGCGAGGCGCGGCGTCGTGCGAAACCGACCGCGGAAGCCGCCAATTCGTGCGAATGAGCTTTATATTTTTTTGCGGCTTGTTGTTTCGCAAGTTTTTTTGCAGTATTCGCGAGCCGCTTGCAGCGCAACACGCGAATTTACCCCAAGGTCGAGTACGGGCGCGGCCATTTTGTTTGCGTGACGTATTTCCGTTTCCGCCCACTATGTATAATCTCGCGAAGTAAGCGCATTGCGAGTACAAGTTCGCACGAGATCACGAGGAAAATCTCGTGCGAACTTACTTTCGCGCTCGTGAACGGGCGGCCATCTTGTTTTTCATTCATTTCCTGTGTCTGGGCATGGTGTTTAATCCTCTTGCTATCTTTGCCATCCTTTGCTTGTTTTCAGGTTTTTTTGAACGATTTTGCTTCTTATCTATCCCTCTCTTTTCCTAGCTGTATATTTTTGTCTTTTCTGCTATTTTTCTTTACTTTTAAACTACTTTTTTAAACTCTTTTCTTTTCTTCTTCCCTATCCTATTCCTTCTTAATTTTCTACTTCCTACCTTACCTGCCCAGACCATGGTGAAGCCAGGCGCCGTGAAGCTGCCCAGGCACTTGAGGGCCGCAGCGGCGGCGGGGAGGAGGAGTCCTGGACCCCGTGCCAGGACAGCATGCGGTCGATTGAGGGGGGAGCAGGAGACGCGACGGGAGATCTTCAGCCCGGAGGAAGTAGGCGCGCTGGTCTACTTCGTCCAGCGCCGCCTGCCCAGGACCATCGTGGGAGGCGGCAGGATCGCGGCCGGCGCCTACAACATCCGGGAGCGCCGGAAGCGGTGGGAGTAGGTGTGCTGGGCCATGTCCCACCTCTACGGGGTCCAGCGCACCTACAGCCAGGCCACCCACCTCTGGACGGACCTCCTGGACCGGGAGCACGACCTGCTGGACCAGCTCGGCTTGGAGATCCCCGGGCTTGGTGAGTAGTAGTAGCTATTTCATCACTCACTACTATGTTTTCTCCTGCTCTGTGTTGTTGTATTGCAAATATTTGTTTTTTACATGGAGCAAGCCAATAATGCCGCTGATGACGATTACATTGTAGTTAAATTATATTTCAAAATCTTCTGTGCATTTCAGGTGCACTGCTCTCCTTCTCAGTGGCGTTGCTACTATGCTTATTTGTTTTCTATTTTGTGGTCTCATTGGCCTGAGTAACTATTATGTATGAGTGTACTTTACAGAACTGCGTAATGCTAGACACTAGGGGGCGGATTACATTTACAAGCCCCTTGCGCCACGTTTATGTTGCCTTGCGTGACGCAACAGCGGCGTAAACGTGGCGCATCCCTGCGAGTCATTTACAGCGTGACGCATCTAGGGAGATGCGTCACGTTATAAAGCCATGGGCCTGCACCACAATGGGTGTGTTCCTAGTACGCAGGGTGGGCGGTCCAGCGGCTGTGCGCCTCGCAAAAGTGCCTGCATGAAATCTACAAGATTTAACGCAGGCACTTCGGCGACGCTGCTTCGTCAATTCAATTCCTTATGCCTGCTTGAAGCAGGCGTAAGTACTGACACAGCATGTTAAGTATTGGGTGGCCCTGAGCATTACTGGAGTTGCATTGCGTTGGCGACGTGACTCCAGCGATGCGCCGCTCTTACGTGACGAGATGCGTCACGCAAGTGCCTACCCTTGCGCCAGGGCGCGCCGCATTGTAAATGAGGCGCATCTGCCATGTGGCAAGGGTAGTTTTGCGTGACGCATTTGATCTGGCACATCTCTGGAGATGCGCCAGAACGCGTAAGTAAGTATGCCCCTAAGGGGCAGAATTGCAATTACCGTCGCATCCCTGCAAAGTAGCAGGGATGCGCCATTAATTGTGCGGCCCGCTACCACCACCAAACATGGTGCGCCGTATTTGCAATGCGGCGCACCATGGGCCCAAAACGTCACCGAAGCTTTACTGCTGGAGTTGCGTCGCAACGATGGCGCAGCTCCAGCAATGCTCTGGGGTACCCTATCTCCCCAATGCTGGGTCAAGCCGTACGTCTGCTTCAAGCAGGTGCAGGGTTTGTGTGACGCATCATTGTCCTAAAGGTGACTGATTGAAATTTTGTAGATTTCCCTCAGCCACTTTTAGGATGTGTTCCAGCGCAGGAATGCCCTCCCTTGCGCCGGAACGCCTCCTGATGGCGCAGGGCTTTATAACGGGATGCATCTCCCAAATGCGTCACGTTGTTATAATATTATACGCCGCACCATGGCGCCTCTTTTGTTTAGCTGCTGCGTCACAAAAGTCACGCAAGAACGGAGCAAAAGAGCCGCAAGGGGCTTAAATCTGCCCCTTCCTTTGTACCCCTGACAATAAGAAAAATAGTGGCGGTGGATTGATAGTTTGACTATTTAAATGACTGGTTATGTAGCAGGCAACTGTTAGTGTTGTCACTGATCTGACTGAAATCACAATGGAGTTTGTCTGTCACTTTGCGTCTTGCCTGCGGACTGCTGCCTGCCAGTCCTAGGTGAACCTTTCAGTACTTTGTTTAGTTAGTTACGTGACTTTCGAAGTCGCAGGTCCGCAAATCAATGAAAACTAACCCTAATCAATATAATTTCGCGGAAATATTTTGTTATTGTTGTTTTGAAATGTTTGATTTGGTTGACATTGACAAGCAACAATCATCCATGTTTTCTGTTCTTTCTTTCATGTTGTACGTCAGCTCCCCCCAGGGGCGAGGGGAGGACACAGGAGCAGCAGGCGGCGGATGCTGTTGAACAGGGCCAGGATCGGGCAGGCGAGGGCTCCTTTGCTGGCCCCAGTAAGTTTTCATTTTAGACTAGTACCTATTTTTCCTAGCGTTCCTCATTTGATTTTTTCAAAATCGTCTTTGATCTTCTTGTAGACTGTATCTAAATTCTTATCCTGCCTCTACTATGACTCCCCTGTGGTATTACTAGATTATTCTTATTAGTCTGTCTGTGTAGCTAACTAAGATTGCACGGTTGGCGAAACTCCCATTCTAGTCAACAATAGCTCTATCAACTTAGTGCAGTGCAGTCCTCTGGGATTGTCCATAATGTCTTTTGAAGTGTTCTATCTGCTTCGAAAATTCCCAACTATAAAATGTGAATGACCACCAAGAAAGAATAAGATACTACCTTTTAGTTTGGATAGGAGGACAATCCATACCACTACTGTTGAGGGGACAATTCTTCTGCAGAAACAACTATGGACAATAAATAGTGCATTGCTTATCAATTATAATAGGCGCTGTTAGAGTTTCCACATACCTCTGTGATAACAGACTTTGAACCCCCAATGTCCTTACTGAGTGACTACATAGTGTGGCACAGTCATTTACCTCCCGAATTCATCCATGATTGATCCCCAGTGATGAGTATCCAACGTAGTTCAAGAGTACGGAGTCAGAGTCAAGAAGTGTCAGAGGCACGGACTCATGCTTGCAAAAATTGCAAAACCTTTCGCTCAGTCACTCTAGTCTGGACCAAAAAACACAGAGTCTATTTAAGTTTAAAAGCTTTATTAAAAGTAAACACATTTATTAAAATGAAGTCATAATAAAAAAACTAAACGTTTAACTGAGACTGGAAAAGTGGTTAGCGCTGACGATTAATTGAAGACATTTCTTGTGGTCGAGCCGAGCTCTCACCTTGTTTCAACTTGATCTTGTTGTTAGAAGTCCATCTTCTGTCTGTGTGGAGAAAAATGGTGCGTGTTAAAAAGCCAGCCTTCATCAGTTGTGCCAAAAAGTGCAGCAAGACAACACCCTTCCCTGGAAAAAGGGACATTTTTTTTTACTTTAGAGTACACAGTCACAAATTACATTGTTTTCACATGTCTTCATTCCTAGACCAAATACTAGTGAGTGGTTTATTCTAACATTCTTAAATGTACTTTGTAGGTGGAACATCTGGTGGCGGGGCCAACGCGGAGGTGGCGGTGCTCGACACGGAGGCGGAGGGCAATTCCTCAGGGGAGGATGCGGCGGTTCCAGTGCCGGCTGTGAGAGTTCAGACGGTGGTGGTGGCGGGCAGAGGTAAGCTCTTATATATTCCTTACTTATTGAGATTGAAGACGTGGCTGGGAAGGAAAGAATATGAGATGCATGGCTGGGTGAATGATGAAGCAATGATTGGTGGAAGGACAACAGCCTGGGTGGGTGACACAGAAACTGTATGTGTCCATAATATACCTGGATCATGCTACTATCTGACTCTTAGATAGCATATGTGTATCTAGAGCAGGGGTACTCATAGTACGGCCCGCGGGCCGGTGGCGGCCCGGCAAGCCTTCCTTGGCGGTGCGCAGACTTTGCAGACAATCACTGCTCCCCCGGCCGCACAGAGCAGAGGCTTTGTTGTATTTCACCTGTTAGCGCCCCTGCATCTCCACTCTGACAATCACTGCTCCCCCGGCCCCCACAGAGAAGAGTGGAGATGCAGGGCCACAAAGAGGTGAAATAGAACAAAGCCTCTGCTCTGTGGGGCCGGGCAAGCAGTGATTGTCAGGGTGGAGATGCAGGGGCGCTACAACAAACAAAGCCTCAATAATATGTAAATGGTCTTTTAAAGACCTGTTAAGTACTTTGGTGTGGCTGTCTGTGTGTGCGCGTTGAGGAAGCTGTCTCAGCCCGGGCTGAAGGCTGACACAGACAGACACACACACAGTGAGATGACAGAGGGGGAGGGAGAGGGAGGGCAGGAGGGAGAGAGAGAGGGAGAGGGAGGGCAGGAGGGAGAGCAGGAGGGAGAGAGATGTATGTAAATGCTGGGTCTGGTGGCTCAGTGGATGAAGGCATCTGCTGCAGGGACCTGTGTGCAGCCTCATGGTCACAAGTTTTCGTTTTGCTTTAGCCCCGCCCCCTCTGACTCCGCCCCCACCAGTGCGGCCCTCGGCCACAAACTACACTGTAAATTTAGCCCCTGAGAGAAAGTTTGTGAGTACCCATGATCTAGAGAGAGTAGACGGTCAGTGGATGAACTAAGTGTAACTTTGAAGAGCATGTAACACTGCACCCGCACGTCCGTTCCAGTGTAGGAAAGGCAAGGAAAAGAAGTTGTAATTGTGTGCAAATACCACCATTAATAGTAGCAGTAGTTTGTATTGCAAGCACAGCATAGATCCGGTTATTACGGTGGCCACTCCCTACCTCTCTTAATAAGTTTAGTAGTACTCAGTCATTCATGTGTGGATGTATCACTGGTCACTCAATAAAAAGCAAAGCACCTAAAGTCATCCCATATATAAGCAAAAACATCCCATGTGAAGTGATAGATAATCAGATTATTTATCTTCTTCAATTTTCCATTTCTAGTACTCATTTGCACTGTAGGGTGAAAGTTAAATTAATTAAGCAGTAGCCCTTGTAACAGAGTATTCTCAGTGCCACCCGTAATAGAAAAGTAAGAGGTTCACCACCTGCATGTACTGGACTGGTACAGTAACGCAACGCAAGTCTAGGTCACTCATCATGGCGTGCGTCTCTTTTTCTCGGGTGCAAGTTCACTGCGGTGGCATTATGCCGGCTTGCAGGAGATAACGTACCAATTTTCCTAAACAAGAGACAAGAAGAAGAATAAGACTGGTGTACTTTCATAGTCGACTCCAATGGAAGTCCATAGTGCTGGTAGAATTTGTTCCTTAAACTCCCACTAATGTTAGAGCAAGGATGAAGAAGTGTGAGGTTAGATAGATACTGGCCTCAATAGTTATGTAATGCGCTTGCAAGTTGCTAGTTGTACTGCAACACAAATTTCTGCTGAATGATTGAGTTAATCTTAAAGAGCATTGGTTACAGACTATGTAACTATGTATATCTCTGTCTCCCCCTCCTAAAACTCTCTCTCCACAGCGCGGGGACACACCGGGAGGCGTCACCAGGCGCTTTACAAGCCCCTTTAATAATAATAATAATAATGTCTTTCTTTCTTCATATAGATGCTCCTTCCAAACAAACAAGGAGGAAGGAGCTGGCTAGAGCGGCCCGGCAACGGAGGATCGATGCCACTGTTGCAGAATATCGGCGGCTGGTGGCCCTGGAGGACGACGAAAGTGTGCATTCGACCACAACAACAACGTCGCCAGCATCGGCCTCCGTGCCCCCATGGGCTGCCACCCAGCACAGTGCTCCACCCAGACTGAGCCGGGCTGCCAAAGCCAAATGCCACCGCCGAGCAGCAAGGACAACAGCTGCCTCTCACAGCCATTGCACCTGCAAGGCAGTGAAAGCACGCCTGTGCCGCAGTACCCTGAGGGTGTCCCGCCTTCAGCAGGAGCTCCACCATTTTACAAACGTGTTGGAGGGGCTCCGCGTAGAGCACGCCTTGCTCCGCCAGGAGTATGATGCCCTGGATCAAAAAGTAAACAGCATCCACCCATAGTGTCCCTTGCCCCTTTTTTAGAGACTTTTGGGGGGTGGGAATTGGGAGATGGGTTTTTGGGGACTTTTGAAGGACAATCGTTGGGGTTAGGGAGGGTCTTGCGGGAGATTATTTTGTTAGGGATATAAATATACTTTTTCAAACTTTATCTGAGCATACCTGTTTTTTACTGCTTGCCTGGTGGGTGGGGGTTTAACAGTGACTTTGTTTTCCTGAAAGTTTAGTTCCATTTTCTTCCTTTAAGTGTAAATGCCCAAATGTTTTCAACACTAAGTGCCTCTCACAGAGTAAGTGAAGTGAATTCAGGAGTCCCAGGACTTTAGTAGTACTACCGTCAGTCTCTCGTCTCTCCTAATACTCCATTATACTCCCAAACCACCAAACGCTTATCTTACCTGTAATTTGTGTTTGAAAGTAGGGCTAGACCCAGGGCTGGCTCCACGGGAAACAGCGAATAAGGTTGGCAATCCTGGGCGGATAAAATTTCCTCATAGCGGTGGTACTAGTGGTGTGACACAGTGGCAGTTGCATGCCTATGAAAAAAAAGAAAATTAAATCTGGTTTGTCCTCCTGAGCAATACAACGGTACAATAGAGAATATAGCAGGTGACAGAAGTACACTAGAACAGTGCCACATTGTAGCCTAACAAATGGTAAAGTATAACTACTAATTCGGTTGAAGTTCTTTGACATTAGCCATGGGTCTTTGTCAAGCAGAGTAAGAATATATCCTCGGATTTCTTCACCAGCCTGTTGGTATCAGCTTATCCTCCCCAGCAAGTGTGTGGATTTATTGCTGTAATTCAGTCACACATCAATCAAAACCACACAGCCCGGGGTAAGAGGGTTAGGGTTTGAAAAATGGATGGGTACAGGGGTTTTTGGGAAAGGTTTTGTGAGACAAGAAAAAAAAGCACAGCATGGACAAACAATTGTGAACATAAACAAATCTTTGGGTACAAACCTATCCATCAATCTTTGAAAGTGCATGCACTACTGCATGCATGTCAGTGAAAAGTCAGTAGTACTTTCTACAACTGTGGAAGATAGAATGCGACAGTACAGGGCGTGTGTGGAAATATTGATAACTATATTCAACATAAGGTCTCTGTTGCCAGATACCTGAGAGCCGTGCTGGTGACTATAAATCCATTCACAACACTCAATGGGGTTGGTCTGGAAGGTGTAGTAGATAGAAAAGGAGAAATTGCTCTTTTTCTAGGTGTCCCCTCACTCACCAGGGTTGCCCCTTGGTGACATGCTTCATCATTGGGGCTATCCCAGTCCTCTACGGGCTGGGGCGTGCTGCGACTTGCGAATTACGTAGGAGCACTTACAAATGACTATGTGTGGTGTAGATGTGATAGTGGAGTGGACTAATTGATGTATTAAAGGATCAATTTAGAAGCAGAGAGAGATCCAAGAAATGCAGTCACAGTCCTAGAAAAACACAATGGATAGTGTATCTGTATGTTGTTGTAGTTGTCCTGTTGAATTTGGTAAGTAAGTTGCATGCAGAAAAAAAATCCTCTTATTAGCGGCACTCCTCCATTGCAGCTGACGCTTCGTCCATCGATGTTGGTCACCACCAGAAGACACCCTGTAAAAAAAGCACAGCATGGACAAACAATTGAACATAAACAAATCTTTGGGTACAAACCTATCCATCAATCTTTGAAAGTACATGCACTACTGCATGCATGTCAGTGAAAAGTCAGTAGTACTTCCGACAACTGTGGAAGAAAGAATGCGACAGTACAGGGCGTGTGTGGAATTATTGATAACTATATTCAACATAAGGTCTCTGTTGCCAGATACCTGAGAGCCTTGCTGGTCACTATAAATCCATTCACAACACCCAATGGGGTTGGTCTGGAAGGTGTAGTA
The DNA here is from genome assembly GCF_964263255.1 of Lissotriton vulgaris. Lineage (NCBI taxonomy): Eukaryota > Metazoa > Chordata > Amphibia > Caudata > Salamandridae > Lissotriton > Lissotriton vulgaris. Next base: position 1,714,415,517 of record NC_141685.1, on the reverse strand, counting down.
GATAGAAAAGGAGAAATTGCTCTTTTTTTGGTGTCCCCTCACTCACCAGGGTTGCCCTTGGTGACATGCTTCATCATTGGGGCCATCCCAGTCCTCTACGGGCTGGGGCATGCTGCGACTTGCGAATTACGTAGGAGCACTTACAAATGACTATGTGTGGTGCAGATGTGATAGTGGAGTGGACTAAGTGATGTGTTAAGGGATCAATTTAGAAGCAGAGAGAGATCCAAGAAATGCAGTCACAGTCATAGAAAAACACAATGGATACTGTATCTGTATGTTGTTGTAGTTGTCCTGTTGAATTTGGTAAGTAAGTTGCATGCAGAAAAAAAATCCTCTTATTAGCGGCACTCCTCCATTCCATCTCACGCTTCGTCCATCAATGTTGGCGACCAGAAGACGCCCTGTCCACTGCCTGCCTGGCGGATGCTGAATTGCGGCGCGCTAATGTGAAGCCTGACTCCATCCTTTTTTCCCCATTGCACAGACTGAAACCCGGCCTGTAATTATTCAACGAAAAACAGGAAGTGATATAATATTACAACACCACTGACAAATAAATATAAGGTATGTAGGCTGTGGAGTGCAAAAAGTCACACTTTGCTTTTCCTAGTAGACAGTACAATATTTTTGACAGTGCGTACTCTGTCTGAGTCACCTTTTGAAGGATAAATAAGTATGGGCAAATTAATGTAGCGGATCTTTCCCCTCAAGCTAGGTGTACTGTAAACTGTGTTTTAGAACAAAATTAGATCTTCCCAGCAGTGCTCCCACCAAGACCCTTACTAAAGCCAGTCGCAAAAATGTAGAAGACCCCCAATCAAATCGGAAAAAACGAGGCCTAGCAGAAAACTGGTGACAAAACGTACTTTGAAAGTAAAAGTAGGCCCAAATACCCCCTTACCCATCGTGGATTGCATTCAAACCACTTGCAAGCAACCAATTAAAAGTATCCATAGCCAGCATCGCTCCAAGACTCGAAAACCCCCCCACCCAAACACATGCAATAGAAATACTGCTAACCCTAACGAACCCTAAGTTAAGAGTAGTGGCAAAGGCTTTCTTTAACTATGCCAAATCCCCCCTTTCCCACCCAGGATTTTCTTCAAATGACTTGCAACCAAAATTACACATTCTCACGAGTGCTCGAAGACCCCAGAACTCAGTTGCAAAAATTTAGAACACCCCGAAACACATGCAATCCTGCTGCTAGGGCTAACGAACCCTAAGTTACAAAAAGTGCCAAAAGGCTTTTCGGCGTGGATTTTGTCCCAACCACTTCCACCCGGTATTAGACCTTCCCAGGAATGGCCCAAGACCCGCCAACCCACCCGCCAAAAAGCATAACACCCCCAAACAGGCCAAAAGCAACATCTCCTACTTACAATATTTCTCGGCCTTCGGTCCAAACGCGCTGCGTAGCTAGGCCATAAGTCGGGGTTGCCACCACGGATTTCCTGAAAAGCAAATGCAATCAAGATTAGAGTGTCCCAGCAGTGCTGACAGACCCCGAAACTCACCCACAAAGAGACGGAACCCCCCCTAAGAGCACCTCAAAGGCAAGCAAGTCAGCAAAAACACTAAAAAATTTGCGCCTCGGATTTGGTCCAAACCACTTTTATCTGGTATTAGAGCTTCCCAACAATGGCCCCAGAGCTGTCAACCCAAGAGAAAATGAGTAGAAGACCCCCAAACAGCCAAAGAGCAAAAGTACAAAAATGGGGACTTAGTTATTTTTTCCCAAATTTCCCAAATCACTCCGCGCGCGCTCTGCAGCTAGGCCCTAACTCCCCTCTGCCACCATGGATTTGCTTCAAACCTCTTGCAATGTAAAGTATCCATAGCCAGCAGTGCTCCCAGACCCCGAAACCCACCCACAAACACCAGGAAGCCCCCCAAACCGGCCCCCGAAAACGCTACATTGAGCAAAATGTCAGAAATAGCACAAAAAAAAATCGGCCTGGATTTTGTCCCAACCACTTCCACCCGGTATTAGACCTTCCCAGGAATGGCCCAAGACCCGCCAACCCACCCGCCAAAAAGCATAACACCCCCAAACAGGCCAAAAGCAACATCTCCTACTTACAATATTTCTCGGCCTTCGGTCCAAACTCGCTGCGTAGCTAGGCCATAAGTCGGGGTTGCCACCACGGATTTCCTGAAAAGCAAATGCAATCAAGATTAGAGTGTCCCAGCAGTGCTGACAGACCCCGAAACTCACCCACAAAGAGATGGAACCCCCCCTAAGAGCACCTCAAAGGCAAGCAAGTCAGCAAAAACACTAAAAAATGTGCGCCTCGGATTTGGTCCAAACCACTTTTAGAGCTTCCCAGCAATGGCCCCAGAGCCGCCAACTCACCTGCAAAGAGGTAGAACAACACCCCCACAAGTGCTGAGTCTTTCTTCATTGGGCGTAAACCAGCCCTCTGCTTTGATGGAAATAGGAGTCTGGAGGAGGAGGATAGAGGAGCATGTTCTTCTGAACTTGTGAACCTGAGGAATACAGACTGCGGCACCTTCAAATCAATTAGCAAACAAGTGAAGACAGTTCTGCTGATGAGCTTGTTTTTGTGATTATCTGATTAAAGTTTGAATTATATTAACTCTGCACAACAAAGAAAGACAGACACACAGGAATAAAAGTGAATAAGGACGAAAAAGAAAGTTATTGATTCGTTGTCTCATTTTTAGGGCTCGGTATCACGGTCCAGGAATAAGAATAAGGCTTCGTCATCATACTCTGCGAATTCAGGCAGGGTGAGCTCAGTGTCACCTGACAGAGTAGAAATTCCCTCATCTATGTTGCTGGCCACCTCGTCTTCATCCGGCGCGCTTTCTCGTACTCTGAAATCTGGTGGTATGAGGTGCTGATTCATCTTGATCATTGTTAACCTCTCCAAATTTTTGGGCGAGAGGCGGCTCCGTTTGGAAGTTACAATGCCACCAGCAGCACTGAAAACATGTTCAGAAGACACGCTTGCGAGTGGGCAAGACAAGTAGTTTAAAGCCAGGTTGGTGAGCTGTGGCCACAATTCTTTTTTCCCATGCCAATATGCCAATGGGTCAGCATTAACATAGACCTCTGTTGAGTCATTCAGATAGTCCTTGACCATCGAATCAAGGTTCTCCTCCAAGGTTCCTCCTCTTTGCTTAGCTGTTGCTGTGACCTTTTGAGAACCAAACCCAAGCCGAGCTAGCCAATCCTCTTCAGCCTCCAATGTTACTGTTGCGTCTGGTGGTGCAGATGATCCGGTTGCCGGTCTCTTTAACGGCTGAGAGGTCACTTGTGCCGCAGCCACAGGTGCAGAAGAGGATTGTTGTGACTGGGGATGGCCTGCTGATGTACTGCCTTCTCCTTCAATTTGCTGCCGTTCTCTTTCAAACCTCTTGGCTGAGGAGGCTATCCACCATTTGTAAGTTCTAACATCTTCATCAGCAAAAGGAAAGAATGCTTGGCCTGCCAGCGCCTTTTTGTAGCGTGGATCCAGAATAGTAGCACAAATGTAATGCTGTTCTGAGTGGATCATTTTAAGACGTTCATCACCTTGTAGGAGCTCTAATAATTTCTCAGCCAGAACAAAAGAGTCTTGGTATTTTACATCTTTTTCAAACACAGAACACACCTCCTTCAGTTGATGCTCCAGCATGTACAACAATGGGATAGCTTTTCCCAAATTACAGTCCTCCTTGCTGACTGCACGTGTGAAGAACTCAAAAGGACGAAGCATGCGTGTCAGGCTTTTAACTATGTTCCATTGCGCCGCACCCATCCTCAGGGCCTCCTTCTGAGCTGTACCCTCTGTTAAGAAATAGTGATCGAGTACTGTATACTGCTCATACAGACGCTCAAGCATGTAGAAGGTTGAGTTCCAACGTGTTACCACCTCCTGGAGGAGTGCTTTCACTGGCATTTGACGTTGATATAGCAGGCTCCTCAGCTGCTTCCGGGCCTTAAACGAATGGCTGAAATGGTTGCACATTTTTCGGCAGGTGTCCAGTGCACTGTCTTTATTACCCAAGAATTTTTGGACAACCAGGTTTATACAGTGCGCCAAACACGGCACTCTGAAATACTCACCCAGCCTCATGGCCTTAACTATATTGGCGCCATTGTCCGTGGAAACATAACCAACCTGGCGTTTTTTTGGGGACAGCCAGTTAAGGACCTTTGTGTTAAAGACATCCAAAATGTTTTCTGCTGTGTGACGTTTCTCCAAACCAAACATGGCTAGTGTTGCATGTTTCCGAGCAGCTTTAAAAACAATGTCCGGGTCAACACCTGCGTTTAGCTTTGCTTTAGCCCCTGAAAAAGAGACCCAGTGTGCAGTGATGCACATGTAATCAGCGCCTGCGCCACTGGTCCACATGTCTGTTGTCAGATGTATAGTGTGAACAGCACTCTTCTGCAAAGCTGCTCCAATCACCTTCAGAACATCTTCATGTAGTGCTGGAACCGCAACTCAGGCAAAATAGAACCGGCTAGGAACCTTCCATGTAGGGCAGAAAACCAACCCCTTCTACAAAAGAAAAAGGGAGAAGGTCCAGAGCTAGCATTTTAGCCAGCTTAGTGTTATACAGACGCGTCAGTGGGTGGTTGCGTTCATATTGCGCTTCTGTAAACAACATCTTTTTAATGTTGCCCTGGACCAAGGATTTACGGGATGATGATGATATCTTCGACCCAGTTACGCTCGCTGATGAACTTTTTCGCATTGATGTCTCACTCTCTCCCACACTCTTAGTGTGGCTCACATGGGGTGTGCTGCTGACAGGGGTACTGGGTGTAAGTGAAGTGTTTGAATCGTCTTCTTCCTCCTCGTCATCATCAGATGAAAAATCAACGTTTTCATTACGTGCAATTCGGGCTTCCTTGACCGCCTCTAGGTGTTCAAACCATTGGACAGCGTGCGTTCTCCTAAGATGACCTCTCTGGCCTCCGGTACCATAGTTGGTACCAAACTTACCATAACTAACTCGAAGCTTACAAATGCTACAAATGGCTACGTTTTCTTTTTTTGGGCAAACACTAAAGAAGTCCCAAACTGGAGACTTGAAATGTCTTTGGGGGCCGGAGGAGGCGGCAATACTGGTGGTGGTGGTCCTGCTGCTAATGCCAGATGAAGTGGAGGATGTGGATTGCCGAACTTCAGTACGTTTTGCACTTTCACCACCACTAATTGAGGTCGAGGTGGATGGAGGTCCCACTCCCTTCTTGCGAGGAAGAAATATGGAAGCGGTAGGTGTTGGTGTACTAGTTAACTCCTAATCCAATGATTGTTGTGTTTCCATTGACTCCTCGTCGACATCATCATCACGCTCAGCAGCTTCTCGGGATAGGGTCAAAATGTCTCTTTGCTGCATGCCCGCTGGGGCTGCAGTCACCATTATGATGACTGGATCGTCGTCGTGAAGGGCTTCATCAGCAGCAGTATGCGTCACTTCTTGTTGAGCCTCATCACACTCCATAGGTATGAGTTTTTCTACGACCTTCCTTTTCCGCTTAGGTATCTTTGTCAGACCATGGTGTGCCTCACTCTCAGACAGCCTTGGTGTTTCCCCATCTTCATCCCGATCATCAGAAGGAGGTGTGCTTGAAGAAGATGTAGACCTCACCCTTGATCTCTTCCTTGCTAGGGGTGTGGAAGACAATGAATGATCATCAGGAGGAGTGCTTCTTCAAATGATACCTCGCCTTGATTGTCGATTTCCTGATGTGCCCCTACGTCGGGAGGAACAACTATTGTGGGCACTTGTGACCCTCCATGCACCTCTGCTTGCGCATCTCCTTGCGCTGCCTCTCCTTCCACATGTACTTGGGCTTGTACTTGCACATGGTGTTGTTGTTGCGGCTGTGGTTGTTCAACACTTGTCAGATGACTTACAACAAGCTGTGTTGATTCAGGGACATTGCTGCTACTTTCTTGCGATGAGCCAACATCACTGGTCGATGGTGATTGGAGAAGTACACTGACTGCCTCTGAAGCACTCAAGGGCTTTGACTTAAGTTGGCGTGGTGGTGGAGGCACTGAACCCAATGGAGCGGGGGTGCTGCTCCCAGCTTGGTCCCCAGCAGATCCTGCTGCTGCAGGCGTACTTTTTTTTTGCTCCCAAAAAACGTGGCGGTTGGCACACCAGCCTCCTTGGTAACTTGCTTCTTCTGCGCCTTACTAGCAACTTTCTTGCTAGAGGAGCTACGGAGACTTTTTTTTGGGGCCATCTTCTTCAGAGCAGGTCAGACAGCAGGCTGCAGTTGCACGAATTGTAGAGTTGTCTGAGGCCAGACGTGACGTCGCGTGACGTTATGCTGCACACACACACCGCTGCAGGACTTCTTCCTGGCACTGGTGGTTCTCTTGAGTCTTGTGCACCTAAAAACAATGGAAGACAGAGGAACATCAGTTCAGTTATACACCCCAAGAAAATCGGAAAAAAAACCCAGAAAAATCAGCACAATCCCATTCCATCCATGCCCTCCATGATGTTTAAGTTCAAGACACCCCACAGAAAGACTAGGCCCATGTTAGACTCAAATACCCCTGGTGAAAAGGCCACAAGTACAGCCCCCAAAAACGAAAATCACTGAAAAATCAGCACAATCCCATTCCATCCATGCCCTCCATGATGGTTAAATTCAAGACAACCCACAGAAAGACTAGGCACATGCAAGACTCACTACCCCTGGGCATAAAGGTTGAAAAGTAGGCAAAATGGTTGCAGGCCTAACAACAATGCCTGCATTCAAAATGGCCACTTGCCTCCCTGCACATGGCCAGGGCCTGTAGCAGCACTCAAAATGGCCCCCAGCCACATGGCCTGTCCCTCCCCATGAACACCCCCAAAAATCGAAAAACACTGAAAAATCAGCACAATCCCATTCCATCCATGCCCTCCATGATGTTTAAGTTCAAGACACCCCACAAAAAGACTAGGCCCATGCTAGACTCAATACCCCTGGTGAAAAGGCCACAAGTACAGCCCCAAAAAACGAAAATCACTGAAAAATCAGCACAATCCCATTCCATCCATGCCCTCCATGATGTTTAAGTTCAAGACACCCCACAGAAAGACTAGGCCCATGCAAGACTCACTACCCCTGGGCATAAAGGTTGAAAAGTAGGCAAAATGGTTGCAGGCCTAACAACAATGCCTACATTCAAAATGGCCACTTGCCTCCCAGCACATGGCCAGGGCCTGTAGCAGCACTCAAAATGGCCCCCAGCCACATGGCCTGTCCCTCCCCATGAACACCCCCAAAAATCGAAAAACACTGCAAAATCAGCACAATCCCATTCCATCCATGCCCTCCATGATGTTTAAGTTCAAGACACCCCACAGAAAGACTAGGCCCATGCAAGACTCAATACCCCTGGTGAAAAGGCCACAAGTACAGCCCCAAAAAACGAACATCACTGAAAAATCAGCACAATCCCATTCCATCCATGCCCTCCATGATGTTTAAGTTCAAGACACCCCACAGAAAGACTAGGCCCATGCTAGACTCAAATACCCCTGGTGAAAAGGCCACAAGTACAGCCCCCAAAAACGAAAATCACTGAAAAATCAGCACAATCCCATTCCATCCATGCCCTCCATGATGTTTAAATTCAAGACAACCCACAGAAAGACTAGGCCCATGCAAGACTCACTACCCCTGGGCATAAAGGTTGAAAAGTAGGCAAAATGGTTCCAGGCCTAACAACAATGCCTGCATTCAAAATGGCCACTTGCCTCCCAGCACATGGCCAGGGCCTGTAGCAGCACTCAAAATGGCCCCCAGCCACATGGCCTGTCCCTCCCCATGAACACCCCCAAAAATCGAAAAAAAACCACTGAAAAATCAGCACAATCCCATTCCATCCATGCCATCCATGATGTTTAAGTTCAAGACACCCAACAAAAAGACTAGGCCCATGCTAGACTCAATACCCCTGGTGAAAAGGCCACAAGTACAGCCCCCAAAAACGAAAATCACTGAAAAATCAGCACAATCCCATTCCATCCATGCCCTCCATGATGTTTAAATTCAAGACAACCCACAGAAAGACTAGGCCCATGCAAGACTCACTACCCCTGGGCATAAAGGTTGAAAAGTAGGCAAAATGGTTGCAGGCCTAACAACAATGCCTGCATTCAAAATGGCCACTTGCCTCCCAGCACATGGCCAGGGCCTGTAGCAGCACTCAAAATGGCCCCCAGCCACATGGCCTGTCCCTCCCCATGAACACCCCCAAAAATCGAAAAACACTGAAAAATCAGCACAATGCCATTCCATCCATGCCATCCATGATGTTTAAGTTCAAGACACCCAACAAAAAGACTAGGCCCATGCTAGACTCAATACCCCTGGTGAAAAGGCCACAAGTACAGCCCCCAAAAACGAAAATCACTGAAAAATCAGCACAATCCCATTCCATCCATGCTTTCCATGATGTTTAAATTCAAGACAACCCACAGAAAGACTAGGCCCATGCAAGACTCACTACCCCTGGGCATAAAGGTTGAAAAGTAGGCAAAATGGTTGCAGGCCTAACAACAATGCCTACATTCAAAATGGCCACTTGCCTCCCTGCACATGGCCAGGGCCTGTAGCAGCACTCAAAATGGCCGCCAGCCACATGGCCTGTCCCTCCCCATGAACACCCCCAAAAATCGAAAATCACTGAACGATCAGCACAATCCCATTCCATCCATGCCCTCCATGATGTTTAAGTTCAAGACACCCCACAAAAAGACTAGGCCCATGCTAGACTCAATACCCCTGGTGAAAAGGCCACAAGTACAGCCCCAAAAAACGAAAATCACTGAAAAATCAGCACAATCCCATTCCATCCATGCCCTCCATGATGTTTAAGTTCAAGACACCCCACAGAAAGACTAGGCCCATGCTAGACTCAAATACCCCTGGTGAAAAGGCCACAAGTACAGCCCCAAAAAACGAAAATCACTGAAAAATCAGCACAATCCCAATCCATCCATGCCCTCCATGATGTTTAAGTTCAAGACACCCCACAGAAAGACTCAGTCCACCCACCACTGAGTACCCCTGGGCAAAAGGCCCCAAAACAGCCCAAAAATCGAAAATTCCAAAATTGTAGTTGCAGCAACTATAATGCCCCAAACAAACTTACTTGTAAAATTTCTAATCCAAAAGTGATCCAAAGAAAGTCAAAAAGGCCTCAAATCCAAATATCCAGCAGCATCCACAAAAAGTAATCCTTCCAGCTCCAGATCCAAATGAAAAGTGACCAGGAGATGGACAAAGCACTGGGAGGAGCCTGCTGGACAGGAACAGGAAGTTGAAGACTGTGGGGCACTTCCTTCCTCCCACCCCCTTCCCCCCCTCCCCAAAATGGACTCCTCGCAAAAAAAGTGCAGGCAAATGTCAACCTAAGGAGTTATTCAGATAAAAATCATCATTTCAAGAAGGTTTATGCTGCTTGCTGGTAGATTTCTTGTGCAGAATTGCAAATTTTATATTTTCGCGTGTGCGAGATTGTTGCTGCTCGCCGCATCTCAAAGCTCGCAATTGCGAAGTACCGCGAGACGTGATCTCGGCGTACTCGCATTGACAAACGCTCGCTGCAAAAGTTGGCAAGCCGCGATTACGTAATTGCGCTTGCCAAATTCCCGCGGGATCCCGCAGCAAGATCTAAAATGGCGCAGCACTCGCAAAATATCGAGAAAAACAACTCGGCAAACGATGATAAACGCCGCGCGCCGCAAAATTGTATCACCAAGAAAAAAAAAATCAGCTGCGTGCGAATTTGCGGATTTTGCGGGAAATTCGCAAATCTCGCGGATTGCGAATTTACCGAAAATCCGCAAAATCCGCGAGCGTAACGGATTTTCCGCCCATACTTAGTTCAAAACACCTCAAACCCCCAGCACATGCACTTTTGAGAGGGCTTGGTCTAAGCTCTCCGTTGAAAATTGGATTTGCACACTTGAACACTCCACTCCTCCCCACGATCCGGACCCCATTGTAGGAGACACCAACTTTAAAAACTGGCTTTCGAGCTCACTGGATTTAGTCTTGCCAAAAAGAAAAAACAATGGGAAAAAAGATTGGGAGAGTAGGCTCTGCCCCCTGGTATACACCTGAGCTCAGAATTCTAAGGAAAGGCTGTAAGAAGCTTGAGCGTACGTGGAGCAAAGATTGGGACAATGCAAATAAAGATGCATACCGTGCTGCTATTAGATCATATAAAGTCTGCCTCAGGAACGCCAAGACACTATTCTTTGACAAAAGAATTAAAAGTTCCTCTAATTCTACCAGAGAAACCTATCAGATTGTCACAGAATTATTGAAGGTCCCTGATCCCCCGCCATCTCAGGACACGTCAGAAGTAAAATGTAATGAACTTGCCAATTGTTTTGATTCAAAAATTAGAAACATCCTAACTACCCTGCACCAATCGGACAACCATGCTAATGCTGGTAGCCGGTTCCTGGCTGTGAGTTCTCAGCTCAATGCTTTCAATCTAGTCTTAGTTGAGGAATTTCTTAAAAATTCTAGCCGTTATTAAAAGTGGTTCACCTAGTGACCCGGTCCCTATGGGGTTTCTCAAACAGATTGCCACTACCATTGCTTTACCGGCAACTGAACTCATCAACACCTCTCTTTCCCAGGGCATTGTTCCACCCAGCTGGAAAGGGGAAATTGTGAAGGCCCTCCTAAAGAAACTACATCTCAACCCACTGGAGCTGGCAAATTTTAGGCCGATCTCATTACTTCCAGGACTTAGTAAGATCACAGAAAGATTGGTGAATTACCAACTCTCCCACTTCCTGGAGTCTAATGAGCTACTGCGGAGCTCTCAAACCGGATTCCGCCCAGGCCAGGGCACGGATACGGCCCTCCTCTCTGTCATCGAGGAGGCAAGGTGCATTCTGGATTCGGGAGGATCAGTGGCAGAGATCCTCCTGGATCTTAGTGCAGCCTTCGATATGGTTAATCACCGTATCCTTATCCAGCGCCTGGCTGAGGTGGGAATAAGGTGGTCCGCCCTGACATGGTTAACATCATTCCTGAATAATCGTACCTTTCAAGTTTGGGAAGGCAACTCACGATTTGTCTCAATCCCCCTCCAGTGTGGCGTGCCGCAGGGCTCATCATTAAGCCCCACATTGTTTAATGTGTATATGGCCCCCCTGGAGGATGTTGTCGTCCCGTTTGGAATTAAAATTGCAAGTTATGCAGACGACACCCAACTTGTCGTCTCACTCTCCCAACTTGATCAATGCCCTGACAACCTTCGTTCATGCTTGACAAAAATATATGCCTGGATGTGTGAATCCTCTCTTAAATTAAAGGGGTCGAAAACCAAAATCATGTTACTTGGTCACAAGGCGACCCCAATATCTACCACCATCCGGCCTGCTTGTCTGGGGGATCCTTCCAGCCCAAACAAAGAAATTAAAAGCTTAGGGGTCTGGCTGGAGCAGGATCTATCGTTTAAAACACAAGCAAAAAAAAACGGCAGGAACTTGCTTCGGTCTTCTTTCGGTCTGCCCGGAAAGTCCTCCCTCTCCTCCAGCAGCATTCTAGGAAGCTACTAGTACAAGGACTAGTTTTGTTCAGACTAGATTATAGCAATGCGATTTTTCTGGGGGCCCCTGAAGCCACCATCAGCAAGCTACAACAGACTCAAAATGCCGCAGCTAGGCTACTGATGGGCACTTCAGTTAGGACGTCAGCAAAACCAGCACTCAAATCGCTCCACTGGCTCCACATACGTGAAAGGATTAAGTTTAAATCTTTGTGTATCACTCATAAACTTCTTCAAGGTAAAGGACCCTCTATTATGAAGAGTCTAGTGACGCCCTACAAGGCTAATAGGCCTCTGAGCTCTGATAATGAATGCTTGGCGAGATTGCCAAGATTCAAGAAAGCACGCACAGGAGGCCGCCGCTTCTCCGTGAATGCGGCCTCGCTATGGAATTCCCTCCCCTTGAAACTCCGTGCGGAACCCTGCCATTTGCGCTTCCGGAAGCTCTTGAAAACCTTTGTTTTGCCCATATGAACCTCTGTTTTTCCTTTTCCCCTCTCGAGTTTGACTCTGGTGCAGCACTGGGATGTCTCCGGGTAACTATGCGCTATATAAAACTGTTTACATTACATTACATTACATTACATATTTGTGTAATAGAGATACATAGAGAATTAAAAGTGATACCAGAAATTCAGAAACATTGTTGATCAATTTGGGCAGACGGATGTTTGCCAATAGCTGTGCGGGTAGGGTCAAGTATCTGTTGTCACTTGATACTGTGTTTATTCTTGAATCTGGATTATAGCTTCCTCCATCCCACCCTAGCACGCCACTAGAACATTTGATGACAAGTTTGTATTGGTTTAAAAGAGCTTCAAATGGTGTGCACTGCACAACCCCCCATTTCTTATTGGTATCAAAGAAAGGCACCTTCACACCAGGTCGTCTGCTGAGGTCAGGCAGGACATGCATATTTGGATGGCATTCCTGCATGATATCAATGGCAAGGTGGTGTGACCCAGCCCACCCAGAGCCAGCCCAGAGATAGGTCTGATGACTGACGCCATGGATAGCGAGGTATTTGGCACCATCCTAGTTTCAGCATGGGTGGCGCAACGCTGGCCAGCATGGTGGGTGGAATCTGGGCTCACCAGTAACATTGGTTTCCTGGAATTGTTTCCCATCCTATTGGCATTATCCATCTGGCCAGTACAGCTGAGGAATCAATCTGTACTTTTTTGGTCTGACAATATGTCTGTGGTGGAATGCATCAACCACCAACGAGCAAAGTATAAAATGATTCTGTAATTGCTGAAAGAAATAATACTGTTGTGCATGTGGTTGAACATTTTGTTTAGAGCAAAACATGTCCTGGGTGTATTGAATCATGCTGCTGACACGCTCTCTTGCTTTAAGATGAAGGTGTTCAGGGCTCACCACCCAGAAGTGGCAGAAAACCGAACACCTTTCCCAGGCCAGCTTTGGCAACTTGGTGCCCTGGTTACCGGATCGCGTGGCAGCAAGCCTAGCTCCCAAGACCAGGCGGGCATATGAAGGGGCATTTGGGGCATACTGCAACTATTTGGGGGAGGGATGAGAAAAGACTTGGCATGATACTGAGGCAGTGCCTTCCTTCTTGAGAGCAATGAAGGATGAGAGGCGCTCAGTGGCATCAACAAGGCGCCATATATCAGCAATTTCCTTTTTTTGCTAAAATACAGGGAAAGGGTCACCCCACCAGCTCTTTTATACTGTGAAAGGCATTGAAGGGGTGGCAGTGCCTGCAAGGTTCCCAACCAGATGTGAGGCGCCTGATTGGTATAGACATTTTGTCTACATTGTTGGGTGCGCTGAGCTAGGTTTGCAAGTCAATGGGTAAAGCGCTTCTCTTTACGGCAGCCTTTTCACTGGCATTCTATGGTGCTTTCAGGATTGGGGAACTGGTATCCAAAAATAAAAAAGACTGGCATGGGGGACTGCAGTTCAGTCATGTAAGGGTGCAAGGGGAATCCTTATTCATGTCCATTCGTAAGTCAAAAACTGATCAGGAGGGTAGAGGGGGCGGAGTGGTGTTGCAAAGGGCAGACAGGAGCTTCTGCAGCCCTATCACCAACTTAGAGGCTTTCCTGGTGCACAGGCCAAAGGGCGTGGGGCCCATTACTAAAACACGAAGATGGGGCTCTGCTCACTACAGTTAAATTTAGGAGGGTCATGGGGGTGGCCATCAGGGCAGCCGGTTTGGAGCCAGTCATTTTTGTGACTCACTCCTTCAGAATAGGGGCCACCACTGAGGTAGCGGCTAGGGCTCTACCTGGGAGCGCTGTGCAGAGGATTGGTAGGTGGTCTTCAGATTGTAACAAGCACTATGTGTGGCTGCATATGCTCTAAAAGTGTGGTTCATGCCACTCACAGCAGTCATTCTTTTCTGATTTGACTTGCAGTTTCCACATCCTGTCCCACAGGGGTATAGCTTGCAGCACTTCACCATTTGTCGCCGCCCGTTAATCCCCAGGTACCCGCCTGGGAGCACAGAAACATGGACGTGTGGATTATTGGCCACTCATATGTAAACAGGTTGAAGCAGTTTTTCCTTTCAGCCAGTTATTCGCACAGAGCAAGGCAGGACGGGTTCAATATTACATTTCACGGTCTGGGGGGCTACCTTTTGGCCAACTCAGGGACATGTTAATATGCTTACTAGACAAGACTCAGTTACTCTCTGCAGCTGTTTTTTTTTTGCATTTGGGGTGTAATGCATTGGTGCAAGTGGGTAGGTAAGGCGTAGTGGAAGCCATCATTTTGGAGGTGGGGTGGCTGGCAAAGAGATGTCCGCAAGCTGTACTGGCCTGATCACACATGTTTCCCAGATTTCAGTGGAGCGGGGGGAATCTGTCTGGGACCTGAATCATTCAGTAAAAAGGATTAACAACGAGGTTGACAAGTTATTCCGAACCCCGAAGCTTCAGACGATTGCGCATTGGTGTATCAGGGGGGAGCCATGTTTCCTACAGGATGGCATGCACCTCTCCAAGCGGGGGAATGAGTTGTTCATTGAGAATCTATTTGCCTGGTTAGTAGATAGAAGGAGCAGGACGTGACCTTCTGGAGGCATGGGGGGGCCAGATAGTCAGTCAACTATGCTGGCCCGTGGTGGTAAAGTCATGATTGGTGGGCATAGTTTACGGTCCTTAGCAGGCATCACCATTGGCTAATGGGAATGCCTGAGGGGGGACAGATGGTCTCTCATACAACTCCAGGGGCAGTAACAGCCGGTAGGCTGGAAGGGTGCGGGGGAGGGGAAGTTCCGCTTCAGGTAGGCTGTGTGGCCAACTCTGCACATGCGCAAGGGCGCAAGTAAGCTGGGCATAACTGCACAGCCCCTTATGGAGACAATGTTGAGGGCGTAGCGGGTGACCGGGTGAGGTAACCTTCCGGCGAACTAGGCCTCCTGCACAAGATCACTCCAGTAGGAGGGTGGGACCTAGCTTTGACCTTGACCTTGGACCAGTCATTGACCTTGCCGTAGGCTCAAACTGGGATACACAGAACGTTAATGTTGCTAATCATTTAGCTTATGGTAGGAATGGTTTTGTATTAGAAACATGTTGAGGATAGCCAATGACAAACTGTACATATCAATGTAATGGACTCTGTGCGTATTGTATAAATGATGTAAATATTGAGATTCGTGTTTTTGTTTATTGTTATGAATAAAACATGGCCGGGTGTTATTACGACCGTTAATCCAAGCTGGTGTGTTGTTGACATTGTTGCCTTGGGGGAAGAGGGTGGAGACTCTGTCTGGCATATGGATGGCCCCAGAAGGGTTTGAGTCAAAGAGTTGTTGCTGGGATATGGGAGGGGGACTAGGCAGTAACTTGCCATTATGCTGTTCACTGCGAGTTGATGTCTCTGAGACTCACAATGCTGCATATGTCACATGGACACATGGACACATATTTTATGGGGATGAAGTGCCACAGAGTCTCATGTACTAATGTTGAAACAAAGACAATGCAAAAAAAGTAGCATGATTAGGGCAATGTGATGCAAGGCCTTTGCATGTGGTGACATGTCACATACCAACACCATTCCAATTGCCTGCCAAGCCATCAGTTATCCAAGGCATGAGGGTGCCTTCTGTAGATGAAGCTATGATTGGCCGCCATAAGGACAGATAACATGTGCCAATACCGAGGCTCTGACATCCCTACGTTGTGCTGACTGATGACTTCTATTACACATCAATGTCCCAAGAAATCACTCTCTGAGTTAAAGCAGTAGCCACAACTTCACCATGCACTGATGCATATGGACACCCCTCTACAATGCACACATACTGAGGACTAACAGTCTAGGTAACATTTGTTTTTTTCCATCAAAAGTTACAGTCCAACACCTCACTCACATCACAATTTGCCATACCCACTGATCACATCCAACCACGGTACGCCCTAGTGCCAAAACAATCTCACAACAGCCACATTTTGCCAATATTGCATCAAAGTTCCACTGTCTTACCATCCCAGACATGTTACCATGTGCACAATTAGCAAATGCCGAGCAGCCAATGCATCACTGCAATCATCAACATCTACCCCATCAATGCCTGTGTGCACTTGCTGTCACTGTTGCAGGGAATTACTTCATGCGATGCCATGCTCCAGATATTTGGCTAAATGGTTTGAAGTGATGCTGTCATCTGTATCATTTAGAAAAACACAACCCATGGGACAGGTGTAACCTCTGCTAACTCACTGCACCGTGAGTCAACATTGGTGCTGGTCTCTAACCACTTACACATCATTTCATGAGCACACTATTCCTCAGTAACCATCATACCAAAGGGATGCATAATGAATGTTGGAAAAAGGGGAGAAAATGCAAAAGAAATATACAAGTTCCCAGTGTCCGTCAGAGCCTCACTGGTACAGGCTCCTATTGCCCACCAATACCCTGGCGCTCTTGAGTACCAGTGGTGGAGCTTGCTCTGTCCTAAGCTCATATCCCACATCGACTAGGATGGTATACCTCCAAGGTATCCTCTTATCTCCTCTGCCCAATGTTCATAGAATGCAAAAATCCCATACCAATGTAAACTAACTTTGTTGGTACTATAATGTAGTACAACCTGTCGTAGACTGTCCATCCCTTACTAGTCTTTCTTCTGCTGAGATGTACTTTCCCTGAGCCGAGGATGCAATTTGTACCTTGTAACTCCGGGCACTGAATGGTCAGTAAATAGGGGCTCTTGGATAGCTCGTATTTCCAGAGGAACTGCCGCATTCAATACATCTTCATTTTCCTTATCCGTCTGTGTCCACGTTAGCCGAGCATCACTGAAAGGGACAAACCGAGGCCCCTGTTCGGTCTCGGAGTCCCCAATGTCATCATTAACCCACTGATCATAGGGGAGGGGGAAAGGTACCCTGCGGCAATAGGTGGCATGCACCCAGTTCTTTAGGCCTGCAACCTTTCCTGCAGTATGCGTCATCAAAAGAACTTGTTTTGGCCCCTTCCAATGCGGCTCCAAACTTTTCTTTCACTGAAAGTTCTTGAGAAGCACAAAATCCCCAGGCTGAATGTCGTGGCCTGGTCCCTCTGGTGTAGAAGGCAGGGACTACCGCACCTGTTGGTGAATAGAATGTAAACTTTCTGTTAACTGGCCAAGATAATCCAACAACACAGAGTACTCAATATCAAAAAAGTGGCAAGGACGTGGGATGTCCCAGACATTTGCCGGGCATCCATACACAATCTCATTCTGTAACAATCCTGTTCTAGAATGAGCTGTCATTCTTGTTGACAAAAGAGCAAACGGTAAAGCATCTGGCTACTGTAACCCTGTCATCTCCTGAATTTTTGCCAGTTTAAGTTTGAGAGTGCCATTGCACTTATCAACCAAACCTGGTGACTGTAGATGATTAGCAGCATGAAATTTATGTTTCACATGAAGACCCTCACAAATTAATTGAATCACTTTTACATTAAAATGACTTCCAATATCACTCCAGAAAATGCGGGGAAGCCAAAACAAGGAAAGAACTCCTTCAGAGTACCTTTGCAGTCAAATTGGCTGTATTATCTTTAGTGTGATAAGCCTCAAACCAGTTACTGAATGCACACACAACCACTAAAACGTAATTCAGATTATTGCATCTCTCCAACTCAATGAGGTCCATTTGAAGGACTTCATAAGGAAAAGTGGGTGGTTAAAAATTACCAGTGGGTGTAGGGGTACCCTTCCTAGATTATTCATCATGCATACCATGCAATACTTCACTATCATTTTGCTATTCAGGATCTAGCAACGTACAAATGCCTTTGGCACTTATATGAGCTGGACCATGGCCCATAGTAACAACAGGAGGAACATATGCGTCTGGCAACATCCATTTCTGTTTCCCTGATTTAGCAATCCAACATCCTTCCTCATTCAACTGTGCTGTACTTTCCGGCCACACCACTAATTATTCTATTGTGGCTTCACTTTGTATCTCCTTTACACTTTCAAGAGTATCTTCAAACATGACAACCTCAGGTATTCACATATCTAGACCTGCTACAAACATTCTTTTCATCTTTGTCCGGACCATTTCCTTAGCTGTCTGATCTGCAAAGGCATTTCCCCCACCTACATCATCAGTGACCTTCCTGTGGGCACTACACTTTACTATTGCCAATTTCTTGGGGAGTGTAAAAGAAGACAAAAGCCTCAATATGAGGTATCCATGTTGGATTTTTATACCAGGACAAGTAAGGAACCCTCTCTCAGGCCCAAGTCACCAATAATTATGCGCGACCCCAAAGGCATACTGGCTGTCAGTACAGAGATTGACAATCAGCCCATTGCTCAATTCATAGGCACGAATAAAGGCAGCAAGCTCAGTAGCTTGAGTCAACTGATAAGGGACCTGTGATGTCTCTACTACCATGCATAACGTGGTAATAGTGTGGGCTGCAGTGGTGGTGCCATCTGTTAATTTAAAACAAGAGTCATCAACTTATAGTTCCCTTTGTGGGTCACATAAGGGAACATCACTCAGGTCTAGCTGTGCGTTCATCTCTTCTTCCATCCAAAAGATGCAGGCATGTTTATCAACCTCTTCATTCGCAGAAGGGAGGGGAAGTATCATGGCTGCATTCAGAGTAGCACATCTTTTAATTGTAATGTGTTTTGCAAACAATGTCAGTTTATAGCCAGTAAGTCTTGCACTGGTGAAGTGCTGTGTCTTTGTCTTATTCAAAGTGTGTCCACAGCATGGGGTACAATGACTGAGAGATCAATATCAAGTACGAGTCCAGCGGATTGTCGTATTGAAGAGGCCACAGACGCGGCAGCTCTTAGACAACTTGGGAGAACTCTCGCAACTAGATCAAGCACAGCAGAGAAATAAGCACACAGACATTGCGTATCTCCAAACGTTTGTGTTAAAACAGAAAGAGCGCACCCAGCGATCTGGTGGAAATATAGCATAAACGGCTGCTTGCCATAGTTAGGTGTACCGAGCACTGGAGCTGAACAAAGCGCAGTTTTCAAAAACTCAAAAGACTGCTGACATTCAGGCGTCCAAGGCAATGTATCATGCACTTGTTTAGTTGTTAATGCAAGCAAGGGTTTGATTAGTAAGGAGTAGTTAGTTATCCACTGTCGACAGTAGGAAGTAATACCTATAAAAGCGCACACATCAATTTGAGTTTGTGGAATGGGCATTTTGACAATGGTACTGATGCGCTCAGGGGTCAACCCCCTCCCCCCATACGACATTAGGTGACCTAAATAGGTGACCTCCTGTCGACAATACTGACATTTAGAAAGAGAAACTTTGTGTCCATGATGAGCCAAATGTAATAATAATGTAAAAGTGCTATCTTTGCAACCTTGCTCCATATCAGAAGCTAAAAGGAGATCATCAACCGCATACTACACCAATACATTACCTGAGTAAAGCGACAAAGAATCCAACTAACCTTTGAATGCTTGGCTATAAATGCTCAACAGATCCTGAAGCTTCTACCAGCTAGGGTAAAGCCAAACAGATATCTACTATCTGAATGAATAGGAATACTGAAGAATGCATTTTCAAGTCAATAACAGAAAGGAATGTAGCAGTAGAAGGAATCATTGTCAAGAGCATAGAGATATCAGGAACCACTGGAAACTGAGGAACCACAATTTTACTAACTTTACACAAATCAATCTCAAAACGGTAAACATCCTCATAATTATCAGGGGAAGCTGAGGGTGTCCATTTAGGAATCAGACGAATGGGACTATTACAAATATTGGCAGATGTCTCTTCAACTACTCCTTTTTTTATCAGATCCTGAGTACTCTGCAGGAGGACCCATTCTCTGGCCTGGGGTATTTTATACCGAGGAATACTAGGCAAAGTAACATTGTCTTTATCCTGAATCAAAACTGGTGGTATATGCAATAATCTGACGTCTGTATCACCTGTCACCCATAGAGTGCATGGCATGTCAGACAATTAAGCGAGAAGAGGGAGAGACAGGGGGGAGACTGACACTGTTTAGTACCTACATCTGGACCCATCGTCATGTAAACACCTGCCGGGGAACAATACACAGTAGCGTACAATTTTTTTCAACAAATCCAAACCCATCAAATTTTCAACAGAATTAGAGGTCAACAAGAATGGAGAATCCACAGTAAAAGAAGTCAATGCAAGGGGTTGTGAAATGGGGCTTACAACCAGTACACATGAAAAACCTACTGAAACATTATTATGATGAGACAGAGCTGCCCCAGGGACCATATGTCGAGAAACAGAACTCTTCGATACTCCTGTGTCCACCAAAAATTCCTTAGTCGAACTTTGCAACTCCGCAGTGACATAAGGACCATGCTGATCTACAGGTGTCAGAAGTGGTCCCTCACTCTGTCCTTGGCTGTCCCAGCTGTAAGACATCCCTGTCACCTCATCTGTATTATAATTATCATGGTAATACTGTCTATCACAAGGGTCTTCAAAGTAATTGTCATCAGAACGACCTTGTGAGACTGCAGCCTTCTGAGCTCTATCAGTCCCATGACGAGGACTTCGCCCTATAGGAACCACCACCTTCTGCAAAATCACAGGATACTTGCTATGCCAATGGCCCTCCACCTTACAATATGCACACTGATTCAGTCCCAAAGGTGTCGCGGTCGGCTGCCTACTTGTGTGTGGATGCTGTCTGGCAAGACCACTGCGTCCTCTACCATTCCCTCTAAACGCTTGCTGCAACAGCACATTTGTCTTTAGATCCTTACGCTTTTTCTCTGTCTTCTCTTTCTCCTCTTACTCACAATGTTCATAATATTGAGCCATATTCAAAATAACAGAGGGGGCAGAGGTGGACCAAGTACTCTCAGATACCTGTAAATAAGTTAGAAACAAATTTATCAGCAAACAGCCGAACTCCTCCCTCAATAGACATATTGTGTCCACTATAATTCAAAAACGTATCTTAAAACTGAGTAAAGAAATAAGACACACTTTCATCCTTCTTCAGTCAACAAACCATCAATTTATCACAGCTTACCTTCTTTGGCAGCATAAGAGAGTGCATATATGTAATAATACGACCTGGCAAATCAAGAATATCTGCTTTGGGCTTATCACCTGGCTTTCTTTCCTGATCCCATCCCTCAATTGTAACCCATGTTCCACCCAACTCTACGACATGATCTTGAGTATGGACCTACCTCCAAATGTCAACCAGAACAAGGAGACCAAAAAGCATTATGATATTACCAAGAGTCATTACAGTTGAAGAGTGTTTTTTAAGAACAAGGGGAACCCAACGGATAGCTAAGAGCCATGGGTATAACTTTGTTATAGTGAGACAATGGAACTTAGCTTATTCAATATACTTGCGTTATATAGTATAGGAACTCGATGGAAGCTATACAGTTTAGGTTGTCCTGGCCCAGCCGGGGCAGGAGTTTATTACCAAAAGACAATGTCAGATGTACAATACAATTTTACAAGACACAAGCCTGTGCCGTACTGACAAGAAAGGAAGGAATAGATATAGGGTGAAAAAGAGGGTGGTTTTCAGGCAAGGAAAAGAGAGCAAAGACAGGGCACTGCGAAAAGATGCAAAGATTGCTAGCAGTGTCGCCTGGAGTGCAGTTTACACGGACATTTGAAATATTACAAGTGTAAACCCACTCTTGGGTGTCGACGTTTCGATCCCTAAAGGCTCTAATAGATACACGGGATCATCATCAGGACTTATTTAAGTAGCAAGACATGCCTGAAATGAATAAAGCCTGCATTAGAGAAAAGGAACAAAAAGAAAAACAAAGTTTTGTGAAAAATACTTCGCCATTAAAGAATTTATAAAGATTTTAACTGCCCTTATTGTAATTACATTCGAAATCGCAGTGCGTAACCCAGTGCAAAGTGTCTGGTGATGACTTAAAAGTTAAGCAGAGCACATTGTCATAATTTCCGGAATCGCAGTGGCATGCGTGAGGTTCATCACTCTGGGGCTACGTAGTGATTTGTGAGCCTAATCCAAGTGTGTTGGACAATGGTAGGTACCTTCGTATAAAGTTGGTCAAAAACATAGGGGGAAGCCTTCCAAAGTATTTTGGACAGTGACTTTGCAAACCAATAGGGCGATTTGAGACTGAAAAACAATGTTTAACATACCATGTGGTTGAGCTTATACATACGATTCTCTGGGGTTCAGTGGTTATTTCAATATAATCGTATTTAAAACTTCAACGACGGTCTGAAGGTGGCTGCACTAAAATCAAGGAATCAATTAGGGATTTAAGACCAGTAAGTTTCGAAAGACCAGTGAGTACTACCCAAGTTTAGAAGAGGTGGTTACCTTCTGTTTCACGTGCAAGCGTGGAACTCATGAGTATACATACATCAATGGTATCATATTGTTTGTCAGTGTTCCCGACTCCTTTCTGAGGAAATAAGGTGGAGACTCGGTTTTATTACAAAAAGTGTTGGGTGGTGGCCAATTGCCGTGCTCTTAATCTAGGACATGCGTAGATTACTTACAGATTCAGAGTTTCAGACTTGCTGCGCCCTGGGATTCAACAATGTGGGTATAGGGCGCTGAAAAGAGGAATAGCGTGTCAGAGTGCGCGGCGAAAATGTCGCGTTCACCTTGAAAATGTAAATCAGAGCTTGCCGCTGGGCAAGAGCGTTTCACTTACTTGGACATAATCTGCCATCCGCCTCTCCCAGGGGTGCTCGGACAATGCCGGTTCCAGTGTGGAGGCATGTCCGCGCGACAGGTTTGTAAGACAGAATCCGATCACGTGGTTTGAGCAGAAGTCGTCAAATGGGTCGGCATCTGCGTTAAAGTGTCGGCCATCTTGGAACGGAGGGTTGTGGATGGTCAATATAGGGTTTGCATGGGCACTACTGCAAAGATCAAGGCCTATTGTGGACATTCATAGATTGATGTCTTTAGGAAACTATTGTGAACCTATTTGCGATAATTCAGATAATAGTGACATATGTGCAATCAAGGTGACAATTGTGCAAACGTGAAAGGTAAAAAATTTTTTTTATAAAAATTGAGAAATAGAGACAAGTTCTCAATCAACAACTCCAGATGCCTTGATGCATTCAAAAATGTTCGACATCACAAACAGTTTTTGAAGTCCTGAGTTAGATCAAAATAGGTCTCATTTGTTCATCACGATTCCATGTGCAAAATCTCTTGGGGTGCCCAGAGTATTTTTGGATCAGAAGTTCTCAGAGCAATGTTGTCCAATCCTCGCTCCTATTTAGACCTGATTGGATCGTATTGAATTGGATGATAGATTTTAGTTCTTCTCTGTTAAGCAGTTGTTATAAGTTACCACCTCTTTGTGGTAATTTCACAGTTTTAAGAATGGTCCATTTCAAGTCGTCTGCTGAGTGGTTCATATTTGTGAAATGTTCCACCAAGGGGGCGTTCATGGTTCCACAACGTATGCGGCTCCGGTGTTGGCTAATTCTGGTCTTGATTTTCTGGGTCGTTTGCCCCACATAAAGTAAAGGACATGGACATACAATGGCATAGATCACATTACAGGTGTTACAATTTGTGAAATCTTTTAGGTGAATCGTGATATTATTGTGGCTGAAAGTGCGCCCCTCGAGTGTCAAGTCACAAACAATACAGCTCCCACATTTCACATGGCCCCTCAAGACTGGCAGCCCCCAGCTGGAATCTATTGTGCTTTTTAAAGGTGGTGCTGGTAGGGCTGCACGGACAAGGTGGTCTTTGATGTTACGGCTTTTCTTGAAAGCAAACAAAGGTTTGTCAAAATCTAATTTCCCTGAGTTAAGGGTTGGCCAGTGACGTAGAATTGTTTTTCTTATTTTGTTTGAAATTGGGGAGAAAGTTGTTACGCAGGCTATTCTTTCTGAACTTTGCTTCGTTTTGGGTTGGAGCAGCACCTCTCTTGGGCAGTACCATGCTCGTTTCGAAGCGTTTCTCACTATCCTATTTGGGTAGCCTCTTGTTTTAAGTTTAGCGCATAGTATATCTGCTTCTCTGAAATAATCATTCTTAGAGGAACAATTTCTCCTTATTCGAAGGAACTGCGAATATGGGAGAGAGTCTTTGAGGGCTTTGGGATGATTGCTATCATACCTCAGTAAAGTATTCCTTTCAGTCGGTTTCCTGTAAAGGCGAGTCAATAATTCGCCATCTTCGTGGTAAATAGTAAGGTCAAGAAATGCTATCTCAGTTCTGTGATGCGTGAGAGTGAATTGCAAGTTGTCACAGTTGTTGTTCAACCAGTGTAAGAAGGAATTAAGAATATTGCTGTCACCATTCCAAATTAAAAAAATGTCATCTATGTAACGTCTCCAACAATCGATACTCGTTCTGAATGGATTAGTGTTTGCAAGGATTGTGCCAGTCTCTAATGCGTCCATGTACAGAATCGCCAGGTGAGGAGCAAAAATAGCTCCCATGGAGGTACCTTTGATTTGTTGGAAAAATACCCCATCGAAGACAAAGAAATTTTTAGTAAGACAGAGTTCCAACAGCTGTAGTATAAAAAATGTGGGTACCCTGTGTGGCCGAGGTCTAGAGTCAAGTGTCTTCTCGATGACCCTTAGAGCCGCTACCTGGGGAATATTGGTATAAAGCGACTCCACGTCTAGTGTGCATAGTGTTTGAGTACTAGGGTCAAAGGGTTGATGCTCAACCAGATTAATCATTTGCATGCTGTCACGAACGTAACAGCATGTAGAAGGCACAAAGTCCTTAATAAAGTAGTCAACATAGGACCCTAATGGTTCCAAAATCGAACCACACGCCGAGACTATCGGTCGGCCTGGTGGGTTCTCTGTGTTTTTATGGATTTTTGGGAGGGTGTAGATGACCGGCAGTCTAGGACATTTGACATTGAGAAAGTTGTATTCCTTCTTGCTAAGAAAACCCTCGTCTCTAGCTTCTGTGGTAATTTTCTTGATCAGGCTTTGGATTTCCAGTGTGGGATTCCGGCCCAGTCTCAGGTAGTGTTCCCTATTGTTTAACTGGCGATTGATTTCATTCTTATATGTGTCGATATTCTGTAACACGATGCCCCCTCCTTTATCTGCGCTTTTAATAATCAGATCCGTCTTAGATTTAAGAGAATCTATTGCATCTTTTTCCACCTTGGGTATGTTGTATGGAATGAACAATTTCTTTTTCTCAAGGAACTCCACTTCCTTGAGAATCAATTTCTCAAATGTGATGATTTCCGGGGGAATCATGCTAGCCGTTGGTAAAAAGGTTGAGGGCGGCGAGAAAGGAGTATTTCGTACAGGGTCAGGTGTGGGGTGCAATTGAAAAAATGCTTTCAACCGAACCAGTCTAAAAAAACGCAACAATTCAGTTTGCAATTCCATGTAATTTGGGCGTACCGTCGGGACAAAAGACAATCCTTTCTTTAGTAATTCTAATTCAGAATGTTGAAGGATATGGTTTGACAGATTGAAAATAGGTAAGGTCTCAGTCAGATCTGGTGTTGTGGTCAAGACCATTGGTAAAAGTTGTTGCGGGTCCTCCGCTCCCCTGGGGCATTGAACCATTTCCTGGCTTTCTTGGCCGTGCCTCTCTGGGGGGTGCCTTGTTGGCCTCTGCCTAAAAAATTATTATTACCTTGTGCTCCTCCTCGACCCCTTCTTGGGTTACTACCTCCCTCGCCTGGGTCTGAGTTTTCAGAGGAATCCTCTGAGGTATCAGAGAAGCCCACTATGTTTTGTCGTTTGTTAAAGCGACCCCAAGGTCTGTTGTGGGGGTTAAAATAGGGCCTATTAGTGTAGAAGTCTTTGTTCAGGTATGGGTATGTAGACTCAGCACTATAGTTCTTAATGTCTTTTTTAATTTTGTTTGATTTTTTATTCTGCTCAATGCGGTGATATTCAGCCACCGTTTTCTCTACCTGTTCTAACAACTTTTTACATTCGGCCGTGGGGTCAGAATCATTAATTTGTTTCAGGAGGTCAGCGATCTCTATCTCAAGGGCCTTTAATGTCTCTGAGGCAATGTCAATTCCAAGTGCCAACCACTGTCTTGAACAAGTGGTACCGATATGGCTAAAATTTGTAATGTATTTAGGGTTGTCCGTAAATATCCCAGGGATATTGCGAACCTGCAGTCCAACTGGAATTACACCGGATTTAAGATAATCCGTGAGCATCAACACCATTAATTGAAGTCTGACCTGTTTTTTCTTGAGCTTCTCTAATTGCTCTGGTAAACTGGATACAACAATTTCTGGGGCATCTGGATTGTCAGAGAGAAGGGAAGGTAATGTGCATAAGTGTTTAATGTGATCAACAGTATACAAGAGGGCATGGTCTGACATCTCTAAAGGCTTGGACAGAAGATTTATAGACTTATAGTAAGGTGCATGTACGTGGGCACTAGGGAGGTCCACCTCAAAACTGAGGTATCTTAGAGTTTAAGAAAACCCTGCAATCCTGGTGATTGCACTTAGAACGTTTTTTAAGAACAAGGGGAACCCAACGGATAGCTAAGAGCCATGGGTATAACTTTGTTATAGTGAGACAATGGAACTTAGCTTATTCAATATACTTGCGTTATATAGTATAGGAACTCGATGGAAGCTATACAGTTTAGGTTGTCCTGGCCCAGCCGGGGCAGGAGTTTATTACCAAAAGACAATGTCAGATGTACAATACAATTTTACAAGACACAAGCCTGTGCCGTACTGACAAGAAAGGAAGGAATAGATATAGGGTGAAAAAGAGGGTGGTTTTCAGGCAAGGAAAAGAGAGCAAAGACAGGGCACTGCGAAAAGATGCAAAGATTGCTAGCAGTGTCGCCTGGAGTGCAGTTTACACGGACATTTGAAATATTACAAGTGTAAACCCACTCTTGGGTGTCGACGTTTCGATCCCTAAAGGCTCTAATAGATACACGGGATCATCATCAGGACTTATTTAAGTAGCAAGACATGCCTGAAATGAATAAAGCCTGCATTAGAGAAAAGGAACAAAAAGAAAAACAAAGTTTTGTGAAAAATACTTCGCCATTAAAGAATTTATAAAGATTTTAACTGCCCTTATTGTAATTACATTCGAAATCGCAGTGCGTAACCCAGTGCAAAGTGTCTGGTGATGACTTAAAAGTTAAGCAGAGCACATTGTCATAATTTCCGGAATCGCAGTGGCATGCGTGAGGTTCATCACTCTGGGGCTACGTAGTGATTTGTGAGCCTAATCCAAGTGTGTTGGACAATGGTAGGTACCTTCGTATAAAGTTGGTCAAAAACATAGGGGGAAGCCTTCCAAAGTATTTTGGACAGTGACTTTGCAAACCAATAGGGCGATTTGAGACTGAAAAACAATGTTTAACATACCATGTGGTTGAGCTTATACATACGATTCTCTGGGGTTCAGTGGTTATTTCAATATAATCGTATTTAAAACTTCAACGACGGTCTGAAGGTGGCTGCACTAAAATCAAGGAATCAATTAGGGATTTAAGACCAGTAAGTTTCGAAAGACCAGTGAGTACTACCCAAGTTTAGAAGAGGTGGTTACCTTCTGTTTCACGTGCAAGCGTGGAACTCATGAGTATACATACATCAATGGTATCATATTGTTTGTCAGTGTTCCCGACTCCTTTCTGAGGAAATAAGGTGGAGACTCGGTTTTATTACAAAAAGTGTTGGGTGGTGGCCAATTGCCGTGCTCTTAATCTAGGACATGCGTAGATTACTTACAGATTCAGAGTTTCAGACTTGCTGCGCCCTGGGATTCAACAATGTGGGTATAGGGCGCTGAAAAGAGGAATAGCGTGTCAGAGTGCGCGGCGAAAATGTCGCGTTCACCTTGAAAATGTAAATCAGAGCTTGCCGCTGGGCAAGAGCGTTTCACTTACTTGGACATAATCTGCCATCCGCCTCTCCCAGGGGTGCTCGGACAATGCCGGTTCCAGTGTGGAGGCATGTCCGCGCGACAGGTTTGTAAGACAGAATCCGATCACGTGGTTTGAGCAGAAGTCGTCAAATGGGTCGGCATCTGCGTTAAAGTGTCGGCCATCTTGGAACGGAGGGTTGTGGATGGTCAATATAGGGTTTGCATGGGCACTACTGCAAAGATCAAGGCCTATTGTGGACATTCATAGATTGATGTCTTTAGGAAACTATTGTGAACCTATTTGCGATAATTCAGATAATAGTGACATATGTGCAATCAAGGTGACAATTGTGCAAACGTGACAGGTAAAAAAATTTTTTTATAAAAATTGAGAAATAGAGACAAGTTCTCAATCAACAACTCCAGATGCCTTGATGCATTCAAAAATGTTCGACATCACAAACAGTTTTTGAAGTCCTGAGTTAGATCAAAATAGGTCTCATTTGTTCATCACGATTCCATGTGCAAAATCTCTTGGGGTGCCCAGAGTATTTTTGGATCAGAAGTTCTCAGAGCAATGTTGTCCAATCCTCGCTCCTATTTAGACCTGATTGGATCGTATTGAATTGGATGATAGATTTTAGTTCTTCTCTGTTAAGCAGTTGTTGTAAGTTACCACCTCTTTGTGGTAATTTCACAGTTTTAAGAATGGTCCATTTCAAGTCGTCTGCTGAGTGGTTCATATTTGTGAAATGTTCCACCAAGGGGGCGTTCATGGTTCCACAACGTATGCGGCTCCGGTGTTGGCTAATTCTGGTCTTGATTTTCTGGGTCGTTTGCCCCACATAAAGTAAAGGACATGGACATACAATGGCATAGATCACATTACAGGTGTTACAATTTGTGAAATCTTTTAGGTGAATCGTGATATTATTGTGGCTGAAAGTGCGCCCCTCGAGTGTCAAGTCACAAACAATACAGCTCCCACATTTCACATGGCCCCTCAAGACTGGCAGCCCCCAGCTGGAATCTATTGTGCTTTTTAAAGGTGGTGCTGGTAGGGCTGCACGGACAAGGTGGTCTTTGATGTTACGGCTTTTCTTGAAAGCAAACAAAGGTTTGTCAAAATCTAATTTCCCTGAGTTAAGGGTTGGCCAGTGACGTAGAATTGTTTTTCTTATTTTGTTTGAAATTGGGGAGAAAGTTGTTACGCAGGCTATTCTTTCTGAACTTTGCTTCGTTTTGGGTTGGAGCAGCACCTCTCTTGGGCAGTACCATGCTCGTTTCGAAGCGTTTCTCACTATCCTATTTGGGTAGCCTCTTGTTTTAAGTTTAGCGCATAGTATATCTGCTTCTCTGAAATAATCATTCTTAGAGGAACAATTTCTCCTTATTCGAAGGAACTGCGAATATGGGAGAGAGTCTTTGAGGGCTTTGGGATGATTGCTATCATACCTCAGTAAAGTATTCCTTTCAGTCGGTTTCCTGTAAAGGCGAGTCAATAATTCGCCATCTTCGTGGTAAATAGTAAGGTCAAGAAATGCTATCTCAGTTCTGTGATGCGTGAGAGTGAATTGCAAGTTGTCACAGTTGTTGTTCAACCAGTGTAAGAAGGAATTAAGAATATTGCTGTCACCATTCCAAATTAAAAAAATGTCATCTATGTAACGTCTCCAACAATCGATACTCGTTCTGAATGGATTAGTGTTTGCAAGGATTGTGCCAGTCTCTAATGCGTCCATGTACAGAATCGCCAGGTGAGGAGCAAAAATAGCTCCCATGGAGGTACCTTTGATTTGTTGGAAAAATACCCCATCGAAGACAAAGAAATTTTTAGTAAGACAGAGTTCCAACAGCTGTAGTATAAAAAATGTGGGTACCCTGTGTGGCCGAGGTCTAGAGTCAAGTGTCTTCTCGATGACCCTTAGAGCCGCTACCTGGGGAATATTGGTATAAAGCGACTCCACGTCTAGTGTGCATAGTGTTTGAGTACTAGGGTCAAAGGGTTGATGCTCAACCAGATTAATCATTTGCATGCTGTCACGAACGTAACAGCATGTAGAAGGCACAAAGTCCTTAATAAAGTAGTCAACATAGGACCCTAATGGTTCCAAAATCGAACCACACGCCGAGACTATCGGTCGGCCTGGTGGGTTCTCTGTGTTTTTATGGATTTTTGGGAGGGTGTAGATGACCGGCAGTCTAGGACATTTGACATTGAGAAAGTTGTATTCCTTCTTGCTAAGAAAACCCTCGTCTCTAGCTTCTGTGGTAATTTTCTTGATCAGGCTTTGGATTTCCAGTGTGGGATTCCGGCCCAGTCTCAGGTAGTGTTCCCTATTGTTTAACTGGCGATTGATTTCATTCTTATATGTGTCGATATTCTGTAACACGATGCCCCCTCCTTTATCTGCGCTTTTAATAATCAGATCCGTCTTAGATTTAAGAGAATCTATTGCATCTTTTTCCACCTTGGGTATGTTGTATGGAATGAACAATTTCTTTTTCTCAAGGAACTCCACTTCCTTGAGAATCAATTTCTCAAATGTGATGATTTCCGGGGGAATCATGCTAGCCGTTGGTAAAAAGGTTGAGGGCGGCGAGAAAGGAGTATTTCGTACAGGGTCAGGTGTGGGGTGCAATTGAAAAAATGCTTTCAACCGAACCAGTCTAAAAAAACGCAACAATTCAGTTTGCAATTCCATGTAATTTGGGCGTACCGTCGGGACAAAAGACAATCCTTTCTTTAGTAATTCTAATTCAGAATGTTGAAGGATATGGTTTGACAGATTGAAAATAGGTAAGGTCTCAGTCAGATCTGGTGTTGTGGTCAAGACCATTGGTAAAAGTTGTTGCGGGTCCTCCGCTCCCCTGGGGCATTGAACCATTTCCTGGCTTTCTTGGCCGTGCCTCTCTGGGGGGTGCCTTGTTGGCCTCTGCCTAAAAAATTATTATTACCTTGTGCTCCTCCTCGACCCCTTCTTGGGTTACTACCTCCCTCGCCTGGGTCTGAGTTTTCAGAGGAATCCTCTGAGGTATCAGAGAAGCCCACTATGTTTTGTCGTTTGTTAAAGCGACCCCAAGGTCTGTTGTGGGGGTTAAAATAGGGCCTATTAGTGTAGAAGTCTTTGTTCAGGTATGGGTATGTAGACTCAGCACTATAGTTCTTAATGTCTTTTTTAATTTTGTTTGATTTTTTATTCTGCTCAATGCGGTGATATTCAGCCACCGTTTTCTCTACCTGTTCTAACAACTTTTTACATTCGGCCGTGGGGTCAGAATCATTAATTTGTTTCAGGAGGTCAGCGATCTCTATCTCAAGGGCCTTTAATGTCTCTGAGGCAATGTCAATTCCAAGTGCCAACCACTGTCTTGAACAAGTGGTACCGATATGGCTAAAATTTGTAATGTATTTAGGGTTGTCCGTAAATATCCCAGGGATATTGCGAACCTGCAGTCCAACTGGAATTACACCGGATTTAAGATAATCCGTGAGCATCAACACCATTAATTGAAGTCTGACCTGTTTTTTCTTGAGCTTCTCTAATTGCTCTGGTAAACTGGATACAACAATTTCTGGGGCATCTGGATTGTCAGAGAGAAGGGAAGGTAATGTGCATAAGTGTTTAATGTGATCAACAGTATACAAGAGGGCATGGTCTGACATCTCTAAAGGCTTGGACAGAAGATTTATAGACTTATAGTAAGGTGCATGTACGTGGGCACTAGGGAGACACTTGACTCTAGACCTCGGCCACACAGGGTACCCACATTTTTTATACTACAGCTGTTGGAACTCTGTCTTACTAAAAATTTCTTTGTCTTCGATGGGGTATTTTTCCAACAAATCAAAGGTACCTCCATGGGAGCTATTTTTGCTCCTCACCTGGCGATTCTGTACATGGACGCATTAGAGACTGGCACAATCCTTGCAAACACTAATCCATTCAGAACGAGTATCGATTGTTGGAGACGTTACATAGATGACATTTTTTTAATTTGGAATGGTGACAGCAATATTCTTAATTCCTTCTTACACTGGTTGAACAACAACTGTGACAACTTGCAATTCACTCTCACGCATCACAGAACTGAGATAGCATTTCTTGACCTTACTATTTACCACGAAGATGGCGAATTATTGACTCGCCTTTACAGGAAACCGACTGAAAGGAATACTTTACTGAGGTATGATAGCAATCATCCCAAAGCCCTCAAAGACTCTCTCCCATATTCGCAGTTCCTTCGAATAAGGAGAAATTGTTCCTCTAAGAATGATTATTTCAGAGAAGCAGATATACTATGCGCTAAACTTAAAACAAGAGGCTACCCAAATAGGATAGTGAGAAACGCTTCGAAACGAGCATGGTACTGCCCAAGAGAGGTGCTGCTCCAACCCAAAACGAAGCAAAGTTCAGAAAGAATAGCCTGCGTAACAACTTTCTCCCCAATTTCAAACAAAATAAGAAAAACAATTCTACGTCACTGGCCAACCCTTAACTCAGGGAAATTAGATTTTGACAAACCTTTGTTTGCTTTCAAGAAAAGCCGTAACATCAAAGACCACCTTGTCCGTGCAGCCCTACCAGCACCACCTTTAAAAAGCACAATAGATTCCAGCTGGGGGCTGCCAGTCTTGAGGGGCCATGTGAAATGTGGGAGCTGTATTGTTTGTGACTTGACACTCGAGGGGCGCACTTTCAGCCACAATAATATCACGATTCACCTAAAAGATTTCACAAATTGTAACACCTGTAATGTGATCTATGCCATTGTATGTCCATGTCCTTTACTTTATGTGGGGCAAACGACCCAGAAAATCAAGACCAGAATTAGCCAACACCGGAGCCGCATACGTTGTGGAACCATGAACGCCCCCTTGGTGGAACATTTCACAAATATGAACCACTCAGCAGACGACTTGAAATGGACCATTCTTAAAACTGTGAAATTACCACAAAGAGGTGGTAACTTACAACAACTGCTTAACAGAGAAGAACTAAAATCTATCATCCAATTCAATACGATCCAATCAGGTCTAAATAGGAGCGAGGATTGGACAACATTGCTCTGAGAACTTCTGATCCAAAAATACTCTGGGCACCCCAAGAGATTTTGCACATGGAATCGTGATGAACAAATGAGACCTATTTTGATCTAACTCAGGACTTCAAAAACTGTTTGTGATGTCGAACATTTTTGAATGCATCAAGGCATCTGGAGTTGTTGATTGAGAACTTGTCTCTATTTCTCAATTTTTATAAAAAAAAATTTTTACCTTTCACGTTTGCACAATTGTCACCTTGATTGCACATATGTCACTATTATCTGAATTATCGCAAATAGGTTCACAATAGTTTCCTAAAGACATCAATCTATGAATGTCCACAATAGGCCTTGATCTTTGCAGTAGTGCCCATGCAAACCCTATATTGACCATCCACAACCCTCCGTTCCAAGATGGCCGACACTTTAACGCAGATGCCGACCCATTTGACGACTTCTGCTCAAACCACGTGATCGGATTCTGTCTTACAAACCTGTCGCGCGGACATGCCTCCACACTGGAACCGGCATTGTCCGAGCACCCCTGGGAGAGGCGGATGGCAGATTATGTCCAAGTAAGTGAAACGCTCTTGCCCAGCGGCAAGCTCTGATTTACATTTTCAAGGTGAACGCGACATTTTCGCCGCGCACTCTGACACGCTATTCCTCTTTTCAGCGCCCTATACCCACATTGTTGAATCCCAGGGCGCAGCAAGTCTGAAACTCTGAATCTGTAAGTAATCTACGCATGTCCTAGATTAAGAGCACGGCAATTGGCCACCACCCAACACTTTTTGTAATAAAACCGAGTCTCCACCTTATTTCCTCAGAAAGGAGTCGGGAACACTGACAAACAATATGATACCATTGATGTATGTATACTCATGAGTTCCACGCTTGCACGTGAAACAGAAGGTAACCACCTCTTCTAAACTTGGGTAGTACTCACTGGTCTTTCGAAACTTACTGGTCTTAAATCCCTAATTGATTCCTTGATTTTAGTGCAGCCACCTTCAGACCGTCGTTGAAGTTTTAAATACGATTATATTGAAATAACCACTGAACCCCAGAGAATCGTATGTATAAGCTCAACCACATGGTATGTTAAACATTGTTTTTCAGTCTCAAATCGCCCTATTGGTTTGCAAAGTCACTGTCCAAAATACTTTGGAAGGCTTCCCCCTATGTTTTTGACCAACTTTATACGAAGGTACCTACCATTGTCCAACACACTTGGATTAGGCTCACAAATCACTACGTAGCCCCAGAGTGATGAACCTCACGCATGCCACTGCGATTCCGGAAATTATGACAATGTGCTCTGCTTAACTTTTAAGTCATCACCAGACACTTTGCACTGGGTTACGCACTGCGATTTCGAATGTAATTACAATAAGGGCAGTTAAAATCTTTATAAATTCTTTAATGGCGAAGTATTTTTCACAAAACTTTGTTTTTCTTTTTGTTCCTTTTCTCTAATGCAGGCTTTATTCATTTCAGGCATGTCTTGCTACTTAAATAAGTCCTGATGATGATCCCGTGTATCTATTAGAGCCTTTAGGGATCGAAACGTCGACACCCAAGAGTGGGTTTACACTTGTAATATTTCAAATGTCCGTGTAAACTGCACTCCAGGCGACACTGCTAGCAATCTTTGCATCTTTTCGCAGTGCCCTGTCTTTGCTCTCTTTTCCTTGCCTGAAAACCACCCTCTTTTTCACCCTATATCTATTCCTTCCTTTCTTGTCAGTACGGCACAGGCTTGTGTCTTGTAAAATTGTATTGTACATCTGACATTGTCTTTTGGTAATAAACTCCTGCCCCGGCTGGGCCAGGACAACCTAAACTGTATAGCTTCCATCGAGTTCCTATACTATATAACGCAAGTATATTGAATAAGCTAAGTTCCATTGTCTCACTATAACAAAGTTATACCCATGGCTCTTAGCTATCCGTTGGGTTCCCCTTGTTCTTAAAAAACGTTCTAAGTGCAATCACCAGGATTGCAGGGTTTTCTTAAACTCTAAGATACCTCAGTTTTGAGGTGGACCTCCCTAGTGCCCACGTACATGCACCTTACTATAAGTCTATAAATCTTCTGTCCAAGCCTTTAGAGATGTCAGACCATGCCCTCTTGTATACTGTTGATCACATTAAACACTTATGCACATTACCTTCCCTTCTCTCTGACAATCCAGATGCCCCAGAAATTGTTGTATCCAGTTTACCAGAGCAATTAGAGAAGCTCAAGAAAAAACAGGTCAGACTTCAATTAATGGTGTTGATGCTCACGGATTATCTTAAATCCGGTGTAATTCCAGTTGGACTGCAGGTTCGCAATATCCCTGGGATATTTACGGACAACCCTAAATACATTACAAATTTTAGCCATATCGGTACCACTTGTTCAAGACAGTGGTTGGCACTTGGAATTGACATTGCCTCAGAGACATTAAAGGCCCTTGAGATAGAGATCGCTGACCTCCTGAAACAAATTAATGATTCTGACCCCACGGCCGAATGTAAAAAGTTGTTAGAACAGGTAGAGAAAACGGTGGCTGAATATCACCGCATTGAGCAGAATAAAAAATCAAACAAAATTAAAAAAGACATTAAGAACTATAGTGCTGAGTCTACATACCCATACCTGAACAAAGACTTCTACACTAATAGGCCCTATTTTAACCCCCACAACAGACCTTGGGGTCGCTTTAACAAACGACAAAACATAGTGGGCTTCTCTGATACCTCAGAGGATTCCTCTGAAAACTCAGACCCAGGCGAGGGAGGTAGTAACCCAAGAAGGGGTCGAGGAGGAGCACAAGGTAATAATAATTTTTTAGGCAGAGGCCAACAAGGCACCCCCCAGAGAGGCACGGCCAAGAAAGCCAGGAAATGGTTCAATGCCCCAGGGGAGCGGAGGACCCGCAACAACTTTTACCAATGGTCTTGACCACAACACCAGATCTGACTGAGACCTTACCTATTTTCAATCTGTCAAACCATATCCTTCAACATTCTGAATTAGAATTACTAAAGAAAGGATTGTCTTTTGTCCCGACGGTACGCCCAAATTACATGGAATTGCAAACTGAATTGTTGCGTTTTTTTAGACTGGTTCGGTTGAAAGCATTTTTTCAATTGCACCCCACACCTGACCCTGTACGAAATACTCCTTTCTCGCCGCCCTCAACCTTTTTACCAACGGCTAGCATGATTCCCCCGGAAATCATCACATTTGAGAAATTGATTCTCAAGGAAGTGGAGTTCCTTGAGAAAAAGAAATTGTTCATTCCATACAACATACCCAAGGTGGAAAAAGATGCAATAGATTCTCTTAAATCTAAGACGGATCTGATTATTAAAAGCGCAGATAAAGGAGGGGGCATCGTGTTACAGAATATCGACACATATAAGAATGAAATCAATCGCCAGTTAAACAATAGGGAACACTACCTGAGACTGGGCCGGAATCCCACACTGGAAATCCAAAGCCTGATCAAGAAAATTACCACAGAAGCTAGAGACGAGGGTTTTCTTAGCAAGAAGGAATACAACTTTCTCAATGTCAAATGTCCTAGACTGCCGGTCATCTACACCCTCCCAAAAATCCATAAAAACACAGAGAACCCACCAGGCCGACCGATAGTCTCGGCGTGTGGTTCGATTTTGGAACCATTAGGGTCCTATGTTGACTACTTTATTAAGGACTTTGTGCCTTCTACATGCTGTTACGTTCGTGACAGCATGCAAATGATTAATCTGGTTGAGCATCAACCCTTTGACCCTAGTACTCAAACACTATGCACACTAGACGTGGAGTCGCTTTATACCAATATTCCCCAGGTAGCGGCTCTAAGGGTCATCGAGAAGACACTTGACTCTAGACCTCGGCCACACAGGGTACCCACATTTTTTATACTACAGCTGTTGGAACTCTGTCTTACTAAAAATTTCTTTGTCTTCGATGGGGTATTTTTCCAACAAATCAAAGGTACCTCCATGGGAGCTATTTTTGCTCCTCACCTGGCGATTCTGTACATGGACGCATTAGAGACTGGCACAATCCTTGCAAACACTAATCCATTCAGAACGAGTATCGATTGTTGGAGACGTTACATAGATGACATTTTTTTAATTTGGAATGGTGACAGCAATATTCTTAATTCCTTCTTACACTGGTTGAACAACAACTGTGACAACTTGCAATTCACTCTCACGCATCACAGAACTGAGATAGCATTTCTTGACCTTACTATTTACCACGAAGATGGCGAATTATTGACTCGCCTTTACAGGAAACCGACTGAAAGGAATACTTTACTGAGGTATGATAGCAATCATCCCAAAGCCCTCAAAGACTCTCTCCCATATTCGCAGTTCCTTCGAATAAGGAGAAATTGTTCCTCTAAGAATGATTATTTCAGAGAAGCAGATATACTATGCGCTAAACTTAAAACAAGAGGCTACCCAAATAGGATAGTGAGAAACGCTTCGAAACGAGCATGGTACTGCCCAAGAGAGGTGCTGCTCCAACCCAAAACGAAGCAAAGTTCAGAAAGAATAGCCTGCGTAACAACTTTCTCCCCAATTTCAAACAAAATAAGAAAAACAATTCTACGTCACTGGCCAACCCTTAACTCAGGGAAATTAGATTTTGACAAACCTTTGTTTGCTTTCAAGAAAAGCCGTAACATCAAAGACCACCTTGTCCGTGCAGCCCTACCAGCACCACCTTTAAAAAGCACAATAGATTCCAGCTGGGGGCTGCCAGTCTTGAGGGGCCATGTGAAATGTGGGAGCTGTATTGTTTGTGACTTGACACTCGAGGGGCGCACTTTCAGCCACAATAATATCACGATTCACCTAAAAGATTTCACAAATTGTAACACCTGTAATGTGATCTATGCCATTGTATGTCCATGTCCTTTACTTTATGTGGGGCAAACGACCCAGAAAATCAAGACCAGAATTAGCCAACACCGGAGCCGCATACGTTGTGGAACCATGAACGCCCCCTTGGTGGAACATTTCACAAATATGAACCACTCAGCAGACGACTTGAAATGGACCATTCTTAAAACTGTGAAATTACCACAAAGAGGTGGTAACTTACAACAACTGCTTAACAGAGAAGAACTAAAATCTATCATCCAATTCAATACGATCCAATCAGGTCTAAATAGGAGCGAGGATTGGACAACATTGCTCTGAGAACTTCTGATCCAAAAATACTCTGGGCACCCCAAGAGATTTTGCACATGGAATCGTGATGAACAAATGAGACCTATTTTGATCTAACTCAGGACTTCAAAAACTGTTTGTGATGTCGAACATTTTTGAATGCATCAAGGCATCTGGAGTTGTTGATTGAGAACTTGTCTCTATTTCTCAATTTTTATAAAAAAATTTTTTTACCTTTCACGTTTGCACAATTGTCACCTTGATTGCACATATGTCACTATTATCTGAATTATCGCAAATAGGTTCACAATAGTTTCCTAAAGACATCAATCTATGAATGTCCACAATAGGCCTTGATCTTTGCAGTAGTGCCCATGCAAACCCTATATTGACCATCCACAACCCTCCGTTCCAAGATGGCCGACACTTTAACGCAGATGCCGACCCATTTGACGACTTCTGCTCAAACCACGTGATCGGATTCTGTCTTACAAACCTGTCGCGCGGACATGCCTCCACACTGGAACCGGCATTGTCCGAGCACCCCTGGGAGAGGCGGATGGCAGATTATGTCCAAGTAAGTGAAACGTTCTTGCCCAGCGGCAAGCTCTGATTTACATTTTCAAGGTGAACGCGACATTTTCGCCGCGCACTCTGACACGCTATTCCTCTTTTCAGCGCCCTATACCCACATTGTTGAATCCCAGGGCGCAGCAAGTCTGAAACTCTGAATCTGTAAGTAATCTACGCATGTCCTAGATTAAGAGCACGGCAATTGGCCACCACCCAACACTTTTTGTAATAAAACCGAGTCTCCACCTTATTTCCTCAGAAAGGAGTCGGGAACACTGACAAACAATATGATACCATTGATGTATGTATACTCATGAGTTCCACGCTTGCACGTGAAACAGAAGGTAACCACCTCTTCTAAACTTGGGTAGTACTCACTGGTCTTTCGAAACTTACTGGTCTTAAATCCCTAATTGATTCCTTGATTTTAGTGCAGCCACCTTCAGACCGTCGTTGAAGTTTTAAATACGATTATATTGAAATAACCACTGAACCCCAGAGAATCGTATGTATAAGCTCAACCACATGGTATGTTAAACATTGTTTTTCAGTCTCAAATCGCCCTATTGGTTTGCAAAGTCACTGTCCAAAATACTTTGGAAGGCTTCCCCCTATGTTTTTGACCAACTTTATACGAAGGTACCTACCATTGTCCAACACACTTGGATTAGGCTCACAAATCACTACGTAGCCCCAGAGTGATGAACCTCACGCATGCCACTGCGATTCCGGAAATTATGACAATGTGCTCTGCTTAACTTTTAAGTCATCACCAGACACTTTGCACTGGGTTACGCACTGCGATTTCGAATGTAATTACAATAAGGGCAGTTAAAATCTTTATAAATTCTTTAATGGCGAAGTATTTTTCACAAAACTTTGTTTTTCTTTTTGTTCCTTTTCTCTAATGCAGGCTTTATTCATTTCAGGCATGTCTTGCTACTTAAATAAGTCCTGATGATGATCCCGTGTATCTATTAGAGCCTTTAGGGATCGAAACGTCGACACCCAAGAGTGGGTTTACACTTGTAATATTTCAAATGTCCGTGTAAACTGCACTCCAGGCGACACTGCTAGCAATCTTTGCATCTTTTCGCAGTGCCCTGTCTTTGCTCTCTTTTCCTTGCCTGAAAACCACCCTCTTTTTCACCCTATATCTATTCCTTCCTTTCTTGTCAGTACGGCACAGGCTTGTGTCTTGTAAAATTGTATTGTACATCTGACATTGTCTTTTGGTAATAAACTCCTGCCCCGGCTGGGCCAGGACAACCTAAACTGTATAGCTTCCATCGAGTTCCTATACTATATAACGCAAGTATATTACAGTTGAAGAGGCAACTTCAGTCAATTCTTCATAATAAACAGTGGGATTTTACCTAGGATCAGGCAAATGAGTCTTAAGAGATAGACCCTCACTTCTTTTCCATAGAGTAAAAAAGTCGGATCTGGCTCTCCCACGGATAGCTGTCCCCCTTATATCCTTCGGGAAATTTTTTCACGCTGCCGGGACCCTCCTTTACTGCTTCTCATCAACTCCCTTGCCCAAGGGATTGTCCCTGATTTATTTAAAATGGCGGAAGTTGTCCCTATTCTTAAGAAACCCAGCCTAAACCTATTAGCAACCTGCAACTACAGTCCCGTTTCACTGCTACCCTATCTGAGCAAGGTTTTAGAAGCCCATGTTGCCCCCTGCTTTAGCTCTTTTGTAGAGCAGACTTACTATCTGGACACTCACCAGGTAGGTTTTAAACCTGAATATTTCACTCAGTCTGTTATCCTGGCAGTTCTTGATGAACTGAGAAGAGGGGCCAATCAGGATACTACCCAAGCCCCGGTGCTTC
The DNA here is from genome assembly GCF_964263255.1 of Lissotriton vulgaris. Classification (NCBI taxonomy): domain Eukaryota; kingdom Metazoa; phylum Chordata; class Amphibia; order Caudata; family Salamandridae; genus Lissotriton; species Lissotriton vulgaris. Next base: position 1,714,375,026 of record NC_141685.1, on the reverse strand, counting down.
TCGATCTGTCAGCTGCCTTCGACACGGTCGATCACCATCTTTGGATCCACCATCTTGGCTGTGCTGGGTTTCAGGGCTTGTAAAAGATAACAGGAGTGAAAACCCATCAACCTTGTTGGGATTCGGGTAGAGAATTATATACAATGAACAATATCCCAACCGGTATTGTTTGCAGACAATTATTGAGGATATCTATACAGCATTATCCATCAAAGAACAAGGAGGCTCAGTTTGATTTTCATATGTGCTCAAGGCATCATTTTTATCAGCATTCTGAGAAGTATAGGGCAATTATAATTTACAGTTAATATCAGCACTGCAATTTATAAATAACACGTAATAATTATATTGATGTTAATAAAGTCAATAACTTAGATTTAGACCAATCGGCTCAATTAGAGGCCGAGATCACGCCTTTAGAAGTGAGGGGTGCAATTAAATCTCTGGCAATGGGTAAAGCGGTTGGGGAAGATCTTATTCCCTTGGAACTGTATAAATATTGCACTGAAGAATTACTACCACTATTTGTTGATGTGATCAGTGCTATTGGTAATGGGCAACAAGCACCCAGATCATGGAATCTGACCCAAATTATTTTCTTTTTGAAAAAAGGTAAAGCACCACAAGAGAGGGGATCTTATAGGCCTATCTCCCTTATTAACAGCGATGCCAAAATCTTCGCTAAAATATTGGCTACTAGATTAGCTCCATATATGTCCCAACTTGTCTCTCCCCAACAACATGGATTCATCCCTAAACGTGACACCACAGCACACATTAATATGGCTATATCAGCTTTTGATGCGGCACGGATTAAACACACCCCACTCGGTATGATTTTATTAGACGCTGAAAAAGCATTTGACCGGGTGGGGTGGGGTTTTCTGTGGGCCGCATTACAGGCATTTGGGATTAAAGGAAAACATTTACGATGGATCCAATCTTTATATGATAATCCTATGGGTAAGATTTCATATATGGGAAAATGCTCCTCTTTGTTTCCCATTAAAAGAGGGACAAGGCAAGGGTGTCCTCTATCACCATTACTTTTTGCTCTTGCAATAGAGCTCTTTTTAATTGCTTTACAACATCAAACATTAATCTGCCCTCTTTCTAATGGATTAGAGAAATTAGATATCACTGTATATGCCGACGATATCGCAGTTTTTACCCCAGACGTCGCTAAGACTATGAAAGGTATATTAATAGAAGCTGGCATTTATGGCTCAGTTTCTGGCTACAAACTTAATACCACCAAAACCCAAGTTGTCATGAACTATCAATCTACTACCCCTGTCCCTGGAATTAGCAATATAGCCACTTACCTAGGTGTTAAAATCTGTGCAGATATTGATTCCATAATAGGATTGAATTATGAGCCCTTATTAAAAGAAACTGCCATGCAACTTAAGAAATGGCATAAACTTCCTATCAATATCATTGGTCGAATAAATTTAATAAAAATGAAAATCTTGCCTAAATTCCTGTATTTGTTTCGAACAATCCCTCTGCGGGTCAATAATTCCTTTTTTTCCAGATTAGAAGGTATAATTGGCAGCTTTGTATGGGGGTATAAAAAGGCCCGGCGTGCTGTATCACTACTTAAACTTCCCTTTAGTCAAGGAGGATTGCTATTTCCGGACTTCAAATTTTACTATTGGTCAGCATTTATGACTCGGATCCGCAGTTTGGTTGTTCTGGATAAATGTCTATATTTTCACAAGTTTCTACTAGGACTAGATGTCAATATGTTTGTGTATAGGATGAACGACCCCAACTATTTTAAAAGGGTTAAATTTAAGACCATAAGGGATACTGTGAGTATATGGCGATCTATTATGGCTAAATGCAATACTTCTCTTTTTCATAGTCAAACACCTTTATGGGGCAACCCCGGCTTTCCTACTATTTTTCATGACGCAGCCTGTCAAATGTTTTTAAACTCTGGTATTAGACTTCTGGGGGATTTATATGACCATCTTGGCTTTATGGCTTTTGATAAAATGAAACTTTGCTTCAAGCTACCAGAAATAGCTAGGTTTAAGTACTATCAGATCAGAGATTACCTGGTGAAAAAAATAGAACTTACTACAGTCTCAGAATCTGAGATATGGGATTGCATTTATAGGGATGATGATAAATCTATCATAAGTCTGGGTTATAAGCTCTTTTCTGATCTCAAGACCAGTGATGTTACCATTTTAACAGAGAAATGGAATAGGAAACTGGCCATAAGTATTCCTACAGATTTGATTGTTACATCATTTAAAAGCCTAAATACAACAGTTCAATCTTCCAGCTTAAAATTGCAGATGTTTAAAACAATATGTCAATTATATTACACGCCTGACAGGATACTCAAATGGGCAACGAATAATATTTATTCAGATAAAACGAAATGTCCTAAATGTGATTTGAGGGGGGCTGACATTGTTCACATGTTTTTTACTTGCCCTCACCTCAAGGAATATTGGGAAGGAATAACTAAGGTTATTTCTGAGAGGCTGGAGCAACCTTTTTCACTCTCAAATACTGATGTTTGCGTAGGCATTAGTGGGGGGGGAAGGTCTAAAGATCTGCTGAATGTTCTAATTACTTGTGGAAGGTTAATTGTTGCCAGAGCTTGGATTCAAAAGAACCCACCAACAGTCTTAGAATGGTGGAGTTTAGTAAAGGAGATTCATAGTATGGAAGCCGCTATTGCAGATTCAAGAGGAGTGCAGGCCAGACGGAAAATTGACAGAATATGGGGCCTATTCATGTCTTAGTAGCTGTGTCTCAAAATACAAGTTTTTCGATTCTTAATCTTATGCTTTGCACTGTTTAAGTAATGCTATTTATATATTTATCTAAATGCAATTATGGAATATTGTCATCTTCTTATTTCTGTTCCTGTTTTCTTACGTGGAAAAAATGAATTGTTTATTGCCTATGTGATCCTTTGATGCAAATAAAAAACATTTAAAAAAAATATATATATATATAAATAACACGTGACAGCCCAAAGTTTTACAAGGTGCACGAATGAAAAGGTGAGTGACAGTACGGCGACACAAGTGACAGTGAGAGCAGCGTGGACGGCGCAAAGTGTATTGTGAGAAATTATGTACAGTGAATAATACCAGAGTGGTTTCAAAATAGTTCAGGATGGTTATTATTCGTTTTCCATTTTTTTGCGAAAACCACTGTGTGGGGGGCGCCTAAAATCTTGCTGGAAAGTCGACGTTTTTCGATCCGTAAGAGTTAGGATCATCATCAGGACAGTGGCGCTGTAAGCAGTGCTGTATGGGAGGGAAGGGGCAAAAATGAGCGACAGGCAAGGTCAGTGGTCCATCGGGCTGGGTGAAGCGAGAGGGAGTGTAATGCTCACCGTCTGGCAACTGGTTGATAGCAAGGATGGGCAGGTGTGTGGAAAAGTTCCGCGGGTCGAGGATCTGTCTGGGTGCCTCGAGGGACGTCCGGTTACAGAGTAACTACAGTGTCCGAGATCACATCATTGGTACCTCAAGTGCATGGGAGCTGGGGAATGAGAAGGAAAAACAATTCAGGGTGGAGAGCTCGGGGAAAATGCGCCTCTGGAGCCAGAGGTGAGGAGCAGGAAGGAAACTTACCAAGGGTTAGGAGTGTATTCAAGGATTATCCACAGCTGCGTGGTCCGTGGATAGGCAAGCACTGATCTCAGCGTGATCGGTGGGATGAGGAGAGTCGATCTGTTGAGAATGGGAGAGGGGTCAGTGATCGGAGTCGATCTGGAGGCTATCGGTTCAAAATATGGGCGGTTAGACACCGGCGTGAACCTTACCTGTCTTCGAGGTTATGGCGGGCGAGTAAAGCGCTGTCCGGGTGTTGCTATGGCAATCCCGTGCATCGGACAAAGCTAAATAGAGATAGGGCGGGAGGGCCTACCCGATGACATGGAGCTGCTCAGAAAGGTAGAACTGCAGGGATAGGGGAGAAGGAAGGGGTGGGGAAAGAGGGCGGGACTCCTGTCAGGGAGGCAGCTCGGGAATGGAAGCTGTCGTGTTCGGAAGGCATGTCAGAAACCGGACAATACCGAGGCGAGGAGTCAGCAAGGTGGTCAGAGTGTGAATGCAATTGGCAGCGGATGTGAAGCATATGACTCGCGGAGGGGTGCCTATACAGAAATTGTGTAACAGATTCCGAAAGGAACATGCATAATATTTACATTGTATTTAACAACAAGGGGTGGTGATGGACAGAGTTTCTGAATTAAGCAGAATACTCTCACCCAGTCAAGAGAAGAGGGCTAGATCCACTACCGTTTTTTAGCTCACTGCACCATCCCAGCTCAGAACCTGGCTATATGCAAATTAGTCTGTTCCTGTCCCTGTGCATGATGGGAACAGGGCAAACCAAACTACCAAGCCAATTCTTACACTGGGAAGAAAACAAGCTTCCGGGGACTGGTTTCTGGCATTTCAGCCGTCGTCAGCCCGGCTTGCTTGAATCCTGATGGTGCAATGAGCAAGGGACTCACATTTGAGTATACCCTTCCACGCTTATGGTGGACAAAATATTTAACAACAAGGGGTGGTGATGGACAGAGTTTCTGAATTAAGCAGAATACTCTCACCCAGTCAAGAGATCAGGGCTAGATCCAACACCATTTTTTAGCTCACTGCACCATCCCAGCTCAGAGCCTGGCTATATGCAAATTAGTCTGTTCCTGTCCCAGTGCATGATGGGAACAGGGCAAACCAAACTACCAAGCCAATTCTTACACTGGGAAGGAAACAAGCTTCCGGGGACCGGTTTCTGGCATTTCAGCCGTCGTCGGCCCGGCTTGCTTGAATCCTGATGGTGCAATGAGCAAGGGACTCAAATCTGAGTATACCCTTCCACGCTTATGGTGGACAAAATATTTAACAACAAGGGGTGGTGATGGACAGAGTTTCTGAATTAAGCAGAATACTCTCACCCAGTCAAGAGATCAGGGCTAGATCCAACACCGTTTTTTAGCTCACTCCACCATCCCAGCTCAGAACCTGGCTATATGCAAATTAGTCTGTTCCTGTCCCAGCGCATGATGGGACAGGGCAAACCAAACTACCAAGCCAATTCTTACACTGGGAAGGAAACAAGCTTCCGGGGACCGGTTTCTGGCATTTCAGCCATCGTCAGGGACAGACTAATTTGCATATAGCCAGGTTCTGAGCTGGGATGGGTCAGTGAGCTAAATAACGGTGATGGATCAAGCCCTGATCTTTGCACTGGGTAAGAGTGGTCTGCTTAATTCAGACACTCTGTTCATCACCACCCCCTTTTCTGAATCGTTTTTGGCCACTATAGGTGTGGCAGGGTATACTCAGACATGAGTCCCTTGCTCACTGCACCATCAGGATTCAAGCAAGCCGGGCCGACGACGGCTGAAATGCCAGAAACCGGTCCCCGGAAGCTTGTCTCCTTTCTGGTGAAGAATTGGCTTGGTAGTTTGGTCTGCCCTGTTCCCATGATGCACTGGGCCAGGGACAGACTAATTTGCATATAGCCAGGTTCCGAGCTGGGATGGTGCAGTGAGCTAAATAACGGTGATGGATCAAGCCCTGATCTTGGGACTGGGTAAGAGTGGTCTGCTTAATTCAGACACTCTGTTCATCACCACCCCCTTTTCTGAATCGTAATATTTACATTGTGGCACCATGATAGAACATACATTGGTAGTGTTAAACAGAGGTACAGTGGATTAACAGAAGTACGGTAAAATACTGATTAAGGGCAATGTCTATCTGGAGGGTGGCGTGGCCCAGGTGTAAGAGGAGCGGGCAACCCTTTATTTCAGAAGGTCAGGGAGTGAGAACAGGGAATCAGGGTGTCAGATGGTAATGGTGCTATTCCACTCATCAATGGTATTTAATCCATTGTTAATGGAGTCACAAAGGATCATCCACCTGCATTCACTCTTGTTTAAGAAGGATCTGATGTCACCACCTCTTGTGGGTAGTGTCAATTGTTCGATCACTTGCCATTTCATGTCTGTGTCCTTGTGATTTTGTTCCAGGTAGTGGTTCACCAATGGTGCTGTGGCCACTTTGCAATTAATACTGCTTTTGTGTTGCACAATTCTGTTTTTGATGGTTTGTGTAGTTTGGCCGATGTAGATAAGTTCACATGGGCATTCAATGGCATAGATCACATTAGTGGATCTGCAGTTAGTGTGGTGTCTCAGGGTATGAGTCCTGTCTTTGTATCTGAACACCTTGGTGTTGGTTGTAAGTTCACACACTGAACAACTCTGGCATTTAAAGTGGCCCAGTACTGGCGGCAAACCCCATGCTGCAGTGATGCTGTGGTGATCTGGTGTTTTTTCTGGCCAGGTAATTGCACACACCAGGTGGGATGACAGATTATCTCCTCTTTGGTAAGAGAAGAGAGGTTCATCTTTGAAGGGTTCAAAGGGACGGAGGATAGACCAGTTCTTTTTGATTATTTTAGCCACTTTGTTGCTACTAGGACTGAATTTGGAGTTCTCTTTAGGGGTTGTTTAGTTTGGCTAGTGAGGAGATGCTCTCTGTGACAATACCACGCTCTTTTTCGGGCTCTTGAGACCAATCGTTTGGGGTATCCTCTGGCGATGAGTTTTTTGGTCAGAACATCAGCCTCCCTGAAGTAGTCTGCACGCCACTTGCAGTTTCGCCTAATTCGGAGAAATTGTCCAAATGGCAGACCATCTATGAGTCCTCTCCGGTGGTAACTAGCATATTGGAGTAATGTGTTTCTTTCTGTCGGTTTACGGAACAAGCAGGTTCCCAGTTTGCCCTCCTCGGCATGAATGGTGATGTCTAGAAAGGGCAAGTCGTTCTGCTTACATTCACTTGTGAAGCGGAGATGTTCCTGTGAACGATTCAACCAGTCAATAAAGGACATGAGAGCTTCCTTGGTACCGTTCCAAAGTAGCAGGATGTCATCTATATATCGACGCCACAAGTTTATATTGTCGTGGAAGGGATTGGTAGGTTGAAGGATTAGGGTCTTCTCCAGGTAATGGACATAGAGTATAGCAAAGTTAGGGGCAAAGCAAGCGCCCATAGATACTCCCTTGATCTGTAAATAAAAAGTGTCTCTGTAAAGAAAATAGTTATTTTGAAGTGCAATGCGTAAAAGATCCATGATTAAGTATGTTCGAATGTTGGCGGGTTGGGGTCTGGAGTGGAGGAGAGTTTCGATCACTGGTAGACCTTCATGGTGGGGGATATTCGTGTATAAAGACTCGATGTCTAGTCCTGCCTTGAGATTTTGTTCTGTGTCGTAGTCCAGGTTTTCGATGTTATTGATGAGGTATGTGGTGTCCCTAATGAATGTATCTGTGAGGGGGACAAATTCTTTGAGAATGGCATCAATGTATTTACCTACAGGTTCTAGAATTGATCCACAACCGGACACAATGGGCCTACCAGGTAGGTTATTTTGGTCCTTGTCGATTTTTGGTAAAACGTATATGACAGGTGTGCGTGGATGGGGGTTGTTGAGAAAAAGAAATTCCTTGTGGGTTATTACATCCATCAATTTGGCTTGTTCAGTCACGTCCATGATCTTCTTTCTGATCTCTTGTAGCGGGTCTTTAGTGAGTGGGCGGTAGTGTTCGGCATTGTTGAGTTGGCGTTTGATTTCAGAGTCGTATTTGTCAGCCTGTATAACGTTTCAGGGCTTGTCATTGAAATGGACTACTTCCTTTCTCAGCACCGTTCTCAATCGGTGCACCTTGCTAGCTTCAGGGCAGAACAAAAGAAATTGACCTGTGGTGTCACACATGGCTCTTCTCTTTCAACCTGACTTTTCAATTTGTATGTTCTCCCCTTGGTTCTGGCCCTGCATAACAGAGAGGTCATAGTCTTTAATTACGCTGATGACCTTCTGTTGGTATTTAACATTGACGCGTCCGTATCATCTGTGTTTAGCTACCAATCTACTATGAACTTCATCAGTGATTGGATGAATACCAATCAACTCAAGTTAAATTCAGACAAAACAGAGTTGATCCTTACTGGTGGTCTGGCCAGTCCTTGGAATTCCAACATCTGGTCACCGTTATTAGGGAGCCCTCCACTCCCAGCCAGCTCGGTAAAAAGCCTGGGAATTGTGATCAGTAGTGATCATACCATTAAAGCCCAGATCAGCTCAGTGGTCTCTGCATGTTTTTTCCATCACCGAAGAATACGGAAAATTAGCAGATTCCTTTCCACCGCAGCCCTGACCCAAGTGGTTCTTGCTCTGGTAATCTTGTGTGATTACACAAATTCCCTTTATGCTGGCATAACGGCATACCAGTTACACCGGCTGCAACTGGTCCAGAATCAGGCAGCTAGGCTTATCTTTAGTCAGCCCAAACATCGGCATGTGACACCATTGTTGGAAAGCCTTCATTGGCTTCCTTTACGTCAACGTTGCCTATTCAAGTTGGGCTGTACCATCTATAAAGCCCTTTCAGGACATGTTCCCACTTTATCACCTCAAGTATAAAGCAATACATTCCCTCTTGCGACGTACGTTCATCAAACAAGAACTTGTTGGTCCCCCATACCTTCAAACGTAAAAAACATGGAGGTCTTAGATACACAACCTTGGCCCCTCAGTTCTGGAATGCCCTTCCTTCTCATCTGTGCATTACTGATTCCTAGACCGAGTTCAGGAAATTATTTAAGACCTGGCTATTCACACAGGCATACAACCGAGACCCATTCACTATTTTGCAACTGCAGCCATCCTCCCTCAGCGCCAAGAAACCGCCTGGTGAACGTGTGTGCTACAAATCACCTTTAACATAACATAACAGAGTATAAACTCATTGTTCCTGAAAACGGATGGCTACACCCGGTCTGGTGACATTACCTAGCTGATCCGCCAACTCAGGTATTTCTGGGTGATATATAGGATGAACCTCCCACATCGGGAACTGACATAACGACTTAGGCATTTTCTCATACAACCTATCACTAGAAGCAATTCAATTTGTAAGATTTTCAAAAACTTGGCCTGGCTCCAAATCACTGACATACACACAATCTCTAATATCAAATAAAATGTGTGGTGCATCCATTCCAAAATGTTACTGCCAAAGAGTATTCAAAGTAACAGACATATGCTTAAGAGCATTTTGCTGTATAAAAGGCTCAAATTCTCTCATGACTTCCCTGACATCCTCCACACTATAATTGACATAACGAGCCCACAGCATAGCCTGATCAAATATTACCAGTTTCTCTTCGCCTCCACTCCAGATCGCACTAAAGGGCCTATGCACTCCTTAAATTTCATCCAATCTCTATCCTCAAAACCACAAACTGGCGTCTCAACATTTAAAGATGTTGGAGGATAAAAAACCATGGAAGGAGAAGCAACAGAAGTAACAAGTACAATCGTCGTTGGAGGTTACGCCGGAAGAGAAAGAGCATGGGATATAGGAGTTGAAACAGTAGGTGTGATAACAGTCACAGTTGCCACAGATGGCGAAGACAAGGAAGAAGCAGGGGGTGCCTTAGCCAAAGACGTCAAAACAACCGCCGTGAATACAGAAGCAGTTGTATCGGATGTAACAGGATTTTGCGACTGTATGGGAATAGCAGGAAATATCCTCTGTGGGCCATACGGAGGCAGGGGGCAAGTATCTACTAATTCCTCCACAAAACTATCATTTTCGTCTTGAGCCAAATTAGACTCAACAATACGTAATTGAAACCTCCCTTCAGAGTCAACTCCTGTCTCCTGTTTTTCTATATCATATGCTACAGCTTTCTGGGTCAGTGTTTTCATCTTTCCTTTCCATGCATCTTTTTCCATCTTCAGTCGTCTCTGCCTAGCTGCTTTCTGCCATGTTCTGAGGGAATCAAACATTGACAGTCTACTTTGTCTTTTAAACAACTGTTCCTGTAATTACCCAATCTTTTGTTCATCAAAAGTGCCCATCAACGGCCACTGTAACTCAGCATTGTCCCTCGTATATTTGTGCCATAATGTACTAAACATAATACGGCCAAGACCTTGCTTCACAAATTAGGAGGGCATTCTGGAGGCGCCGGCTAGGCTTCTTCTAATCGAGCATCTGCAGAACAACAACGGCAACACAAAAAGAAAAACGTACTAATTCCAGACATTTTCAAAAAGAAAACAAGTTCGTTATTTATGCCTGGCAAAGCAGTTGCAAATGCTTTTACTCAAAAACAGCCCTCAGACAGTACCAAAGTCAAACCACAATGGTACCCTATCCACAAAGAACCAAAACAAACTCTTCTGATATGAGTAGCACAAATGAACCAATTCTCCACTGCCGACTCTTCAGACCAAATGGTCAGATCCAAGGGTTTTGCTGTTTAGGACTCCAGTCGGGATGGCTACTGGGCAATACACCATCTGGCAGAACGGAAGGGGAGCTGCCAGCAATCAATACTACTCATGCAGGTATCCCTGAACCATCTGTCTGACCCGACGATGGCCTCTGAGGTTCCGTGAATTCTGAACCTGTTTCATAAAGGTCATGGTTTCGTTACGAATTTGATAATAGCGAACCGTAACTAGTGAGTGCGGCAAGTACGAGTGATTTTCGCCATGCTAGGCCGATGGATTCACTACGTATTTAGGGATTTTGTTCTGAACCCTTGGGTTCCATTTTGTGCATGGCAGCCATTTTGTGGTTGCCCTCACATAGGCCGATGACTACGGCCGAACGAGTCTTTAGTACACGTACACGTTAGCTGACTCCTGAATGACCTGAGCGAACTGACAGCGTTGCCTGAAGCTAACCTTGTTAAGTCAGTTCCTTGTCCGGTAGTTTATCGAGATTAGAGATCAAATAACAGGACATTGTTGAGTTTATTGCACATGCACACACCCCTTATCCTACTTCTCATCTGTTTCTGTACCTTCTTTTATGGCTTATTTATGGTATGGGTTGTGGTCTTTTTATTATAGGTTTGTCCGGCCTGTTCGAGGAAGAATGTTGGGCTTTCCCGTGTAATTGATGGTGGGCTGGACAACTGAAAAGTGGGTTTGTCGTCATGTGATACCTTTTGTAATGTTACCTTTGATTGGACAAACTGTAACTAGTGGGTGTTTGTCCGGAATGTGATTTTTAGCATAAAAGACGATGTCTCGCAATACGAAAATTGAGCAGTCTCTGACAAACCTACTTGTGTCGTACTTCGTAGACTTCTGTTCCTGGTTGCAGCCAATAAATTTGATCTTTGACGTCACCAAGAAGTATCCCGTGTCTCTGTATTCTAAGACAGGTGAACCCGAAGACTTTGGGCATGCCCCTGGCGCCGCTGGGTTCTAAAACCCAGTTCTTCACCTCGACCTCCCCCAGTCCATGGAAGGAGGTGGGTTACTCACCCGAAGGAGTTCCTGTTCGGGCGCCAACTGAAGGAAGTTACCCGTTAGGGTCACCCGGGTCACAAGTGACCACCTCTCAGCCTTCCATACAACTGAAGAGTTGGTCAGACAGAAGAGAATGCAAATCAATAATTTTTTATTCAAAGTACACTCAGAGCGGAACCCAGTCTGCACAGTCACTAGGAGTGCTGTAGAGGGACTGAAATCAACAAGCATAAAGATACATTATGTGTATTTCGTAACTGGGCTAAAACACACTCATAGTGTAATTTTCAAGGCAGGTGCCGCTAAGCAATGCAATACTGAAAAAAACTAGCTCAGCACTCATATCTTACACAAAGTTGCAAAGTCCAAGGTTGTTCTAGTCGGGCCCGTCACCAGACACATGGGAGAGGGCCTCTATCTACTAAGAAAGGTATGCATTATTAAGAACAGTATATTCATTAGTGAAGCAAAACCCAACCTTGGAGAATTCAAACCTAACAGAGGCCTTTTCTCAGAAATAACGAAGGATTGGTTTCAATCATGATTCAAAATGGTGCTTTAACCGGAAAATGGTGCCCCGAATGCTAACTTACATAGAGCAATGCTAGTGCATAAATCTTTCCATTCTAGAACATAAGTAATCGTCATTACTCTGAGTCCTAGTTTTCCTCATCCTATTCATTTTCCCTGTTCCTGGGGATAGAGAGGAAAGAAATGTGCTGTTCGTAATGAAGGAAAAATGCTACTTCTAAACAATAATTTTAATAGGGTATTTTGGTTTGGGAAGCAAAAAACTTTAAGTAAGGAAGGAATGGGGCAATAAAAATGGACAAGGACCAGTGACATAATTACTTACCCGTAATCTTAATTACATTACTTTTGAGTCCAAATGTTCCTCTCATATCAGTCCTCTTTCGTACCTAGAGTTGGTCTTTGGAAAGTGCAGAATCGTGTTAATATATTCAATAAAAAATGCCTACTTCCCAGCTATTTTGTTTTAGGAAGCAGAACTCCTCAAGTAAATAAGCAGTGCTGAGAGGAAAACTTGTACTTAATTTTACTGTTAAGTGTAAACGTTGTTAAGCTTTTGCTAATATTACATTGGCAAAATATATTTTCCTAACGTATCCTTTGATTTAAATGTTATGTTGCTGATAGAGAGAGACGAGAGATGCATGCCTGAAGACTTTGTTGTATTTTTAATATTCGTCACATGCAGCTTGCAATCCTTCAATGCAATAGCTTTGATAGGCCAGCACACTAAGTTGAAAACCCTAAAGAGTCATGATGTTAAAGAGTTGCTTTATACCTTGGCATGCAGCCAGCAAACCCAGCAGGTCACCAAAGACTGGGGCACCCACCATGTTATGAGATCGTACCTGACACATTTCTCACTGCATTTTGTGCTCTTCTGCTGGTGAAGTAGTTGTACAGAAGGAACACACCTTTGTCGAACAGGCAACATGTTATTTTGGCCAGGTTGTGCAGAACGGTTTTTTTTCTGAACAAATCAAAACACTGAAGAGGGATTTGTTTCTGAAAAACACACACACAAAAGAAAAATAATAATGTCACTGACATTATTTGAATTTTTCCTAGAACCACGAGGATCCTTTGAATAGTTTCTTCTACAGAACAGCCAAGCTTTTCATGCCAGTACCAAACAGGAATGATGGGTGTTAGTAGATCAGTCCTAAATAGGAATAAGCCTTTTATTGTATAGTAACTGCCCTTCAGCTGGCTGCAGCACCCGCCACAATTGAAAAAATGTTGGTTGTGCATTTCCCTGCACTATGTATTATGCACCTTGCTGTGTCTGCCACATGGTACAGGGAAATGTAGGGGGCACCATAGGTGCCCCCCAAGTGCAAAACCAAAGTGCCCCTGGTCAAGGAGGCCTGCAACGGCCCCCAAGTCCATCCACGCCAGCCTTTCCATGGTAGATGAACCGGTATCGAGCATCTTAATCTGGCGGACGGTGCCTGCTAGGCACCACCACCATAAAGAAGATGTGGGGCGGGTTCGACAGGCAATCGTACAACTGCCTTTGTCGGACCCCTGGCTGACGGGCTTTCCGCCCGCCATCCTAATCTGGCAATTGGGAATTGGCCACACGATGGCGGTGAACCCGTTCACCAACATCATAACCACCCCCTAAGTGAGGACTACCTATTACAAATCTTGGAAATGACAAGCAGTCTCCTGCCACCTTGGGATTTCTGTCACCCAAGACATCCTTATATGAGCATCAGCAAAAATCTCATGGGTAAGAAAACACTTGCCTACTCTGACCCACTGCTGTGACCTGCAGCAAAGTTTGAGACATTCTATTCAATATTTTAGAGGATTTTCCCTGCAGTGGACGCCCTGTAAGTTCCAATCCTTCGAAAAAGTTAGAATCGACGTCACAAATTCACATAACATAGCCATAATAAGTGTGGCCCTGCCTCGAAAATCAAATATTCGATGCGATGCAGGAAATCTTTGTGTCCTTTTCTATAATGCTCATCCATGCTAAATGGAGTTACCCTAGGAAGAACTATGTCCTACGTTTACACCTTGGGGGCTATGCTGCCCTTTCTAAAAGAAACCACTTCTCTCTGTTTCAGGTTTGTATGTATTTGAAGATCGAGGGGCGCGTCTCCCCCCTGCAGTGTGCAGGAAATTCCAATTTATAATTCCATCCTGGAACGACACCGTTCTCATTTCTCCAGGCCACGGTTTGTTAATATTCAACAAAGTCCCAAGATGCAACTATAAGACGACATTCAAATCGACGGGCATGAGGCAATCATGCTCAGCAGAGTATGGCAATAATTATAATGGAGATTAAGTAAAAATAATTAGAAAAAGTTCATCTAGTTTTGATGTATTAATTATTCTGACCCGGCTCCATTCAGAGTCTAATTATCTGGTTCAGTGAAAACGCCAGGATTTCTACGACTCATAAAAATTACATTCCAGTAATTATGTCAGCAAACTAAACAGTATTCATCTACTGCAGCTTTTCTATGCACACTTTCGAATCTTTTTAAATGTTTTTTGTTCTTTGCTCTCTATTCATGAGGGACAATATTGTACCTGCTAAGACTGTGTCTGTCCGCAGAGCTTCAATTGCAAACGACCAATCAAGGACAAGCATTGTTTGGGCTTTTGAGAACGACTGTCAATCACTGAGTCACTTCTCTTTGAAGACCATACATCAATGCATTTTCTTACAAGTCATTTTCCTCTGCTTATATATGAAAAGGTGAAAGTTGCAGGGTACTTGTTATGCATATATTTAGTCAATGTTCGAATATTGGTATGGCAGAAATAATAGTGGTACCTAAAGGCATTATTCACGGGAACAAGATCTTAACCATGAATTATGTTTAAGGCTCCCTGTTTTCCGTTTTTACTGATTTTTACAGATAAATACAGATAGAAAACCATTTTTTTTCTTGTCTGTATTTATTTTTAAATGTGGAGAACGAAAATTGGGTGTTTTTTTGGGTGATTCTAAGTACACTTTGCCATGTCTGTCAAGCCAATAACTGTGTGGATTGATAGGTAAGGGGGTAAAAAAAAGTCATTTTAGTAAAGAGGCTTAAACAGCAGTAAATATGCACAAGGCGGATACTGATATTTGCATATTTTCATATAAGTGCATTGATTTATCTTCTGCAGGTCTTCATATCACTGAAACCTGGAAAGCATTCAAGCATGCCTGCATATCTAATGGTTAAATAAATGCGGAAATGTACCAGTTTCAGCTTTATTTTGTACACAAAACCCATAATAAAAATGAATAAATACAGTTAAATTTGACACAAAATAAATATGGATAAATACAGACGGAAATGTAAAAAAAATACCATTTAACCGGGAGCACTAATTATGTTTCATCATTTACGTGAATATCGTTCTGGATGATATCAACTGATGTACTCATCGTTTTGGGCGTCGGTCTCATTTCTTAATTTATATATCTCCTGAACCTCTTGGTGGTATTATAGGATAATCTCAGATAATGATGCAATTCCATTGGAATGAACCTTTTGCCAAACTTTTAACTTCCATCTTTATGTACCACATTCCTTGAACAGCACATCGATCATTTATTTGTGTCCCGCTTTGTTGTGGGTAGGGAAAGTTAAAGTTGTAGGGGCGATCCCAAAATTGTGTTTTACTATTTAACAATATATTATAAACTTTTCTGTATGGACAAGCCCACAAATGTTACATTAAAATGTATTTAATTTGGGAGATAGGTCACGCCCCAGCGAATTACGGTGTCTTTTTTTCTAGTTTTCTGCGTTTTTAACACTAGGGGCCTTATTTATGAAGGACTTGCGACGCCGGTGCGTCACTTTTAACATGGGAAAAAGTGACGCACCGGTGGCGCAAGTCTTTCATAAATGAGGCCCTAGGTTTGTGAGGAAATAAAATGGGTAAAGAAACCTTTGGCACTCTATTTAGTAAAAAATAAAAAAGAAAAAAAACTTTAAAACATTGCGAAGGACAAACTATTTCAAATAGTTTGCAAAGGGTTTGAATTTGTACATTTTGCAGCAATTATTTTAAAAAAAAAGATGATTATGCAATAGATACAGTTCCCTGAACACAGTTGTGCTCGTTCTCCATTACGCAGTCATTGTGCCTAAAACGTTTCACATATAGCAAGTTATAAAAAAGCATACATTTTCCAACATTAAATTCATATGAGCAAGCATGCGGACGTTTATAGAATGTCTTGGTTCTATTAATGTGAACATTGTCTTGCTGTGTGGGGAAAAATGACACTGTCAAAAAGAAAGCTGAAAATGTGCAACCTTTGTTAAGGGCAAACATCGAGACCTTGGGTGAAAAAAATATTGGCACGTTCTTTAAAATAACCCTAAATTGTTCGTCTCCAGATCAGAAGCGCATCACGTTTAATTAATCATGAAATGCTTTCAAAAACTGGAGAAACTGACATTTCTGAAATTCATCTTCTGCTCGTCTGCATTTGGATTTTCAAAACACAAGAGACAACTATCCTGTCTTTGAACCTCTTCAAAGTAAAAAAAGAAAACCAGTGTGCTGATACCATGCCACTCCAACCAGTGTGCTGATACCATGCCACTCCAACCAGTGTGCTGATACCATGCCACTCCAGGCCCGCGTGAGATCTCTGGTGCAGCCTTTTTATTAAAGTGCAGTAAAATGAAGAAACTGCAATGTTAAAAGGGCAATCATCGGAGAATAAAAACAGGTGTGAAAATGACCGAGGTAAAAACAGCAATGGCAGGTCCACGCAGTCTCTTCTTTAAAGTCCCTCTTCAGTGGCACTGTGGCCACAAAATTTAAATTTAAATGAGCCCATTGCCAAACCGATGTCGTGCTTAGAAGCATATTTTTGAGCTGTCAGGATTAGACCGTGGCTAAGTATCAACAAATTCCATATAAACAATTCTTGTTCCCACTTCTCTTTAAAAAAATCTGCTAAGATTCAGCTGCTATGGCATATTCTTTAACAAGCATTGACAAAAACAATACGTCTCGGGTCAGTTGAGCTGCAGGCTTGGAAATGCTTTTGCCAATTGATGTGTATGCATGCATGGCTAGCAATCGTCTAATGGATTTTGTATTAAACAAAACCCATTTCAAGAAGGCTGCCGAAGTCTATCAATTGTTTCTGATGCTTGTGTCATGACACATGCATGCGCATGGGTTGTGACACAGTTGGTTTATTTTACCATTCAATCATGGGAAAGGCCATATTGGAACAGTAAATTAAAACTTTAAAACAAATATTAATAATAAGTGTACAATAAGTGAAAAAAAAGATGCGAGTTGACAGAAATATTTAGCAACTGCAGGGCCTTCATTAAAAACTAAGGGGCAGATTTACAATTACTGGTGCATTCCTGCATATTGGCAGGGATGTGCCAGTAATTGTGCGCCACAGCTCGCCACCCTTGATGCGCCGCATTTACAATGCGGCGCACCATGGGGCAAATATGGCACAGATGCATGACGTATCTGTGCCGTAAAAACGGCGCATTTCTGGAGTTGCGCCATAAGCGTGACGCAGCTTTGGCAATGATCAGGCGGGGGCCCTATGTGCACAATGCTGCGTCAATCCTTACGCCTGCTTCAAGCAGGTGCAGGGTTTTGACGCAGCATGGGTCAAAAAGTGACTGAGTGAAATTTTGGGAGGCGTTCCTGTGCCGGATCGCCTCCCCCTGCGATGGTACGCCTCTTCTGGTGCAGGGCTTTATAACATGACGCATCTGGGAGATGCGTCACATTGTAAATACCCCGCACCATGGCGCATCTTTTGCACCGGCGCTGCGTCACAAAAGTGACGCAGCGGCGGCGTAAAAGCGGCGCAAGGGGCTTGTAAATCTGCCCCCAAAAACGTACATTCAACAGGTGGAGTGGGATGGGGATCAGGGCACAAAACACTGGGGAGCGAGGGAGGGGAAATTAAGATAGTAGGGTAAAGATAGGAAAAACAAAGGGAGAGAGTGAGGAAACACATGAAATCCGATGTATATAAATCAGTAGGAGGATACAACTCACCCAGCAGAATACTGTGAGCCCAAAACGCTCCTAGGCAGGACAAGCACAAGAATAGGGAGGAATGCCATGAAATCAAGAGCAGACAACTGAGAACGAGAACAAAGCAATCCAAGGTGCTGATCCACAGCCAAGTCTGAGAATAGATGTGTGGATTGACACAATGGGTTTTCCCAACAGACACCTAAAGTTGCTTGTGGCAAAGACCTAGACATCATGTGCATTTAAATCCTGCGTACATGTTTTTCCTTATGTCGCACACAAAAAAGGGAGAGCTGCCCTAATATGCCTAAAGGACCAGGGTTATAATACGAAACGAGAACATTTCCCTCTTGTGCTCGTTCTTGTATTAAATCATTCCTCAATAGGTAAAACCCTCCTTCTGTAGGTACTGTTCTAACATTTAAGCCAAATTAAAGCCAACCGTCTGTCTCATTATAGTTAAAAAACAATGCTATTTATCAAAGATTATAAAGAAACATCATGTTACATATGAAAATAAACGTTTTACAATCATAAAAAGATTTTTACGTACTCCTCATGCTCCATGCTGCTGAGCTGGGGGCTGATTTTGTTGCAGGTCTCCATGAACGAAAACAGCCCCCACTGCAAGAATCTCCGCCACCAGCTCGGCAGCATTCCAAACTGCCCGGTAGCCAGTCCGGCCCTGGTTCCAAAACACAACCCATTACACATTCATGTTGCATACAAAATCACAAAACTTTCCTGTCAATGCAGCGTTTGGGTGCTTTTAGATATGGTTCACATCACCTTCGTCAGGAAAAATCATTAAAAACAATTACTTCTGATGTCTACTTGCTGGCCACAGTTCCCTTATATTCCTCAGGTGCCAGCTTAATAGAATTGTTTTCGTTTGAGCTACTAGCAGAACCCCTCTTTCTGAAATATTCTTTCTTACTCTTTTTCCACAGAGCCAGGTCCCTCTGCCAAATTATAACAGAGAACCCTTTTTAGGTCGAGCCTAGCGTTGCAGCTCATGCTCTACCTGCTCTCCAAGGCATATTGTAGCAGGGACAGATGTGGAAGTTGCGTGGAAGCCCGGCCCATACTTTTCATTGGCTGGTATCATAGTCCATGGTAAATTCTGGCTTCCAATTGACAATGAGGCTTCTTAGTCCCTCCTTGTTACCGTCGTGTCTCCTTTTGGGACTGCCTATCAAGACTGGGGGGCAGATTTATGGCGCCAGTTAACATGCGACACAGTGCGCCACAGCTCCGCCAGCCATGGTGCGCCGCATTTATAATGCGGGGCACCATGGTGCAAAAACGGCACAGATGCGTGACGCATCTGTGCCGGAAATGTGGCGCATTGCTGGAGTTGCGTAGCAAGCGCGACGCAGCTCCAGCAAGGCTCGGGGGTGCCCCATTTTAACAATGCTGCGTCAAGACCTACGCCTGCTTCAAGCAGGCGCAGGCTTTTGACGCAGCATTGGCTTAAAAGTGACTGAGTGAAATCTCATAGATTTCACTCAGCCACTTTTGCGAGGCGCACCTGCCCCGGAAAGCCCACCCTGCGCCGGAACGCCCACAAGCGGCGCAGGGCTTTACAACGTGACGCATCTGCCTAGATGCATCACGTTGTAAATCGTTTGTAGGGATGCGCCACGTTTACGCCGCCTTGCGTGACGCAACATCGGCGTAAACGTGGCGCAAGGGCCTCATAAATCTGCCCCTTGATCTTTTACTTGCGGCGTTGTACTGTCTCCTTCAGTTAGTCGGTAAGCACGTTTTTTTCACTTTCGCGCAATGGCGAGAGCTTGTTTGTCTGGCAAGTTTCTAACCTATGGGGTGGGGGAGGGATGTGTGTGCATGCGTGTTTTTGTTAATTGTTTTGGCTTGCATGTTGAGCTTCTAGTTCCTGCAACAGATTAGATTTTACTGGCTTTAGGGAGCTAAACCAGAGTACAACAGGGAAAGCCCGGAGCTGAAAGTTGTGTAATGGGACCTCCTGTACCCTCCACACTACTCTCTCTACTGGGCGTTAGCGCTATCGCTTTCCCTAAGTTATACAGCACAAAGAGGCTTAGATTGGACATGAAACACATAAAGGGGTGCGGGAAAGGGTTAACCTAGGAACACTGGCTCCAATACATGGATGTCTACTCAAATGAGGACCCTTGCACTCACACAGCTCACCGTGATTGGAATAAGGCGAGATGTAATATGCACATAACCATCTATAAATGCATCCTTCCTTCCGTTTATTAGGCACATAGCCTGATACTCAAGGGAAACCAAGTGGAGATGCATCTTTGCCTTTAACAGTACACGACTGATGTCATGCTGCCATCATCATACACAAACTTTGACACATTCAACTGCAAAGCATTAGAGTGGCGAGCTTCTCTCGACAACATAAAATGTGTGAAAAAAATACAAATGACACTGTTATCTTTAAGGATGTTCTTATATAGGGGCTTCTAGATGCAGGAGGGCACATCTCAGATGCTGGCCCACGTCTGATGGGGTGTTAAACGTTGATTATAAGGCCTTGGGACCCGCTGCTCCATGCACATAGCAATGTTTGCGTGGGAAAAGGGGAAAACCTATTTTCCACTTTATTCTCCTGTTTACTACCTGACATTTTCAAGAAGACCTGTCATTAAAAACCTCTCTGCAACACCCCATAAGTGGCTCAGACCTATTTACTTTTTTCTAAAACGAACAAGCTTGGAAAACGTTGTGGTGCCATAGAAACAACATACAAATCAATCTTTGGCAGTATTTGAGTTTAGAAAATGTATATTATGCACAGTACATTCTTTGAATCAATGAACACTTAATACTAATTAACTCAGTTGAGTCCAGGAGTATAGAAAAAGGCACATACACCTCGTTGTTGGTAGACAATGGCGCCATCCCACATAAAACAGCCTTCGACAGGAACCAGTCACACATCACTGAAAGCTCATGACAACATCAGCTCAGGGCACACTTGGACATGATTTAGTAACCGGGTGTCCAAAACATGCCATTAGAGAACTGGCATTTCATAGTCCGATCATGGGATGGATGGGGTTTACACCCTCCAGAGGCTGCAGGAAACTCTGACACTCCTCTGACACCCCCAAGAGAAGCTCTAACACACACCACCAACAGTATGAGCACACTGTCTCCTCTAGAGACAACAGCGAACCTTTGACATCCACCAGAGAAGGCAAGGAAGTCCTGATACCCAGCATCACACTTATGGGCACATGACACCATCCAGATACATCAGGCGACTCTGGCACTACCTACAGTAAATGTGGTCAACATCAAATGTGTCCAAGTACTGCAATTCATGTGTAACACTATAAGCCAGTACTTGCATGCTCCTTTCATTCAGCATAGAGCAGCATAGAGCAGAGAGAGGGACGGAGGCTGCACATATCACACTTATATGTGCCATCGCAGGCTAGCGGCATCAGGACAAAATGGTCTGGAAGGCAGCAGAGACGGCAGCCAACAGCAAACAAAGTGTAGAGAGATCATGATCCATCCCACCTGGATTTATGTTAGCTTACTGAAGGTGGCTTGGGTGAGTATGGGCAGGACAGAACTTCATCCGGCTCTGGTTTTAACAAAAATTAGTCAGAATAAAGAACTGTATTGAGACGTGTTGTTCTTGAATTGCAAAATATGTTGGGGGAATCTGTCCCAGGCCACCCCACACCAATACCAGCACCAGTAATTCAACAAGCATTTGCAAAGCAATAGGTCTCCCATTTGCGTGAGTTTAAGCTATTGGCATTGTAAATAACAATGCGTTTTGTTTATGTTTCAAAAACCAATATATAAATAAAAGGCATTGTCATTTACAATGCCAATATCTCAGACTCGCGTAAAAGGGAGACCTGTTGCATTGCACATGCTTGTTTATATTACCGGAAGTACGCTCCTGCCACAAAGTTTCTTCTTTGGTAGATCACAAGACGGCATTCAAAAGAGTGCATTGTTCAGTTCAGTTCAAAGTACTTTATTCGGTTAAAAAGGCAATAACCATAAAAGCAACAAATTAAGATTCCATTTACAGTGAATAATAAAAACAGCTTTATGTCTAAGGAGAAGGAGACACAATTTTTCCCTAATTGATCAGTTTAAAATTCATCCGTACAAATCGATTTCCGCAATTTAAAAACATGTTTAAAAAACTCTTGTAATGATGCAACAGTAAAAACAGTGTCCATTCTTTGCAATTCCAAAAACGCTGGGCGACATCTATTTAAATTAACCTCTTTAAGGATCGGGACAATAAATTTCCTATGCGGCAAAGTGTAAAATTTACAAAAAAATAGAACATGAATATCAGATTGCAGGGACAATTCATCACATGGGCGCAAACACAATTCATTAGACCAAGAGTTCATTTCTGGGAAGGTCAATAACCTAAAAACAATATTAAGTCTAAAACGTGTAAGAAGAAATCTATCATAATTGGAAATAGGAAGGCTTAGGTATGGCTGTAATTTATCTCCGGTTAAAATCAACTGGTGTGAGGAAACCGTCTTTTTCTTTGTTTATTCTGACAGTCTTTTTTCCCTCAGGTGTTCCATACACAGTTTTTTCAAAGATTTTCTAGAAATGTGTACCATTGTAGGTGGGTCGGTCCTCATAATATTGTAGACAGTCAATTTCTGTAAAAAAAAGTTTTAACATATTTAACCACTTAAGAGCGTTAACATTTTCCAGTTTTAACACATCCTGAAGTATGGCACGATTTAATACACACTCATTTATAGTCCATACCCTGTGCCACAGGAGAATGGGCTGTGTTCTAATTATATCTGAGATATACGGTTGCCCCAGCTTCGCGTGACAGATAAAGGTCGCAGTACTTTCGGGTATGGACAGAATATATCGCATAAACCTGTTTTCAACTAGTTGAATTGATTTTGTATTTGCATACCCCAGAGTCCAGAACCATACAACGCCACTGATAAACACGTTGCATTATAAATAGTTAAAATTTCCCTTATTGGTTTCTTTCCCAGTTTTTTAATGAAACTCTTTAAGGCCATTGTTGTCTTCGAGAACAAGAGAGTTCTTGCCTTTACCGCACTTGTCCAGGAACCTGTCTCATGAAACAGCATTCCTAGATAAGGAAAGGTGGACGTATTTTCTAGGGAAGCGTTGTTTATGAACATAGTTTTCATTCACTTCTTTGTTCGTGTGCCACACTTCATGGAAAAGGTCTTGCTACAGTTGATTTTTGGATCCACACTGACCATAAAGGATGTTATCAGGTTTTGCAGGGCCAAGGGGGTACTAGCCATTAAAACAGCGTCGTCCGCATACAAGAGTGCAGGGATAGATCTTTTACCAACCATGGGAATATCCCTGCACTCTTGCAGCAGACAAGGTTCAAGGCCATTTATGTAGATCAGGAATAAAAATGGAGCCAGGACGCACCCCTGGCGTACTCCACAGCCTATCCCAAATGATCTACAGCATTCCCCCCCTTTTCCATAGCGAACAGTAGCCGTGGCCCCTTTATACAATTACCTCAGGAAGCGAATGATCGGTTCTTCCATGCCAACCTTAGCAGCAGTTCCCACAATTTGTTGTGATACACACAATCGAAAGCCAATGTGAGATCGACAAACGTGAAATATAAATGCTCCCTTTTTATCATTATATATTTCTGCTGAACAATAAATAAATGTAGTCCCTGCTCAATCGTTCCTATGCCCTTTTGGAATCCAAATTGTAGGTCACTTATTACCCCATTATCCTCTGCCCAGTTTTGTAATTTAGCTAAAATAACTCTACCAAGGATCTTTATAGATGAGTCAAGTCGGGATATTGGCCCGTAGCATGCACAGTTTTGTCTATCTCCCTTCTTGTAGATAGGCACAATGATCGATGTAAACCATGATGGGCTCAGACCCCTTACTAATGCTGCGTTAAAAAGCTGTACAAGCATGGGGCCCCAGATGTCACTATTAGCTTTATACAGGTCTGCTGGGATCCCATCTGGACCTGCCGCCTTTCCCCCCTTTGTGGCTTTCAGACTCATTAGAATTTCGGGCAGGGTTACCACCAGTTTTTGTGCAACATCCCCTTTCTCAAGCATTAGGTTATGTCCTATTTCGGGAGTTTCCTCTAGGGACATGTATAGAGTGGAGAAATGTGCGACCCAATCATCTTCATTAATCGCAATTTCCATGCGAGCTTTGGTACTATCAAAAAGGAAGGGGGCATTTACCGCCCTCCAAAAAGCAGATGTGTCTTTAGATTGTGAAGCTGCACATAGTTCTCCCCAAGCCACCCTCTTTATGGCATTCTTCCTGTTACTCAATGCCAGATTATAAAATTTCCTTAGGTCTCTTATTAGAGAAGGGTCCCGAGGCACTTGGTGGATTGCATGTTTAAGCTCAGTAAGGGCCTTAGTACATGCCTTATCAAACCATCTTCTACTATTCTTGGACTCATTCCTTGACTCCACCCTCAGACTCTCTTTAATAGTAGATGCTATAATATTAAAATGTTCTATTATGTGTTCACACTTGGAGTCTTCGTCCAGGCAAATTCTAAAGCTATCTGTACAGGTATTCACCAGCTTAGCTAGGAATTCCTCCGGGACCACCTTACTCCACTTGAGTGTGTACCCGTTTTGCCTCCCCAGCATCACGTCCGGGGCTGCCTGCGTTAGGGGCTGGTCATTTTGCCACACCACAAATGGGATATCAATCTCAAGTATTTGTGGGAGATGATCACTCATTGGTGAGTCAAGAATCTTGAAACTACTTATCCTATGACCATAACTATTTGAGCAGATGCTGAAATCAATAGTGGTCGATGCTCCCCTGTCAATAAAGGTCGGGCAAATGGTGTTGGTCGATGGGCCATTTCATTTGCGTATCCCAAATCATAATTAAATAATATCTCATTTAACAACAGTGCATTGAGTTCCCTGGTTAATTGGAGTGAGGGATAGAGGACCCGTTTCCGTGTGAAAACAAAGAAAACATTGTGGAAAGAGAGTTTGGCCGGTAATATAAAAAGGATTCCCTGATAGAATTTGACTGAGGGACAGATGACCGGGCTCTGTGGAAAAAGTTCTAGAAATAATATTTCAGCAAGAAGGGTCTGCCGGTCGCACGAAAGAAGAAATTCCATTCAGGTGGCTCTTGGGAATATGGGGGAAACGTGGTGTAACACGCGGGCAACAGAAGTAATTGTTTTTAACCATATGCCCTGAAGAAGGTGGTGTGAACCATATCTAAGCCCATCGTAGTGCCCTGTCATCAGGATCTTTTAGTGATTTTGTGCACAATATGAATATGCAACGGGTTATGTTTTGGAATATGTCATTTAAGGGAAAAATCTTTTAATGATCTGAAACATTTAAAAAAAATATGTAATATGATGTTTTTATTATGTTTAATAAATAGCATAGTTTTTTAACAATAGTGAGACAGAAAGTGATTCTATGTTGGCTTAGATGTTTCAAATGTACTCACGGAGGAGTGTTTTACTTATTGAGGAATGATTTAATACAAGACCGATAACAAGAGGAAAATATTTTTTTTTATGTTATGACACACTAGTGCTGTATTTTTTTTACTTAAATTTACACCAACCTACAGTAAGATTTTCGATCCAAGGGATATCAGTGTAAATATTATACTTTACATTAATCTTGAAAAAAATAAAGTTATGAATAAGGTCAAAAATATTGAAAAGTTGCATGAGATTCCTAATATAAGCGGATCAGAACAACATATAGCTTGAGAATGCTAACTAGATACACCATTGTCCATTGTTTTGGAAGTATATAAAGTGCTAGGTTTAAACACTAAGGGGAATATTTACCAAGTTTTTGCACCCTTTTTGCATCACAAAAGTGACTCAAAACTTTTTTTCTTAGTTTACTATGGAAATAATGTAAAAGTAATGGGAAGCAGCAGACAGCGCTGCTTCACATTACATTGCGCCATGGGGGAGAGTACCAAGGGTGATGCATGAGCGTTTCCATGGAACCACCCATGGTTTCTCAAGCTAAACCCAATTCACTAAACACAGTAGATTGGGATTAGCGTGAGAAAATTGTGCCCTTTTAATCTTTGCAGAAAGAAGGAGAAATGCTATCATTCCTACTTCCTTTTGCGACTTTGCATGTGATCCAGCGCGGCTCCAAACTAAACCTCCAAATTATCACTATATTCCCTGGGAGCTACCTCACACTACTCGTCGGTGGGGCCCATAACACAGCGAGTCACTCATTCACACAAATCCCCCTGCTCCCAGGATCAGTGAAAACTAGAGGAATAGATGCTGGATTTTAGTGGAGTGTCTTCTTTCATTCTAAAATTTTGTACACTATACACATCTGCAGTTAATCAATATTACCATGGTTTTGCTCTTAAAAAAACATTAAAACACCCCACCATTTAGTCAATGGATCAGCTAGTAAAGGTTAACTAATGGACAACAAGACCAGCTTAATTCTCCGTTTATTCATTTTTTATTTAGTGACTTACTCTCCTAGCATGACCCTATTTTATTTATCCCTAATTCAATAATTGCTAAAGCATTTAATAACCTGGAGAGAAAGAAAAGTTACATTCAAACAGTTACATTTATTAGCAGAAAAGTTCAGAAAAATAAGTCAAAACAATATTACCAAGATTTCGGTAAATGGACAGATAAGTTCCCAAAAACCGCCTCTCTATTTTTTCTTGATGTTCAACTCCCAATCGGCCTCCGCACCCATCACAATTTAAAGTCAAGAAAACTTTCAAAGTCTTTGCACCATAGAAAAGAGTTCAGTCTGACAGCATGTCGTGGTGTGAAAATAATATCAAAAGCAAGCTTTTTTCTTACTTCCAAACGCCCTCTTTTATACCTTTTTTCCCTAACTTATCTATCTAGGATTTGAAACTTTTAGGGTCCTCGCTCACTCTCATTGGTCCGTGTACGAGGTGGATAAGCATAACCTCATCTCTTCGTTGTCCATATTTCCGCCAAGTCATCGTTATAATCAAAAAATAAGGTTTTGATTGTTCTTTAACAGTTTTTTCACTTGTGTCCTTTAAATTGTCACTTCTGGATTAATTCCAAGGCTCACGACATAGTCATACAAATTTTTGGTACTCGTTTACACTCCAGGCCACGCTGACCTTGACCCACGCTGTACAAGCACAGGCTGCTTGCACATCTCTCGAGCATAGTCGTGCATGCGTAGAACACCACAGTTTTGGAGTCTCGCAAACCTCCATTTTGTAGTAGGCCGCATGGGCCACAATGGGAACTATTATAGAAACAAACACAATTAAACGTTGCATTTCGAAGTATAGCCCTCTCTTTACCTTCCCCCATTCTAAGGTAACCCTGTTTGTTATTACCTAGCATGTTAGCGACATTTATGCATGGTTTTCTTACCATTCTCCATCATTTCTGCCACAATAAGACATACAGAAAGCATACATTCACAAGTTTTCGTTGGATTATGACATTTGTGTACCATGTTCGTATAACAATTTCACTCAATTAGTATATTAAGATTCGCAACACAAGCAAATTAGTATCCCATGTGTATTTGTGTATGTGCATTCTATTCTATGGCAACCATCCAGTGCCAGTGTTAGGCGCGACGTATCTATTCTGTCTTGAAAAAGATGGTCAAATTTTAACCTAAACATCGAAACGCGTCGCCGCCCGGAATCACATAATCAAGGGATGGAGCTTTTCCCATAGACATCGAAATTAGAGTGTGTCCTGGACTAGTCTCTTATATTTGTGTTCCCTGATATGTATACATAAAACGAATAGGATTGTCTGTTACTTGTTTTCTCCTCTTTGTTTCCCTCTTTTTTTATTACCCTTCGATTGTGGATTCACATGATATACAGTTTCCACATCCTTCACCACCGAAGTGCTCATCCAAGAAGCCTGAGGGACAACTTGCCCTACGGGCAATTACTTCGGATTCGAAGAAATTGCTCGGAATTGGCAGAATATGAGAAACATGCAACCAGGTTTTGTGAAGAGATGAAGAAAAGAGGGTACCCCAAGAAACTGCTTAGCAATTCAAAAAAGAGGGCACACCATACTCCTAGGGAGTGCTTACTCGAGCGAACAGCGAAACCAGAAATGGACCGGCTGGTATGTGTGTCAACCTTTGGGCCAGACACACATAGAGTAAGACAAATGGTACTGAAGAATTGGCATTTGTTAGAGGAACTTGAATGTCCTTTCCCGCGACCGTTGTTCGCCTATAAGAAAAACAAGAGCATTGGCCAAAATGTAATCAGGGCGGATGTATTAACCCCCAAGCCTAAAAGTGATCTTATTTCGATATGGGGCCTGAAGCCAATAGTAGGGCACCACAGATGTGGAAACTGTATATCATGTGAATCCACAATCGAAGGGTCTGAATTCGAACACAGGGGAGTCAAATGTAAAAACAATGGATTCTCTAATTGCAAGACACGTAATGTGGTCTATGCAATCACTTGTGCCTGCCAAAAACTATATATAGGGAAAACGACACAACAGGTCAATAGTCGTATCACCCAACACAGGTCACGAATTAAAAAGAAGGTGGTAAGTGCGCCTATGGTCCAACACTTTCTTGATTCAGACCATAGTGAAATGGACTTCAAGTGGACCGTACTGTGTACAGTAGTGCCATCTGGAAATAAGGGCCCGATTGACATTGAGGATACCCTGCTCAGAAAAGAGGCATACCTGATTCTTAAATTTAATAGCGCACAAAACGGATTGAACACCCTGTCCGAGGTGTCTAGACTATAAGTAAAGGTTGTATGGGACTCCACGGGGGCCTGACAGTCCCCCTTGATTGAAGGGTGTAAGATGGGGAGAAGCGAGCGGAACACCAAAGCTCCTGACACTTGTGGGCCACTAAACTGGTACGCGCGTATTTAGAACTACAATTCCCAGAAAACCCACGGTCATGTGACCGCATTTAGTATCCAGGCAACCCGACCGCCGCCCTTGACATTGAATCATTTGGGAAGCGAACCGCATTGAGAAAGGTGAGCGGAGGGTCTGAGTGCACACACGAAAACGGGTTGTTGAATTCAGTAACTAAAACAGATACCGATCTTCTTTAACAGCGTTGGAGATCGGAGGGTATTGAGAGTTACCACGCGGTACTTCTAAATAGCAACGAAGAACCAAAAACCGTGTGGCATGAAGTGAGCCGCTCCCGAAGCCCGCGGGGCACCTTATGAGGTAGGGGCAGCACTTTAACCTATTGTTTCGGGTCTGAAAGGATTCAAACTTGCCAGTATTGATTTACTCCTCGCCCTCCCCCAGGTCATTGAAGCTTCACCGTGCCATAGGGAGACGCCCTTCCGTACCGCCAAACTAAACTAAAGGTATGTCCTGCAATGTTTTTGACTGAAGTGACTGTAGAGCTATCTCTGAACTTGACTCAAAATTAAATTCTTAACGTCTTGTAGACTGCAGCTCCCGTTACCCAGAACAAGACATAGGACAAACTCGGCTACCATTCAGGTAAATTGTTTTTAAATGCAGAAGATCAAAAATGGTCTTAAGGAGATGAGGCGTTAGAATTGACACTTAAATAGTGTTTCTCTTCTACTTTACACACATGCAGATAGTAATGACAAGGCCCTGAAGAGAACTCGTAATTGATGTATGAAGTTCGAAACGCGTCGGCAAGAAAGGGGATTAAAATAACAGCACCAATAACAAACAACTAACACGACCAAAAACTATTTTTGTGTAACGACTGGTACAATTAACGTGTCGTGATATCTCCTTTCATTTGTGATTTTGTCTATTACTGTTTCCATAATTTTTCACTGTTGGCTATTGAGACTAGTTACTGTGATATTTCTCGTGGAATAGTCTGAATACAGACGTAAATGCTTTGTTGTGTACAGTGTATGTACTTGGTGATTTTTTCTTTTTTGTGCTAAATGTTATGTTTAAATTGGTACATGTATATGTTATATTTGTAGTGTTCTTTGTCTGACATGTAAAGTTAAGAACTTTTCAAATAATTGGTGAAATCGAGGTACAAATAAAAATACCTAACATATCTAACTCAAGTGGATGTGTTGCTTATAACTAAGAAGCTTTATCCAAAAAACAAGTGGGGGGGCACTCTTTTCATGTAAATTGTAATTAAGGTCCAGCCTTCCCCATTTCCCAAGGACCTAACTCCTTCATACTAAAAAGTGTCAGGAGCGGCGGCGGGGGAGAGCGGGACAGAAGATCAAGGTTTCCGTGCCCTCGAAGGTAAACCCAGGCTTCAGGATCCCCCAGCGAGCTTTGGCCTCCGCTCGGCCGCAGGAGCTGCTCGCTCTAATGCGCCTCCGGGCGTGGGAGTCTGGCGCGGCTGTGGGCATCCCCGTATGCCAGCAGGGGACGCTGGGAAATGTAGTTTAGAGATGAGATAAGATGAGCTCCCCCCTCTCGGCGGCCGCGGTTTTAGGACGGCAGCGGGGGAGAGTGGGACAGAAGATCAAGGTTTCCGTGCCCTCGAAGGTAAGCCCAGGCTTCAGGATCCCCCAGCGAGCTTTGGCCTCTGCTCGGCGGCAGGAGCTGCTCGCTCTTATGAGCCTCTGGGCGCGGGAGTCTGGCGTGGCTGTGGGCGTCCCCATATGCCAGCAAGGGACACTGGGAAATGTAGTTTAGAGATGAGATGAGCTGAGCTCCCCCCTCTCGGCGGCCGCAGAGTCAGGAGCGGCGGCGGGGGAGAGCGGGACAGAAGATCAAGGTTTCCATGCCCTCGAAGGTAAGCCCAGGCTTCAGGATCCCCCAGCGAGCTTTGGCCTCCGCTCGGCCGCAGGAGCTGCTCGCTCTGATGCGCCTCCGGGCGCCGGAGTCTGGCGTGGCTGTGGGCGTCCCCGTATGCCAGCAGGGGACGCTGGGAAATGTAGTTCAGAGATGAGATGAGCTGAGCTCCCCCCTCTCGGTGGCCGCGGTGTCAGGAGCGGCGGAGGAGAGAACGGGACAGAAGATCAAGTTTTCCGTGCCCTCGAAGGTAAGCCCAGGCTTCAGGATCCCCTAGCGAGCTTTGGCCTCCGCTCGGCCGCAGGAGCTGCTTGCTCTAATGCGCCTCCGGGCGTGGGAGTCTGGCGCGTCCCCGTATGCCAGCAGGGGACGCTGGGAAATGTAGTTTAGAGATGAGATGAGCTGAGCTCCCCCCTCTCGGCGGCCGCGGTGTCAGGAGCGGCGGCGAGGGAGAGCGGGACAGAAGATCAAGATTTCCGTGCACTCGAAGGTAAGCCCAGGCTTCAGGATCCCCCAGCGAGCTTTGGCCTCCGCTCGGCCGCAGGAGCTGCTCGCTCTAATGTGCCTCCGTGCGTGGGAGTCTGGCGCGGCTGTGGGCGTCCCCGTATGCCAGCAGGGGACTCTGGGAAATGTAGTTTGGAGATGAGAAGAGATGAGCTCCCCCCTCTCGGCGGGCCGCGGTTTTAGGACGGTGGCGGGGGAGAGCGGGACAGAAGATCAAGGTTTCCGTGCCCTCGAAGGTAAGCCCAGGCTTCAGGATCCCCCAGCGAGCTTTGGCCTCTGCTCAGCCGCAGGAGCTGCTCGCTCTTATGCGCTTCCGGGCGCGGGATTCTGGCGTGGCTGTGGGTGTCCCCGTATGCCAGCAGGAGACACTGGGAAATGTAGTTTAGAGATGAGATGAGCTGAGCTCCCCCCTCTCGGAGGCCGCAGTGTCAGGAGCAGCAGCGGGGGAGAGCAGGACAGAAGATCAAGGTTTCCGTGCCCTCGAAGGTAAGCCCAGGCTTCAGGATTCCCCAGCGAGCTTTGGCCTCCGCTCGGCCGCAGAAGCTGCTGGCTCTGATGCGCCTCCGGGCGCGGGAGTCTGGCATGGCTGTGGGCATCCCCGTATGCCAGCAGGGGATGCTGGGAAATGTAGTTTAGAGATGAGATGAGCTGAGCTACCCCTCTCGGCGGCCGCGGTGTCAGGAGCGGCGGCGGGGGAGAGCGGGACAGAAGATCAAGGTTTCCGTGCCCTCGAAGGTAAGCCCAGGCTTCAGGATCCCCCAGCGAGCTTTGGCCTCCGCTCGGCCGCAGGAGCTGCTCGCTCTTATGCGTCTCCGGGCGCAGGAGTCTGGCGTGGCTGTAGGCGTCCCCGTATGCCAGCAGGGGACGCTGGGAAATGTAGTTTAGAGATGAGATGAGCTGAGCTCCCCCCTCTCTGCGGCCGCGCTGTCAGGAGTGGCGGCGACGGAGAGCGGGTCAGAAGATCAAGGTTTCCGTGCCCTCGAGTCGAAGGTAAGCCCAGGCTTCAGGATCCCCCAGCGAGCTTTGGCCTGATCCAAGTTAACCCATAGCAATCAGTCTTCTGCTACCAAGAAAAACTGATCTAGCGCGGCTCCAAATTATACCTCCAAACCATCCTGGATTCAAGCAAGCCGGGCTGAAGACAGCTGGAATGCCAGAAACCGGTCCTCTGAAGCTTGTTTCTCGTCCAGGGAACGCATGGCTTGGCAGTTCGGGCTGGACTGTTCCCATGAGGCACAGGGTCAGACTGATTTCCATATGGCCATGTCTGAACTGGGGTGGTGTGGATTGCAAAAAAACTATGGATTTAGGCCCAGATCTCTGTACTGGGGTGAATGTATGACATTGTTCTGCATTCTGTCCATCAACTGTGGTTTTTGCATTTGTCACCCTGAGTGGGATGGGTATGCTCAGACATGAGTCCCATGCTCTCCACACCACTGGATTCAAGCAAGCCGGGCTGAAGACGGCTGGAATGCCAGAAACTGGTCCTCGGAAGCTTGTTTCTGGTCCAGGGAAGGCATGGCTTGGCAGTTCGTGCTGGACTGTTCCCATGAGGCACAGGGTCAGACTGATTTGCATATGGCCATGTCTGAACTGGGGTGGTGTGGAGTGCAAAAAAACGATGGATTTAGGCCCAGATCTCTGTACTGGGGTGAATGTATGACATTGTTCTGCATTCTGTCCGTAATAATAATATTAATGTTAATAATTAGCTACTCACCAAGCCCTGCAACCTCAACCCTAGACAGTCAAGCAGTTCCTGCTCTCGGTCTAGGATATTGGACCACCAGTGCATCAGCTGATTATGAGTGTGTTACACTGTAGAGCAGCAATACACTGCCCGGCGCACCCTTGCCCAGCGCTTCTGGCTCTCCCGGAATCCATTCCCAAACCCAGGCCTGAAGCCTGCTGCCAGGGTGGAGGGGAGAAGGCGCTGGTCAAAACAAAACAGGGGTACCACCTTCACCTCTGAAAACAAGGTCTGGGACTGCACCCCTTCCGGGTGCTGTCTTCTACAAGGAAGGCGGCTCCTGGTTGCTTCCTTTTTTGGGGCACCCTTCTCTGCCATGATGCTTGGGACGGGGCAGAAGAGAGAACATTTATAATTATAAAAAAAAAAACAGGAATAAGAATTAAGGAAGGAAAAAGAATTAGGAAGAAATTAGGTAGAAAAAATGAAGTACAAAACTCACCTATACACACAAAAAAGTAGGAAAAAATGCAAAACAAACACTTGGGAACACAGAGGGAAAGAATAAAAATAAAAAGGATTAGAAAAGAGTTTTTGAAATCAAGGATTGAAAAGATTAAAGAAGGATCAAAAAGTAGGCCCCAGCACCATAAACAGAGTAAGAAACAAGATGGGTGTGCCCATGCATGACCACATGTTGAAGTTTGAGTGATATATCCGCCCAAACACGCAATCTGTGGTTGGGATAAGCAACTCTCCATGCTTTTGGAACTCCGCATAGTGAGGTGGAGTGTTTTTGTGGCTTCACAGAGTTTCATGTACCCCTGGTACCTGAACTCCACCCACCCTTAGACAATATAGGTGTAACAAGAAATGTGGGTGGAACGAAAAATTTCCTAGCTAACGTAAGGGAAAGTTTAAATTCTATTAAGAACTCGGAGGTTAGGATTATGCTTTCTTTCCTCACTTTATTGCATCGCAGCGAAGATATATAACAAAGACTACATTTCCCATGGGACAAAGGGAACAAGTAGTCCAACAAGAAAACACTTGGCAACAACCAATCAAAGGTGATATCAATGTCCAATCAGGGAGCAGACAGCCCATGATTGTCCTTCAACAGTATCCTCTCCTCCTCTTTCTGGGTGCATAGGCAGTCTCTGTCCGTTCTTCAGGCATCTTGTTTGTTGGAATCCGAGCCTTGGGGTAAGAGGATCACATTACTAGAGGAAGCACTTAAAAATAGTAATCAAAATCCAATACAGTGCATCCCAATAAAAATTCGTAACATCATAAGTAACCACATTACTTACTGACATACAGGGTGGGATCTCCTCCAGGGAGCCAGGGCGGGATAATCCTCGCCTCCGAGTCCTTAATAAAATTGAAACTTTCCGTTACGTTAGCTAGGAAATTTTTCATTGTATGTCAGGACTGGAGGCGAGGATTATGCTTGTTCAAAGCTTGCCCACAAGAAAATTAGCCATATTCAAAATCGGTTTGAAATAAAACCGCTTGAATGTGGAGTCTGAAGACCTGTCTGCCGCATTGAGAATATCCCCTAGACACGCCCCTAGACTAAAGGCCTTCGAAGCCATGGCACCGCTCATGGAGTGAGCTCTAAATTGGCTAAGCCTGATTGATGCCTGCCACCTGCATTACCCAACGAACCCACCTGGCAATAATGGGTTAAGAACCCGGATTAAAGGGCTTCTGCACTGAAATGAGGAGCTATCTCTCGCCTGGAAGGTGGAATTCTTCTGTTGCCTCCTCATACGCCTTAAGGCATTTAACCACACAAAGCTTCAGGGAATCTGGGAACTGTGGGCAGGAAACTGATCTAGTATGGCACTTAGTGCGCCTGAGCAAAGTAAACGTCACTGCCTCCGGAGTAAAAATTCTGCTAGAGATATCCAAAGAACGCACGTCCAACACCCACCTATAAGAATTGAGGCATAAGAGCATGGCCAATTTTGCTGATAACTCCTTCCTGGAGAGGTACTTATTGTGCTGCCAGGATGAAAACAAGTTAGGGACAAGATTAACGTCCCAAAGAGCGGAATGACGTGGTTCTAGGGGTAGAGAAAGGCGAATGCCACGCAACAACTGACAGACCAAAGGGTGTTCACCCACCTGAGCTCCATCCAGAGGGACATAGCCGCAAGAGACAGCCGACCGGAAAGTGTTAATAGATTGATAGGCCAGACCTTCAGAGGCCAGCTGGGTCAAGAAATTCACTATGTGGACCACCTCCATGACCAAGGGATCAAAACCCTGTCGCAGACACCAACGGGTCCATCAGTTCCATGCGGATCTGTACCTCTTGACAGCACTGTCCACCCATGCTTTAGAGATAAAGGACTCGCAAAAGGCCGAGGGTTTCCCATCGACCCCAGAAATCGCCACACCATGAGTCTCAGAGAGTTTGTGGACACTGGAGGGTGAGGAGACCCGTACGGACTCAGGAGGAGGGTCAGAAACAGGGAGAGTAGAGTTGGAAAATCCCAAGAAAGTTCCAGAAGAACTGGAAACCATACTTGTGACTTCCACCGCGGGGTGATCACCACCAACTCTGCCACTTGTCTGCGAACCTGCGCTGTCACTCTCGTGATCATGCCAAAGGGCGGGAACGCGTAACCCTGCTCCTCACTCCAATCCTAGAGAAACGCATCCGTCACAGCTGCGAGAGGATCCGGTCACAAGCTGAAGAAACCCAGAATCTGGTGATCCAGTCTGGAAGCAAATAGGTCCACCAAGAAAGGACCCCAAAGGTTGTTCAGACTCCTGAACACTGTCTGGTCCAACTGCCACAGGCTGGAATCCCGGAAATGGCGAGATTGGAAGTCGGCTTCCAGATTGTCCCGGCCTGGGAGATACTTCGCCGTAATTGAGACCTGATTGTCGAAGCAATACTGCCAACAACTTGCCGCCAGATCCGGGAAAGCTTTTGACTATGGGTGGGCGGAATTTGCGTAATCGCAAAATGGTAAAAAATCTCTGCGAACACGCAGAAATTCCACGAACACGCGGAATTGCTTGTTCTCGATGCTTTTTTACTGTTCGCAATCGCACTTTGCTTGCTTGGGGAGAAATATCTCGCGAAAACGCATTCGAGAACGCGAACAAGCAAAAAACTTCACGAAGTCGCATAACACAGAATTTTGGGCAATTTCGCATTCTCCGCGGAATGCGAAATTACCCAAATTCCGCAAGCGGAACGAGATTTATTGCCCAGGCCTTTTTTTGACCTGGAGCCCCCCAAATGATTCACATAATGGACCACTGAGATGCGGTCCATTTTCAGTATCACACAAGATTGCACTGAATCTTTGGTCCAGCACGGCACTGCAAAGGATCCCACCAGAAGTACTAATCAGTTTATGTGTAACTTCTGTTCGTCGGGAGACCACAACCCTCTTGTAGAGAGGTCTCAGCATCGGGCCCCCCTACCCAGCCTGCTGGCATCTGATTCTATAATCATGTCTGGGGGAGACCCGAAGATCGCTCTCCCGTTCCACGCCTCTATGTGATCCAACGACAATTGGATATCGGACTTTGCTTCTGCGGACAAGCCGACTTTGTGAGAATACAGATACCCTTCAAGAAGGAAGTTCCCTTTGAGGCGTTGAAGCGCTCTGTAATGGAGCAGACCCGGGAAGATTACTTGAATGGAGGAGGACAAAAGTCCCACCTCTCGAGCCAGCTGACAAAGGGAAATCTGTGGTCTTGACAAAACTTGCCGCAGCTCGTGACTGATTTTGGTCATCTTCCTGCCCGGCAGACTGAGCGTAGATACCGTGGAGTCTATGACGAACCCTAAGAATGTAATGCCCCAGGTCGGTTGCAACAGAGATTTCCTCTCGTTGATTATGAACCCTAGGTCCTGAAGGAGTGACACCGCCATCTGTAGGTGTTGCAACTGGTCGCGCGGGCAAGCCACCATCAAGAGAAGAACGTCGAGGTAAACAATCATTCTGACACCCCTGGATCGTCGGAATTCCACTGCCGGTTTGAGCACCTTGGTGAAATACCAAGCGGCCGACGAGAGCCAAAAGGAAGAGATGTGAATTTGTAAGTGTGGAGACACCAACGGAACTGAAGAAACCACTGGTGTGAGAAGATTGAAACCACCAAGTAGGCATCTTTGCGGTCCAAATGGGCCATCCAGCCTAGGGGTCAGAGCAAGTCTCTGAGAAGATGGATCCCCTCCATCTTGAAATAATGCCAATAAACAAGCCACTGATTGAAGTCGCTCAAGTGTATCACTGGTCTCTTCCCACCATCGGTCTTGTCGACCAGGAAAATGTTGCTTAGGAAGCCCCGGGCATGTTGTGTAGTGTGGGAAGTAGCGCCTTTCCGAAAAAGGGAAGAAACCTCTTTGTCTACCAAGAGGGCATCCTGAATGGAAAACTGGATAGGTCACAGAGGGCACGTCTGCACTAGAGTTCCATCGAACTCTATATGAAAACCCCTCACGGTTTGAAGAACCCATGCATCGTGCGTGATGGACAACCACACCTGAAAACATCGTGCCAACCACCCTCCTATTTTTTCTGGGGAAGAAGGGAGAACTCTCACCTGGGCCAGAGGCTGCAACTCCTCTGTGGTATCCTCTCCCTTTACCCCTTTTTCCTCGTGTGGGGTAAACGTTCCCAAACCTGGACTGGTCCTGATAGTTTCCGGAGCCTCTCTGATTGTTCTGGCGCTGCTGGTGACTGGCCGAGCGACCCTTCCTCGGCTGGCCATGTGAAAAACATGGGGGAACACCTTTTTGATCGTGGATTGAGCACGGTCCAGTGAGGTGAAGGTGTTTTACCAATTTGCCGAGCTACTTAACGAAGGGGTTGCCAAAAAGGCTAACCCTGGGCGAAAAACTATGCTACGCTAGCGGAGTTTGTGAAGTTTGCGCAACTTCGCACTACACGAGCTGCACGTAGCACAGTGCGAACATGCGTAGTGCAGCGTAGCGTAGTGTAGCGCTCATTTTTTGCTTGTTCGCGGTCCTGAACATCATGTTCACGACCTGAGGGGGCTTAAGAAAAGCAATGGGGTGTCTGATGCCACATGGGGTAACATGGAAGCAATAAGGGGGAGGGTGGGGTGGCGAGTGTAGAGGCAACACAGACAAGGGTGAGGGGATGAATGTGAAAGCAAAATGTGTTAAAATCTAGTTTGCGTCATCAATATCATCGGCGCCACCTTGTCCCTTTTTAGGTCCATTCGTGCGTGTAAGTGGCAGCCATTTTGAATGCCATGGCCTCTCTGCCCACTGCCGATAGCCAGCGCGTCTCTCTCTCTCTCCTAACCACGCAGGCATCCCCCGCGCGCTGACAGCCCCCCCGTTCTCACATGCTTGGGCCATAAACCCCTCTCCAGCGCAACCCTGCCTTGGAACCCCATCCTGTTCCCAGCTCAACACCTCCCTCCATTCCTTTCATGATCCCGTATCCTTTGATAAACCCCCCTTTCCTCTGTGCCCGATTGTTCTGCTCGTTCCCAGGCCGCCACCTGGCCCTGCGGATGCTGTTTATTGCCCCAATACAGTAAGAAGCTTCCCCTATCAAAGGATCCACAACTGATCAAAGCCCCCACCCCATGAGATCCGAAGTCCCCACCCGATCACCTGTTGTGATCGGGGCGGGGACTTCTACTGTGAATGTGTGTGGGAACGGGCTTGAAGCGGGGATTCCGAGGATGTCTTTCTGTACATCAAAGTGTTAACAAAGATGTGTTTTATGCAATAAAGCAATAAACTTGTGTACAAACTTGTGTACAAGAGGCCAGGCCTCAGAGGTTTGAAACGGTGTTCTCTGATTACAGTGGCCAGGACAGGATCGGTGTCACTACAACGCATGCTTTTACATCGCATGCCTTTACAACGCGGTTTTTACCACGCAGTCCATTGCAACCCATAATGCTTTTAGGCGCTGGATAGTGAATTATTTAATTTACTATTCCAACTCCAGTCCCCGTGGATAGCAGGGAAGGTGTTGGATAGTAAATTAAATATATTCCCTATCCTAGAGCGCCCCCCAGCGCAATGCGTTGTAATGGTTTGCGTTGTAATGGTTGCGATGTAATGGTAGTGCGTTGTAAAAAATGCGTTGTAAGTGATGTTCCCCCCAGGACATGACCACGGCAACCGGACACCATCTGTTTGTCCAGAATTATGTCAAAGGTCTGTTGCAGGAAGTCTCTCAGAAACTGCAGGCCAGCGAGAGTAGTTGGGCAGCCTCAAAACCCGCGGCTATCCTCCAGATGGCCCAATATTATGAGCATCAGAAAAACGAAAACGATAGGGCGACAGAGAAAAAGAAAAAGGACTTGAAGGAGAGGGTGATGATTGCACAGTTGCAAGGGGTGACTATAGGACGAGAGCAGTACAAGGGAAATTACCAGACGAATGCCCCTAGGAATCCACCCCGTAAAGACCGTACTCCTGCACCCTATGTGGGACGTAAAGATATTAGCGAAGACCAGTGTGCATTCTGCAAGGGATTCGGCCATTGGAAATCCCAGTGTCCGGTTCTGTTGGAGATGAATAAGAATAGGGACCCCAAAGACGTAGCGGGTGGATTGAGAAATAGAGGACAGGGACGAGGGTCCACGAATGATACGAATAACGACAGATCGGGCAGACCGAATACATTTGACCGTCCCCGACAGAACCAGTACCAACAGTCTGACTGTGACGACACCCACGACTTCGCATAGGACTGCCAAGGGCAAGGGAGGGATCCAGTCGAGCTCTATGTTGACCAGCAAGGTCCTTATGTCACCGCTAAGGTCCTGGGTACGAAGTCTCCATTTCTGGTAGACACTGGCGCAACACGAAGTGCGTTATCTAAATGACTGATTCCAAGGGCACCCTTGTCTGGCTCACTTGTAACATCGATAGGTTTCGATGGGACGCCCTCCACTAACCCCTTGTCCTCACCGATCTCCTTTGACTTAGAAAATAACATCACTGACACAACGTTTTTGCTTTCTTCAAATACCCCTGACGCCATTATGG
Source organism: Lissotriton vulgaris (assembly GCF_964263255.1). Lineage (NCBI taxonomy): Eukaryota > Metazoa > Chordata > Amphibia > Caudata > Salamandridae > Lissotriton > Lissotriton vulgaris. The sequence continues at coordinate 1,714,335,205 of NC_141685.1, read as the reverse complement.
GACTCGACTTGCTGAAACATTTCCGAGCCACTATTAGGTGTTCGCAAGATGGGGTTCGGGTCTTTCTGTACAACAACCCGGCTCTGCTCAGACTTTGTCCTTCCCGATGCATGTTTTCCATTTCTGACGCTGACTCGTCCCTACTTGACACTCTGCCTCCGTATCTGTGGGCCAAAACTGACTCGGATGTAGGACGCATGTTGATTGACCCAGTGCACATAACCGTTCGACAGGACGCAATACTCCCAAAACTTCCACAATATCGGATATCGCCTGAAGGCGAGAAGGCATTGGTAAAGATTATTCAGTCCCTGATAGACGCAGGAGTGGTAGAGGAAGTAGTTAGCAATGTTTGCAACAGCCCTATCCTACCCATCATAAAGAAACAAGGAGAGGGAGATGAGAAAGCGTACCGCTTCATCATCGACCTGCGAGAGGTCAACAAAGTAGTTGTACCTCAGTACTCCGTGGTCTCAGACATCACCACTATTCTGACTCTGATTCCTTCTACTGCCACCACCTTCACAGTCATTGATCTCAAGAATTCTTTCTTCTCTATCCCCATCCATCCAGATAGCCGATACCTCTTTGGCTTCACACTAAAAGCCCGCTCATATAGATTCTGTCGAGCACCCCAAGGCTACACTGAAAGCCCCAGCATCTACAGTCAGGCCCTCAAGAGACAACTGGATGCAGTCCAGTTACCAGATGGAGTGGTATTGATACAATACGTCGATGACATCCTTTTGGCGGCCGACACCACTCCACTTGCAGTCACAGCCACCATCCAACTCCTGCACTTCCTTGTGGAAAATGGCCACAAGGTCTCCAAAAAGAAGCTACAATTCTGCCAACCCCAGGTCACCTACTTAGGTCACCTCTTGTCCAAAGACGGAAGGAAACTTACTCCCGACCGAATCCAAACCATTCTAGAGACCCCTGTCCCTAAGACCCAGAAACAAGTTCACTCCCTACTAGGCCTCACTTCCTTCTGCCGACAGTGGTTACCGAATTTCAGCCTCATTGTGAAACCGCTGCTTTCTCTGCTAGCTAAAGATGTCCCCTTCCCGCTCCCTTGGACCCCTGAATGCCAATACTCCTTCGTAGAACTAAGAGATGCCCTCTGCTCGGCCCCTGTCCTAGGAACCCCCGATTACATGAAGCCCTTCTCTCTCTACACTAACGAAAGGGAGGGATGTGCTTTGTCTGTCTTGACCCAGTCCATTGGCCCAAAGCAACGCCCATGCGCTTACTTCTCTGCCACTCTTGACCCCGTAGCCAGAGCTTTTCCTGCCTGCCTTCGAGCTGTAGCTGCTGCTGCTATCTCTATCCGACAAAGTGAGGGGATCGTACTCTCGAACTCCCTCACGGTGTTAGTACCCCATGCAGTTGACACCCTCCTGAACCAGACTAAGACGCAACACCTGACGAGTGCACGACTGACTGGATACGAATTGACTCTGCTTGCACCCCACATCACCCTGAAAAGATGCACCACACTGAACCCAGCGACATTGTTACCCCTACCAGAGAACGATCCCAATGTGTCCCCTGTACACGACTGCGTGACCCTCACAGACAAACAGACTAGGAGTAGGGTCGACCTCAGAGACACAGCTTTCCCTGAGAGCTGTGGGTAGACGGTTCTTGCATCAAACTCCCCGATGGCATCACCTCAGCTGCTTATGCAGTTACCACAGCCCGAACTGTAGTAGAAACAGCCCGCATCACACAACGATCTGCACAGGCAGGAGAACTGATTGCCCTCACACAAGCATGTATCCTGGCAGCAGGAACCACAGCAAACATTTACACCGACAGCCAGTACGCCTTCGGGGTGGTTCACCATTTTGGGCTCCTTTGGAAGGAGAGGGGATTCTTGACCTCACACGGCGCCCCCATCTTACACGGAGATCTAGTCTCCGCCCTAACTGAAGCAGTCCTTCTTCCCAAACAACTTGCAGTAATCAAATGCCAAGCACACAAAAAGGTGACAGACATCATTGGGCAGGGGAACGCACTAGCCGACCTTACTAGGACGACGACACGCATGTACGTGACCAGGTCGCAAGCAGAGAAATGGACAGGCGCTAGAGAAACTATTAGGGACATCCAAATGGCCAGCTCACAACACAAATTGACTGAATGGGCACGGGTGGGACTGAAAGACGATGAAGCCTGCTGGCGGACAAAAGACACGAACATGTGGTTGCTACCCGATTCATACCTGATCGCCATACTGACCATGGCACACTCCCCTGCACACATAGGATCTGCCCCTGTGACCGAGCTTGTCTCCAAAGTTTGGCATAATGACAAGATCGCAGACTCCGCCAAACGTCTGGTCCAACAATGTCTGATATGCCTGCAACACAACCCCGGGAAAGGAACTGTAGTACCCCGGGGAGGGTTTGGGGTTCCCAATCATCCGTTTGAAGTCCTGCAGATGGACTACATCCAGCTAGAAAGATGCCAAGGCCTGAAGTATGTACTTGTTGTGGTGTGCGCATTTAGCAAGTGGGTGGAAGCCTATCCGACCCGTGACAACACTGCCATTGCCACTGCAAAAGTACTACTAAAGGAATTCTTCCCTCGTTACGGCCTTTGTCGAATTTTGTGGAACGACAATGGCCCCCACTTCGTAGCCGAAGTTATCCAACTCATCTTGAAGGGGTTGGGTGTAAAACAGAAGTTCCACGCAGTCTTCCACCCCCAATCTGCTGGACTAGTTGAAAGACATAACGCCACGTTGAAGCTCAAGCTGGCTAAGATAGTGGCTACCACAGGACTGAAATGGCCAGACGCTCTCCCACTGGCATTGCTATTGATGCGTTCCACCCACACCAAACACCACCTGACACCTTACAAGGTCGTTTTTGGCCGGCCCATGAGCATCTGGTCTGCACCAAAACCGACTTCCATTCATGACGTCCCGGACGTCCTAATGTCTGATTACTTGTACACGTTGACTAAGTTACTGTCTGTTATCCACCAACAGGTGCTGCATGCCATTCCCGATGCTTCCAGGGGTCCCGGGCACACCATCCAACCTGGGAATTTCGTGCTGATCCGGAACTTCCAGCGTGCAAAGAGTCTGGAACCCCGGTGGACGGGCCCCTGGCAAGTTTTGATCACCACCCGAACAGCTCTTCGAGTGGAGGGGAAACGCAACTGGGTGCATGCACACCACTGTAAGAAGATCTCCTCGACTCTGACGACGACAGAAGACGTGGCCACCCAGGAAGAGCTCCTGAATAAGTGGAGAAGTGTGGCTCACTGGTTAGAGGAGGCAGACCCACAAGCAGAGGTCAGACCCGGGACCAGGGTTCAATTCCCGACGCGGCAGGGTCTTGAGCCCAAATGTCCACGGACTCTTTAATTCTCGCTTCGGTGCCCACTCGAAACATGGGTTCACACTCTGCAACTCTGGGCATTAGCTTGCTTAATCTCCACAACGGCCCTCCCGCGGCGGGCTGCCTGGCTTTCACCTTGGGGATGCCCAGTACGGGTTATCTCACAGGGAAAAGCCAGGACGGGTTCCCAAGGCAAGCGCCGAGATGCTCCAGGGTAAGTCGAGCGCTATATAAGACTGTACAATAATAATAATAATAATAATAATAAAGACCAGCCATCTCTGAACTGCTATCCTGATACAGAGACACTTGAATTAGCAAAATTTCCCGATCCCACTGTGCCATCGAGAGAAGGGTATAACCTGCGACGAAAAGAGGGAGCTTCGGCTAAGCAGACCACTGACTACGTCGTAATTCTCAGAGCGGTGGCCTAACACTACTAAGGCTGTCAGGAGAGAAAGCCAGACGAAGTTTGTGGTCCTGCCCGCTACCGAGCCCCCTTGAAGATGATGGAAGCGCCCGGTAAGAAGATGATGGAAGCGCCCGATAAGAAGATGATGGAAGCACCCGGCACGAAGATGATGGAAGCAACCGGACATCCGAAGATTCGCTACAGAAACCCAAAGACTGACAAAATCCACAGTTCAAAGACTATTGCACTTTTTATCGCCCTTCTCTTTTGCCTCCTCCTCATGACCACCCTCTGGATTGTGGAAGAGAGCGCACCAGCTCATGAGACATTCCTGACCACTGCACAGCCTACCACAACAAAAGAACATTATCTGATTTCTCTTCCACCCCAACTCCGAGAAAGGCGAAAGGAGTTTTGGAACAATTCCTTCGTGCAACTGCTGCACCAGCACAATCTTGCTACCAATGCCACCAACTGCTGGATCTGTGGGTTGCTACCCCACGCCACTGGACATTCTATACCCTTCATCCCTTCACCCTTTTCAATTTACGGCTCCTTCCTTGCTTGGCTGATCCTCTTGCAAGAAAGCTATAGGGATAATGCCACCTCCAGCAGAACTATGACACATTTCTTTCATGAGGTCTGGCAGAACAAAACGAAGAAAACTGCTGCACACTTTTTCCCAGAGACATCCAACAATTCTATCCACATGGACATCCCCGTCAAAGAACGGATTGAAAGCAGGTGTTTAACAATCCGACCAGACCCACCTTCTCCTACCTCCGGAAACGAACAGCTGCCACCCTGACTGTGGCCCTATCCGTCATCAACGTCACAGGCCTTATGTGCATCGAAGGGCTTGGGACACAGCTGGTAGGCCGCAGCGCTTGCCGCATCACCAGAACTTTGAACTCCACTGATCCACCCTCTTTTGTCTCCTCTCCGAACATGTACTTTGTCTGTGGTACAAAGGCTTACACCTGGCTCCCCAAAGGCTGGGGGGGGCACCTGTTATATCGCCTTCGTCCTTCCTCCGACCTATGTGCCTCCAGCGAATCATCACAGACAGAAACGAGGCAAGGACATTAAGCAAGCCGACTCCACCGGACACAGTTCCTCGATGCTATGAAGGGACTTGTTCCACTCTGGGGCCCGATGGCAAACAGCTGTGCTATCCGACATTTGACCCAGGCAGTTGAAACAACGATGAACATTACAGATGGCATCCTTGCGAACAATACAGCCGAGCTTCAAGCGGTCCGCCTGGTGGCTCTCCAGAACCGCCTTGTTCTAGATATGGTTCTAGCGGATCGTGGAGGAGCATGCCGTATCATTGGGTCCGCAAAAACAACAGGTGATGGACCGAATGAGGATCAATGTCACACATTCAACCCAGTCAAAAGATCTGGGTCCTAATCCATCGTTTTTTTGCACTCCACACCACCCTGGGTTAGACAATGGCGATATGCAAATCAGCTCTGACCCTGTTGCCCCATGGGAACAGTCCAGTCCGAACTACAAAAGCCATGTCCTTCCCAGAACGGAATCAAGCATCCGAGGACCGGACCGGTTTCGAGGTAACACCTCTCATCAGCCCGGCTAGCTTGACTCCAGTGGTGTGGAGTGCCTGGGACCCACGTCTGGGCATCCCCAGTACACTTATAGCGAGTTTGCAAAAACAACAGGTGATGGACCGAATGAGGATCAATGTCACACATTCAACCCAGTCAAAAGATCTGGGTCCTAATCCATCGTTTTTTTGCACTCCACACCACCCTGGGTTAGACAATGGCGATATGCAAATCAGCTCTGACCCTGTTGCCCCATGGGAACAGTCCAGTCCGAACTACAAAAGCATATCATTGGGTCCAGCTGCTGCACCTATATACCGGACAATTCACCCTCAGTGTACAAAGCCATCGAACACCTCCACAGACTTTCCTCAGAAGTTCACCAGGAACAAGAAGAATGGTCGCTTGGTTCTAGAGTACTGTGAAGAACTGGGGGTGGAGGTTATTTACGATTATACTGATTCCTGTTGTTGTGATATGTGGGTTCTGCCAAGGGATTCAATGCCTGCCGCCTCTGTGTTCACTATGTGCAAACTGTATCTGCCCTAAGATTTTGGACTTCGAAAAAGAGCGCATGAGAGCATTGTACGACGTCAAGGTTAGGAATTTGATGAAGATAGATATCGATTAGACAAGCTGGCTAGATATGTTGAAAAGGGAGGACTGTTAAAATCTAGTTTGCCACATCAACATTATTGGCGCCATCTTGTCCCTTTTTAGGCCCATTCGTGCGCGTAAGTGGCAGCCATTTTGAATGCCATGGCCTCTCTGCCCACTGCCGATAGCCAGCGCGTCTCTCTCTCTCTCCTAACCTTGCAGGCATCCCCCGCGCGCTGACAGCCCCCCCGCTCCCACATGCTTGGGACATAAACCCCTCTCCAGCGCAACCCTGCCTTGGAACCCCATCCTGTTCCCAGCTCAACACCTCCCTCCATTCCTTTCATGATCCCGTATCCTTTGATAAACCCCCCTTTCCTCTGTGCCAGATTGTCCTGCTCGTTCCCAGGCCGCCACCTGGCCCTGCGGATGCTGTTTATTGCCCCCAAACAGTAAGAAGCTTCCCCCATCAAAGGATCCACAACTAATCAAAGCCCCCACCCCATGAGTTCCGATCGACCACATGCATTCCGGGAATCGGCGGAATGCCCAGCTGCACGACAATCGTCACCTGTTGTGATCGGGGTGGGGACTTCTACTGTAAATGTGTGTGGGAACGGGCTTGAAGCGGGGATTCCGAGGATGTCTTTCCGTACATCAAAATGTTGACAAAGATGTGTTTTATGCAATAAAGCAATAAACTTGTGTACAAGAGGCCAGGCCTCATAGATGCAGTTAGAGCACCTCGAGAAGATACCCTGTTGTCTGAGTTGACGTGTTCTGCTCTGTCGGAATAAAACTTCTGTTTCCTGCCTTCCAGTCTCCAGCGCCTGCCTCTTTATTTGAAAGACTCCAGTGGTATGAGAGGCGGTTAGCGCCGGGCAATACTTAAAAGGTTCTCGATCAACATCGGCCCTACCTTTTTTCCACACATGGGGTTGATTGGGGGGATATGCAAGCAACACAAAGAGGACTGGAGGGACGTGAAAGAAGTATGAGAGTGCGGGAGGAGGGTATGCAATTGAGAGACGCCCACAGTTCTGTGCAACAAGAAAGGGGCAGGAAACAGAAAGCAACATGGGGAGAGAGACGTGCATGAGGAAGACAGCTCAAAAACAAATACACTCTCCTTGAGTCCTCACTGGAGAGAATGTAGTATAGCATTCAGAGCTGTTGACTTGAGTACTAGGAAGCCGGGTTTGATTCTCAGCGTTGGCTCTCCCTGTGCTTACCAAAAAACAATGCAGATCGATGCTGATCAAAAAAAAAAAAGAAACAATGATGAAACAGAAAAAATGCAGGTTGGGAACAAAATCCGAAATGGAAACAAAATGCCAAGTGCCTATACACTTTACGGTAATCGTTGCTTAACTCCCATCGGGTGAACGCATAGAAAGAAAAGCTGACAATTAGAAAACACGGGCAGAAATAGAGTAAAAGAATAGTGCGCTTAAACAACCCTCCATGCACAAAAGGGCAAGCGTACAAGTAATAGGGGCATGTTCCATCGGAGGGGTCAACACAAAAAGAAGGGACATGTAGTCAAAATTGACCTCAGAGAAGCAAGCTTTTGAAAAGGACATGCAAAGGTTAAAATTAAATGTGATATGTGAGGTATAAGCTCACAGAGTAGATACAGCATGTTTCGAAGAGACAGTGCATGCGCAGCCTTGGCAAGACCTAAAAAAGGTAATCATAAGTGACCCTGGGCATAGCTTGCAGAGTTGTACTCCATGGAATTTCATGGAGTAACTGAAAAACTCTGTGAAATTCTGCAGAGTTCCATGGCCTGGCATTTATCTGCACCATACATTGCACCCACTGCACCCCCACCTGCCCCCTGCACCTCTGCCTAGTAAGGCCTGACATTACCTGTCCTGAGCCTCCTCCTCTGTGCCTGGGTATGGCGGTGCCGCCTGTCCATAGCAGTGCAGCCCAGCTGCCAGTCTCCCAGCCGCAACCCGCCACTGCCTTCCTTCCTGATTCCTTCCTACCTCTGCTGCTGGCTGTACTCGGCTTCTGCTGCTCTGGCTCGGAGAATTCAATTAACAGGAAGAACTGCAGAGTGCGTGGTATATTGCGAGAAGGCATGCCTGACCCAGAGGTCACAATGGTTCTGGTGTGGCCTAAAGGTCCATTTAGAAGTGACCCTGTGGGGGGCACTATGATTGAGAGTAGGAAGTTAATTCTTAGAGGGCGCAGTAAGTAATATAAAGAGGAACATGTAGGTCAGTATATGACAGATGTGTATTCCAAAACAATGGTATTCAAGTGCTCTCACAATAAGTGACAATAAGCGTAATGTGAAAAGTGAGGGTGATATTAAATAAAGACATTGCATTGACAATAATAGTATGATCTCCTTTAGAAGATTTTTACAGAGTAAAAGGAGTTTATGTCGAAGGGGTTCAAGGGCATTTGAAACTCAATTATTTGAGTTCATCTTCAGGACAAACATAGGTGAGCAATACAACTGCTGAGCCCTTTTTTGGAGTCTAGTGTGAAGAACCCAGACTTTACTGTCCTGGTGACTTCAACTTGCACCTGGAAAAGAGGTCTGACACCAGTCTATCAACACTGACAGATGCACTGTCTAATCTAGACATGGAACAGATTGTAACGCAAAACACCCACGAAGCAGGCCACACACTCGATGGGATTTTAACATCCAACAAGAACATTAGATTTTTAGAAATCTTACCAGTGCAATGGTCTGACCACAAGGTAATAATATTTGATATAAAAGCAGGAAAAATACAAGCAACAGCCGCACTGCCCCACAAGCACACCTTTGCTCCGAGTTGGTCAAAAATTAACCCCCATTTTCTAGAGGACCAGTTAACAAAGTCCATCCCGGAACTTGACAAAGATTGTAACATAGCCACAAACCAACTCTCAAGTTGGATCGATCCTGCCATAAAAGTAGCAGTTCCCCAAAAAAAGAATACATCAAGGAGGAAAATGCCTTCCCAGCCATGGTTCACAAAGGCGCTAAAATCGCAAAAACAAATCTGTAGGAAACTAGAAAAAAAACGGAGGCTGAACTAAGAGTTTGGGCCACGAGAACTACAAAACTTCTCTGGCCATTTACAAAAAACTAATAATGGCATAAAAAAGTAAATACTTCACTCAAAAAATAGAGGATGCAAAAAACTCAAAAATAAACAACTCTGCCCTAAATTAAATTAGTCCAGAGTTTTGCAATAACCTGGGCCAGTTTTTAGTAGACCAAGTTTCTAGGGTATATGAGTCCTGCAAAAGGACAGTAAATTCTACTCCTTGTCCACCTAAGGTGATTCCCCTGTTCCCCGAAATACTGAGTAAGCAGTTAGGGCTGCTTTTCAATGAAATAATTAAAACTGGCCACTTCCCTGAGGCATGGAAATCAGCGTCACTATTGCCGCTATTAAAGAAACCCACCCTAGACCCACAAGAACCAGGCAATTATAGACCCATAGCACGAATACCTTTTGCTGCCAAGGTTTTGAAGAAACTATTGAACACACAGTTGTCCCAATTTCTCAGGGAGGCACATATCCTAGACCACTCACTATTTGATTTCCGAGAAGAGCATGGAACAGAAACAGCCCTTCTGATGGCCACGGAGGAACTTAAGAGTATATTAGACGCCGGAGGAAAAGGCCGCCTTGATCTTAATGGATCTCTCAGCAGCCTTTGATACGGTAAACCACAACACTCTCATCAGCCATCTGAGTGAAGCAGGAGTGCACAAGTCGGCTTGAATTCTGATAGCCTCCTACCTGTCCAACAGGACTTTCACGGTGGAGTGGGGAGAGGCAAAATCCAAATCTTTCAGCTCTCCATGCAGTGTACCCAGGGGTCTCGCTAAGTCCCACTCTATTTAACCTATATGTGGCACCCCTGGCTAGAATAATAAGGGAGTGTGGTTTCCTCCCAGTCTCTTGTGCGGACGACACACAAACTGTGGTGTCAATTACAAACAATGTCAAAGAGACGGCGGATAGATTTAAGAAATGCATGGAACAAATTATCGAATGGATGCAGGTTAATTGCCTGAAATTGAATGGGGACAAAAGTGAAGTCTTGCTGCTGGGGACAGACATGCAAACTTGGTCCCAGGAATGGTGGCCTGATAGCCTGGGCCAGCGTCCATCCCAGGATACTAAGGTCAGAAACCTAGGAATACTCATGGACACTAAACTGACATATGAGGCACAAACTAATAAATAAGCCTCTTACATCTGGTACATTCTGAAAATGATCAGAAAACGTTTACCATTCATTCCCCAGGAGTCGTGCAAAACAGTGGTAACTGCATTGGCTCTGTCTAGTCTGGATTTCGGAAACGCGCAATATGCTGGGATCCAGGTTAAGCGGCTGGCAACACTACAACATCTACAAAATGCAGCAGCTAGGCTTGTGATGAACATTCCCAAGTATGAACCAATAGCGCACAGATTGAGAGCCCTCCACTGGCTCCCAATAGGAAAAAGAGTAAAATTCAAATCCCTATGTCTGACATACAAAGCCCTCCATGAAATAGGTTGTCAATTCCTGATAAATCATTTGAAATGGTATGAGCCATCTAGGGCCTTGAGATCCAGTCATCAAAAATGGATTCAAGTGCCTAGATTTAAACAGATCCGGTGGGGAGAAGGAGCTTTCTACACGCAGCTAGGACATGGAATATGCTCCCAACGACAATCAAAAACAGCCCTTCACTACTCTCATTTAGAAAAGAGATCAAAACCTGGCTGTTTACTGCAGGCTTGTAAATACCTAACTGGAAGCTAGCTGGTCTCCTACGTCTACTAAGTGCCAAGACGCACATGGGCAATTACGCGCTTTATAAATCATAAATCAAATCAAATCAAATTTAATATCTGGGTGTCAAGTGCCAGTGAAACGCTGCGCTCCTCTGCATTTGAGCGTGGGAGACTGTTGTGCAGAATGATTCAGTGCCGAATATTTATTTTAAGAGAATCCAGGGCCCTTAATGAAAACCTGTTAATACTTATAATTCGTATGTCTGAAACATGTAGACCCAGTTAGTACACCTTTGTAGTTATTTTGCACTGTTTTTAATTTGGACAACAAGAGATACCTATTAAATATTTCTCTCTTGCTATCCAATTTTATCTTCACTTTTTACTTTCATGCACAGTGCCCATCACTCTTACACTTAATTCTTTCTCACAACTGTTGGGTCCTACAGAGCTCCTCATTTACATCATTCTGTGTTGAAAACATCTGCAAGCTCCCCCCTCTGAGTGATAGGGTTGTAGCCCTTGGTTGCAATAGTGTGTAACTAGGAGTAGATCCCAGATGATGAAGCATGTCAATTCGTCAAGTGATGGGTATCCATCCTTTTTTCAGGATTTTCCTGTTCTAAGGATTTTCCTCTGATAATAGGACCACAGGTATTTAGGTCTATAGTTGCTTAAGGGTCCGTTCAGACTTATTATACCTGTGGATATTTTGGTTGTTTTGTGACAAACCCCTATCTACCATTGTTAGTTGCTAGGGCTTTGCCTCAAAATTCATGTACCACCAAAGGAACCCCCTTAATAAAAGTAACACAGCATAGTCAAAGTGATATTTGCTTTATGTTATGGCTGAGTTTCTGCACAACACAAGTTTTGTATACATTTTTGTGACTTTGCACCGGTGAAAAGTGTTGATAAATCTAACCCTTACAGGTGTTTAGCAATAGAAATATTGGAAACATGGGAACAGAGAAAGACACATAGAAAGCTCCAGCACAAGAAGTGACAGCTTTCTGTTTTGATATTTGTGTTGTCACCCGCTTAGAGTTTGGGAATTTGTTCTGAGCTATACTTACTGTTAGCCCCCTAATCAGATCACAGAATATATATATATATATATATATTTTTTTTTATTTCAAAGGTTTTTTTTATTTTAATAAACAAGTACATTACCATTTCTGTTATGAGGTTCTAGCTAAACATAGTTTGTGTGGCAGTAGTTACATTGGTATACATGTTTAGCTAATCCCCTCTACATTGACTTGCTGGGAAATTAGGCAAATGATTATAGAAAGAGAGAGAATTGGAAGAAATGGTTGAGATAGGACACATGCAGCTCCTTGTCTGCTCTTGCTAAACAACAGGGACATGATTTTGATAAAATATGATGCCATAGCTAGTAATTGTATACCCATAACCTGAGGGAAATTCCAGTCCTATAACATATGCTGATTTGATTCTAAACAACATAGATTCTCTGGGTATTGGTGCTGTACCTTTTTCTTCATGGGGTCAAAATTGTAGGACAAAGAATGTTGTCTACGCTGTAATTTGCCCGTGTAAAAACATCTACATAGGGAAAACAAACCAACAAATAAACCAAAGAATAACTCAGCATCGTTCAAGAATTAAAAAGAAAGTGAGTACAGCCCCTATGGTTGACAACTTTGTAAAAGAGAGCCACTTCGAAAATGATTTCAAGTAGACAGTTCTACTGTCTGTGAATGTATTAAAGATCACTGCAGATATTGATTCAGTGCTGTTGGCCAAAGAGGCATATTTGATAATGAAATTCTTGTCTTAACAGGTCTCAATGAAATGTCTGAGCTGTCAAGAGTTTGAGAATTCTGGACACTTTATGTATGAATCACGGTAGGAATTCAAGTATCTTTGATAACTATTTTTATTCAATCATAACCAGCGGCCAGCTTCAATATACCAATGAGGCCAAGGCTCAAAAGCGTAGATTTTAGACGTATACACATGAGTCTACCTCATAATGGGCTACACGGCACGTAGTGGGCGGTCTGGAATAATGTCGGTGATGCAAACTCTGATTACACAAGCACGTTTGGGTACTTTTGATAAAATAGAATTTGCACTCCTAATACATCGAGATGTCTTTGTAATGCTTTAAACATAGAGTATGATCACCAAATATTCACCAAATAAAAACACAAACAATTCCTCGTAGTTTAACTGGAAACTACAATTCCCAGCAGGCATAGGGCTGCAATTGACCCAACCGGGAGAATATTTTAACAACATCCGGTTCTTCGCGTCCAAGCGCAGCAACCTGACGGTGGCGTTTGGCTGTATGGGAAAAAGGAACTCCATAATCCCTTGCTCGAATTAAAAAACAAGATTAGGTGAGAGCCTAGGCGCACGCAGCTTCCTTACGGTAATGCGGGCGGGCATACGAATGCGTTATTAATTAGGCTGTCCCCTCCTTTTTAGGGTTTGGAAATTCGATTTTGAGGAGTGCTTAAAGATATGGGAGAACCCGTTTAAAACATTGCAAACTCTTATACAGGTATGAATAGCCCCGCTGGGCTCGAGCACCTTACTGTCACGTTCAGTGAGAACGTAACGTGTAACACACAATATATTACTCTTCACAGATTTACTGCGGAGAGGAATAGATACGCAATAAAGAACGGCGAAAACACACATGAGTAAAAGGTATGCCTTTATTAAGTTAAGAGTTTATTGCTGATACTGAAGTAAACGTGAAGCGCCCCTATTAGCAACTGGCTTGTTGTTATTTGTTGTAGAAAACCCGCTGTATTGTCGCCACAAACTGATTGAAGTCACACCAATCTTACGTCTAAGAGCCTTCCAAGAGGTAGGAATTTAGGTGCAAATGGCCAACTAGAGATTGCCTTACATAATGAAAGGTACCAGTATTGATGTATATATTCCCTTTTGGTTTATAGATTGCGCTAATATGCATTTAATAAGAAGCCCTGATGAAATCCCGCAAAGGAATTAACCGTGGCTTGAAACGCGTCGGCATTTTCTGTATTGTTAGGAACAAGTCGAACTATGAAATCAGGACCCTAAGATTAAATGAGTGTTAAAAATTGGTCCTTTTTTGGATTGTACTCAAAAGCTAATCCTAGAAATTGATAAGGGTTACATAATCATTTATGATTTGTACATGATTCACATGATATAATGGTGCAATTTTGAATGTATGTTTGTTATTTAACTAAAATTTAGTTTTGTCTAATGTAATGTTTATTTGTAGTCATGAGTAATGTCCATTTTGGTGTAATTGTTTTGTGTTCCTTTTGGAAATAAGAGAGTTTCACTTTGGAAGTGATACAATAACAATGAAACAGAAGAAAGAGGGTAAATAAATCACCCGTACCACAAAAGGCAATTAGTGTGGTGCTTTCATTAAAAATAAGTTGGAGTCCAGGTATTCCCCCTGTGTACAGATTGATTATTGGCCCTACCTGGCTCCAGTCATTCGGGCCTGACCCCCCTTGTTTATCCCAATTTCATTCTAAACAACATAGATTCTCTGGGCGTTGGTGCTGTACCTTTTCCCTCATGGGGTGACAAAGGCACTAGGGTGTGAGAGTCAGTTAAAATCTGTGAATCTGTGAATCTCATGAGGACAATTAGATGCTCTTCCTACCTCCCACCAAGTATTATTCATGAGGTGAAAAGTTAGCGGTTACACTGCTAAAAGGCATGAGGGTGGTCTGTTATTGGAGTAGCCAGGCAAGAGAGAATTGGTCATGGCAATCTTCAGAGTAGCTTTAGGGTGGTTGTATGCAGCACTAGTCTTGATATTCAATACATCCCAAGAACATTTTTCAAATTAAATTAACTTTATCACAGTATCTAATACCAAAGCATTCCCTAGTTGTACTGATAATAATTACATAAAATGGGAAAGGGAGCATATCCCTTGTGTGAAATGCATAATCCTATTTAGCTGGAATATAGCAGAGCCAGGCCATAAAATTGAAGATCTTGAGTTGGGATAATTTATAAAGGGGATATTTGTATGCTGCTTCGGGAAAAATGGGCCCTAGTTTGGTATTGTCTGAGGGTGAATAGGAATACATAGGCAGATGCATATAGCAGAGCCATGTCCGAAGTCACAGTTCTTTTAGGTCTTTCCAAACCATTGTGGTTTTCACTTGTTATAAACAAACTGAGGGAATTAGTACCAAGCATCTTTAAACTAATCCATCCTCAGCAATATATACACAGCTGATAGGATCAAGGAGAAGTATAGGTACATGGTATGTTATGCAGATTTGTAGAGTGTAATATCACCTGGGAGTGTATCCTGGCGCTAAGCATGTGTGAATTTAGCCAAACCTAGGGCCTAGTTAGACTACTCAAACAGCCAGATTTTCAGGTTCTTGTGGAATTCAAAATATGAGGCAGGGGCTCTTATGTGTAGTAGCAGGTTGCTCTATGCTTGATGAGCAAAGTTGGAGAAGTCTTGATCACTGGATACTTTCCTTATCCATGGGATGTATGCAAATAGGAGTCCAGATGAGCAGATGTGTCTGGAAGCTTTGTGAAAGCAGATGCTATTGTTCCCTGGGCCAGTGTCATATCGTCCCATGAAAGTGTGGGTGAGGAGTTTGAATTGGGCTAGTTGGCCAGTGACACTCCTTCAAGTTGTGATGTGAGTGCTGTGTGCGAGGTTGGGATTGATTTTAGCCACCGAGTTTATGAATAGTCTGCAGATTTTGGTGAGGTTTTTGCTGATCCTGGCAAAAACGGTTTTCACATAGCCCAACTTGCTTGTGATCAAGGCCCCGTTTTTCACATTAAAATTTTAAAACATCTCCAAGGGATCAAATATAGTCCTTTGACTCCTAGATATCTTAGCCTAAGCAAAATACCGTCTGTGAATTTCATTTAAACATAATGCAACTAGATGTCTGGCAATCCCTCTAGCTCAAATTCAGTGTTGGTACACATCCTGAATGCAAATACATGTGTAAGTTGTGTCAAACTCTGGTCTGCCTGTGATCTATGCTCCCTTTTGCAATTGCAGGTGCCATGTACTCTGCAATATACTTTATTTTGCATGCTCTGCTGAGTGTTTCATTTAAAGGGCATGCTATTCACTACAGTTTATGTGCACTCTAAACCAGTCTGTTTAATGAAGTGCAAGTGCCTGTTTTTTGTTAAAACAACATGCACTGCTCATCAATTGATCAAGCTCCTGCTGTCATTGTTTCTTTCCAGAATGTCTCGTTTTTTAGCTTGTACAACGGCTGCTGACTAATTATACACTGCTGAGCAACTAAAGACCTCTGTTTCCTGCTGCCCTTCATTCCTGCCGGAGTGGCTGGTATTTTGTTTTTGTTTATACCATTGCTGTCAGCTGATTATACACTGCTGAGCAATTAAATACTTCTGTGTTCTGCTGCCCTTGTTTCCTGCAAGAGTGTCCTTTTATTTAGTTTTTTGTTGTTCTATGACTGCTGTTTCTTTCCTCCGTTTCTTACCGTAGACAGTTTTCTGACTGGAAGTCAGCACCCTCCAAGCATGACAATCTGTAAATACCATGGTCAAAATATGGCAGTCCACTTGATTTCGTCAATTTATTTAAAGAAAGAGTTGTGGGTTCTGAGTCCCGCTGCCTATGACAAGAGCAACATAGATGCTGTCATTTGGGAATTGGGGGCTTGCAAACTTTCTTGGAATCCAATCCCTTTGAGATGACTGTCTACAACCTTGCACCCTGGAACCTGTTCAATCAACCCCCACCGTTGCACCTCCCTAACTGTGACTATGACCAGTAAAGGCTTAACGCTTGGCTATGACCAGTCAAGGCTTAAAGCTTAACGCTTCATCCACTGTGGTCCAATACACAGACATCAGGTTAGTGCACTAGCCGGGCGCATGCCGTTTTTGGTTTCTCCTTTCTTCAAGGACACCCTTACTGTTTGAATTTACACAAAAAAGGTTTAGCAGAAGAAACAGAATAAAAGGACACATTGTGTTAGTTTTGTGAAGTAGCAAAATGTAAAAACGAGGAAATAGGATTTTTATCTTGAGTGAAGAAACTAAAAATACACACTTAGGATTAAGCAGAGGAGTCAGTGATCAAAGAACTCCCTTTTTGAACTTGTATTTTCTTCCAGTAATTCTGGTTTGATATTTACTCAAGGACTCACACCCACAAATGCTCTCTGAATGAACCACTTTTGAAAAAGATAAATTTTTCACCTTAGTCTAATTTTATCTTGCAGAGAGTAGAATGGCAATCTCGATGGTGCTCTCTATTTCTATCTCTCTCTCTTTCTGGACCCCCCTTACCACTCCCATTCCCCTTCGGGTCAGTCATCTCTTCTGATGCTAAGGATAAATCTCATGGGGAGGAGGTGGAGGAGCTTCACTTCCTCAAAAGTCGTGGGAACTCAGGTGCGTTGTCCTTGGTGTGACAGGTGGCACACAGAGTCGATAACAATGGACAATGTGACCACACTTTTGAAGGTATTTAGAATATGAAACGAGGCGACTAGGGTGACAGAAGGCAGACATGCTGACTTACTTCCAGCAGGAAATTACAATCAAATCTACAGGGTTGTTTCAGAGTGATGGAGGGCAACTATATTTAAAGCAAAGAAACATACTTGTAAAAAATGTAAACACTTTTGGCATCCACTGGTAGACAGGAGGGATAAGAGAATTCGCATGAAAATTTGTTGAGATGCACATTAGCCACATGGCACTCCTCAGACGGCAATGTAAGGGATATTCGCTCTTTAGGTGTACCTGATAGGTAAAGGGTTGCAGTACCACTGACAATTTTTAAGATATGAAACTCAATTGGGTGTACAGTCAAAATATTGAGTTTTTAATATCGAGTAGCAATAATATCCAGTAAAAAATATAGAATAGACATAATATCGAATAGAAAGAATATAGAATACTAAAATATCGAAAAGAATAGTATTAATATCAAATAGAATAGCATTAATATCGAATCAAAAATATAGAATTGACAAAATATCGAATGGACAGAATATAGAATACAAAAATATCGAATGGACAGAATATAGACAACAAAAATATCGAATTTGAGGTGAGTACGTTAATATTATTTTTAATATTTGCGTAATATAATACTGTAGCGGGTTGTGGGTTTATAGGGGAATAGGGTGGGAAGGAATTTAATTATGATTAATTAAATATGTTATTTTATTTATTGGTATTTATTTTGAATTAATTGATAATTAATTATTATTGGTAATTAATTAAAATATAATTGGTAATTATTTTTAATTGATTAATTGATAAATATGTTAATTTTTGTAATTTATTATTTGTAGCGGGTTGTGGGTTGATAGGGAAATAGGGTGGAAATTATTTAATTATAATTAATTAAATATGTTAATTTATTTATTGGTATTTATTTTGAATTAATTGTTAATTATTGGTTATTATTTAAAATATAATTGGTAATTAATTTTAATTGATTAATTGATCAATATGTTAATTTTTTGTAATTTATTTTCTGTAGCAGGTTGTGGGTTTATAGGGGAATAGGGTGGGAAATAATTTGATTATAATTAATTGAATATGTAAATTTATTTATTGGTATTTATTTTGAATTAATTGTAAATTAATTATTAATTGGTAATTAATTAAAATATAATTGGTAATTTATTTGAATTGATTATTTGATAAATATGTTAATTGTAGTCATTTATTTTCTGTAGCTGGTTGTGGGTTTAGAGGGGAATAGGGTGGGAAGTAATTTAATTATAATTAGTTAAATATTTTAATTTAGTTATTGGTATTTATTTTGAATTAATTGTTAATTAATTATTAATTGGCAATTAATTAAAATATAATTGTTGATTATTTTAAATAATTGATTAATTGATAATTATGTTGCTTTTATTAATTACATTTTTGTAGTGGGTTGTGGGTTTATAGGGGAATAGGGTGGGAAGTAATTTATTTGTAAGTAATTACATTTTTAAAATTTTTATTTTTTTATCTAATTTTTTATTAATTTTAAATTGTTATTAATTTATTGTTAATTGGTAAATAATTTGTATTAGTAGGTAATTATTAATAATAATTATTTTGTATTTGTTATTTAATTGATTATTAATATATTATATAAAATTGTTAAATATTTAAATTAATTTGTAATTGGTATTAATACTTATGTTATTTTTACTTATATATGAAGTATTTAGTTTCCCTACTGTTGCACTCACTGGAGTGGGAATAGTAATTTTTATCCTCCCACTATCTAATGTTTTCCCTACTGTTGCACTTACTGGAGTGAGAATAGTAATTTTTACCCCTACGCTATCCAACGCTTTCCCTACTGTTGCACTCAGTGGAGTGGAAATACAAATTCTTACCCCTACGCTATCCAATTCTTTCCCTACTGTTGCACTTTCTGGAGTGGGAATAGTAATTTTTACCCCTACGCTATCCAACGCTTTCCCTACTGTTGCACTCTCTGGAGTTGGAATAGTAATTTTTACCCCTACGCTATCCAACGCTTTCCATACTGTTGCACTCACTGGAGTGGGAAAAGTAATTTTTACCCCTATGCTATCCAACATTTTACCTACTGTTGCACTCTCTGGAGTTGGAATAGTAATTTTTACCCTCCCGCTATCCAACTCTTTCCCTACTGTTGCACTCAGTGGAGTGGGAATAGTATTTTAACCCTCCCGCTATCCAACGCTTTCCCTACTGTTGCACTCACTGGAGTGGGAATAGTAATTTAAACCTCTACGCTGTCCAACGCTTTCCCTACTGTTGTACTCTCTGCAGTGGGAATGGTAATTTCTAAGCTCCCGCTATCCAACGCTTTCCCTACTGTTGCACTCACTGGAGTGGGAATAGTAATTTTTACCCCTACGCTATCCAACGCTTTCCCTACTGTTGCACTCTCTGGAGTTGGAATAGTAATTTTTACCCCTACGCTATCCATCGCTTTCCCTGCTGTTGCACTCACTGGAGTGGGAATAGTAATTTACACCCCTACGCTATCCAACATTTTCCCTACTATTGCACTCACTGAAGTGGAAATAGTAATTTTTACCCCTACGCTATCCAACACTTTCCCTACTGTTGAACTCTCTGGAGTGGGAATACTAATTTCTACCCTCCCGCTACCCAACGCTTTCCCTACTGTTGCACTCTCTGGAGTGGGAATAGTAATTTTTACCCCTAGGCTATCCAACGCTTTCCCTGCTGTTGCACTCACTGGAGTGGGAATAGTAATTTACACCCCTACGCTATCCAACACTTTCCCTACTATTGCACTCACTGAAGTGGAAATAGTCATTTTTACCCCTACGCTATCCAACACTTTCCCTGCTGTTGAACTCTCTGGAGTGGGAATACTAATTTCTACCCTCCCGCTATCCAACGCTTTCCCTACAGTTGCACTCACTGGAGTGGGAATTGTAATTTTTACCCCTACGCTATCCAGCGCTTTCCCTACTGTTGCACACTCTGGAGTGGGAATAGTAATTTTTACCCCTATGCTATCCAACCCTTTCCCTATTGTTGCCCTCACTGGAGAGGGAATAGTAATTTTTACCCGTACGCTGTCTAACGTTTTCCCTACTGTTGCACTCTCTGGAGTGGGAATAGTAATTTTTACCCCTACGCTATCCAACACTTTCCCTACTGTTGAACTCTCTGGAGTGGGAATACTAATTTCTACCCTCCCGCTATCCAACGCTTTCCCTACAGTTGCACTCACTGGAGTGGGAATTGTAATTTTTACCCCTACGCTATCCAGCGCTTTCCCTACTGTTACACACTCTGGAGTGGGAATAGTAATTTTTACCCCTATGCTATCCAACGCTTTCCCTACTGTTGCACTAACTGGAGTGGGAATAGTAATTCTTACCCTCCCACTATCCAACGTTTTCACTACAGTTGCACTGTCTGGAGTGGGAATAGTAATGTCTACTGCTAAGCTATCCAATGTTTTTTCTACTGTTGCACTCACTGGAGTGGTAATAGTAAATTTAACCCTCTCGCTATCCTATGGTAAATATATTGTCTTTTTTTTATTAATACTATGTTTATATATATATATATATATATATATATATATATATATATATATATATATATATATATATATATATATATATATATGTATATATATATGTTTTAAAAAATGTTTTTAATTATATTAATTATCTATTAGTTTTGATGTTATTTAAGTATTTTAAGTATTTTTAAGTTAGTTATGTTTAATATTTTATTAATTTTAAATTACTTTTAACTATTTAAAAAAGTCGATATTTTGACTGTCTATAGTTTTAACATCGATATTTTTGATTTGATATTTTTGTACTTACCTGTTTGGAGATAGGAAGTCGATATTTTAACATTATTCTATAGTTTTTTACTCGATATTTTGGTATCTCGATATTTTTTACATCGATATTGTTTCAGTGATCCACTAAATTGTTTTGCTGGTGCTTCAAGTTAATGATACATGTTTTTGCACTTGGGGCAGACCACTTGGGAATCATTTTCAAGCTGTTGGTAAGCGGGAAGAAGTTATTATAAAGTCAGAGAATTAGGGAGGAGCAGGGCAGATAGGTAGTGTCGCGGAACCATGTCCAGCGCAGATGTAACTCAGGTGAAAATAAAATTAGCAAATTGTCATGAAGATGCCATTCAATCCCAGAATGATCGAGGCCATTACTTCAGATGACTCATATGAAATGTCTTCCTTCTGGTCATGGGATAATGGATGATCAGTCCAATAAAGTAGAATAGGGATAACTCAAAGCACGAGCACTGGTCAATATTATGATTTAACATGGCATGTTAGGTTAATTAGTCTGAACACCAATCTGACTGAGGAGTGAATGTAGTAAAAAATAAAGCTGCATTTTTTCGCTAAAACTTGTATCTGTGTTGTGCTATGTCCATCCTTTCGCCAACAGTTCTTTTTTAAACATGCCTCTCACCAAAGCACTAAAAGGATGGCCCACACTGGATGATTATCTCTATAAAGATTAACAAAATCAAACAAGAAAAAAAGATGCCATGACCTGGAATCTCATGGCCGTGGCTTTTGGGTTAGTGAAGGTTGCAGGGCTCGAGGGAGATAGGAGACGCCGAGGTTTTCAGCCGTGCGAACCGGGAGATAAAGGTTTACTGTGACACCAGTGATTTATTCTCCATGAAGATGATTTATTCCTTGAGATTTATCTACTCCCAGAAGAGGAGGGAGGAGAAATTGATGCCATTTCAAATAGGAAATGCGTTTATATGGTTATAGTGCCTAGTTACAGAGAAAGCAAAACGCTGTGCTATTCTTGCGTCTGTTTTGTGATGGAATGCTAGACTTTGCAGCAGGAAGGGGGATTCTAAACCCTCCCAATATGCAAGTGCCCAGCTGAGGGAAGTTTACCAAATACAGCATGCATTAACTGCGTTCTAATGATGTATGTATGTATACATGTATATATGTTTGTATGTCTGCATTTATGTATTTCCATGGTTATGGCACTAACCAGCCCCCCGATATCCATGACTGTGGAAAAATATCAATGTAATGCAAAAAGAAAAGCTTCTCCCATATCTACAAGGGGTTGGGTTTTTGGTAAGCATCAAATATTACCTGATAGAGCCCCCACACAGGCATTTTGTCTTTATGCATTTCTGATTGCTTAAACATTCACTGGAAGGATAATCTTTATCTGTCCCATATTAATATGTGTGAAATCAAGACAATCAGTCGCAGTGACGGCTCCTCCGCTAAGGCGGAGGAAAGTGGCCCCACTGCCACAAAGCAACAAAAGAAAGGAAAACATAAAATAATAATAACGTAATGTTATTATCATTTTCTTTTGTCCTCCTGCTGCAGCAGCGTGTCTGAGGGGGCAGGTGGGCCTGCAGAGCAGGGGAGGAGTGGTAGAAAACTCCTAAGTGTGCAATGACTGGTTGGCCCTCTCGGCTGCCCAAAACAGCATGGAGAACATGCCCACCCCTCCAGCCCCTGGCTGAAGCATTGTGATTGGCTGCGTGGAGCGTGGGAGCCCTGGTGCTTTCTGCTTCCTGTTTCTCACAAGAAGCCAGGAAGAGGATGGGATGGGAGACAGGAGAGGTGGCCGGGATGTGAGTGATTTATTTTTTACCCAATTTACCAAGCCGTCCCCACCCGTCCCACTGCTGCTTCGCTCAATAAACAATGGGGTGATCCTGTGTCCCTCAGAACCTGGGTATGGTTATGCAAAAAGTACAGCGGTTCTGTCGGGTGTAACCACAATATTTTTTATCATTACAATTCAATTTCAAGATCAAGTTATGTCCTGCTACGATTGAATGTGAAGTTGTTTAGGAGGAACACACAACAAGAATGCAATTAAATCAAGGACACAGTAACCACAATTGAATGCAAGGAGATAGGATATTTTATATGATATTTTATATCAATTTCATCATTTAAATTCACCCATATACAAAAATAATTTGTTACAAAACACGGCTACCAACAACGTGAAAATCAAGTAATATGGTGTGATCAGTGATAAAATAAGTGTGTGATATGTACAAGGTGGTTAAAATATATACATGTTTGTAAGAGGCCAGGGTAAACACCAGCAAAATGACCCTGCTGCTCATATCAATTTGAATATTTTGCAAGCAGGCCTTGAACTGGACCAGGATATTGTCAACGTTTCAACCCTATATGTGCGATATCATAACATCAGGTGGGTCTTCATCAGGACTGGAGTGGGGGAGTGGGAGCCTAACAATAACCGGCAAGAAGCCTGGTTAGGCTCAAGTCAGTGAAGATGGTCCATCTAGTTACATTTGAGGCAAATCTTGTGTTGAGCCAGATGTGATTTAAAAAATCAGGTGAAATTCCTCACAGACGCCTTAGGAATCAGTAGCTGAAGCAAGTCACGGAATACGAGAACACGGGCAGTAGAACCTCCAGCCACGTTACCACATCAAGACGGTCAATGAAGAGGATGGGACAGGACACAGGAGAGGTTGCCGGGATGTAAGTGATTTCTTTTTTACCCTAATTTATCACCCGCCCACCCCTTCGTCCCCACCCCTCCTCCCCCCACTGCTGCTTCTTGGCAGCAGCCACGAATGATCAGTCGAATCGGGTAAAAATATTGTAATCCTTTACATTTGTATCGGGCATTGACAGTCTTTCAGTCTAGAATGCACAGTAGCTTTGCAATATTTTGGCCTGTAAGTTACTCACCTTGAATATATAAGACACATAGTTTTATTATTGCATAATTTCAGTCATATGGTTTGCTGCTAAAATGTGAAATTAAATAAATAATTCATGGGCATGCTTAAGAATTAGTGCCTTGCAGTGAAAAACCAGGAAAACAAAGGGTTTCCAACTGTAGTCATAGGGTCGGATCACAAAATATTTTCGAATGGACCCATTTCATGTCTGTGATGGCAATTTCAGCCAGTGCTTTTACCAGCGTATTATCAAAACAGGACTGGGAGGTGGTAATATGTGACAAGAACGTTTGTGCATGTTTATTGTGTGGCATCTTGTTGTGGTGGTGTTGATTTCTAATGACTTTTGTGCTGCTGTGCTGCTGTGCTTTTGTGTTGCATTATTTCAGTGTGAATTTTATGTGTGTTTTGGTCTGTTTTTACTATTTTCTGATGATGTCCCCTAAAAGTTCTTTATCTGGGTTTAGGTTCTTACAATCAAATTTTTCAAAGCTGCAGCAAAGTTTGCTCAGACCATAACGATAAGCAATAATTTATAAATACTGTGGCTACATTTGTAATGCAATAGCTGCTGGTGCCAAAAGTTTTATCAGAAGAAACACAGCTAGGACTGTCGAAGAATTCGGCCTCATGCTTCTTTCAACCACCACCGACACTACCTGTCCCATTATCCTTTATCTTACTATGACAAGCTCTTTTTCATCCCTGCTTCCCCATTTGTCACTGTTTCTCCATTATTCGCTTCCTTTTTCTTCTCGTTTTTCTGCCTTTCTCTCTCTGGTTCTGGGACAAAGTCTGATGGTGATAGGTTTGTCGGCCCCCAACTGCAATTACCGGCTCGAATTAACACTGGTTGATTGAGAAAACACTCTAACTTTGCTACAATACAGTATCACAGTCACCATAACGTTGGGAAACTATACTCAAATTGACTGTTAGTAAGTGCAGCACATCCATACATGAACATAAACAACACAAGAACACAATGTACATTGACAGATTTGCAGGTGATGGGTCTTGTTGTGCATAAGTGTGCCATCTCCCACAGATACACCGTGTTCATTGTGATTCCCAATGAGAGTAATTTGACTTTTGTGATACTAGATGCGTGAAGGCTGGATAGCAACAGAAGCACAGTGAGTACTGCATGTGAAAAGATGCATGCTTCCCATAGGCCTGTAACACAGCAATACGAGAGCATAATGTGTACTTTAATGTTGTCCTTGAAGGTAAATACTATATCATTGTATAGGCCTGCAATGAGATGTGTCCTGAGGCGCCTGACTTCCTACCTCCACTGAGCAACAGCCTTCTCCCAGTTTACCACTGTTGCATGTCAATGACTTATCCCAGGTAGAGATGTAGCCAGTAAGAGGACTAGATCCAGAAAACTATTCTCGACTCTGTGGAACTTGGGATGCCTGAAAAGACCCATTATACAGGATTCCAGACTGCTCAGGTCTGTATTATCACCTGTGAAGGCAGTGGCGGCTAGTAATGCTTGAAAGTGGTCAGCGTAGTATTTGCCCGAGGTTCACTTAATTTTTTTCAAATAATTCCCTGAAAGTTCCCTATTACATTCAACGTGCCTGAGCCAGCATTTTGGTATGGGTTCCCTCCTATGACAAGATTTGCCAACAAGATTCCAGTTCTGCCATTGAAGCTGCCCGTTTATGTACCACTAGCAGGTAACTATCAAATCCTTTAATTCAAAGGCATACTTGGACGCACTTACCGGAATGTGTAAAGCTCAAAGCACAAGGCACAGGATTATTTTCAGCAGTTTATCTGGCATACTGCATCAGTGATGTCTGTTGAGATGTCATCAGTGATGTCACTGACCATGTCATGAATGATGTAATATGTGACATCATCAGCAATAGATTGCGGGTGCGCGAAATATAGTTAGTACAACTAACTATATAGGAGCAATTTCAAAGGTTTTGTATGAGTGAAATGTCCAGCTAACTATAACACTCCTAAAACTTATAGTTTTTTGAGTGAATTTTAAAAGTTTTTTAAATGCTAATTCCTAACTATTTAAGGCCTGAAACCTATGGTTTTTTCAGTGAATTTGCAAGGTTTTTTAAATGCTAATTCCTAACTATATAAGGCCTGAAACCTATGGTTTATTCAGTGAATTTAAAAGGTTTTTTTAATGCTAATTCCTAACTATATAAGACCTGAAAGCCCACCAGGAATCTCCAGTATGCGCCAGGGGACTGCATTGCAGAGAGGTGAAATAAGGCTATGCCCCTTGTTACACCTCTCTGCAACACAGCCCCCTGGCGCGTTTGCAGAGGGAGAACTAATCCCCTTGCATACTGGGGGTCCCTGGGTGCCAACTAGCCCACCAGGAGCCTCCAGTATGCACCAGGGGGCTGCATTGCAGAGAGGTGTAATGAGGCCACACCCTTTTTTACACCTCTCTGCAACGCAGCCCCCGTGCATGTTTGAAGAGGGGGAACTAATTCCCTTTGCATACTGGGGTCCCTTGGGGGCCAACTAGCCCACCAGGAGCTTCCAGTATGTGCCAGGGGGCTGTGTTGTTTTTCGCCGGAGGGCGGTGGTCCCCGGGGCAGTGTGGGGGGGATTGGGGACCCCCCACACTTCTTTATCACTATGTCCCTGCGATTTGGTCCCCCTGCGGGGTAATTTTTAAAAAAACATACAGGGTTTTTAAAAAAATAATAATTTGGCCTTGGGGGTCTTTGTGGGACCACCTTAACAGGCCTAGGGGGTCAGGGTGTTTCTACCCTGTTCCCTTTTTGTGTTCTACACTTTTGTTTTTCTGCTTTCTTGTGCCTCAGTCTAATGAGCACAAGATGGCTGCCAACACTTCCTGGTTTGGAGTGTTGACAGCCAATAAGCATGCAGCTTTCTCGGAAAGGTAGTGCACCGTCCGCGTACCGTACGCATCGCTTTTTCGAAATAATTTTTTTATTTTTTGTGACTTGGGGGGTCCTAGTGGGACCCCCTGAGCAGGCCTAGGGGGTCAGAGTGCTTCTACCCTGCCTCCTTTTTGAGTTCTACACGTTTGTTTTTCTGCTTTCTTCTGCCTCAGTCTACCGAGGCACAAGATGGCTGCCAACAATTTCTGTTTTGGAGTGTTGACAGAAATTTGGCAGCCAATCAGCATGCAGCTCGCGCAAGCGAAGGTCCGCGCACGTATATATAAATATATATATATAATAGTTAGCTGGGCATTTTACTCATACAAAACCATTGAACTTCCCCCGTTATAGTTAATAGTACTCACTATAACTTGCGCGCCCGTAATCCACTGCTGATGATGTCACATATGACATTATTCATGATATGGTCAGTGACATCACTGATGACATCATCCAGTGAATGTGGTGTGCTTTGATATTTACATATGTATTATAAATATACTACTTTGCATTGAAGAATGAGTGGATATATAAATATAAATGTGGGGATCGTGGATTTAGTAACAGTGTCATTGATTGTTTCCTTGACTAATTTGTAGAGTCTCACTATATATAATGTGTAGTTACTAAACTGTGTGAAAGTCTTTATTGCTTTGTCTTATTTGCTATGTTAAAAACTATATTTGTTATTGGTTTCCTAACTGAGTATTTATATGGGTAAATGAATGTCTATGTGGTTTGGTGGGGGGTGTGTGATTGCCAAAAAATATGTGAATAGTTTATTCAGTAGGTATATGAGGTTCAGACTACATGTTATAACAGTTGTTTCAGTGAGTGTATATATTTATGGTTGTGGTGGTGATGGAATATTTCTCTCAATGGTACATCTTCATTAAACCTGAAAAAAGGACAGTGTATGTGACAGTTACATCTAATTAAGTGTGCTTAAGACTTAGTGGTTGTATGAGTTCCCTATATGGATAACTGCATACTTGTAATAGTACTTTTAAAACACACTAAGTGTGAGTTACTATCTATGTAAATAGATGAAGTGGTGTTTGTATAAGTGTGTAGGTGAGTAAATGTAAGTATAATCAATTGTTTGCATAAATCAGAAGGATGTCTTTATAAGTGAATACAATGTGTGCTGGTGTGTAATGTTGAAATAGGCGTATAAGTATATTTGATAGTGTTCTGTTGATTATTCACTGCATATAACACTGAATCTATAGGTAAGTGATTAGATGTGTGTATAGTTCTATGAATAACTGAGTGGGTGTTTAGAAATTTCTATTGGTGTGTCAATGGTTCTAAATATGGCACTTTCTATTTTACAGTGATTGATGAAAGATTATACTAGTGTGTGATGAGGTGTATTTGATTGTCACATGGATGATGTCATCAGTGATGCCATCAGTGATGTCATTTGAGATGTCATCAGTGATGCCATCAGTGATGTCACTGACCATGTCATGAATGATGCACTTTTTGTTATGTTCCGGTGGTGCAGAAGACTGAGTGATATTTATCAGGCAGGACTAAGCCACTTTTTGTGGCGTAATCCTGCCTGATAAATATCAGTCCCTTTTACGCAGTGTCCTGTGTTAAAGGGGTGTGCAATGGGTGTTGCTGGGGGCGTTCCCAGCAGCATCCATGGACTTGAGTAATTTAAATTCCAAAGTATAGGACATGATAATAGAAATCCAAATGTTTCTCAAGAAAAGTCATAAACCGTGTCCGTGGGTCATATCTGCCCAAACGCCGATATTCCGAACGATTGAAAATGACTTTTCTTGAGAAACATTTGGATTATCATGTCCTATACTTTGGAATTTTTGAAAGACTGACTTTGAGGATGGTATGAATTACTCAAGTTTGCCCGAATTGTGTGGGTAAAATTGATACCAAGTCACTTTGAATAAGAATGTACTTATGTCTCGTCTAACATTTGGAAAAAATATCTAGTTATGTGACAACAGGATACCAACATAACTTGAAGGAAATAAGAACGCCCTGAAGAATTTCTGTTGTACAGAACGAAACGCGTCGGCTGGCTGTGGTACATAAACTTAAGGAAAATAAAAGCATTTGAATATACACCAAGATTCCGCGCTTCAATAAGGACTCTAAGTGATATGATTTGATTGGACTTGTTGTGCAAGTGATGCCGTGCCAAACTTTGGAATATTCTCCACTACTCTCTACTACTCACTCTCTACTTCTCTGCTACTCTCTAATACTCACTCTCTACTACTTATTCTCTACTACTCTAGTACTCTCAACTACTCTCTCTCTACTACTCACTCCCTACTACTCACTATCTACCACTCTCTACTACTCACTCTCTACTACTCTCTCTCGACTACTCTCTACTACTCACTCTCTACTACTCACTCTACTACTCACTCTCTACTACTCTCTACTACTCACTCTCTACTACTCACTCTACTACTCACTCTCTACTACTCTCTACCACTCACTCTCTACTACTCTCTCTCTACTACTCTCTACTACTCACTCTCTACTACTCACTCTACTACTCACTCTCTACTACTCTCTACTACTCACTCTCTACTACTCTCTCTCTACTACTCTCTACTACTCTCTACTACTCACTCTACTACTCACTCTCTACTATGCTCTACTATTCTCTCTCTGCTACTCACTCTCTACTACTCACTCTCTACTACTCACTCTCTGCTACTCTACTACTCACTCTTTACTACTCTCTACTACTCACTCTCTACTGCTCTCTACTACTCACTCTACTACTTACTATCTACTACTCTCTACTACTCACTCTCTACTACTCCCTCTCTACTACTCTCTACTACTCACTCTACTACTCTCTACTACTCACTCTCTGCTACTCTCTCTACTGCTCTCTACTAATCTCTACTACTCACTCTACTATTTATTACTCACTCTCTACTCTCTACCTCTCTCTACTAGTCTCTACCTCTCTACCTCTACCTCTCTACCTCTACCTCTCTACCTCTACCTCTCTACCTCTCTCTACACGCACACCTATACACATATATATATATGCATATATATGCATATGCTTTTATATATATGCATGTGTGTGTATATATATATATATATATATATATATATATATATATATATATATATATATATATATATATATATATATATATATATATATATATATATATATATATATATTGCAGTACTCTATCCGTAAAGAATCCAATGGACAACACGGACTCAGATAGACAAACGGACCCAGTTTCTTTGTGCATTTTTCATTTATTTAAATTTTCTGCCCCGCATCTCATGCCGCCATGACGCGTTTCAGTCCGACCTGGACCTTGATCACATGACATAAACATATATAATCTGCATATATATAAATACAAATATAAATGCATGCATACATATGCATATATGCATACATATGCATGTTATTTACATGAAAATAACTAATAAAAGCAAAGCTAAAAAGCCACCTCATTACAAACAGAATGGCTTTAACTTAAACGAGGGCAAGAGCTATTGCATTTTCAATGCTTGTTTACTTTAGTTCCATCAAGAAGGCATACATATGTGTCACACATTTGCCATAAATTCTGAATGTTAGCACTCCAGTTGCTCATTAGATCACTGTAGTAAAGCTACTGCTCACCAGGGAAGTCTGCTGCTGGTATTCGAAGTGCATGTTTCAGTCTGCATGTCAGAATTTTTTTAATGAAATAGAAGAGGAGTTACGAAGTCACACAAAATGTGCCCTAATTTTTCTTTCTGAAGCACTAATCATACTTTCTATGGCAAAATGAAGCCCCTCATTTTGTTCCTTTTTAAATTAAATGTTTTCAGACTTACCACTTCATTCCAATCAAGATGGCTTCTGGTGTGCCATACATTTGTCATAAGTAAGACTGTTAGCGCTCTAGTTGTTCTTTAGAACACTCTGGGACATTCTGTCATTGAGCTATACTTGGGCTACATCTGGGTGATATTTGGGTTAAATTTGGGCTCTTTTGTCTCTGGTGGCCATCTTGGGAGACTGCATGTCAGAATTTTATAATGAAATGGAAGAGGATTTGAGAAGTCACTCAAAAGGTGCCCTAATTTTTCTTTCTGCAGCACTAATCATACTTTCTATGGCAAAATATACCCCCTAATTTTGTTCCTTTTTAAATTAAATGTTTTAAGAGTTACCACTTTATTCCAATCAAGATGGCTTCAGGTGTGCCATACCTTTGTAATAAGTAGGACTGTTAGCGCTCTAGTTGTTCTTTAGAACACTCTAGGAGGCTGCAGTAGAACACAAAGGAATCAAAAATTAGCTAGCATTCGCACCAAGAATTTTCTATTCTATTATGGACACGGAGGCGAGGATTATGCTTCTCTTTCTTTACTGTAAAATTCACAGCAGCCAATAAACATTTAGTTTCATAAAAATAAACTACAAAGACCATGATGCTCGGCCTAAGCCAGGCCTCCTTAGCCCTCATAAGAGCCCTGGTAACAGTCCCAGCCTCCTCTTTCTTTGCACGAACTTGCAGAATAAGTCCAATAATCCAAAAAAGTCTATAATATTCTCCAACATGGAAAAACAGGGAACACCGTTGCACTGCTACTGTCTACTGCTTGTGGATGGAGTTGTGGGGTGGGGGGTTCGGGGACTACATGATAGGGGCTACCACTCTCCCATCAGTGAGAGGGACACTAAGGGAGGGGGGGTGAGTTTACTGTTTTCTTTCTGGGGATGTTAGGATCCATTGGTATGGGTGGGCCCGGGCCCTCTGTTTCGGTCTCGGGACCAACCATGCCGCGACAGGTACTTCATGGTTCTTTGAGGTATAGGGTGGGGGGAGGCGGGGCAAGGGTGGCCGGGACAGTGGCTGCTGAGTTGGGGATGGGGACTGTTTGGGATTGTGGGACTGTGGGGTTGGTGGGTGTTTTGGGGGTAGAAGGTGGAGAGGGGGGTGGGGGGTTCAGTCGGGTTGGGATGTTGGGGCTGGGGGGGGGACTGCATGTGTGTTTCGCAATGATGTTCTGTACGATGTGCGATGGGTGGTGTTGGCGCAAGGGGCCTGCATGGTGGATCCCAATGGACTATGGCTGACACGACTCATGGACTCCCCGAAGACTCTCTGCGGGTGATTACGTGGAATGTCAGGGGTCTACTGGACAAAATTAAACGTGGGGCAGTGCTGCGCTGGGGGAAAAAGGAAGTTGCTGATGTGCTTTTGCTCCAGGAAACTCACATGATGGGCACGAAGGTCCTGGGCCTGCAGAGGTTTGATTATCAGCAGGTTTTCCATGTGGGGTTTTCCAGGGGGTCTAGGGGAGTGGCCATTTTGATACACCGCAGGGTGGCATACATCCACGAGAAGCAGTGGATAGATCCTCAGGGTCGTTACCTCTTTGTTAAGGGCATGGTGGGCACGGAGTCTGTGGTGTTTGGGAGTGTCTATGCCCCCCCTCTGCAGTGGGCCCTGGCTGAGAGGCTGTTTGCTGTGTGGGAGGAGATATCCGGGTCACTGGCGGTGGTTGGGGGGGATTGGAATGATGTGATGGACGTATGTGTGGATCGCCGGAGGCGCCAAGTGGTGACTGAACCCCCCCCCCCTTCCCCCCCACCCACCAAACTGCACGCTATGATTGAGGGGCTGGGCTGGGTGGATGCTTGGCGGCATATGCACCCTGCAGTACGCGAGTATACCTATGTCTCAGCAGTGCATGGCTCCTTCTCGCGGCTGGATTGTGTGTTTGTTCCTAGAGAGTGCTTGTGCAGGGTGAAGAGCGCTGACATCTTGCCGAGGGGTCTGTCCGACCACTCCCCAGTCTCAGTCAGAGTAGACCTCCTTCGGGAAAGACAGCCGTTTCGATGGAGAATGTCCTCGTGGCATCTCCTGCAACCCGCTTATGCTAATCACCTGCGTGAAACCATAGACCACTACTGGCGCGAAAACCTAGTGGAGGGGGCCGATGTGGGAGTGGTGTGGGAGGCTATGAAGCCTACCATACGGGGAGTAGATATCGCATGGTGCTCCGCGGCCCGTCGGAGGCGTCGAGAACTGATTACGGAGGCGGCTGCACGAGTGGCGACCCTGGAACAGGAGAACTGTGAGGGGAGCGACGACGTCGGGATATGGCTGCTTCTGCAGGCACAGCAATCGTACGCATCCATGTTGATGGATGAAGCCAAACAGGCGTGGCTGGCCACAAGAAGTAGAGTGTACCAATGGGGGGACAAGTCATGCTCGATGCTCCATAGACTGTGCCAGCACAGCCTCCAGCCCCTCACGCTGCCGGGTCTCGCAGATGATAGTGGGGAGGTCCTGACCAACCCACGCGAGTTGGCGGCGAGCTTCGCCACCTATTTTACAACCCAGTACGCCCCACGTGACCAATTGTCAGGGGACGAGCTGGCCCAGTTTATCGCAGAATTGCCGCCTGTACAAGTATCGGATGAGACCAGGAAGGCCCTAGATGCACCGCTTACAGCGGAGGAGCTGGGCGACGCCCTAGGACAACTCAATGCTGGGAAGGCCCCTGGCCCGAATGGATACCCATGTGAGTTTTTCAAAAAATTTCATGTACAACTGGGGCCACATTATCGCCGAGCGCTTGAGGTGGCACGTGAATGGGGCGTAATGCCCCCGGACTGGCGCCATGCTGAAATAGTAGTCTTTCAGAAGCCTGGTAGACCCCCCCGATAGTCATGATTCGTATAGGCCCATCTCCTTAATTAATATTGAGGCTAAGATCTTGGCCAAGGCCCTGGCGAACCGACTTTCTCCACATATCACTGATCTGGTCCACGCAGACCAGGCCGGATTCATGCCCCACAGGGCAACGAGACATAACATCCGTCGTGCTCAAGCGGCGATTGACGCCATTGGGGCCTCGGGGGACCAAGGGCATTATTGCTGGCTGACATTAACAAGGCCTTTGACTCTGTTAGCTGGTCGTATTTATTCGCACTCTTGCCTTGTCTCAACCTGGGCCCAGTGTTTTTGTCATATATCAAGCTCCTCTACACAGACATCACGGCCTCGGTGCGGGTCGCAGGGGCGGTGTCAGAGACGTTTCGCATTGGCCGTGGGACCAGACAGGGGTGTCCTCTCTCCCCTTACTTGTTTGCTCTGGCCATGGAGCCCCTGGCTGCCAGGGTGCGCCTTGATGCGCTGATACGAGGTTTTGTGTGGAATGCCACCCTTTCGGATAGAATCGCGTTATACGCAGATGATGTCCTGTTCTTTCTTACAGACTTGCAGCAATCGGGCCTGCGTGTACTGGAAGTTATGCAACTGTTCGGGGAGGCCTCAGGCTTATACCTATACCTGCATAAATCCACTCTATGGGTGCTGGGAGGAGGCGCAGTATCAGATCCCTGGGCGTCAGGACTGCGGAGGGCTACGGATGGTCTGAAGTACCTGGGAGTGTTTCTCTCCGACTCGGCGGACATTGCCTGGGAACGCAACCTACTGCCCGTCTGGGAGCGGGTCCAGACCGATGTAAAAACTTGGTCTCGAATGCCCCTGTCAATTTTTGGCAGATCTGCGATTTTCAAGATGGTTACACTCCCGCGCCTGCTCTACCAGCTGCAGAACCATCCCTATCCGATATCACCCCAGTGGTTTAGGCAGGTCAACTCGGTCTTAGGCCGCTTTCTCTGGGCTGGAGGAGCAGCCAGGGTGGCACTGCGTACGTGCTTTTTGTCCACCTACTGTGGGGGCTTGGCCACCTCGGACCTGCAGTCCTACTATCAAGCCGCTCATCTCCTGATTCTGAACGAATGGTGGTATGGTGACGGTGGAGATCCGGCCTATGCCCTGGAACGCACATTGATGGGGGATAATTCGCTTCACACCATCCTTTACTCACCCCGGCTGCGCCGTTCGTTGCTGAGGGTCACTAGGCTCGTCTTTGCTATCTGGCGGCAGGCCTTGCGCCGCATGGGCTGGTGGGGCAGGCTGACCGCGGAAACGCCGCTGTGGCGTAACGGCATACTACCAGAACTGTCTAAGCTATCAGGTTTCGATGGCTGGGACGCAATAGGTATCTCGCAGCTAGGTCAGGTGATGTCCGGGACGACGCTCAAGTCCTTCCAAGCGCTTCGCACCGAGTTTGATATGCCCCAATCTCAATTTTTTCGTTACCTGCAACTCCGGCACGCGCTGACGCCCAATATTGCTAATCTTGACTCACTCCCTGAATTCAGCCCGATTGAGGCGAATGTTTTCATGGGCGACCTTGGGGATAAAAAAGTGTCGCGCATTTACCAGACAATGGTCACCCACTGCTCCTCCACTCTTCTTCCGCTGAAGACAACCTGGGAGGCGGATATCGGTCCGTTAGATGAGGATGATTGGCGGGAGGCCCTAGAGTCCCCGAGGGGGGCGGCTATTGCAATACGGTTTCGACTCATACAATTCAAGATTCTCCATAGGGCCTACTACACCCCTGAGCGTTTGTGGAAAGCGGGTCTGATTGAGTCCCCGGAGTGTCTGCGATGTGGGATGGAGGTGGGCACGCTACTTCACACAGTATGGTCGTGCCCCAGACTGGTTGGCTTCTGGAGAGGTATATGGAGCTGCCTGTCGGAGGTGCTGGGATGGACCCTCCCCCGCACTCATCGCCTGGGCCTGCTGCATATTCTGGAGGGGGTGGGTGGCAACATCTACAAGCGACACTTGCTCCTCCTACGGCTAGTGGTAGCCAAAAGAGACCTGGCCCGAGCATGGAAGGATGTGAGACCCCCCCCCTGAGTGCATGGAAGGCTGGTATAGACTTCTGTATGGGTCTGGAGCGACCGTTTTTTGAAGCACGGGGATGCCCCCGCAAGCACTTTAAGGTGTGAAAGAGGTGGGCGGACTACAGGGGCTTGACGCTGGACCCCCCGGCGGAACAAGAGGAGGACCTATAGTCCCATAGTGTCAGGTGAGCCCGCATCTTGCGCCTCAAATTGCCACATCAGGAACTTACAACAACACAGTTTGCACACACATGCATGGAGTTAGGGCGGGTTCCAGGGAGGGTTCTGGGAGTTGGGTGGGTAGAAACTAAAGGGGTAAAGGTGGGGTGAATGTTTTCTTGTATCCTTGATTTGCATTGGTTCCTCGATTGGACACTTGGTCCTCTGTTGCAATTGTATCATAATGTCTGGTGGTATCATCCTGATTGTGGGGTGCCACCCTATTTCATGTGCCCATCTTTATCAATAAACTTGTTGTGAAAAAAAAAAAAGAACAGGGAACACCGTTCCAACTTCAGTCTTCAACGGAAGATTCTTCATTCATTTTTCTTGTCATTGCCTAGAAAATAAATATAAACAACCCGTAATTCCTGCATAAAACCAGTATTAGTCATATAATAACGGGCGGGTAGGCATGATCATACATTGAACATAGCCGGGTGGGATAATCCTTGCCCCCGTGTCCTTAATAGAATTGAAAATTCTTGGCGTGAATGCTAGCTAATTTTTGATTCTATTACAGCACTCGGAGGCTTCAGATTATGCTAGTTTAACGCTGTATCAAACACATCAGATGCAATATCTCCCACCCGCTTATAATAAAACTGTTTGAAGGTCGATTCAGACAATCAATCGGCACAATGCATAATATCTTGCACATTTGCTCCCAACAAAAATGACTTTGAAGCCATGGCTCCACACACCGAGTGTGCCCCAAACTGTTGAACATCAACCCCAGATTCTTTCATGAAAAATTTAAGCCACCTCGCAATAGTGGCTGAGGACACAGGTTTAACCCTTTCGATGCTTATGACGAGCTCAGCTCGTCATGATGCACAGTTGAGCTGTGCTGATGACGAGCTGAGCTCGTCATAAATAAAGGAATAAAGCATTTTCCAGCACACAGCGGGAAAACGCCTAGCAGCCAAGGTGTTAAATGCCTTTTGTACAGTAATCAAAAGCTGGGTAACCCCAGTCGGTCTCAAAGAACGAGTACACTCCTTGTAAGCTTTCAAGCATTGGACAAACACAAAGTTTGGCATTACTATGAAAGGCATTATAATCAATCTGTCTAGAAAGTGTTTTTGTGGGTCCTGTAATAGTAAAAGAAACTCCCTCCGGAGTAAATACTCTACCTGTAATATCTAATGCACGTACATCCGATGATCTCCTGCAAGCTGATAAGCATAATAGCATAGCTAATTTCGCAGACAACTGCTTCCTTGACAGCAAGTCATTAGAGGGCCAACTATCAAGAAGTTTGATTACTAAAGAAACATCCCACAGTCCTGAATACTTGGGCTTGGGAGGATTTGCGACACGTATGCCTTTGAGGAGTTTGCATACCAAAGGGTGCACTCCCACCGGTTTTCCGTCAATGTGGGTGTGCCCTGCGGAAATAGCCGATCGGAAATATTCACTGATCGATAGGCAAAGCCGCTAGCCGCCTTTTCCGACAAAAAATTCACAACATGTGAAAGGTTTGCCCCCACAGGATCCACGTCCCATTCCAGGCACCAACATAACCATCCCTTCCAGGCTGAAGAATACCTTTTTCTCGTGGAAGGGGCCCAAGCCTGTTTGATGAAGTCATTAGCCTTCCTGAAACTCCAAGCAAATTCTACTGTTGCCTGAAAGCCTCCATGCCATCAGCGCGAGGCGTCGAGACAGGATCAGTGGATGTTGTTCCCATAGAGGTCCCAGAAGGAGGGACTCCAACCAGGGCAACATCCTGGGGACGTCGCAGCACATCCCCAACAGCATCGGGAACCAAGGTTGCGACCTCCACAGAGGCGTCACCAGGACCACCTCCGCCTTCTGTTTGAGAATGTGTGAAGCTACCCGTGGAATGAGAAGAAAGGGAGGGAACGCATAGTTCACCGCCCGACCAGTCCTGCAGAAAAGCATCCGTCGCTCCCGCCGCTGGATCCGGCCTCCAGCTGAAAAACTTGGGCAGATGGATGTTCAGCCTGGATGTGAACAGGTCGATCTGACAAGGACCCCAAAGGTCCTGTAGCCATTGAAACATTCTGGAGTGCAGCTGCCAATCGCTGTAATCCCGAAGATGTATCGAGTTCCAGTCCGCTATCACGTTGGACTGTCCCGGGATGTACTCTGCTATAACCGTGATCTGACGGTTGAGGCAATAATGCCAAAAATGCTTGGCTATTTGCACCAGCATGGACGATCTCGTCCCCCCGAACTTGTTTATGTATCGTACCGCAAAGACGTTGTCCATTCGAAGAAGAATGCAACATGAGGTCTGTTGCGGGGAGAGGGTCTTGATCGCAAAGGATCCTGCGAGGAGTTCTAGACAATTTATGTGTAACTCCAACTCTTGAGGAGACCACCTTCCTCCTGTTGAAACTGCGCCACAGAGCGCTCCCCAGCCCCAACTGCTGGCGTCGGATTCTATAACCCCCTCGGGCAGCGAACCGAAAATGGCTCTCCCGTTCCACGCTTCCACGTGGCTCAACCACCATTGCATCTCGTCTCTCACCTCTTGTGACAGGGGAACCAGGTCTGAATAAGCCAGACCTCTCTGAAGGTGCTGGATTTTCAATCTCTGTAGTGCCCTCTAGTGAAGGGGCCCTGGAAAAATCGCTTGAATGGACGACGCCAATAAACCCACTACTCTGGCGACCGTCCTGAGTAAGATCATCTGTTTGTTGAGAAGAGATACAATCTCCTTCTTGATGTCTTTCAATTTGGATTTCGGAAGACTCAACCGCGCCGCCTGTGAAATGATCACAAAGCCTAGAAAATCTGTTGATTGTGACGGGGTCAGGGCCGACTTGGCCTGGTTGATCACAAACCCGAGATTCTGAAGCAATGAAATGGTCATTTGCAGATGTTGTGACACCAGATCCGGGCTCTGAGCCATGATCAGGATGTCGTCCAGGTAGATTATCAAGCGTATTCCCTGCACCAAGGAGCCGAGGAAAGCCTGAAAGGAAGGGCTGAGAATTCAAACCATCGTCCGTTCCACTGAAATTGGAGGAATCGGCAATGAGGGGTATAAATGGGAATAGATAGATAGGCGTCTTTTAGATCCAAGCGGACCATCCAATCGCCTTGCCGCAGCAGATCTGCTAACAGATGGATTCCTTCCATCTTGAAATGGTTGTAGACCAGGAAGTAATTGAATTCCCTCAAATTTAACACTAGTCTGTGACCTCCTCCCTTTTTCTGAACTAGAAAGATATTGCTGCAAAACCTGTGTGGACTGTAATCGCAAACAGCTATGGCGTGTTTGCAAAGCAATTCTTCTATCTCGTTGTCTATAAAAACTCTCTCTTGCTGGGAAAAATGGAGAGTCCTCGGATTGGTCATGTCGAGTAAAACTCTAGCTGAAACCCTTGAACAGTTTGCAAGACCCACGCGTCCTGGGTCAGGGGACCCCAATTGTGAAGGAAGTGTCTTGTACGACCCCCCAATGGAATAGGAAAACAATCAGGTGCGCTCACCTGCTGAATTCTGGGCGTGGAAACCTGCCCTGTTGCCTCCTCCTTGGAATCTGCCTTTGGAGAACCGGCGTCGTGTGGGATAGAATGTAACACGTCTGGTCGAATCCCAGTCACCTCGACCCCGTCCGAAATCACCTCTGGGGGACCTTGGTTGGCGAAGCCGCCTGGCGAGCGTCCCGACCTCGTCTGGCCCTGTTAAACATTTGTTGGTGAAACACACGTTTGGTCCCGGCCTGAGCCTTATCTAGCGAAGTGAAGGTACCCACGTATTTGTAGACATCCTTCACGAAACGCTCACCAAAAAGGTTGCCCTCAGCCAAGGGCCCCGGTTCCGCCACCACCAGCTCTGTCAGATTAGAGTCCATCCTCATTAGTAAGGACTTCCGTTGTTCCGTGACCAGTGCACAATTAGCGTTGCCTAGCAAACAAATGGCACGCTGGGTCCAACCCGCTAAGATATCTGGGTCAACGTTGGATTCTTTGGCTTGCAATGCCATCTCGAGGATCTTAGCCAATGGACCTACCACGTCCAGCATCTTATCCTGGCAACCGCGCCAGGCGCGGTCAATCCCTTTCTTAGGATCTTTAGCAAATGTTTTCAAAAATGTCAGTAGGCTAACATCTATCTCCGGAGTCTCTGCCACCTTATGGGCAAGGTCGGGACGAGGACATTCAGATCTAAGGCGGTTACGAACCTCCTTATCAAACCCCTTTCTAATATTTTCTTGAAGGTATTCCGCCACTGCAGTGGCCGGAACCCAATCCGAAGATCCAGGGTGAACGATCTCGCTGGGGTTAAAGGTAAAGGGGGCATTAGGGGGAGGAGTTGAAGCCGAAGAGGCAGATTTCTTTGCCTTCTTCTTCGGGGGTGGTTCCTCGTGCGTATCCATAGTATCAGTACCTGTGGTGGTAGTAGTGTCTGTCTCCACAAAGAGCTGCTAATTCTTAGCTTTGCCACTGCCAGTGTACACATGATCCTGCCCAGATGCAGACGGAAAGGAACCTAACGCGTCAGTGTGTGGCAATTGGTCATTGTTGCCTTCTTTAGTAGCTGGTGGAGTCTTTTTTACTGACTTATCCTTCGTAAACCTGTGGCGTTACGCAAAATTCTCCAGCTGCTTGGTGATCGGTTTAAGCACAGCCGCCAATGCTTGTTGCACAGTTGCAGTTACTGTGCTCTCTACTGCCTTATTGACTAAGGGCTGGACCGAAGCATCCAGGGCCTCTACAATCTTGTCCTCCACAGCAGCTGCAGGCTGCTCCTCATAAGTTTCTTCCCCCGCCTCCTCATCAAAATACACCCACTCATCCATAATTACACCCACAGTGGGGTAAGTTTAAGATCCACAAGAGGTAGGCACCAGGGGAGTAAGGGGGGGGCAGCCCCACTGCACACAGTCAATGAATGAACTCAGTACCAGACCCCCTCAGCACTGCTGTATTCTTATTCTTGCAGCCTAGGGGGCGTAAGAGCCAATAAACAATATATATGGAGCGTGTGCTCACTCCTCTTAGGCAAACTGCTCTTACAACCTGTCAGGTGTCACACTCCACCAGCCAAAATGAGCAAATGCAGTGTGAAATGGGGAAAAAACCGGCAAACAGCGTGTGTAGCCCAACGCACGCTCAAATCCTACTAGGATGTAGCCCAACGGGCGCGCGTCACGCTACACGCTCTGGCCGGGTGGTTTGAGGGTCTGGATGCACCCGGCGATTAGGGGTGCCTTGCGCAGTCCCTAGTCCGGCAGTTATGCCGCCGGAGGGGGGAGAGATGCACCGCAGTGCGGCCCGGTACTGAGCGCGCCGAGGCGCCTTGATGCCAATTCAAGGAGCGGAGCTCCGATTCTGAGCGTCAGAGCGCTCCACACACTGCCGGTACCAGCTCTTCACTGCAACAAAGCTAAAGCACGGGAGCACACGCAAAAAGAAGCAGAACCCCTCAATTTAAGTCAATAAACAGCGCGGAGCAACGCACCACATTAAAACAGATAGAAACACTGCTATAAGGTAAATGCAACGCCAAATACACGTATAAAATCGTGAAATCAGTTTGATAAAATAAGGAGCATAGCACTTATCTCTTGCTGTGAGCAGCAAAGAAAGAGGAGGCTGGGACTGTTACCAGGGCTCTTATGAGGGCTAAGGAGGCATGACTTACGCCGAGCATCATGGTCTTTGTAGTTTATTTTTATGAAACTGTATGTTTATTGGCTGCTGTGAATTTTACAGTAAAGAAAGAGAAGCATAATCTGAAGCCTCCGGTCCTGTAATAGAATCAACAGACAGTTTCTGTCCTTGTTGGATGTACATATTTTACTGAGAATGTCAGACTTCATTCTCACATGACTGAGAAAGATAATGTGAATTTACAGAAAATATGCTTTCAGTTTAGCTTATAGATCCCCTTCCAAACCACTGTGGGAAAAGCATTAGATAATAGTTTTCTTTCAAACATGATTCATGATATCCCAGCAGAAGGCTTTTTCACATGGTAAAATCACCTTAGAACACACCACAATTCCTAAAATGAGTATGGTACCATAAACAAATGATTTATAATGTAACTAAAGTCTTAAAACCTTCTATTAACTGCAATGCTTTTTAATGAGGTGCTATCATGTACGTGTACCCCGCGTTAAAAAAGTCTTTGTGGGACCCCCTGAGCAGGCCTAGGGGGTCAGGATGCTTCTACCCTGCTCCCTTTGCGTGTTTTGCACCTTTGTTTTTCTGCTTTCCTGTGCCTCAGTCTACCGAGGCACAAGATGGCTGCCAACACTTTCTGGTTTGGAGTGTTGACAGACATTGGCAGCCAATCAGCATGCAGCTCGTGCTCGGAATGGTACGGAGTACTGTAAGCTTACAGTGAGCTTACAGTGAGCTGCTATAGATATATATATTTTTACTCTTTTGATTTTCTCTGGATCTACTGGAGGGATTTACACCATTTAAACAAAAGGCACTTCTGCGTACCAGTCCCTACCATTTTCCCAAATTTGGTGTAATTCCGTTCAGCGGTTCGGGCTGTAGCCGTGTCTAATCGTCCTATGGAAATTAACATGGGGAAAACACGTTTTGGGACCCTCCTTTTTTCTGGGCCTCCGCTTGACAAATCTTCCCGAGTCTTTCAGGGAAGGAGCGGAGCGGAGCGGGCCATCTTCTTTGAGAAATTCGCGGAGATTTATCAACAGGCGCCAAAGTTATTCCCAATAGAATGTTGCGGATTTCCTATGGAAACTAGGTCCTAACTATAAATACCTACTGGCAAGCGCCAGTAGGTAATATATATATATATATATATATATATATATATATATATATATATATATATATATATATATATATATATATATATATATATATATATATATATATATATATATATATTCACAGAAAAAACCATAGGTTATAGACCATATATAGTTAGGAATTTGCATTTACAAAACCTTGAAAATTCACTGAAAAAACCATAGGTTATAGACCATATATAGTTAGGGATTAGCATTTAAAAAACCTTATTTTATTTGCACAAAACCATTGAAATTCCATATATAGTTAGTTGCACTAACTATATATCGCGGACCCGCAATCCACTGCTAATGATGTCACATATTACATCATTCATGACATGGTCAGTGACATCACTGATGACATCACTGATGACATCTCAAATGACATCACTGATGACATCACTGATGACATCTCAAATGACATCACTGATGACATCACTGACATCTAATTTGACATTACTGATTACATCACTGATGATATCATTTATGTGATAATACATCTTCAGACTCTAATATAACCTTAGATACACTCAGTGTAAACAGGCACTCACAGACTGTCACACATCCATGGAGTTACTCACACACCTAGTCAGTCATGCAAAGAATCAATCACATCTCCATTTCCTCAACTATACAGTTATACACACCTTACTTATTCAAACGTATAGTAACACATATTTACTCTCTTATACAATCCTTGATACAAGTTCACAATGATTCATACAGCCACTCACACATTCACTGGCTCTTATGTTCAGTTATTTATATATGTCAACTCTCACATGGAGTGTGTTTTACATATGTACTTACTTTGACATGTAGCACTGAGATATCCATTCACTCACCAATATACTCATGCACACAGTCAACTGTCCATACAGCTGTTTCTACATGCACTTTTGAACCCATACACCTAGGGAATCAACTGCTCACACATCTATGCACAGAGTTATACACCTCCCAGCCACCCACACACATACTCAGTCTCCCATACAAATACTTGGGCAACCATTCAATAACCCACATAGTTACTGATATAGCTACTGATTTAAACATGCAGCAGTTTACAGAACAACATAAATAATGATTGCCAAATTAAGACACTTTAATCACTAACCCATACACTCAGTGAGACACATTTAATCATTCTCTCATACAGTCAGTCATGCACCTACTAAATCCTTCATCCAGACACTTATACATCCACTCATTCTTCAATATGTAAGACATATTTTAACTTTACAGAAACATACAGTCACTGGGTGTTGTCATCAGTGATGTCATCAGTGATGTCATTTGAGATGTCATCAGTGATGTCATCAGTGATGTCACTG
Source organism: Lissotriton vulgaris (assembly GCF_964263255.1). NCBI lineage: Eukaryota > Metazoa > Chordata > Amphibia > Caudata > Salamandridae > Lissotriton > Lissotriton vulgaris. The sequence goes on along the minus strand of NC_141685.1, from coordinate 1,714,291,377 downwards.
ACCATGTCATGAATGATGTAATATGTGACATCATTAGCAGTGGATTGCGGGTCCGCGATATATAGTTAGTGCAACTAACTATATATGGAATTTCAATGGTTTTGTGCAAATAAAATAAGGTTTTTTAAATGCTAATCCCTAACTATATATGGTCTATAACCTATGGTTTTTTCAGTGAATTTTCAAGGTTTTGTAAATGCAAATTCCTAACTATATATGGTCTATAACCTATGGTTTTTTCTGTGAATTTCATTGGTTTTTTAAAAGCTAATATCTATAGCTGTAAAATATATTCTTTATTAAGTGACGTATCACGTAGCCCGTGAGACGCCTCATGATGCATCGCATAACCGTGACGTATCGTCTCTGCAGCGCAAACCAAACCCAAAACGTAAGCGCGCCAGAACACGCTTAAAGATATATATATATTTTTTTAACCTTAATTAGACAAAATCCACACGTGCACATATCACAAACGTTCAAAAAACACAATATGTCGGACTCCCGTTACGCTGCCGGTTAGCTGCCCGGTTAACGTACCAGGAAGCACCTTTACCGCGAAAAATCGCAATTTTTTTTCTTCTTTTGCCCCGCAGGGAACTTTAATAGCCCCCTCATCAATCCTAGGGGTTCAGGAGGGGTCTGCCTTACCCCTTTCATTCATTTACACCTTTTTTTTTTCCACCTCTTGTCTCTCGATCTTACCGATAGACAAGATGGCGGCCGCTCTGGACTGTTTACAATGTTGACAGCCAATCAGCTACTCCTCAGGATTTTTTTTTTTTTTTGGGCCCCGCGTGGTTTTATAATATCCCCCTCATCAATCCTATGGGGTCAGAAGGGGTCTACCTTGCCCTCTTTCCTTCATTTCCCCCTTTGTTTTGGTCTCCTCTTGTCTCTTGATCCTACCGAGAGACAAGATGGCGGCTTCTCCGGACTGTTTACAATGTTGACAGCCAATCAGCTGCTCCTCAGACTCCCGTTACACTGCCGGTTAGCTTCCCGGTTAGCTGCCCGGTTAGCTGCCCGGTTCGCTTACCAAGACGCGTCTCTACAGCGAAAAAATCGGATTTTTTTTTTTTTTTTTTGGGGCCCCGCGTGGCTCTATAATATCCCCCTCATCAATCCTAGGGGGTCAGAAGGGGTCTACCTTGCCCCCTTTCCTTCATTTCCCCCTTTGTTTTAGCCTCCTCTTGTCTCTCGATCCTACCGAGAGACAAGATGGCGGCCGCTCCGGACTGTTTAGAATGTTGACAGACACCGGAGGGCCAATCAGCTTCGCATCGCAAAGTTCCGATACGCGAAAAGTTCGCTAACCGGATCGCTGCCCGGAGCGCTGTTACAGATATATATCTTGATTTAAACGTTAATTTCTCAAAATCCACTGAAGCACATATATTGAGACCTAGCAAAGGCACATCGGGCTAACAGTCCCTACAATTTTGCCAAGTTTCGTGGAAATCCATTCAGCCGTTCGGGCTAAAAGTGAGTCCAACCGCCCTATGGAAATTAACATGGGAAAAACGCGTTTTGGGACCCCCCTTTTTTCTCGGCCCCCCCTTGACGAACCCCCCCCCAAATTTCCAGGAGCTACTCAGAAACAAAATGTGCCATTTTCCTGAAAATTTCAGCCGATTCCGTCCACAAACGCCAAAGTTATTAGACATAGAATTTTCAGAAATGCCATAGGGAAAAAATCCTAACTATATATACCTACTGGCGACCGCCAGTAGGTAATATATATATATATATATATATATATATATATATATATATATATATATATATATATATATGCACAAAACTCCACACACCACTTCCGAGTCAGACCAGGGGTCAGGTCGGCGCAGGAACAGAGGAGACGGACCAGCTGATGCGCTACACAGGTTCTTTATTTGCCTTACAGTCGGTAGCAAGAGGGCACTACGCGTTTCGGGCTTCAAGGAGCCCTTGTTCACATGCAAGTATATATATATATATATATATATATATATATATATATATATATATATGGTAAGTACATTTACTAAGGGCCCGATTCACAGAATTAACCTAAGACTCAATCCTAAACTTACTACTATTTTGGTATTTACAGAATGCACTTACTACTTTTGGCATTCACAGAATGAACTTACTACTTTTGGTATTCACAGAAGTTAGGATTTTGTCTCAAGTTTGTCTTAAGAAAAACTTAAGACAGACTTAAGACAAACTTAAGACAGACTTAAGTCAATATCCTAACTTAGGTCTGTCTTAAGCCTATCTTAAGTTTGTCTTAAGTCTGTCTTAAGTTTGTCTTAAGACAAACTTAAGACAAAATCCTAACTTCTGTGAATACCAAAAGTAGTAAGTTCATTCTGTGAATACAAAAAGTAGTAAGTGCATTCTGTGAATGCCAAAAGTAGTAAGTGCATTCTGTGAATACCAAAATAGTAGTAAGTTTAGGATTGAGTCTTAAGTTCATTCTGTGAATCGGGCCCTTAGTTTATAACTTCACCATACATGCCTTTGCGTTGTAAAGGCATGTGTGGTAAAGTTATATGCGGGGTAAAAGATTGAGGAGTGATAGTACTGCGGAGTAATGGCTCATGCGTTGTAATAAATGCGGAGTCATGGTATGCAGGATTATAGTTTGCGGATTAACGTCACATATTCGTTAAGATGTGTTGTCCTATTCACTGACCGCGACATATAAAAGAGAACATTGCTTAATTTTATTATTCAGTAATAGAGGGCGTTTTTCTGTGAAGTTGCTGGCACCATGCTGTTCACTGCCATAAGTCATGTGAGAGATCTCCGCAGAGACATGAAGTCCTCTCTTCAGTCTGCATACGGTATGCTGAGGAATACTTGTTCTTGCTTTTGAAATTGTCTGCCTAAAACAGTGTATGCTCCTTATAGCTCATTCTGAACTGCTATTTCCTCTGATTATCTGTGAAAAGTGAAGTAAAACAAGAGTGCATTATAATTCTACCTCCTGACTCAATATGCTCTTACCAAGGCACAAGTTGGCGGCATGGTGACAGTGCCCTATCACCATCATCAAGTTTCAGCATTTCAGCGCTCCTCTGCAGAACTGTCACATTTTACATTTCCCTTAATGTTTTTCTGCTTATAAGAGCTTGACGATATATCAGGAGGCCTTCACGGGCCTCCTGATATATCGTCCTCCTGGGTCAGCTAGCGCCTTCCAAGAGTCATTGGTATCGACTATCTCGACGCTGGCCCTGCAATCAGCAAACTTCAGTGTATTGGGGGACCTCAACCTCCATCTTGAGCGCCGCGACTCACCCACTATACTGAAGTTTCTGGATGATTTGGAGGCCTGTCAGCTTAACCAGCTGGTCATGGGCCATCGCATCAGCAAGGCCACTTATTAGACCCGGTGTTCACGAATATACAGGAAGCTACTATCTCTACTCCAAGCCCCCTCTGCTGGACCGATCACTTTCCGGTCCTCATTTCGATCAAGATTCCAGCTAGCCGTAGTGAAAAGTTCCCGCCCCTTCTGTGGAGACGCCCCTGGAATAAACTAGACAATGCCATGTTTGAAGCCAGACTGAAAACCTCCCGCCCAATTTGGCCTAGTAATACGGAGGAGGCTGATACAGCCTACAGGGAGTGGATAAACAACTCACTCGACCATTTCATTCTGATGAAACGGTCGAGACCTAAGCGTGTGCAGTCTCATCTGTGGTACTCTGAGGTTCTTGCATTAAAAAAAAAGCAATGTAAACTACTTGAGCGCATCTGGAGGTGATCGTACGATCACCTGGCCAAAATCAACTTTAGATCAGCTACTAAAGCATACCATAAACTAATAAAGAAGTCTAAAGCCAAGTTCTACACCGACCTGATCAATTCCCGTACCAACCGCTCCAAAACTATTTTTTCTTTAGTAAAGGATATGACCAAGGCCCCGGAGGGTACAAGTAATCTGATAGTATCCAATGCACAATGCGAAGAGCTAGCATGTTTCTTTATTGACAAAGTTAAAGGGATTTACAACTCTTTGAACCCGAATGGACATTTCATTAATTCTAGCTCCACCATAGGTCCAAATGATCTCCCTTACTCACTACAAATTCTTCCGCCCATTGAGCAGATTAGGATGGAATTTCTGACCAAAAAAGTAAAGTCTGGTTCCCCGGTAGATCCCGTCAAACCTGAGTTATTTAGATCATTCCAAGACTCCATTTTGCGGGAGGGGCAGGTGCTAATTAACAACTCGCTCCAGTCAGCCGTCATCCCCAAATCCTGGAAACATGCAAAGTAGTCCCCGCCTAAAAAAACCCTAGCTGGATCCCGCAATATCGGATAGCTTCAGACCTATCTCCTTACTACCGTACCTCACTAAGGTGATGGAGGCTCATGTGAATTCCATCTTGACCACCTACCGGGAGTCCAATGGAATTCTGGATGAGTCCCACAACGGATTCCGTGCTAAACACAGCACGAAGTCTGCTTTATTGGCCGTCACGGAACATCTGAGGGAGGCGCAGGACCAGGGTGAGACATCAACTCTGGTTCTGCTGGATTTGAGTGCGGCTTTCGACACGGTCTCCCACAGGATCCTGCTTGAGAGACTGCCGGAGATCGGAGTCAGGGTGAGTGCCCTGGACTGGTTTGCGTCATTTCTATCCGACCGTTTCTTCCAGGTGCACGCCCCGCCGTACTCATCCAGCAGGCACCCCCTGGAATGTGGGGTCCCCCAGGGCTCTGCGCTCAGCCCCACATTGTTCAATGTGTATGTCCGCCCCCTGGCCATGCTGGCCCGGGAACGTAAGATTAAATTAATATCATACGTGGACGATATACAACTTATTTTCACCTTCTCCAAAAACACTGTGGCTGACCAAATTAAATTCCAGGAAGATATCCTGGCTATATCAAACTGGCTGTCGCAGAACTATCTACAGCTAAATTCATCTAAAACGGAGATACTGCTCATAGGCAATGAAGCACAGAAATAGGACAAACACTGGTGGCCCGCCACATTAGGACCTCCCCCCCCCTCCCAATGAGGTAGTTAAAAATTTGGGCGTGATGTTGGACAACTCACTCTCGCTGGAGGCCCATGTCAAGAGAGTGGCAGGTACCTGTTAGGGTCACCTACGCTCTCTTAAACCCATTCTTGGTTTCTTTGAGCCTCACACCTGTCAAATTATAGTCCAAGCCCTAGTCTTATCCCATCTAGACTATTGCAATGTTCTCATGCTTGGCTCCAACTTGACGGTGATAAATAGGCTACAAAGAGCCCAGAATGCTGCCGCCCGTATTTTGTTTGCATTACCAAAAACCTGCCACACCTCTCCTATTCTTCGACGCCTGCACTGGTTGCCGATCAAACAACGCATCCAGTTTAAAACTCTATGCGTAACCCACAAAATTCTGTATGGTGTTGGCCCCCAAACTCTGCAGGGATTTTATTCCCTCTATGCCCCTATGCGTGCCCTCCGTTCAGCGGATCTATTTCTTGCCCGCACAATCAAGTTCCGGAGGAGTAGAGCTGGTGGCCGCTCCTTCAGGTATCTGGCCCGAAACTCTGGAATTCGATACCCCTAGGGGCTCGGACCACTCCTAACCACATGCTATTTCGTAAACAGATTAAAACCTGGCTGTTTTCCTCCATTTAACTCACCTTTACTTGCTGCGCTGTTCTGCCCTCTGGTATGTCCACAAGCGCTGGGACGCCCCGTTGCTGGGGTAGCCATGCGCTATATAAACAGATTTAACATAACATTAACTCCTGTCTACACTATATTCTGATATATTTATATGGGGAAATTATGTAATCTTAAACTCTCTGCTTCCACTAAACTTACTGTGGGTTCTGACTCTGACTCAAATTTCCACAATATGGAAGATTTACCTTCGCAGAAGTCTGATTCTACTTCTGGTACTATCCCTAAAACTCATACCATGAGTAAATTATCAACAACAACTTCCACTAAACGTCCAACGAAAGACCCTCCTTCTCCAGGATCTTCCTCTTCTTCAATTTCAGCTTCTATGGACTTAATTCGTGAAGAGTTATTCTCTCTTAAGCCCTTCATGGAGGAGACTACTAAGACATTACAATTTATAAATGATAAATGGTCCTCCTTAGACTATTGAGTTCTTCTTGTGGAATAAACGACAGAGTCTCTTCAGGCTTCATGTTCTCGGATTTCTGCTCTGGAGTCGGATATATCCCTTCTTAAAAGACAGGCAGAGAATTTGGAAAATCGTAACCACAGAAATAATCTCCGACTTTATGGTCTTCCGGAACGCACAGAAGGATCCAACCCCAAGACCTTCTTTCAATCCTTTCTTCCGAAAATGTTGGACTTACCAGCTTCTTCTTCCTTCAACATTCAAAGAGCACATAGACTTGGACCAAAACTTTCTACTAAACCTTGTGCCGTTATTATTCTGTTTTTACAATATACTGATCTCTTACAATTCTTGGCAGCCACTAAGTCTAAAAAGCAAATCTTTTGGGAAGGTCATCGTCTGTATCTCTCTCAGGATGTGGACAAAGTTACAGCTGATAGCCGGAAAAAGTTTCTCGATCTTCGTCCACAGTTACGTGCTCTTAATGCTAGATTTGGTCTATTACACCCTTGCCTTTTCAAGGTTACCTACAAAGACAAGACTACGACATTTGAAGATCCAGTGGCCCTTCAAGAGTTCCTTCATCATCATGGAGCTGATGTCATGGACACTTCAAGAGTTCCTTAACTCCTTATTTCTGACTCTTGTTTGTAATTGTTCCTTGTTATGTACCTCTGTTGACTGTTGATAGGCTTTTATTCTGCATATTGGCTTGTCTAATACATTTCTGCCATATGTGTTTTACTCTCATGTTTTTCCCCTTTATCCGGGTCTTTTGATCCACTTATATTAATTCTCCTTACTTTTTTTTTTGGTACTGAATCCGCTCAATCCATTCCTTTATGTCCCTGTTGTCCTGTGAAGTCTTGATGTATCTCAGCAGATGTTCTGTGGTGTTTTCTCTTGCTGCTGTCGTCGTCGTCTTCCGGCGCCGTCACCCCTGTTTTTTGTTTTGTATCTGTTGGTATGTCCTTCAGTCGTCTTTATTTGACTTGTACTGTCTACTCTTTCTTTATCATCTTCTTTTTCTTTTTACTATTTCTCTTCTTCTCTCTCTTCTGTCCCTCTTTGTTCTTTCCTCACCTTCTCTCCTACTGTGTTTTTCTATCATCTCACTTTTTCCTTCCTTGCATTTGTATTTTTTCTTCTTCCTGTATATTTTATATTCTACTTTTTTCTCGAACTCCTTAAAGCATATTTTATTTTTGCTCTAATAAGCATAATATCTGTTCACACTTTGTTTCACTTACTCACATTTCAGGTTGTCACCTGGAACGTTAAAGGTTGAAATAACCCAATTAAAAGGCAACAGGTGTTAACTCACCTTGCCAAGTTAAAAGCAGATATTGCTCTCATCCAGGAATCCCATATTTCTGAGGTTGAAGCTTTACAGCTGAAGCGATGTTGGGTGGGCCATGTTTTCAACTCTCCTGCTGTGGGTAAGCCAAATGGAGTTCTGATTTTATGTCAGAAAAGTTACATGTTTCTATTGTTCATCAATAATGTGATGTAGATGGTCGTTGGGTGATTGTTAAATTACTTGTGGATAAGATCCCAATAGTTATTTTTAATGTTTATGCCCCCACTGGTGTTGATAAAAACATTTTGGCCTGCTATATCTAATAAGCTGTACTCACTTGATGATGATTATATTATTTTTGGTAGTGACTGTAACCAACTTCTTGACCCCATATTGGATAGACATTCTAAGGTAAAATTTTCCCCATCGAAAATGCATTCTCAATTCACCATAGCTATATATCAAAAAGCCTTAGTGGACATTTGGAGATTATGTCACCCTGACCTTAGAGAATATCGTTTTTATTCTCCTTCCCATCACTCCCAATCCCGTATTGATGATCTTTTCCTAAGTAAATCGCTAGCCCAACATACCATTCACTCTGAAATTGGTTCTATTTTAATCTCTGACCATGCCCCTGTGCTTGTTGATATTGACCTCATTCCCTTTTCTCCACACCCCGGAAGATGACGATTTAATAATTCTTTACTCCTTGATTCCATTTTTTGTCAAAAATGTAACGATTTTGCTACATAATTTTTTACCATTGATCATATCCCTGACTCTTCCTTCGTTATGGTGTGGGATTCTTTTGAAGCGGCTGCTAGAGGTTTTGTTATCAGTTTTGTCTCACAGAATAAAAAACGCATGGAGGCTCAGTCTGCCCAATTACTCACTAAAATTAAACAACTTGAATATAAATACTATCATTCTAATACTGAATCTTCTCTGAAAAATCTTATTGATGCCAAACTCACTTTCAACAAAATAACTACTGATGCTGCCTCCAATTTTCTATTAAAGAGTAGTTCTCGTTATTATGGCGGTCAAAATAAAATGGAGAAATTACTGGCCAATTATTTGAAAGTAAGGAAAAAATGAATGAAAGTAGAGTCTATTCAAGGTTCCAATGGCGTTTCTTTATTTAAAGATAGGGATATTCTAAATTAATTTGTTGATTGTTATAAAAACCTTTACACTCCGGAATCAACTCCGGATTCCGCTAATCTTCTTTCTTATTTTCAAACTATACCTCCCCTTCCCTCTAATCACGTCCACTTTGGACCTTTGGAATCTGACATTTCACTTGCCGAAATCTCTCATGCAGTTTCAATTTTACGACGCGGGAAGGCTTCTGGTTCAGATGGATTTACCATTGAGTTTTATAATCATTTGCTTCACTTCTTCTACCACATGTTCTTCTCTTGTTTCAATCTTTTCTTGAATCAGGCTCCTCAAAAGGTATGTTTCAAGAAGCCTTGATTTGCTTGATCCCCTAGGATGATAAGGACCACTCTCTCTGCAAGAATTACCGACCGATATCCTTGGTCAATACTGATTACATTTTTGCTAGGATTTTGGCTCTTCGAATGGACCCACTTTTGCCTGACCCTATTGGCCCAGAACAATCAGGTTTTGTCAAGGGACGACTTTCTTCTGATAACGCACGTGTCTTCTTTAACATTCTTAGTAAGGCCTCTTCATTAAATCATTCCCTGGATGCTATCTCTTTAGATGCTCAGAAAGCATTTGATAGAATTAGTTGGGATGTTATGTTCCATGCTTTAAAATGGGCTGGCTTCCCGCTCAAATTTCTTACTTTTATTTCTTTGCTGTACTCTGGCCCTCAGGAATCAATTTTTGTTAATGGTATGGCTTCTGATTACTTTTAGTTACATTGCTCTGATCCTCAATCCTCTCCTCCGTTCTTTCTTCAGCAAGTCTCTTCCTTTTCGAAAGTTTCCGGTTATCGTCTCAACGTGGACAAGTGTGAAATTTTACCTATGAATACGTGATGCCAAAAACACCTTTTTGAACATTCCGGCTTCTCTTGGAAACCATCCAGGATCAAGTACTTTGGAATCTGGTTCGCTCCTCTCTTATCTGACACTCTTAGACTAAATTTTGATCATATAACTAAAGCATTGAATGCTGCCATTACTAGATGGAAACCCTTTTTTTCATTTATCATCGGACCTTATTCTCTCCAATGACGATATCCACTTTTTCACCAGAAACACCCTCTACTTGCTGGTCTTGTCCTTGTCCTACTGATAATTTAAAACATATGTTATTCGAATATCCTCCTATTCTTCAATTTTGGAAACGCGTTTGGTCCCAAATTCAGAATTTTTTTAATGTTCAGGTCCCTTTTTCTTTTGTTCACATCTTCCTGGGTACTCTTCCCCCCATTTTCCCCAATCTTTATAACACTGCGAACTTATGGACCTTTTGCTAGCTATCGCTTTCCATATCATAACTTCTAATTGAAACAAGCTGGTAATGTCACTTTCCCCTCTTGGTGGAACGTGGTTTGTTTCGATCATCGGCTTGACACTAATTACGTTTCTCCTATTTCACTGGCAATCAAAAGATACCTTCTTTGGCTTCCCTTGACCACTTACTTATCCGTAGTCGCTTCCTCAACCACTACTTCTAAAACTAGGTCTGAGGATGTACAGAAACAACCCTAAATCCCCATAGCCTTTTATTTTCTTGTTGATTTAGTATTCCTTTCTGATTGATATATTTTGTATTTCTGTTTCTTTTCCTGAGTATTATTATGCTTACGATGTTTTTTCCATTTACATTACTTATTTGCATTTTTCACTTACTCCCATATGTTTTGTATATTGTTTACCCTTTTATATTTTGATCGTGTAAGATGTATTCATTTATCATTTTATTGTTTTTTTATTTCCCACTTTACTTCTTAATAAACTCAAGCTTAACAAAAAAGTGTGTTTGATTTGCATTACCATGTCTGATGACTGCCATATTTAATAAATGTGCATTGGTGAATTATTTACCTGTTATTTCAGACAAGATGCTCACTCATTTATGATAGTAAAGCAAACATGCTACTCAGTCAATTCAGATCACTGACATAATATTGATTACACAAATATAGAATTACTAAAATATCGAGGAAAAAATATAGAATGCAAAAATATCGAATTCCTATCTCCAAACAGGTAAGTACCAAAATATCGAATCAAAAATATCGTTGTAAAAAATATAGTTAGTCAAAATATCAAATTTTTTAATGTCTTAAAAGTAATTGAAAATTAATGAAATATTAAATATAATTAAATTAAACATACTTTAATAACCTTAAAATTAATCAAAAATTAATGTAAGTAAAAAAAATTAAACATACAATTTGATTTTTTAAAACATTTATATATATATATATATATATATATATATATATATATGTATGTATGTATGTATATATATATATATATATATATATATATATATATATATATATATATATATATATATGAATGTAATATTAATAAAAAATACACCATATTTTTACCGTAGGATAGCGGGAGGGTAAAATTTACTACTACCCCCCCAGTGAGTGCAACAGTAGGGGTGTTGGATAATGGGAGGGTAAAAAATACTATTCCCAATCCAGAGAGTGCCACAGTAGGGAAGGCGTTGGATAGCGTAGGGGTAAAAATTACAATTCCCCCTCCAGAGAGTGCAACAGTAGAGAAAGTGTTGGATAGCGTTGGGGTATAAATTACTATTCTCACTCCAGAGAGTGCAACAGTAGGGAAAGCTTTGGATAGTGTAGGGGTAAACAATACTATTCCCACTCCAGAGAGTGCAACAGTAGGGAAAACGTTGGATAGCAGGAGGGTAAAAATTATTATTCCCACTCCCATGAGTGCAACAGTAGGGAAAGCGTTGGATAGGGGTGGGTAAGAATAACTATTCCCACTCCAAAGAGTGCAACAGTAGAGAAAGCTTTGGATAGCATAGAGGTAAAAATTACTATTCCCACTCCAAAGAGTGCAACAGTAGGGAAAGCGTTGGATAGTGGGAGGGTAAAAATTAATATTCCCACTCCAGTGAGTGCAACAGTAGGGAAAGTGTTGGATAGGGGAGGGTACGAATTACTATTCCCACTCCAAGGAGTGTAACAGTAGGGAAAGCGTTGGATAGCGTAGGGGTGAAAATTACTATTCCCACTCCAGTGAGTGCAACACTAGCGAAAGCGTTGGATAGAGGGAGGGTAAAAATTACTATTCCCACTCCAGAGAGTGCAACAGTAGGGAAAGCGTTGGATAGCATAGGGGTAAAAATTACTATTCCCACTCCAGTGAGTGCAACAGTAGGGAAAGCATTAGATAGGGGGAGGGTAAGAATTACTATTCCCACTCCAAGGAGTACAACAGTAGGGAAAGTGTTGTATAGCGTAGGGGTAAAAATTACTATTCCCACTCCAGTAAATGCAACAGTAGGGAAAGCATTGGATAGCAGGAGGGTAAAAATTACAATTCCCACTCCAGAGAGTGCAACAGTAGGGAAAGCATTGGATAGCGTAGGGGTAAAAATTACTATTCCCACTCCAGTGAGTGCAACAGTAGGGAAAGCGATGGATAGCGTAGGAGTAAAAATTACTATTCCCACTCCAGTGAGTGCAACAGTAGGGAAAGCGTTGGATAGGGGAAGGGTATGAATTACTATTCCCACTCCAAGGAGTGTAACAGTAGGGAAAGCGTTGGATAGCGTAGGGGTAAAAATTACTATTCCCACTCCAGTGAGTGCAACACTAGGGAAAGCGTTGGATAGCGGGAGGGTAAAAAGTTACTATTCCCACTCCAGAGCGTGCAACAGTAGGGAAAGCGTTGGATAGCATAGGGGTAGAAATTACTATTCCCACTCCAGAGAGTGCAACAGAAGGGAAAGCGTTGGATAGTGGGAAGATAAAAATAACTATTCCCACTCCAGTGAGTGCAACAGTAGGGAAAGCTTTAGATAGGGGGAGGGTAAGAATTACTATTCCCATTCCATTGAGTACAACAGTAGGGAAAGCGTTGGGTAGAGTAGGGGCAAAAATTACTATTCCTCCTCCAGTGAGTGCAACACTAGGGAAAGCGTTGTATAGCGGGAGGGTAAAAATTACTATTCCCACTCCAGAGAGTGCAACAGTAGGGAAAGCGTTGGATAGTATAGAGGTAAAAATTACTATTCCCCCTCCAGAGAGTGCAACCGAAGGGAAAGCATTGGATAGATAGTGAAAGGATAAAAAATACTATTCCCACTCCAGTGGGTGCAACAGTAGGGAAAGCATTAGATAGGGGGAGGGTAAGAATTACTATTCCCACTCCAAGGAGTACAACAGTAGGGAAAGCGTTGGATAGCGTAGGGGTAAAAATTACTATTCCCACTCCAGTGAGTGCAACAGTAGGGAAAGCGTTGAATAGCGGGAGGGAAAAAATTACAATTCCCACTCCAGAGAGTGCAAAAGTAGGGAAAGCGTTTGATAGTGTAGGGGTAAACATTTCTATTCCCACGCCAGTGAGTGCAACAGTAGGGAAAGCGATGGATAGCGTAGGGGTAAAAATTACTATTCCCATTTCAGTGAGTGCAACAGTATGGAAAGCGTTGGATAGCGTAGGGTTCAAAATTACTATTCCCACTCCAGTGAGTGCAACAGTAGGGAAAGCGTTGGATAGCGTAGGGGTAAAAATTACTATTCCCACTCCAGTGAGTGCAACAGTAGGGAAAGCGTTGGATAGCGTAGGGCTAAAAATCACTATTCCCACTCCCGTGAGTGCAACAGTAGGGAAAGCGTTGGATAGCGGGAGGGTAAAAATTACTATTCCCACTCCAGAGAGTGCAACAGTAGGGAAAGTGTTGGATAGGGTGGGAGTAAAAATTACTATTCCCACTCCAGTGAGTTTAACAGTACGGAAAGTAATAATTTAATATATTATTGAAAATAAATTAAATATCAATACCAACAAAAAATTAATTACAATTAATTACCAATTTCATATTATGTAATAATTAGTTAATTAGAAATACAAATACATATTTGTTATTAAAAATCAATTGCCTATTCATAATTAAATAACTACTAATTATTTTTCAATATCAAAAACAAAATATTATTGAAAATTATTACCAATTTATAATTAATTAACAGTAAATTAATTATCAATACACAAAAAATATTTTTAATATGTAATTAATTACACTTACATTACTTCCCAGCCTATTCCCCTATAAACCCACAACCTGCTAAAGAAAATAAATTAATAAAATGATCATAAATATCAAATATTAATTAATAAAAATTATTTACCAATAAAAATTAATTACCAATTAAAAATGTATTAACAATAAATTAAAAACCAATACCAATAACTAAATAAATAATATTTACTTAATTACAATTAAATTACTTCCCACCCTATTCCCCTATAAACCCACAACCCGCAACAGAAAATAAATTAATACAATTAATATAATTATCAATTAAGCAATTAATAATAATTAATTACCAATTAATACAAATTAATTACCAAATAAAAATGTATTAACAATAAATAAAAAATCAATACCAATAAATAAATAAAAAATATTTACTTAATTACAAATAAATTACTTCTCACCCTATTCCCCTATACACCCACAACCTGATACGGAAAATAAATTAATACAATTAACATAATTATCAATTAATTAATTAATAAAAATTCATTACCAAATAATAAAAATAATAAAAAATTAATTACCAATTAAAAATTATTTAACAATAATTCAAAATGAATACTAATTAATATTTATTTAATATAATTAAATTACTTCCCACCCTATTCCCCTATAAACCCACAAATCGCTACAGAATTAAATTACGCTAAAATTAAATAACATAATATGCATTACTTTAAAAAAATTAAACATACATTACATACATTACAAAAATTCATATACACTTTTCACACATACACTAACATACAAAACACTTTAAAAAATTGATATTATTAAAAATTCGATATATTTTAATGCCTATATTATATGCTTCAATATTTTGACTTCGATATTTTGACAATCGATATTCCTTACCTTCAATTCGATATTTTTACCCACTATATTGTTTCCATTCGATATTTTGCCCATTCTATATTTTTAATTCGATATTATGTCCATTCTATATTTTTACTTCGATATTACGTCTTGTTACCGTCAATTCAGTTTACTTACTGATAGTAAGAATTTAAGCTGGCAAGTCCAGGTCTCTGCTCCAAGGCAATGCACGTGCTCCTAACTTCTCTAGTGCCCAGTGTTGGTCCTGACCCTGAGCATGAAGGAAAGACTGGGCAAGTGACAATCACTGCATGGCTTCAAAATAAAGCCATACATTGATTGGCCAAATTCTTTGCCTCCACCCCTGCGCTGCATCATGTGACTAGAAGTCGGCCTACATACCGCATTTCTTGAGCCAATCCAGATGCTGCTCCAATCATATTCATATTAGTAAACATTATGAGAGCAGCACTAGGATTGGCTTGAACAAGAGGTCCACGCGCTCTTTTGGAGACCGAGGGGTTGAGACTGTGATTCCCCTGGCTCCTAACATTGCACAGGTAGGAAAGAGTTCAAGTGCGCATGTCATGCTTGTCACAGGAAGACACCCAGCCATTGTGACATGGCCACTTCACAACCAGAAAGCCTTTTATCAATCAATTAAGCCCCCCCTGCATGCAGAAAGGCACCCAGCTTGTGACTTAAAAGCAGAAAATAGTGCTACGGTGGGACATAGGACCCTGGGCAAGATGGCGGCCACGTAGGTGGCTGATAGCAGCACTGGCGAGTACGGACTAGAAACAGACTTGAAACCTCCCATTTGACCTTGATGAACCGCCCGTGAGGCTCTGCCGCCCCCCTTCTCATGGTGGCATTACGTTCTCGCAATAATAGTCTTGTGGTGCTTTAGCTAAAGACCGGACCCCGGCTGATCGAGCGTGCCGATCAGAGACTGCTGACTCACCTGCTGGTGTCTGTGGGTGTATGTGGTGGCGAGATAATGGCGCAGAGGATTGCAGCGAACTCTGCAGGCTCCGAGGGTGCCGCGGCGGTTCGCAAGCTCAGGACGGAGGCTCCAACTGTTACGGGTCCGGATGTTGCCAAAGGGACGGAGGTAGGTTCTAGGCAAGCCCTCTCGCCAGATCCGCCGATGAGAGGGAAAGGTGGGACTTCGGCAAAGAGCCGCCCGCCCTAGCCTCAATAGCGGAGAGATGCTCTCTCGTGGCAAGGAGGCGCAGATACAGACTCTGACCGGGACACCCACGAGTGTGGAGAAGGGATTGAGGGGGCAGTATAATAAGTAGGTGAGCGCATCAGACTCCTCTGGATCCCTGGCTCCATCTGCTGTGTTTGTAGGTGGTCTAGCGGTGGACAACGCACTTGGGGGGGGAGTCAGAGGCTGTCCTCTCTATCCATTGCTCTATCCTTGGTGAAGAAGGAGAAAATGCTTTGATGATGGGTAATGGCCGGGAAAGCACTAGAAATATACCAGCAGTTTCCCTAACAGTTGATCATGAAACTGCTGTGAGTGAGGACAAGACCCAGGCCGCCATGGTTCAGGCGCTAGAAAGGGCTGTGCATGATAAACAGCTGCTGGGACCTGGCCTGGAAATTGAGGAAAGTGATGTATCCACTGTAATAGATTTAGCAGTCGCTGATAAAGATAAAGATAGACCTGACATGGATAAAGAACCTAGTGACTGCTTTTTCTCACTCTGATGGGGGAGAATGGTTGGAAGGCAATCAGAGTTTATCACCAGGTACCAGTAATTTAGATTCCGAAGAGGATGAGCCTGACCCCCCCATTACGGCTAGAAAAATGAACCTATCTATAGGCCAAAACCGGGGGAGGAAGGAATTGAAATGGGACTACTCATCTACCGCTCCACTATTAGGCCTCATTGTAGATAATTCTCAGTCCCAAATTGGTGCCAATCCTTCGACACTTGAGATGATACACCAGGCCAGCAATGAGGAAGATACACGGAACTGTCAGAAAGCTCTCCAAGGCATGTTTAAATATTGGAGAGAGGGTGACAAAGCTCGAGGAAAGAATCTTGGCAATGGAGTCATAGCTGCCAATGCGTCAGCCCCGACCGACACCTATAGTTCGCAAATCAGGGACATCCAGTGGAAACTCGAGGAATCCCAGAACAGGCAGAGGCGAAATAACCTCAGGGTGCTGGGTGTCCCTGAAGGAATTGAGGGGCAGGATACAAGATTGTATATAATCGACCTCTTTAAATCTGCCTTCCATGAGCTAAGTGAATAGAATTGGGCGGCTGAAGTCCAAAGGGCACATCGCATTCCGTTTAAACCCCGAGTTCAAGCAAAAGAGGGGAATAAACCTCAGGCGATTCTCATATTTCTTGGCAATTTCCTCCTAAGACTGGCCATAGCAGAGAAGGCTAGACCAGAAGCAAAAAAAACAAGTGAGGGGGTCTTGTTTTTTATCCGCGACTTAACCGTGGAGAGATGATGGAGAATAAACAGCTAATAAAACCTTTCCACGATAAAAACATTCAGGCGTATCTTTTCAACCCGGCAGAGCTTAAAGTAATTCATGAGGGACAGACCCGGTACTTAGCCTCAGAAATCAAAGCTAAGGAGTATTTTGATACAATTGCCAAATAAGGAGGACCTAATAACATGTTTTTAGCCGAAAAGTTGTAGAAGCTGTTAGTTTTTTTGGGTTTTTTGTTTTCTCAGGTATTTGGGTATTCGGGATTGATGGGATTGGCAGAGTGATAGTGGGAGGAGAGGGGGTCTCCGGGGTAGCTTTAGGTTGTTCATATATATTATGATTTGACTGATCTGATGGAATGTTGGGAGGGTTCACGAATTTAGGGTTATGATTTTTTGGTTGGCCTAGCTCGCCAATGCTGTATACATCATATGCGCAGACTAAGGTCTGAGTGCCTCAGAAGGGTAGGGGGTGTGAAGGGGAGGGAGGGCAAAAAGGGAAGGGGCGAGGGTGGGGGTTGAGTGAATGGGGGGCAAAAAAATTGAGAAAAAAAAGAAAAATTCCTGGTACTATTGTATTATGTGTGATATTGTAGTAATGACACTTTTGTGTGTGTGCAGTTTATGGATCTAATTCAGAGATGGAATAATGACTCAGTGGGAAAAGTTTTTAAAAATCGCGAATGCTTAAAATCTGTACAGTTATTATAGGAGGATTGAATGATTGGGGGAAAAGACATAGGTTAGGGTATTTTGTCTGATCAAACCAGATGGACGTGATCTGTCTACAGGAGACCCATCTCCCATAGACCAAAAAACATTTGCTGGGTATAAGAGGCCTCCTTGCTTGTTCCTCTCAGACATCCAGAATTGGAGAGGTAGCGATATTAGGTAAATCCTCCTGGGGGAAAATAAAGCGGCACATGACAGATAGACTTGGTAGATTGGCGTTGGAGGAACACAAAATGGGGTATACAATCTGTACAGTCTATGGCTCCAACCAAGCGGATCCTGAGATCTTCAACTTCATGGAACTGGAACTAACTTATTGGCCAAGACCCATTATTATGTGTGGAGATTTCCATATCTCTGCCGATTTGACTTATAATACTATTTATGGTGGTCGTAAACCCAACGTATTTTGTGCCCTAAGCTCTTTATTGGAATCACATGGGCTGGCTGATGTCTGGGGGAATAAGGAGCCTAACAGGCAGGGATTTACTTATTTCTCATTTCCCTATAAGAAATACACCAAACTGGATTATTTTCTATTTTCCTCCACTGAATTAAATAGGTTTGGGATTAAAAAGCTACCCAAACTATTATCAGATCATAGTCCGCTAATTTTGCAGTGTGATATCAGTATTTCAGCAAGGACTCAGACAAGATGGACCTTTGAGAGGAAGCTACTAGCTAACCCTGTATTTGTAGAGCACCTAAGGAACTGGGCCCGGGAATACTATGATATGAATCGATATAGCACTAATAGAAACATGGTCTGGGATGTATTTGAATCCGCCCTTCAGAGGAGAAACAATAATTTTCTCTGCAAGACTACGAAAAAAGGATCGGGAAGTCAATGAGAAATCGACCTCCAAGCTTGTAAAAGCAGAAGAGTGTCATATGAGGGATATTTTTCAGGGCTGTGACACTACTGAGAGTCAGCAAGAGAGTCAACAGTCGCCCTCATCCTACTTGACCTCTCCGCAGCCTTTGACACAGTCTGTCATAGCACCCTTATACAACGCCTCAGCAACATCGGAATACAAGGAAAAGCTTTGGAATGGATCATCTCGTTACTCGCCGGTAGAAACCAGAGAGTCCGCCTTCCCCCTTTTAGATCAGAGGCTACCGAAGTCATTTGCGGCGTACCACAAGGTTCATCACTCATTCCTACCCTCTTCAACGTATACATGAGCCCCCTTGCAACCATCGCGCGACAACACAACCTCAACATCATCTCCTACGCTGATGACATACAGCTGCTCCTTTCCCTCACCAAAGACCCAAACACCACCAAAACCAACTTACAAGAAGGGATGAAAGAAGTAGCCGAGTGGATGAAGACCAGCCGTCTAAAATTGAACTCGGACAAAACGGAAGTCCTCATCTTAGGTTCATCCCCCTCCGCCTGGGACGACTCATTGTGGCCCCATACCGACGGACCACGCACGTAACCTGGGCTTCATCCTGGACTCCTCCCTCTCGATGACCAGACAAGTCAACGCCGTCTCATAATCATGCTTCAACATCCTACGCATACTCAAAAAAACATTCCGTTGGATCCCCACCGAAACAAGGAAAACGGTCACCCACGCACTGGTCACAAGCCGACTGGACTACGGAAACACCCTGTACGCCGGAACCACAGCCAAACTACAGAAAAAACTCCAACGCATCCAAAACGCCTCAGCCAGACTCATACTAGACATTCCCCGCAAAGATCACATTTCCGGTCACCTGAAAGACCTCCACTGGCTCCCCGTCAACAAGAGGATAACGTTCCGTCTCCTCACCCACGCACACAAAGCCCTCTACGACCTAGGACCCGAATGCCTCAACACGCGCCTTTCCTTTTACAACCCCACTCGCCAGCTGCGATCGTCCAATCAAGCCCTCGCCGCTGTCCCGCGCATCCACAGAGCCACCATGAGGGGAAGATCCTTCTCCTACTTAGCGGCCAAAACCTGGAATTCTCTCCCCACCCACCTCCGCCTTACACAGAACCACCTCTCCTTCAGAAAACAACTAAAAACTTGGATATTCGATCAGTAAATCTCCCCCTTTCCTCAAGCGCCTTGAGACCCTCTGGGTATGTAGTGTGCTATATAAATTATGACTTGACTTGACTTGGCTATAAAAGCAGAATTATATAAGGGATTAGCCCAGAAAGCGGCAGATGCATACCAGACGCAGAAGGGTAGGCTCTATGAAACAGGGGAACAGGCAGGGAAGCTTCTAGCTCTACGAATGAGGCAGGGGTCTAATAGAACTATTATATCTAACATCCAAGAAGGTACCCTGAACTATACAGAACCGGAAGACATTATAAAGGTTTTTAGAAATTTCTATCAAAAGCTATATATGGAAGAGATGCTCCCTGATGGTGTTACCACAGAGTTTAAAGATGAAGGACCAACTGGCTGGGACAGCTAGAATTATGCTTGATAGTGACATTAATATAGAAGAAGTGATGGAAGTTTTCAGGAGCTAGCACCAGGGAAGGCCTCAAGTCCTGATAATATCCCACTTGAAGTATGTAAAAGTCTACAGAACGAGATCGCCCCTATACTGTTAGGTTTATTTAATGGTATTATCTGTGCTGGTGACGTACCACATTCGTGGAAGGAAACAAATATCGTTGTATTCCATAAGAAGGGCAAACCTAAGGACAAACCTGGCGCATATCGTCCAATATCCCTCATAGATACTGACACAAAGATTTACACTAAGGTCTTGGCCAAAAGGCTCGGAAAGGTTATTGGTGGTTTGGTCTTCCCGTGGCAGCATGAGTTTATCCCAAGCTGTGGAACTACGGATCATGTCAGACGTGCTATTATGCTATTTTATGCCCAGGCTGTCGCGGGGGAAGGATGGCCATAATCCTTCTGGATGCGGAAAAGGCCTTCGATCGCATCACATGGAGGTATTTGTGGAGGATATTGAACCAAAGGGGATTTGGCCCTAGAATCTCGAGAGCTATTAAGGCGATGTACTCCAATCCAAAAGCCAGAATTTAAGTAACGAGAGGTAGCTCAGAATTATTTTTTTATTTCAAGAGGGACACAACAGGGGTGTTCCTGTTCACCCATTCTCGTTGCCATATATATGGATCCCCTGATATGCTGTCTTTTAGAATGTAGGGACATTGACCCAGTCGTTTGCAATAGGCTTGAAACCAAGCTGCTAGCCTATGCGGATGATCTGGCCATTATCACCCCGGAACCAGATAAGGCTTTGGCAGTGATTAAGGGTATAGCTAGGGATTTTGGACTGAAGTCAGGATATCTCCTAAATGAAAGTAAAACCCAGATAATCTGTACTAATAATATTACACGGTCTGATGGGAGGTGTGTGGGTGCAGTTGTCTATCTGGGAGTTAGAATAAGCTCAACAACTAATGAAATTGTGAAAAATAATTTTAATCCTCTGATAAAATCAATTACAGTAGATTTAAAGAGAATAGATGTCCTCCATCTTTCCATAATAGGAAGAGTTAATGTTCTTAAAATGACCATGCTCCCAAAGATTTTATATCTATTTCGGTCGATTCCATATCTGATTGATGAGGCGATTTTAAAAACTATAGAGACAGTTTTTTTAAACTTCATCTGGCAATATGGCAAGATCAGACGCTCACTAAATATATGTCCCTTACGCAACAAAGGGGAGGGCTGGCAATGCCAAATATTAGGTTTTATCAACTGGCTTGCCTTCTGAGCCAGATGGCAATCTTATTCGAACCTGCCACAAATCTGTGCGACATTCGATATAGGGACCAGGCAATTCCATCTATATACGAGCAGCTGTTGGGCAGTGAGGCCCTGGGACGTTTGCTACATAAAAACGACAGACGATACTATAAGAAAATGAGATACAAGGTCCTGATAGTCTTTGGGAAATATGAAAGCAAGTTCGGAAGGCAATGACGATCCCTGAAATCAAATATTATACATCTTTGTGGAATTCCAGTATTCTTCTGCAATGCAGCAATTATGGAATGCTGAGATTGTGGGAGCAACAAGGGGCTACAAGAATATGGGATGTTTTTGGAGGAGATAGTCTGTTGAGCTTTGAAGAGCTCCAGCAGAAATTCGCAATCCCGGCAAATCAGGAATTTAGGTTTCTACAGATCTCTGGAGTGTTGAGGGGTATTAGGCATTAGGCCCCGGATCACCCGAGGAGGCCAGATCAACATGATAGAATATTTATTAAGGGGTGGAACGAAAATCAAGATGATTTATGGCTATCTGCTTTCTAGTATACAGGACGACCTGGAAAATTGTGAAATATCCTGGGTAACTAGATTAGACGACCCGGATGTCGATATTGATAGATCACTGCATATGGCTAGTAAAGTATTCCGCCCTTCAAATTTGAAAGCACAACAGTATAAGACTCTTTTTAACCCTTTCACTGCGGGGGATATTCCCCCGCTGTGCTGGGGGGCGGGCACAGCGCTCACATGCTCATGACGAGCTGAGCTCGTCATGAGGCACGGCGCTCCTGTGCTCATGACGAGCTCAGCTCGTCATGGCCACACCCGTTCCCGTGGAACGCTCAGCACAGCAGGGGAATTATCCCCGCATGCGAGCGTTCCACGGCTCATGACGAGCTGAGCTCGTCATGAGCACCGGAGCGCCGTGGCTCATGACAAGCTCAGCTCGTCATGAGCATTCAAGGGGTTAATCTGTATTTCACCCCTCCTAAATATTATGAATGGGGAAAAAGAGATGACGACAAATGTCCAAGATGCCAACAAGTTCCTGCCAACTTGCTGCATATGTTTTATCAATGCGACAAATTAACTGTAATTCAAGGGGAGATTGAGAAATTTTGGGAGGGGCTGCTAGGTTTGAAGATCAACCTATCCTCTACCCTAATGCTGACAGAAACTGATAGCAATCTAGGGCTTAATAAGGAGAATGAAGCCTTTGTGAATGTGTGCGGCTGTTCTCCGGATATTGCTAGCATCTGGTTGGAAAGATACAACACCTCCCTCTTATCAAATGTGGTTGGCTGGGCTCCTGGGGATCCATAATATCGAGTCCTCCCTCTACTCACGGAGGGGAAGAAAGATGAGGGCTTGGGGCCAAGAGATATGGGCACCAATCAGGGGCTGGCTCGATGTGCACATTGAAACTTGATGCTTCGAGAATTCTATTTGGTGCTATTGTTCACGATTTTCTTTTAAATAATGATTCAGGATCTCCTCTTATAAATGTAATATGTTGTCTCTCTTTTTAACTGTCTTTTTTAGAAAACTGTACCTCAGTCTGTCACCCATAGATTTGTCATATACATTCCTTTTAATATCATGTTTTAGATCTTAAAATAAGGTATTTTGACACAATTGTACCAGGTGTGTTTCAATAAGAATAAAAAAAGATTAAAAAAGCAGCAAATAAATGGGGTGCCCTGGGGTGAAAAATACAGTGGATCACTGCCCCAACGCTCAAATAGAGGAGCTGCTCCTGTGTAGATGATGACATTGAGCTGATTTCCCTCTAGTTATGTTCTCCTATCGGGCAGTCCCAACACGTGTTTGATATCTACCCTCGAAGTATGAGATCTAGAACAATCAGATCTGTTTTTTGCTTCTATTTTGCTTAGCTGCTGAGGGGTCAGGTATGCGTGGTGCAAAATGTTGAACTGGATATACTGGAATCTGACATTATGAGAGATTCTATGATTGTAATTTTTTTCCATTCTATTTGGGTCAATGCCCTGCTTACATCGATCTCCCGTTTCTCTCTCAGTCGATCCAGTGTGTCTTTGGTCTGCAAGTGAATTGATCTCATGATCCACTGGATGAGTCTCCTACGTACAACTATGATGTATAATGTTTGGACCAGAGGATGGGTGTGTGGGTCAGTGGCATTTATGCTACAAATCGAGTGAAGTACAGTGGTAAAATGTCTTAGAGTTGAAAATTGCGCTGTGTGCAAGCCAAACTGCTCAACCACAGTTTTGCAAGTGATTATGGTCTCCTCTTGAAATAAGTCACATGTGAATTGAATTCCAAAGTTACCCCAAATCTCCAAAGCTCATTTTATGAGACTGTTTCTGAAGCAGTCAATGCTCCTCTAGCATATCCCTGGTGCATATGTAATGGCATACGGCATGATTTTCAGGGCTCATTTATAAATATTCTTATGTGGCTTTGTGTATGCATTGTGTAATGTTCTGTTATTTACTTTAGCGATGCCCAGAAGTGTGGCTGCGTTTCCAGCTAAAAACAGCACATGCCTTGAAAGGTACTGTGTCAACATTTTACCACTGTTTAAGGTGGTAAAATAGTACTGCATTAGCTCTTTAACATTTAAGAAATGTGTCAGTTCAAAACTGTATCAAAAATTGTCTCAACAGTCCTTGTGCTCACTTTATGTGATATGGTCAATCATTTTAGAATATCTAGTCTCCTAATTTCAATTAGTAGATGTGTGCTTATGTAATCCCAACTTCCCATGGGTGGCCAACCTCCCACCACACAAGGCCGTCAGCCGCCCACAGCATGGGGCTTGCCACAGTGCCCAGCCTGCAGCCAGGCTCTGCCCCCACTCCATCATGTGCAGGTAAACTCCTTGCTGCTCACGGCCTTTGATGGAAGGCCGTGTGTAGCACGAGATTGGATGCAGGCTCTGGCCTGTAACCTGGACTGTGCCAAACCTCCAAAGGCAGGCAGCCTCCCACATCACATGGCCTTCCACTGTTCACGGTGTGAAATTGGCTGTAAGGCCTGGCCTGCCCAAATAGACACCAACCACACTTAATTTTTTGTTTAAATTGCTTCTCAATCCTGCTGGAATAAGTGGGTCACACTGGCTACCGCAAGAATCCTGCAGGGTCCAGCAACCCCAATTTTTATTTAATTTTTTTGACGGGGGGAGGGGTATCTTTAGGACCCCCCTCCAAAAGTCCTTGCGGTAAGGGGGTCATCCTCAAACATTTTTTTTTTCAGGACACAGTGACCCAATGCCTATGCACTTTAATGGCAGCTGCAACTTTTCTCTTTATGTTGTGGCCAGCCAATCAGAGCGAGAATGAGGCAGCCGAGGGGGAAAAAAATAAACTTTGGTTAATTTGATTGGTTTGTTATTTGAAGTTTCATATCTTTAAGACTCCCAACCATCCCGATACGTATACATTTTTATTCTTAAGTTTTTCAACTAAATCTATGTAGAAAAGACCCCAATAAAGCAGGCGCTGTGGGGCATATTACCAACAACTAGCGATAATTTTTGTCTCTAACTTGTTTAGAGACAAAAATTATCGCCGCACATCGGCGATTTTTATCGCAGATAAACCTTGCTATTAACAAGGTTTATCGCAAATGCGATAAAAAACGGCCGAAATGCATGAATATCGCTGAAAAGTCAGCGATATTCATGCATTATCGAGCAAATGCTCTTAGCCATGTTATCCACCTCCCATTGGATAACATGGCTAAGAACTGCTCAGGGCAGGTGTTAGCTTTTGGAGATATTCCCGCTTAGCGCGAATATCTCCAAAAGTTGGTAATAGGAGATAGCGATGTTAGCGACTGTTTTCAGTCTCTAACATCTTGGCACGCCCACTTTGCGTGTCATTAGTGATAAATATCACTGACATGCAAAGTGGGGCCCAAGATGGTCGCTATCTCCTACTAGCTGTCGCTAACTGGTGTTAGCGACAGCTAGGTAATAGGGAGATCATTTTATCTCCGCTTTCTTGGCTTTTAAAGCCAAAAAAGCGGAGATAAACCCCCTTGATAATATGCCCCTGTGTCCCTTACCCCCACCTGGCCCAATCGTAGCACCAAGCTAGGAGGGAAACATTGTATCAAACGCTGCTGAAAGCCCGTTCTACCTGGCAGCGGATGCAATCTGCTGCAGCGACTAAAGCCGATTTGGTGCTGTGACCATTACAGAAGCCATTTTATGAGGATCCAGAAAGTCCTGTATGAATATAAACATGGCCATGGTCTAACTAATGTATTTTTCAAAGGTTTTCGCCGCTCAACCGAAGTGAAATCGGGCACAGATTTTTTAAACCAGCTAGCTCCCCAATCAGCCTCTTTTAAAGGGAAATAACAATGGTCTCATTCCAGATTTGGGGATAGACTCCTGTGCAGATTATCTGGTTATAGACTCTTTCCAAAAAAGTAGTATTCAATGCAGGAATCCGCTGAAAAAATGTAAGGGTAACAGGGGTCCCCCTGCTGACCTGATGTCATAAGCGGAATTTTATTTTGCTTACAGTATATAGGAGGAAATGTGGACAGATTAGCAACAGCCTCCTTAACCGTGGAAGTCTCCGTGTCCTCTCCAAGAGAGAAACTGTTCTCATTGACCTTAAAATCTGAGCATATGTTCAATATTTTCTCTTTAAAATAATCTGCAACCTGCTTACAAAAGCTTTGAGAGCTCTCTAAAGATGGTTGTGTCGGGGGTATAAAGCTCTTTCATAACTTTAAAAAGTTCATTGGGGCTAATACTAGCAGCACATAGTTTACTAGTATAATACAAATAATTAGCGTACAAAATGGCATGTTTATATATTCACCATTACCTCTTTGTGTTTAATTTTGACTTTTGCAATGGAAAATGCCTTGCCCTTTATCATAGCACCACCCACAGGTGAGTAAAACATTTTAGCAATTTATCAGGGGCTTGCTTCTAGAGTTTCTTCTGGGGGATTTTTGCCCTGTCCCACATTCCTGAATTTGAACATTTGCTTTCAAGGGGCATTCCCACTTTTGGATGAGGATCCTTCACATGCAAATGAGGAATTCTGCCCAAGAATATCACCAAAGAGCAAATCCTATTTACCAGGAGTAAAAGAAGAGACCCTCTTCAATACAAGTGTAGGCTTACTGCCCTAAAATCAACACGATTCAGATATTCACGTACTTGTGCCACAAGTGGTATCTGGAAGGCACTTTGTTTCATTTATTGCATTAGCCTCCACTAATGGAAAAACCTATTTGTAAAGTAGGCCTTCTAAAAAGCGAATGACAGTTTAGACAGTTCACAGTCCCATAACTTATTTAGCTACCGCTTTTCACTAGATATAGCAATATAAATTCACGTATTTAGGAAAATGCCTTGCGTGTCCCATTTTTTAAAATTCCATAAATATCTTCAAATGATTTCAATGTTTAAGAAGTATCAGTGGCTGGAATTTTTTGTACTCGACTCTAATTCAGCTCTGTGCTTGTTCAGCAATAGGTTCTTTGACAATCAAGTTAGATTAAGCGTTCAAATGTCAACTTAAATTATTTGTAAGTACTCTTCTCTCAAGGGAGGAAAGTTATCTGCTATAAATATGTCTGAAACGAAGGACTGCGGCTATCAATTACTCCCGGAGTACAAGCGGGAGCGGAGTCCCGCCTGCTAATATTCCCTCCCAGGGCAGAAGGTTAACTAGTTAAATTGAGAGCTGATCCCAGAACAGACATTAACGTCTTAATGCATTTAGTGGCTCTGGGTCTTTCTGCCTGCAACCTCATGGGACCCAAATTGGCTGGGCCCCTAATCACCATGGCACTTGGCATGCTTCGAGGTCCTTTTATCAATTGAAACTTGGAGTACATGCTCTGAAAAATGTTTACCCCACCATTCTGAAAAGGAACCAGAAGCAATACAAATAACACATTTAGTTTACAGTGTGTTTATCGGACAACCCGATTTAGCTAATATAGATTAAATATATTTTTTCTATGCAATGTAAAAAAAGCTTTTAAAAATCTGATTACCCTTGAATGGGCACCTATATGAATGAGTTAAAACCTAGGGGCATTGCAATATAATAGTCTGTGTCCTAGATGGGACAGGGATGTAAAAGCAGACAATTAATATGGTCACCAATGGAGAAGGCCCACGGTGCAGAGGTCGTGGTGAGGGCAAAGATCTTAGCTGTAGAAGTTGCTTGAGGTTGGAGCTTCTTGGATCCCAGAGATCTCTGGAGGGGAGAGAGCCAACAAGCCTTTGCAATGGCAAGTCAACGTAGTGCACAGTGGTTCTGCTCCAGGTGTTCCGACAAGGGATACCAGCCTCAAACTCAGTATGAAGACAGTGCGGGCCTCGAGGGAGTTAGAGAACCACCACCTGTGTTGCTGAGTCTTTAGGATACCATGGGAACTCAGGATCAGCAAACTGGTCAGCTGCATTGCGGTGCTTGCAGATGGAGGGGAGTAATTCCTTCACCCCAAGGGAAATTCCTACCTTTGTCTTGGTTGTCCACAGGCCTGGTGATGGCCCTTTATGGAGCACGGGTACAGGCATTACAGAAGACCAGCAGGACGATGAGACCAGGACCAGCAGGAATCTTCCCCAGTGCAGTCTTGGTTCCCAAACCAAAGTCCAGAGTGACCAGACGGTAGAAGTTGAAGTGGTATGTGATCTGAATCTTGTCGCACAACAAATCTAGGGATCCACCCATAGGTTAGTTAGCCCTTAAGTACCCTTAGGGAAGGGCTTGGATGATTTAGGGGTTCTTCCCAGAGGAGGGGCTGGGCAGTGGAGAGGATACTCCCATGTCCTTTGTCCAGTTTTGTGCCAGAGCGGGAGCCAATGGCTCCCAGAAATGGTTTGAACTGGAGTATGCAAGAAAGAAGTGCACCAAATGTACCCTTCAAGCAGTCTCAGTGGCGCTGGCAAGCCCCCACCACCCTGCCACAATACACTAAACCCTGTCTGGGAGGTGGTCACACCTCACTGTGACAGGATATCCTCTGTTCTTCCTTCCCCTGCTCGAGCCTGGCTCAGCAGCAGGCGGGCAGAAATGTGTTTCTGGTCGGCAGTAGCCCTAGCTTGCTTTCCTGTTCTGGAAGACTGGTACGGGTGCACTGAGGGCCTCCCGGAGGAGGTTTACAGATCATGGAATCATACCAAGTGTGGGGGTATGATTCCAACATGTTTGATACCAAACATGACAGGGTTTGTTACAGCCAGTTTAGAGTTGGTTTTTGCATGATTACTCATGGCTACTCTATATGGTATAATGGCTGATGCACTTACAATGATATATTATGGGATTAGAGGAGCACTCACCCTATTTATTCTTCTTAGTTAACTTAAGTAAATTCAAACTTATTCTTCAAAGCGTGCAGCTAGGGTAGCACGTCTGCCCTAACACGTGCTGAACTTTTGAAAATCTTATCTTAAGTGTGAATGACACTTAACCTTAGCGCACTGTTGCTCAAGCGCTAGACGCGCTCCAAATTAAACATACACTCTTTTTTGCTGTTTCAAAATTATTTTTAGTTTTCCAAAGCATAAAAATAAACACAATTTGTTCTCATTGTATAACAAACGCAATATACAATATTCAACAATACATCAAAATCAATTTCTTTTCATCTCTGTTTGCCCGTGTGCCCAATGCATTTCGAGCTGTAGGCAGCTCTTCGTCGGGGGCCTGTAAATAAATGATGCAGAAAGCAATACTGTCACTCAACAGTCTAAGAAGCACAAGAAATAATAATAATCAAGCTCCAGAAAAAGACAAAAAAAAACCCTTCACCATCACCTGGGTGCATTTGTGGAAAACGCTGTAAAAACCACTTACTCCAGTCGCGCTCCTCAAGAGCTAAATCCTTCTGTAAACACAAAAACCAAAAATGTGCTCTCAACTAAAGTTTCTACCAGAGTAGCAAAACAGATTCTAACTAACACTGTTCAGTACAGTAGGCTGAAGCAACAGGTTACCTTATCTTCAAGTCAGTAAATCAAAAGATGCTGACTGCTCCGAGTTGAAGTGTTCTCCTGCAAGAAGTAACAAAGAAACGCCGTATATGTAAAACGGGCGTTTAACTGACCCTGACTGATGTAACTGACACCGCTGCAATCACGCAGCTCGCTCACCTCGATAACTCCCTTGAACTTCTCTCAAAACTCCTCTCTTCGGCAAACCTCACGCATACTTCACTCGACTCGGCAGTGGATGGGGAACCACAGCCCTCGCCAGTACTAAACTACGAAACTGATTCAACAACATAAAAGACGGACTAGCGTCTAAAGCTCCAAACGCCGAACCGCGCCATCTTGGAATGGTGGAAATTGCACAATCGAACAAAAACTTCAAGAGAAGGCAAATCAAAAGGTGAAAAATGAAAGGGTGAAAAATGAAACATGAAGGATTTTAGTTGAGTGCTGGGAAGGTGATTCAAACCAAAGAACAATGTGCTTCATAATATTATGAACAGATGCAGTATGACAATGATAATTACAAGCAGCATACTATGGTACATAAACAAAGTCAAAAGGACTTATAAAAAACATGAGAAATCTATTTTTTCATTGAGTCCTTTAGGTTCTTGTGTCAGTAAAAATTTAATCCAGTGAATCTCACGTTGTAGGAGGGATCTGGTAAGATCAACCCCCTCATATGATTTAACTACCTCTAGGATGGAATACCTTATCTGAGCGATGCTGTGGTTATTCTCATTCCAATGTCTGGCTAAATTACTTTTGGTGTTTTTGTTCCTGATAGTACTTTTATGTTCTGAAATTCTGGTTTTTAGTTTCCTTTCTGTTTTGCCTGTATAAATTTTGCCACACGGGCATTTGATGTAATAAATCACATTAGTTGTGTTACAATCTCCATTGTAGTGTAATTTTATTTCTTTGCCAGTTTGCGGATGATTCAGTATGTTTCCTACAATAACATTGGAACAGTGTACACAATTCTGACACTTCTTCATGCCTCTGTTGATTTCTTCAATTGCCCTGATAGGGGTCATGAGTAACTCTTTCAAATTTTTAGAGCGCTTGTAAGCGAAAATGGGTGTGTTGTTAAAAATTCCCTTGAAATCAACTTCATTCCTCAAAAGAGTCCAGTGTTTGTTTATTATGGTTTTTAATTTGTTTGATGATGTAGAATATTTGGATACGAACACTTGTCTATCCTGGAGTCTCTTAGGTTTTTGAGTGAGTAAATTCTCTCTACTGCAAACTTTAATGCGGTCTTCAGCTTTCTTCAGTACTTCTTCCGGATATCCTCTATCTTTGTAGCGTTGGTGTTGCAAGTCAAGATTCTTTTTGCATTCATCTTCTTCTGAACAAATCCTCTTGATTCTCATGTACTGAGATACTGGGAGGTTATCCTTCAGGTGTTGAGTGTGGAAACTTTGATATAAGAGTGAATTGTTGACATCTGTTTGTTTTCTGTATATGGTGGTAACAATTTGTTGTTCATCAATTTTGACTAGTACATCCAAGAAAGGAAGTTCTTTTTCACTTATGGCATGCGTGAATTCAATGTGTTCAGAGCATGAGTTTAGCCTTTCTATCTCTGATTCCAAGTTTTGTCTGGTTCCTGACCATATCAGGAAAATGTCATATTGCACCTCAATAAGGAGTTTATGGAAAAATGGTTTTCAATCCTAAACAAGTGTTCACTTGACTTAATCTTGTTATTGATAGAAGAGCTGGCAAAAGTCATTCATGAATTATCAAATGAAATCGACGAAATAAAACATAATTTGGAATCACGGATGGATAAAACAGATTGGGACAAATCATTGGAGGAACTAAACACCAAGCTAGAAAGATACCAGAAGGAGCTTCAAGAGGGTAAACTGAGGAACTGAGGGTAAACTGAGGAAATTTAAACGTGATACACTGGACTATAAATTAAATGAAGTGTATACGTGGGCGGAAGTTTATGCCCAGCGAAGATCATTCCAGAGGAAAAAGACTGTCGTGACTTCAGAAGAAAGTCTAGTTTCTGATAGTGAACTGAGTACAAACCGGCCGGCAGCTCAAACCCAAATTGCGGAAACAAGCACTGGACAAACAACAACTGAAGCTACCAAATCCATCTCCACAAGTCAGCCTTTTTTATCCCAGGTAGTGGACACAAGCCAACCTCCAGGGAAACAACCGAAAAAGCAATCAAAACAAGGAGAGGAGGGAGAAGGAGTCCGAACAAGAAGCACGAGGTGAACTTGGTCTTAAATATCTCACAGATAGAATTGACAAAGGATGAAATGAGAATATTGAATAAAGGGCTAGGATTCGTTCCAACATACGACACCAACAACTTGGAAAATGAGATTGCATTTTTTAAATTCATGAGGGTCCTTGAACTAAGACATTTCTTCACGAATGTGGTACCGGAACAAACGGCGAAAGAAGAACCTGAACTCCTTGAGTTCAAGCCGAAATCTAAATTTCAAGCCCCAGTGAGCCATAAGATCTTGGATGCCTTTGAAAATTCTGTTCTTAATGAAATGGAAAACATGAATCTGAAGAAGTCAAAAAGGAAAAACATCTCGATTTATGACAGGTCCATCATAAAAGGTCTTCAAGAAAATCCTAATATTCATATACAGAAGGCTGATAAAGGAGGCGCCATAGTAGTTATGGACAAGACCATGTACCTCAGAAAAGTGAATGAACATGTGGAAGATACTATGACCTATCTGAAACTGGATAGAGATCCCACAGTTGAACTTCAACAAACACTCACTGAAATCCTAACTAAAGCTTTTGATCAAGGGCACATATCTGCTACTACTAAACAATTTCTAACCGTGACTAATCCCAGGAAACCATCACTCTATATGCTCCCCAAGGTGCATAAAAACCTTTTAGACCCCCCCATGCGTCCGATTGTGACCGGGTGTGGCACCATTTTTGAACCACTCGGTCAGTACATCGATACATTCCTACAACCATTCGTTCAAAGATGGTCATCGTACATTAAAGATACCAATGATTTTCTTGTGACGCTTAAAAATGTCAAAACAACAAACTCCATACTTTTGTGTACTATTGACGTCAAGTCATTGTACACTTCAATTCCCCACCTCGCCGGGTTGGAAGCCGTAGAATGGGCTTTGCTACAACAGAATGCTGTAAGAGCTAACAAAGTGTTTATCTTGGAGTTACTACATTTTTGTTTACATCACAGCTACTTTAAATGGTCTTCTGATTTTTTCCTTCAACAACATGGAACATCCATGGGATTTGCCGGGGCCCCGGCATATGCCAATACCTTTATGGCAAAATTCGAGGCGGATCATATATACAACAACAAAAATTGGAACGATCATGCAACTCTATACAGGAGGTTCATCGATGACATTTTCCTGATATGGTCAGGAACCAGACAAAACTTGGAATCAGAGATAGAAAGGCTAAACTCATGCTCTGAACACATTGAATTCACGCATGCCATAAGTGAAAAAGAACTTCCTTTCTTGGATGTACTAGTCAAAATTGATGAACAACAAATTGTTACCACCATATACAGAAAACAAACAGATGTCAACAATTCACTCCTATATCAAAGTTTCCACACTCAACACCTGAAGGATAACCTCCCAGTATCTCAGTACATGAGAATCAAGAGGATTTGTTCAGAAGAAGATGAATGCAAAAAGAATCTTGACTTGCAACACCAACGCTACAAAGATAGAGGATATCCGGAAGAAGTACTGAAGAAAGCTGAAGACCGCATTAAAGTTTGCAGTAGAGAGAATTTACTCACTCAAAAACCTAAGAGACTCCAGGATAGACAAGTGTTCGTATCCAAATATTCTACATCATCAAACAAATTAAAAACCATAATAAACAAACACTGGACTCTTTTGAGGAATGAAGTTGATTTCAAGGGAATTTTTAACAACACACCCATTTTCGCTTACAAGCGCTCTAAAAATTTGAAAGAGTTACTCATGACCCCTATCAGGGCAATTGAAGAAATCAACAGAGGCATGAAGAAGTGTCAGAATTGTGTACACTGTTCCAATGTTATTGTAGGAAACATACTGAATCATCCGCAAACTGGCAAAGAAATAAAATTACACTACAATGGAGATTGTAACACAACTAATGTGATTTATTACATCAAATGCCCGTGTGGCAAAATTTATACAGGCAAAACAGAAAGGAAACTAAAAACCAGAATTTCAGAACATAAAAGTACTATCAGGAACAAAAACACCAAAAGTAATTTAGCCAGACATTGGAATGAGAATAACCACAGCATCGCTCAGATAAGGTATTCCATCCTAGAGGTAGTTAAATCATATGAGGGGGTTGATCTTACCAGATCCCTCCTACAACGTGAGATTCACTGGATTAAATTTTTACTGACACAAGAACCTAAAGGACTCAATGAAAAAATAGATTTCTCATGTTTTTTATAAGTCCTTTTGACTTTGTTTATGTACCATAGTATGCTGCTTGTAATTATCATTGTCATACTGCATCTGTTCATAATATTATGAAGCACATTGTTCTTTGGTTTGAATCACCTTCCCAGCACTCAACTAAAATCCTTCATGTTTCATTTTTCACCCTTTCATTTTTCACCTTTTGATTTGCCTTCTCTTGAAGTTTTTGTTCGATTGTGCAATTTCCACCATTCCAAGATGGCGCGGTTCGGCGTTTGGAGCTTTAGACGCTAGTCCGTCTTTTATGTTGTTGAATCAGTTTCGTAGTTTAGTACTGGCGAGGGCTGTGGTTCCCCATCCACTGCCGAGTCGAGTGAAGTATGCGTGAGGTTTGCCGAAGAGAGGAGTTTTGAGAGAAGTTCAAGGGAGTTATCGAGGTGAGCGAGCTGCGTGATTGCAGCGGTGTCAGTTACATCAGTCAGGGTCAGTTAAACGCCCGTTTTACATATACGGCGTTTCTTTGTTACTTCTTGCAGGAGAACACTTCAACTCGGAGCAGTCAGCATCTTTTGATTTACTGACTTGAAGATAAGGTAACCTGTTGCTTCAGCCTACTGTACTGAACAGTGTTAGTTAGAATCTGTTTTGCTACTCTGGTAGAAACTTTAGTTGAGAGCACATTTTTGGTTTTTGTGTTTACAGAAGGATTTAGCTCTTGAGGAGCGCGACTGGAGTAAGTGGTTTTTACAGCGTTTTCCACAAATGCACCCAGGTGATGGTGAAGGGTTTTTTTTGTCTTTTTCTGGAGCTTGATTATTATTATTTCTTGTGCTTCTTAGACTGTTGAGTGACAGTATTGCTTTCTGCATCATTTATTTACAGGCCCCCGACGAAGAGCTGCCTACAGCTCGAAATGCATTGGGCACACGGGCAAACAGAGATGAAAAGAAATTGATTTTGATGTATTGTTGAATATTGTATATTGCGTTTGTTATACAATGAGAACAAATTGTGTTTATTTTTATGCTTTGGAAAACTAAAAATAATTTTGAAACAGCAAAAAAGAGTGTATGTTTAATTTGGAGCGCGTCTAGCGCTTGAGCAACAGTGCGCTAAGGTTAAGTGTCATTCACACTTAAGATAAGATTTTCATGATGCACTTACAACCCAGGAGAATGGACTCCGAAGGTTGTAGGGGCACCCTCATACTTAGGACTTGGTGCCCTGCCTTCACGATTGAAAAAGCCTGCCTTAGGGGTGACTTACAGGTTTTAAGTGTAGTGACCTCAGATATAAGGAAACCTATATATGTCATAAGTGGGTCTCCGGCTCCCCGTCAGACCGGTGCCCTCACCACATCTTCAACTAAGCCAGCGCCAACTTCGCACCCTCCCCTCTACAAGGCCATCAACATATCCTTCGAGACCCCAACCTTCCCGATGAGCTGGAAGCACGCTGAGATCAACGCCTTGCTCAAGAAACCCAAGGCAGGCCCGAGGGACCTCAAGAACTTCGGCCCTTCTCTCTGCTCCCATTCCCGGCTAAGGTAATCGAGAAAACAATCAACAACCATTTGACCCGCTACCTCGAGGAAAACAACATCCTGGACCCGTCCCAGTCCGGGTTCCGCAGCATCTAAAGCACCAAAACGACCCTCATTGTCGCCACCAATGACATCAGGACCCTGCTGGACAATGGTGAGACCGCGTACCTCATCCTCCTGGACCTCTCAGCCGTTTTTGACACGGTCTGCCACCGCACCCTACGCACTCTTCTCCATGACGCAGGAGTCTGAGACAAAGCACTCAACTGGACCACCTCCTTCCTCTCCGACAGAACACAGAGCGTCCACCTCCCCCCCTTCCAATCTGAATCCACCAAGATCATCACCACCCCCTTTTCTGAATCATTTTTGTCCACCATAAGCGTGGAAGGGTATACTCAGATGTGAGTCCCTAGCTCATTGCACCATCAGGATTCAAGCAAGCCGGGCCGAAGACGGCTGAAATGCCAGAAACCGGTCCCCGGTAGCTTGTTTCCTTCCCAGTATAAGAATTGGCTTGGTAGTTTGGTCTGCCCTGTTCCCATGATGCACTGGGCCAGGGTCAGACTAATTTGCATATAGCCAAGTTCTGAGCTGGGATGGTGCAGTGAGCTAAAAAACGGTGATGGATCAAGCCCTGATCTTTGGACTGGGTAAGAGTGGTCTGCTTAATTCAGACACTCTGTTCATCACCACCCCCTTTTCTGAATCATTTTTGTCCACCATAAGCGTGGAAGGGTATACTCAGATGTGAGTCCCTAGCTCATTGCACCATCAGGATTCAAGCAAGCCGGGCCGAAGACGGCTGAAATGCCAGAAACCGGTCCCCGGTAGCTTGTTTCCTTCCCAGTATAAGAATTGGCTTGGTAGTTTGGTCTGCCCTGTTCCCATGATGCACTGGGCCAGGGTCAGACTAATTTGCATATAGCCAAGTTCAGAGCTGGGATGGTGCAGTGAGCTAAAAAACGGTGATGGATCAAGCCCTGATCTTTGGACTGGGTAAGAGTGGTCTGCTTAATTCAGACACTCTGTTCATCACCACCCCCTTTTCTGAATCATTTTTGTCCACCATAAGCGTGGAAGGGTATACTCAGATGTGAGTCCCTAGCTCATTGCACCATCAGGATTCAAGCAAGCCGGGCCGAAGACGGCTGAAATGCCAGAAACCGGTCCCCGGTAGCTTGTTTCCTTCCCAGTATAAGAATTGGCTTTGTAGTTTGGTCTGCCCTGTTCCCATGATGCACTGGGCCAGGGTCAGACTAATTTGCATATAGCCAAGTTCTGAGCTGGGATGGTGCAGTGAGCTAAAAAACGGTGATGGATCAAGCCCTGATCTTTGGACTGGGTAAGAGTGGTCTGCTTAATTCAGACACTCTGTTCATCACCACCCCCTTTTCTGAATCTTTTTTGTCCACCATAAGCGTGGAAGGGTATACTCAGATGTGAGTCCCTAGCTCATTGCACCATCAGGATTCAAGCAAGCCGGGCCGAAGATGGCTGAAATGCCAGAAACCGGTCCCCGGTAGCTTGTTTCCTTCCCAGTATAAGAATTGGCTTGGTAGTTTGGTCTGCCCTGTTCCCATGATGCACTGGGCCAGGGTCAGACTAATTTGCATATAGCCAAGTTCTGAGCTGGGATGGTGCAGTGAGCTAAAAAACGGTGATGGATCAAGCCCTGATCTTTGGACTGGGTAAGAGTGGTCTGCTTAATTCAGACACTCTGTTCATCACCACCCCCTTTTCTGAATCACCAAGATCATCTGTGGCGTACTCAAAGGATCATCCCTCAGCCCAACATCTACATGGCCCTGCTCGCCCGCGTCACCAGACTACACGACCTCAACATCATCTCCTACGCGACGACACACAGCTGATTCTCTCCCTCACCAAAGACCCTCGCACCACCAAAACCAACCTCCATGAAGGAATGAAAGCCGTCGCTGAATGGATGAAGAACAGCCGTCTGAAGATGAACTCGGACAAGACCGAGGTCCTCATCCTCGGCTCCCCCCCTCCTCAGCCTGGGACGAGTCCCGGTGGCCGACTGTCCTGGGAGCAGCACTGACACCCACTGACCACGCACGCAACCTGGGATTCATCCTCGACTCGACACTCTCCATGACCAAGCAAGTCATCGCCATCTCATCCTCCTGTTTCAACACCCTCTGCATGCTCCGAAAGATCTACAGGTGGATCCCCACCGACAGAAGAAGAACGGTCGCCCAGGACCTCGTCAGCAGCAGACTGGACTCCGGAAACACCCTCTACACGGGAGCCCTGGACAAACTGCTCAAACGACTGCAACGCATACAGAACGCCTCCGCACGCCTGATCCTCAACATCCCTCACCACAGCCACCAC
This sequence comes from Lissotriton vulgaris, assembly GCF_964263255.1. Classification (NCBI taxonomy): domain Eukaryota; kingdom Metazoa; phylum Chordata; class Amphibia; order Caudata; family Salamandridae; genus Lissotriton; species Lissotriton vulgaris. Next base: position 1,714,253,736 of record NC_141685.1, on the reverse strand, counting down.
GCCCCACCTGAGGGATATGCACTGGCTTCCCGTCAACAAGAGGATCACCTTCAAGCTCTTCACCCACTCACATAAAGTACTCCACAACACCGACCAACATACCTCAATAGACGACTCACCTTCTACACCCCGAACTGCCAGCTCTGCTCCGCCGACCTCGCCCTCGCCACCGTCCCCCGCATCTGAAGAGCAACCGCTGGTGGCAGATCCTTCTCCTACCTCGCCGCCAATTCCTGGAACACCCTCCCCATCCTGTAATGGCAGGCCTGAAGTCACAATATGAGTGGTTCTCATGGGTGGCATAATACATGCTTCAGCCCTTGGGAGACCTCTGGGTTACCTACGCCCTGGGTACCTTGGCACCATAGACTAGGGGCTTACAAGTGTACCCCAGTAGCCACTATGGAGTGTATCTAAGTACTGACCATGTCCAATTTAGGGAAGAAGCACAGTGACTGGGGTCCTGATTAGCAGGATTTCATTCCGAATAGTCAGACAAACATAATGACACATGCAAAAAGTGGAGGTAACAATGAAAGCAGATCCTACTTTCAATTTGTTAATGCTGACTCGGGTGCCCAATCCCATGTGTGCTGAAGTGATCATTGCCGAGCCACAAATGAGGCCCCTGTCTGCATATGTAGTTCACATTATTTCTCCATGTTCACAGCACTTGATTGCAAAACCAGAACCATCAATATGATTGTACAACTGCAAGAAAATAAAATGTACAATTATTTTTTGTAGTTTTATATAGCGCAAGCTAGTCCCGAAGTTAGCATACAATGTATCCTTTAAGTAACAAATGGCATGTTCACAACGAACAGTGGCTTGGGCATCATTTTCGTAGCTTTATACTCATATTTCTTCTTTTTCACTCTACTTTCCTTTCAACAAATTAGCAGTAGTCCTATTGAAACGTAAACTAGGATTAGTCTGCTACGGGCATACAAAGTGAGTATTCAGCGCATAAAGTAATTAACAGAGTAAACACAATTATCATCAAACGATTCACATGCATTGTGTGTCAGTGAAAAAGAAACTGCGCAGCTCGGCGGCACTGAACAAAGCGTGTTGAACTAATAACAGCACAAAGCAATTTTACACACAGTCCATTGAGTGTCTCATCTGATGGCAGTGCGTGGGCTATACGAATATTACAATGGCTAAATATTCCTTGCAATAACGTACCCGCTATCAATATGTAATAAGGTTTGAATTATAAAAGTTTCCATGAATTCTGAAGCAGACTTTTAGGAGGTCAGTTCTTTGGTGTATGCATAAATATGCACGAATATATGAAGCGACTTTATTTGTTATTTGCGGTTAATGCAGCTTTAGAGTGAGATGATTAAATATTGACATCGCCATGCACATCCTTCACTAGGTATAATTGAGCTTCGGGTATTTAGCGAAATATACCAGGCGAGCAGATATGTGTGTTTGAAATCAACCTATTGTTTTTTTAAATCTTTTTACCCACCCCATAGCACATTCAAGCTCGATTAGAGTGCTCTGTTATATTCTGTGATAATAATGAAATGCAGTGATCATGTTATCATATTTTACTGTTGCACGATTTAGTATTACAGAGCAGTAAATGAAGACGAGTACATTGAATACATTGGCCGTGCACTTGAATGCGAATGTTCAGGTTGGTATAGCCAGATATTTGCTGGTGCTCATCTCAAATTGTAATTCTGCTGCAAAATTAGTCATATTAAATCAATTGAAATGTTCAGTTGTAGAGTTGCTTTACATTCCTCGGGTTTTCCCAAGATAATAGCTGCTAACATTACCTTGTGGAAATGTGAATTTAAACTGAAGGATGTATGCTACTCACAAAAAACAGTGGGGTCAGACCCCTCCTTCTCCCCCCCCACCCATAACTCACACACAATTTTTTTAGGTCTCGGCTAAAGACAGCGCACATGTGCTGTCCCGAGCCGAGACATGCTGGGGCAGATTAACAAGCCCCCTGTGCCACCACTACGTCACTTTTTGTGACGTACTGGTGGCGCAGGGGGCTCCTCCATATTTACAAGGAGAGGAAAAGCCACCCTGCTTGACTTTTTCTCTCCTCATAGATATGGCCCCTTCACACGCAGCACTGTGCGTTGAAAGGGCGTCCAATAGGTGTTGCTGTGGGTGCTCCCAACCACACCCATGGAACAAGACACATCTCCAGATTTACGATGAATCGTAATTATGGAGATGTGTGTGAATGCTACGCCACCCTAGAGGTGGCGTAACGAGGTGCAACAAGGAGAAATGTTTTAATTTCTCCTCGTTTATTCCTCTATCAATGCGTGCTGCATTCTACAGCACGCAGAGGAAAAAGCCTCTTGTGATTGTTTTTGTGCAGGAAGGTGTCCCTTCCTGCACTAAAACAATCTCCCCACGATGCAGGCATCCATGGTGCAAGGGTGCCTGTGTGGTGCATGGCTGCAGTTTGTGTGCCAGCGCAGGGGATGCACAGAGATGTGACATATTCTTGTAAATATGTCGCATCTCTATGCTTTCCAAACTAACGCAGCACAGTGCAGAAAAATGACTTGCTGCACAGTGCTGTGTTACTTTGTAGTAAATCTGCCCAGCTGTATCTTCTGTTCTTGACTAAGAGGACACCCATTGCTGTTTTTTTTTCCTTTTTTAGGTCTCGCCTTCGCAGAGCACATGCACTTCAAAGGCAAAAAGACCTTTTCCCATCGCTTTGGCTTTTCAGCCAAGCACATGCATGCGTTCCATTGCCTTCATTGGCAACGCATGCACATCAGGAGATTCACTTGCAGGAGCGCGCGCCGCCATCTGGCAGCAATTATCGCTCCCGCAAGTAAATCCGTCCCCCTCCTCACCCCCCGCCACGCGAGGCGTGCGTGTTTGTGCTTGTTTATTAGGGCTAGGCAGCTTCAATCTGCTGCGGGCCGTATCTTTCTCGAAATGCTTGTTTTTAAATCCCAGGATCGGGTATTTTCATATCGGGCCGTTAATTCTTCTGCAGCACCTTGATAACAGTAGACAGTTTGAACCCAGTCCACCAGTCACCCAATCAGTAGTGCCAGTTTGTCAGTGCTTAGGGCTTTGAGGGGCAGGGTGCTGTCTTCGTACATTAATTTGAGGAACTGTAGTACATAGGCGTGCTGTCTGTTTTATCCTGCTACCTTAATGTGATATGGATTATCTTCCTAAATTGCCATTTTTTTTCTTGACTGGAGGTTTCATATTTTCTTTCGCATGTCCGTTACTTTTTGCAAGTAAGGTATTCCGGTTCCGTGATCCCGTTTGATCCTCCGAGTGTTTGCAGAGAACACATAGCAGTTCACTTGCTCTGACAGTCTTGAAGTCTCCGTGAGAGAGGGGTGCTGTAATTCTGATATAAACTGGATTTTAGTGGTTCAGTATGAATTGCTTCAGGACTGAGGGAGGTGTTTGGGGATCAGGAACATGTCCCCAAAAGTATCTCTCTGGGATGCTTGGCACAGATACTCTGCTGGCCAGGAATGTTATACATTCCAAGATCTGTCTGTAGGGTTTATAGCAGGCTGGTTCTGATCCACAAGGAAGCTTCACAGATTTTTCTTTTTTGCAAAATAAAGAGTTGCTACAGATGAGGCACTATTGGCAGAGCTGTGAAGGCTTTGGGTGGGTGCAAACAAAACAGGTGATGGACAGAATGTGGATCAATGTCACACATTCACCCCAGTCCAAAGATCTAGGCCCAAATCCATCGTTTTTTGCACTCCACACCACCCTGGGTTAGACAATGGCGATATGCAAATCAGCTCTGACCCTGTGCCCCATGGGAACAGTTCAGTCCGAACTACAAAAGCCATGTCCTTCCCCGAACGGAATCAAGCATCCGAGTACCGGACCGGTTTCGAGGTAACACCTCTCATCAGCCCGGCTAGCTTGACTCCAGTGGTGTGGAGTGCCTGGGACCCACGTCTGAGCGTCCCCAGCGCACTTATGGCGGCAATTGCAAACAAAACAGGTGATGGACAGAATGTGGATCAATGTCACACATTCACCCCAGTCCAAAGATCTGGGCCCAAATCCATCGTTTTTTTGCACTCCACACCACCCTGGGTTAGACAATGGCGATATGCAAATCAGCTCTGACCCTGTGCCCCATGGGAACAGTCCAGTCCGAACTACAAAAGCCATGTCCTTCCCAGAACGGAATCAAGCATCCGAGGACCGGACCGGTTTCGAGGTAACACTTCTCATCAGCCCGGCTAGCTTGACTCCAGTGGTGTGGAGTGTCTGGGACCCACGTCTGAGCATCCCCAGCGCACTTATGGCGGCAATTGCAAACAAAACAGGTGATGGACAGAATGTGGATCAATGTCACACATTCACCCCAGTCCAAAGATCTGGACCCAAATCCATCGTTTTTTTGCACTCCACACCACCCTGGGTTAGACAATGGCGATATGCAAATCAGCTCTGACCCTGTGCCCCATGGGAACAGTCCAGTCCGAACTACAAAAGCCATGTCCTTCCCAGAACGGAATCAAGCATCCGAGGACCAGACCGGTTTCGAGGTAACACCTCTCATCAGCCCGGCTAGCTTGACTCCAGTGGTTTGGAGTGCCTGGGACCCAAGTCTGAGCATCCCCAGCGCACTTATGGCGGCAATTGCAAACAAAACAGGTGATGGACAGAATGTGGATCAATGTCACACATTCACCTCAGTCCAAAGATCTGGGCCCAAATCCATCGTTTTTTTGCACTCCACACCACCCTGGGTTAGACAATGGCGATATGCAAATCAGCTCTGACCCTGTGCCCCATGGGAACAGTCCAGTCCGAACTACAAAAGCCATGTCCTTCCCAGAACGAATCAAGCATCCGAGGACCGGACGGGTTTTGAGGTAACACCTCTCATCAACCCGGCTAGCTTGACTCCAGTGGTGTGGAGTGCCTGGGACCCACGTCTGAGCATCCCCAGCGCACTTATGGCGGCAATTGCAAACAAAACAGGTGATGGACAGAATGTGGATCAATGTCACACATTCACCACAGTCCAAAGATCTGGGCCCAAATCCATCGTTTTTTTGCACTCCACACCACCCTGGGTTAGACAATGGCGATATGCAAATCAGCTCTGACCCAGTGCCCCATGGGAACAGTCCAGTCCGAACTACAAAAGCCATGTCCTTCCCAGAACGGAATCAAGCATCCGAGGACCGGACCGGTTTCGACGTAACACCTCTCATCAGCCCGGCTAGCTTGACTCCAGTGGTGTGCAGTGCCTGGGACCCACGTCTGAGCATCCCCAGCGCACTTATGGCGGCAATTGCAAACAAAACAGGTGATGGACAGAATGTGGATCAATGTCACACATTCACCCCAGTCCAAAGATCTGGGCCCAAATCCATCGTTTTTTTGCACTCCACACCACCCTGGGTTAGACAATGGCGATATGCAAATCAGCTCTGACCCTGTGCCCCATGGGAACAGTCCAGTCCGAACTACAAAAGCCATGTCCTTCCCAGAATGGAATCAAGCATCCGAGGACCGGACCGATTTCGAGGTAACACCGCTCATCAGCCCGGCTAGCTTGACTCCAGTGGTGTGGAGTGCCTGGTACCCACGTCTGAGCATCCCCAGCACACTTATGGCGGCAATTGCAAACAAAACAGGTGATGGACAGAATGTGGATCAATGTCACACATTCACCCCAGTCCAAAGATCTGGGCCCAAATCCATCGTTTTTTTGCACCCCACACCACCCTGGGTTAGACAATGGCGATATGCAAATCAGCTCTGACCCTGTGCCCCATGGGAACAGTCCAGTCCGAACTACAAAAGCCATATCCTTCCCAGAACGGAATCAAGCATCCGAGGACCGGACCGGTTTCGAGGTAACACCTCTCATCAGCCCGGCTAGCTTGACTCCAGGTATTCCGGTTCCGTGATCCCGTTTGATCCTCCGAGTGTTTGCAGAGAACACATAGCAGTTCACTTGCACTGACAGTCTTGAAGTCTCCGTGAGAGAGGGGTGCTGTAATTCTGATATAAACTGGATTTTAGTGGTTCAGTATGAATTGCTTCAGGACTGAGGAAGGTGTTTGGGGATCAGGAACATGTCCCCAAAAGTACCTCTCTAGGATGCTTGGCACAGATACTCTGCTGGCCAGGAATGTTATACATTCCAAGATCTGTCTGTAGGGTTTATAGCAGGCTGGTTCTGATCCACAAGGAAGCTTCACAGATTTTTCTTTTTTGCAAAATAAAGAGTTGCTACAGATGAGGCACTATTGGCAGAGCTGTGAAGGCTTTGGGTGGGTGGCATACGCAGGAGAAGACTGCGTGGGGTGTCACATAGCATTTGCATAGCGTGAAAGGGTAACGTGCTTGGCGTACGGGTAACACATGTACCGAATGTTCTCACGGCATGCGGTCCTTAGCAAGGCAGGCCTGCCCCCGCAGCCTGGGTACCTTGGACTAGCGGGTGCTTGACCACCTCCCACCTAGCAGAACCCCCGGCCGTCAGACCTCATTACTCTAATGCCACAGAGCGCCTCACAGCCTTGGATTAAGTGCCTCATCTGTTCACCACGGTCCTGGCAATGTTGCCGTTGCAAGGTGAGCACTGCCGGCTCAGGCTCCCAGGAAAAGGCGCTTGTCAGCAGAACCTGGTAGCTGGGCCATTCTGAATGCGTGCACAGATTCTGACTGGCTGCGGTAACCCTGAGGCATACCCAGGCAGGACATGTGGCAGGAGTCCCTTAGTCAATTCCAATTTTTTTTCGAATTGTCATCGCCACGTTGAAAACAGTATATAAAGTACCCCAAAAATTAAAATGCAAGCAAACTTCCATTATGCTTTGTGTTTCCAGATGATGACATACAGTATCTGTCACTGGGAACATCCCTATGACATACATTTAAAGATGCGTCATCTCAAATGTTACACTGGCATCCGTGAGGAGCAGTCTGATTGGCCACGAAAGCGCTGCCATGTGCTTTTCAAGGGAACTGTTAGAGTCAGTAGCTGGAGGTATATCACCTCCCATAATACATGGTATTGAATAAGTATCAGGAGAAACAAGGGGATAGGTGTAAGTATTGTTTTCTCAAAATATACATTTTCACAAAAAAACGAACAAAATGAGTTACATTGTGATAAATGTACTTGGCTGGTATCTCGCAAGATATGTGAGATACTGGTAGAAGTGTGGCTCACAAAGTAAATGTCCCTAGGCTGCAGTTTTAGTGTTCTTATGAGACTTATTTTTACATGAACCACTCTCACTGGGAAGCAAGCATTGGCATAGTCAATAGGTCTCGCCTTTCGGACCTTATAAGTGTTTAGCCATGCAGCAGTTGGTGTTGTTGCACCAAAGATATTGTGCTGGATAACTTAATCACTCAGGGGCACCACAACATCACTCAGCACCACCACAACATCACTCAGCACCACCACAACATCACTCAGTGCAACTACAGCAACACTCAGCACCACAACAGCATCAGTCAACACCACCACAGCATCACTCAGGGCTACCACAGCATCACTCAGGGCCAGCACATCATCACTTAACGCCACCACAGCATAACTCAGGGTCAGCACAGCATCACTCAACCACACCACAGCATTACTCAGTGCTTCTTATACTTTTTAATTACAACTTCTCAGCATGCTGCACAACAGCCATACTTCTCTAAAGCATAGCTTAGAAACATTGCCAAGGTCAATAGCTCTACCTAAACACTTATAAGGCCCCCCAATGCATTGCCAATAGGTCTCGCCTTTGGAACATTATAAATGTTTAGTTATCCAGCACAACATCCTAGATTAGACAACATCAAGTGTTGCATGGCTATTCACTTATAAGGTCCCAAAAGCGAGACCTATTGGCTATGCCAATGCTTGTTTTATAGTGACTCTAGTTAATTCATAATTTCTACTGGTCACTTAGTTGTATTTGTCAGGCCTTTTGTTGCTTTGTTTCCTCCCATACAGACAGCCCCTGTTAAATGAACGCTTAATCTAATCTTTATTTATGTGTTTATTGGAGCACTTCTCTTTTTGTTCGATTTGGCTCGTTGTGGATTGTTCATTTTTCTATCTTTCTGACTAAAACGCACACTTTTTATGGCATCTTCATTTGATATTCAATTGCAGTATATATTGTTGTAAATGCCAGTTTTCTTTCGTTTCCATCGGCTTCTGTTTTTTTAATTTTAAAATGCTCTTCGATGTTTGTATGTGTTCATGGTACCATAGGTTTTTCCACATTTCAACTATGGGCAGTGAGTGGGATTGCTACATTTCTTCCTGTTCGCAGTGCTGCTCATACATCTCAAAATGTGTTTTCTCGCGAGCAAGAAAGTACAATGTAATGCATACTATGCAATGTTTGCAAAAGCTGCACAGGAGGAGTCTTAGAATGAGAGGAAGGACTCCTCGGCACCCGTCATCTTCAATGGAGCTGCAGTTCCCAGACAGCACGCCGATGCACCGCTGAAGGGAAATTTCTGGTAATGACCACGGGCCTTAGCTAGGGATCCCGAGATCTCACTCTGTGTAGGTGATCCTTTGGCTGCACTGGACTACAGCTCCCAGAATGCTTCTGGGTGCCTTTACTTCCTGGTAAAAAGGATATCGAGCCAGACAGCATGGTGGAGGCACTGGCGCATCAGCGCAAGGATGGGAAAGTGGAGAGTATGAGCTTCAAGGCGCAAGTTGGCATATTTTCCATATTAAATACAGATAGTTTCTCTATTGCTGTCACCTTCTCATCTTTAGGCCCTATAGAATTTTAGAAATAGTTTGACTAAATGTATAAGTAGTGTTAACGCAGACACTGCTATTTATTAGAAACAGCCACAGCCCCCCACCGTTACAGTGCAACTCTGGCCTTGCAGAGCCACATGCCGATCTGGTATAGGACACTGACATTGATACAGTGAATCTCTGAGAGTGCAGCCTTGCCCATTCAGTAACACTTACCCACAAATACAGTGCAGCACTGCATGCATAATGCTGCAGATCCAACCACTTAGTGCCCACACCGTCATCCGCTCCCACCCAACATAATACACTATTTGCCCATATAATGATTACACTGGACACATTGTTTATGGGTAAAGAACTGCTGCAGGTTTATTTTCATACAACAAGTATGCCATTCGTGGGTTATCTTATGGGCGATCCAGGGCAGGCAGCCCCTCGCTGCCCCCGCCCGCCTAATGAGCCAGCCAGCACGGTGGGTCAATGCCCGGACCGTGCAGCACCTTTGTAGATCCTTTTCTTATACTCCCGCCCCTTTCAGGGTGGAGCGGTATGGCACACCCCTGGTTGGTTCAGGCACCCAACCGCCCGAAGGACTAACGGGGCACCATCACGGTTTTCCCGGAACCTCCTGCTGCTCCAGGTCTTTGGCTCAGGCACCCTTACTGTGCCAGGCTGAGGTACCCTTACTGTACTAGTCTGCCGCAGAGGTACCCTTACTGTACCCGTCTGCCTCCAGATCACCCTGTAACTCCGCCACAGCTCTGGAGGAGGCTACCGTTGATGACAGATCCCCCCACCTCAGAGTTCCCTACTTGCATCCTGAAGCTTCAAGAGCCTCCTGTATATCAGGAGAAATATATCCATCCTAACTTTGGACAAGTGCACGCCATCTTTTTCATAATAACCTTCAACTCTTGCCTGTAACAGTGCATGCGTAATGAACCCCAAGCCTCTCCGTTCCATGCACCCCTGCATGGCCCTGTTGGCCCTCTGCGGGAATGCTCTACCGCAGCAAAGGACCGGGCCCCCGCCACAGGAATATACTTTAGCCTTAGCAGGCATTTTGCTTTCTAAATCATGCCGCACCTGGTTGTCCATCACTGCGAGTAAGTGCCAAAGAGCAAGGGGTCGCCAACTCAGCTCCCTCTGTGGTATATCCCCTTGGGCCTACCGACTCACAGGATGTCTGGATTTTTCCTGTGCCCCCTACCGGTCATATGGTGCCTGCCTTTAAGGACTGACTAAGTCCTGCTTACTCCGTCCCTAGCATATTCACGAATAGGGAGACGGGGAGGCTTCCCCTGTCCACACTGAGCATCCCCAGGGGCGGAATATAACCTGCCCTGCTGCTATCAATTATTGTAACACACTGAAGGTGCCACATGCCATATGCTCTATTACCTAATCTTTCGTGCTTGGCACCTTGTAATCCATGTTTCTTGTGACGGCAGCACCAGATGACCTTGGACAGTCCGCTTGGGGTGCCACAATAAACCTCCATGTTCATCGGGATCCAGAAAGCACCCCATTCTCACCTGCGCGTACCTCAACTTGAGGATGACTTCACCCAGCTGTAAGGCCATAGAGCTACATCTTACCTATTAACTGGTTGTTGCCACCTGGCACTTCTCTGGTTGCAGCACTGTGTTTAGTGAAGCGCGCAAGCCCTCGGGGCTCTCTGTTGCTGAATATACAGTATATGTCACCCATTCGCTCGTTGTTGCCACTTGGCACTTGTCTGGCTGCAGCACTGTGTGTTTAGTGAAGCGCGCAAGCCCCAGTTCAGTTCAATGTGTGGTGGCCGCACCCAGCTTTCCCAGGCAGCTTGCTGGCAGTGAGAGATGTTGCTGGCCTTGATGGTATCTACGCGTGCGTCTCGTGCTACCGCAAATTTTAAATTACATGAACTGGGTACCGGAAATAAATATGCACAGGTAATAGCTCCCACATGTGTGGGTGTTGTAAAGAACAAGGGGATGAAAAGGATGGGTTGGGGGGGCTTCTCCTGCCAGTCTTTGCTGTAGTTTGAGGTGTAGGCTGATATGTTCCTATGGGGTCTCAAGCAAGAGCTTGAAGAGCAATGGTGCTTAGCGGGGATCTGGAACGTCCGGCAAATGGAGGACCCTTAGTGCCCGAACTATGCCACTACCGGCCAGTATGTGTGTACCTAAAGCTTTATTCTATCTCAAGCAAGGAATGGCCACCCGCTGCTCTCAAACGCTCCAGATTAACCTGGTCTTCCTGGCAAGTGGAGCAAGGCAAACTTATTACTTGGTGTACGGTATGGTTCCTGCCCCACCCTTGATAGACATGGTTGCTTCCTTGGTGTGGGTGATGCAGCCGGCCTACACTACGCTAAGGGATCCTGCTCTGTGGACCCGTGGCTGCTTACCTGACCATCCTATATGCCCAAGGATAACTCAGGCCACGCTTAATTCCATATTGGTGGGACTGTGCCGGCACTGTCTTGCATCTACACCCGCACAAGGGGCCCAACAGGCAGGATGGTCCTGACTAACCTCGTGTTCTGGTGCCGGATCTGTGAATATTGGGGATGCCGAATGGACAATCATGCCCTGTCGCCATCTGGCCCGAACGTAGTGGTTACCTAACATTAGTGCACCTCTGCACACTTGTTTGGATGACAACGACACCACCAACCTGCTGCCCTGGCTAAAGCGTGGATGACTATCTCTTCCCTGACGCAACCTGTAACCTGCCCTTGTTTGCAGGTAAAGGCCCCCTAGTGCATATCTGGACCTGATTCTATCTGGTGCCAGCAGGAGTTCCTCCTAAAGGCCTGAGTACAGTCCATTTCATGGGAACTTGCACACTGTCTCTGCACTCGAAAATGTAAAGTGAGGGACTTTAAAGGGTACGATGCAAATTCTAATTGTCGAAAAACATCATTCACACTTCAAGAAAGACAATCAGGCATATATGAGTGACGGTGGTGGAGGGGACGAAGGAGGGGCTTGGTCAGCAGTGCTCACAGCTGTCTTTTCTGTAAAATGTTTTAAATACGTGATTCTGATTGTGTAATCTGTATTGCATGTCATACATGTCTTCCTGAATTGCCTCTGCAAGGCAGCAGGGCTGAGGAGCTGTCAGTCACACTGAGTTGCCTAATATCAGGTCTCATACCAGCACTCACTCCTGGAATTGAGGCCAACAGCACTGAAGGTGACGAGACTTTGGAACCCACGCTTATTAAGGGGACACTCTAGACTACAAGTCTCAGAAAGCAGAGCTCTGCTGGCTAAAGAGCCCTGAAATTGCAAAGGCTGCCCACAAAGGGGGCTCAAGAGCCGGCGCCATAACGGTTGCCGTGCCCCCCATAACGTGGCGCGAAAGCAGCCCCCAGCCTTAGAACACCCCACTCCCCCATCGCAGGGCCACCCGACACGGCCAATGGGGAGGGGTTGCTAGATACAAACCCTCCAATGAGGGATAGCCCAACAGGAGAGGCCAGCAGGAAGCGGGACGGGGATTGGGATATAAGCCTGCTCTCCCAGGTAAGCTCCATGTTCACGGCTGGAGCAGGGGAGCAGCAACTCGTATACCGAATTTTTCCCACCCACCCACACCGGCAGAACAGCAATGTCGCAGGCTGATGTAGTTGAAGGCAAGTGCAGAGAACTACGCAAAGAATGGTTGGTAACAAGGCACACCGGAGGGAGGTGTGCTAAGATGGGACTGCTAACCTTGAGATTCCTCACAGCTAGGAGAGCTGGCCTAAGGGCAGAGGGTAAGACCACCCACCTTTAGATGCCTCACGGCTGGGTGAGGCGGCTTACCGAAGAATGGGGGAAGTAGCAGACACGGAGACGGCGCTCGCAGGCCAGCCCCCGCCGGATGGCAGGGCACAACCAGAACCGGAGGTAGCGAGTCGTGGCCTAACTCCTGGTACAGAAGCTATTCCTTTCCCTTCCCGAAAAGGGGGAGCCCAAAAAACCCAACCAACCGGAGGAAAACACCAAAAACAGACTATACAGCAAAAGCACAGAATTTATGCATGTTGTCACTGTATTCCTAATAAACTGTGGCCAACAAATGACCACCACAAGAATAAAACGTATGTTGTTTTTTGTATTTCGCTGGGGGGGGGGAAGGTGGTGGTTGTGGAAAGGTACAGACAGGGAGGTGGGGGAGAGTGCGAAGGTTATTCTGAAGGTAGAACACAAGACCATAATCAGATTGCCAGCTGTGAGGCCACAGCATTTGGATCATGTCTGGGTAAGGAAATATTTTGCAACTTGCGGTTTTTGTAGTGTTTGCATTCTTTTAGCAATGAATTAGTTGACCATGCATGATATCCTTTATATTATGTCTGTTTTCCTGTGGCTTCTATGGATAACAAATAAATAAGTTGTCAGTTCACATTTTGTGCGCACTTTTCCATTGCATGCATTTTACGTGTAGTTTGTTGGGTACACCATTTTTGTGATGAAATTGCAGCAGCGGCATGGACCTGGCAATATAAACTCAGTGCAAATATGTCCTTTTAGAATTTGAAGCCTCTTGATCCAATGTTTGCACTTACATTTTTGAAAAATAAGGTTCACGGATTGATGTGTATTTTCTAGAAATATAATACCTATTTGTACCACTGTAAAGTCTTCTTGGATAATCAGCTGCCTCCTTTGGTACCACGACTCACGTTGTTGATGTTTCTTAGGACTGAATGGGATTAGGTCTATTTTCTATAGTTGGGTTTTGTATCATGTTTACTCATTTGTAGGTCTCGGTACAGGTGCAATTCAGATATAGGTTTATAAGGTGAATGCTTTCGAGACATGAGACCCAGACAGCTTCAGGTGTGCATTCTGCATTGACAACGCCAATAACTCAGGCATTGCAGAGACCAATTGACTTCGCCAATGCTTGTCTTTTTATTCCACTGGGTTCTGTCTGGGTGATATACAACTCGTTTTTGAGCGTTACTTATCAGGTTGAACATAGGGCCCAATTTAGCATTTGCCAGGGTGAGAGGACTGCTGTAAATTGGCGGTCCTCCGACCCCATCAACGGCCTTGTAGCTCATTGTGAAGGTCCCATATTAAGAACGTATTGTTCAGCATAGCGGATATGTGCAAGGAAATGCAGGATGGCCCCTACATACAAGCAGGGAGAAATGTATTTAAGAATTGATTTTCTTAATCCAAATAAAGTGTGTTAAGCTTGTGCCTTAAACATAGTGCCAACTCAGCAAAGCTTCAGAGCACAGAGATCACTGTCAGGAGTCAATAGATAAAGCAGTCTCTCTGCCAGGGTCGAAATGATCATACTAGTAACTTGGACCTGGTAAGTATGATGGGAGCATGATAGACCTGTGCTCCCCTGCAAAATCCCAGACCAGGGTTTCAAACTTTCAAGACGAACAACAGCGATCGTCACTGGTCTGTTGCCCAACTACCATGAGCTATACATATAAGGTGGAACTCCATTCTAATACTTTGAAAGCCTCATCAGAACAGTCCTGCAAGACCCCTTTAATGACTGCTCTCAGGATGTTGGTGCTGAGAACATACAGCCTACCGAAGAATTAGTCCTGACTTGATTCTACTCCATCTTGGCCTTTCATCCTGAAGGTTTTGCCTTACATGTTTTGAAGTCAATAGCAATACCCTATACAGTTACAGTAGAGGTGTCAGTATATGGCACAAGCAGGTGAGTCTTCTTGGGAGCAGGTACACTGCCTGATGAGCTCACTCCCATGCACCGGTGTTTGCTTTCCTATGTCTAAGGACCTCTACAGAGCCAAACACTGGCATCCCCTAGCTCTTTTCAAGAGCAGTATGAGCGCGAGCTCATTACCTCTACAAACTATAACTACAAACATGGCTGACTTCCTCTTCCTGATCGAAATGTATATAGAGGAAGCTGCCAAACATCACTTCCTGCTTTTTATTTCTGCTTGTGCAGATGATGTGTATTGTTATCCAAGCAGGATACCTTACTTGTAATTGGTTTTTGGAGCCTCGCAGTAGTGGGCTCCAAGTGGCTGTTAATGAAAATGACCCAGTGGATATTGATGCCCCAGAGTTTGCCGGACTGATGGAAATAGCGACCTGTGTCAGCCTGCTTCAGCAGGTGGAGAGAAGCTATGCAGCTTGACAGTGGCGTCACTAGGGTTGGTGTCACCCGGTGCGGGTAACTCGTGGTGTCACCCCCTCACAACTTACCGGATGGACCATCTCCCCTCTGCCTGCACCATTTCACCCCCGCCTAAACCATCTCTCCCTCTGTCCGCACCATCTCTCCCCTCTGCCTGCACCATCTCTCCCCTCTGCCTGCACCATCTCTCCCCTCTGCCTGCACCATCTCTCCCCTCTGCCTGCACCATCTCCCCTCTGCCTGCACCATCTCCCACTCTGCCTGCACCTTCTCCCACTCTGCCTGCACCTTCTCCCACTCTGCCTGCACCTTCTCCCACTCTGCCTGCACCTTCTCCCACTCTGCCTGCACCTTCTCCCACTCTGCCAGCACCATCTCCCCTCTGCCAGCACCATCTCCCCTCCACCTGCACCATCTCCCCTCCGCCTGCACCATCTCCCCTCTGCCTGCACCATCTCACCCCCTGCCGGCACCATCTCTACCTCTGTCTGCACCATCTCTGCCTGCACCATCTCTCCCCTCTGCCTGCACCATCTCCCCTCCGCCTGCACCAAATCACCCCCTGCCTGCTGCCTGCTCCATCTCACCCTCTTCCTGCACAATCTCCCCTCTGCCTGCACCATCTCTCCCTCTGTCCGCACCATCTCTCCCCTCTGCCTGCACCATCTCATCCCTCTGTCTGCACCATCTCTCCTCTGCCTGCACCATCTCCCCTCTGCCTGAACCATCTCCCCCTCTGCCTGCACCATCTCCCCACTGCCTGCACCATCTCCCCACTGCCTGCACCATCTCCCCACTGCCTGCACCATCTCCCCACTGCCTGCACCATCTCTCCCTCTGCCTGCACCATCTCCCCTCCGCCTGCACCATCTCTTCCTCTGTCGGCACCATCTCTTCCTCTGTCGGCACCATCTCTTCCTCTGTCGGCACCATCTCCCCTGCGCCTGCACCATCTCACCCCCTGCCTGCATCATCTCTCCCTCTGCCTGCACCATCTGACCCTCTTCCTGCACCATCTCCCCTCCGCCTGCAACATCTCACCCTCTGCCTGCACCATCTCCCTCTCTGCCTGCACCATCCCTCCCCCTCCGCCTGCACCATCCCTCCCCCTCCGCCTGCAGCCCCCTCCCCCGCGTGCTGGTATTTTAACCCTTTCCTCGTCGCCTTCTCCACCCAGGGTTCCTCCTGATGATAAAGCAAAGCATAGCTGCCAAGGTTTTAGTTTGCTACGTGTGACATTTTCATATTTTTAGTGTACTTATGAGTGACATTACCACAAATAGGAGTGACACCTTTCACAAGCAAAATCAATGAAGACGAGGGAAACACAAATATAAATAACACCTATATGAGCAATGAAAAACTCGTAAGTTTGCTGCAAAGCACCACAAATGGAAGGGCAATAACGTAGTGCCCTTCACGACTAGGCCGCCCTAACAATCATGTGCGAGGCTCTAACAAACTCTTACCCAAAGCAGAAGAGGTCCTCGGCCCAGTCAGCGCGCTGCTACGTTCCAAGCACCAGTGTAGTCGGCGGGGCACCGATGTAGCCAGCGGCCCAGGTGAGTTGCCTTAATGAGCCAAAAAACTTGAGTGGACTTACAGGCGTCGCGTCAGAGAGCCCCGGTCTGCTTATTTATTCCAGGGACAAGGGTGCGAGGCGCGCACGCACGCATGCACAAGAGCAATTGCTAACGTCGCATGATTTAAATAAAGTGCGTTACAGCGAGCCGCGCTACATAACGCACATTTTACCTGCAGTAGTCTGTTGAAAATAAATTTCCTTACATTATAGGGGGTGAACGGCAGACGGGAAATGCGGTTTAAGGCCGGGCCGCCCCACGCTTACATAGTGAGTCCTTCAGGCCTCAACTATCTACTGGACTCCCTCAGCCCGCTGCATTCAAGGCTCAGCTGCAGTACTGTAGCGTGTGCCTAAGCTCCAGCCGCGGTCGCGTTGATTCTATGACCGCGGCCTTCACAGTCGCAATTGCCCAGCCAGGCTTCCAGTTCCAAACCCTGTAGCCTCATAGCTGCCAAGGTTTCAGATTGCTATGTGTGACATTTTCATAATTGTAGTGCAATTATGAGTGACATTTCAACAAATATGAGTGACACTTTTTGCGAGCAAAAATCAAGCAATGAAAATGAGGGAAACATAAATATAACAAATTATACAAAAATTATGAAAACGACACACATAGCAATCTGAAACCTTGGCAGCTATCTAATAAAACTTAAAATCTGACCTTAGCATGAACATTTAAAATGGCAGCAGCTTTCATTTTTTACTCTTACCAAGTTTCACGAGTCACAGTGCTGCAGCTGAAAATCTAAAGACTGCTGGGGATGGGTCCCGAGTCTGTCACACTCTTTGGACACAGGCAGCTGCTGGCAATCTGGACACATTTCAGGTAGTGATGACCGTTATATAATCTGCTAAATGGCACTGTTGTCTCGAGAGCTGTGCTGTTGTTGTGCCTTTTAAAGACACAAAGCACCTGCTCTCAGACTCACACTGTGTGGGACACAACCTGAACCTTCAGAGACCCCCCCCCCCGCCCACAACAGGGACTAAAAAGGCAGGAAGTGTCGAGGTCAGGAGGTGATGGGACGACCACCGAACTCCTGTTATTATCTAATTTGGCACAGGGGTGGCAATGAACTCTTAGAGGCAGGCCGGGCGAGCGGGAAATTCTGATTTTAAAAGCAAGTGTGCCATCGATGTGCACTCTGCCTCGAGTCTTCACCCCAGGCTGCTGGCACTCGAGTCGATGGCCGGGACGAGTCAACTCGAGTGCCAGCAGCCTGGGGTGAAGACTGAAGGCAGAGTGCACTGTGCACATCGATGGCACAATTACTTTTAAAATCAGAATTTCCTGCGGCGGGACGAGTCGACTCGACTGCCAACAGCCTGGGGTGAAGACTGGAGGCAGAGTGCACTGCATCGATGGCACACTTACTTTTAAAATCAGAATTTCCTGCTTGCCGCCGCAATCGATCATGCTCTCTTGCACGGTGGGCGGCCCTGAGAGACTCGAGTCTGGTGCAGTACTAAGCCTCACTCCCGCCACCGCAGGAAGCGGCAGCGTAACATTACGTAACGTCCTGCAAAGCGAAAACAGCAATTGGGCACGGCCTCTACTGACACAGATCACTAGGGTGACCAACCGTCCGTAAATTTCACGGACAGTCCGTAATTTCGGCCGTCTGTCCGTTGTCCTTGAAGGATTCTTTAACGGACGCCATTTGTCCGTAATTTTAACCGGGCACGGTCGCACATCCCTAAAGCAGGCACAGCTTCCACTCACCTCCCTTCTTGACTTGACATGACGCATTCAGGGCTGTTTGCATCTGAATAGATGCCCCTGTTCTTGACGCTGCAGCCCCCCCCTCAGACCTCCAGCCCTTGATGAGCTGTTAAGAGGTGCTTGAAGGTGACCGAGAGGGAGGGGCTGCAGCTTCAGGAGCAAGGGCATCTATTCAGATACAAACAGCCCTGAATGCATCATGTCTCTGCAATTTAGAGGGGCCTCACACATTCTCTTTCTGCCCAGGGCCCCAAACATCCTACAACCAGTCTGGATTACACCGAGGCAGCACGTGGTTCTCATCACAGCACAGAGCTTAATTACTGTCACTAAATTGTAAACAAACCTCGATTCTTCAAACATGCAGTCTTTAATGTAATAAAATAAAGAAATGGCACAATCGCACCCACACTGATTAACAAAGTAAGGAGGACAATCAGTTAAATCAGTTCTCTCGGAGTATCTCCTTTAAGTACTGTACATCACAGTAGGGGCTGGTAAAAGTAACATTTTGGAAAGAGAGACTGACTTCTCATTGTCTTGTCCAGGAGGGGGTGAGGAGCCCTACCCCACCCTGGAAGAGACCAAGATGATACTAGGATACCGCATGCCCACCCCTGTGCCCACCCTGGTGGATCCTGGTCCCCCTCCTTCCTACCCCCTCCCTCCAGTGATGGCTCCTGTCCCTCCCCCTCCCCCCTCACTTGTGGTGAATCCTGTCTCAACCCTGGGGGGCTTCTGTCCTAGTCCAGGAATGGCTCCTGCAGCTCAAAAAGGCTCGGCTCAAAATTAATATGAAAAGGTGGGCGAGTGAGTAAGTGAAGGGATGGCTGGATGGCTGGATGAATTAGTGAAAGGGTGCATGGATGAATGAAAGATTGAATAGATAGATAATAAAAGAGGATGGATGGATTGATGAGTGAGTGGTGGAAGGATGGAAGAGAGAAAAGATAAATAGCTGGATGTAGGGGTGGAAGGGTAGCTGGATGGGTAAAAGGGTGGATGGATGGGTGAAAGGATGGATGAGTGAAAAGGTGGATGAGTGGGTGGGTGGATGGATGAGTGAAATGATGGATGGATTGATGAATTGATAAGTGCAAGGGTGAATGGATGGACAGATTAGTGAAAGGGTGGATGTAAGGATGGATGAGTGAGTGAAAGGGAGGGTAGATGGACTAAAGGATGAATAGATGAGTGAAGGAGTAAAAAGATAAATGGATGAGAGAAAGGATGGATGAGTGATAGGGTCAATGGATGGATTCATGAGTGGATGAGCAGATGGATGGGTGGGTGGATGGATGGAAGGATTGCCAAGTGAAAGGGACGATGGAGAGAAAAAGGGAGGATGGTGGATAACTGAAAGGGTAGATGGGTGGAAGGATGAGTGACTGGGTGGATGGATGAGTAAGAGAAAGGGTGGATGGATGAGTAAGAGAAAGGATGGCTGGATGGGTGAAAGGGTAAATGGCTGGATGGATGAGTGGATGGATGGGTAGAAGAGTGGATGAGTGTACAGATGGCTAGGGTGAAAGGGTGGATGGATGGATAAAGGGTGGATGGATGGATAAAGGATGGATGGATGGATGGATGGATGAGTGAAAGTATAGATGGAAGGATACATGATGAATAGGTTTGCAAATGGTTGAATATGTTTGGATATGGCTGGGCTTACTTATATATACCATTGCGCGACCTCCGATGTGTCTGTAAAACTTATCCAATTGCCCTGAAGTTTTGTACTGAATTTTGACCTCCTGTCCTGAATTTGTGTCCTGAATTTTGACCCTTTGTCCTGAATTTTTACACTCACCGTCCTGAATTTGCACCAATGCCAGTTGGTCACCCTACAGATCACTGTCAGAAAATTAGGCCGCGCCCACGCCGCCCTGGAATACTTTATACAAGCAGGGCAGAGGCAAGGCTGCAGAGCTGTCACTGTGTTACATGCACAGCATAACCAGATGGTGTCACCCCCATGTGAAGGTGTCACCCGGTGCGGTCCGCACCCCCCGCATCCCCCTAGTGACGCCACTGCAGCTTGAGTGGCCGATATGGAGATAATTGCCTTTCTTGTCCCAAACGAACATTCTGCTTGTGAGTTCAGCAAACTGTACCACTGCCTTGATTGCAGAGCAGCAGGCATACCAGATTAGCTAGGAAGCACAAGACCTGGTTGCCTAGCAGTCCTTCAAATGGAAGAATACCGGAAACGAGAGCTATGTAAATGCAGTGTTTTAAGTACATCTGTGTATTTGCTTCACTCTAGTGTTTCTGTTTAGCAAGTCTTCTGGAGCGGAGTATTATGAAGGAAAAAGATTCTACTAAGATGCGTCATATTGATCCTGAGCCAGTACCTGAGACTGAAGATGAGTCTGTCTGTAGTGATAAAATTAGCATGGAATCAATCCAGTTAATGATTTAGAGTGCAGTTTAGGCTACTTTTGCAGAGAGAAGGGTCACCTCCAGTCACATTTCCAAAATGGTTAATCCTCATGATGGCTCCATGCTGGAGGAAACAAGGATGAATAATGTCATGGCCAGTTTGTCTAGGGACCTGAGTTTCAGAAGTCCTTCAACAGTTCAGAGAGAATCTTTCCCTGCCTTTAACTTGAGAGCCTTCAGAGGAAGGAGGAAGACATTTATAGTCAATATCTAAGGGGAGAACCTTTGAATCTACAACTACATCATGTAGTCAGAACGGCTGTGATGCGCAAGAGGAGGAATGCGGAGAAACTACATTTTCCAGGATTTCTCTCTAAGAGCTAACCCCTACACAAGTTCTCAGATGAGTTTCCACCTATGATAAACTACTTTGGATTGACTAATGGCATGGTTGCCTTCTGAGTGTGCTTTATTTTGGAGCTAGCAACCCCATCAGATCCTGTGTATAATAACGTTGATGCTGCAGTCAAGAAAACACAGGCAGGCTCATATTTTTCTACGAGGACCAGCATGTACTCAAACTATACTATTCAATCATTGCTGAAGGATTTTCAAACTCTCGCTGCCGAGATGCATCATAGAGTAGACTTTCCTGGCACTTTGTCTATAATGGAACAACAAGTATGGTTCCTTTCAGAATATTTGGTGTTCTGGGAGATGTAGCAGTCACCTCTGGAGTGTCTAAAGCAGCCGGAAGACATCTTTACATATGCTCTTGCATATGTATCCCAAAAGAACATGCTTTTATGCATCATTCTTGGGATCAAAGCTTTTAGGCCATCAGCTAGCTGAGACAGTAAAGTGACTGACTGAAGATAAGAAGATCAAACTTGTTTGAGAGAAGGGAGATTTGGTATTAAGAA
The DNA here is from genome assembly GCF_964263255.1 of Lissotriton vulgaris. NCBI lineage: Eukaryota > Metazoa > Chordata > Amphibia > Caudata > Salamandridae > Lissotriton > Lissotriton vulgaris. The sequence goes on along the minus strand of NC_141685.1, from coordinate 1,714,232,257 downwards.
AGCTTTATATATCTAAAATTGTCCTTCCCTTTCAAGCGAGGGGTCATGGCCAGGGAGCCCTCTGTATGAGAAAGCCCAGTTTCAACCATCCTCTCCTGGCAGTGCTCTACAACATCATAACTATGCCAGTCAATCCCCAGTCAGGGAAGCAGATTGAGATACTTTGTAAAGCAAGCCTAAAGGGGAGATATGGTAAAATCTTAATCCCGACCAAATAAATTTTGCCCACAACTTGAGCCAGAAACTTTGTGAAAATCCTCAATGCTGATGCCAGCCCAAATGGGAGAAACCGGGAAATGGAAGTGCTTGTCTTGGACCCTGTAACAAAAAAACCTCTGGGAGTGTCTGTGTGCCGAAATATTGAGGTATCAATCCTTCAGATCTATTCATGTAGTTAATCCCCATTTCTTAGCAGTGATAGCAAGGATTCCAAGATTAACATTTCTTTTTTTGCTACAAAATTAACTTGTTCACTTCCTTAAGCTTGATTGCAGGCCTGTACTCTCTGGACAGCTTTTGCATGAGGAAGATGATGGAATAGCAACTTTTGCCATTCTGGTCCTCTAGGACTGGACGACTGATGCTTTGCTGAGCAAATTCTAAATGTCATCCTTCAGAACTACTTGACAAACTGAATCTCTTGGAAGAGGGGTGTGGTAGATTGAAAATGTTCACTCAATACCCGCATTTTACCACCTCCAGCTCCAGCTAACTACATGAATAGATCTGAAGGATTGATACCTCAATATTTCGGCACACAGACACTCCCAGAGGTTTTTTTGTTACAGGGTCCAAGACAAGCACTTCCATTTCCCGGTTTCTCCCATTTGGGCTGGCATCAGCATTGAGGATTTTCACAAAGTTTCTGGCTCAAGTTGTGGGCAAAATTTATTTGGTCGGGATTAAGATTTTACCATATCTAAATGTTTGGTTTATTGCCTTTTTGTTTTTTCTTAACGGAACAGACGTTTTTCCAAATGTTTCTAAAGTGTTCACTGAGCTTGTCTTCCTGATAAATGTGCAGACATCTGACAATGACTCATTGCAGATCATTCCGTTCATCATTGAAAGTTTTTTCACCTCTCTGGAGAATATATTCTTACCAGAGCACAGGAAGATCAAACTGCAGACTCACATGAGGAACACGTTGGCAAAAACTCTTCCATCAGCCAAAAATGATCTGGTGGTCCAGGAGGACATTGTGTCAACCTCCAGTGGAGGTGGTAAAATGCGGGTATTGAGTGAACATTTTCAATCTACCACACCCCTCTTCCAAGAGATTCAGTTTGTCAAGTAGTTCTGAAGGATGACATTTAGAATTTGCTCAGCAAAGCATCAGTCGTCCAGTCCTAGAGGACCAGAATGGCAAAAGTTGCTATTCCATCATCTTCCTCATGCAAAAGCTGTCCAGAGAGTACAGGCCTGCAATCAAGCTTAAGGAAGTGAACAAGTTAATTTTGTAGCAAAAAAAGAAATGTTAATCTTGGAATCCTTGCTATCACTGCTAAGAAATGGGGATTAACTACATGAATAGATCTGAAGGATTGATACCTCAATATTTCGGCACACAGACACTCCCAGAGGTTTTTTTGTTACAGGGTCCAAGACAAGCACTTCCATTTCCCGGTTTCTCCCATTTGGGCTGGCATCAGCATTGAGGATTTTCACAAAGTTTCTGGCTCAAGTTGTGGGCAAAATTTATTTGGTCGGGATTAAGATTTTACCATATCTAAATGTTTGGTTTATTGCCTTTTTGTTTTTTCTTAACGGAACAGACGTTTTTCCAAATGTTTCTAAAGTGTTCACTGAGCTTGTCTTCCTGATAAATGTGCAGACATCTGACAATGACTCATTGCAGATCATTCCGTTCATCATTGAAAGTTTTTTCACCTCTCTGGAGAATATATTCTTACCAGAGCACAGGAAGATCAAACTGCAGACTCACATGAGGAACACGTTGGCAAAAACTCTTCCATCAGCCAAAAATGATCTGGTGGTCCAGGAGGACATTGTGTCAACCTTTGCTATCATCCTTTGGGAACGTGTTCACATTTACCCTTAAGTCCATCATTTGTTGGGCTACCGGGTTTCATCATCTCAGGAATTCGATGACGTGGAGCGTGCTTAGTCCAGATTATGCAGGAGTTAACACGGTGGCTGCAACCAGCGTGATTGGGCAGGAGTTTGCCCAGTAGTGGCCTGTAGTGGGAGTGCTGTCGTGCGCTGACATGGGGTGGAGGAGGGGCAGGGTGGATGGGTAGAAAACTATGGATTACGGCCGATTAGAGGTAAGTAAACTTATAAATAATAAAACAAATTTTGTTGCATGCTACATCGTGCGATGCAGCACACGTAACAATTTTTTAAAATGTATTTATATGTTACCTCTAATCGGCCATAACCCGTAGTGTACTACCCCCACCATGCCCCTCTGCCGCCCAACATCAGCGCCCGACAGCTCTCCTACCACGGGCTGCTACTGGGTTTGGGATTTTTTCTTCCATCTCTAAAGCTGATCACAACCAATGCCAGTGGTAAAGGTTGGATGCAGTGCTTAAGGACAAGCAGGTATGGGTGAAGTGGGAACTGCATGCCGCCTCAATGTCCTTCAATTGGAAAGAAATTGAGGACTGTCCATTTGTCCCTGATGCACTTTGCTCTGCAGTTATTCAACTAGGTGGTAGTGGTGCACTCAGACAATGTGCTGGTCAGTGCATACCTGAATAATCAGATGGTGTTTTCTTTCCTAGTCCTTATGGCACACAAGATTTGAAGTTGAGCAGAGGAACATCTCCTTAGTCTGTATGCTGTTTATCTTCCAGGGAGAGAGAGTATGCTAGCAGATTAATCAAGTCATGTGTTCCCATCCTCAACCTCTCTAGTTCTTCATCTCAGGGTGTTTCACCAGATAGTGAAAAGGTTCAGATCCTCATGGCGAGATCTCTTTGCCACCAAAAGAATGGAGAGCAACCAAGGTTTTGCAGCTGTATGTCATTTCTGGAAACTTTTGGTACTTTATACATGTGCACTAATCACTCTCATTCCAAACGTTCTTCAGAAGATCCATGCAGATTAGACAGAATTCTTGCTGCTGGTGCCACGCTTGCCCATATGGACTAGGTTTCTGATCCTTCTTCAAATATTATTCGCCCCCATTGGAATTTCTCTCTATAACTGTTCTCTCTGTTAGTTCTGGTCCTCAGCAATATATCACTAGCTCGCCCAGAGCTGGGTATCTGGAGCTTGAGAGGATTAACCCTTAAGCTTTGGGGTGTTTAACTGAGGAAACCACTTCAGTCCAGCAATTAAGACATCTAACTACTTTAAAAGTATATGTGAGGCATTGGAAATATTGTTCCCCTTGGGTAGGGCAACATCATGTGATCCATCAACTTTTGAGTCATGAAGATCTTAGATTTTTTAAGGGATGGGTTTTTGTTTTTGGATCTCTCATTCCCTACCCAATGGTCTGCAATTCAGGCCAATTCCTACATGGGGTCTGCCTTCCGTTAATACTTAGAACTCCTCAACTGCTGTTGCTTGAACCTTTGTAATTCTATTTTTGAGAAATTCGGTTGTTGGTTGAGAAAGGTGTGAGCCCTTCTAAAGCTACAGCTAAAATCCTTGTCAGGGTGAACTACAACAGTCACTATATTAACATGTGTTTACCCCTCTGGTTCTTGGCATAAAGCAGTCAGTCTTTACTTAGAGACAGTGTGTAAAGTATTAATGCAGAATACAAACAGTAATTAAGTTAAAACACAGCAAAGTAAAAATTCCACACCAACTGAGAAAAATAAAGTTACATTTAATAACCAAAAAAACAAAACTCCAATCAATAGAAACAAAGACATGCAATTGTAAACATTTTAGGTAAGTCCAGTATCTAAAAGCACAAAGCACCACTCGCGGCTATCCAGTCGAGTGAGATCGAGTGAAAGTCACAAGTTCAGCCAACCGTGATTGAGCACTGGCCAAATACAGGGACAGGGTTAGTCCCTCAGAAAGAATTACCTTCCAGTTGCAGGTAAAGGCAGGTCCAGCTGCAACAAGTATGCTGGGCAGTTGCAGGGAGGCCTCTGTAGCTTGTTGTGTCCCTGAAGATCGGAAAAGGGGTCAGTCAGGGGATCCTTGAAGTCACTTCAGGTAGCCTCGGATGAAGGGAGCAGGTCCAGTCTACCTTGTCAGACAGCAGGGCAGACTTCATGCACCAGGGCAGGCCTCTGGCAATAGGGCTGTCCTTCTTCTGGAGTATCAACAGTTCCAGGAGTGTTCTTATGAGTGGGTCTCAGGAAACAATATGTATACCTGGTACCGGCTTTGAAGTGGGAGAAACTTCTAGTGTCATCTAGCAAGGATTCCTTTAGCATCACGGCAGGAGGCACGCTCTTCGAGTTAAGAAAGAGCGAACATTTATTCCCTACAGCACAGGCTTCTAGATTCGGTCACAGTTAACAGAATTTCACGAAGATTCAAGCAGGTGCATGGGTGATAGAGCTAGAGCAGTTGCAGAGTTCCCTTCAGAATATCTCAATATAAGTAAGCAATTGTAACTGAGCCAGCAAAACAAAATGTACTCACCTCGGGTGACACTGTTGGTTCGTATCTTGAGTCAGAGATGGGAACTTCCACTTATCCGAGTTGGCGTAAGTGAAAAAATGGCAGTTACGCTGTCCTTAGTCAAGCTAGTACATAAACTATTGTTCTAAATTTCACAACTTTTTTCACTTTTGTCTGCTGCAGAGAGTGCTTGGGCTCCGGTGTAATGCATGACATCTGTTGTGTTTTGGTCGAGGGGGTCGAAGGACTATGTTGTCTTAAAAGAATATGATATGTTCATTCGTGAGTGCTTATGGTGAAGATTATTGCATTTTTTTCTGCAGCCACAGCTTTGTCATGCAAATCTCTAATGCACTTCCCCCACCTTTTCTCGGACAATCCCTGGATATGCCCACTGGACAAATTGAAATCAAAATTTACATAAGCATAATGTACGCATCCAGTGTGTAAAGCAGAAGTGCGTTAATCTCATGGGCACATGTCGCATTCCTGTTTCCTTTTTGTGAATTCAACTCAAGAATTATTTGTGCCACTCACGTGGAATGTATCTGTGAAAACCTTTATGAACTGGACAATTAACAGTCAACCCATTTAATAGTCAATTCAAGCAAAAGCATTTGTGCTCATCTTATTTCTTAGTGCAAGCGAGTGGACAAACATTGTCAATATCATCACTTCTCAGACTGTGTTTTTTCCATTGCACTTTTAGAGTAAGTTGCTAAATTCTTTGATAAAAACGCCAGAACAGTTATTATTTTATTTCGCACAAGAGCTTATGACTCGCGTTTTGGTGAAATATTTTTGCACATAACTGGGTACATTCTATTAATCTACATTTTCATGTTTTAATATAATAATAGAATAATGGCATTTGGTTTATTGATTATATTTGACTAAAAATTAATGAGCATTGTCATTAGCAGATGACATAATGAAGCTACGCTTGTATTTATATTGCATGTTGTTAAAATGATTGATGCTTCACATCCTAGTTATTTCTTAGAAATCGACACCGAAAATATAAAGTTTGACAAGAAAATTCTTTGACATAAAAAATCTTTAACATGCTTTGGAGCTATTGTCAGCTATTTTGAAATCCCCATTTTGAGCATGAGCAAGTTTGGTTATCTGAAATAAACAGCTATTATAATGAAATATTCAGTATAATTAAAAATATTTATTATTAATTGCTATTTCTTGTAGTATTATCAGGAAGTATTTTAATTTCAACACGAAAGCAATTACATTAAATCATCATTTACATGCCATGAGACACCTATTTTTAAATTAATGATTTGGTAACTGAGCATTCAATCATATTTGTTTGAAACCAGGTAGCTCTTATCACAAAACATTAAACATAACTGTACGCTCCAAGACCAGCCTGTAAATTAATTGCCTAAGGTATTTACTCAAACCTAGGTTTGTAACATAATTTTTATGTTCATCCTTTGAACGTTTAGAGCCAAATATGATTGTTTTGTATTATTAATTGCCACTGTTGTCTCTTTGTTTTGGCTTTAATGTGAAATCAAGTAATAGAAAATAATTTAAAAAATGAGCTTCTCGTTCAGTTTATAGTATCAATTATAAGTAATGTGAAAGTAGAACTTTAAGTCAAAAGTTATAAATGTGATTTTTGTTGGCTGCAAGAAATTCACAAATGCGACTGCATAATCCTTTTAATGAATATTATTACTAATCTTTTCCTACAAACAAAATATGACAAATATATTACACCTATATACAGCTACAAATCAATCTTTTTAAATTAGTTGCTGCATTTTAGTAGTAGAAGTTAAAGGATCATTTTCGGCTATTTTTCTGAAACAAATTTGCGCTCATAAACAAATAATCACTATTGTTATTATCAATATTATTATTGTCAGTAAAACAAAATATTGCACTAGTACATAAATCACACCGAAAAAACAAGGAGGAATAGCGCAAAAATGCAATTATTGTTTTAAAAAAAAATCTTGCATAAATTTCATCCTCTATAAACTCCAATTCTGTGGTCCTTATCTTAAGGTCAAAAAGGGACTAATGTTCCTAAGGAAAGGGAGGCAGGGTCTCTCAAGTGGTGGAGAGTGCCTGGACCAGAGTTATGGATGGGGACAATCAGCTGAACTGTTTATGTTGCCCTCACACATCCCCTAGAGGATGTCATCCTTAATCATAGGGCAGTGCTCCTCGTCATCACGGCGTTGCAATACCCTAAGGTTCTCCCGAAGGGTCACTTTAGCGGAGATCTTTTTAGAGGCTACCATATGATGAGTGCAAGTAATGTGATTTTTGAAGTGAAGTGGTGGGGTGTGAATAAAGGTTAAAACTGGTTAGGGAGATCCTACACTATACTTTAACGAGGGGATTGCCCTCCGAGGGATAAAAACCTATAGTAGGTGAGTGCTACCTCAGGGTTTGAAAGGAGCCCTGGTAGTCTGAGTGTTGCAACTGAGTAGGGACTTGACTTTGATCACCCCTTCACAAGTGTGCCAACATGCTTCAAGACTATTGTGGGCATAGGGATCCATGCAACTTCATCAGGAAAAAAAACATATAGTGGACAAACTACCCCACACTGAGTTGGTACCCCTAGGTACTACCTACTGTGTGTGTGTTGGTCTGGGTCTGACCTGTAGGGAGGAAAAAACATAATGAAAACAAAAAAGGGTTAAAAACCAAGGTAGAGCAGACCGTGATCCACCAGTGGTGTCCCTAAGTCATGAACCCATAGATTGGTCCCCAACCATACCAAATAATGAACAAAGGAGTGAATAAAGTGCATAATTGGTTAAAAACTTTGTAAGACACAAGGTAAGTACCTATGTGGGGTGCCCCTGGATAGGTCTGACACAGTGATTTCCGCAGGAGACGTTGTCACTGCGAAGCCGGTAGACAAAATACACCACACTTGTTTGTATTAGGGAGTGGTATCTTAGGCATGGCCTCATAAAAATTAATAGTCACTGGATTTAAGGATTAACCCACGACTTTACCAGTGCTAGCCAGAGCGTTGCTCAGGTTTCATATAATGCAGTATATATGGTATAAAACAGCTTACTATCATTGGACATCGTGTCCCATATGCGAGCTGTGAGGAGAAAATGAAAATGATCATCTTCTGCATGAATATGTGACAGACAATGTAAAAACAAACCGCACACACGAACATATAGAACATGTAATAGTTCCCATGATTTATCTTGCCTTGGAGTGCTCACTGCAACTGACATGAAGACAATTTAAACACCATTGAACAGAAAACACATAGGCACCATTCCCCTGACACCGTGCTCGCACAACAAACATGTGGTTTCATCATGTCTAGCGATGAATTGTATAGAGTCAGAAACAGTCATTGTGACATTGGTTATGGCACTCACCTAAGATATGAAGGACTATGGCAACATCGAGTGGCGTGTATGTGCTGCGTTAAAGTGTGTTCATCTAGAAATGATAATGCAGCATGTATCATGGCTGTATAGTCAGCAGAATGGGCGGGTAGGGAAAATTAGAAAGAAGTAAAAAGAACTCTGGCAGGCAAGGGGGCAGGCTTCCTGGGCACTTACAACTTCGTTGGACGGACAGTGTGTCTGCACCTACCTACCTGTGGTACTGCGCAGCTCTGGGGGACATATTGAAGTGGCCTGGAGTATAGACCAAGTTATGAGGCATTCCAATCACGACTCAGAGAGGTTGATGGAAAACAAAGGAAGGGCACTTGGATGGTACCAGTATCAAAGGGGTACCTAAAGATGGTCCCTATAGATGTGTGGAGAGACACTGATGTTTTAATTATTTGTTATTATTATTTGCTGTTTTATAACGCGCTCCATTACTACCAGAGTATCCTGGCGCGAAAAAGAAAACAAGCAAGTGGCCAACTAAAAAGAATAATAACACTAATAGGCTGTTCTAAAAAGATGAGTTTTTAGTGCTTTCTTAAAAGAGAAGAAATTTTCAATTGATCTCAGGGAAAAAGGAAGAGAGTTCCAAGTCCGAGCTGCGACAACAGCAAGCGAGTAGCCTCCCAGTCGTACTCGCTGAAAGCGGGGCACACTCAGGAAATTACAGCCAGCTGAACGTAGCGGCCGAGTGGGGACATAGCGGCTGAATCTTTTTCTCAGATAGGATGGACCCATATCATGGACTGCCTTAAATGCTAAAGTAAGGATTTTAAAAGTTATCCTTTGAGCAATCGGCAGCCAATGAAGTTCCTTTAGGTGTGCTCGCATGCTTTCTCTACTTGGAATTTTACACAGCAACCGTGCTGTCGCATTTTGGATAATCTGCAGTCGGGCGACTAAGAAAGCTGGAGTGCCGCTAAAAAGAGAGTTGGCGTAGTCGAGCCGAGATAAAATTAAAGCTCTCGCAACCGACTCTCTAGCTGATGAAGGCAGATATGGAAAGAACTTTCTCATGGCTTTAAGAGATCCGAAGCACACAGCAGTGAGTTTTTTTATGTGTGCCTCGAATCTCAGATCCTCTCCGAACCAGACTCCCAAATTCTTGGCAGCGATGTAACTGAGCCTGGCTGGGGAAAATCAGGCGGCCACAAGAGTTCTCTAAAATTGGGTGGGAATTGGCCATACAGCAAAATTTCCGTCTTGTCTTCGTTGCACTTCAGCTGTGCCACTGCTAACCAGTTAAACACAGCGGAAAGGCCTGAACGGACGACCTCTGTATTAATTGCTGCATCCTGCCAGGTAAATAAAAGCTGGGTATCATCTGCATACGCTATGATTTTTGCTCCCATTTGTTCGGCCAGCACAATAAGAGGGGTAAGATATATATTAAAAAGCAGGGACTCAATGTGGAACCTTGGGGAACCCCGGTAGTGAGGTAATGAAGAGGTCATTAATGATATGTGGGGATTCATGGTACTATATTCCCATATTGTGTGGCACAACATATGGTTATTCGATATAGATGGACACAGTACTGACAGGGTCACAGATAGGAGTAAGGGGTTTTCACCCTTCTCTTGAGATAAAAGATCAGTAACGATACTGATAGACATGTGGGTAAGTCTATACAGTAAACTTACAGAGGGAGGTTGAAGGGGTGGTGGTTGGGGTAGGGTTCCCTCTGGGTGGACTCAAGACCACTAGGAACTCGGTCCCAAGCCTCAATGAAGGGGTACACATGACACTGTATAAATTCTCCCTATCAAGAGTGTATTGTCACTGTAGCCGGAAGGCTCTGCTCAGGAGTGCAAATTCCTAAACGTACCCAGTGAAGGATGCACAGGGACAGTTGTTGTGCCTGTCACATCACCAATGGATGCAGGTGCGTTTCTGTTACTATGTATGCAGGATCGTCCACAGGTGTATATGGGTACCTAGACCTCAGTACAAGGAATCTCATCATTGAGCCCACTTTTATTGGTCTATAGGCGAAAGACCCAGTGGTGTTTCCTGTCTGAATCCAGTACTAGCGTTCTGGGACGGGTCTGCTTCCAGGACAGTCCATCTCAGGTCTTCGGTGGAGTGGTTTGCCTCCTTGTAGTGGTACTCATTTTGGGCGCATTACAACCGCATCTGATGGTACTCCTGTGTTCTCCCATCCTGATTTTCACTGGTCTCATAATCATGCCAATGTAGTACATTGTGCAGGGGCAGGTAATCAGATAAATACAGTATTTTGTGTTGCAGTTTGTGTGCTGCCTTTATGTCCAGTGGAAAGTACCACACTGCATTACGGTCAAGTGGGTGGTAGAGTTACATGCCGTTAGTGTCCTGTGATACGTTGGAGATTCCAGAGGGTGGCCTGTGTGTTAGGTTTTCTTGCATGTGCTCTGGTTTGTACCAGCTGAACCCTCAAATTGGACGTTCTTTTGAATGCAAAGCAGGGGTGTTCCAGACCCAGGTTCCCAGAGTTTAAGATCCTCCAATGTTTCAGGTGATGGATTTCACCTTGTTGGAAAATAGAGTAAATGGGGTGACACACGTCATAACATCATCCTTGGTGTGTGTTTTGTTTCAGGAGTGACTCCCTATTATTGTTCCGTGCCCTTTTTCTGCCAGTCTCACTACTTTCGATAGATATTTTTTTCAAAGAGGTGTTACTGAGTTCTTTGGCTTGGGTGCGGTAGCTGGTCAGACCACTGCAGTTGCGTTGTAGGGACAGGTCGGTGCAGACACGTTGTCCACATGACGAAGTTGTAAGTACCCAGGAAGCCGGCCTCCTTAACTGGCCAACTTCTTTTTACTTTTGGACCTCTTGATAAAGCTCCCTGTCCCTGTTCCCCCTGTACCACTTTCCCTCTTAGAAGAGGGGTCTTCTTGATACATCATCATCTTAACCTTAACTTGGCATAAGTTAAGCCTTCATTTTACAAAAAAATTGCTTATATGCCTATTCATATTAAAAACACAGATTTACTGGTTGAAACCGTAGTCTTCTAAATGAACCATCATTATTTTGTGACCTTCTGATGATATTTCTCTAAAAATTAGAATCTTCTCCAGGTTGTTTATTTGCATGAGAGAATTGCGATACAGTTAACTATTCTCACTAAACTTGAACGCTCTGATTATGAGTGGACCGGACATTTCTGACAGCTGAGCAAACCCTTTTTTGTACATGAGTTAACACACTAGTATTGCCCTTGTGCAATAACATTAACATCCCCTATTACATTTTGGGAGGTTAATCCTCCCACAGTTTAAAAGGGGAAGAGGCCAAGTAAATTTGCGAAGCAACAATGAATGTAATGCCCCCTTTCGAATAGCAAATCCTGAAATAGCTGATGATTATTATATTTCTTAAGGATGTTATTGGGCACAATGATGATCACACCCCTTATCAATCAATCAATCAATCAACAGCATTTGTAAAGTGCAACACTGTCTTCTCTAGTGGTATCTGGGCGCTGGGGCTACGTCAAAGAGCCAGGTCTTTTTCTGAAGTCTGCAGGCGAGGAGTCTGTACAGAACTGGAGGGGAAGGTCATTCCAGGTCTTGGCAGGGATGTAGGAGTAAGACTAGCCACCGCTGCAGCTGCAATAGATGCGGGTGTGTATGTAAGGGCAAGTGAGGAGGAGTGTCTAGAGGGTTGGGTTGGTGGAAGTTCAGTCGATGATTAATGTAGGCAGGTCATAGTTCGTATAAGGCTTTGTAGGCATGTGTGAGGATCTTGAACTGGCATCTCTTCTGGCTGAGGAGCCAGTGAGAGTCTCTCGGTAGGGGGTGATATGGGTTTGTTTGGGGAGGTCCATGAAGCATCTCATTGCGCCATTCTGTATGGTCTGGAGTCTTCTGAGGAGCTTGTTGAAGATGTCAGCACAGAGAGCTTTGCCGTAGTTGAGGTTAATGGTGAGGATGGCCAGAGTTTTTTTGGTGCTGGTTACGATCCATCTAAAGATCCTGCGGAGCATGCAAAGTGTGTGGAAGCAGGAGGAGGTGACTACATTGACCTGTCATTTAATAGTCAGTCGGCTGTCAAGAATGATGCTGAGGTTGTACGTATGGCGGTTGGTGTGGGTGTAGGTCTGAGTTCTGCAGGCTATCTTTTGTCCCATGCCGAGGTGTTATTCCCGAAGATCGGTACTTCAGTTTTGTTGGAGTTGAGTTTAAGGTAGTTGTCTCTCATTCATTTGGCTATGCTGGTCATGGCATTGCAAAGGTTGGTTTTGGCATTGGAGGGATCCTCCATCAGTCAGGGAATCAGTTGAGTGTTGTGTGCATATGAAAATATTTTGAGTCCATGGGATCTGATTACTTCTGCAAGGGGGGTCATGTAGATGTTGAACAGAGTGGGACTGAGGGATGGTCCTTGTAGTATGCTGCATATGATGTGTTTGGGGGTGGAGGTGAAGAGAGGCACTTGGATGCTCTGTGTGCATCTGTAAGGGAGGAAGCGATTCACTTGAGGGTATCTTGCTGTATGCCTTTGTTGTACAGTCTGTTGATGAGGGTGCAGTGGGAGACAGTGTTGACTGTCTCAGAGAGTTTGAGGAGGATAAGGGCCACATGTTTCTCTGCAATCAAAGAGTTTTGTGATGTCGTCAGTGGCGACAATCAATGCAGTCTCAGTGCTGTGGTTGGCATGAAATCATGATAGTGAGGCATCCAGGTGGTTTGGTTTCAGAAATACTATGAGCTGCTGGTTGATGGATTTCTAGAGAACATTGACCAGTTAGGGGAGAAGGGAGATCGGACAATAACTTTAGATCGCTGGGGTCCATGAAGGCTTTCCTTAGGAGGAGCCTGACATCTGTGTGTTTCCATCTGTTGGGGTAGGTTGCTGTGGAGATTGAGGTGTTGAGGATGCTGGTGAGTTGTGTGCTGATTGCGTTTGTTGCAAGGTTGCAGAGGTGACTGAGGGTCGGTGGGCACCCCGGAGTGGATGGAAGACATGATGACTGAGGTGGTCAGGGCAGCGAGCGGCGACCAGGTGGTAATGGTTTGGCTATTGTTTGCTGGTTGTTTGAGGTCTTTGGGGTTGAGGGTGGTGGTTTGGAGGGACAAATTGTTGTAGATGTTAGTGATCTTGCTCTGAAAGTAGTCTGAGAGGGTGTTGCATAGTTCTTGGCAGGTTGGATGGCATTCTCTATGGATGCTTTGTTGAAGAATCCTTTACTATTTTTAAGAATATCTTTGTGTGGTTGATAGTGGAGTTGATGTGGGTGGTGATGGCTGCATTCTTGGTTTCCTTGATGTGTTGGTAATATTTGCTGAGGGATGTTTTGTGCGCTTCTCTGTCAGCTGGGATCTTAGTGGTATGCCATTGTTTCTCCATTTGGTGGCAGTTGCCCTTGGTGGGCCTAAGGTCTTGGGTGTATCAGCTGGCATGTTTGGAGGTCTTGTTGGATATTGTATGTTTCAGTGGGCCGACTCTTATGAAGCTGTTGGTGATTCAGGGGGCAAAGTTCTGGATGGTCTGGTCTAGGTCTGTTGAGGCCTTGGGTTGAAAGGTGGTGGGGGCTGGTAACCACTGGGTGTCCTTGTTTCAGCTGCTGTAGGGGCGATATGATGTCTGGTGATGGTGTGCTGGGCATTGGTGATGGGGAAGTGTACAATGGTGTGGCCAGTCCAGGTGAGTTCTGTGGTGTAGCTGAATTTGATCCAGTTGCTAGAGGTGAAAATGGGGCCAAGAGTGTGTCTAGCTTTGCACATGGGTTTGGTGACCAGTTGGATGAGGTCGAAAATGTTCAAGTTCTCCAGGAGGGCGACGGAATTAATGTTGTTGGAGTAATTGATGTGGAAGTTGAGGTTGCCGAGTAGGATGTAGTGGTGAGAGTCGATTGCTGGGTGGTGCAATGAGGTTGAGGATGCTGTTGTAGAATGTTGCTCAGAGTTCCAGGGTCTATAGCCGAGGGTGCCTCTTATTATGGTCTTCGCGTCTTCGCGTGCATCTGATGGTTTCCTTGAAGATAATGGAGATGCCTCCCCGCTCTTAGCCAACTACTAATATTCATGGCCCAAATAATTTGTCTCTACACTACCTCTTCAAACCTCATCTTCTTCAATCCTTGTGTATTATTTGACATGGGACATACTATTACATTTCCCCAATTATGTTTTTCCTTCTCCTATCCAGACAGCTGTTCTTGCTTCCAGTATTGTCAATACTACATCTGTGATGATGGAACCTCTGCAACTGCTTTTCTTCATAGAGTTTCATAGGGGACCCATGCACCAAATAAGATTAGATTTCTGTATCATACTAGTTTTTTTATCTAATTTGCAAAACACATTTAAATAAATTGTGCATGTTTATATTCCTTTTCTTCAAGCAACTTGTTTAAATAATTACTATTTTTAGACTCATCAGGAACAATAAGGCATATTAGTAGCTACATATATTGTCCCCTGCCACAACTCACACACTTTTAGTTCCGGTAGAATGAATTTGATTCAGAGCAATACATTATCATAAATAAACCAATATAACGATATAAATAAACCAATATAACAATATTTGTTTCTATGAAACTGTTATTACAACTAATCAGCCATTCCCCTTTCCATTTTGCATGATAACTTTGTATTGTCAGTTGGTTTCACACAGGCCCATTGTGATCAACATCATACATTACCCTTTTCACAATATATTTATTTATTTGTGATTTTTTTGTCAATCTCTGACATCAAAGGCAAGTAATCTCTGACAACTCTCAATTTTAATATACTAGACAGCTATCTAATGGCATTGCTTTGTACATAAGACATTTACTCCAAGATTCAGGTTACCCTCTTAGGAATTATGCCTAATCCCTCCATCTGTATGTCCCAAAGCCCAACACTCTGAACTTCATTCTCAGGGCATTTTGTTATACAAGATTACTTGACCCAAGAGAGTTCTGGTAATATTTCTCAAGCTTACAAGTTAGACTAGGTGTTGATCCCCTAATATTAATGTAGCTGCTGTAGATATACCAAATATTATTGTCACCGCTAATGTACTTGGCACCTATTTCCCAGAGAACAACATTATTAGAGATAGTAGTTACTACTCCAAAACTATCCTTGGTGGCTTTTTTTTTTATAAACTGTTGGTACTGATATTTAATAGCACAAAATGTTCACCTCATGTCAGGCTACTGGAACTAATTTAACTGTATTTGCCCCAAACTGAAACACCATACAGCTTATCCCAATATCTCACGAAAGGAGAGGAGTTTCTAATTTTCTGTTCTCTTACATATTTCATATCTTTAGAATTGTATTTCAGATCAGCGTTCACGAGGCCATTAAGCTCCTGGATGGTACCAGAATATCACTGCCTGATTATCCTGTGACTGTTAGACCCGGCTTCCTGGGCACGAGAGCACTCAGGGGTTACTGCGCTCCAATTGCATAACCTGGAGTGTTCCCCACTGGTGTCCTGGGGCCTCAGTACTAGTGGACCCAAAACTGGATAACTAAGTACTCCTCTCCAGCACTTGACTCTCTCAGGGTAGCGAGACAGAGCAGTTTAAGGCTTACTCAAGGAGGTGAGGTGGGTTAGATATTCAGAATTCAATGCACACCGTACTACCAGCTGATAAAAAGTACTTTAACACACACAAGAGAATTATACTACACGTAAAATGAGGATAAACTGTGAAAACCAGATGTCTCTATAATCCTCTGGGCCAGAGTGCTGACCCCAAACAGTATTATAGCGCTTAGATTCCAAGCACTATAAAAACATGAAAGACACAATTAGCATTGCTGAGGAGTCCATGGAATACTCAGGGGAGGTGTTGTGTGCAAGTATGCCAGTCCACAGGCATGCAACAACCACAGCCAATAAATCATTCTCCAGTCACGGTTTTACTTATAGAAAGGAAAAAATATTTACACACTACTTGAAATGTATACATGATAGCAGGTGAAAATACATATAGTGATACCATCCTAACCGTTTACATCCCCAGCAAGCCCTAAACCCTATAAACACAATACCCCTAACAAATGCTAGATACAATGTTATGGGTTGTAGGTGTCAGTAGACAAGCCTATTAGCTTTGTCAGGATGCAACCACATTAACAAAAGCAGAAATAGGTCCTAGTTAATCACTGCAACACATTTAAAATCATTAAGGATGACCATCCCACAATGACACTCACTAGAACGTGTAATGACTCACTTTCAAGTTTGTGATTGCCAATGCAGCATTCTAAACTTATCCTTTCAATTACCTTCATTAAAACAGGTCATAAGTCAATCTTAACTTAAATACCCATGACAAAGCAGGGGAGTTTACACTATGGGCATTAGGGTCATTTCTGCTATTTGCCTGGCAGGACATCCCCATGCAGGAAAAATGAAGGGTTTGTGCTCTTCATTTTCTAGCTGCCCTTTTGCAGATGGTTCACCAGTGGAGGGGCCTGTTCACAGTCACCAGCATAGGGTCCTATTCATTATTCCTTTTGGCGTACATACAAATGTACTTCCGTAATACTCTGTTATATATTCTTACATTACCTACGTAAACTGTTTATAAGCAAAGTATGTCATATTTTTTCCGTAATTGTCTTACAATCTGCTTTGCACTGCGAAGCCACATAGGCCTCCACTAATGATCACACATAACTGGTATCATTTAGTCTATCACAAAGAAACTGGAATAAATGCATTCCTTTTTTTCTGAAGCGCACATGACTAATGATAATAACCAGCAATAATCACTTGCTTATCCAGTGACCTTGGGTTCCGGAGTAGGTTGCTGCTCACAGTAAATCACTTCAACACCTTGTCCGGGGTAGTGAGGGCCATGTAAATACAATTACAATTACTTTGGGGCAGATTTATGTTGGTAATGCGCCACGTTTGCGTCACGCAACTGCGGCGTAAACGTGGCGCATCCCTACGACCCATTTACAACGTGACGCATCTAGGCAGATGTGTCACGTTGTAAAGCCCTGCGCCACTTGTGGGCGTTCCGGCGCAGGGTGGGCAATCTATAAGATTTCACTCAGTCACTTTCAGGCCAATGCTGCGTCAAAACCCTGCGCCTGCTTGAAGCAGGCGTAGGTCTTGACGCAGCATTGTAAAGATGGGGCACCCCCGAGCCTCGCTGGAGCTGCGTCGCGCTTGCGACGCAACTCCAGCAATGCGGCATCTTTACGGCACAGATGCGTCACGCATCTGTGCCGTTTTTGCCCCATGGTGCGCCGCATTGTAAATGCGGCGCACCATGGGTGGCGGATCAGCAGCGCAAAATAACTGGCGCATCCCTGGGGATGCCCCAGTTATCATAAATCTGCCCCTTTGTCCTTATGCAAAAACATGGACAGTTGTGAAATGGTCTTGCTTCACTGAGTATTATGCATGAACAACTGATTCATGTTTGCACCATTCTCAGGCTCCCATCTGACGTCTTGTGTATGGATCACAAGTCAGAGCTGCATACTGTGCGCTGCGCTTTATCATTGTGACCTTGCTGTTTCATCTTTCTAAAGGATGGGCAAAAAACTCTTTCTATACAGCCAACATAGTAAAAAAAAAGTGCAAATCAAAATACTTTACCCATGAAAATGCTGTCCTTGGAAGAAAATGAAATATGTGGCCTGTCTCTAACTGAACTCAAACACGGTTTCAAATTTAAACCTTACAGGAACAGACCGAGCTCACGTTGTTTATTTAGATGCACAGTGCAGGTTTGCTGTTAACATTGTCACTCGTGAGCGTCCCCTGGAGCTCTGCATTGTATGCTTCCATGGACAAAAACAACACAAGATGCTAAGTTAGATAAGAGCATTAGCTTTTAAGATAAACTTTCCTTTCTTTGTAAAGATAAACTCTAATTATTTAAAATATATTTTCATCCTCTGGATTTTGTATCCAAGACACTTTTACAAGCTAAACGCCAATGGTAATTAAAGCTTAGTTTTTCAGGGAAAGCAGCACTAATTGCCTCGGGCTCTATTTATAGTGAATCTTCTGTAAGGATTACAGAGCTGAAAGAATGTAGATTAAAGTAAATGAGGACTGCTAAGCATGCGGTGCAATTCGACTATGGAGCCCTGTCAAACTTGCTATGCAGACCCAGAGTGCAGCGAGTGATAAGGCCTTGACTGCTCTCCTCTATTAGTGCACTATCTGTAGACCTTCAGGTCTGATGACAAGATTAACTACACAATTACCAACCTCCACGTCCTAGTGCAAGTATATCTTTGAAACGAAAACCTGGCAAGCGTCCAGATGAGGAACGAAAACACTGGCCGCTCAGGTCTAAGACGCAACTATATGCTAATGTAAGAGCCTGTCAGAAGCCACTCTGACAAAGGCTACCCTTTTTTCAATCTCAAAAACAGTGGAACACGTTGTTTAATGGGAGTGCAGTGGCGACAGGTTTACAAAAAGAATTACCAAATAAATAAGCATTCATAGATTCATGGGGATAAAAGAAGGACTAATAAAAAAAAGACGCTGCTATTACTTCATATCATTTTTCTAAAACAAGACCAACTCTTGCAATTGAACCCTTCAAGCAGTATGTCTTTGAGTGCACCAGTATGTATTTGTCCTTAGTGAACAGTAGCTTGGCATCCTGGAAGGTCGTGAAGTGTCTCCCAGTCTGACGCTTACACGGTATCAGTATATTGAGCCACTGTTTAACTTGTATCAAGGAAGTCAATAGAATTTACACCTAAGAACCACTGCCATTAGCTGGCAAGATTTTCTAGATGACTATGGTGAGGGAACCCATTTTTTGCACCTAATTTTTAGGTCTCTCCTCCTTGTAAGCTTGTATCTGTGTGGCTGTGAATGCACACTTGTGAGTATACCAAAATTATTCAGTAGGCTTAGAGCCTGTCTATTGTTTACAATTGGTTGGCTTTATTGTCATTCATTTCCTTTTTTTTTTATTAAGGCCTTGCATTCCTCTTCTTGTGTTTGTTCCTCCCCTGTAGCATAGCCTTTTAAGATCATTTGAATTTGGTTGGCTTGTTTTCTTCCACTGCTCATATGTAGGGAACTGTTTTTTCCCTTTCTTTAAGCACTCCACAACAGTGCATTTGTTCTCAGGATCTCTTCCTTGTGTGCTGCTTCCACCCCCTAAAATTCCACACACTCCTCTCTGAATGCTCCAAGTTGCTCCCTCCTTCCCCCACTTGCCCTCTTTTTCCGGTGGTCCTTTTTGTCCTATATACATGAACCACCCCAACCTCTCCATGTTGCACCCTTCTTCTGCACCGTGTCTATTTCTTCTTCCCCCTTGACATTGCTTAAGTTGTTTTAATTATTCTTTTTCCCTGTCCATTGTTTCCCCACTCACTCTTTAGCTGCCTTCCTTCCATCAGCTCCTTCATTGCTCTCCCACCACCTAAAATCGTTAAAAATGATATATTATTTTTTTCTTGAATTTCCGAGCAGCTGCCATTTGCTGCCAGCCTGATTTGCTTTAAAAAAAGCACATTTGCACAGATATTTATTTTTCTATTCATCCCTCCAAGTGGCACCCACTATCTTTGATTGCACAATAAAGTAATAAAAGATAAAGGAACCCACACAATCCATTAGGTTACCGATGAACATGCATTGGCAAAAATCCCTTATAAAGCCACTAAGACGCAAAGGTGCAACCTATTGGCTTTACCAATGCTTATTATCCTAAGCAGCCCATGCTCTGCAAATGAACATGGGAGTATGAAAGTCCTTAGATTTTGATCTCCACAAACAAGCCATAGGTAGAAATTAGGGAAAAATGTATTGGAGGGCTCAGAACAAAATTAAAAAAACAAGGGCAAGCTGGTAAACAGGTGTAGATTATTCATCTCTACCAATTGCAGCATAAATGTAAAATGTTATGTGTAAAGAAGGTTTATTAAATTTAGAGGTCAAACTGTACTAGAATGTTTAGCTAATAAACTTTTCATCTATATTTCTTTATATAGATTGTTTTTTAACCATACAAAAAGCATTGTCCTGAAGAAGGTGTTCAAGCCAGTTCACCCAAACGCTGCGTCGACAGTTATTGTGCTTTTTCTTCCTTTTTAACAAATGTATCACTTTCTCGTGTTTTAATAAATTGAATGTAATGATTTGTTTTTATCAAATGTTAATGAATGTATGAATTTTTTGTTACAATAATTACAATAAATGTGATATTTTTAATTAACAGTAACTCTAGTATATGATCATTTGACCTCTTGCTTTATCTTCAGAAAATTATTTTTGAAATCTTGCGGAAATACTGTGATACCTGTATCATTTATTTACATCTACTAGTCTCATTTGTAAATTTGTTACCATGTGGGGTGCCTCATATTAAACTATACCTCAAGTAGGTTATATGGTAGTAGGACTGCCCCTAACAGTCTGATCTATCCTCCACAACCAGGAAAAGTGAAACTTTTCTTTTTTGAAATGGATTGTAAAGAATACACAATTCATTAATAACTGGGAATCCACATTAAGATGTCTGCAGAATTCTGTGACCTCATATGAAGTCAAATAAATAAATATTCATGTGACTGTAATATCCTGCTAGTATAAAATAAACATGTTCTCTAACCTCGCTGTTATTTTGCTATTTGTCTTTCATAAGGCTACTATATGATTGATTGTATATTTGGAACTGTTAATTCACAGCCTTTGGTTTACACTTATACTTGTTTTGTAACATTCTGCCTATTCTGCTTGTTCTTCAGTACTGTGATTATCTACTTGGACAAATTACCTCTTGCAATGATGAAGAGTTTATGTTATTCTCTTTTTCCAGTATCATCTGAATTTTATAGTTGATCAGTCCTCTCTTTTCAGATTATTAGTTAATCATTTGGCACCTGATAACAAGTCAGAAAAACAGATGTCTCTACAACCCTCTGTGACAGAGTGTGGTTCTGTGAAAATGAGCCTCGTTACGAAAGGTCATGGTTCCGTCACGATTTTGGTGATGTCGGACCGTATTTGGCGAATGCGACTAATGTGGAGTGAATTCGTCACGCTAGCTAGCGAGTTTGCTGTGTATTTGGAGATTTCGTTTCAAACATAGGTTCCATTTTGTTTTGAGGCCTCCATTTTGTCTTGCCATCACGCAGGCCGATGAATGTGGTTGAACGAACGAAGCAACCTGGCCTTCACGTATTCTTACACATTAACCCCTTCACTGCTGGCCCGTTTCCGCCCCTGTGCTGTAAACAAATGAACAGGGGCGGGCCATGACGAACCCCAGCCGTCATCAGCACACGAGCACCGTAGTGCATGACGGCTGGGGTTCGTCATCAGCATGCAAGGGGTTAACAGGGTCTTTCTTGACTCCGAGGTGAATTGTATTCCTTCGCCTGAAGCTGACCATGCCGAGTCAATTTCCCTGGTTTGATCGTGGTCTGAGATTACCAACCATTGTTCAGGACATCGTTAACTTTTAGTCTCCTTACACATGCCTTATTTTGCTCACTATCAGACATTGTTTCCTTTCCTATGTTCTTTATTACATGCCTTGTGCCTTTCAATTATGGGTTTGTCCGGCTTGTGGAAATTGGATTTTGGGACATTCCAATGATTAACTTTGGGTTGGGACATTGCAAACTGAACTTTACGTCATGTGATACTTTGACTTTTGCCGCAGTGGGAGTGTATCCTCATAAAATGTGATTATTGTGTATAAAAAGGGATGTCTTGCTCTACGAATTTGAGCAGTCTCCTAAAATATCACCATGCTGTATTTCTTGGATCACTGTTACTAGCTGCAGCTAATAAACTTGGTCTCTGACACCACCTAGAAGTATTCTGTGTCTCTGTAAACCAAGACAGGTGAATCTGAAGACTTTGGGCGTGCCCCTGGCACCGCTAGGTTCTAAAAGCCCAGTTCTTCAGTTGGCGCCCAACGTGGGGGTGACTTCAGCGGTACTGGTGCAAGCCCGAGGATCGTGAGGAGCTTCGTGAGGAAATTCTGGAAGAGGGCCCCCACTTCATCGACCCCGGCATGTCGAATGCGGACTGAAGGTTTTTCCTGCGAGGCTTCCCCTTTCCGATGGCTACGAAGGACTGCTGCCCTGACTGTCACCCTGTCTTGGACCTGTTTGTGAAGATTTGTAGAGCGAGACGATAGACGGTCTTCTGGTGGCGTGACAAGACGTTTTGGTTAAGTATAAGTGGGTCGCTCCCAGGACTTGGTTTTGTTTCTTGGGTTCTTTGATTTGGAATTGCAAATACCAAAGCCGAGGGGCTCGTACATTTGCAAGAGTATCGTGTTAGATAACCCCTTGAAGTTTGAAGCTAGATTAGTGAGCGAAGATGCCTGGTCTTAGAAAACTTAGGAATTTGTTTTGTTGTAGTTGTAACAGGGATTCCTGATTGGAGGACTCGTGTCCGATACCTCCGGTTGGAACTCTGACTTATTAGCTCTATTCAAAGCATGGAGTGGTTCCCATTACGTATAATGAAGTATGGATCAGCTATACCAGGAAAGATGGTGTCTTAAAATGGCCATATCATGGTAGTTTAGAATCAGATATCCTAGATAATTTGGAAGTTAAGCTATTTAAGAAGAAAGCCCGGCCGGCGATGTTTGACTCTTTCCGCCTCTGGCGTAAGGAAGCCAAACAGAGAGAAATTAAACAAGCTAAAAGAGATAGGAAAGATAGGAATATATTGATAATGCAAGCTGCTAGGCAGTTCAAAGAAGATGAAGAAGATCGTGAGATTGAGGTATCAGATAGACAGTGTTGCATGGCCATTGATAAGTGTTATCCGGCCTTGCCACCTCTTGTCTCGAATGTGACAAAGGACTCTGAAAAGGATCCTTTGATGTCGCATTTGTTGAGTTCACCACCCCGTTATATGCGGACTGCTACGGCACCTCCGCAACCCCCAGTTGCACAACCTCCAGTTGTTGTGCGTCCTGCTGTTAGTCAGCCACTGGTTCTTCCACAGTTGGTTCTCCCACCTCCGGCGCAGCCTTCTTTAGGGCCGCCAGCTTTGCTAACTCCTTTTCCTCAAACTCCTTTACCTTCTAATCCTTAGACTTCTACTCCTTTGCCTTTAACTTCTTTTTCTACTGATCCTCTGTCTTTGCCGTCTCAGAATACTTTGTCACCTGTTCTCGTGTCGACTTCTTCTCCTTCTACTCGACAACGAATGGTTGAAACTGTCACTAGCCTTTTGTCTCCTCTTTTTGGGTCGCTTAATATGACCCCAGTTTCGGTGAGGACACAAACGCGTAGTCAGCTCCCAAGTTTCGAGGAGCGAACAGTGTTAGATCTCCTTGCTCGGTGATGGATTTTGAATGCTTCTAGGTATGATTTGCAAGCGGTTATGGATGTTTTTCTACAGTGGGAACCACCAGAGCAAAGGTATGTTTTTGATGTAATGTGTACTTTTCTTCGTGAAGAGTGGGACATACTGAAATGGGTCCGATTCCATCGAAGTTATTGAATATTCAGTCCGATTTTGCTAAAGGGACGATAGTGGGTCCCGATGTTGAAGAAGCGGTAGAGACGCTTCTTGCGTTTAGGTGTAGACTTCCTTCTCAGCCATTGTTTGAACCTGATCCTTCGGTTAGGAGAAAAGTGAAGCAGTATCCCATGAGAGAAGTTCCTCCGGTACTTCTTGTTTTGGGTGTACCGGCTCATTTTTAGCGTGTTTGGGCACATGTCCCTTGGAAGAGAGCTGAAGTTTTGGCTCTTAAGCAGACTCTACCTGACCGCCATAAGAATCCTGCAGGGTATTATAAGGAGTTGTCCCAGACAGTTGATGCATGTGTGATGAATTTAGCTGACATAGATATGTTGTTGGGGAATGTTGTCCCTCAACCTTTGTGGGCGAAGATCCGTCATGAGATCATGCAGTAGAGTTAGGAGATACGTGGGCCGATATTACTGCCGCAGATGGTCTTCAAGGTGGAGGAGCTAAACCTGAGCCTTTAGTTGCGGAACTGCCTGGTAGGATTATTAATTTCATAAAGACTTTGAAGCCTGCTATGCGAGTGAATTGGGATAAGTTAGCAGCATGTAAGCAGAAGAAGGACAAAAGTGTGTCTGATTTCTTCACTAGGTTTGAAGAGACGTTCATCGATCATAGTGGTCAAGGTAGGAGTACGGAAGGTGGCCAAAGGTTGTTTGTGGATGTTTTGTCCATAATTTGCTCCCCGAGTTGTGTAATAAATTGAAGGACTCTGAGAGTTCATGGGCTGTTTCTTCTTCAGCCCAGATATTGGCTACTGCACAATATTACGAGAATAGAGATAAAGATGAGAAAGATAAAGCAGAGAAAAAGACTAAAGAAGGTTCTTTTGCAACAGGCGTATCCGCCTCGTTTTGATCAGCATGAGTTTCAGCAACCTCAGCAGTTTCAGAGAGTGTTGCAGAAGCCCGAGCCTTTTCAGCAGCGAATCCCAGTAGGCCCTAATCAGTGTGCGTATTGTAAGGAAGAAGGCCATTTCAAGAATAGTTGTCCGGTTTTGCTACAACGTGCGGATGGTGCGTCTGGTGTGAGAGGTCGAGGTGTGTGGTTCCGTGGTTCTCGAAATGGGTTCGATGGTTTCGAACCCGTTCACTAAAGATCGTCGGAAATGGATGATTTTGGTGTCGGCAGACCGCAAATGGCGAGCGTAGCGTGTCTGAGTGTTTTCGTATAAATCGATATAAGAGAACACTCTGTATTCAAGGATTTAGTTTGAACCTCCGGGTTCCATTTTGTATACGGCAGCCATTTTGTGTGGTTGCCCTAACATAGGCCCGATGACTGTGGCCGAACGAGTCCTTGAGACACGTACGCCTTAGCTGACTCCTGGGTGACCTGGCCGAACTGACTCCTTGCCCGGGGCTGACCTCGCTGAGCCAGTTCCTTGTTCAGCAGCTGGCCTGATAAAGATCAAAGAGCAGGACGTGCCCGAGTTTATGTACACTGCTCCCACCTTTCTATCTCCTTTCCAATCGGTTTCTGCCTTTCCTTTAC
The DNA here is from genome assembly GCF_964263255.1 of Lissotriton vulgaris. Classification (NCBI taxonomy): domain Eukaryota; kingdom Metazoa; phylum Chordata; class Amphibia; order Caudata; family Salamandridae; genus Lissotriton; species Lissotriton vulgaris. The sequence continues at coordinate 1,714,207,357 of NC_141685.1, read as the reverse complement.
GACATAATCATTGATTTGGGTTGAAGGCTTTATGATGGGTTTGTCCGGGCTGATCGAACAGGAAACCTGGAATTTGCCTGGTCATTTCTGGTGGGCTGGACAACGGAAAATGGGATTGTCTTTGATTGTCGTCATACGCTACTTTTGAAATGTTACACTGTCATTGGTCAGTTTGTATGCACCGAATGCTAATTTGAAATGTTGCCTGAGGCTTGATTTTTGGCATAAAAGACCATGCTCCACTTATTGAATTTGTGCAGTCTCTAGCGAACCACCCGTGTGTGCTTCGTAGATCTCTGTTCCTGGTTGCAGCCAATAAACTTTGGTCTTTGACATCATCAAGAAGTATCCCGTGTCTCTGTTTGCCAAGACAGGTGAACTCGAAGGTTTTAGGCGTTCTCCCTGACGCCGCTGGGTTCTAAAAACCCGGTCCTTCAGTTGGCGCCCAACGTGGGGCGACTTCAGCGGTACCGGTCCAAGCCAGAGGTTCGTGAGAAGCTTCGTGTGAAAATTCTGGAGGAAGGCCAGCCAATTCATCGACCCCTGTATGTCGTCGTGGTCCGAAAGTCTTTGCTGCGAGGTTTCCTGCTTTCCGACGGCTACGAAGGACTGCTGCCCTGACTGTTGCCCTGTTTTGGAGCCTTAGACATTTGTAGAGCGAGACGATTGACGGGTCTTCTGGTGACGCCATTGACATTTCAGTTAAGTATAAGCGGAGCGTCTCCTAGTCCTTAGTTTGTTTGGTATCCTTTAGTGGATCGCTTTGATTTGGTACCTGCAGGCCCCAAAGCCAAGGGATTGGTGTATTCACGAGACTATCGTTTTAAGATTCCCCTTGTTGTTTGAAGCTAGACTAGTGAGCAAGATGCCTGGTTTTAGCACTTTTAGGCACTTGTTTAGTTGTGGTTCAATAAGGGACTCCCGGTTAGAGGATTCGTGTCCGGTTCTCCGATCGGAACTCCTACATACGAGTTGTATGTGAAACATGGTGTGGGCACTATTAGTTATAATGAGGTCTGGGTAAAATATACGAAGAGTGACGGTGTCCTACAGTGGCCCCGTTACGGTAGTTTTGAAACTGAAATTCTAGATAACCTCGAGGTGAAGTTGTTCAAGAAGAAAGCCCGGCCGGCAATGTTTGACTCTTTCTGCATATGGCGCAAAGAAGCCAAACAGAAAGAAATGAAATTAGCGAAAAAGAATAAGCGAGAAAGAGGTATGTCAATGGTGCAAGCTGCCATTGCGTATAAAGATAATGAAGAAGAACAAGAAAGTGAACAGATGCTCAGAGTGAGGAAGTTAGGGGTAGATAGATGCTACCCAGTCTTGCCGCCTAAAGAGCAGAAAGACGAGAAAGATCGTGCGAAAGATCCTTTAATGTCGCATCTGTTAAATTCACCGCCACCTTATGCGCAGAATGCTACGGCACCACCGCCACCAGTGGTGGCTGTGCAATTGCCGGTTATTGTGCCTCCTGTAATTCCTCCATAGCCAGCTCTTCCGTTGGCTACTGTTCCTTTGGCGCAGCCTCCTCAGAGGCCGCCAACTTTGCCTTCTTCTTCGACTGCTACTTCTATGTCTGTCCCTAATACTTCTTCAGCTCCGACTTTGGATTCTTCTACTACTGTTTCGTCTTCCCTTATTCTTCCGACTACTCCTTCTCCTAGACAGCGGATGACTGCTGCCTTTTCTGGTTTTCTGACTCCTTGGTTGGGACAATTGGGTATGTCTCCAGTGAGTGAGCGTAAACAGTCACGTAGACAGTTGCCTGATACGGATGAACGAGTGGTTTTGGATCACCTGGCACGTAGATGGGTTACATACACGTCTCAGTACGACCTTGAGGGTATCATGGATGTCTTTCGGCAATGGGAAGCACCTAAGCAACGATATGTTTTTGAGATCATGTGTGCGTTCCTCCATGACCAATGGATGGACGAAGTGGGTAAACCTCCTGAAGAGTTGTTCCGATTGCATTCTGAGTTTGCAAAAAAACTATTGTGAGTTTCCTCGACATCGAGAGAGCGGTGTCGACGTTATTGTCATTTCGAAATACTGCTTCTTCTGAATGGCTGTTTGAGCCCGACTCGTTAGTTGGGAGAAAAGCGCGTCAATATCCGATGCGAGAGGTTCCTCCGGTTTGGAGACCTGCTGATGCCAATGCTGTTCCGCCTGTTGTTGCGCACTTTCAGCGAGTGTGGGTACATGTTCCATGGAAGCGCGCTGAAGTTCTAGCGCTTAAGCAGACTTTGCCTGATCCGCGGAAAAATCCAGCAGGATATTATAAAGAGCTTACACAAACTGTGAGTTTGTGCGTCATGAATTTGGCGGACATAGATATGTTATTTGGAAATGTTGTTCCACAGCCCATCTGGAATGTCATTCGACATACGGATCATGATAATGAATTGGGTGATTCGTGGGTTAATCTTGTTGCTGCAAACGATAGACAAGTTGGAGGTGCTAAGCCTGAAAATATTATTACAGAACTTCCTGGTAGGATCATTAATCTCATGAAGACTTTGATGCCCGAAGTACGTGTTAATTGGGACAAGTTGTCTGCATGTAAGCAGAAGAAAGATGAGACTGTGTCAGATTTTTTCAAGCGTTTCGAAGAAACTTTTGTCGATCATAGTGGGCAGGATATGGCTACCGAGGGTGGCCAGAGATTGTTCGTCGACAAATTTGTACACAATCTTCTTCCCGAGATGTGCACTAAGTTGAAGGATTCTGAGAGTGCTTGGCCTGTTTCCACATCAGCGCAGATTTTAGCTACGGCTCAGTACTATGAGAATAGACGCAAGGATGAGTTAGAGAAAGCGGATAAGAAAACTAAGGAATTGAAGACTAAAGTTCTTCTACAACAAGCTTATCCACCCCGTGTTAATAATCAGCGTGATTATCAGCAACCTCAACAGTATTCGAGAAACTCGCAAAAAGAGATGAGACTTCTCAACATCGATTTCCGTATGGCCCTAATCAGTGTGCGTATTGTAAAGAAGAGGGTCATTATAAGAATAGTTGTCCGGTCTTGTTACAACGAGCGAATAGTGCTCCCGGTGTGAGAGGTAGAGGTGCTCAGCAAGCGCCTAGAGGTAGAGGTCGCGGACAGAACGTACGTTCCTTGCCTCCACAGAACTCAATGAATAGTTTTGACCAACAGCAGAATTTGTCTGGTAGGACAGCACAGTACTACGTAGATGATTATTATGTTGAAGGTGACAACGCAAATGGTAGTAATTGTTAGGACAGCCATGGACAAAGGGAGGGTGTTGTTTCAGTTCCAGTAGATCAGAGTGGACCTTATGTTGAAGTGATTGCATCAGGTGTGTCAGAACCTTTTCTGCTAGACACTGGTGCTATGAAGAGTTCTATTATGCATTCTAAACTCCCTGGCGCACCTTTGTCTGGCTTTAATAATGTTTCTGTAGGTTTTTCTGGCGCCCCCGTTATGAATCGGATTTCTGCTCCATTACCCCTTTCTGTTGGTCCTCATAAGTTTGAAGCACCCCTTCTTTTGACTACAGGTTGTAATGAGAATTTGTTGGGATTGGACTTGTTGAAGAGATTGTATGCGACTTTGTATTGTTCTCCGGCAGTAGTACATCTTACTTTGGGTGAGAGTGTGATCTCTCCGATGTATATATTGAAAGATTGTCTTCCATCGGAATTGTCTCTGTTACCGGATTCATTGTGGGCTACGGGTCCAAATGATGTGGGCCTGTTGGATATTCCCCCGTATGTTGTGACACTGAAGGCGAATGCTAAGTTACCGCGCATTCCACAATATCATATCTCGAGTGATGGTGAGCGTGCACTTTTAGCGATCATTTATGTTCTGATCGACAAGGGTGTTATTGAAGAGACAAGAGGTAATGTGTGCAATAGTCCTGTTTTGCCTGTTCTAAAGAGAACTGATCCTTCACAGCCTCCTGTATATAGATTTGTCATTGATCTTCGTGAAGTGAACAAGATTGTTGTTCCGCAATTTCCTGTTGTGCCTGACATTACTGCATTATTGACTTTGATTCCGGCTTCTGCCACCTGGTTTTCGGTATTGACTTGAAGAATGCTTTCTTCAGCATCCCGATTGCCATGGAAAGTAGAGATATCTTTGGATTCTCTTTAGGAGGACGAAGTTTCCGCTTCAAGCGCGCTCCTCAAGGCTATTGCGAGAGACAATCGATTTACAGTCAAGCTTTAAAGACACAATTTGATCTGTTGGTTTTACCTGACGGTGCAGCGCTTATTCAGTATGTTGATGATTTGTTAGTAGCTGCCGATACTGAGGAGATTTGTAAGGATGCCACGTTGTCATTATTACGTCATTTATCTGATTGTCATCACAAAGTTTCTCTCTCAAAACTGCAATTCTGTCGACAAGAGGTTACATACCTAGGTCACCTCTTATCGAAGGAGGGAAGGAAACTGACCCCAGAAAGAATTCAGGCTATTGTGAAAATGAGTGTTCCTACGACACAGAGAGAAGTACGTGCGTTTTTGGGTATCACGTCGTACTGTAGACAGTGGATTCCTAATTTTTCCTTGTTAGCGAAGCCTTTGATAGCTCTTACTGTTAAGGATACTCCACATCCTATTCCTTGGACTAATGAATGTCAGAAGAGCTTTTCTGAATTACGCAATGCGTTGTGTTCGGCTCCTGTGTTGGGTACTCCCGACTACAGTAAGCCTTTCACATTGTATGTCCACGAGAGAGAGGGATGTGCATTGTCGGTTTTGACTCAGCAGTTTGGCAATAAGCAACGCCCATGTGCGTACTTTTCGTCGACTTTGGATCCTGTAGCTAGAGCGTTGCCAAGTTGCTTGAGAGCCACAGCGGCAGCGGCTGTGTTAATTCGACAATCTGCTGGTTTGGTTATGGATAACACGTTAGTGGTTATGGTTCCACATGCAGTGGATACTTTGTTGAATCGTACCAAGACACAGCACTTAACTAGTGCTCGGTTGTCAGGGTATGAGCTTACACTGTTAGCGAGTCATGTGCACATCAAAAGGTGTAATACCTTAAACCCAGCTACATTGTTGCCGATTTCACTCGAGACAGATGATGATAGTGAAGAACAGCATGATTGTTTTCTGAGAACCGAAGAAGAGACGAAAGGGAGAGTGGATCTCCGAGATACTCCTCTTCCTGACTGTGATGATGCTTTGTGGGTTGATGGTTCGTGCTTTAAGTTGCCGAATGGTGATACGACTGCAGCCTATGCTGTGACGACTTTGCATACGGTTGTTGAAGCTGCACGTATCCCACAGAACTCAGCACAAGCAGCTGAATTGATCGCACTTATGAGAGCGTGTGTGTTGGCAAAAGGAAAACGCGTGAATGTGTACACGGATAGTCAGTATGCGTTTGGTGTGGCTCATAGCTTTGGACGTTTGTGGCATGAATGTGGATTTTTGACATCGCATGGGACGAAGATCCAACATGGGCAACTGGTGAATGAACTTCTTGAGTCTCTTACGTTACCATTGCAAGTAGCGATTGTGAAATGCAGTGCCCATAAAAAGGTTACGGATGATGTTGGTCGTGGTAATGCATTTGCGGATGAAGTTGCGAAAGAAACTGCTAGAAACATGATGAGTCGAATGTATGTTGCGGGTCCAGCGAGATGGGTTTCAGAGAAGAGTATGTGTGAAGATACTATTGAGAGCGTGAAATCTATTCAAGGTGAAGCCACAGAGAAAGAGTTGAATGAATGGAGAGAAAGCAAGGGTAGATTGGATTCGAATGGTTGTTGGGCTGATTTGTCAGAGCATCAGAGATGGATGTTGCCTAACGCGTATGTGCTTCCAGTTGTTTCAATGGCTCATGGAATGGCACATATTAGTGTGAAAGGGATTTGCAAACTGTTGGCCCCTGTTTGGCAGAATGTGGGAATCCCCAGATGTGCAGAGAATTTGGTCAAAAACTGTATGGTGTGCTTGATGCATAATCCTGGTAAGGGACCTCCAACACCAGCTGGTCATTTTGCTCCTCCTACGTATCCGTCCGAGGCTTTGCAGCTAGATTTCATCCATATGGAGAGATGCAACAACTTGAAATATGTGTTAGTGGTTGTTTGCTCCTTTTCTAGATGGGTAGAAGCTTACCCCCTTAAGGACAATACTGCTTTGTCCACAGCGAAGGCCTTGATAAAATAATTTTTCCTGAGGTTCGGAATGCCGAGAATTATCTGGAGTGATAATGGGAGTGAATTTGTGGGTCAAGTTATGAAGAGAGTGTGTGAGGGTCTCGGGATTAGGCAGAAATTCCACGCTGCAAATCACCCCCAATCAGCTGGTTTAGTCGAGTGCTATAATGGCACTCTTAAGTTAAAATTGGCCAAAATTCAAGAGAGCAGTGGTTTACAATGGCCAGATGCCTTGCCATTAGCACTTTTGTCCACAAGAATGACTGTGCATTCGCGAATGGGTTTGAGTCCTGATGAGGTCGTGTTTGGTCACCCGGCAAATATTTGGGGCGTACCAAGACCAACGAGGATCAGTGACCTCGAGTATCCTGTGTTGCTTGACTACTTGCGTGAACTGACAACTAAAATGAGTGTTTTACGCCAACAGGTGCATGACAGCCTTCCACAAGCTGCAGAGGATCCAGGCCATTCTATTGAACCTGGATCGTGGATTTTTGTACGTAACTTCCAGCGGACCAAGAACGAACAGCCCCGTTGGACGGGGCCCTACCAAGTACTCCTGTCAACAAGATCTGCGGTCCGAGTGCGAGGCAAGCGTAACTGGATCCACGGATCTCATACTAAAAGGGCACCTCTGCCTTTGCCATACGATCAGTGGGTCCAGGAGGGACTTGCAGACTCTGAAACAGAAGTTGTCCCACGGTTTATACCGTTCAGCGATGCTCGGCTGATTGGAACAAACTCAGAGAAAGAGAGCGATAGAATTTTGCAAGAATCAGTACCTCCTGCAGATCGGTTGGACACTACAGAGCCTCACCTTTTGTTCGCTGATCAAGAATTATCTGGAAAGAACCGCTATAATCTGAGACCGAGAGTTACTGACAAATAAATAAAGACTAATAAAGTTTGATGATTTTTTTCTGTTTACAGGTTAACTCTCCACCAAGGATCTACTCATTTTTGTTTTTCTTGAACAGCCATCCGGTTCTTGCTGCTAGGGTCGCGGTTGCCACCAGTCTTTGGAGTGCAAGCCTAAGACACTAGGTCGAGGGTTCTGTTGGCCCAAGGCAGCCTTCCTGGGTTAGCAGAGGCATTCCGGAGCAGAAACAACCTACCACCGCGGGCAGCACATTTAGTTTAGGATGGATTTCTTTGAGTTGGACAGACCTGTACAGACATTGACTTTTAGAAAACGAATATGTAAAATGATATCAAAGAAAAGTTTTTTGATACCATGTTTATTTTTACTATTGAGCTTCGTGATATTTATAGCCGGTTATATAACATTTGTTTTTAAAATGACGTTTAATCCCACTGTACAACCTACACCTTCACCTACTGTTTCTTCTCATTCTTTCCATCCTTTGCCTGAGCATGAGGTAGTTAGACGATTGGAATTTGCTAACAATTCCTTCATCCAACTTCTGCACCAACACCAGTTAGTAATGAATACGACAAATTGTTGGATTTGTGGTTTGATGCCTCATACAACTGATAAGGGTATTCCTTACTTAGTTTTGCCCTTTAGTTTAAATGGTTCGATTTGGGCTTATAGAACGATGTTTATCTATGCCCATAGTGTTTACCCCCAATGTTCACTGAAAGACAACCCAAAGAACAGTGCTATAGTTAAAGGCATTGTTGACATGATTAGAGGGATCAGCTCGTATGAGACTTTTCCGAGAGATGAGAAATTAGCTTACATTGGTTGGAACGTTACTGGATATGGAGTTAGTCTGAGTGTTAACCAGGGAGCGAAAAGTTCTCCACCGATTTGGATAGTGCCCCATCAGGGCCACTATTGTCTGCAGGGCAACGGCAAGAATCCGAAGGCTCAGTTAGGGAAGAGTGTTTGCGCTGAGACTTATGTATTTGCGTCTCAGTCTTCCCCAGCGTTTCTAGCGGCTAAGGGTACCTATTTTGTTTGCTACGACAAAGCTTATACATGGTTGCCCCCTGACTTCTCGGGCACATGTTTTGTTTCCTTTCTGTTGCCTCCCACTTTTAGAGCTGTGGCAGATTACCATAAAACGAGAGTTGTTAGAGCTGTCTTAGGCCAAGAAGACACTGCAGGACAAGAGCTGGGAGATTTCTTCAAGGGTTTTCTGCTGTTTTGGGGACCTATGGCTAACAGTAGGAATAATCGCCAGTTGATGAGAGTGGTTGAGTCCACCATAGTCGAAACTGCTTGTGCCCTTGGTAACCTGACTGCTGAGCTCCAGTCGGATAGACTCATGACACTTAAAAATAGAGTTGCCCTTGATGTTATTCTAGCAGATCGACGTGGAGTTTGCAAGCTGATTCAATCGAGCTGCTGTGTTTTCATTCCAGACAACGCTCCATCAGTCTTCCAGGCCATTTCCAAATTGCATAAAATCTCCGATTTTGTCCATTTGGACAAAGGAGATTGGTCTTTGATGGGATGGTTATGGGGATTGATATCCACTTGGGGTTGGAAGATTTTAATGGTCATTGGGATGGTCTTAGCAATCCTTTTCATGTTCTGTCTCTGTGTACAGTGTGCTCCTGCTATTTGTGGCCTCTGCGCTACTTTGTGTGCAAGGAGACCTGTCCAGAGAGAGGTACTAAGTAATCGGATGATGCTACAGCAACATATCGATGATCTGATGAATATAGATCCAGATTCAGATTAACATGGGTTTGGGTCTGTTGCCTATGTAAGGGCAAAGGGAGGGTCTGTGGTTCCGTGGTTCTCGAACAGGGTTCGATGGTTTCGAACCCGTTCACTAAAGATCGTCGGAAATGGACGCTTTTGGTGTCGGCAGACCGCAAATGGCGAGTGTAGCGTGTCTGAGTGTTTTCGTATGAATCGATATAGGAGAACACTCTGTATTCAAGGATTTAGTTTGAACCTCCGGGTTCCATTTTGTATATGGCAGCCATTTTGTGTGGTTGCCCTAACATAGGCCCGATGACTGTGGCTGAACGAGTCCTTGAGACACGTATGCCTTAGCTGACTCCTGGGTGACCTGGCCGAACTGACTCCTTGCCCGAGGCTGACCTCGCTGAGCCAGTTCCTTGTTCAGCAGCTGGCCTGATAAAGATCAAAGAGCAGGACGTGCCCGAGTTTATGGTACACTGCTCCCACCTTTCTATCTCCTTTCCAATCTGTTTCTGCCTTTCCTTTATGACATAATCATTGATTTGGGTTGAAGGCTTTATGATGGGTTTGTCCGGCCTGATCGAACAGGAAACCTGGAATTTGCCTGGTCATTTCTGGTGGGCTGGACAACGGAAAATGGGATTGTCTTTGATTGTCGTCATACGCTACTTTTGAAATGTTACACTGTCATTGGTCAGTTTGTATGCACCGAATGCTAATTTGAAATGTTGCCTGAGGCTTGATTTTTGGCATAAAAGACCATGCTACGCTTATTGAATTTGTGCAGTCTCTAGCGAACCACCCGTGTGTGCTTCGTAGATCTCTGTTCCTGGTTGGTCTTTGACGTCATCAAGAAGTATCCCGTGTCTCTGTTTGCCAAGACAGGTGAATTTGAAGGTTTTAGGCGTTCTCCCTGACGCAGCTGGGTTCTAAATACCCGGTCCTTCAGGTGTTCAGCAAGTACCTAGGGATAGAGGACCGGGTGTGTTCCCCCAGAATGGACGATCCTTTCCCCCACAGAATTCTATGAATTGTTTTGATCTGCAGAATGTTGCGTCTGGTCAGTCGACTCAATACTACACTCATGATTACTATGTTGAGAGTGAGAATGCTGATTGTAATGATTGCTAGGACAGCCATGGAAAAAGAGAGGGAGTAGTGTCTGTTCCAGTAGACCAGAGTGGACCTTATGTTGAAGTGATTACATCAGGTGTGTCAGAACCTTTTCTGTTGGATACTGGTGCGGCGAAGAGTTCTATCATGCACTCTAAACTCCCTGGCGCACCTTTGTCTGGCTTCACAAATGTTTCGGTAGGTTTTTCTGGCGCCCCAGTTTGTAACCCGGTTTCTTGTCCCTTGTCTCTTTCTGTTGGACCTTGTGAATTGGAAGCACCTCTGATTCTAACAACAGGTTGTGGTGAGAATCTGTTGGGTTTGGACTTGTTGAAAAGATTGAATGCAACATTGTACTTTTCTCCTGCAGGAGTACATCTTACATTTGGTAAGAAAGTGATTTCTCTGATGTATTTGTCTAAAGATCGACTTCCACTGGAATTACGTTCTCTCCCTGATACTCTTTGGGCTACGGGTCCAAATGATGTTGGCCTTTTGCAGATTCCGCCATACGTTGTTACCCTCAAGGCGAATGTTAAGTTGCCGCGTATTCCGCAGTACCGAATATGAAGTGATGGCGAGAGAGCTCTTCTAGCGATCATCTATGATTTGGTTGAGAAAGATATGATTGAAAAAACGAGAGGTAATGTGTGCAACAGTCCGGTTTTGCCTGTCCTTAAACGTACTGACTCTACTCAGCTACCTGTGTATGGTTTTGTGACCGACCTTCGAGAAGTGAATAAAATTGTGATTCCGCAGTTTCCTGTTGTCGCGGACATTACTGCTTTATTGACTATGATTCCGGCTTCGGCTGCTTAGTTCTCTGTGATAGATCTAAAGAATGCTTTCTTTAGCATTCCTATTGCTGAAGAGAGTAGAGATATTTTTGGCTTCTCTTTAGGAGGCCGAAGTTTCCGGTTTAAGCGTGCTCCTCAAGGTTATTGTGAGAGTCCATCAATCTATAATCAAACCTTAAAGACTCAGCTTGATTCTTTTGTCTTGCCCTCTGGTGCGATTCTTATCCAATATGTGGATGATTTGTTGGTTGCTGATCATGATGAGGAGATTTGTAAAGAATCTACGCTTTGTTTGTTACGGCATTTGTCTGACCTCCATCATAAAGTGTCGCTTTCGAAGTTGCAATATTGTCGCCAAGAAGTGACCTACTTAGGTCATCTCTTGTCGAAGGAGGGAAGACGATTGACCCCAGAGCGTATACAAGCGATTGCACAAATGACTGTACCATCCACACAGAGAGAAGTGTGTGCTTTCTTGGGTATCACCTCGTATTGTAGACAGTGGATTCCGAATTTTTCGTTACTGGCAAAACCTCTGTTGGCACTTACTCTTAAGGATACTCCGAATCCTCTTCCTTGGTCTGACGAATGTCAGGAAAGTTTTTCTGAATTGCGTGATGCGTTGTGTTCGGCTCCAGTGTTGGGTACCCCCGACTACAGTAAGCCTTTTACGTTGTATGTCCACGAGAGAGAAGGATGTGCGTTGTCAGTTTTGACACAGCAGTTTGGAGACAAGCAACGCCCATGTGCGTATTTTTTGGCTACGTTAGATCCAGTAGCTAAAGCGTTGCCGAGTTGTTTGAGAGCTACAGCGGCAGCAGCTGTTTCCATCCGGCAGTCTGCTGGTCTGGTATTGGATAATACGTTGATTGTGATGGTACCACATGCAGTGAGTACCTTATTGAATAAGACTAAGACTCAGCATTTGACTAGTGCACGTTTGTCAGGTTATGAGTTGATGCTTTTGGCGAGTCATGTGCACATAAAGCGATGCAACACTTGAATCCAGCTACGTTGTTGCCGATTTCTGTAGAGACAGATGTTCAAGAGCAGCATGATTGCTTTCTCAGGACAGAGGAAGAAACGAAGGGTAGAATTGATCTGAAAGATACTCCTCTTTCGAATTCTGATGGTACTTTATGGGTAGATGGTTCATGCTTTCAGCTTCCGAATGGCGATACAACTGCAGCGTATGCGGTTACGACTTTGCACACGATCGTTGAAGCTGCACGTATTCCACAGAATTCAGCTCAAGCAGCAGAGTTGATTGCACTGACGAGAGCATGTGTGTTGTCGAAAGCAAAGAGAGTGACTGTGTATACGGATAGCCAATATGCGTTTGGTGTTGCCCTTAGCTTTGGACGTTTGTGGAAGGAACGTGGATTCCTTACTTCCCATGGTACGAAGATTCAGCATGGACAGTTGGTGAATGAACTTCTTGAGTCACTTACGATGCCGACACAAGTTGCGATTGTGAAATGCAGTGCACATAAGAAGGTTACGGATGACGTTGGTTGTGGTAATGCGTTTGCGGATGAAGTAGCGAGAGAAACGGCAAAAGATGTGACGAGTCGAATGTATGTTGCAGGCCCTGCGAGATGGGTTCCGGATAGAGGAATGTGTGAAGATACAATAGAGAGTGTGAAATCGATCTGAGGCTGAAGCTACTGAGAAAGAATTGAATGTGTGGAGAGAGAGTACGGGAATATTGGACTCGACTGGTTGTTGGATTGAGTTGTCAGAACACTAGCGATGATTGTTGCCTGCTGCGTATGTGCTTCCAGTGGTTACAATGGCACATGGAATGGCTCACATCAGTGTGAAGGGAATATGTAAGTTGTTGGCTCCAGTATGGCAGAATGCTGGAATTCCGAAATGTGCTGAGAATCTGGTGAAAACTTGTATGGTTTGTTTGATGCACAATCCTGGTAAGGGAACACCAACTCCAGCAGGTCAATTGGCTCCTCTGACGTATCCGTTTGAGGTTCTACAGTTGGACTTTATTCATATGGAGAGATGCAACAACCTGAAGTATGTCCTTGTGGTTGTTTGTGCCTTTTCAAGATGGGTAGAGGCGTACCCTCTAAAGGATAATACTGCCTTATCCACAGCTAAAGCTTTACTGAAGGAGTTTTTCCCTAGGTTTGGTTTGCCGAGAATGGTATGGAGTGACAATGGAAGTGAATTTGTGGGCCAGATTATGAAGAAAGTGTGTGCAGGTTTGGGAATAAGGCAGAAGTTTCATGCCGCAAATCACCCCAGTCAGCTGGTTTGGTTGAATGCTACAATGGCGCCCTTAAGTTGAAGTTGGCTAAGATACAAGCGAGCTCTGGCCTAGCATGGCCCGATGCTTTGCCGTTGGAGCTTTTGTCAACGAGGACGACGGTGCATTCTCATATGGGACTTAGTCCATATGAAGTGGTGTTTGGACGTCCGGTAAATGTTTGGGGTGTGCCGTGGCCACAAAAATACAGCGACATTGAGTACCCTATGTTGGTTGACTACATGATTTTACTGCTAAATTGCGTGTTCTTCACCAACAGGTGTATGATACCTTACCTTCAGCTTCTGTGGATGCAGGACATTCCATCCAACCTGGCGACTGGATTTTCGTTAAGAACTTCCAGAGGACGAAGAACCTCGAGCCGAGGTGGAATGGGCCTTTCCAAGTCCTGTTAACTACGCGGACAGCTGTTAAAGTTTCCGGAAAGAAAAATTGGGTGCACGCCACCCACACCAAAAAGCTTCCACTTCCTTTGCCATATGACCAAAGCATTGTTGATGGTATTCCCGATTCAGAAGGTGACAGAATTGTGAACTTTGCCCCTTTTAGTGATGCCCATTTCACATGGACTCAGTCTGAACATGAGGATGATGAAGTTTTGCAAGAAGCTGTGCCTCCGTCGATGATACTACGAATCCAGAGACATTATTTCGGGATAAGACTGTTTCTGGCAAAGAGCGCTATAACCTGCGGAGCAGATCGAACTAATAAAAGTTCCGAGGGTTTTTGATATTTTTGAGTGGACTATACTCTATCATACAAGAGACTTTTTTTGTGTGTTTTTCTTTTTCGAACTACCATCCGGGTTCAGCTGTAGGGTCGCGGTATAAAGACTCAGGGTTGTGAGCCGTGTGGACGCAAGGTCAGCAGTTCTGTTTTGTTCTAGGGTGTTCCTTGGACTTACAGATGCACACTTGAGTGAAGAGAAACAACTGCCGCGAACAGCACGTTAGAGGATGGAGTCTTTTGTGAAAGATAGAGTTGTTGAGAAAATACATTTTAAAATGAGATTATGTACATCGGTTCGTAACAAATGTTTCATTATACTATGTTCTTTTGTGTTTTTGAGTATCACATTGGCTTGTGTGGGTTGTATTTTATATGCTACACCACTGATTTCTGCACCCACCATCCAACCTATGCTTTCTTCTACTACTGTTTCTTTACACAAATTCTATATGTTGCCTGAACATGAACAGACACGAAGATCGGAATTCGTAAACAATTAATTCATACAGCTTTTGCACCAGCATCAGTTGCTAGTCAATACTACAAATTGTTGGGTATGTGGCTTATGCCCCATACGACGGATAGAGGTATGCCATACCTGGTTTTGCCTTTTTCTTCCAATGGGTCTGTATGGGCTTTGCAGACTATGTTTATTTATGCGAATGAGGTGTCCCCTATGCGTTCCATGAGAGACAACCCAAGCAATAGTGCTTTGATAAAGGGAATAGTAGATATGATTAGAGATATCGATGCATACAATGCTATCCCTAAGGATGAAGCACAGGCATATATTGGTTGGAATGCTACTGGGTATAGTACTAGCCTGACAGAGAAGGAGAGATGAAAGAGGTCTCCCCCGATTTGGATTGTACCCCATCGAGGCCACTTTTGTTTACGTGGTAATGGTCGAAATCCGAAAGCTCAGCTAGGTGAGAGTGTATGTGCTCAAACCTAGGTTTATGCATCCCAGACTTCTCCTCCGTTTGTGCCAGCTAAAGGTACATATTTTGTATGTCATGACAGAGCCTAGACATGGTTGCCACCTGATTTTTCAGGCACATGTTACGTAGCGTTTTTGCTTCCTCCTACGTACACAGCTGCTATGGATTACCACAGGGCGAGATATGTTAGAGGTGTTTTTGATAAGGAAGATACCGCATTACAAGAAGTAGGAGATGTCTTCAAGGATTTCCTACCCTTTTGGGGCCCTATGGCGAATAGCAGACACATACAACAGCTTACGAGAGTGGTTGAGGCCACTATAAATGAGACTGCAGGTGCTCTTAGTATTATTACAGTGGAGCTACAGGCTAACATTGCAGAATCGTGTTGCGTTGGACATCATACTTGCAGATAGAAGAGGGGTATGCAAATTGATCCAATCTAGTTGTTGCGTTTATATACCAGATAATGCCCTGACAGTGTACCAAGCCATTTCCAGATTGCATAAGGTTTCTGAGTCTATTCATGTAGATGAAGGAAACTGGTCGTTGATTGGATGGTTTTGGGAATTGTTGTCCAAATGGGGATGGAAAGTTGAATTTGAATTTTGAATTTTAACATATTTATTAAGCGCGCTTATACCGGGACGGTTTCATGGCGCTACTGATTTTCATGGCGCTTCTGATTTTCTTTGGTATGGCTCTAGCTATTCTCTTCTCTTGTGCTTGTATCCAGTGTGCTCCCACCGTTTGTGGTCTTTGTGCTATGATGTGTGTGCAGAGACCTGTCTCGAGGAGAGACGTTGAGAGTAATAGGATGATGCTCCAGCAACACTTAGATGGTTTGATGATGATAGACCTAGAATCAGATTAACGTGAGTTTAGGTTATTGCCTACGTAATGGCAAAAGGAGGGTCTGTGGTTCTGTGAAAATGGGCCTCGTTACGAAAGGTCGTGGTTCTGTCACGATTTTGGTGATTTCGGGCCGTATTTGGCGAATGCGACTAATGTGGAGTGAATTTGTCACGTTAGCTAGCGAGTTCGCTGTGTATTTGGAGATTTCGTTTCAAACATGGGTTCCATTTTGTTTTGAGGCCTCCATTTTGTCTTGCCATCACGTAGGCCGATGAATGTGGTTGAACGAACGAAGCAACCTGGCCTTCACGTATTCCTACACATTAACAGGTTCTTTCTTGACTCTGAGGTGAATTGTATTCCTTCGCCTGAAGCTGACCCTGCCGAGTCAATTTCCCTGGTTTGATCGTTGTCTGAGATTACCAATCATTGTTCAGGACATCGTTAACTTTTAGTCTCCTTACACATGCCTTATTTTGCTCACTATCAGACATTGTTTCCTTTCCTATGTTCTTTATTACATGCATTGTGCCTTTCAATTATGGGTTTGTCCGGCTTGTGGAAATTGGATGTTGGGATATTCCCAATAATTAACTTTGGGATGGGACATTGCAAACTGAACTTTACGTCATGTGATACTTTGTTTGAGAATGTATTTCATTGGTTGACTTTTGCCGCAGTGGGAGTGTATCCTCATAAAATGTGATTATTGTGTTTAAAAAGGGATGTCTTGCTCTACGAATTTGAGCAGTCTCCTGAAATATCTATTTCTTGGATCACTGTTACAAGCTGCAGCTAATAAACTTGGTCTCTGACGCCACCCAGAAGTATTCCGTGTCTCTGTAAACCAAGACAGGTGAATCCGAAGTCTTTGGGCGTGCCCCTGGCGCCGCTGGGTTCTAAAAGCCCAGTTCTTCAAGAGTCCTGACCCCAAACAGTATTATAGCGCCTAGACGCCAAGCAGTATAAAAACACAGTTAACATGAAAACACACAATAAGCATTGCATATTACAGACCATGTTACACAGGGCTGCTCTCATTCACTAGAGCCTTGATAACAATCTTTGGATTGAAAGGATATAGTTTCAGCATATGATGTGAAGTCACATTTCTTAATCAGCCCCATAACCCCCCTCCCAAAGCAACAGAAGTGCCCTCCCGTCGTGAGTGAGGACACCGCTCTAGTGGTGTCAGGGATCTGATCACAGGTGGCTGATGTCTTTGCACAGTTTCCTGGAGTCCCACTAGTCCAGTAGCCACTGGCTAGCTGTAGGAGGGTAGTGGCTGGACAGAGTGCCAGTTCACCCTGATAACCCCCAGAGATCACAAAAAGAAAGGTGGGGGCCTTTTCACTGGCCTCTATTCCCAGCTACTGTTTGTACAGGCTCCCACAACGAAAGGGAGGAGCTTGGAGGGGATTTGATCTCACCTTCAAAGATTATTATTAAGTTTCCTCCTCTCTGGCTCCCTTGATGTGCTGCAAGCTTCCTTACACCATCTTTTCTTGATGTGCCACAAGCTTCCTTTCCACACTAACTCCTTTGATGTGCTGTAAGCTTCCTTTGCACACCTTGAGCAGCTGTCTGTAATTTCCTTGTTCAAAAGCGCACGCTCCGCTCCACAAGGCTCACAGAAATAGCTGGTCTTCTTCCATGCTGCTTATGCCTTAGTTCCTGATGCAGTGAACAGTGTCTTTTCTCTTGCCTTCCCACTGTGGGTTGCACCTAGGCTATCTTCAGACGGGCCTGTTGTGGCCGCCTCTTCAGTCATAGACCAGTCTTGAACAACAGCTGACCACTCAGGCCAGACTTTTATCCCCTCTGATTGATAGGCTCATCCATTCAGAGGGCTTGCTACTTTTGCATCCTGAATACACCTCCAATCAAAAACCATTCATGGCGTGTTCCATGCATGGGTGAAGCATGCACAATTTCCCTCCATGTTTTCCTGATATCAGGCTGTGCAACTTCCTAAACAGGAAATGTAAGTAACTCCAGCCCAGGAGGCACTGGCCAGTCGGTGAGGGTCCTCTTCACAGAGTTAGTGCCGTTAAACCCAGATAAGAGCTAAGTGTCTACCCCAGCCCACCAGGCATGTCCAAGGAAATGGGGAGGGGCACAGGGGAGCTGGGATGTCCAGCAGAACAGCTCGCATTCCTCACACTACCTCAAATCACCATTCTCCCCCAGTAAACTCACAGGCTCTCACACACACATCAGGTAGACAACAGGACCGCAGGCATGGCAGACTGCAGAGACTTGGTCAGGAGGGTGCCTAGGGACTCACCCCTCCTGACTATAGATTTACGCCCCCCCCCCGCGGCGGGATGCCTGGCTTTCACCTTGGGGATGCCCTGTAGGGGCTATCTCACAGGGAAAAGCCAGGACGGGTTCCCAAGGCAAGCGCGGAGATACCCCTTCGGGGGTCGATTCAGGCGCTATATAAGAAACATAATAATAATAATAATAGTAATTGCTGCTACCACTGTGAGTCTACCAGAGCCCTAATAAAGAGGGTAGTACCCACTCTCTGAAAAATAGGGGTGCACTAGGCATGCCTCCTTGACCTCAGATCCAAGCTCTAGGGTCTCAATCCATGTAAACAGGGATAATCTCAGTGGACCTGTATGATTGTCATGAGGTAGGGATCTAGAAACCATACAGTAGATTTTGAATGACTTGCCTTGACATTAGCATAGTGCAGGGGAAGCGCTGTCTCCAGAGACATGCAGGAGACTTCCCGTCCCAACAATATGCCTCTAGACTTCATCGCACTAGGACAATGCCTGAGGACCAGGCGACGTAGAAAAAGTAGAGGACTCATAGGTAACTGATTGAATAAGTAGCTGTTAAGAACTTCTAGAAAAGAAGGGAGTTTGAAGCACAAGTGTACATTTTGTGCTAAGAAAATAGCTCTAAAGGCGTAAGTTACGGGTGGAATCCTAACTCAAGTGCACATTTAGTGAGTTGCTTCTTGCACTTGCTGTTCATGTTCTCTTGCATTTAGCACGCTTTCTTAGCTGAAAACGCTGTGCATTGTCAACGCAAGGAGTAAATCTTTGAGCTACGAAATTTCACTTAATGCAGTGCTACTTTTCTTGTGTAATTTCCCATAATCTCGCTGAATTTTTGAGTAATTCTGCATGATTACACAAACACAGAATTAAATCATTTACACCCAACTCTAGTGCTAGCCTGCACACACCTAGAGCATGTGCTCATTGAAGCCCCAGTTTCCTTCTTTACCGAATTGGTCTTTGTAGCAGTATTCCTGTTTGACTGATTCCTTGTTTCGCTACTTTCTGAGCTTTTGTCTTCCTTGTTTCCAGAGTTTTCCTGAGCTTCACCTTATCCTTTTTCCTTGAACTAGCTACCTTGATTCTCGATTCCTGAGCTAGCACTATTTTAGTGCTTCTTTGATCCTTGAACATTATCTCTTTCTGCAGCTACCTTTTTCCAGTTTCTAGGGTGCTACCTTCCTTTTCCTACTGCCTTAGCTTCCAGTTTCCTAATGTGGTTGTGTATTTGCTTTCTGCAGAGTGTTCCCCTCTATTTTTATTTCTTTCCTATTAAACTCTTCTCTTCTCCTGCTCATGTCTATTGGGGCTGTGTGATTTAGTTCTCTACCCTTACTGTTAATGCCCTCTATGTTCTTGTGTTATTACCAGAATTCATAGGTACAGATGATAACTTCTCTTTCACAGTATTATCTTTATGTTATTTTTATACATCACTTAAGGTATCAGCCCCACATAACCTGCCCTTACATGTATATCCTATAAGTAAGTGGTTGTTGGCAGTTAATATTTGTAACAGCAGTTGTGGTTGGAGAACTTAATGGGTTTCAGTCTAACCGTGTGGGACTCCCAAGTTCTTACTCACATTCCCTTTATTGTAAATGCTATTATATACAAGTTTTACAAATCCATTCTTTTAGCTATTCTGAGTGCTGAATAGCCTCTCGAGTGCATGTTCTTTCTGAGCTTTGACTACTTTTTATCTTCTGCAAGGTTATCCACTGTTTCTCTGTTCTCCACTGAGTTCCTGTATGATTTCATGCAGCTTTGTAACCAATATTCTGTCTATCAGTCTGCCCTGCCACCAGTACTTGCCAGAGTTTCTGACAGATTGGGTTGTCATGCAGTTGCTAGTAGATGCACAAGATCATCAATGGATTTTTTAACACAATGTTTCCATCCCTCTCACTGCATGCTGTCATTTCCCACCTGTCAGTTGGCACCATATGAAATGTGTCCATCTTGATAGCAAGTGAATGTTTTACGACAGTTGTGATCCCGTTTTGAAGACCTCAAATACTCATACTTAGTTGGTTCTTCCATTTACCTAAGAGTATTTTTGTGTACATTTTAATTAAGATCATTTTTGGCATTATTTTAATATTGTTATATGACCCCAAAGCATGAGTTGCAGACATGATATTAGTATAAGGACATGGTTTTAATTAGAACAATCTAAAAACCAGGGTAACTTGACCTAAACTGTCAGGATTGAAGTTTCTTCAAAAGCAGCTATGTTTTTATGTTAGGACCGGTGACTAACATTTTTGCAATTTCCTTTAATTGCTGCCACTCAGCATCCTCTTTCTAGAACTCGGAACACTTCATGACAAGAAATTACAACCTAAGGCCAGAACACTGTGATCACTTCCTTCTTTTTTTTGGTCACCACTGAGCAGAGAGGTATAACAATTATTCATGGTTGTGAGTGCGTTTTTTGTCTGTGATGGTACTGCATGGATGTGTATAGCAATAGTACTGTTATAAGTTTTAGTCAGATAAATATCTGAATATTTTTTGTTTTTTGAAGAAGTGTTTCTATAATAATGATTAATAGCTTCCTAATAGTAGGAATGTTGCTAGGTTTTGGAAAGTGCATAAACAATACAGAGTAAGTTGTTGCCTGCTGTGAATGCGTTTACAATAGTCAATTTAATCAGAATTGAAACGATTACCATGAGGTGACAGTTGGGCTCAATAGCCCAAGTCCGTTGGTTAGATGACCGCACGGGGCTTAAAACCCCTGCACGGTTTCACTTTGGGTGTCAGCATAGCTGTGTGGTGCCTTTCACTGCAATCATTCAGACTCTCACTGAGACTGCACGTTTGAAACATTTTAAATCGCCTAACTGTGCAGCCAGGCAGCGCCTCCAGTTAAGTCTTTGCTGCCCAAGGCAAAATGTGACAGGCTGCTTTTTGATTTGGCGGGCATAGATGCCTTCAGAGACTCCTCCATTGATGAGATCCACCTTATCAGTGGGCAAATCTCCATTTTGGAGAAAAAGTCAATGAATCAAAGGGTAAGGTATATCGTTTCAAAACATTTTTGTGAGCGTATGGCTAATTTAGAGGTTTGGGATAACTCTTATTTAATCATTGTTTTACTACGCTTCAAGGAACCCACGTCGCCCTAAGTTGGCAGGGTATGCCCAGATGTGGGTCCCTTGCTCACTTTGCCAGTGGATTCAAGCTAGCAGGGCTGATGACGGCTGATTAGCCAGAAACCGGTCCGAGGATGCTTGTTTCCGGTCCAGGGAAGACATGGCTTGGCAGTACGGGCTGGACTATTCCCATGAGGCACAGTGTCAGATTTATTTGCATATGGCCAAGCCTGAACTGGGGTGGCGGAGTGAGCTAAAGAATGATGATGGATTAAACCCAGACGAGTTGACTGGGGGTGAGTGCTTGCAATGTTCAACACTCCGTTCATCATCCCCTTTGGTTTTGCTTGGTTCACCCTAAGTTGGCAGGGTTTGCCCAGACGTGGGTCCCTTGCTCACTTTGCCACTGGATTGAAGCTAGCCTGGCTGATGACAGCTAATTAGACAGAAACCAATCCCAGGATGCTTGTTTCCAGTCCAGGGACGACATGCTTGGCAGTTCGGGCTGGACTGTTCCCATAAGGCACATGGTCAGACTGATTTGCATATGGACATGTCTGAACTAGGGGGGCGGAATGAGCTATAGAATGATCATGGATTAAACCCAGATCAGTTGACTGGGGGTGAGTGCTTGCAATGTTCAACACTCCGTTCATCATCCCCTTTCGTTTAGCTTGGTTCACCCTAAGTTGGCAGGGTATGCCCAGTCATGGGTCCCTTGCTCACTTTGCCACTGGATTCAAGCTAGCTTGGCTGATGACGGCTGATTAGTCAGAAACTGGTCCCAGGATGCTTGTTTCCAGTCCAGGGAAGACATGGCTTGACTCTTCGGGCTGGACTGTTCCCATGAGGTACAGGGTCAGACTGATTTGCATCTAGCCATGTCTAGACTGGGGTGGTGGAGTGAGCTAAAGAATGATGATGGATTAAATCCAGATCAGTTGACTGGGGGTGAGTGCTTACAATGTTCAACACTCCATCCATCATCCCCTTTGCTTCTGCTTTGTTCACCCTAAGTTGGCAGGTTATGCCCAGAAGAGCGTCCCTTGCTCACTTTGCCACAGGATTCAAGCTAGCATGGCTGATGATGGCTGATTAGCCAGAAACGGGTCCCAGGATGCTTGTTTCCGGTCCAGGGAAGACATGGCTTGGCACTTCGGGCTGGACTGTTCCCATGAGGCACAGGGTCAGACTTATTTGCTTATGACTGTTAGACCTGGCACCATTGGCGTGGTTCTCCCTTCCATTTTTGGTGTTGCCTCATGTGTTATTGTTGGTGTTAGATGCTTTAGGCACTGTGCCACTGCTTTTCAGTTCCACAGTGCAAGTGCTCCCTATTGTAAATTGATGTATGGAGTAGTGATTTCATGTTTGGCTATTTTGGTTTACTTGTCAGTCCCTAGTCTAGTGCAGTGAGTGCGCCAGGGCGTGCAATCCAAGTGCTGATGGTGGGCCTGCAGCACTGGTTGTGCCACCCACAGAAGCAGCCTTGTAAAATGTGTCTAAGGTCAGCCATTGCAGAGCCTGAGTGCAGTCTGGTACTGTCATGCTGACTGGGCAAGTCACCCACTTCCCAGTCCCCTAAACCTTGCCTTTTCTTCATATCAGTCACCCCTATGGTAGGCCCAAGGGCAGGGTTAATTGTAAGTATAAGGTAGGACAAGCCCTGGTGTGTGTGGCATGTCCGAATAGTGAATTACAGCCATTTTCGTTTTTCACTATTGCAAGGGTATCTGTTCTCCATAGGTCAGAATGGGCTGTTAGAATTGGTACATTTTATAATCCTAACAGGCTCTGAGAACATGGTAGAAATTCGAGTTTAGTATGCCTGAACTCAGAATAATAAAATACTTCTGTTTGTGAAGTTTATTTTAAAATTCTGTGTTTGCAAATACCACTTTTAGAAAGTAGGCATTTGCTTGTCTAACCGTTCAAACCTGCCACTGCTAATTTGCGTATTCCTATGTCTGGTTTCTGTGAGTGACAGGGCTGTGGAATTCCAGGAGACAGGCTGAGCCACCCAGTGGTGAATAGAGAGATCTGCATCTAGATGGGAGGGATGAGTGCACCTGAACTCTGAATAGGGCTGTGCCTGTCTTCCACAATGCTGGCTCCACCCCCTGGGGTGCGGCTGATGTCTCTGCCCTGCACACTGAAAGAAGAGAAGGAGTCCTGTCAACAAAGTGCCCCAGGACTGTACTTGCCTTCCACAATGTCTGATGTTTTTGTGCTGCACTGTGAAAGGAAAGGAGAGGTCTGATAAACAAAGTGCTCAGGAACTGGTTTGGACTAGGCACAGACCCCTCTCCCCTCAGAGAACAAAGGATTTTGGGGTATAAATATTGGGACCCTGCTCCCATGAAATTAGATCACTTTGGACTACAAGAAGAAACCTTTACTGAGGAGAGGAACCTGAAGAAACTGAGGAAAGACTATTCCCAAGCTGAAGTGCTGCTTGGGGGATTGACATGCAGCAGTTGCCTTACTGCCAAAGGAAGGAGAAGGGAACTTTGTAACTTTGCTTTTAATTTGTTAAGGAACTCCAAGGTCTTGGAAAAGAGCTTGCCTTCTGCTGAAGTCTCAGGGACAAAAGTCTAAAAGTCTTCAACTCCCAGCTCCCCAGAGTTCTTTTGGAAGTGCCTGCTGCTGTTTTGGGCCTTCTGAGGAACTGCGTGTCGCAAGGAGCTGGAAGCGCGACTCAACGAGAAGAAGCGTGTCGCCGTCGCTGTGCCTGCAGTCGCAACTCTGGAGAAAGGAGGGTGTCACCGCTGGAACTGTCGCACTGCACCGCATCGAAGAGAAGCGTGCCGCAACGAAGAGGAAGTGCGTCGCCATCACTGCCGTCGCAACTCCGTAGGAAGAGGGTGTCGCCGCTGGAGCTGTCGCACTGCACCGCGTCAGGAGAAGAATCTCGCAATGAGGTCGGAGCGTGTCGCTGTCACTGTGCCTGCCATTACAATTCCAGAGAAGGATGGTGTTGCCGCTGGAACTGTCACACTGCACCGCATTGATCAAGAGCACCTCGCATCCCCGAGAAGCGCTCCGACGTCGGATCTGCTGCCTTCGCATCTTGGATGTCGCCGCTGTAGTTTTCGCATCAAGCGGAAGCTTCACGCATAGTGCAGAAGAGCGTCACCGCTGGAGCTGTTGCTGTCGCATCGTAAGGGTGTTGCCGCGGCAGTCCACGCATAGAAACAAGAGCTTCTTGCTTGTTGTGGAAGCGCAACGCAACTTAAGGTACATTGACACAGAGTGTTGCATCTAAGAAATGAACTGAACTAAGCTTAATCTACTATCTCAAAGTAATCATAGTGTGTATTTTTGGTGGTTATGGTCTTGTGGTAGCTCTATATAAAGTATACTTATTTTTGATATGAAACCTGTGTGGTGTCCATTTGTAGTGTTGTCACTGGGTTACTGTATGTGGTCACAACTGCTTAACTTACAACACCTCTGAAATAAGCCTTGACTGCTCGCGCCACGCAACCGAAAGGGTGAGCAGGGGTTATTTTAGGTGTGTAATCCCCTTTCCCTGACTAGAGGAGAGGGTCCCTATTTGTCACAAGTACCTACTTGTGCCAACTAGAGACCCCCAATTCTAACAATGGCCATGCCTGAACTGGGGTGGCGGAGTGAGCTAAAGAATGATGATGGATTAAACCCAGATCAGTTGACTTGGGGTGAGTGCTTGCAATGTTCAGCACTCCGTTCATCATCCCCTTTGCTTTTGCTTGGTTCGCCCTAAGTTGGCAGGGTATGCCCAGACATGCTCACTTTGCCACTGGATTGAAGCTAGCCTGGCTGATGATGGCTAATTAGACTGAAACCGGTCAAGGATGCTTGTTTCCAGTCCAGGGAAGACATGGCTTGGCAGTTCGGGCTGGACTGTTCCCATGAGGCACAGGGTGAGACTGATTTGCCTGTGGCCATGTCTGAACTGGGGTGGCAGAGTGAACTAAAAAATGATGATGGAATAAACCCAGATCAGTTGACTGGGTGTGAGTGCTTGCAATGTTCAACACTCCGTCCATCATCCCCTTTGGTTTTGCTTTGTTCGCCCTCTGTTGGCAGAGTATGCCCAGACGTGGGTCCCTTGCTCACTTTGCCACTGAATTCAAGCTAGCCTGGCTGATGATGGCTGATTAGCCAGAAACCGGTCAAGGATGCTTGTTTCCGGTCCAGGGAAGACATGGCTTGGCAGTTCGGGCTGGACTGTTCCCATGAGGCACAGGGTCAGACTGATTTGCATATGGCCATGTCTGAACTGAGTTGGCGTAGTGAGCTAAAGAATGACGATGGATTAAACCCAGATCATTTGACTGGGGATGAGTCATTGTAATGTTCACCACTCCGTCCATCATCCCCTTTGGTTTTGCTAAGGAGATTGAAGACCAAACATCTGAGACAGGGTTTGAGATACTCTGAGGAGATTGTGCACTCAGAGGAGTCCAAGGAGAAACTTGGCTGTGGGTGAAGTAATATGAATGCATGGAATTTGAGAGGTATTTATGGAACTCTACCAGATTTGAAATTAGAGTCAGATGTGAGTTTGATATGATGTGGAGCAACTCGTGGTTTATCTTCTACAGGATGTTTTTGGCCAGAAGAGGAAACCAATTGGTATATAAATTCTTGGGAACTTCTGGCAGGCTCTTTTGCAATAAAGTGTTTTACAAAGAACAATGCAAGGTGTTTAATCTTCCTGCAGATGGACAATGTGTCTGCTGTAAGGTATGGCAACACGTTTGAGGGACTGAAATTGAACGTTTTGGCAGATTTGGCTGAGGTGTTTTGGGAATATTGTTTGAGACAGAACATTGTAGTACAGGCGGGACATTTTCCAGTTTGAGCAATGTGGAGCCAGATTGGTTTTCAAGGACTCTTAGGGATTCAAGCAATTGGAACCTGAACAGAGCGATTTTCATGAAATTGAGTAATCTTTTGGGACCTTTTCCGATGGATTTATTTGCGGAAAGATTAAATACCAAGTAGAAATAGTTTTACAGTTGGCATCCAGATTCAAAGTATGCAGGGATAGATGCTTTCAGACAGGGTTGAGGTCTGAAGAGTTATGTTTTCCGATCATTTTCAATAATAATTCGAGTAGCTCTGATGGTTCGCAGGTGCAAGGAGACGGTGGTGTTGGTACCACCTCTATGGAAAACACAGGTGTGGTACCCAAGATTGTTGGAAATGTTGGTGGATTATCCGATTCTGTTGCCAGTATTTCCAGAGATCTTGAGGGGCCAGTATGCAAAGTACACAACTTGATTCTAGAGCAGGCTACTCCAACTAGTAGCTTGTGATCTACTGTTAGCTCTCAGCTGCCTAAAAGTATCTTTAGCTCTCCTGGGTCCAGGTCAGCCTTCTAAATTAAAAGCTTTTGCTTGATCAAATGAATATATGTATACCAAAAGTGAATAATGTGTTTTCAAAATGAGAATGTGTGTTTTTTCAGAACTGATAAGCTGAAGGTTGAATTTCCAAAATATAATTAAAGCTTATATTTGAGTGATAAATAATGTGCCGTTAGGTAGGTTTAATATTATTATTAGGACCTTGGTGCCAGGGGCATTTACGCTAAGGCTGTTATGTATTACCTATGTAAGGCATTCCAAATTGATAAAGCCTTTTTCTACATTACTGCTGGCTACCCTACCTGATTCAGACGTGATCACAGAGGTCAGTGTTTTATAGGGTGGCCAATGACAATCTTTTCTGATGTGATCACTAATACAATACAAAATAGTTTGTAGCTCAGGACGATTTTTATTGATCATAAGTAGCTCTCATAACAGAGAAGGTTGAAGAACCCAGTTCTAGAGTCAGGACTTCCACAAGGGGGTTCAAAACGTATCAATGAATCATGGGCCCTGGAACACGAAAGGTGTATAGATTGGCATGGCAAAAATGAGTTTGCTGGTGTGGGTAGAGGGGTTTTGAACCTGTTTCAGCGGATATTGCAAAAGTAGTAAATTACTTATCTGAGCTGTTTGCAAAGGGATTGTCTTATAGGACAATTAATGGTCATTAATCAGCTATTGCGTCCAGTCATGTTCATATGAACAGCATTTCAGTGGGTCAGGATGTCCTAGTGAGGAGACTTATGAGGAGTATAAGAATGTCAAAACTGCCAGTTTCAAGATATAATTCAGTTTGGGAAGTGACCAAAGTGATGAAGTAGTTGGATGGTCTGGGGGCTAATGAATTTGTAGATATTACACCTTTATCTTTGAAATTAACTATTTTCTTATGTGTAATATCTTTTAGAAGAGCATAAGATGTTAGCCCTTTAGAAGTTTCAAACAAGATTTTTTCACCCGAGGGTGTGTGTTTTTATTTAAACAAAAAAACAAAGGCAAACTTGCACCCTTATTTTGATGACCATGAAAACTTGTGTGTAGTACGTTGTGTGAGAGAGTATGAGAAGAGATCATTGCATTTGAGACCTGCAACTGTGAGTCAGTTGTTGATCTCCTTCAGGTATCCTCATGAAGGTGTGTTCTCTCCAATCCTTGCAAAGTGGGTAAAAGAGGTGATGTGGAATTCAGGTGTGAATATGAGCTTGTTTGGTGCACATTCATTATGGGGAGTGTCTGCTTCTCAAGCCTTTATGTTAGGAGGAGTATTAGAGGACATATTGAGAAGTTTGGATTGGTCGAATGATGCACTTTTTCGCAGATTTTATTTCAAGCCTGTTGACAATGCAGATTGTTGTTTGTTAAAAAAGCTTTGAACTTGCAATAATGTTAGCCTCGGGTCTTGACACAAAATGTAGATTTTCCCCTATCTTGATGGTCCGAAAATCTGGATTTTATTAAAGACACAGAGGATAATATTATTCCCACCCCATTCCCAACCCTGTTTACAGATGATTATATTATTTTGTAGGATGTGGTCAAAAATAGAAGAAGAGGATGAGGAGGACGTGGAACCTCTTGGAGTGTTGGAGCTGTATTCGTTCATGGAAACGGATTATGGGCATGTTTATTTCTTATTCACTTGTTGTTTTTGGAGAACAGTAAGAACATGATTATGGTTATGAAATGTGATAAGTTTAAAAAGAAGGAAGAGATCAGAGTGTTCTGGCCGTTTATTAGGTTGGAAATTGTTGTCATGAAGTGTTCTGAGTTCTTTAAAGAGGCTGCTGAGTAGCAATTAAAGGAAGATTACAATAATATTAGCCTCAGTGTCTTTAATAAAATCCATGTTTTCTGACCATCAAGACTGGGGAAAATCTACATTATGATTGTGAGGTTTTATGAACTATGTACGATAAGAAAAACTATGATTTTGTGCTCATGTTAGATTCTATGCCCATGTAAGGTTCTATGCTCAAGATAGTCTTCACTCGTTCATGTCCTAAGGTGGCACTGCAGTTTTAGAAATAAGATTGTTTTATGCAAATATTATCCTCTGTTCTAAATGTAAAACGTATTTTTGATAATTATAATACTACACATCTACCTAATTAAATTGAGCTACACAAAAAAATATTGTATACAAACACCAATTGATACCTGGGTGTATGAAACGCAGACCCCTTCACCCTTTCGTAGCATGGAGTCAGTTATTCAATTATAGAGAGTTACATGCGAGCCATTCGTATGGTGGTTAAGATATAACTAATTTGTTGATGGTAAAAATGTGGAATTCTCGTTCCCTAATATATGCAGGGAATAACTAAATGTGGTGAGATGATAACGTATTTAATTTAAGAAACGATAAACGACTTGCATGGTCACTTACCAGGTGACATTTTACTGTCTGCTTGCAGGCGGCTTTAAGACGCCTGTGGATGACCTGCTGCAGCTGAGAGTGATAAACTAATTCGCGCCATGGAGAGAACTGAGATAACAATGCTGTGCCACAAAGATGATCTTTCACAAATGAACCTAAGGTAAGCGAAACACAAAATGTTTGCTAGGGGTCCTAAAATAAACATTCCTAAATTTTGTAAATCTGCAAAAAGGAGTTGTTTCTGTCACCCCCAGATGGGAAGCCAGAGTTGAATTATGTCTCAGATTAATGTACTTGGAGGATCAAAGGTTAGGCAAACAGCTGCTTCTCAATCGGGAGCAGTACAAAGCTCAAGTGTTCAATGCGAGGGCAGCATCGGGCCTGTAGCACTCCCAGTGGGCTGCCTTTTATTTGCTTCTGATTGGGAGATATCAGGCGCTGACTCCTGCCACCGATGACCTCCCCTTCTAGGGCAAGGGGGTGAGCTACTGGAGCCAGAGTGCTTTCACCAGTCGCTGAGAAAATCCCAGCAAATCTTTGAAAATCAAGATAATATATCCCTTCTGAATGTCTTAATTTAGATTTTCGCAATTGAAAAGAAATTGCATTAAAACGCACATAAAGTAATTTTAGGTGATCACATGAGTTTGTGTGTGCGCGAAATATTGGTACCACGGCATGGGCTCAGATGACTCTGGTATTTTAGATAAAGTGACTGCATGAGTCTTAAGCGTATGGCTTGCACATGTTACATATAATGCAACAGTATCATTTGCGTGATGACATGTACAGTATAATGTTTGCATGTATTTGAGTACTTATGTAGCCAGAGTAAAATAAATGTAGCCCAATTACATTTTATTTACAGAAGGTGTGCTAATTAACTCACATTCAGTAATTAACACCACATTGGTCTTCCTCTTCCTTGTTCGTACATATTGAGGTTTGCTGCAACGGGACAGGTGTAAGAGACAAGACTCGAATAGCATAGATCATGGAACTGGTCTTGCCTCTGTATTTAGTCCATAATTCACTCCTTCTCCTTCGTCACATCCTTTTTTTCACTGCTGTGTTCGACAAACAGGCATTGTGGCGATATAAAATATAAATGAATTGTTATACCATGTACTGTATTCATTATTTTTGACTACTAAGACGTCGAATGCCGTACCGCAGGGGCATAGTTGTTCTGGTCAAGATATTGTGGCCCCAGTTAAAGTGAGCATTCGCTACTTTTCTTTTGGGCTTTGCATTGTTTAACCCCAGCAGCAGCGAGCTTTGGCCTATCAAAAATGGAGCCTTTTTCCGTAAAACTCTTTGGAGGAGCAGGAATGCAGGAGAGGGAAATGGGCAACTCTGTGCTTTTCCCTCGTAGGTAACATGCAGCTAGATTCATGAAGCCAAATTGCGATCGCAATAGCTGCGAAAAAGCAATTGCGATCGCAATTTGAGTAAAAGAAATTCATGACAGTGTAATCGTTAAAAAAGCAAATTCGCTAAAGAAAAATAGCGATTTCGCAAATAAAATCGCAGAATCCTGGAAGAAGCCCATTTGTAAATCTGAAATTGCGAGAAACCATGGAATCTGCAAATTAATTTGTGAAATCGCAAAACAATCGCAATCGTTATTCATGAAAAATCACAGAATACGAAAATCCCGAAAATCGCTATTTGCTACGCGCAATTTAAGGAGAACGCAAACCAGGTGGTAACCAGTAAGGATTTTTTTTTTTTTTTTAAAAACGTTTACAAACTACCACCAGGTGCAGGCCTGACCAAACACACTTAAGGATATGCAGCTGGAGCATGAGTACTCTCACAATGCCAGGACTCTACATGGTGGTCAGGCGGCGTAGGCTACAGCGAGCAGCACGGAACAGACGTAGGATCCAGGAGCGGATATTCCACCAGCGGGTCACCCTTCTGGGCCAAACCAGGGAGCAAATGTACGCTAAGTACCGCCTGAATGGGGCAATGATCATCAAGCTGATCCAGGACCTAGACCCCCTGATGCAGTACCCAACAAGGAGGATCAATGCCGTGCCCACACATGTCCAGGTATTGTGCAGCCTGCACCTTCTGGCCTCCGGAAGCTTCCAGGGGATAGTCGCTGTTGCAGGGGTGATATCCCAGCCCACCATGTCCCGCTGCCTAAGGAGTTTCCTGGATGCAATGCTGACCCGGCTACACCACTACATCTCGTTCCCCACCAGCCAACAGGACCTGAATGAGACCAAGCATCAATTTTACAAAGTAGCACAATTTCCACATGTAATAGGGTGCATTGACTGTACCCACATCCACATCTGCCCACCAGCACAAACGGAAAACATGTACCGCAACCGCTAGTCCTACCACTCCCTCAACATTCAGATGGTGTGCAATGCTAAGACATACATCACAGACATAGTGGCACAGTACCCGGGGAGCACACATGACTCCTTCATATTCCGGCACAGCGGCATCCACACACGACTGGCCAGGGGAGACTTTGGGGAAGGACACCTACTAGGTAAGTACACATGCCCCAAAATAGTACACTGTGATCATGTATCTGCGCAGAACAGGCACTCACCCTCTGCTCCTTTCATTCAGGTGACAGCGGCTACGCTCTCTCCGTGAGTACCTCCTCACCCCATACCTCAACCCTGCAGCACCACAGCAACGGTGTTACAATGCTGCACACATACGCGCAAGAAATTGCATTGAGAGGACATTTGGCCTTTTGAAGAGCAGGTTCCGCATACTTCACAAGACTGGTGGGGCCATCAAATACACACCCTGAGGTCTGCTGCCGCATCATGGCCGTGTGTGCAATACTCCACAACATTGCTACCAAGCGCAGGATACCAGTGGAGATATCTGGCAGTGAGTCGGAAGGGGACAACCGCCCAACTCCACATGTGCGTCATGCACACGGGGAAAATCCTGCTGAAGGACACAGGCGCCGCAACCACATCACTATTAACTGTTTCTAGTGCACCCATACCCCTCACACAACACTGCACTCATGCATGACAAATGTAATAATGACATGAGTTGGATTTAAGTCAGACCATAAATCTTTATTGTTAATGCACAACAAAGTGGCCTTTTTTTTCTTTGGTGTCACATGAGGACAGTATTTCTTCATACCTCCCCATGCAGCAGTAGAGGGCTTGCAGAGGTGTCCAGCATGGCCCTATTGACAGTGTCCAAGTACTCAATGGTGGCTGCGACGAGACGCACCAAGTCGTCTCTCTGGGTCCTGAGGGACGGTGTTGGCCCGAGATGATGCTGTGGCCCTGCTGCTGCGTCGACGTACAGACTCAGGCGGCAAGGATATGCTGCTGTTGGTCGACGCAACCTCGTTCACATCGTCAGGCCCCCCTGGTTCTCCATGGGCAGTGGGCTGTCTGCCGAGCACTGCTGCTGTTAGCAGATCAAGTGACCTGGCCACATCCTGGCAACACTGTACCATCTGGCCCTGCATGGCAAGTGACCTGCGTGACAGCTGTGACGTTGCATTGCCTACAATGTGGTTCGACCTGGTGTAGGCCGACAGGCGGGCCAGTAGTTGGCGGTGGCGGCAGCGGGTCATGTCCTGCTGGGCTACCAGCAGCTGGCTGTTCTCCCTGACAGCAGCAGTCATCTGGGCCACATTTTGGGCAGTCGCCTGCAGCTGAGTATGGATTGCTGCCAGGTGACGTGCCTGGGTACGGTGCACAGCCAGCATGCGGCGTTCAATGGCCAGGTCAGGATCAGGAAGATGGAGTGCCAGCATGCGGCGTTCAATGGCCAGGCCAGGATCAGGAAGATGGAGTGCCCTGCCCGTGCCTGTTGAGGCCTGACACTGCTGGCGCCTCAATGTGCTGGAGTGTGTTCTTGCTCCAGCTGTGCACCTCGTCTGCCTCCTAGTGGTGTGGCCTGTACCACTGCTGTGGGTGTCTGTTGGGGTGTGGGCTGGACACCTGTGGCTGCAGGGGTGGCCCTATCCACAAGGGTGGTGGTGGAAGCACTGCAGGTGGCTGTGATGGACCAGGTTGTTGGTTGGACTGGCCCTCACCCTCAGTGTCCTCCTGGGTCTCCGCGATGTGCAGGGCCTCGCTATCAGTGCTGGGTTGGTCGACAGCACTGGTGATGTAAAAGGGTGCATGATTAATGTTATGTCTCCTGCACATGAGATGTTGATACATGCATGCAGGCTTGCTTTCCCTGACTGGCTTTTGGAATTACTTTGATTTGAAAGGTCTGTCTGTGTTGAGCTATCTGGGGAATTATGATTTCACTACAACTACCACAATGCAATGGGGCATTTCAGGTGTGCATGGCCTGCATTACTGGGGATGTCATATTGCTAGCTCAGGAGTCATGGGCATTGTTGGGGGACAGGGTCGCAGTTGCATGGCACTTATCTTCTGATTGTTGGCTGGGTCGGGACGAGTCCAGCTGGATTACCCCCACGCAGGCTTCTGGTGCAAGGGTGTCCTCTATGCGGTCCTCCAATGGAGTGTTTGGTGTGGCAATAGGATCCCCTCCACTGGTGGCCAGTCGCTCCCCAAGCCTATCGGCAATGCGCTCCTTTGCACGACCTCTCAGGTCGTACCAGCGCTTCTTGAGGTCATCAATTGACCGCTGGGTCACCCCGACCGCATTTTCTTTCGTGTGGATGCGCAGCCAGATCCGGTGCTTGTCTGCCTCTGGCACCCTCCGGGAGGCTTTGCCGAAGAGGCGTCCATGGTCCTTGCAGACCCCATCAATCACGTACTCTAGTTCCTGTTCTGAGAACTTGATATTTCTTTTCCGCGCTTGCCTACTGCTCCCTGCTGCTTCCTGGGACATTTTGTGGATTTGTGTCCTGCTGGGGTGCTGCAAAAACAGATTTGGAGCTCTTCAGAATGCTGCTTCCACTGTCTGGCTCAGTGTTCTGTTTGTGGGTGGGAAAAGCCTACTTCCTGGTTGTGATGTCATTAATGGACTCGAAATGCGACTTCCCGTTACTGCGATCTCGCAGTTAGCGAGATCACAAAATGCGATTTCGCTAATTGCGAGATCGCAATTTCTACATGGAAACTTGCCAATTCTTCAAAATGTAAGCGATTTTGGCAAAATCGCCAAATGCGGCCGATTGCGATTCGCTTTTTCTATCGCATTTCTACATGAATGCCATTTTGCGATTTTCAAATTGTGAGTCGCTATTTCTCACAAATTGCTAATCGCAGATTGGCACTTTCATGAATCTGGGTGATGGTTTCTTAGCAACGTATACAAATGGAAGCCTAGCAGTAGTAGCGTTTTTTCTAAATAAAGCATAATGGAAAATTTAAAGTGTTCACAGAACTGCTAGGATTTAGAACCTAAAATAGCTCAAAAGCTTGAATCTGAGTTTCTTCATGACGAGGACCCAATAATTACTACTTCAAAAACGCATCTGCAATTCATGATTGACGGAGCATTGGCCAGTACTCTACAAGATGCGCTGCCTAATACTAAGCATCACAGAATGACGAATATGGACCCAATATGAAGCAATGGACCCTTTTCCAAAGAGAAGTATATTCAAGAAAAACAGTTAATGGCCTTATTGCTACATATTAGAAATGCTCTGGTATTTGAGGTGCCTGAAGTTGGTAATAAAGGTCTCTTCTTTCGACATGAAACAGGCACTGCTGATTCTTTACTGTTGCATAAAACTATAAACTCTATGGGAATACAAAAATGAAAGGATGTAGATCAATCTGGAGTACCACGTTTTTTGACAAAGGAAAGGAAATTGGTAGAACTTGAAGTTAGATTTTCTGTGAGTCCAAAAGTAAACACTTTGGGCTCAATTCTTGAAGCTAAATGTACATATGTATTTTTAATCAAATGTTTATTTACTCCTTAGGTTTATCTACCTTTTTTAAACACATATATTTATTGGGGTTATTGGTTATAATGACAACAAAATGTACTTAATATGGTTTTATATGGATTCCACAGTTCTGAGAGAAAGCAAATGTTTGAAGTTCTAAAATGTGCACAATGAAAAAGAAAAGAAAAAATAAATAAAAAGAAAACAGAAGAAACACAAAGTGGCAACATCTAAGACAACATTGCGTCACTGTGCACCCCATATCTTCCCCACAACCTGGCATTCAGTAAAGAATAATGCCAACAGTATTGTGATTGTGCATAAGAGAGAGTCATTCTCCATGTCCCACATGCCCAAGCCACCTCTGTAGTTTCCCTATTCAAGCCCAAGCGTGTTATTTAGTGCACTATACTCTAGTCCAAACACATAAGGAACTGGTAAAGACTATATTAGAAGGTGAGATATTAAGGATCATTTTGGCTCAAGAAAGGACCCCATACATTTTCATAAATGTTTAATTGATCCTGGACCTTGTAAATATGACATTCATAGGCAGACGATCGGTACAACTCCGTGAGCCCATCCTTGTGTGTGGGCACCTGCGACATGCATCAATGCCATTGGATGCCTATCTTGGCTACCATGAGGACAACCAACTGTTGGAGAACCGCAGCCTTAAGGCCCGGTGGTGCAGGGTACGCCTAAATCCCCGGGATTCACCTGCCTTGTCAAAACAGAGACACAGACTCTTCATCTGGCGTAGAAGATGGTATTTATTAGCTGCAGCTAGTACAGTGGTCTAAGAAGTCATCAATACAACGAGGTTCAAAAGAGACTGCCACTTAACTCCGTGGCGCACAGGTTTATATATCATACAACACAATGCAAAAATGCAATTGCACACGAACATGAGCTCTAGGCAAATGTTGCAGACAATACTTTAAGTCCAAAACAACTCAAGTTCCCGAGTATGTTTGTCACTCGACCCCTTAAGCAAATCACAAGTGAATCCACACAATTCAATTTACTAGCAGAGAAAAACACAGTTGTGTGTCATAGAAGGACAGTCGAGAAACATGAGAATGCATGAGATGTGTAGCGAAGGACAGCAAATAAGATAACTTAAAGGAAAAAATGGTGTGAAATGACATATAGTCCGGACGGGGATTATTCAGCTCAGACAGGAAATAGTGTACTCGGCCAGACCCTGACACTCGTTAGTAAACATAGGCGAGGAAGCCACCTGACACGTAAAGCAGAAATGAAAAAAACATCGCGTTCGCCGAGCTGCCTGAGTGAGGGCAACACAAAATGGCGGCGATCTCAAAATGGAGACTGAGTACAAACAAATTCGTAATTTTCAGAACCTCAGACCCTCCTTTTGCCATTACTCAGGCAAAAACAAACCAACTCATGCTAATCTGAGTCAGAGTCAACACTAATGTACATGAAATCTTCAAGCTGTTGCTGCACCATCATTCTAATATTCTCTGTCTTCTGAGCAGCAGATCGTGGGACGCACAGAGTAGCCAACAGGCCACACACTGCAGGACCACACTGAACACACAAAAAACAAGAGAATATGACAACTAGAATTGCTCCAATGAATGTTAAGATTTTCCATCCCCGAGTTGACAGTATTCCCCAAAACCATCCCATAAAAGACCAATCTCCTTAATCCTGATGTATCGATTCGGAGACTGTGTGCAATTTGGAAATGGCCTGGTATACTGCTGGAGCGTCATCTGGAATATATATGCAGCAACTAGATCCGATCAATCTACAGACACCTCCTCGATCTGCTAGAATCACGTCTAGCGCAATTCGATTCTGAAGCATCATAAGACGGTCCGCTTGAAGCTCGGCAGTAATGTTACCTATAACACCTGCAGTACCATTAATAGTGGTCTCAACCACTTGAACCAATTGCCTAATGTGTCTGCTGTTAATCATTGGACCCCAAAAGGGAAGGAATCCCTTAAGGAAATCTCCTCCCTCTTGCTCTGCCGTGGCTTTGGCATCGAATACGCCTCTGCTGTGTCTAACTTTGTGATGGTCTGACGAAGCCGTATATGTAGGGGGCAGTAGAAAAGCTATGTAGCAAGTTCCCGAAAAGTTAGAAGGTAACCAAGTATAGGCTCGATCATTACAAACAAAGTATGTTCCTTGAGATGGAACTAGCGGAGGGAAATCAAGAGATGAAAGAACATAGGTGTATGTACATTTCTGGACCTCATCAATCTTCTTGCTGTTAATCTGAAGAGAAAGATTTCCTTTATGGGGCACAGTCCACACTGGGGAAGACTCACCTTTTCTAGTTTTATCGCTGAGAATGGAGACATAGTGGGTAACATTCCATCCATCATAAGCTTTCTTTTCATCCAATGGAATCTTACTCTTCTCTACAATCTTGGTCATCACCAATATGCTTTTTATTAAGGAACTATGACTAAAATCTAATCCATTACCCAGGGGTTCTCACAGGGCTTCTAAGTCTGTTGTGGTATGCGGCCGAAAACTATGTCAAATAGGCCCAAGCTGAACCTTCGTATGAGAAAGGAAGAACCAGATATGGCATTCCCTTTTGTGTATTATGTGGCATGAGTCCGCACACCCAACAGTCAGTCATATTGCTAGCCAACTGATGTAGGTGCAACAACTGAATAAACGTATTATTCATATACTCGGCTCTCCTTATCTGTTCATGTGGGGGTAAAGTATGCATTTTATGTGAAAAGACAGAAAGTCGGGAAGGCAAAGAAGTCGTAGTATTAGCAACATTCCTTGATTGTAAGATATGAACAATCCATCCTGTGCAGGCTGATAAAATACACAAAAACATAAGAACACACAAAGCTATGCCAAATCGGCTACGTAATAGTTTACAATATTTTACTCTCATTTCTTGCTTCCGATTTTCCCTAATTACAGTTATTGTACCATCCATCTTTATCTAAAAAAAATGTCGCTCACGGCACTCTTCTCCAATCACTCAGCTAATCACTTATGTATACCTGAGGCACTAGCCGCTTACTAAAGAACAGAATCAGGTTACAGTCTGAGTCTCCTACCGTGACCCTGCGACGGAGACAGATGGCACATCTAATACTAATATTGTATTGTATTGTATTGTATTGTGCACTTGTATAGCGCGAATCTGCTACCCAAAGGGTATCCTGGCGCTTTAGACTCTACTGAACCATCTACACAGACACGTTGTTTAAGCTGTTCTAGGGAAGAGGTGAGTTTTTAGACTTTTCTTGAAGGATGGAAGGTCCTCCAAGCTCCTCGAGGACAGAGGAAGGGAATTCCAGAGCTTGGCAGCTGCGTGACCAAAGGACCGGCCCCCCATCCATAGCCTGTGGATCCTCGGAACCACCACCAGATGTAATGAAGAGGAGCGTAAAGGTCTCGCTGCCTGGTACCAAGAAAAGAGGTTCTGTAGTATGACTGGACCTTGGTCATGTAGAGCCTTAAAGGCCAGGCAGGATGATTTAAAAAGAATTCGCTGTTGAAATGGCAACCAGTGGAGATCTTTAAGTGCAAGGGAGGAGGAGGCAGCACGCGGCCTAGAAAGAGCCAGCTTCACAGCCATGTTTTGAATGCGCTGCAACTTATTGATCAAAGTGCCAGGTGCCCCCAGAAGCAGTGCATTACAATAATCTATCCTGCTAAGGATAATGCCACGCACCACCGCTGGTCTAGCCTGGAACGGAAGCAGGGGGAGAATTTTCCGCAATGTACGGAGTAGCAGCATGCATGTGGAAATGGTTTTATTAACAAAACCGTCCAGCTGGAGGTTAGAGTTAAACATGACTCCGAGGTTGCGGGCAGAGTCCGCCGCCACCACATTGCCCAAGGAGGAAGAAGGCCAAAGATCAGTCGGCAAAGGGTGCGGTACGCGGTCCGAGAAGCAATGAAGTACCTCGGTCTTGGAGCTATTAAATTGGAGGGAGTTGTTTTTCAACCAGTCGGCAGTGGCGGTCATACAGCAATGGAAAGTCTCTGTAGACACCGCATCTTCTCCTTCAAGGGAGAGGATGAGCTGGGTGTCGTCGGCATAATTAATCACTGAGATGCCGAAAGATTTGATCAATTTTATCAGGGAACACAGGTACAAATTGAACAGGATGGGACTGATCGCAGACCCCTGAGGGACACACTGTCCCACTCTCCTAATGCCTGATCGAAAAGATGGTAGTGCCACCACCTGGTGCCTGTTCTGAAGATAGGAAATCAGCCAGTCCCATGCCAAACCTGCTATCCCGGCCTCCTCCAGTCTGTTGATAAGAATGGAGTGGCTGACCGTGTCGAACGCGGCCGACATGTCGAGCAACACTAAAAAGTCTGCTCGACCATTGCCGACCCGAGATCGAAGGGTGTCCAACACGACCACCAGCGCCGACTCCGTACCATGGGCTATTACATAAAAAAAGCAAAAAGAACAAAAGAATGTCTTTAATCAGTAAAGAGTGTTCAAGAGTTCAGTTTGTTGGGTCTTGGCCTTAAATTGTAGCGTGTTTTGCTCGGCACGGTCTGGTCTTTAAACAGTATTTCTGGGTTGGTGGTGTCTATTCGATGATGCACAGGCACAGCAGCTTGAAGAATGTTGTCATCCGCTTTTTCAGACAGGGTCCCATAAATCTGAGCATCACTTAACGGGACAAAACAAGGAACAACTGCAGTGTCCGATTCTCTTACACCACTACGAGTTTCGTCAGGGTGGTGGCAGCTCCTGGCGTCACTGGGGGCTTACGAGGCTCAGGAACTACAGTGTGCTCTGTGTTGGCTCTTGCCACTCGCTACTTCTGTATCCTGCATCTGCTGATCCTGGCGCGCTACACGACTAGTGAAGAACCGGGTTTTAGAACCCAGCGGCACCAGGGATAACGCCCGATGTCTGCGGATTCCCCTGCCTTGGCAAACAGAGACACGGGACACTTCTTGATGACGTCAAATACCAAATTTATTGGCTGCAACCAGGAACAGAGGTCTACGAAGCACAACACGGGTGGTTCGCTAGAGACTGCACAAATTCAAGGAGCGGAGCATCGTCTTTTATGCTAAAATTCACATTCCTGGCTAGCATCAATTACATACAAACTGACCAATGAAACAGTGACATTTCAAACATATAGCATGACGACAATCCCACTTTCCATTGTCCAGCCCACCAGAAATGACCAAGCACATTCCAATATTCCTGTTCGATCAGGCCGGACAAACCCATCATAAGACCTCAACCCAAATCAGTGATTAAGCCATAAAGGAAGGAACAGAAGCAGATGAGAAGCAAGATAAAAAGGTGTGTGCATGTACCATAAACTCGGCAATGTCCTGCTCTTTGTTCTTTATCTGACCAGCTGCTTAACGAGGAACTGGCTCAGCGAGGTCAGCCTCGGGCAAGGGAGTCAGTTCGGCCAGGTCACACAAGATTCAACTAAGGTGTACGTGTCCCAAAGACTCGTTCGGACATAGTCATCTGCCTATGTGAGGGCAACCACACAAAATGGCTGCCGCACACAAAATGGAACCCGAGGGACGAAATCCCTGAATACGTAGTGTTCTCATTGATCGGTTATGACGAAAACACTCATACATACCGCACTCATGATTTGCGGTCCGCTGATACCAAAATCGTCTACATCCGACGACCTTCATTGAACGGGTTCAGAATCTACAAACCACAGACCCTCGAACCACGGAACCACACTAGGTGCAGGCGCCTTGTACTTTTTATATTGTTGTTATTTTTAACATTCTGCATATGCTGATCCTGGCGCGCTGTACGATCAGGTGCAGGCGCCTTGTATTTTTTTAAATTGATGTTATTCTTTGACACTCTGCAATACTGTGGGCTTACCATCTCTTGTGGCTGCACACGCCCCGGTCCATCGCGGCTCCTCTGCTGTTGCGTGGAGGGCGGCTCTTCCCCCATGGCTCTCTGTGCCGCTCGGACGGAAAGCAGGCGCCATCTTGGGAGAGCCTAAAGGACACAGAGACCAGACTAGGCGGTCTAGTTGTCCGAGGCTCTCCCGCATAAAGCAGCATACCCTGTGGAGCTTCCTGTGTTTCGTCAGGGTGGTGGCAGCTCCTGGCATCACTAGGGGCTTACGTGGCTAAGGAACTACAGTGTGCTCTGTGTTGGCTCTTGCCACTCGCTACTTCTGTATCCTGCATCTGCTGATCCTGGCGCGCTGCACGACTAGGTGCCGACGCCTTGTACTTTTTATATTGCTGTTATTTTTAACATTCTGCAAATGCTGATCCTGGCGTGCTGTACGATCAGGTGCAGGAGCCTTGTATTTTTTTAAATTGCTGTTATTCTTTGACACTCTGCATTACTGTGGGCTTACCATCTCTTGTGGCTGCACACGCCCCGGTCCATCGCGGCTCCTCTACCGTTGCGTGGAGGGCGGCTCTTCCCCCACGGCTCTCTGTGCCGCTCGGGCAGAAAGCGGGCGCCATCTTGGGAGAGCCTGAAGGACACGGAGACCAGACTAGGCGGTCTAGTTGTCCGAGGCTCTCCCGCATAAAGCGCACATGTGTTTCCGGAAGCGCAGCAGACGAGCGCAGCAGGCGCGACGATGGTGCGCTGAAGTTGCACCAAAGTTAAGCCCGTCTGCACCCGTCTGCGGGCGACCGGGGCTAGGGGCACATCACCATGCTCACCTTTTAACATACTCTTCAGCGCAATTGCGTTCTCTCCAAAATTACTGTCTCGTGTTCAGGCCCTTGGTATTGCTCACCCCTTGCCTCCCCTGTCCCTCTCAAAGGCCCCTCACCCTTGCACGATGGTGTATTTTCCGTGCCCCTCTATCCCCACTTCCTCTCCCGCCACTTCTGTTCCCCTTTTGAACACAAGATCCACTTTCAAGAACCAATTAAAATATTCAGCCTCTTGGATTCCAACTCAACAGACCTGTTGTTTTTAACTGAAACATGGTATCGCCGGGACTCCTTACCCAGCGTCCTGGCGGCCCTCCCGCCCCATTACTTTGTACTCCGTGCTGACCGACCGGAGGGGAGGGTGGGTGGCGGGTCGCCCTGATTGCTCGCGAGGGACTCCATTTTCAGACACTTGCATCATCCGCGATACCAGCAGCAGACTGCCTTGTAGTGCGTTCTGTTTCCTTTAAGATTCCAATTACATGTGTCTTAATGTACCGGCCACCTCAGCCATCCCCTGGTTTTCTTCCTGCCATCCAGGACTTGTTGGCCACCCTGGCAGTCAACAGAGCCTCAGTCCTTGTCTTGGGAGATTTTTTGGCCTAATGATCCTGCCGAAGATACAATGTCCAAAGACTTTACCCAATTGCTGCTCAGTCTTAATTTTACCCAGCATGTCCATGCGCCCACTCACAACCGGGGCCACATTCTTGATCAGATATGGGCATTAAATATTCCAATTTCCGCCCCTATCATTGCGCCCTGCACATGGTCTTACCACTCCTTGCTTGCCTTTTCCTTGGATCTTAG
Source organism: Lissotriton vulgaris (assembly GCF_964263255.1). Taxonomy (NCBI): domain Eukaryota; kingdom Metazoa; phylum Chordata; class Amphibia; order Caudata; family Salamandridae; genus Lissotriton; species Lissotriton vulgaris. The sequence goes on along the minus strand of NC_141685.1, from coordinate 1,714,165,413 downwards.
TCTCACAAAAACACCTCTTTTCCCTAAAAACACCTGGGCAAGGAACTGGAACTGAGTCGATATTCTGTCTTTGTGTGGCTCATTAACTACCACCTGCCCTGATCTGTCGGGTTCGGCTCTGCACTCTCAGGTAACCACCTTAGAGTGCTGGCTTACCAAAGCCTACAGCCTGATGGCCCCTCTGAAGCAGGTTACCATCAACCTCACCCACAATGCCAACAAGTGGTTCAGCCCTGGCCTCAAAGCCAAGAAACTGGAGGTGCGACAGGTTGAACGAGCCTGGAGGCTAGCATACTGCCAGACCCACAGACAACACTATATTACCATCCTTAGTGAATACAAAAAAGACATCTTAGTAGCCAAGATAGAATACTTCTCGGGGCGTATTATAGCTGCGGAATGCCAGCCGCGTGAGATTTTTGCCACCGTTAACGAGCTGGCATCATCGGATAGAACTCTGCCTAAGATCCCCCCTTCTCAGGCCCTATGTGACTCACTCAATGAGTTTTTATTGAGAAAGTAGTTTGCATTAAGGCTAATATCCCTCGCCCACCTTCACTGATCCCCAACCGCCAGGCAATAACCTGTCTCTTACACACATTCCTGCACTGACTAGAGAATCCCTCCTCCCCCTACTTAAGCGTCTCAAGTCAGGTTCTCCAGCTGACATTTGCCCGGCCCGCATTCTCTGTCAGATTTTCTCAGACTGCTCATCTCCTGTCCTCACTCTCCTGAATGATTCCCTCACGCATGGCACTATCCCTGTCCCTTTCAAAACCGCTACAATCATTCCCATATTAAAAAAACCCGGGGCAGACCCAGCCTCCCCGGCAAACTATCGCCCTATATCCCTTCTCCCATTTCTGGGAAAGGTTGCTGAGTCCCATGTCACCCTGGTGCTCAGCTCTTTTATAGAGGATAGTAACTACCTTGCACCCTGCCAGGTGGGTTTCCGTCCTCGGCATTCCACCGAGAAGGTGGTTATATCGGTCATGGATCAACTCAGGGAGGGGCTCGATACCAACACCCCCCAGGCCCTTGGACTTGTCCGCCGCCTTTGACACGGTGGACCATCCCATTCTCTTGTCCCGTGTCGAGGCTGCAGGCATAGGGGGACCGATATTGGCCTGGCTCGGCTTCTTCCTGTCTGACCGTACGCAAGCAGTCCATCTGGCCGAGTTCTTTGCCCCGCCTCGCAGGGTGCAATGCGGTGTCCCTCAGGGTTCCTCCCTCTCCCCTCTTTTGTTAAACCTTTATACTTTTCCCCTTATTTTTGCACTGCAACAAATGGAGATCACCGTGTATAATTACGCTGATGACCTCCAACTCATTTTTAATTTGTCCCCCCTCACATCAGGTATCACTAGCTTCCAGTCCGTTATGCTGTTTATCCGGGATTGGATGAATGCGAACCACCTTAAACTCAACCCGGATAAAACAGAGTTGGTTTTGACTGGTGGCAGTGGTAACCGTTGGTCCCCCTCGTTTTGGCCCCCTTCTCTAGGTTTACCCCCCACCCCATCACACTCAGTTAAAACCCTTGGCATTACACTCAATCATCATTTGACACTTCACTCCCACATTAGTTCTGTTGTTTCCTCCTGTTTCTTTACCCTGCATATCATTAAGAAAATATCTTGTTTTTTTTCTCCCCCTGCACTTAAACTGATCCTAATGGCTATGGTCCTTTCTAAGATCGATTATGGAAATATAATTTATAACGGTGTCCCCGCTTACGCACTCCAACGCCTTCAACTGGTGCAGAACCAGGCAGCACGCCTGGTATATTGCCTATCCAAATCCCACCATTCCTCTCCCTTGCTTATTGCTCTACACTGGCTCCCTATCAAACAACGGGCCCTTTTTAAACTGGGATGCCTTATTTTTCAGGCCCGTGCGGGCATGGCTCCCGCCTTTATAAATTCGGCAATTACTAACTACTGCCCTTCTAGAGATCTGCGCTCGTCCACCAAATCTCTTTTGGTAATCCCTCGTTTTAAGAACCAAAGATCTGGAAGTCAGAAATTTTCGGTCCTTGCTCCTACCTTCTGGAACGCACTCCCATCCCTGTTAAACTTTCATCCTCCTATATGGAGTTTTGCAAGGCCCTTAAAACTTTTTTGTTTCAGCAAGCGTTCAGCTCCTAGCCTGCTGTGCCTTTCTTGCCCGGTAAAATAACCCCTAGCGCAAAGAAAATGCATAGTGTATGTGCGCTCTACAAATTCTTTTAAATTCAAATTCAAGTCCACTGGTCAAAGGGTAATGGAAGTGGCACCTTTTTGCAGTGCACTCCATGCACCCAGTTGTGCTTTCCCACCACCTTGACAGCCATGCGAGTAGCGAGCAGCACCTGCGTAGGTGGGGACCACCTAGGTTCCAAATTCTTGGTCCGTTGAAAGTTCTTCACACAGACCCATTCGCCGGGAACGATGGTGTGACCTGGGTCTGTGGAGGCCTCTGGCAGAACACTTTGTACCTGTTGATGAATAATACTCAATTTAGTAGTCAAATCGTGCAGATCATCAATGAACAGAGGATATGGTATATCTGAGTATCTTTTGGGACGAGGGACACCCCTAACATTTGCTGGGCGTCCAAATACCACTTCATATGGGCTAAGTCCCATACGAGAGTGCACAGTAGTTCTGGTTGACAAAAGAGCTAGGGGCAGAGACTTATGGCCAAGCAAGATCTGTGCTGGCTTGAATCTTCTGGCGGTAATTGCAAACAAAACAGGTGATGGACAGAATGTGGATCAATGTCACACATTCACCCCAGTCCAAAGATCTGGGCCCAAATCCAAACCCTTGATTCCGTTCTGGGAAGGACATGGCTTTTGTAGTTCGGACTGGACTGTTCCCATGGGGCACAGGGTCAGAGCTGATTTGCATATCGCCATTGTCTAACCCGGGGTGGTGTGGAGTGCAAAAAAACGATGGATTTGGGCCCAGATCTTTGGACTGGGGTGAATGTGTGACATTGATCCACATTCGGTCCATCACCTGTTTTGTTTGCAAATTCCGCTATAAGTGCGCTGGGGATGCTCAGACGTGGGTCCCAGGCACTCCACACCACTGGAGTCAAGCTAGCCGGGCTGATGAGAGGTGTTACCTCGAAACCGGTCCGGTCCTCGGATGCTTGATTCCGTTCTGGGAAGGACATGGCTTTTGTAGTTCGGACTGGACTGTTCCCATGGGGCACAGGGTCAGAGCTGATTTGCATATCGCCATTGTCTAACCCGGGGTGGTGTGGAGTGCAAAAAAACGATGGATTTGGGCCCAGATCTTTGGACTGGGGTGAATGTGTGACATTGATCCACATTCGGACCATCACCTGTTTTGTTTGCAAATTCCGCCATAAGTGCGCTGGGGATGCTCAGACATGGGTCCCAGGCACTCCACACCACTGGAGTCAAGCTAGCCGGTCTGATGAGAGGTGTTACCTCGAATGCTTGATTCCGTTCTGGGAAGGACATGGCTTTTGTAGTTCGGACTGGACTGTTCCCATGGGGCACAGGGTCAGAGCTGATTTGCATATCGCCATTGTCTAACCCGGGGTGGTGTGGAGTGCAAAAAAACGATGGATTTGGGCCCAGATCTTTGGAATGGGGTGAATGTGTGACATTGATCCACATTCGGTCCATCACCTGTTTTGTTTGCAAATTCCGCCATAAGTGCGCTGGGGATGCTCAGACGTGGGTCCCAGGCACTCCACACCACTGGAGTCAAGCTAGCAGGGCTGATGAGAGGTGTTACCTCGAAACCGGTCCGGTCCTCGGATGCTTGATTCCGTTCTGGGAAGGACATGGCTTTTGTAGTTCGGACTGGACTGTTCCCATGGGGCACAGGGTCAGAGCTGATTTGCATATCGCCATTGTCTAACCCGGGGTGGTGTGGAGTGCAAAAAAACGATGGATTTGGGCCCAGATCTTTGGACTGGGGTGAATATGTGACATTGATCCACATTCGGTCCATCACCTGTTTTGTTTGCAAATTCCGCCATAAGTGCGCTGGGGATGCTCAGACGTGGGTCCCAGGCACTCCACACCACTGGAGTCAAGCTAGCCGGGCTGGTGAGAGGTGTTACCTCGAAACCGGTCCGGTCCTCGGATGCTTGATTCCGTTCTGGGAAGGACATGGCTTTTGTAGTTCGGACTGGACTGTTCCCATGGGGCACAGGGTCAGAGCTGATTTGCATATCGCCATTGTCTAACCCGGGGTGGTGTGGAGTGCAAAATAACGATGGATTTGGGCCTAGATCTTTAGACTGGGGTGAATGTGTGACATTGATCCACATTCGGTCCATCACCTGTTTTGTTTGCAAATTCTGCCATAAGTGCGCTGGGGATGCTCAGACGTGGGTCCCAGGCACTCCACACCACTGGAGTCAAGCTAGCCGGGCTGATGAGAGGTGTTACTTTGAAACCGGTCCGGTCCTCGGATGCTTGATTCCGTTCTGGGAAGGACATGGCTTTTGTAGTTCGGACTGGACTGTTCCCATGGGGCACAGGGTCAGAGCTGATTTGCATATCACCATTGTCTAACCCGGGGTGGTGTGGAGTGCAAAAAAACGATGGATTTGGGCCCAGATCTTTGGACTGGGGTGAATGTGTGACATTGATCCACATTCGGTCCATCACCTGTTTTGTTTGCAAATTCCGCTATAAGTGCGCTGGGGATGCTCAGACGTGGGTCTCAGGTACTCCACACCACTGGAGTCAAGATAGCCGGGCTGATGAGAGGTGTTACCTCGAAACCGGTCCGGTCCTCGGATGCTTGATTCCGTTCTGGGAAGGACATGGCTTTTGTAGTTCGGACTGGACTGTTCCCATGGGGCACAGGGTCAGAGCTGATTTGCATATCGCCATTGTCTAACCCGGGGTGGTGTGGAGTGCAAAAAAACGATGGATTTGGGCCCAGATCTTTGGACTGGGGTGAATGTGTGACATTGATCCACATTCAGACCATCACCTGTTTTGTTTGCAAATTCCGCCATAAGTGCGCTGGGGATGCTCAGACATGGGTCCCAGGCACTCCACACCACTGGAGTCAAGCTAGCCGGTCTGATGAGAGGTGTTACCTCGAATGCTTGATTCCGTTCTGGGAAGGACATGGCTTTTGTAGTTCGGACTGGACTGTTCCCATGGGGCACAGGGTCAGAGCTGATTTGCATATCGCCATTGTCTAGCCCGGGGTGGTGTGGAGTGCAAAAAAACGATGGATTTGGGCCCAGATCTTTGGAATGGGGTGAATGTGTGACATTGATCCACATTCGGTCCATCACCTGTTTTGTTTGCAAATTCCGCCATAAGTGCGCTGGGGATGCTCAGACGTGGGTCCCAGGCACTCCACACCACTGGAGTCAAGCTAGCCGGGCTGATGAGAGGTGTTACCTCGAAACCGGTCCGGTCCTCAAACTCTGGAACTCGCTTCCTATGGAATTAAAAGCTGCACCTTCACTAATCCAATTTAGAAAACTTGTAAAAACATGGCTATTTGACCAATAGCGGTCCTACACCTCTCTTCATAAGGTTGACCGCATGATTAATTGAGATTGCCAGCTTAAGTCACAGCGCCGAGACACCCACGGGTATTTGTTGCGCTTTAGAAATGTTTAAAATAAATAAATAAATAAATAAATAAATGCTTGATTCCGTTCTGGGAAGGACATGGCTTTTGTAGTTCGGACTGGACTGTTCCCATGGGGCACAGGGTCAGAGCTGATTTGCATATCACCATTGTCTAACCCGGGGTGGTGTGGAGTGCAAAAAAACAATGGATTTGGGCCCAGATCTTTGGACTGGGGTGAATGTGTGACATTGATCCACATTCGGTCCATCACCTGTTTTGTTTGCGGCTTGAATCTTCGCCAGCTTAAGCTTGAGCGTACCATTGTAAAACTCAACCAAACCCGCTGACTGTGGATGGTTTGCCGCATGAAATTCTTGCCTAATACCAAGACCAGAACTCACTTTCTGCATAATCTGGCCCACAAATTCACTTCCATTGTCACTCCAGACAATGCGCGGCAAACCAAATCTAGGAAAGAATTCCTTAATTAGCACTTTAGCAGTTGACAAAGCAGTGTTATCTTTCAAGGGGTAGGCCTCTATCCAGCAGGAAAAGGCACATACCACCACCAGAACATACTTGAGGTTGTTACAGTGATCCATATGAATGTAATCGATCTGCAACACCTCGAAGGGATATGACGGAGGAGCAAAATGGCCTGCTGGAGTTGGGGTTCCTTTCCCTGGGTTATGCATTAAGCAAACAATGCAGTGTTTAACCACATTTTCTGCACATTTCGGAATTCCTTCATTCTGCCATACCGGAGCCAAAAGCTTGCATATGCCTTTTGCACTAATGTGAGCTGGGCCATGAGCCATAGTTACGACCGGCAGCACATAAGCGTCCGGTAACAACCATCGCTGATGTTCCGACAACTCTGTCCAACAACCCGTTGGATCTAACATTCCTGTCCTTTCTTTCCACACGCTTAATTCTTTCTCTGTAGCTTCTCCCTGAATCGTTTTCACACTCTCAATCGTATCTTCACACATTCCAATTTCCCTCACCCAATTTGCAGGGCCTGCCACATACATTCGACTAGGGGTGTTTCTAGCTGTAGTTTTCGCTATCTCGTTCGCAAAAGCATTTCCACGACCAACATTGATTTTCTTATGTGCACTGCACTTTATGATCGCTATCTGTGCTGGCAAAGTAAGTGACTCAAGAAGATCAGTTACCAACTGACCATGCTGAATCTTTGTCCCATGAGAGGTGAAAAATCCTCTCTCCCTCCATAACTTTCCAAAACTATGCACAACACCGAACGCATACTGACTATCTGTATACACATTCACTCTCTTTCCCTTCGACAGTACACATGCTCTAGTCAAAGCTATCAATTCAGCTGCTTGGGCTGAATTATGTCCAATACGTGCCCTCTTAACAATAGTGCATAAGGTAGTAACAGCATAGGCAGAAGTGGTTTCTCCATTTGGAAGCTTAAAACAAGAACCGTCCACCCATAGGACCCCGTCCGGGTCTTTGAGCAGAGTGTCCTTTAAATCAATACTCCCCTTCGTCTCTTCTTCTGTTCGAAGAAAACAATCATGTTTTTCCTGATCATCTTTCTCATCTGGGAGTGGCAACATCGTAGCTGGATTTAACGTGTTACATCTTTTGATATGTACATGGCTCGCTAGAAGTGTCAGCTCGTAACCAGACAAACGAGCACTCGTGAGATGCTGCATCTTGGTTCTATTTAGCAAAGTATCCACTGCATGTGGAACCATAACAATGAGTGTGTTATCTAATACTAATCCGGCAGACTGTCTAATAGAAATTGCGGCAGCTGCTGTACCTCTAAGACAACTGGGCAAAGCTTTAGCTACTGGGTCTAATGTAGCGGAGAAATAGGCACATGGCCTTTGCTTATCTCCGAATTGCTGTGTCAAGGCTGACAACGCGCAACCTTCTCTCTCATGAACGTACAGTGTAAAGATTTTACTATAATCTGGGGTACCCAACACTGGAGCGGAACACAAGGCAGTACGTAAATCAACAAAACTTCATCCATCCAAGGGAGAGGATGGGGTGTATCTTTCAGCGTTAATGCCACCAATAGTTTCCGCTAAGAGAGAAAAATTAGGCATCCATTGTCTACAATAGGAAGTGATATCCAAAAAGGGCATGCACTTCTCTCTGTGTGGTGGGTACAGACATTTGTGAAATAGCATGAATACGTTCTGGGGTCAATCGCCTTCCCTCCTTCGACAAGAGATGACCTAAATATGTCACTTCTTGTCGGACATACTGTAACTTGGAGGGCGATACTTTATGATTCAAAACAGCCAAATGATGTAACAACGCCACAGTCACACTCCTACACACATCTTCCGTATCAGCAGCCACCAGCAAATCATCCACATACTGAACAAGCGTAGCACCTAGAGGCAAAGGAAAGGTATCAAGTTAGCATTTAAGAGCTTTACTGTAAATAGAGGGACTTTCACAATAGCCTTTAGGAGCTCTCTTGAAGCGAAAACTTCGTCCACCTAAAGAGAAACCAAAAATATCTCTACTCTCCTCAGCAATGGGAATGCTAAAGAAAGCATTCTTAAGGCCGATCACTGAAAACCAAGCTGCCGAAGCAGGAATCATCGTCACTAAGGCTGTAATTTCCGGAACAACAGGGAACTGCGGTACCACTATTTTGTTGACTTCCCTTAAATCAATAACTAATCTATAAACAGGAGGCTGTGAAGGATCCGTCCTTTTAAGTATTGGAAGAATCGGGCTATTACAGACATTGCCTCTAGTCTCTTCAACCACACCTTTCTGAATGAAGTCATCAACAATGGCTAATAATGCTTTCTCTCCATCACTAGAGATACAATATTGAGGAATGTGTGGCATTCGAACATTATCCTTAACTGTAACGAAATACGGTGGGATCGCAAGACGACCCACGTCATTCGGACCCGTGGCCCAAAGACTTTCTGGGAGAGAACATAACTCAGGTGGAAACTTGTCTCGAGATAAATACATAGGGGTCATTCATCTTTTTCCCAACATGAGATGCACACCAGAAGGGAAATAATACAATGTTGCATGTAACCTTTTCAGCAAATCTAAACCCAGTAAGTTCTCATTACAACCAGTTGTCAATATCAGCGGAGCTTCCAAATCATAAGGACCAATCGAAACAGGCAGGGGGCAAGAAACCGGATTACAAACTGGAGCACCAAAAAATCCCACAGAAGTATTCATTAAGCCAGACAAAGGGGCCCCAGGGAGTTTAGAATGAATAATCGAACTTCTCATCGCTCCAGTATCCAAAAGAAACGGTTCTGAGACACCCATTGTATTAACAGCGACATATGGCCCATCTTGATCTACTGGAATCGACACAACTCCCTCGCTTCGTCCTTGGCTGTCCTATTCGGTCTGAAAATTGTCAGCCTTTTCTTCAACATAGTAATCCTCGTTGTAATACTGCGTAGACAGAGCGGTCTGCTGGTCAAAGTAATTCGATGTAGATGGGACACGAGAACGCTGCTCCTGAGAGGGCGTACCTCGTCCTCTTCCCCTAGATCCTGTTTGAAAATTACCACGACCTCGAGAAGCAGACATCCCATTATTACGCTCTAACAGAACTGGACAATTACTTTTAAAATGTCCTTTCTCCCTACAACATGCACATTGATTAGGACCTAATGAAGGTCTCAGCGTAAAATACTCAGGTTTTTGCAACAATCTCTGGCACTGTGGAGGCTGCTGAAACTGAGTGTTTTGCTGATGCTGATTCGAACGAGGCGGAGACGCCTGTTGTAAAAGAACTTTAGTTTTCAAATCCTTATTTTTCTTCTCTTGCTTCTCTTTCTCCTCCTTATCCCTATTCTCATAATACTGTGCAGTAGCCAATATTTTGGCCGGAGAAGAGACAGCCCATGCACTTTCAGAACTCTTCAGTTCATTCAATAATTCGGGGAGTAAATTATATACAAACTTGTCCACAAATATTCGCTGGCCACCCTCTACACTCAAATCATGACCGCTATGATCTATAAACGTTTCTTCGAAACGAGTGAAAAATCCGAAACACTTTCATCTTTCTTCTGTTTACACACGGCCAACTTATCTCAATTCACGTGTACCGCCGGCATCATTGTCTTCATTAACTCAATTATTCTACCTGGAAGAGCCGTAATCAAATCCTCGGGCTTTGCACCACCCACCTGATTTGCATCCGCAGCTCTAATAGCAGCCCAATCTCTAATTTGGCCAAATGATCTTCCCTACGAATCCGCGCCCATATACCTTGTGGAGCAACATTTCCAAATAACATATCAATATCGGCCAAATTCATGATACAAGCGTCAACTGTTTGGGACAATTCTTTGTAATATCCAGCAGGATTCTTACGGGGGTCGAGAAGAGTTTGCTTAAGCGCCAATACTTCAGACCTCTTCCAGGGTTTGTGAACCCATATACGTTGGAAATGAGCAGGGACAGCAGATGGACCAACCACCGCGTCTCTCCATATGGGAGGGACTTCACGCATCGGATAATTCTTACTACCCTTTTTGTTAACAGAATCAACCTCGGAAAAGGACAGAGATAAAAACATTGTTCAAAACGCAATGAGTCTAGTTACCGCTTCCTCAACTCAGTGTCCTACAATAAAACCTTTATCAAAATCACCTTGTAATTTCAGAAGGTCCCAAGGGACTGTATCTAACTCCATATCTTCGCAACCTTTGATAAGAGTTTGACACCTGATGTTGAAAACGTATCTCTGCGTGGGCTCCCCCCATTGATGGAAACAACTTATGATATCATCTGCAGTATATTCTGGCCCATGCTCAATCCATTTGCGAGCGAGACAGCCCAGAGCTATTTTCTCATCCGCAAAAGGAAGCTGACAGCGAGACTGTCGTCTATAAAAAGCCGGAGACATTTTCAGGGACCTAACAAAAGGAGAAAAGAAATTTGTAACAGCATCTGCTATCCTCCTCTGCGAAACAGGGGAATCCCTTGAAAGAATAGGGGGTATTACAGATGTAGAAGGCAATGGAGACTGAGATGCAGTATGTCAAAGAATAGGAGCAGGAGAAGGCGGGGGCTGAAGTACAAGCGGGGAAGGCAAAGCAGAGGTAAACAAAGAAGCAGTAAGGGGCTGAGCTGGTCGCTGGACAATCGGTAATCGAGCAACCACTTGTTGAGCAACAGGAGGGGGTAACGGAGGTGCAGTCGCATTCTGATCATAGGGCGGAGGTGAACTCAATAGGCAAGTCATTAGGGGATCTTCTTCTAATTCCTTACTTTTATCTGAAGAGGAAGTAGGCAACATCGGATAGCATCTATCTATCGCCATACGATGTTGTCTCTCTGATATCTCTTTCGCATCATCTACTTCGTTATATTTAAACTGCTGAGCAGCCTGAAGGACTGACATGTCTCGTGCTTTCTTATCCTTTTTCGCTTGTTTAATTTCTTTCTGTTTGGCTTCTTTACGCCAGAGGCGAAAGGAGTCAAACATAGCCGGCCGGGCTTTTCTCCTGAACAGGATTGTTTCTAAATAATCCAATATAGCGGGATCAAAGCTACCATTCTGTGGCCAACTCAAAACTCCCCTATTTTTCGTATATCGGACCCATGTCTCATTAAAGGTAATGGGACCAATACCATGTTTCGAATAGAGCTCATAAGTCGGAGTTCCAACCGGAGGAATCGGACATGACTCCTCCAACTGGGAATCCCTTGTACAACACAAACAACAAAATCTTTTGAACTTACTCAGCCCAGGCATCGTCACTTCTCTAGACTGATCACAAACAACAAAGGGTATGAATCAGTAACACCGTACAATCATACTTACCCCTTGGCTTCAGTTATTGCAATGAGTGAACAAAGACTAAGAATAAAAGCAAAACAAAGGTCTGTGGGAGCGACCCACCAAATACTTAACTAAAAAATCATTCTGCGCCAGCGAAGGTCCGTCTATCGTCTCGCTCCACCAAAACTTCAGATGGGTCCAAGGCAGGGCGACAGTCAGGGCAGCAGTCATCAGCAGCCGTCGGAGAGGAGTAGCCACGCCGTCAAAGACCTTCGGTCCACTTCCGACATGCAGGGGTCGATTACGTGGTGCGCTTTCTCCGGAGTTTTCCTGCTAGGCTCCTCACGACCCTCGGGCTCAACCGCTACCACTGAAGTCGCCCCACATTGGGCACCAGTTGGAGAACCGCAGCCTTAAGGCCCGATGGTGCAGGGTACACCTAAATCCCCGGGATTCACCTGCCTTGTCAAAACAGAGACACAGACTCTTCGTTTGGCGTAGAAGATGGTATTTATTAGCTGGAGCTAGTACAGTGGTCTTAGAAGTCGTCAATACAACGAGATTCAAAAGAGACTGCCACTTAACTCCGTGGCGCACAGGTTTATATATCATACAACACAATGCAAATATGCAATCACACACAAACATGAGCTATAGGCAAATGTTGCAGACAATACTTTAAGTCCAAAACAACTCAAGTTCCCGAGTATGTTTGTCACTCGACCCCTTAAGCAAATCACAAGTGAATCCACACAATTCAATTTACTAGCAGAGAAAAACACAGTTTACTAGCAAAGAAAACACAGCTGTGTGTCATAGAAGGACAGTCGAGAAACAGGAGAATGCATGAGATGTGTAGCGAAGGACAGCAAATAAGATAACTTAAAGGAAACAATGGTATGAAATGACATATAGTCCGGACAGGGATTATTCAGCTCAGACAGAAATTAGTGTACTCGGCCAGACCCTGACACTCGTTAGTAAACATAGGCGAGGAAGCCACCTGACACGTAAAGCAGAAATGAAAAAAACATTGCGTTCGCCGAGCTGCCTGAGTAAGGGCAACACAAAATGGCGGCGATCTCAAAATGGAGGCTGAGTACGAACAAATTCATAATTTTCAGAACCTCACTATGCCAGTGGAAAGTTGTATCATCTAAGGTGACAAAATCGTGTAAAAAGGCTAGTTTGTAAGATTTTTCAAAGGGTATACAACTGCTGGAGTGTACCATCTCCCATAGGGAACAGCAGCATAACTTTAGAGTAGGGCAAGAGCATAATATATGGCAAAGGTCACAGGCGATATCCGAACGTCACCAGCATACAGCATTAGAGATCAGACATGTCCTGTGCAACTTGTATGGGGACCAGTACCAATTATGGAGATTTTTGAAATATGCATATTTTAAGCATGCTTCTCTAAATGACCATCCATGGGACTCTAAAACTTCCTTCCAGTCAGCCTCCAAGTAGGTTACTCTCAGCCGTTCCTGCCAATAAGACCCAGTCACTACGCATCTATTTTTAAGTAAATATTGCCAATGAGTATCTGGTACATATTGGTGACACCTCCTCTGGATAATCCACATAGTCTGAGATAATCTAAAATTGGTGAGGCTGAGAGATGAATTAGACCTCGCCCTAGTGTACCTCATAGGCAATGATACACTCTCCAATATCACTCCAGCTGTGACTGGGGTAGCTCCAGCTTCAACTTTATAATTTAAGGAATCAAAAAGAGTCCCCTTCAAGGAGGTCATCTATTGTCTTGATTCCCTGGTATTCCTAAATGACCCATCTAATCAGTTTCTTCCCCACAGTAACTTCCTACTTGGACCAGGGTTGCATTTCTTTATGAACAGTTCGATTAATGCCCAAGAGTAGGTGCATGTTTTATCAAGCGACCGAAATAGTCCATAGAGTAGGTGGGCGATGCGGTGTTGGCAGTATGTGAGTGTTGTATAGAAGGTATGTGGACAATATTTTGAGTTGTAAATATCGGTAGACAGAAATATCAAAACAAAATATTGCGATACAAAAATATTGTGAAGCAGAAATATAATTGTCAAGAATATTGATTTTTTCAGGTAAGTAATATATAGTTTTTAATTATCTTAATTTGTTTTAATTCATTTATTAATCTTATGTGTTATTACTCTTTTTATAATTGTTAATATTTTTAATTGCAGGGTGTAATTCTTAGTGATTTATATTTTTTAATTTAATTGCTAATAGTAATTTATATTGTAGCGAGCTGCTAGGTTTGTAGGGTTGTAGAGTGGGAAGTTAATTAACTAAGAATTAATTAATATTTCATTCTTAATTAATTAATTAATTAATAATTATATACATTGTGCAATATGTATATATTAGGTGTGAGCGGCTGGGTTTGGAGGGGGTGTAGGGTGGGATGTAAATTAAGTAATATTTAATTATTATAATATTATTTTTAAATTTAATATTAATAATGTAAATTGTGTAATAATTATATATTTTTGTTACATTTTAGGTACTGGGTGTTGGTTTTGGAGGGGGTATAGGGTGGAAAGATAATTAAGTAATAGTTATTAATTTATTATTTTTTTGTTATGTTTAAGGTGTGGGCTGCTGGCTTTGTAGGGGTTTACAGTGGGAAGTTAAGCAATTATTATTTTAAACTTCGGGCTTTATTATGATGGCAGTCGGATCACACACTGACAGGCTGTCAGTGGTGGTCTCACCACCAATAGCCCTTTGGTCTGACGGGAGGATTACAATGCCTATGGCTGGACCACAGAGGTTAAGGTTGTTGAATAAGCACATTTTCCCAAGTTATCCTCAAGCACTGCTTGGCATTAGTCGCCTCTAATTCACTCGGTAATGATCAAATAAAGAGGCGGGCTCTGGAAACTGGAAAGCAAGAAATTGGTTTATTTCTCCAGAGGGAAACACGTCAGATCGGACACGCAGAATGTCTTCTCGAGGTGCTCTAACTGCATCTCTGTGGCCTGGCCTTTTATACAGATTTGTAATGTTTTATTGCAGGGTAACACATTTCTGACATTTCTTTAATGCATTGTAAAACATCTTTGTAATCTCTGCTTTAGGCCCATTCCCACACATACCCAGCAGTATATGTCCCCCACCCCAGTCTCAGCAGGTGACTGCTATCGCGCAGCTGGGCATTCCGGCAGGAGCTGAAATATGCACAATCAGTCGGATCTCAAGGGGTCGTGGCATTGATTAATTCCGGCCTCTTTGATGGGAGGCGAGATCTAACTGCACGGGGGCAATAAACTGTATCCGCAGGGGTTGGTTATGGCCTGGGATCGGATCGAGCAGCCAGGTGCAAGGGAGGGGGTTGAGGAAATATAAATTATTGGTCAAGTTGTGTTCCCTAGCGAGTACCCCACCGTCTCCATGTACCAGCTTAAAGTACATGTAACTTCCCTCCTGTCTCAGCTATGAAGACGCACATACATTTGCGTCCAACGTTAACATGTCCTCTTTCAGATCCACCCTGAATGGGTTAAATAGTCCGTTCTTAAGTATGCTATGCCAACGTCTTTTTGTAGTGTACCTTACACGTTTTTCAGCTCTGGCAAAGTAGGCCCTGAATTTCTGCCATCGAGCCTTTTCTCTGGCTTCTGACTCTGAAAGCCTCAGCCCAGGCAGCCTCAGTACCCGTGAACTCTGACTTACTTCCAGCGAGGCCCCCGCGCTCAGCTCAGCCTGCTGCCTGCCAAGACTGACTACAACCTTCGAGTTATCTGTTCCGCTCCTCGAAAATACATTCCTGCCTACTGGTTCCAGTAAACATCCCCCTCAGCTGCAGAGCAAAGGGCCGACCTGTCTCCGTGCAAGTAATTCATAGCCTCTGTTACCATGCTCCCGTGAAAGGCCCATGCCCCCACGCTTCTCATGCAGACACTCAGGCGCTTATACACGCATTCATAGTCAGTATAGAATAGCTTCTGCCCCAGAGACCTTTCCCGTCCAGATAATATGGTTCCCAAACATCAGATATCAGATATGATAGAAGTACGAGTTGATCTGACATGCCAGACTTCTGTCTCTTTCCGTCAGTGTAAATGTCAAGTCCCCTGCACCCTCCAGTTTCACGTCAATCACACGTCATGCAGCTGCGCGCGCATCCAAGCTTCCGATTTCTGCTGACATTGCAACATTTCTGTTTAGTGCCACCCCCTTGTGACACCTACCTGTGACGTTTCTAGCACACACCTCTAGTTCACGCCTAGTCCACGCCTTCTGATTACGTACTAGTAACACGTGGAAACTGTTATCTTGTCTTCTCTCAGCTGTTACGCCTACTATATTGCTTTCTATGGTGTAAATTAAGTATATAAGCTATGTATTGTCAATAAAACTTTGCTCTATCACTTCTTCCACCCCTGTGGTGGGAAGAACATGATATCCAGGTCTTGACCATTCCTTTTTAAGGAATAAAACCCCTAAGAACTCTAACACCACGGACTCTGTTTTTTTCTTTCCGATTTGAGTTATTATTGATTAAGTACTTACCTGCATAGAAATTAAGACGGTAAATTATATATTTACATCATTTTGGCGCCCGAACAGGGACCCCTCCCCCACCTCACGCGCCGGTTGGTGCGTTGCAAGCTCTGTCCCCTGCCATCAGTTAGAAGGAAAACTACGCGTACCGGCAGGATTTCCTGCATCTCCCTCTGGCCCACGGAGGTGACGAAGACTGCGATCAGTACCCAGACGAGGCGGTGAGGAGTGCGGAGGATCCCGACCAGAGCCTAGCCGAAAGAAGCAGGGTCCGAGGTGTCAAGAGGCCCACCAGTTTTCCGAAGTTTTCCGAAGTATTCACGTGCCGAGTCGAGCCGAGTCGAGTCCAGTCCAGTTTTCCGAGGCCTTCTGTTTTCCGTGCTTCCCGGTGAGTACCATTGCTGGGACGTATCAAGACGGGTTTGGGTACACAAACGCGGTCTGCACTGTTTTAGACAGTGTATCTGGACTGTTTAGCAGTATATCTAGTATTCTGAAATTCTGCACTGTTTTACCAGTGTATCTGTACTGTTTAGCAGTACATCCAGTATAAGGGGTAGTCATATATGTTTCAAAATGTCTTTTCATGTGATTAATGTCGTGGTATGAATGTGACCGTTTTTTTATGTGCATTATTGTGTTTTAGTATAACTAGCTGTATTCAGTATTAAGTAGTTAGGGTTGAGCATTCAGTATTAAGTAAACAAGATGCCGTTTTTCGACAAATTAAAGCAAATAGGAACTAGGAAAGGGATACTAGAGGAAGCAATTCCTATCCCCCCTAGGGACACTCCTGGAAATTTTATGTACCATAAGCATGGCTTAGATGCCATATTGTATCTAGATTTATGGGCCGACTATACTAAGCATCTAGACGAAAGACACAGATGGCCTGTTACCGGAACATGGTATGCCGAGTGCATCATGAAGGTAGAAGAAGCACTATGGAAAAAGAAAGCCAGACAATCTCAGAAAGATGCCATAGAATTTTGGCGTAAGGAATCACATAAGCGTACTGAAAAAGCACTACGTAGAGAAGACAGACTTAAAGAATCAGATAAGGCCCAAGAAAACGAATTAGTTACTGAAGGGATCCGAGTAAAATCAGAGCAAGTAGACCGCGCACGAAATAACCTCGTAAACGGTATGTATCTCGCGGCCGAGGGTTCGCCTGAGGCCATTTCAGAAATACCGAAAAATCTGCCGCCACCATTAGTCCCAACTAAAGTAACTCATAGGACTACTAAAGACATATTCCTGAACTCCTATCTAGAGGATGTAGCACCCGCTTACACCAATCTGCCTGTCCGCGCCCTGCCTAACGACAGGGACGGGGGTGGTAACCCGCCCCAAGATCATATTCCGCCAGTACCACAACAGAATCCTCCTGTTCCACCACCTCCACCACTTCCCGCACCTAAAGTTGATCTACCGAAACCACTTCTACCTGATCCTACTAAAAGACAAATTCAAGTTCAGGTACAGACTACACAGAGAGATAATGCCCAAGCTTCCGCCTCAGGGGGTGCGGCCGGGGGTCTTCAAACCCCGCCATTAACACGCAGGTTACAGCTCGGGGATTTGCGGAATCCTTTTACGTTCAAGTCACCCCGCCTTGACATATTCAAAGAAAACCTTTCAGTTTGCAGATATGATCCAGTACCCGGTAAAGACAATATAATGATGATGGCATCACTACGGTTAAGATCTGCTACTGATTTCCTGCTGTGCTATGCAGGAATGAAGGAGCGCCTAGATAGAATATATGAGTTTGTTCAGACTGGGAAAGACCCTGACAGTATTCAGGATGCCATGGAGCGTCAGAAAGTTGACGTTCAAGCACAGATACTACGTTTTTTCATAAATTGCCTAATAAGAGAACGAGACAGGCCTGGGACAGATCAGAGTGAATTAGATGCACTAAACAAGTGGGGTCAAAATATATCTGAAGGAAAACACGACAAGGGGACTTGCATAGCAAGTATGTACAAGAAAATTAGAAAAGCAGTGATAGAAATACACCAAAAAGAGAAAGACAAAGCTTCCTCCGAGGAGGAAGAGGAACTTGAAGAACCAGAAAAGACTACAGATACTATAGCGTATGTAGGTAAGGGAACTTACCTTAGGAAAGGTATCCGTCCAGAAAGCAAGAGAGTTTTCCTCTCTGCCTTAACAAACCCGAATTCCTCTGAACATCAGTTCCAGGAAACTGATAAAAGACTCCGAGAGAGAATGGGGTACCACGTACTCAATTCTATGGATGAACAAGAACTAGCCCGGTCAGCCATATTATGGTCTGAAAATCCAGACATATACAATGATGACACGGTAGCACAGACATTTCTGAACCTTTCCCCAGACGAGCAGAAATTAGCAGGTGTATACATGATTCAGCACCTCCTCACGAAATACAGAAACCAACATTCTGATCCAGGTCCCTTACACGAAACATTAGAAGCACTACTCATGGATAGATGGAGAGGTCTAAGTACCAAATTAATACAAATAATTCTAGAACAACGACATAGATATAACACTTTTGTAAGCTCCGAATATGTTCCCGCCCCGCCCCCAGAAAGAAAAATGTATCATATAGAGCGTCTGCGTGGTCTTGAAAGTCAGAACCCCTTACGAGAGGTACATCCAGTTATGGGTGAAGATCGTACCTTGAAACGCGTGTATGTACACACGCCACTGACTAAGTTAGAACTGTTAGAAATGAAGAAACTAGTACCGTGTCATGATAAAGACCCTGCAGGTTTTCACAGAGAACTTAAAGACATGTTACTGATGGGGGATTACACATATGAAGATATCATGAAAATGTTAAAGGTACTGCTGCCCACGGGCATCTACGAGAAATTAAAGGAAAAAGAATGGGAGGTGGGAGACAAAAAGATTGCATGGGCAGAAATAGAAGATGAAGTGAACAAACGTGTCCCAGGGGTAGGCCTTGGGGAGAAAACTAAAGCATTACCAGGTTTGATAGTACAGGTTCTGCCAAGATTATTGACAACTAGAAAAGAAGACTGGGATGCAATCTCAGCATGTAAACAGAAACCCGACGAAGATACTAGTGACTTTTATTCAAGATTCGAGAAATGTTTTATTATTAATAGTGGTCTTAAACCAAGTAGCAAGTCGTACCCGCATCTTTTTGTATCCAAGTTAGTTGAGAATTCCCTGTTAGCAGTCAAGAATCGTGTATACAAGGTTGAGAGTACATGGCAAGCAAATACGCCATCCCAGATGTTACAAATGTTACAATACCATCAGAATAGAATTAGAGAAGAACAAGATCAGGAACAGAAACGTATGAAAGACACAAAAATGAAAATGTTAGTAGCCCAGTCGGTCCATACCGACGGAAACAGAAAGGGTACGACCCAGACAAATCATTCTGCAGCTCCCGTTAAAGGGACATGCAATTATTGTAAGCAGCCAGGTCACTACGTACATGAATGTCCAGTTCTGAAACATAACATATCCACAGGTAAAACTAAAGAAAGACCGCATCCACCAAGACAAGATCAGGCCCAGCAACAGACCTCACAGAATGTACAACCTATGCAGAACACACAGCCTATGCATGCTTCATCTCATACAGCACAGACAGTAGCAGTACCACAGCCCACTGCCTCGACTCAACAAGTTTCCCAACAGATGTACCAGTATGCCCAATCTGCTTATCCTGAGTATCAACGATACACATGAAACAGCCTAGAGAGGGAGTTTGGCTTGCCTCTTATTGAAATTCCTGTAGATCAAGAGGGTCCTTATGTACACAGTCAAGTATTGGGAAAAGACAGAAAGTTTTTAATTGACACAGGGGCAAGCCGCACAACAATCAGTCATAATGAAGTCCCAGGGGCACCCCTCTCAGGCTCACAGAATGTTTCCCTTGGTTTTTCAGGACAGCCCATTGTAAATGAAGTATCTGAACCAGTCCCCCTGGCTGTGGGTCCATTATCACGAGTTACAGACTTGTTACTTACGAAATCATGCCCAGAAAATCTGTTAGGAATTAAAACATTGAAGGCTCTAGGAGCCATAATCTGCTGTTCCCCGGAGGGGGTTAGACTCTTTCTGCGGGATTTCAAGGGCCATTATGTCTTACGAGAATTCGATGTCAGATTGAAAAATGTACCAGATTACTTGTGGGCAACAGGCCCAACTGATGTAGGTTGTATGCATATCACACCATACCGTGTTACACTCAAGACAGGAGTTGTTCTACCGCGAATCAGACAATACAAGTTACCACCCGATGCTGTAGTGGCTTTACTGGAAATCATTGAAGAGCTCCTTGCCCAAGGAGTGGTCGTAGAGACCGACTCAAATATCTGTAATTCACCCATCATTCCAATTCTTAAACGTACTGATCCCAATGCACCGCCAGTATATCGGCTGGTGATTGATCTAAGAGAGCTGAATAAATGCATTGTACCACAGTACCCTGTGGTCCCCGATATCTCTTCCCTATTGACTGCTATTGATTCAGAAGCAACGTTCTTTACTGTAATTGATCTCAAAAACGCCTTCTTTAGTGTACCTATTGACCCAGAGAGCCAATACCTTTTCGGATTCAGTTTAAATGGACGAAGTTTCAAATTTTCCCGCGCACCTCAAGGATTCACAGAAAGCCCCAGCATCTATAGTCAAGCACTGAAAAGACAACTAGATTGTATTCAAATGCCAGTTAACACTGCTTTACTGCAATACGTCGATGATCTGCTGATCACCGCACGAAGTGAGCCCGAATGTGAACAAGCATCACTGACAGTCTTACATTTTCTGGCCGACAAGGGACACAAGGTGTCTCCTTCGAAGCTACAATTCTGTGTTCAGCAAGTTGTGTACTTGGGTCACTTGCTGTCCAAAGTGGGGAGACAGCTCACTCCCGATCGCATTCAGTTAATTGTAAATATGCCACGACCCCAGACACAAAAGGAGGTGCGGGCCTTTATAGGCCTCACCTCGTACTGCAGACAATGGATTCCTCAATATGCATTTCTAGCTAAACCACTCATCCAGTTAACGACACAGGAGGCAGCGACTTCGACTGTCCTTCCTTGGACTCAGGAACATACACAAGCCTTTGAGGAATTAAAGAAAGCATTATGCCAAGCACCAGTTTTAGCGACACCATGTTACAGCAAACCGTTTACACTTTTTGATACAGAACGTGATGGTACAGCATTGTCTGTCCTCACTCAAGATCAAGCAGGTTCACATAAGCCTTGCGCTTATTTTTCAAGTACATTGGATTCAGTAGCCCAGGCACTCCCTGCGTGCTTAAAGTCAGTAGCAGCAACAGCATTAGCAATCAGACAGAGCGATTCAATTGTTTTAGGACATCAGTTAACAGTACAAGTTCCACACTCTGTAGAGGTTCTGTTAAACAGAACCCAGACTCAACACTTGACTATAGCACGACTGACAGGTTATGAATTGACGCTATTCCAGCCACATATAGAAATCAGACGCTGCAGCATTCTGAACCCCGCAACACTGTTACCTACAATTATGACAGATCCAGCCCCGCATGATTGTATAGAAATCATTAATGCAGTAACAAAGCCACAACGAGACTTAACAGATGTTCCATTGACAAATCCAGACCTGACACTTTATGTGGACGGTTCATGTATGAGAACAAGTACAGGAGAATTAGTGGCCGCATAAGCAGTGACCACTGAAACCGAAGTTAAAGAAACACATCGTATTGACACACTGTCTGCTCAAGCGGCAGAGCTTATTGCTCTGACCCAAGCCTGTATTCTAGCCAAGAACAGAAATGTCAACATATACACTGATTCCCGTTATGCGTTCGGAGTTGTACACGACTTCGGCATGTTATGGCAAGAACGAGGTTTTCTGACCTCTCATGGTGCCAAGATCCAACACGGTCCCCTCATTCAAGCACTGTTAGAAGCAATACATCTGCCTTCAGGCATATCCGTCATGAAGTGTAAAGCACATACTAAAGTTACAGATTCCGTTTCCCAGGGTAACGACCTGGCAGACCAGACAGCAAAACATACAGCACTGACTCACACTCAGACAACCGATGTGACAAAGACAATAGGACCGACAAATTGTATGACAGTCAGGGATCCCACACTAGATGTAATCGATATTCAGACACATGCTACCCCAGATGAAATAAAGAAATGGACTGAACTAGGAGGGATCCAGACAGCTCAAGGTTGGATGACGAAGGGAAAATCTACATGGTTTCTCCCTGATTCTATGGTTCAAGTCATGATCAATACAGCACATAGTCCAGCACACCTAGGAGAAAAAGCGATGTTAGACAGTTTACAAAATCTTTGGAGCAATAAACACTTACGAGCAGCAGCAAAACAGAAAGTGCGTACTTGCATGATCTGTTGTCAGTTCAATCCAGGTAAAAGCGTCCCTGTAGAGCAAGGTGGATTTCATCTTCCCGATCACCCTTTTGAAGTCCTCCAGATGGATTATATCCAGATGGACCGTTGTCGAGGATTTAAATATGTCCTCGTAATTGTTTGTGCACTTTCCCGTTGGACCGAAGCTTATCCAGTCCCAGACTATACTGCCCCGACCACTGCCAAGCAGCTGGTTCGAGAATTCTTCCCACGGTACGGCTTGCCTCGTGTCGTGTACTCAGATAACGGTCAGCCATTCTCATCCGAATTAATGAAGCAGGTTTCCCTATTGCTAGGATACCAGTGGAAATTCCATTGTGTCCGACATCCCGAAGCCGCAGGCCTTGTAGAAAGGCATAATCAGACATTAAAGACACGCCTTGCTAAAATATGTCAAGAGAAAGGGGTCGACTGGATAGTCGCCCTGCCAGTGGCACTGTTCTATATGAGGATGGTTGCCCACTCGAGATCAGGACTATCCCCGTACGAAGTGGTCTTTGGTAGACCACCGAATATGTGGGGGACGCCCATTCCTAAGAAAATTACTGATGTCGATTGTAATATGTTGACAGATTACCTTGCCTCCTTGATGTCTGCACTCCAATCATGTCGTTCACAGGTTGCCGCAGCCTTCCCTGACAACACTGATGTAAAGCCGCATGATGTCCGTCCAGGCGACCTGATTCTCATAAGGAACTTTGACAGGAAAAGTCCGCTGGAGCCCCGCTGGAAAGAGCCGAAGACCGTTCTACTTACTACGAGGACAGCGGTGAAAGTGGAGGGCCGAAAGGGGTGGATCCACATGAGCCATGTTAAACTATGCAATGAACTGAAATCCGACCCAGGCTCGTCCACCCCTTCCAAAGACTGTATCGAGCCCAGTGACTTTAAAATTTCCGAACGAGAGAAAACTACACAAGAAGAATACAGATCAAAGCTCCGATCTAGCAAGTCAGACAGTTTAATTGTTTAAGTCCTCCCCTAGGTGAATCGGTTAAATAGTTTCTGACATGTATCCCCTAGATCGAGATAGAGAGAGAGAGAGACAACTCAAGAAACTTACCTATTGCAAATCACTGCGTAGTCACTGTATAGTGACATTGTTAATAATGTTTTTTCTAAGTCTTCTGATAATAGTTGCAAGTATACTTCTCCCTATCTATTACCCTATTTTCAAGCGTGAACAATCTGCTTACAATGTATCTGCTGAACACTCTTTTAGCGAGTTACCTCCACATGAACTTTCTTACAGACTTGCGCTGCGCAACAACACATTCATTAGTATGTTACATCATTCCCATCAGACTAACAATGCTACAAACTGCTGGATATGTGGCCGACTCCCTCCCTACCAGAATTACAAGGGAGCTCTGCCCCTCTTTCCGTACCCGTTCACTCACAATGGCTCCTGTGGTGCATGGTTTAAAATAATTAATTCCTTAGATCCTGACATTGCTGTTTTCGACGGGGGCTGGGTTTGGGGAAACTTGAACTTGGTCCTGCTCGACGTCTGTTCCCCTGATAAGGAGGGACTCCCCACTAGAATAGGAACTGATCTAGAAAATGAAGTATATGGATTAGGTAATTACACAATTAACCTTATGATTCTTACTGTTGAATCTGAAGCTGCACCAGTTCTGCCCGTTATGTCAGTATTACCAGTCACTGGTGAATTATGTGTCAGTAAGAAAGGTTCAGTACACTTAGGTCATAGTAAATGTACTACTGTGGTCGAATTCAGTGATCATGGTAAATCGTCCTTTAAAGCTACCAGTCATTCCTATTTTGTTTGTGGTCATACCGCATACATACGATTACCTCCAGATTGGGATGGTACCTGTTACATTGCATTCCTTCTGCCACCTGTTTTTCTAGCTCCTCCTGATTATCACAGAAATACAAACCTAGTAAAGAATAGACTCAGAAGAGATATCTCACTTGTCGACTACACTGAAACGGCATGGGAGCAATACACAGATTTTAATAAAGGATTCTTTTTCTTTTTAGGCCCTGTCCAAAATAGTAAATTAATACGCAGATTAACTAGAACACTTGAAGCAGTAGTGAATGAAACTGCCTCCGCCCTAGGTAACTTAACCGAAGAGCAGTCCGCCATACGGGTTGTTGTCCTTCAGAATCGTCTTGTTATTGACGTCATCTTGGCAGATAGAGGTGGAGCCTGTAAGGTCATCGGGTCAAGTTGCTGTGTTTTCATTCCACAAAACGCGCCATCTGTATATCAAGCTATTACACGTCTCCATAAAATTGCAAATCAGATACATCAGAATCCAGGCACCTGGACTTGGTCCGGTTGGTTCTGGACAACGTTAACTGCTTGGGGATGGAAGATCCTATCCTTCCTAGGCATTGGCCTAGTCCTAGTATTCAGTTGCTGCCTGTGCTTACAGTGTGGGCCAGCGATCTGTGGACTGTGTGCCACATCTTGTATTGAACATTCCAGTTTCCTCTCAAAACGTGAGAGGAAGAAAGAAGAGCAAATGATGTTACAAGAACAAACTGATCGATTCATGAGGATCGATATATCATGAAGGGTCCGTAGGGAACAAGGAGGGAATGAGGAAATATAAATTATTGGTCAAGTTGTGTTCCCTAGCGAGTACCCCACCGTCTCCATGTACCAGCTTAAAGTACATGTAACTTCCCTCCTGTCTCAGCTATGAAGACGCACATACATTTGCGTCCAACGTTAACATGTCCTCTTTCAGATCCACCCTGAATGGGTTAAATAGTCCGTTCTTAAGTATGCTATGCCAACGTCTTTTTGTAGTGTACCTTACACGTTTTTCAGCTCTGGCAAAGTAGGCCCTGAATTTCTGCCATCGAGCCTTTTCTCTGGCTTCTGACTCTGAAAGCCTCAGCCCAGGCAGCCTCTGTACCCGTGAACTCTGACTTACTTCCAGCGAGGCCCCCGCGCTCAGCTCAGCCTGCTGCCTGCCAAGACTGACTACAACCTTCGAGTTATCTGTTCCGCTCCTCGAAAATACATTCCTGCCTACTGGTTCCAGTAAACATCCCCCTCAGCTGCAGAGCAAAGGGCCGACCTGTCTCCGTGCAAGTAATTCATAGCCTCTGTTACCATGCTCCCGTGAAAGGCCCATGCCCCCACGCTTCTCATGCAGACACTCAGGCGCTTATACACGCATTCATAGTCAGTATAGAATAGCTTCTGCCCCAGAGACCTTTCCCGTCCAGATAATATGGTTCCCAAACATCAGATATCAGATATGATAGAAGTACGAGTTGATCTGACATGCCAGACTTCTGTCTCTTTCCGTCAGTGTAAATGTCAAGTCCCCTGCACCCTCCAGTTTCACGTCAATCACACGTCATGCAGCTGCGCGCGCATCCAAGCTTCCGATTTCTGCTGACATTGCAACATTTCTGTTTAGTGCCACCCCCTTGTGACACCTACCTGTGACGTTTCTAGCACACACCTCTAGTTCACGCCTAGTCCACGCCTTCTGATTACGTACTAGTAACACGTGGAAACTGTTATCTTGTCTTCTCTCAGCTGTTACGCCTACTATATTGCTTTCTATGGTGTAAATTAAGTATATAAGCTATGTATTGTCAATAAAACTTTGCTCTATCCCTTCTTCCACCCCTGTGGTGGGAAGAACATGATATCCAGGTCTTGACCATTCCTTTTTAAGGAATAAAACCCCTAAGAACTCTAACACCACGGACTCTGTTTTTTTCTTTCCGATTTGAGTTATTATTGATTAAGTACTTACCTGCATAGAAATTAAGACGGTAAATTATATATTTACATCAGGGTTATCGAAGGGGCTTGTTCGTGAGCGAGGGATGAAAGGGTATGTGGGTTTGGCACAGGAAGTTGCTCCGGGGCAGGGTCGTGCTGAGGATGCTTTATGACTCTAGCATGTGTGCTTGGGGACTGCCAGCGTGCGGGGGATGATAGCGAGGTCAGGGAGACATGTAGGTGATCGGCAGTGTACGAAATGGCCACGGTATCTTAAAATGGTTGCCGCTTACACGCTCGTAGAGGCCTAAGTTGGACAAGATTGCGGCCTGTAATTTCACGTCGTAATCTAATTTTTAAGAAGGTGAAAACCGCCACCTCCACCAGGATCAGTGATCTCAACTGGGCGGCAGTTAGAATCATATTCCCAAATCGGGGCAGTGCCGAGGCAGACACCCCGTCGGGATTACAATATCCCTTTCTGACAGCCTTTACATGTAGGGAAGACTGCCATGAAAAGGCTGTCTGAAATGGAATTCAGGGACCTCAAACAGGACCCCCATCCATCGCGTGCCACTGTTTATTGGCTTTGGGGCCACATGTAGTGCCCCACTCACCTCCATGAATCATATAACTTGCAAAACATGGTGCGTGGCACACGGTGCATGAATGTGCAGAAGGTAATCCATATCACAGCGGCTTATGCTGGGGCCCATTTCCTTGGTTGTGGAACAAGCCACCATGGTATGGAGCACTTTCTTACTGCCAGCACGGCAGTCAACTCATTATGCAGCTTTCAGACCGCCGTTTGATTGTCAGGCAGTGTCCTCTCCCCCACAATAGTGGTCGGTGGTCTGACCGACCGCCATTGTATTAAAGCCCTTAATTACTAATATATTATTAATTATTTGATTGATTTTTAATTATGTAAATCGTGTAATAACTTTATATTTTAGTTTTGTTTTAGGTGTGTGATGTTAGGTTTGTATGGATATAGGGTGGGAAGTTAGATAAACATTAATTAACAATTATATATTAATTTATTATTACTTATTTATTTGATAATTCATTATGTACATTATGTAATACTGATTTATTTTAAGTATATTTTAGTTGATGGTTCTTAACTTTGTAGGGTATAGAGTGGGACATTCATTAAGTATTAATTTATTAATAAACCATACACAATTAATAATTATTAATTAATTAGTTAATTGATTATCAATTATGTAAATGGTGTTGTACTTTTTTATTTCAGATATGTTTTAAGTGTGGACTCCAAGGTGTGAAGGAATTAAGTGAGGGAAGTTAATTAAGTATTAAATCATGAACCAAAACGATGCAAGGTAACAGACTAATTGGGTAGCACTTTTACTGTATCTGCAGCCGTATAAGGGTGGTCATGCACAATATTCCGGCACCTGTCACCTTTTGGTGCCACTGGTGACAGAATCCCACAGTACACTAAGCAAAAGGAGGTGCTTCGAACACAACACATGTAGTCTGTTGTGATTTCATTAATCTCTTCTTTAAAATCAATAATTGTTCATAAAAACAGCCAACGCGTTTCGTTCCCCAAAGATATAACTTTTTGAAACTTCTTCAAGGTTTATGTGGTATAATGCAAATTCACAATACAGTGATAGAGGATGGTATTTCTTGTGATAAAGAGATGCTCCAACAATTGTCAGTAGTTTACACCTTTTATATTGAGATGTATTCAAGCCGTCAAGTAATGACATAGAAAATAGTAGGCCTTGTGGAGAACATTTACGCCAAATGGTAAGATTTAGCCACCCTTTACATCAGGATGCAAATAAGCTTTCAAGTAATGGCATAGACAACAGTAGTTGTGGAGAAAATGTACTTCAAATGGTGAGATTATAGTTATAAGCTGCTGTGCCTTGTTCCAGAAATGCCATGAGCTAACTAATATATATTATATTATTAATTATTTGATTTATTTTCAGTTATGTGAATTGTGGAATAACTTTATATTAACAATAAACAATTAATAGTTATTAACTCATTAGTTAATTGAATATCAATCATGTAAATTGTGTTGTACTTTCTTTATTTAAGATATGATTTAAGTGTGGACTGTTAGGTGTGTAGGGATTTGATGAGGGAAGTTAATTAAGTATTAAATAGCAATGTTTTTATTATTTATTAAATTGGATAATAATCATGTACATTCTTTTACGTTTTTTAGATTTAATTAATAATGTTCATATTGCAAGCTTTATATTTGATATAAATTAATAGGGTTATTTAAATATGCAATGTGTTTGAGGCGACGTACCTTTCCTACTGTGTTTGAGGTGACGTACCTTTCCTACTGTTGCCTAAACTGGAGTGGGAATAGTAAATTTAACCCCGCCAAACTCCAATGCTTTCCCTTCTGTTCCACAGACTAAAGTGGCAATAGTAAATGTTACCCCTTTGTAGTTCAACACTTTTCTCACTGTTGTACAGACTAGAGTGAAATAGCAAATTGAATCCCTTCGAAGTCCAACACCTTTCCTTCTGTTGCACGGACTAGAGTGGGAATAATAAATATTACCCCTCTGTTGTCCAAC
Source organism: Lissotriton vulgaris (assembly GCF_964263255.1). Taxonomy (NCBI): domain Eukaryota; kingdom Metazoa; phylum Chordata; class Amphibia; order Caudata; family Salamandridae; genus Lissotriton; species Lissotriton vulgaris. The sequence goes on along the minus strand of NC_141685.1, from coordinate 1,714,136,842 downwards.
AGTTTCCCTACTGTTGCACAGACTAGAGTGGGAAGAGTAAATCTAACCTCATTGAATCCCACAATTTCCCTACTGGTTTGCTGTTTGGAGTGGAATGATAACTTTTAACACTCAAAGGTCCAAAACATTTCCTACTGTTGCATTGACTGGAGTGAGAATATTAAATGTTACCCCTTCAAAGTCCAAACCTTTCCCTATTGCTGTGCTGACTGGACTGGGAATAGTAAATGTAACCCCTCCAGAATGTAATGCTTTCCCTACTATTGCACAGACTGGAGTAGGAATAGTAAATGTAACCCTTCCTTTGTCTAATGCTTTCCCTACTGTTGCACAGACTGGAGGTGGAAAAAAATGTTTCCCCTCCTAACTCAAATACTTTTCCTACTGTTGATCTATTTGTAGCGAGAATAGTGAATCTATCCCCTCTGAGAGACCACGCATTCCATACTGTTGCATGAACTGGCGAGGGAATAGTATATCTATTATCCTAAGACTCCATTACTTTTCATAATACAGTTTAAATATATCTATTATTATTATTTGCTAATTTGTTTACATATGATTGCACAGACTCCATCTCTCATATACACTTGGGTTAATTTTAATAGAGTTTAAATAGATTTTATGATACATTTTTAGATCTATTTATATATTTATGTATTTATATTAACCCTGGGCGTAGTTCGCGGAGTCGGACTCCGCGGAGCTACGCGAAGACGTAGTTGCACTCCGCGAACTACGCGTAGCTCCGCAAGCATGCGGAGTTGCTTGCTGGGCCCGTTCGCGCGCCGTTTTTCGTCTTCGGGAGCGCGGTGCGCGTGTTCGGGGCGTTGCCTGCATGCTCGGGATGGCTAGCGCGCTAAATTACCACAGAGGTTTGTCCCGCCTGCTTGCGTTCCCTTATTTCCTGTTCCGGGTCACAATTAACGTGGTCGCGTTGTGCAAGACATGTTCGGGAACTCATCTTCTCGTTCGCACTACAAAAGTGCGTGATAGCGCTAAATATCGCGCGAACCTACCCATGCGGTCGCGATGGGCGCAGCCATCTTGTGGATCACACACTCTGGCTATGGTTTTGGGCCTACTTTTGCATCCTGTTAAAATCTCTTTAATCCTTGTCTTTTTACCCACTTTTTCTAACTTTCTTTAGTTATTACCTATTTCTCTCTGTGCCTAGGTTTATATTTTTCATTTTATTTCTACTTTTACAACTTTTCTATTGCTTTTTACTTCCTTCTTGTTCTTTTACCTTGCTTCTTCTTTCCCCTACCTTTTTGTCTTGAACTTTTAGTTTTCTTCTACCCTCCACCCAGAACCATGGTCAAGGGCGCCAGCAGCAGCGGCGGCTCAAAGGGCAAGGCGCCAGTGCCCCAAAAAACTAGGCTGCCTTGCGGCAGAATGCGCCCCCAAGGGGTGAGGCCCCGCCAACTTTTTGGGGAGGAGGAGGTGGCTGCCCTGGTTTTTTTTATCCAGCGCTACCTCCCCTTGATATTGGCAGCAGGTGGCAGGCCCGGCTCCGGCTACCAGCATATTGAGGAGCGTCTCCGGCGGTGGGTGAAGGTGCGCCGGGCAGTCTTCCGCTGCTCCAGTATCCGGCGTACCCACCACCAGCTGACCCACCGTTGGGCAGACATTTTGGACCGGGAGCAGGACCTGTTGGACCTGCTTGGCGTCGAGGTCGTGGGTCTTGGTGAGTGGCTACCCAAAAAAAAAAGTGTGTATAATATATCTCTATAGTAGTATAAGTATTGTTGTTGTATCTTTGTAAATCTTGGCTGAATAAGTAACGCAATGACTGGTGCTCCTAGTTACATTTCCGATGTATTCCGTTATTATATCTACTGTAATTGTATGACACTGGTCTATGCTGCGCTTCTTCATCTTCACTGACTCTTGCGTGTTCAATTTGGCGCTAGCTTTTGCTGTTTATTGGTGTGAGATTTTCTTTATTGTAGAGAACTGAAGTTAGTTAATGCTATTAATAGAGTCTTGTCCTTCCTTTGTCCGTCAGTGAAATAGCCGTTGATGGATAATTGTACGTGTTTGCAATGCATATTGTATCTTTTTTTCACGGCCTTCTCTTCTGCATGAATAATACTCCTCTGGCAATGAATGCAAAAGTTACTTTGTTCTTCTTACCTCAGCCAGGGCCGGATTTAGGCATGTTCAAGCTGTGCAACTGCACAGGGCCACCAAACGCCAGGGGCCACCCCACCAATATATATCCTTAATTTAATAATCCTCAGAGGATGGATACATATTTGCGTGGCGGCCCCTGGCAGGGATTTGGTGCCTCCGGCTCTGTTCCACTTCCAAACACCCTGACTCCCCCCTCTTCACTGGCCTCCGTGCTCCGCCCCGACCTCCTCTTCCGGGCCCCCCACCTACGCTCCCTGGCCAGGAGTCCAGGACCACCATGAGCCTATAGCCGCCCCTGCCTCAGCCCTCCATAGAACTGATGTAGTTTGTTTATTGAGTGGGTAGGGCAGCAGTAGCATTCAGTCAGTAGCAAAACAAAATATGATGCCATGAACGTACAATTTCGTGTTAGTTAGTATGCAAAAAGTTAAGCTTGTCTCCTCCTTGCGATCTATGTATTTTGCTGGCAAAAAATGAAAAAGAAATGGCTACTTACATTCTTGAATCTGTGGTGTTGTTCAGGTCTTACTGCCTCTGTGTTACTTAGTAATCTGCAATCAGAATGTTTATGGAACATTTGATTTGTTTTCACCAAGTACACTAGTCAGTGAATCATGCAAGGCAGTAGTCATTTGGTAGACCAATGTTTGTTTCTTTTAATGTTGTAGCAGTGGTTTTTGAAATGCTTGCTGTCTATGTTTCACAGCACTCAATGTTTTCTCTTTCTTTATTATTTCTTACATGAACCACAGAACCCAGGGGCAAGCAGAAGGCTGGGACCGAGTCGGCGGGTGAACGTGATTGTGAACCACAGGCACAGAGCTCCTCTACTGAGGATCCTGCTGCTGTCCCTAGTAAGTCCAACAGTGTTTTCTTTTGGAACAATGATATTTCCCTAACTTTCTAACGGAGCTTTTTTTCCAACCGATTAATGACATTTCACCTAACTGTTTAGTTAAGGTATCAATCTTTTCAAAAAATCTGTGATCGAATAGCGGAAGGCACAGGGTCCACTCCTGTCTTATGCTTTTTCCTCTGTAATGTCTCTTCTTTGGCAATTGACACCAACCAAGTATGCATGCAGATGTTGGTCTACTATTTTGTAAGCGTTAGTAATGAATACCACTACTACTCTTGCGGGTATTCTTCTATGCAGTGACATACATAACTATGTATGCACCCCAAAATTGGATGTTGTTGTTGATAGGCAGGTTGGACCTTACTTACTTACAGTCTTACACCTCAGTCACAGAACTCAGAGGAACCCACAATTCAATGAACGACAACCTATATGGGCTCAGTCATTGGTCAATTATTCAATTACCCCTTTCCTGAACCCCAATATGAAGATGCCAAATGCTTTTTTTATTACACAATCCATAACCTAAGTAACCCCCTTTTTCTCACTCTCTCGTGTAAGTCTACAAGACAACAGACACTGAAAATATACTTCCGAGTCAATGTGGTACTTCAAAACCTTTATTTTGTTAGAAGTAACTAAGTAAGTAACATCAATGTTTTTAAGTTGTTCTGTCAAATACGTCAAGGGCAGGGCCACCAGAAGAAATCCAGAGTTAAAAAAGGCTCAATAAAAAGTATCCTACATTTGTACAGCTACCAGTGCACGATAGGGAAATGTGGGAAATGTCCGAGACCCCTCACCATTGAACGTATACTGGTTGCATATGCCTCTTGTTGGTAAGCTCTGCAAATCTTTGCTTCGTAGAAGTAAATCTTCTCATCTGCCGAAAGATAATGACAAAAGTGGTGCACGTTAGACAGTATGAAAACATTACATACATTTATTCAACTTTTTAGCTGTCATGCAAAAAAGAAGGTGTAACCTGAGGCTGTAAGGAAACTGGACTCCACAATCCACATTCAAAAAGTAAATACGGGCCTCTATTTTCCAAACTCTTCAGGTGTATGCTTTGAACTATCATGTGGCCTCAAAGGCGTCTCCTCGTACTGCGCAACAAGCTGTGAGGTAGCATGCGCAAAACTGTAGACATGTCATTGATGTACAAAGTAAACTGGTTAGGTTACATGGTTCAGTCTAACTTTCCAAGGACTAGAGTACCAGTATAGATGAGATGAGCTTGGGTACCATACCATACCAAATAAATGCTGATATGTGTAGTGTGTTACTTACTCTGCTGTACTAGGCAATGTGGACTACTAGTGATTACGTTGTACTTAACTGTTTTGCAGAACTCCGTTCTTGGTGAACAAGTACAATGGGGGCTGTGCATCCATCTAAAAAGGTGTACTTAATTACTTATTTTTATTTTTGCAGAACCGGTACCATCCACCAGTGCCGACGGGGGCAGCGGCGCTGCAACGCCGTCAGCAGAGGCGATCCCGGAGGGGAATGGAGGACCACCAGAGGCACCTACAGCAGCACCGGCAGCAGCGGGGGAGGAGACAACAACGGTGGGCGATGGTAAGTTACATTCAATAGTGATCCGCATTACTTGGTGGGTGGGGAAAACTTCCTCACTGTACTCTGATATTTATAGTGAACTTGAAGTTCTACTGGACAATATATGACGCCACTGTTCTCATTACCAAGCTTAGCAAAAGCATTACCACCGGCCAGAATTGATAAAATTAGTTATACATGCCTCTTCTATGTGACTACAACTCAGCTGTGAAAGGTTGGTGGCAGACTAAAAAAGTCTTATCCACAACATTACATGACCGCGATGGATTAACATGAGATTGATTTTAAGTATGATGAAAGGTGCAAGGAAAAAGCTCTAATCATATAATATAGAAGGATACTTTGGAATCAGCAATGCAGGTGTTTGAGAGCAGTTGGATGCGTGGGTTGTTGTGGAAGCATAGAAAGTGGAAAACACAGCTGCCTGCGTGGGTGGGAGACACATCCAATATTGGTGGTTAGTGGATAGTGGATACTAGTGTTGGCAGCGGTGTTTTGGTTAAACACAAAGGCAAGGGAAGGAGGGGACGACTGGATGCATTCCGGGTCGTTGCTGGCGAAACACAAACCACCTAACGTTTGTTGGCGATATAAAGAATGATAGTCTCTAGAGTAGACATTTATTAGTACTAGCTGGCCACTGTTAATTTAATGTTAGTTTGAGACTGTCACTTTTCCCGGAAGCACAGAGTATATGATATAAAAGAACGAGATATGAAAAAGACAGGTGTTCGTATGTGACCGTTCAAGTACACCCATACTATGTTACTAGGGCAGGCATAATGCCGTGCCAAAAAGGCAGACAAATGAAGTATATAAGGCGTAGAATGTTCAAGATAGATAAAACAACATTTTAGGTACTCAACTTGCTTGCTATTGCTACTGTACTGTGCCGCCCACTATGTGTTGGATCCATTTTGCGTTCTTTATTTGCTGGGATTTTTGATTACAACAATTCTGTCTCTTTCTTTATAGTTACTCCTTCTAAACCAACGAGGAAGGAGCTGGCAGTCCGGGCCCGTCAGCGGAAACTGCAGGCCATCGTTGAGGCCTACCGCCGGCTGGTGGCTCAGGCCGAGGAGGAGGAGGAGGAGGCGGCGGCAGCAGCTGCTGCCTCTTCCAATGCCCCGGCCCCCAAGCCTGCAGGAGTACGTCGGCGTGCTCAGGCAGCCGCCCGCCGCCAGATTTTCCCCGCATCGTCCACCCCCCCACAACAACATGGCTGCCAATGTAGGTGCCGCCAGTTCCAGCGAAAAATTCTCCTCCGGGTAGCCAGGCTGGAGGCTCAAAGCAGTCAGACTAAAAAACAGATAGAGGAGCGTGTAAAGATCCTGGTGGATCAACACTTAAAAGCCCGCCGGCTATGAGATGGACCCTGTTTGCCCCTTTTTCAATCCTTTTGTTGGTGGGTGGGAATTGGGTGTTGGGTTTTTACTTTTTTTTTACATGACATTGAGCGTGGGAATTTGGTTGGGGTTAGGGGAGGCGGGTAGGGGGACAGCTTGGTGTAGGATTTATATATATTTTATTTTTGTATCATCTTTAGTTATATATTACATTATGTTAAAATAAACGAGACACAAAGTTATGTTAAAAAGAAAACATTTGAAGTTCATTTGCGTTTCTTGTGGGGTTGGAGGGGGGAGTGTTTCACCAAATAATGTACGTTGTGCAACCTCGCAAGGTTTAATTTGGCCATGCAGGTCGGCGGACAGTGCTTTTTAATAATTAAATATATTGCCCACATCTTTCTTTAACATGCAAACAGATAGATGCAGTAAACCCTCACCGAGTTATATTTGTAGTATTAGAAGAACGACCAGTCTGTCTTGCGTTATACCTCACTGCTAACTTATCTTACCTGTGATTGCTGATGAGATGATGATGATTTATCATGAAGTGTGGCACTGCAAGGGCTGCATTTGATTTCCAAGACAATGGCGAAGAATCTGTGGTTCAGAATCAGAACTTCTGTGATAGTAGTAGACAGACCCTGCCAGTAGCGACAAAAAGAAAGAGACAGTCATTTGCGTGACAGACAATGTGGGGGTAGTATAAGTAAGTACAGTACATTGCATGGGTGACCCAATATTGCAACTGCTAAACTGAAACAAAACAATGGTTTTGGGGACTGGAAACAAAGTGCAAGAGAAGATAAGAAGTTCAACTTTACTTGTAGTACTCACGGCAACGTCAAACTTTTCTAAATCATAATGCTTTACACTTTAAACCCAAAAAATTACGCCAATTCATTAGATGCATTCGTTGTTTGATGTTAATGGTAAATTATTTGGCGTTATACACAGAGCTTGAGTTGGGAAGCCGCAGAAGATCCTGGCCATGCCTTGTTGACATTTCACTATTGTTGCTTTGACCACATCTGCCCCAGCAAGCGCGTGATCAAATTGTTGGTGTATATTTAATGTAAGAAACATCACACCTCAATGTAACCACGCAGCCCGGGGGAAGAGGGTTAGGGATTGTTTAATGGATGGGTACGGGGGTTTTGGGAAAGGTTTGAGAAAGAAAAACAGTACGCATGGAGATTGGAGACAACAAAAGCAAAACAATGAAGACGATGATTTATGATGTTGATCAGCTAGCTAATGATTGTAAGCAATGGACGTAAGAAAAGGACACGCTGAATATGATTCTTGGTTTCCCGCAATCCAATTGCTTGATGATGAGGATCTGTGGTAAGGATGAGAGTTGATGCTCATACTATAAAGCAGTGGGTGAACCGTGAAAGATGTCCAGCCTGAAAAAGAAAAGGCAAATACAAAAGAATGTGAATGACCTAAACAAATTGTAATACAGTGAAGATAAAAAAACAATACAAAACAAGAGGAGTAGTCGTATGAGAGGACTTTCAGACTGAGGCGGCTTGGATACAATTTGTATAAGTCTACTAGTTGCATATCATTTTTAATGTAGAAGTACAAAAAAAGACAGGAGCAAGCACACAACAACAGGCCCACGACGACACAGGTTTGGCCGTTATACAAACTGCATTTCCCTAAAAATTTCAGACCCACAGAAAGGTGAATGAAATTGAAAAAGCAACCTAGCATTTACAAAATTAATCAACAAAATCAATGCGTCATTCTCAGTCATCAATCATACCACTATTGTACTCTACCACAGCACTGTGCACAAACATGTAGTAGCCTGGGTCTACTGTGCTGTGACTCTTATTTGTATTTATTTATTACCTTGTATTCCACTCCAAGAAACATCGTGCATCAATCAGCTCAGATCCAACCGCCGGACAGCAAAGATAAATTAAGTCCTGACTGCATCTGTAGTAGTAGGAACACAAGTGCGTAAATAATTTCTATTATTAGTAAATAACATGGAAGAATTGGCTATCACGTGAGTCTGAACTGAAGTTACTAGTATACTTCAACTCCATGCACATTAGCTCAGAGTCAGCCAAAAAATACATCCAATGCAATGCATGGCATCATTCATTTTTATACCTGTTTTGCTCTTCTTCTCTTTCACTGTCAGAAGATTGATCACAGATGCTGCCGAGCCTTTGTAATGCGAGTCATCACAACAAGTTGACTTCAGTTGTGGATGCCTGCTCAAGTTTCTTTTGACACAGAAGAGTCGTCTCTGAATGCCTGCAGACAGAGGTGGTAGCCTTAACAGTAAGACTCAGCAAGGCAGTTATTATGAGTTGCAGATTTCAAATGAAATAGAGGATGGCTGTAGTCATGTACGGTTCACTTATTATGGAGGGACTGTTAGAGGCTACATTATTGTTATTGTACTATACTCCATCTACAACATCAAATGTATGGCTGCCAAGATGGAATTGTATTGACTTGAGTGGGAGTCAAGAAGATGCAGCAAGACTCTGAGGAGTGCAGTCAACATGGAACATAAATGCACAGGCGTGCAACTCCAGGAGGTAACTAAAAAAGATACAGCGAAAATAAAATGCACAGGTGTGCAACTCCAGTAGGTACATTAAAAGAATGAGTGGTGGGGATGGATTTGGTTGAGCTTTTTATTTTAAGATTAGCAGTTATGCACCAGAAAGTCATTTTTAATAAGAAAATAAATAACACAAATAAAAGAAGGGAAAAAGTCACAATTTAACAGCCTATTGGTCAGGGAAGAGGTGCTCGTCCTCAAACTCTGCGGGTCCGGACAGCAGTAGGTCATGTAACCCAGCAGTGATAAATTCTTCGGGCTCGCTTTCTTCATCCTGCTCTGATTCACGTACAGTATAGTCTGGTGGTATGAAGTGTTGATTCATTTTTATCATTGTCAGCCTCTCGACGCTTTTGGGGGAGAGACTGGTCCTTTTCGATGTCACAATGGCACCAGCAGCACTGAAAACCCGCTCAGAGGCGACACTGGCTACAGGACAAGCCAAATACTTTATCGCCAGCCTGCTCAGCACTGGCCACTGTCTCCTTCTTTCATACCAATAGACCAATGGGCTTTGCTCCATGAACACCTCTGTTGTGTCATCCAGATAGGCCTGAACCATCCGCTCAGTGTTCAATGGTGCTCGGCTTTGCTGCTCCTCTTTCCCCTTTGCAACAGCAACGGACTTACCCATTCCCTTCTGTAGAAAAAAAGCAGTTATGCTTTTGGTTGTGTCTGCTGAATCAGATCGTGTAGGTGCTGCTTTTGGTACTGTTGGTGCCTGCTGGGAAGCGGACGCACCGCTCTCATGCTGTGATGAACTTGCCAGAGTTGCCTCAGGAGGATGGCCTGGAGTACTTTGACTGTCCTGGGCTGGCACTGTCAGGCCTTTAAGTAACAGCCGTTCAGTTTCGAAATCATTAGCTTCCACAGCTATGGAACTTTTGTAATTGGCAACATCCCCATCTGAAAAAGGAATGACTGCGCTACTGCTGACAAACAATTTGTACCGTGGATCCAAGATTGTTGCAGTTATGTAATTTGGATCTGACACAATCATTTTAAGCCTTGCATTTACAGATAAGCGGTTGCGTAAGGCCTTGGCCAAGGTACATGCATCAACTTTTTCTTTGTCACCTTCGTATGTTTCACAGACCTCCTTCAGCTGTTGCTCGAGCATGTACAACAATGGGATGGCTTGGCCCATAGTACAGTCCTCCCTGCTAACTGCACGTGTGAACACCTCAAAAGGTTGTAGCATCTCTGTCAAGCATTTAATGATGTCCCACTGCCACATCTCAACGGTCAGGCTTTTAAGATTAACAGTAGGATCCACAAATCTTCTTGACATTACATAAGCATTCAGTGGTATGTACTGCTCAAAGAGACGCTCAAGCATGAAATAAGTCGAGTTCCAACGTGTTGGGACCTCCTGGATCAGTGCTTTGACTGGCAAATTATGCTCCCGCTGAATGACGCGTAGCAGCTTCCGCGCTTTGAAAGAATGGTTAAAATGCGTGCATATTCTTCTGCAGATGGTCAGTATGTTGCTGACTTTGAGTTCATGTTTCAGAAAGTCTTGCACGACTAAGTTAATGCAGTGTGCCAAACAGGGTACCCTGAAATACTGTCCATCTTTCATTGCCCTCACTACATTACTGCCATTGTCGGTGGCAACAAAACCAATCTTAAGGCCTCTTGGTTTCAGCCATTCAAAGACCTTGCTGTTAAAGTCAGACAAAATGTTGTCAGCAGTATGATTTTTCTCCATACCAAACATGGCTACAGTTGCATGTTTGCGAGTGTCATTGAAAATCCCAGCAACATCAAGAAGGCTTGATGTTAACTTGTCTTTCACACCTGCAAAAGAGATCCAGTGTGCGGTGATGCACATGTAATCTGCTGTGGCTTCGCGACTGCTCCACATGTCGGTTGTCAGGTGGATACAATGGACAACACTCTGTTGTAAGGCTTTCCCAATCAATCCCAGCACGTCGTGGTGTAGTGCTGGAATAGCAACTCTTGCAAAATAGTAGCGACTGGGAACGTCCCATTTTGGGGCGAGTGTTGCCACTAATTGCCGAAATCCCACTGCCTCAACAAATGAAAATGGGAGAAGGTCCAGTGCCAACATTTTTGCAAGTTTCGCATTGTACAAACGTGCTGTTGGGTGGTTCCGCTCGTACTTTCCCTCCTGCCTAAACATGCCAGTAATGGTAAGCTGCTTGGTAATTCTGTCTGTTCTGCTAGACGGACCACCTTTCAACGCAGACTTTTCACTCCTTGCCCTTGGTGTCTCCGGCTGACTCTGGTGCCACTGAGAAGTTGCTGATGCTGAGGATTTGGACTGCACCACTCCAGTGCTGGCGACAGGGCTCATTGGTGTACCACTCCCAGATAGAAGGTCATCGTCTCCCTCTTCTTCCATGAGTGGACCTTGTAGTACTGTATCCTCCCCACCAACACCAGTGCTTACATCTTTTTGTAAGCTTGCAAGGTGGTTCTCCCATACAATTGTGTGTGTTTTTTTCATATGGGTCGTTGGGCCTCCAGTACCATAGTTTGTACCAATCTTACCACGACTAACATTGGTGTGACAAATGGAGCATATAGCAATGTTCTCCTGATGTGGGTGAACCGTAAAAAAATCCCAGACTGGGGAGCTAAACTTTTGTCTCCTGCCATAGGAAGAGGAGGACCCACTTCCAATCCCGGATGAACTGGAGCCTTTTTGTTGCATTTCCCTATGTGACAGTTCAGTACTAGTACTGCCACTACCTCCTTCTGTTGAGGTGGCGCTTGCGCTGGATGTCGCACGCTGCCGGGCCTTCGCTGATGCAAAAATGGGAGCTGGTGTTACTTTGGGCGCTGAGTGTGTAGGAGTTACACGTGCTACCTGCTCATCACTAATCGCAGCCCTTCTGGATAGGGTGAAAATGCTGGTCTCTACATCCTCTGCACCAGGAATAACGCTTGTGATGATGACATTGTCAGTGTCAGACCCGTCTTTATCACCATCAGTATCCTGTTCACCTACATCGAACTCCGGAAGTTCAAGCCTTGACGGATCCTTCCTTTTTCCCAGCCTGGTCTTTTGATGCCTCTCCTTTGAATGCTCAGTTCTTCGTCGTGGATGCCATTCCTTATCAAGGTCATCTGAAGGGATGCTATGCGAAGAACTCGATGCACTGCCACTAACCCTCCTTTCCTTTCGTAAATTTAAAGACAGTAGATCACCTCCAGAAGTGGCTTCCTCTTCTTCTTGCTCGGAATGAGGCTCTACTTCCTGAACTGCCCCGACATCGGGAGGAACAACTTCCACTATTGCGTGCGGAGACGGTGGTTGTTGTTCTTGAGGAAGTACTATAGCGTGCTGTGGTTCTTCAACAACTACTACTGTGGGATTTGGTTGTTGTTGTTGAACAACTATTGCGGGCGGTGGTTGTGGTTTTTCAACAACTATTGCGGGAAGTGGTTGTGGTTGTTGAACATCTACTGCTGGCGGCGGTTGTTCAGCACTTTCAGCTTGCGTGGATTGTGTGCTACTTTGAGACAGCGATAAGTTAAGTTCAGGCTCAGTATCACTGCTTTGTAACACTAGGTCGGCTACCTCTTCGACCCTCATGTGCTTGGCCCTGGGTTGGTGGCTTGCCCCCGCTAATGCGGATGTGCTGGCTCCAGCTTGCACCATGGACACCGCTGCTGCAGGCGTACGTTTTGGGGGCCCAAAAAAGGTTTGGGGGTCCATACCAGCCTTAAGTGACACTTCCTTTTTCTGTACCTTCTTCTCAGCAACTTTCTTGGTGGTGGAGGACCTGGTAACTGCTCTCTTAGGACCCATCTTCTTCTGATGTCAGCAGCACACAGCAGCACTCAGTAGCACAAATTGCAGAGATGTGTGGTCAGATGAGTCACACCCCACACGTGGCGTACAATTGAAGGACGTCCGTCTGGCAGTTGAACGGGCGATGGATGAAAACAGCCAGCACCTCCTCAGTCTTTTTCTGTGCACCTACAAGCAAAGAAGACAGAAAACGTCAGTCAAACAAGCAGTAAGCCAACAACACATGAACAATTGAAAGACACACAGGGCAATGTATAAAACACAAAAAAGAAGACTAATAGTACGAGCACCACAGCTCCCAGCTAGAAATAACCAATAATAAAGTCAAGCAGGCCTATCATATACCAATATGGACAGAAAAAGGAGGTTGCCTGCTACACATGAGTCATGACAGGTTAATGCAAGGAAAATCAAAATACCCCATGGCTAAGAGTTTGTAAAACTTCACGGCAAAAACACATACAAGTCATAAAATTATTACACACACAAAAAAGTTACCTACCCCCCTGCCCAGACAACCAACTTGGAAATGCAATGGCATACACACATGCCGTAATGATGGTAATTAAATAGACCAAATAGAAACAGCTACATAAAGCAGCCCCGCTAACTAGTAACTAAGTACCACCTCTGGGAGTCTGTCCTACTATCAGATCAGACCAAAAGCAGGGAGGCCAATGATAAATGCACAAAGGAAGTACCTACAAAATGGCCGCCACCACATGGCCTGTCCAGGAAGACAAAACTACAACCAAATAAGTAAATAACACAAAAAATGAGGACTTTTTGGTAGCACAGGGGACACATTAAACATTTTCGAGGAACTTTTATGCAACTCGGGACATATTGTTCGCGAGAATGCAAAATCGGCGTGTTCGGCAACGCGAATCGAGTAAAAAGTCGTTATCGCGTTCCCGAGCCAGTACATTGAGCGCGCGAAAAAGACAAAAAAGGTAAGGTCGCGTTCTCACACGGCGCGACGTTACCAAAACTACCCGAGCTGTATTCCTAGGGTTACCTAATGGCAGGGAGTGCCATAATAGCTACACACAATCAACCAAAAAACTAAAAGTACCACCATTACAAAAAAATGTGAAGCAATCCAAAGCCATACACGGTGTAATTAAAGTTACACCACAAAAATAGTTGATTAACTTGAATGCACCTATGGCTTTGAGTGGTAGTACCTACAAAAGCCTTGGATGGCTATGGCAAAAGAAGAGGACCAGGGAAGGACACAGAAAATGGCCGCCTCCATAGGGCCAGGAGGACAGGGACACCCAAAGACAACATGGAAAGGGGATGCACCCAAAATGGCCTCCACCACATGGCAAAATCAGTCACAAAGGAAGCATACACAAAATGGCCGCCACCACATAGCCTGCCCACCAACAACAACATAGCAGAATCATCACAAAGGAAGTAAGTACACACAAAATGGCCCTCACCACTACATGAAAAGAAAGAGAGGACAGACAATAAATGCCTATGCCAAAGGGACAATGCTTTGCTTCACAAAATGAACACACCAGACACCACCCCCCAAATTGGTCACCCCAACCATAAACAAGAAATCATTACATAGAGGACAGAAAGGAACTGGGAGTGGCCCATGCTCCAGGAAGACAAAACTACAACCAAATAAGTAAATAACACAAAAAATGAGGACTTTTTGGTAGCACAGGGGACACATTAAACATTTTCGAGGAACTTTTATGCAACTCGGGACATATTGTTCGCGAGAATGCAAAATCGGCGTGTTCGGCAACGCGAATCGAGTAAAAAGTCGTTATCGCGTTCCCGAGCCAGTACATTGAGCGCGCGAAAAAGACAAAAAAGGTAAGGTCGCGTTCTCACACGGCGCGACGTTACCAAAACTACCCGAGCTGTATTCCTAGGGTTACCTAATGGCAGGGAGTGCCATAATAGCTACACACAAGCAACCAAAAAACTAAAAGTACCACCATTACAAAAAAATGTGAAGCAATCCAAAGCCATACACGGTGTAATTAAAGTTACACCACAAAAATAGTTGATTAACTTGAATGCACCTATGGCTTTGAGTGGTAGTACCTACAAAAGCCTTGGATGGCTATGGCAAAAGAAGAGGACCAGGGAAGGACACAGAAAATGGCCGCCTCCATAGGGCCAGGAGGACAGGGACACCCAAAGACAACATGGAAAGGGGATGCACCCAAAATGGCCTCCACCACATGGCAAAATCAGTCACAAAGGAAGCATACACAAAATGGCCGCCACCACATAGCCTGCCCACCAACAACAACATAGCAGAATCATCACAAAGGAAGTAAGTACACACAAAATGGCCCTCACCACTACATGAAAAGAAAGAGAGGACAGACAATAAATGCCTATGCCAAAGGGACAATGCTTTGCTTCACAAAATGAACACACCAGACACCACCCCCCAAATTGGTCACCCCAACCATAAACAAGAAATCATTACATAGAGGACAGAAAGGAACTGGGAGTGGCCCATGCTCCAGGAAGACAAAACTACAACCAAATAAGTAAATAACACAAAAAATGAGGACTTTTTGGTAGCACAGGGGACACATTAAACATTTTCGAGGAACTTTTATGCAACTCGGGACATATTGTTCGCGAGAATGCAAAATCGGCGTGTTCGGCAACGCGAATCGAGTAAAAAGTCGTTATCGCGTTCCCGAGCCAGTACATTGAGCGCGCGAAAAAGACAAAAAAGGTAAGGTCGCGTTCTCACACGGCGCGACGTTACCAAAACTACCCGAGCTGTATTCCTAGGGTTACCTAATGGCAGGGAGTGCCATAATAGCTACACACAAGCAACCAAAAAACTAAAAGTACCACCATTACAAAAAAATGTGAAGCAATCCAAAGCCATACACGGTGTAATTAAAGTTACACCACAAAAATAGTTGATTAACTTGAATGCACCTATGGCTTTGAGTGGTAGTACCTACAAAAGCCTTGGATGGCTATGGCAAAAGAAGAGAACCAGGGAAGGACACAGAAAATGGCCACCTCCATAGGGCCAGGAGGACAGGGACACCCAAAGACAACATGGAAAGGGGATGCACCCAAAATGGCCTCCACCACATGGCAAAATCAGTCACAAAGGAAGCATACACAAAATGGCCGCCACCACATAGCCTGCCCACCAACAACAACATAGCAGAATCATCACAAAGGAAGTAAGTACACACAAAATGGCCCTCACCACTACATGAAAAGAAAGAGAGGACAGACAATAAATGCCTATGCCAAAGGGACAATGCTTTGCTTCACAAAATGAACACACCAGACACCACCCCCCAAATTGGTCACCCCAACCATAAACAAGAAATCATTACATAGAGGACAGAAAGGAACTGGGAGTGGCCCATGCTCCAGGAAGACAAAACTACAACCAAATAAGTAAATAACACAAAAAATGAGGACTTTTTGGTAGCACAGGGGACACATTAAACATTTTCGAGGAACTTTTATGCAACTCGGGACATATTGTTCGCGAGAATGCAAAATCGGCGTGTTCGGCAACGCGAATCGAGTAAAAAGTCGTTATAGCGTTCCCGAGCCAGTACATTGAGCGCGCGAAAAAGACAAAAAAGGTAAGGTCGCGTTCTCACACGGCGCGACGTTACCAAAACTACCCGAGCTGTATTCCTAGGGTTACCTAATGGCAGAAATTGACAGACACCCGAAACCTGACATACCCCACACATAAACATAAGATTTTCTAAATCAATCCAGTCCATCCATGATTTCCTAATTAGAGGTACACCAGAAAAACAGTTGATTACCTTTCATGACCCTATGACTAGTACCTCTGGCCTACTGGAAGAGTAGGCCACAAGTTTGGAGGCCTATGGCAAGACCAAAGTGGCTGGGAAACATAAAATGGCCGCCAACAACACATGGCCAGGCCAACCACAGAAAGTTATTACAATGAACTCAAACGTGCCTACACACTAACTACATGGAGTACTAGGGTCAGCTATTGGCTTAAAAAAATAAAAAAACGTTTTCATTACACAAACAGAAATTCCACAGCAGACATTGCTATTGCATAATGATGACCATAATCCAATGCCAGCCATGATGTTTGTTTACAAACTTGAATAAAAATTTAAACACAGAATTATGATTTTACCCATGGGTACCTCTCTATGTAGCCTGGATGAAATTTAAAAAGAAATACAAGTTGGGACCTCATAAAAGTAGGCACCCATCAATAATTTAAATCAAGGAATGAATAATGTAGTTAAAACATTTTAAATCAAACAAACACAAGTCTACAACATCATACTCACTCATACATTACTGAACTTACTTGAAAAAGAGAATTCAAAATCCAAAAGTCCTCAGTAAGATTCAAAAAAAGCAGTAATGCAGCCAACACACACAGAAAGTGATCCTGCCAGCTCAAAATCCAAATGAAAGTGACCACCTCATGGACAAAGCACTGGGAGGAGCCTGGTGGACAGGAACAGGAAGTTGTAAACTCCAGAGCCCTTCCTCCTTAATATTCAAAAATACAGTAGAAACAGAAAGAGGACTCCTTCCCCCCAAAAAATACATCCAAAGGTACAACTTTGAGGGGTTTCTCACTTGTTTGCTAACCAAAATGGTAATTTATTATTATGGTTTAACTTTTAACATGCTCGCGAGTTATTCTGTGCAAGATTGCAGGTTCTGCGTGTTCGGCAACTCGATCTTACCAACAAACATACTCGCGCGTCCTTATGGCTTTATCGCGCTTCCAATGACGTTATCGCGTTCGCACAGCTGCACGGAAGGGTTTACAAACATGGTGGCCGACGCGACCGGGAAAAAGCGAACGCAGAACCAAGGTAAGCCATTGCCGCGCACGCGATAATGTTATTTAGCGCGCGACAATGTTATTTAGCGCGCGACAACTACGCTCCGCACCGGATAGCGGAGTTATCGGCAGCTACGCGAACTCCGCGGAACGCGGAGTTGCCAAAACTCCGCAAACGGAGCGTAGTTCTTCGCCCAGGGTTAATTTATATCTATGTACAACTATATTGCACTTTGTCTGAATTGCGTAATTTTGCACATGATTTGAATAATGTGTGAGAATGATACATAGAAAGTTGGGTATTTAAACATTGATTTCAGACCAAGGGAGTGTTTATCATGATGGCCAACAATTTTACACTATATGTTGCATACACTATAACACCTTGTGTATCCCTAATGCGGTAACAAAATGTAAATGCACTGTCACTTTAACACAGCATGGTGAAAAAAACAGAAAAAAGTGTTGGTATAAAAACAGTCAGGTGACTGACTCACATATCATGTGATCAAGGCACCTCGGTGCCGAAACGCGTAATGGCCGACAGAGTTTGACCCAATAAAGGAGATTCTGTGCACTGAACTGTGGTCCGTGCTCCATTCTTGTGACATTGCAAAGGCCGGCTGGCATTGGAGTTTTTGGGATATTTGAAACCGTTTTTTGTCTTTTCTGGTTGCACACAGACCCACCCTTCCAAATCCAGGGCTGGAGTCACACAAAGAAGACACCGTCTGGCAACAGACAACAACTGCATCTTAATCCAGGAGGATTTCTGTAGTGAACAGCCCCCCAACAGCGCGAAACTAGTGGACCCCTACGAAGTAAGCGGACAACAAACCTGAATTAGAGGACCCGGGCGAAGCTGTCAGGAGCCGAAGGTAGGACTAGGAGCAGGGAGTTCACGTTGGGTGAAGAGTTACCAAAGCTGAGTTGCATGACCAAGTATACGGACACTCAGAAAAGTATACTCGAGGTTACGCAAAACTCAGATTAAGAATATCTTATACAAAGGGTTGTCAAGCAATGTCAGCCGACACGTTAAGAGACGGCGAGGCCACCACGGCAGAAATGTTTGATGATACAAACTCACCGCCAGTAAACTACAATGCCCAGAATGCATCTAGCGAAGCAAACAACAGCAATCTCTGGGATAAATTCCATACCTTGGAGAAACTAAGCAAGAGCGAACAGAGCAAATGGTGGGAGGGCCGCTCCTGTCAGGAGTGGCTGCGTGAGAATCGGAAAATTAGTAAAGCAAGGGAAAAAATGACATATCCCATTATTCCTGGTAGTGGCGCATAGCGCGTAATGAGTAAGTCGCGTCGGAAGCCGGATAAAGCTGGCAGAGCAAAGACAAGCGCTGTCGATAAATCCCAGTTGCTAGATGACCAACACTGCTGTTCTTGGCTCTTAGGACTCGGCGCTAAGATTGGAGTACGCTCTTGACCTCCGCCTATCAAGGATTTCAGGTATTGGGTTTGACTTTGTTGGTGCTCCTCTGTTGGATGAGACGCATTTTCCGCGTTCTCATGTAGAGGAGACATTGCGCCCGAGCGGCGTTTGCGGGTTTCGTGCAGGGAGGTAGTGGCACTCGCAACTTTTTGCTTATGTAGTAGCCTGATGACAAAAGGCAACAAGACTTTTCACAGTGAAATTGAAATTGTTTAAGATATATTAAGCACACCAAGAGTATTGCTGCAAAGACAGAACGTTATGTTTAGACTTTTCCATGCCTTCTATGATACAGGATTGTATTTCTGTGAAACTACTGCCATGTTGATTTCCCAGTAGCCACACATTTGTTACTTCTATGATTTTGGGGAGAGAGAGAGAGAGTGCATGATGGATGACTAAAGAACAGAAGTGCCATACTTACTATAGAACCTGTGCAAGTCTGGATCGTGTTGCCACTATCACCCCTCTTCTAAAAGGATTCAAGAGCAGTTATCTTTCTTTACAGGTAGGAGCTGCTGGTATTGAGGAAAGAGAAGGCTAAGTGTGTAGGACAGAAAGAGAACCTTTTGAGTCAGGGTTTTGATTATATGTTCTTGTCGCCCTTACAGGTCTCCATCCCCGCAGTTCCCTCCCTTTCCTTTCCACCGCTCAATTGCTCCCAAAAGTCTGTGCATGCTTGCAAACCAGACTTGGGTCGATTCAGAGGTAGGCCCCCATTGAGCATCAACACAGCCCTGAGGATCTGGATTCCGGAAGGCCTGACAGAATTATTGGCCCAAGAATTGACTCCCTCCCGGTTGTGTTGATTGGAACATGGCCACGTTAGAGGATGTGGTGGCTGCTCTGGCGCTTGTTCAGGTGGAATTAGTTGCCTCGCATCAGGAAACAGCAGCCCTGCATACCTGGATAGACCAGATACAAAGAAACCCCTTTGACCTTGGGGGTACAGCATGTCCCACACCGGTTGTAGTGGAAATGCCAACACAGGTCCCACTAGCCCCTCCAGAAAGGTTTCATGGGGATATAAAAAAGGTACAGGTCTTCCTAACACAGGTGCTATTACACTTCACATGTAAGCCTAAACTATTCACCACCAATCAGGCTAGAGTAGCATTCCTAATATCATATCTGGGTAGAGAAGCGGCGCAATGGGCTGTTCCCATAGTTCGCAACGACGACCATTTGCTGTACGATTGGGATGAGTGTCGAGCAAGTTTCAAACGCACGTTTGATCGGAGAGCAGACACCTTCTCCACAGATAGTGACCTCTTAGTATTACGTCAGGGAACGTCAGATTTGGTGACATATCTGAACAATTTCCGAAGACTGGTCGCAGAAACAGAGGTTAAACAATCAGCCGTGTTCTACCGAAGGCTCACCGAGGAGTTGTAAGACCTGTTTGCATAGATAGACCCTCAGCCATCAACCTGTTCAGCACTTATTGATCTCGCTCTCAGACTGGATCATCGCTTAAGGGAACGTCGAGGAGAGAGCAAAAGAAAGGAGAAATTGTTACCCTATAGCGAGAAGGCGTCAGGATCAGAGAAAATCAGTACGTCAGCAGAGCCTATGGATGTAGGAACAGTAAGAGCATCACTAACCCTCAGCAAAAGAGACCATAGTCGCAAACAGAGATTATGTCTTTATTGTGGCAAAAAAGGCAATTTTTTCCGAGAAAATCCTGTTAAGCCCAAGTATGGGAGAACAAGAGCAGGACAAGCGGCTGCCCTGTCGGCTGGAAAGGAAGAGGGAAACTCCAGCGCTTGAGGAACAAAGAAGGGAGTTCTTCGAGCGGTCGTGTTATTCCTTCGGTGAACACACTCGTCTTCAGAGAGAAAGACCACTTTTTCATACCTTTAACCATATTGATCGGAAATGAGGCACAAGACATCCATGCCATGATTGACTCTGGAGCCACAGGGTGTTTTATGGATGAAGGAGAGGCTCGCGTTTAGCAGTGAAACTCCTACAGAAAGACGTCCTGAACTGGTTTATGCCGTGGATGGCAAGGAACTGGACTTCGGGCCCATACAACACCACACCACGGAATACGATCTCCTGTATGGAGGATACCACAGGAAAAAAATATCCTTCAACGTAATACAAGCCCCTCTTTATGGGGTGATATTGGGTCTTCCATGGCTCAAGAAACATGAACCCTCTGTGAACGGGGGAGCGAAGATGATTCATCTTGACTCTCTGTATTGCAAGGCCCATTGCAACCACAAAATAACTCGTCCTTTGGGTTTCATCGACTCACAACATCATGTTGCCACAGCTGCAGAAAAAGAAGTATCCTTACCTTCTGATTATAGGAACTTTGCTGACGTCTTCTGCGATTCCAAGGCTGAAGTGTTACCACCCCATAGAGAGTAAGACTGCCGGATAGATCTGTTTCCGGGGTCAGTAATCCCCTGTGGACGAGTATACTCCCTTACTGTACCTGAAACCACCTACCTATGCAAATATCTGGGCACATTTCTGAAGTTGGGATATATGCGTCCGTCTCACTCACCAGCAGCCTCTCCCCTCTTTTTTATCCCTCAAGCCAACGGGGATTTGAGATGCTGCATCGACTATAGAATGCTGAACGATATCACCATCAAGAATCAATATCCTCTACCCCTAATTCCGGTGCTCCTGGAACAGGTGAGAGCCACTGCTATTTACACTAAACTAGACCTACGGGGTGCCTACCATTTGGTCCGCATCAAAGAAGGCGACGAATGGAAGACAGCCTTCAAGACGCGGTATGGGCTCTTTGAGTATTTGGTGATGCCCTTTGGGCTATGCAATGCCCCGGCTGCATTCCAGGTCTTTCTGAACGAGGTTCTCTGTGAATATCTGGACGTATTCACGGTGATGTATATAGACAACATCTTTGTATATTCCACCACCGAACAAGAACACGTTGACCATGTCTGGTTAGTTCTACAAGCAGTGAGGAAACACCATCTATTTTGTAAAATCACAAATGTGATTTTCACGTATCAACTGTGGAATTCCTTGGGGTGATGCTCACCCCCTCCGGCTAAGTCATGGCGGAGAGGAAGGTAAAAGCCATTGAGGACTGGCCTTGTCCTCACAATGTAAAGGAGATATAGAGCCTGTTAGGCTTTGCGAACTTCTATCGCAGGTTCATTCGACAACTCTCAGACATAGTGGCCCCTTTGACCAGAATAACCAGAAAACAAACTCCTTTTGTATGGACCGAAGAAGCTCAAAAGGCGTTCGATCGCCTCAAACAAGCCTTCACTACGGCTCCTGTTCTCACCCATGCCAATCCAGCACTACCGTACATAGTAGAAGCAGACGCCTCGGAGGTTGCTATTGGGGCAGTGCTCTCTCAACGACAAGACACGACAGGCTATATGCATCCCATAGCATTCATGTCCCGGAAGTTGAACACCGCAGAGCAGAACTACACAACCACGGAAAAATAACTTTTGGCGATCCCATATGCCTTCTTGGAGTGGAGACATTGGTTGTTGGGGGCTGCTCATCAGGTCACCGTTTACACGGACCATAGGAACCTCCAGTTCATGAAAGCGGCTCGACACCTCACGCCAAGACAGTTGCGGTGGATGCAATTCTTTGCGGAATATCATTTCATGGTGACGTTTCGCCCGGGAAGAGAGAACAAAAAAGCAGACGCCCTAACACGACAAGATACCGTCCCGATGAGTGATGTTCCTCCAGAAGACTCTATCATAGAACCCAGCAACGTGGTGTGTTTGACACAAACCAATAACTTCCTTCAGAGAATTCGTCAGGAAATGCGTTCATTGGTTTGGAGGAGCTGGATTAGAGCGCATCCGGACTGGCAAACACGTCAAGGTATTCCAATAGGAGGGCATCAGATTTTGGTTCCGTCAAACACGTTGCACCGTCTGGTGTTTTCATGGTGTCATACTCTTCTGTGTGCTGGGCACCAAGGTGGTGAGAAGACCCCAGATAAGGTATTACGTCAGTTTTGGTGGCCTTCTGTTCGCATGGATGTCTTGTTAAGGGTAAAGGAATGTACGGTATGTGCACAGATGAAAACGGACCATCAGCGCAAACAAGACCTTCTGCAGATCATGCCTACACCCGAAGTTCCGTGGGAAAGAATTTCCATAGACTTTATAGTGGGGTTACCGGTGAGTCATTGCAACACCGTCATCGTTGTGGTGGAGGACTACCTAACCAAGATGGGCCACTTTATAGCCTGCAAACAAGTTCCTTCAGCGAGCCATCTGGCCAAACTGCTGATGATACATGTTGTCAGACTACATGTGAAGAACCGGGTTTTAGAACCCAGCGGCGCCAGGGGCACGCCCAATGTCTTCAGGTTCACCTGTCTTATCATACAGAGACACGGGATACTTCTTGGTGACGTCAAATACCAAATGTATTGGCTGCAACCAGGAACAGAAGTCTATGAAGCACGACACGGGTGGTTCACTAGAGACTGCACAATTTAGTATTGCGAGACATCGTTTTTTATGCCAAAAATCATATTCCTGACTAGCAACAATTATTTACAAACTATCCAATCACAAAGTGACATTTCAAAAGGTATCGCATAATGGCAAGCCCACTTTTCAGTTGTCCAGCACACAATAAATTACACAGGAAAGCCCAACATTCTCGCTAGACAGGCCGGACAAACCCATAATAAAAGGACCTCAACCCAAACCATAAATAGGCCATAAAAGAAGGAACATAAACAGATTAGAAATAAGATAGAAGGGTGTGTGCATGTATCATAAACTCAGCAATGTCCTGCTCTTTGATCTCTATCTGACCAGCTGCCGAACAAGGAACTGGCTCAACAAGTTAGCCTCGGGCAATGGAGTCAGTTCGCTCAGGTCACACAGAAGTCAGCAAAAGGTGTACGTGTCCCAAAGACTCGCTCATCCGTAGTCATCGGCCTATGTGAGGGCAACCACAAAATGGCTGCCGTACACAAAATGGAACCCGAAGGTTCGGAACGAAATCCCTGAATACATAGTATATCCATTAATCGACCATGACGAAAACACTCGTACATACCGCACTCGTCATTTGCGGTCCGCTGTTACCAAAATCGTCACGATACGACGACCTTCATTGAACGGGTTCAGAATCACGGAACCTCAGACCCTCCTTTTGCACTTACATAGGCAATAACCTAAACTCACGTCAGTCTGAATCCAGGTCTATATTCATAAGATCATCGAGATGTTGCTGTAGCATCATCCTGGTACTTAGTAGCTCTCTCTGGACAGGTCTCCTCGCACATGAAGTAGCACAAAGGCCACATATAGAAGGAGCACACTGTACGCAAAGACAGAACAGGAAAAGGATAGCTAAACCATCCCAATGATCATCAGAATCTTCCATCCCCAAGTGGATAACAATCCCCAAAACCATCCCATTAACAACCAATCTCCTTCGTCCACATGTATAGACTCAGAGATCTTACGTAGCTTAGAAATGGCTTGGTGCACTGTTGGAGCGTTGTCTGGAATGAAAACGCAGCAGCTCGATTGAATCAATTTACATACCCCTCCTCTATCTGCAAGTATGACGTCTAACGCAACTCTGTTCTGGAGAGTCATAAGACAATCCGACTGGAGCTCAGCAGTCAAGTTACTAATGGCACCGGCAGTCTCAACTACGGTGGACTCAACCACTCTCGTCAATTGCCGTATGTTCCTGCTGTTAACCATTGGTCCCCAAAACGGCAGAGAACCATTCAAGAAATCTCCCAATTCTTGTCCTGCAGTATCTTCCTTACTGAAGACACCTCTAACAACTCTCATCTTGTGGTAATCTGCTGCAGCTGTATACGTAGGAGGCAACAGGAACGAAACAAAACATGTGCTAGAGAAATCAGGGGGCAACCATGTGTACGCTCTATCGTAACAGACAAAATAGGTACCATTTGCTGCTAAAAACGATGGGGAAGTCTGGGACCCAAAAACATACGTCTCAGTGCAAACACTCTGCCCGAACTGAGCTCTCGGATTCTTGCCATTACCTTGCAGACAGTAATGACCCTGATGGGGTACAATCCAAATCGGAGAGGATCTTTTGGCTTGCTGGCTCTCACTCAGACTAACTCCATATCCAGTAACGTTCCATCCAATATACGCTAGTGTCTCATCTTTCGGGATAATCCTTGACTAGAGCACTATTCTTTGGATTGTCTTTCACAGAACGTAGGGGGTAAACTTCACGAGCATAGATGAACATCGTTCTGTATGCCCACACAGAACCATTTTAACTGAATGGAATAACTAGGTAAGGAATACCTTTATCAGTAGTATGAGGCATAAGGCCACACACCCAACAATTAGTCGTGTTCACTACTAGCTGGTGTTGGTGCAAAAGTTGAACAAAAGAGTTATTAACGAATTCCAATCTTCTAAAGGATTCATGTTCAGGCAGAGGGTGAAAAGAATGCGAAGAAACAGTAGGAGAAGGCATAGGTTGTGTAGTGGGTGCAAACGTCACTTGAAAAGAGAATATAATATATCCCATCAAGAACATCATCAAGCTAAGTAACATAAAAAGACATAATATCAAGAAACACTTTCTACTCATAATTTGGCACATTTTGCTCTTAAAGCTCATTTCTTCAACAGGTCTCTCCATCTTGAAAAACTCCATCCTCTAACCGTGCTGTTCGCGGCAGTTGGTTCGATTCGCTCAGTGTACCTCTGAATGTCCTAGGGAATGCCCTAGAACAAACCAGAACTGTTGACCTTGTGTCTACACGGCAGTACGCTCTAAGTCTTTATACCGCGACCCTACAGCTGAACCCGGATGGCGGTTCGAAAAACAAAAATCGGTCAAAACAGTTTCTCGGAGGATAGAGCATGAATTCAAAGATAGCAAAGAAAAGAATTTCTCATTTTATTAGTCCCACAACTCTTGGTCGCAAATTATAACGGCCTTTGCCAGGCAATGTCTGATCATGAAACAAAAGTTCAGGTTCAGTTGTATCCAGTCGAACTGACGGTGGCACAGCTTCTTGCAGAAGATCGTATCTTTCACGCTCAGAATTTGTCCCAACTAAACGTGCATCGCTAAAAGGCAGAAAACGAGGCACGGTTTCACTTTCAGAGTCTGGAATACCTTTCTGGACCCACTGGTCGTACGGCAGAGGCAAAGGAGCTCTCTTACAATGTACGCCGTGGATCCAGTTCCTTTTCCCGTGCACTCGCACTGCAGATTGCGTAGATAATAGCACCAAATAGGGTCCGGTACAGCGGGGCTGATCGTTCTTTGTCCGCTGAAAATTATTGACCAGAACCCAGGAACCAGGTTCGATGGCGTGTCCTGAATCTTCAGAAGCCTGAGGCAATTTATCGTGTACCTGTTGGTGTAAAACACGCAATTTAGCCGTCAAATCATACAAATAGTCAAGCAATACAGGATGTTCTATTTCACTGAATTTGGTCGGCCTCTGCACTCCCCATATGTTTGCCGGGCGACCAAAAACGATTTCGTAGGGACTAAGTCCCACTCGAGAATGTACAGTCATCCTAGTTGACTAAAGTGTGAATCTTGGCCAATTTTAACTTAAGGGTGCCATTATAGCATTCTACCAGACCTGCAGATTGGGGGTGATTTGCAGCATGGAACTTTTGTCGAAAACCTAAACCATCACACAGTCTCTTCATTACTTGACCCACAAATTCACTCCAATTGTCACTCCAGACCATTCTCGGCAAACCATACCTAGGGAAAAATTCCTTAACAAGGGCTTTAGCTGTGGACAAGGCAGTATTATCTTTCAGGGGATATGCTTCTACCCATCTCGAAAAGGCACAAACAACTACGAGTACGTATTTCAAGTTGTTGCATCTCTCCATGTGGATGAAATCTAATTGCAAAACCTCAAACGGATACGTCGGAGGCGCAAAATGACCAGCTGGAGTTCCCTTACCAGGATTATACATCAGACAAACCATACAATTCTTGACCACATTCTCTGCACACTTAGGGATTCCAGCATTTTGCCATACTGGAGCCAACAACTTACAAATCCCTTTCGCACTAATATGAGCGATTCCATGAGCCATCGTAACCACTGCAAGCACGTACGCATCAGGTAACAACCATTGCTGATGCTCTGACAACTCAACCCAACAACCATTCAAATCCAATTTACCAGTACTCTCTCTCCATACGCTCAACTCTTTCTCTGTAGCTTCAGCCTGAATTGACTTCACACACTCTATTGTATCTTCACACATACTTCTATCCGGAACCCATCTCACCGGACCTGCAACATACATTCGACTCATCACATCTATCGCCGTTTCTTTCGCAACTTCATCCGCAAACTCATTACCACGACCAACATCATCAGTAACTTTCTTATGTGCATTGCATTTCACGATCGCAACTTGCAATGGCCAAAGTAAGTGAGTCAAGAAGTTCATTAACCAACTGACCATGCTGAATCTTAGTTCCATGAGAAGTCAGGAACCCACGCTCTTTCCACAAACGACCAAAACTATGTGCCACACCAAACGCATACTGGCTGTCAGTATATACAGTCACTCGTTTCTCTTTCGACAACACACACGCTCTTGTCAATGCAATCAATTCTGCTGCTTGCGCTGAATTATGTGGGATACGTGCAGCTTCAACAATCGTATGCAAAGTCGTAACAGCATATGCCGAAGTCGTATCACCATTCGGAAGCTTGAAGCACGAACCATCTACCCATAAGGTACCATCACACTTTGCAAGAGGAGTGTCCCTAAGGTCTATTCTCCCTTTTGTTTCATCCTCTGTCCTAAGAAAGCAATCAGGCTGTTCAGAAACATCTGTCTCAACTGAAATCAGCAACAACGTAGCTGGATTCAACGTATTGCATCTCTTTATATGCACGTGACTCGCTAAAAGTGTCAACTCGTAACCTGACAATCGAGCACTAGTTAAGTGCTGTGTCTTGGTCCTGTTCAACAAGGTATCCACTGCATGTGGAACCATCAAAATCAACGTATTATCCATCACCAAACCAGCAGACTGTCGAATAGAGACAGCCGCTGCTGCTGTAGCTCTCAAACAACTCGGCAACGCTCTAGCTACCGGATCCAAAGTCGACGAGAAATACGCACATGGACGTTGCTTATCGCCGAACTGCTGGGTCAAGACTGACAATGCACATCCCTCTCTCTCGTGGACATAGAGTGTAAAAGGCTTTCTGTAGTCGGGAGTACCCAACACAGCAGCCGAACACAACGCATCACGCAATTCTGAAAAACTCTTCTGACATTCGTCAGTCCAAGGAATAGGATTCGGAGTATCTTTAACAGTAAGAGCTAACAAAGGTTTTGCAAGAAGCGAAACATTTGGAATCCACTGTCAACAATGCGACGTAATACCCAGGAAAGCACGCACTTCTCTCTGTGTAGTTGGCATACTCATTTTCGCAATCGCTTGAATTCGTTCTGGGGTCAATCTTCTTCCCTCCTTCGATAAGAGATGACCTAAGTAGGTCACTTCTTGTCGACAATACTGCAACTTCGAAAGAGACACTTTATGATGGAAGTCAGACAAATGACGCAACAACAACAATGTAGCCTCTTTACAAATCTCTTCATTGTCAGCAGCAACTAAAAAATCATCAACATACGGAATAAGTGCAGCACTATCAGGTAAGACAATCGTATTAAGCTGTATTTTTAAAGCCTGACTATAGATGGATGGACTCTCACAATAGCCTTGAGGAGCGCGCTTGAACCGGAAACTTCGGCCTCCTAAAGAGAAGCCAAAAATATCTCTACTCTCTTCAGCAATAGGAATGCTAAAGAAAGCATTCTTTAGATCTATCACAGAGAACTAAGCAGCCGAAGCCGGAATCATAGTCAATAAAGCAGTAATGTCCGCGACAACAGGAAACTGCGGAATCACAATTTTATTCACTTCTCGAAGGATGGACTCTCACAATAGCCTTGAGGAGCGCGCTTGAACCGGAATCTTTGGCCTCCTAAAGAGAAGCCAAAAATATCTCTACTCTCCTCGGCAATCGGGATGCTGAAGAAAGCATTCTTCAAATCAATCACCGAGAACCAAGTAGCTGAAGCTGGAATCATAGTCAGTAAAGCAGTGATATCTGGCACAACTGGAAATTGCGGAACTACAATCTTATTCACCTCGCGGAGATCGATCACAAACCTATATACAGGCGATTGCGAAGAATCAGTACGTTTCAGAACAGGAAAAACCGGACTATTGCACACATTACCTCTCGCTTCTTCAATCACACCTTTCTCAATCAGATCATAGATGATCGCTAGAAGTGCTCTTTCACCATCACTGGAAATCCGATATTGGGGAATACGTGGCAATCTAGCATTCGCTTTCAGCGTCACAACATATGGCGGGATCTTTGAAAGACCCACATCATTAGGACCAGTAGCCCAAAGAGTATCAGGAAGAGAAGACATTTCTGCTGGAAGTCGATCAATGTAGCGTCGCATACAATCTTTTCAACAAATCCAATCCCAACAAATTCTCACCACAACCTGTCGTCAGAATAAGGGGTGCTTCAAATTCACAAGGTCCAACAGAAAGAGACAAAGGACTAGAAATCGGATTACTAACTGGGGCGTCAGAAAAACCTACTGAAACATTTGTCTAGCCAGACAAAGGTGCGCCAGGGAGTTGAGAGTGCATAATAGAACTCTTCGCAGCACCAGTATCCAACAGAAAAGGCTCTGACACACCTGATGTTATCACTTCAACATAAGGTCCACTCTGATCTACTGGAACTGAAACAACTTCCTCTCTCTGTCTAAAGCTGTCCTAGCAATCATTACCGTCCATATTCTCACCTTCGACATAGTAGTCATCAGCATAGTACTGAGTCGTCCTACTAGCCGCACCATTCTGCTGATCAAAACAATTCATCGAATTCTGTGGAGGAATGGAACGCGCGTTCTGGGGGAACACACCACGTCCTCTACCTCTAGGACCTTGCTGAACACCATGACCTCTCACACCAGAAGCACCATTCGTGCGCTGCAACAGAACCGGACAACTATTCTTGAAATGACCCTCTTCTTTACAATACGCACACTGATTAGGGCCTACAGTAAAACGCGGTTGAGAAGATTCGAACCCTTGCTAGTTTCTCTGAAACTGCTGACGTTGCTGATAACCGCGCTGATTATTACATGGCAGATACGATTGCTGCAAAAGAACCTTCGTCTTCAACTCTTTAGTCTTCTTGTCGGCTCTATCTTTCTCATCCTTATCCCTATTCTCATAGTACTGTGCAGTAGCCAATATCTGCGCCGACGAAGAAACAGCCCAAAAACTCTCTGAATCCTTCAACTTAGTACACAACTCGGGAAGCAAATTATGCACAAACTTATCGACAAACAACCGTTGACCACCTTCTGTACTCATGTCCTGAACACTTTGGTCGATAAACGTCTCTTCAAACCTAGTGAAGAAATCAGACACACTTTCATCTTTCTTCTGCTTACATGCAGACAATTTGTCCCAGTTTACCCGCATAGCAGGCATCAAAGTCTTCATGTAAATAATGATCCTCCCAGGAAGTTCTGCAACTAAAGGCTCAGGTTTAGCACCACCAACTTGTCAGCCATCTGCGGCACCAATATTATTCCATGTATCACCTAACTCTTGTGCATGATCCGTATGACAAATCAATCCCCATAAAGGCTGTGGAACCACATTTCCAAACAACATGTCTATATCGGCCAGATTCATAACACATGGGTCTACAGTCTGTGATAATTTCTTATAATACCCTGCAGGATTTTTACGGGGGTCAGGTAAAGTCTGTTTAAGAGCCAAAACTTCAGCTCGCTTCCACGGAACATGCAACCAAACATGCTGAAAATGAGCCGGCGCAGCTACAATACCAGCCTGAGCATTGGCGTGAACGGCCTCTTTCCATACCGGAAGAACCTCTCATTGGATATTGTCGCACTTTTCTCCTAACAGAAGGATCAGGCTCAAACAACAACTGAGAAGGAGACTCACTCCTAAACGACAACAATGTCGCAACTACTCTTTCAACTTCGAGACCCACAATCGTACCTTTCGCAAACTAGGACTGTACACGTAACAACTCAGACGGAGTCTGTCCCAAATCACCATCTTCCCATTCTTCTAGGAGGAAAGTACACATCATATCAAAAACATACCTCTGCTTCGGTGCTTCCCATTGACGGAAGACATCCATAACAGACTCTAAATTATATCTTAAAGAATTAGTAACCCATTTACGCGCTAAATTATCCAATACTGTCCGCTCTTCGGGACCAGGCAATTGGCTACGCTACTGTTTACGTGCAGAAACAGGGGTCATACTCAATGACCTAAAGAAAGGAGACAAAAGACCAGTAACAGTATCAGTCATTCGCTGTCGAACAGAAGGAAAAGTTGACAAAAGAACAGGAGACAAAGCAGACAGAGAGGAAACCAACATAGGAGCAGTAGCAAAAGAAGTAGCAAGTACAGGAGACAAAGTCGTAGGAATCGGAGGCGGAGCAGGTAGCAAAGTCGGCGGCCCTTAAGAAAGCTGCACCATAGGAATAGGAGCCAACTGAAAAGGAGCTGGTGGCTGTAGAACAACAGGAGGCAAAGCAACCGGAGGTTGCGCAACTAAAGGTTGCGGAGGTGCTGCAGCACTCTGCACATAAGGGGGTGGCGAACTCAACAAATGTGACATCAAAGGATCTTTCTCAAGGTCCTTCGTTGCACCTTGCTGATGAGTTGGCAAAGCTGGATAACATTTATCATTTGCCATTTTATGTTGCCTGTGCAACTGCTCACTCGCTTGTTCTTCTTCGTTATCTTTAAACTGTATAGCAGCCTGCAATATTGAGATACCCTTTTCTCTTTTATTTCTCTTTGCTAATTTAATTTCTGTCTGTTTGACTTTCTTTCGCCATAGGCGGAAAGAGTCAAACATCGCCGGCCTGGCTTTCTTCTTAAAGAGTTTAACTTCCAGATTATCTAAAATCTCTGTGTCATAACTACCATATTGGGGCCACTTTAGGGCACCATCCTTCCTAGTATAGCGGATCCACACTTCATTATACGTGATGGGGCCCATGCCATGTTTCAAATAGAGCTCATAGGTTGGAGTTCCAATCGGAGGTACCGGACATGAATCCTCCAATCGGGAATCCCTATTACAACCACAACAAAATATCTTTCCAAGTCTGCTAAGACCAGGCATATTCGCTCACTAGTCTAGCTTCAAACTTCAAGGGAATATCGAATACGATAGCCTCGCGAATACACGAGTCCCTCGGGTTTGGGGCTTGCAAGTCCCAAATCAAAGTTCCCAAGGGATACCCAAAAACTAAGGACTGGGAGATGCTCCGCTCATACTTAACTGAAGTATCGATGACGTCGCCAGAAGACCCGTCTATCGTCTCGCTCTACAAATCATCAAAGGGCTCCAAGACAGGGCGACAGTCAGGGCAGCAGTCCTTCGTAGCTGTCAGAAACCGGGGAACCTCGCAGCAAAGACTTTCGGACCACGACGACATACAGGGGTCGATGAAGTGGTAGGCCTTCCTCCAGAATTTTCACACGAAGCTCCTCACGATCTTCAGGCTTGGACCGGTACCGCTGAAGTCGCCCCACAATGGGCGCCAACTGAAGAACCAGGTTTTAGAACCCAGCGGCACCAAGGGCACGCCCAATGTCTTCGGGTTCACCTGTTTTAGCATACAGAGACACGGGATACTTCTCGGTGACGTCAAAGACCACATTTATTGGCTGCAACCAGGAACAGAAGTCTACGAAGCACGACACGGGTGGTTCGCTAGAGACTGCACAATTTAGTATTGCGAGACATCGTTTTTTATGCCAAAAATCACATTCCTGACTAGCAACAATTATTTACAAACTATCCAATCACAAAGTGACATTTCAAAAGGTATCACATAACGGCAAGCCCACTTTTCAGTTGTCTAGCCCACAATCAATTACACGGGAAAGCCCAACATTCTCGCTCGGACAGGCCGGACAAACCCATAATAAAAGGACCTCAACCCAAACCATAAATAGGCCATAAAAGAAGGAACAGAATAAGAGAAATAAGATAGAAGGGTGTGTGCACGTATCATAAACTCAGCAATGTCCTGCTCTTTGATCTCTATCTGACCAGCTGACGAACAAGGAACTGGCTCAACAAGTTAGCTTTGGGCAATGGAGTCAGTTCGCTCAGGTCACACAGCAGTCAGCAAAAGGTGTACGTGTCCCAAAGACTCGCTCGGCCGTAGTCATCGGCCTATGTGAGGGCAACCACAAAATGGCTGCCGTACACAAAATGGAACCTGAAGGTTCGGAACAAAATCCCTGAATACATTGTATATCCATTAATCGAACATGATGAAAACACTCGTACATACCGCACTCATCATTTGCGGCCCGCTGTTACCAAAATCGTCACGATACGACGATCTTTATTGAACGGGTTCAGAATCACGGAACCTCACATGGACTTCCCAAGGATATAGTGTCGGATAGGGGGGCTCAGTTCACGGCAAGATTCTGGAAAACCTGGTGTTCTGAGCTACAAATGAAGTCCTCATTATCCACAAGCTTCCACCCACAGACGGATGGCCAGACCGAGTGACTCAATCAGACCCTCAAACAATACCTCAGTTGCTACGTTGATAACAACACTGACGCATGGGTAGAGTGGCTGTGGGTGGCAGAAATCACATACAACAGTGCTAAACACGCTTCCACGCTACATACCCCATTTTACAGTACATATGGGTTTCACCCTAGGTTTTCTGCTGTTGCCCTCCCCAGCACAAGCACTCGGCTTCCAGACCTGCGTAAAAGGCTACAGCATATGCGCAAGGTGCTCTTAACTACTAGGGCTAACCTAAGCCGTGCAAAGGAGAAATACAAGGCCCAAGCAGACAAACACCGTAGATCCAGGCCATCATATGCCATCGGGGATTGGGTGTGGTTGTCCACAAGGAATATCCGCTTTAAGTGGTACAGCGTGTTTGGTCCGAAATACATCGATCCATACCGCCTGATATGGATCATCAACCCGGTGGCGATCAAACTTAAGCTCCCATCTCATATGAGAATCCACCCTGTGTTCCACGTCTCTCTCATAAAACCTCTCCATGGTAGAATACCGGGGAGGCCTGCTCCGGTGTTGGTTCAGAGAGAACCGGAGTTTGAAGTTAAGGGGATTCTGGACGCAAAAAGAGTAAGAGGAAAGTTATGGTACTTGGTAGCTTGGAGAGGGTATGGCCCCGAGGAGAACTCCTGGGAAGCCAGTGGAGCAGTGCACGCTCCAAGGCCGGTAGCCCGGTTTCACCATCTTTACCCGGGTAAACGCTCAGTCAGCTAGCGTCAAGGGGAGAGAGGATGTACTGTCAGGAATCGCTGCCGGTTGTCACGCTAGCTGCGTGAGAATCGGAAAATGAGTAAAGCAAGGGAAAAAACTACATATCCCATGATTCCTGGTAGTGGCGCATAGCGTGTAACGAGTAAGTCGCGTCGGAAGTCGGATAAAGCCGGCAGAACGAAGACCAGCGCTGCCGATAAATCCTCCTTGCTAGATGAGCAACACTGCTGTTCTTGGCTCTTAGGACTCGGCGGTAAGATCGGAGTACGATCTTGACCTCCGCCTATCAAGAATTTCAGGTATTGTGCTTGACTTTGTTGGTGCTCCTGTGTTGGATGAGATGCATTTTTCGCATTCTCATGCAGAGGAGACATTGCGCCTGTAGCGGCGCTTGGGCAGCGTGATCTCCCTGTTGGAGAAACTCCTTGCAGGTTTCGTGCAGGGAGGTAGTGACGCCCGCGACCTTTTGCTTTTGTAGTAGCCTGATGACAAAAGGCAACAAGACTTTTCACAGTGAAATTGAAAGTGTTTACGATATATTAAGCACATCAAGAGTATTGCTGCAAAGACAGAACGTTATGTTATGACTTTTCAATGCCTTCTATGATACAGGATTGTATTTCTGTGAAACTACTGCCATGTTGATTTCCCAGTAGCCACACAAATCTTACTTCTATGATTTTGAGGAGAGAGAGAGAGAGAGAGAGAGAGAGAGAGAGAGAGTGCATGATGGATGACTAAAGAACAGAAGTGCCATACTTACTATAGAACCTGTGCTAGTCTGGATCGTGTTGCCGCTCTCACCCCTCTTCTAAAAGGATTCCAGAGCAGTTATCTTTCTTTACAGGTAGGAACTGCTGGTATTGAGGAAAGAAAAGGCTAAGTGGGTAGGACATAAAGAGAACCTTTTGAGTCAGGGTTTTGATTATATGTTCTTGTCGCCCTTACAGGTCTTCCTCCCCGCGTTCTCCCCCTTTCCTTTCCCCCGCTCAATTGCTCCCAAAAGTCTGTGCATGCTTGCAAACCAGACTTGGGGATATTCAGAGGTGGGTCCCCATTGAGCAGCAACACAGCCCTGAGGATCTGGATTCCGGAAGGCCTGACAGCTCCCTCCAACGTTACTTGGATGTGGGGCGCGTACCAAGGAGTTTGCGCATACTAATTGCGCCGAGTTATGAGATGCCCGACCCACAAATTATGAAGGAATGGGTGGAAACAAATTTGGAGTTGTCCTGGAAATTCATGGTAATACTTGTGAAATATGCCGAATCGGACCGCCAAAAATGATAAGCTCAAATTGAAATTCTAAATGAGGACATCAAGACAACGGAGCTAAGTGAGGAAGAAAACAAATTGAGAACAGAGATGACATCACGTCTTAAAAAAGAGGAGGATAAAGTAAGAGAACACAAGACCTTCAAATAACACCGGGACAAGGCTGATTATGAATGTGGTTGAATCTTCTCTTTCGCCAAGAAATACGAAAGTATGGAGATATTGAAATTCTGCAGAATATCCAAGAATGCAGCGAGAGTCAATGGAGGTGCAAAACAGGGTGAATCATCTGCCTCGGAATGGAGTTCGGCAGTCAAGAGTGAAACAGAAGATACAAGAGATAGAAGGGTACCTACGGCAATATCACTAACAGAAGAACTGGATTTTTTAGTGGAGGAGCGCAAACAGACACTGCACCCAAAAAAACAGCTAACAAAAACAGCACCCATAAACGCCAACAAAGGAAAGGGGCAAGGCAAAGGCGAAACCACCAGGTGGTACCAAACGCGACGGTGGAATCGGAAATGAACAGATGTGCGAACTTGCTGGAACCCAATGACACCAACATCACAGTAACAAACCTGTCAAATTTAACTCTGAATCAGGCGGAGTTACACTTACTGTCACTGGGCCTATCATTTGCTCCTGAAAGCTCCTTTGACTACGCTGCCACTAGAATAGGGGCATAAGAAATGTAAAACTGAATAAATATCACCTTCTAAAAGACACAGCGGGCCAATCTGAAAATGTGACGCCGATTAACTCACTTCTATTGGTGGAGTCAACAGCATGCTATAATCTCACGAGTCAAGATATACCACTGCTCAATGATTTTCAATCCCTGGCTCAGAGTGAGTCACAAAGTGCAAGTCGAGTGAAACCTTTGTCCCGATTATGCCAAGAGATGGCATCTAGGTCTATCATGAACAGATAATCAAGGAACTGAAACAACTAAAGTACAGAACTAACAAACAAAAAAACAAAGAGAAAAACAAGCAGGAAATCAAATATTACCAATTGATGAGCAAATTATAAAACAATAAAGAAATTATAATACACAATGCAGATAAAGGGGGAAACTTTGTAATGTGGAGCAAAACTGATTACATTAATGAGGCTAAAAACAACTCACAGACAAGGAATGTTATTGCTGATGTGATCAAGCAATGATAAAGGCAACATATGAAAATTTTCATACCAAATTCCCAAATTTAAAGGTTTGGGGCTTTTGAGTAAAGATGAATATTTGTTTCTAAGGAATAATTCACCAACTATTCTGGTACTTTACTTCATACCCAAGTTACACAAAGATCCAAACAAACCTCCAGGACGCTCCATTATCTCAGTCAAGAACAGCTTAACCTAACATATTTCGCAATACATTGATCATCTCCTACAGGACTTTGTCCAAAAACTCCCCTCATACCTAAAAGACACTGGTGACTTTTTGGCTAAAATACATAACTTTGATAAGCACAAAGATTACCTACTAATAACTATGGACATAACAGCTCGATATACGAGCATCAGCCATAAAGATGGTATGAGGGCAATCGAGTATTATTTGGGACAGAGACCGAATATGCACAAGCATCAAAGTAAAATGATCATGGACATGATTGATTTCTGTTTGAATAACAAAATTTTCTTATTCCAACAAGTACTATACCAGCAATTGCGGGGTGTTGCTAGGGGGGCCAGTTTCTACCCCAGCTATGCCTGTCTCCACATGGGCTGGTGGGAGGAACTGGTCCTACATAGGAAATTCGCCAACACCCTTAACCAACATGTTAAATGCTGGTGGCATTACATAGACGATCTGTTCCTAATTTGGCATGGTTCAGAATTAGAGGCAACAGAGTTTATCCATGAATTGAACCTGAACGACATCAATTTACAATTCACATCAGAAATCAGTGCAGACCGGGTCCTCTTTCGAGATGTAGAAGTATATATAGAGGGGGGTACGATTGAAACTAGAATGCATAGGAAATCCATTGCAGTAAATTCAGTCTTACATGCAAACAGTCACCATCCAAAACACCTGGTCCAAAGCATCCCCTATGGGGAAATGCTTCGCATAAAACGCATCTGCTGCACTGAGGGTGAATTGAAGAAAGCTCAGCTGGAAAGAAGATTTCTGGAACGGGGTTAAACTGCTGAATGCATTGATGCCGCGATTCTTAAAAGCAAGGTAATAGACAGAGACAAGCTCTTAACACTGACAATACCAGGTCCAGGATCTAATGTTAATACAGATGTTGCTGCAACCTATTACAGAATTTAGAATGATTGTGGGCTACAGCAAACAATATAAAGAGATCAACCGTATTATTCAGAGAAACTGGCCAATGGTAAAAAATGATCCGGTCATGGGACACATGTTACCTTCAAGACCCTCTATCACGAATAGACAGGCCCCCAATATGAGAGATAGACTGGTGGTTAACAATCCAACAGATCAACCAAAATTGAACTGGCTAAGCCAAAGAAAGGGCTTTTACAGGTGTAAGACCTATAAAGCCTGCCAACACTGCGTGAATACCACCAGTTTCACAACAGCATTTGGGGGGGCACACAATCACCAAGTCTCTGTCATGCAAAACAGAATATGTTGTGTATATCCTCGAGTGCCCCTGTGGGCTCAGGTATGTGGGAAGTACCAAGCTGCAGGGGCATACGAGTATCTTACAACATATTAGAGCAATTAAGAATTGCGATCCTACATACCCCTGTCGCTCGTTATTTTAATGAATTTCACCAAGCACACTCAAAGTTTTTAAGATACTATTTAATTGACAGTGTACCTTTTAACAACAGAGGGTCAACAGACAGGGAACCTTGCGTAAATTGGAAACCAGGTATAGTTTAGAACTCCATTCCAAATAGCCCAAAGGCCTAAACATCACAGAAGATTTATACACATGTCTATGACCTATATTTATATCTGAATAGTCCTCACAACTGGGTTTAACATAATCCACAGGTCTTTTATTAACCAGGAGGTACTTATAAATTAATTTTAAATCCTACTTAAATAAACAGGGTCTTTTAAAAATAGGAATGCTAAGATGTTTTGATTGAAAAACAAACAACTGTGCGAGAGCTGGAACGCCCATGCGTAGACCTGAAGATCTGGTCCAGCTAGCCCTCCCTTCTCCCTGCGGCGTCTAATTTTTTTCCAAGAAATTCTAGGGCTCTTGTTATTCCAAATAAAGCTAGTAATCGCGCTCTGTAGCTTTGAAATTAACTTAGAGTAAAAAAAAAGTGGAATTGAATTAAACAAAAAAGAAATCTTCGGCAAGATACTCATCTTCACCAAGTTAACCTTGCCTAAAATGGTAAGCGGGAGGTGTGACCAGTCTCTCATAAGTTTTCGGCACTCTGCTGCTGTTTTGGCAAAGTTTAATGAAGCAATCAAGTTGATATCTTTAACTATGTTTATCCCCAGGTAACGTAGTTGAGGTTTTGATGTTTCATAATTAATAGTTGTATTGGTATTCCAGGACATTGACTCTGTCTTAGTGGCATTTACCTCATACCCTGAAACTTTTCCAAATTTGAGAGCCAGGTCAATTATCCCTGGATCTGCTTCATCAAAGTTTGTCGTGAAAATCATGATATCATCAGCATAAAGTGCCACCTTTCTATCCCAGCCACCGAAAGCAAATGGTTTAATGAGTGTATTGTCTCTTAAGGTTTGGGCAAAGGGTTCAATGTATACATCGAAAAGAAGGGGAGATAAGGGACACCCCTGCCTGGTTCCTCTAGTAACTCTGAATGGCTCCGTTAGACCCCCGTTTATCAGGATTGAAGCGGAAGGGCTACGATATAGCAGGTTTATCGCTCTTTGGAATCTATCCCCAAAATTAAACTTTCTCAAGGCCCCCAACAGGTACAGCCAATTCACCCTGTCGAAGGCCTTGGTAGCGTCCAACCTGAGGACAGACAGAGGCTTAGCCTCTTTTATAGCTATATCTATGGCACCTATTAGTTCATAAGTAAGCTCGCATAGCTGTCTCCCTTTTATAAAGCCTTTTTGATTCGGATATATTATATCAGGCGCTACACGGCCAAGCCGATTGGCCAGTATTGTGGCAAAGATTTTATAATCAGCATTTAAGATGGAAATAGGCCGATATGAGCCACAATCCGATGGGGTTTTTCCTGGCTTCAAAATAAGGGTTATAGAGGCATTATCCCAGGATGCAGGTGGCAATGCACCATCCCTCAGGATTTGATTGAATAAGGTTACTAAGATTGGGGACACCTCTGAAATCAATTTTTTATATTTTTCGCTCGGTAGACCATCAGTGCCTGCCGCCTTTCCCCCTTTTGCTCCCCTTATAGCCTTCTCTACTTCAGCAATACTTATTTCCTCTTCCAAGGAGCGGCTCTGTTCTGGTGTTAAAGATGGTAGGGAGATATCCTCCAACCAACTCACGATGTCATTATGGGTAACATTTAGGTCTTCTTGATATATAGATTGAAAGAAAGTTTTAAATGTTTCTCTAATTTCTACGTCACTAGAAGAGGTACCCCTCTCTGACGTGACGGAGGTGATATTGTTTCGGACCCGATCTGATTTAGTTTTCCAGGCCAGTAATTTTCCTGCCCCTTCCCCATATTGGAAATGAGAGAGTTTGCTTGCCTCCCATTTCTGTAAGA
Organism: Lissotriton vulgaris; assembly: GCF_964263255.1. Classification (NCBI taxonomy): domain Eukaryota; kingdom Metazoa; phylum Chordata; class Amphibia; order Caudata; family Salamandridae; genus Lissotriton; species Lissotriton vulgaris. The sequence continues at coordinate 1,714,096,962 of NC_141685.1, read as the reverse complement.
CACATTTCTCTAGGATTGATGATAGGGTGTTCTTTAATCTATCCCTCTCTGCAAGTTTTAAAGATAGGTCATGGTTATCTACTAACCCATCCCTGTCAATATCAGTCTGAACAGTTAAGATGCTATTCTCTATATAGGTTACTTCATCCACATACTGTCTTCTTCTATAGGCTGCCTTGTTCTTCACGATGCCTCTTAATGTGCACTTGAATGCATCCCATACAGTGCCTGCTGGGGCTGTGCCCATGTTAGTGATGAAGAAATCACGTGCTTCTGATTGAAGAAATTCTATATCCTCTGTTGATGTGAGTAGTGATCTATCAAAGGACCACAATCTTGTAGGAGGCATAGCGCCCAGTTTTAATTCAAGCTTCATTGCTGAATGATCAGAAAGGTGTGATGGGATATAGTTTACTGAGATGATATCATCAACCAGAGCTCTACTGGTAAGGATTAAATCTATTCTAGATTTGTGTCTATACTTAAGGTTCCTAAATGAGAAGTCTTGCCTCTGGCCCTCTCTAAACCTCCAAATATCTACATATCCATACTGGTTCATTAAACCTATAAGACAATTTCTGGATTTAGAGGTAATTTTCTGTCTACTGTTAGGAGATTTGTCCAGAAGTGGGTTCAGAGTAATGTTGAAATCCCCAGATATGATCACCGGGTCTGGGAATCTCAGCAGGTGTTTAAATAGGGATTCCAATGCTGAAGGATCATCAATATTTGGTCCGTAATAGCCTACTAATGTTAGTTTCATTCCTCCTATCTCTATTGCTACAATGGCCCATCTCCCTCCAGAGTCTACTTTCTGCTGTGTTATTTTAAATCTAATGGATTTCTTAAAGAGAATAGAACCCCCCGCGTATTAGATGTTTGTGATGTTGAGATTGAGGATTCTATCCATCTATTCCTTTTAACTAACTCTAACATTTCGCTTTCGATTAAATGTGTCTCCTGGAGGATAATGATCCCGGCATCGGCATCTCGGAGATATTGCATGATTTTATTAGCACGAGGCCTGGTGCGGAGACCATTAACATTCCAGGATAATATCTTGAGCCTACTCATAGTGCTGAGAATATGAATTACTTTGTGAGACTGACAATTTATATGAGTTCATGTTATTTTGCCGACGGTGAATAAAAAAACTTATATTCAAAAATTTACAAAAGTAGAAAGATTGGAGCTCATTCAATAGTGTATATTTTTTCCTATTTACCTTGTGCCCCACCACCACCCGTGTCCTCCAAAGCCCCCCCCTCCCCTGGGAAAACCCTGTACTCACTAACCGGAAGTTTCCAGAAGTAAGTGCCCCTAGCTCTACCCCGTCCCCTCCTCATGTGCCTCTTAACCTTATACGATAGCTCGTCTTTCAAATATTAATGCATGTTTTTGTAAATGTATGTTTATTTGTGAGTATTTATATATTTTGTGCTTTTTTTTTTTTTATTATTGTTTCCCTTTCTTTTTTTTTTCCGATTTCCTTGTCTCTCATCTATGTTCCCTCATTATTAGAAAGAGGTATTAATAAGTTGAAGAGTTAGAAGAGCTAGAAGAGTTAGACGTAGTCTACATAATTTACAAATATACTTCTTCTCTACTCAGCTCTACTCAGCTCGCCCCCCTCTCTTTTCTGCTTCCTAAAGACAGTAAAAGCTCATCTGCGGCCTGGACTGATCTAATGTTGTACATTTTATTGTCCAACATTATCTTGAGGGAAGCGGGGAAACCCATCTGTACGGTAGCACCTATTTTACGAAAGGCATCCATTCTTCGGCCTAGCTCCCACTGTTTATCTAGGGTGAACCTGGACAGATCTGGGCGAATCTGAAAGTTAAAGCCTTTGAATGTTAGTGATTTTTGCTTGAGCGCTAAGTTTAGGATATGCTCCTTCAAGGAGTAAGTATGAAAATTTACGAGAATTTTTCTGGGTTTAGCCCGCTGTAGGTTACGCCTGAAAGGGTCTCTGTGGATGCGTTGAATATCTGTTGCTAATTCTTCATTAGGATGCGTGAGATTTAGAGATTCTTTTAGTAAGGTGATTATATAACTCTTGATGTCCGTGCCTTCACTGTCTTCAGGAACATTCAAGATGCGTATGTTGCTACACCTTGCATTGTTTTCTAAAACCTCCATTCTCTCCGATAAGGCCTGGTCTTCCTTTTTTAATCTCAAGATGTCATCCTGGGTGCCCTCGGCCCTCATAGATATTTGTTCCACCGTTTCCTCCAAGGCTTGGGTTCTCACCGACAGGCTACCTACTCTTTCATCAAGAGACTCGCAGAAGCTCCTTATTTCCCTCTGATTAGAGGCTGACTCAGCAAAACCTTGCTTTATCTCTGCAGATAGTGCTGCAAACATCTGTTGTAGCGAGGCTACTGAGATAGATGCTGAGTTAGGACCTAAGGCGCCATTTACTTCTTGACCAGGGGCAAGATTGTCGCCCTCAGAATTAAAGGCAGGTTTAGCGATCAAAAGGGGTTCAGAAAATATCCCAGCTTCGAAGTTATCTTCTATATTGACTGTATTGTCTGAGATGGTTATACTGAGAGGATTATTGCAACTGTCTTCTGAAACTGAGGGTAGCATTGCTTCCTCTACTCTCAGCGCGGAGTCTTCTATGACTGAGTCCGCTAGATCTCTGGACAGAACTCCTCCTCCCTCCAAAATCGTTTTTTCTGCAGGCTGTGATGTGTAAGTGGAGTCAAGAGCTGCCGGTTGAACCTGGTTGTCTAAAGAGTTAACCGGTGCTATCGCTAAAGCCGAGCCTTGACCGTTTGTAGTCATGTTTCCAGACCCTGGATTAAGCTCAATAGTGGAGCTACCCCTCTGCTGGTGTTCTTTACCAATTTTCAGGACTTGAGGAATTACCTTGAAGTATGAGCGCAGAGATGGGGTGATCTTAGGGATAGAAGTGGGAAGAGGTTTCGCCTTACCGCGCTTTCTGCCCCTTTTTGCTTTGACTTCAGTGGAGAGGTAAGATGAAGTTCCCTGATCTGAATATGATTTTGCTACGTTTTGAGGGCTCTTTTTAGACTCAGAAAACTCCTTTTCAGCCTCCTCCTTTGTGACTTGCAGCGCGCCTTTAACCCTCCTTTTACGCGATGTACTAACTCCCACCAAACCCTTGGCTGCGCTCTTACCTTTTTGTTTCCTAACCGTCTCTGCAGTGTTCATGTGTGCCAGGGGTAGGTTAGAGATTGCTGGTTCTCGACCGCTTCTGCTGCTTTTTACCTCTTTAGCACAGTTATCGTTACCGCTAGCTGTTTCCTCGTCTTCGCGTATGACTCCTGTGAGCTGCTGAGGGGGAAAAAAGGCTGGAGAAGTAGACTGTAGTGTGCTAGCGCCGACCACTACCTTACTGCCGTAGCTAGTACTGCTCAAATGGGACTCCCTGCGGAGGCTCCGAATCCGCCTGGTTCTACGGAGCTCCAGGGCGGCTTGCTCCCAGCGTAGCAGCTCAGGTGTGGGCTTCCTACGGTAAGGGCGTTCACCGCTGCTGCCGCAGCTGACCGCAGTCTTGATGTTCGTCTCCCCGGATCCGTGGTGCACGCCCTCCTGGGCTCCGCGGCTCGCGTCTTTCACTAAGCACATCGGGCTACGGTTTTCGGTTAAATGGTCGTGATCTCTTGAATCCTCGATTCCGCGTCAGGAACTATTCAGTAGGCACATTTAAATGCGCATAATATCTGATCAAAAGTGGCTCATCCTAGCGAGCTGAACATGATGATTTGGCACTCGAGAGCAGGAGACGGAGCGGAGCACTACAGCAGTCAGCCGACTGCCGCCATGTTTTCCCCCGACCGAGGTCTTCAGGTCTACGCATGGGCGTTCCAGCTCTCGCATACACGCATGCTACTTAAAACTCCAACAGTGACAGGGATGGCCCGCTTGTTCCCTACCTTATTGGACTGTGAAGGAGTAGGCCAGATCGGTTTTTTGTTTAAATTTGGAGACCCCAAATTCTTAAAAAAAATAAAATTGAAAGTTTTACAGGGGATTGCATCCACGTGGTACAAAGTGAGGCAAGCGACCAAAGTGGGCTATTATTCAGGGAAGGCTCCTATATGGGACTTACCCGTTCCCCCTGCATGGACAATAGATGCACTTACAAATCCACTAAGAGAAGCCGGAATCAGCACCTGGGAAGACCTGTTTATGGATGGATCTTTGCTTCCATGGGACTACTTAACCAATAAAGTCGGGCCAAGTCTGTTGAGATTCAAATACATCCAAATCTCAAGCTGGACTTAGACATATAAAGAGCAGTCAACCCGGATTAGTAGTCTACCCATAGGCGGTAATAGTGATTTGGTGACTTAACTATCAGATAGCCCCGTCGAAAAGAAAGAAATATCACGCTGGTATAATAAGATTATCGATGAAATGGATAGCAACTTTTGTTTACCAACATCACTATGGGCTGATTCAATGCCAGGCATAGACGTGGATGAGCTTTGGACAGCCTCCTGTGCAGTACTTTGGGACCTAGTTAAACCTGCGTGGCTTCGTAGGAACCATCTTTTTACAATACATAGGGCATACTATTCCCCACAGAGGCTGACAAAGTTTTCTCTAACGGGCCCGGTCTTATGCCCAAGGTGTGGGTTCACCGCAGCATCTGACATCCACATGTTTTACGAATCTCCAAACATATCTACATTTTGGGACGCTATTGGTAACAAGCTGTCCCAGTCCCTTGGTGAACACATCTCCATAGACCTTGTCCTTGTCATCTTTGGCCTGAGAAGCAAAGCCCGCAACGCCGCTACTAATCTACTATTTTATTCCATCCTGGCGGCACGTAGGGAGATATGCAGACATTGGAAAGATGCCCAACCGCCCACCGTGCATGAATGGCGGTCATCGCTTCTTCAGATTTCCAAACTCGACCTGGCCAGGGGAGGGAATCCTAGTAGGAGAGCTTTCTGGACCATGCTAGGGTAGTAGCGATCAGCCTGGGTTTTTTTTTCCCCAGGTCCTATGATTAATGCGGGCATTGCCTACCCTTGCATCCATGACAAATTGCCGTGGCGCTAGAGGGGCCTCGGTATCCCGGGCACTATCTACTAACTAACAGCCCTTGCAGGGCCTGTGTGAATGTGCTGCTGGGAATTGGTCTCCCCCCCCTCCTTAATAAAATTTCCCGCCAGCTATATGCTGAGATAGCACATAAACACTACCTAATTTTTTGCTCTGTGGCAGTTTTTAGTTTTGATAGATTGGAGCCATGCACGCAAATGAGGATAAAAAAAAAAAAAAACAACTGTGCAGGATGTATGGTATAGAGCTAAAAAATGTTAAGCACCTCACGGGCAACATTTAAAAACTGATAGCAAGAGAAAGGCTTTTATCTTGTATTTTAATGTAGATATTTTATGGTTTATGTACACACATCAAATTTTCATCTCACTCGAACGCACACTACTCAAGACAGAAGCTTCTGTCGATCAGTAGGGTTTATTACAGGGACAGGGGTAACAATAAATATTAGTGTATCCCACTTATCCTATTGGTTTAACAATTCAAATACCGACAAATAGACACTGCAGTATAAAAGTATAAATAAATAGATATAAGATAGATGAACCAAGAAACAAGTCAGATGGACTTTCAGGTACGCTAAGGTGATAGTGGTGCTCCTACAAACAATTGTTCTGAGGTTCATAACAATGTGTAAAGTTGTATGTTTACATTTACATTGAACTAAGGGTATTGACACCCATGATTGCACAGGCTCCATCTCTCATATACACTTGGGTTAATTGTAATAGATTTTATGATACATTTTTAGATCTATTTATATATTTATGTATTTATATCTATGTACAACTATATTGGACTTTGTCTGAATTGCGTAATTTTGCACATGATTTGGTTAATGTGTGAGAATGACACATAGAAAGTTGGGTATTTATACCTTGATTTCAAACCAAGGGAGTGTTTATCATGATAGGCAACAATTTCACAGTATATGTTGCATACACTATAACACCTTGTGTATCCCTGATGCAGTAACAAAATGTAAATGCACTGTCACTTTAACACAGCATGGTGAAAAAAACAGAAAAAAAGTGTTGGTATAAAAACAGTCAGGTGACTGACTGACGTGTCATGTGAATGATCCTCGGATGCTTGATTCCGTTCTGGGAAGGACATGGCTTTTGTAGTTCGGACTGGACTGTTCCCATGGGGCACAGGGTCAGAGCTGAAAAAATTTGCATATCGCCATTGTCTAACCCAGGGTGGTGTGGAGTGCAAAAAGACAATGGATTTGGGCCCAGATCTTTGGACTGGGATGAATGTGTGACATTGATCCACATTCGGTCCATCACCTGTTTTGTTGGCATGTGAATGATCAAGGTACCTCAGTGCCGAAAAGCGTAATGGCCGACAGAGTTTGACCCAATAAAGGAGATTCTGTGCACTGAACTGTGGTCCGTGCTCCATTCTTGTGACATTGCAAAGGCCGGCTGGCAGTGGAGTTTTCGGGATATATATATAAATATATATTCACTGAGAAAAACATAGGTTTCAAAAACGTTGTAGTTAAGAATTAGCATTTAAAAAACCTTGCAAATTCACTGAAAAAACCATAGGTTTCACACACATTATAGTTAGGAAGTTGCATTTAAAAAACCTTGCAAATTCACTGAAAAAACCATAGGTTTCACACACGTTATAGTTAGGAATTAGCATTCTAAAAACCTTGCAAATTCCCTGAAAAAAAACATAGGTTTCACCCATGTTATAGTTAGCTGGACATTTCTCTCATACAAAACCATTGAAATTCCCCCGTTATAGTTAGTTCAGCTAACTATAACTTGGGCGCCCGCAATGCATGCACTGCTGATGATGTCACATATTACATCACTCATGACATGGTCAGTGACATCACTCATGACATCACTGATGACATCTAAAAAACTGTTCTTTTCAGAACTACCTCTAATTGTCAAAAAAAGAACTATATTTCTATGTTTGTATGTAAAAGTTTGTCATAGTGAATGTCTAGTGCGAAACTATAAGGATGTGGTACAGCATAAATCTATAGGGTGTTTACCTATAGTATACTGTACTACTTTCAAATCACTGAAATGTAACATATTTATATAAATATTTTACAACTCTATGCTTCAATTTGCACTATTAGTGGAAAAGCGTGAATGGGCGCACTCATGACGAGCTCAACTCTTCATGAGCTACAGTGCTCCGATGCTCATGACGAAATGAGCTTGTCATGGCCCGTGGAACGCTCGCACGCTGGGGTAATTCCCGGGCAGAGCTGAGCGTTCCATGGAAACGAGCGTGGCCGTGACGAGCTCAGCTTATCATGAGTGAAGTAGTGTGGCTCACTGGTTAGAGGCGGCAGACCCGAGAGCAGAGGACGGCCCGGGACCAGGGTTCGATTCCCGACGCGGCAGGTTTCTGGACCAGGGTCAGCGGACTCGATAATTCTCTCGCCTCGGTGCCCACTCTGATCAGCGATCACACTCGGCAACTCTGGGCACTAGCTTGCCTCATCTTCACTAACGGCCCCACCAGACCGCCGGGGATGCCTGGTCTCACCCTGGAGATACCCATTAAGGGACCATCTCTCAGGGAAGCCAGGAAGGCTTTCGCAGCGGTCGAAGCACGGAGGTACCCCTTCGGGAGTGATTCCAGCGCTATATAAGCACATAATTAATTAATTAATTAAAAGTGCCGGAGCACTGTAGCTCTATGCTTCAATTTGCACTATTAGTGGAAGTGCGTGAATGAATTTATATGTATTAAGGGCAGTTTTATAATCCCTTTGTGTGTCTTTTACACAACCATTGCATCAAATTTGTGATGCAGCGGTGGTACAAAAGATGCACCCTAAAGTATGGTTTTTAAAATCTGATGTACTTGCAAGGTGTATCATATTGTAAAACTATGCATCAAAAGGAGGAGTAAGCGAAAGTGAGCACAAAAGGGAAGGGGTGTGATAAACAGACAAGAGGAAGTAAAGTGGGGGAAGGGGAGTGACGGTGAGTGAAGGGTTAGTGATAGTTAAGAAATGGATAAGAGGGTGAGGGAAGGGTAATAAGGAATAAGAAAATAAATTAAAAGAGAGGGAAAGTGAATGAGGGAAAGAGGAGGAGTGGTAGAAAGAGAAAGGAAAGATGATTAAGTGTAAGGGAGAGGGAGAGAGAGAGAGAGAGGGAGAGCAAGGGACTGACGAAGAGTGAGGCAGTTATTCTGTCACAAGAAGAGAGTGATAAGAAACTATTTTTTTCTCATACTTAGCTTATAAATAATGAAAAGTTAGACAGTGATGAGAAAGTAATTTTTTATTTGTTATACTTACCTTCTAAGAAATAAAATAAGTTAATTAAATATTTTTAATAAATATAATATCTGTAAAGAGAAAAAAATGAATTGTAATTATAATATATACAATATATATTTCACAATACAAGAGAGAAGGAACAAGATTAAAAGTCAGAAAAGAAAACTAAGGGATATAGTAGGAGTGAAAGAAACAGAAAGGGAAAGAGAAGAAGAATGAGGGATAAACAGAGAGAGAGAGAGAGAAAGAAAGAGAAAGAGAGGGAGAGTACCAAAGTTTGCCGCCATCTGTGTGCGCCAGGAGGCATGTACATTTACATCAGGGCTCCCGCAGAGGAAGAGAGTAAGAGAAAAATGGAGTGAAAGGAGTAAGAGAATAAAGGAATGAGAGTTATCAAAAAATAATGAGGTACGGGGAATAAGAGAAGACGATCGATGGATGGAGTGAGCGAAAGAGTATGAGAGAGTGAAGGAATGGGAACAGCAGAAATAGAATCAGAGTGATGCAGAGAGAAGAGAACATAAAGTGGAGGAACAGGACTCAGATTGATTGAAGGGGAGTGACAGTGAGGGAAGGAATTTAAAGTTGAGGGAAGGGGAGTGATGGAAAAAGAAGCATATTTAGAAAGGAAAAACAAATAAGTGAGAAACAGAAGGATTTATGGAAAGAGAGAGAAAAGAAAAGGAAGACTGGTGGAGAGAGAAGGAGACAGTAAAAGAGAGAAACAGAGGAAGAGTGGCGGACTGTGAGGAACTAAATCAGTTATAGTGACTGACACAGAGGAAAAGACTTACAGATGGATGGAATAAAGGGGAGTGAACAAAAGGGAGTGATGAAGTGAAACAAGTGAAGTGAGTGAAGATCAGTCAAGGATGAAGTGAAAGAAATAGAGTAAGGGGACAGTGAAAACATACAGATCGATACAGAAAGACAAAGGTAGTGATGGAGGAAGATAAAAAACAAGTCAAGGACAGACAGGAGAATGAGAGAGTTTAACAAAATGAGTGAGGGTGACGGAAGAGTACTGATGGTGAAGGAAGGAGTGTAAAGGTGAATGAAGGGAAGTAAGTACAATGAGGGAAGAAGAGTAAGATAAGGAAAGGTAAAGGAGTAAGAGAGAAACTGGAGAAAGGATAGACAGAAAGAAAAGTAAGAAAATGATGAAAAAGTATTTTTAGATTGTCGTACTTACCTTATAAATGTAATATCTGTGGAAGAGAATAAACAATTGAGTTATGATATGTATTTCACAATACAAAATACAAAATAACTTGTACAATATGTTATATATTTTATTATGCAGGTTCTCAGAATATATTGAATTTCACTAACAACAGTGAGTTTAATACTACTCATCATATGACAGCGGGCAAAAAAAAACACAATCAAAAAGATTGTGTTTAAAAACCCATACAACATTTCAATAAATAATGTTAAAAATTAGAAAAAAACATATCTTAAATGTTTTCTTCCAAACAGCAATTTCTTAAATAAATAACAACAATCACAAATGAATAAAACATTCTTACTTCTTTTTTATACTCTCAAAGTAAAGTTATGTATAAACATATATTAACAACATTTACCCGAAATACTCATTTTTGATTGACATACTATTGTATTCCACAAGGCCAAATAGTATATAGAAATTCCGTTGTTTGGAAATTACTTAATAGTACTCTTAAACTTCCATTTCCCAACCTTCTGAATCAAAAGCTCCAACATCTTTTCTATCATCTAACAATAGTTATATCTCCACCCGATCCTATTTATCATGTACATGGAACCTTAAACAACCAGTAAGCTCTCAGAATCTCAACATCATGTGGTATGCTATGACACTCTGCTCATCCTTTATCTTTATCTTTATCAGGATCAACATTTCCTGTAATGCTGATATCACTCACTATGTGATACACTTACACTACCTCTATGACAAATACAAGTTTTTTTATCTTGATCACCCTCACTCACAAAGTAATTCTTAACAGCAGACATACTTTTATTAACAACACTAATCTTCCTAGGCCAATTATATTCCCTAAAATTTGGGTTGTAAAAACACTAGGTAAGAATTTTGTAAGTCAAAAGGCAAACGTTGTTTAAAAGTCAATTGAGTATCATTACAATTAGTCCAGCCTTTTTGACATTTTAAATAAGCTGTGTAAAGTCCTGATGTTGTAGAAGGACCATCATGGACAACAATTGCTGCAGTTACAAAAGTTGTTCCTGAAATTGATAATTGAGAAGCCACAACATTTTTAATTAAAGTTGTCAATTTTGTTCCATCAGGTCTGCATTGTTGCAGCATCAAAATGACATACTGTCCATATCTTCGTAAAAATAATGTTGATAGCATTTTAGAGTTACATTGGGTACAGACCATGTTTTGATTTGCTCCTCTAACTAGATTATTAAAAGACACTGATTTGCAGTCTGGTAACGTCAAATATATAAATCTTTCAGTGTCTATTGTAGTACTACTTAAAAAGGAACAATTGTCACAGTCATGTTCCCATTTATAAGAAAGACCAAAAAGATTTTCAATATCTATACCTTCATCTTGAAATACAACGAGCATATACATTAGAAATTCCTGACAATCTTGCTGAATATTCTGTGAAAATTGATTTAGACCAAAACATTTGTCTAAAACATTTCGAATATCAGAAACACTTTCAATTTTTGTTTTATCACTGCTACATTTCTCAAAGACAGAATTCACCAAACAACAAAATCTTTGAACCCGATTTTCAACAATCTGTTCTTGTAAAGTTTGGAGAAAAAATCAACATTAACCACTACATTAGCATAGCAGATGACACCAGATCTGTTTTCAAACTGAAATCCAACAACATCTTCAACAGAATCCTTTTCCTTACTGCTTACAATTACTGGTTCATCTAGTTTTTTTTCTTTTCGCTACAACCTCGCTACAATTTTTCTCATATCTTCCTTTTTGACCTACCACACGGTTTTCAAATAAAGGATATTGAGGTAAATTTGGAGCATATTCTCTTCTCAACCTAATATATTCTTTTACACAATTTAGATCTGCACTAATCTTTCTGTCATTAAAATCAATCAAGTCTAATCCAGATAAAGATCTGACTCGAGATAAAGCAACATATGCCATACCCTCCTTGAACACAGAACTTCCAATATTCACCAAAGCACTATCTACACTTAAACCTTGAGATATATGAATAGTCACTGCATATGCCAAACAAACAGGAAACTGTTTTCGGCGGACATATAAATCTTTCACAAGCAAAAACCGAGTAGTACAACGACTCAATTGTTGTACTTCTTCAATTTCATCAAATTTAATTTTCAAAAATTCAATTTCATCTCTATTTCGGTAATTCACAAAATCAACAACATGACCCATTGCTCCATTTACTAAACTCTTTCCACATGTAAATTCCGTCGTAAAATTATACGACAATTTAAACATGCGTATAGACTCTTTTCAAAACCAGCAGTTTTATATATTGTCTTCTCTAAAGAATCCAATTTTGACTTCAACTTTTCTGACAAAATAATAGTAGCTCCTTCATACTCTATTCTATCAATAGCTTCCAGTTTTACAATTTCTTGATTTTCTAACTTTAACATTTTGTTGTTGAAGATTGAACATTCTTACAGAATTGGCATCAAACATATCACTGATTTATTTTCTGCAATTTTTCTATAAATATTCTCTGGGAGAATTTTTTCCTTTGGAAACAAATTAGAAAGTAATCGTGCCTGTAAAGCTTCTTTCCCAAGTTCAATTAATTTTCCAATTCTTATATCTTGAAGAATTCTTCTATAATCCTCATCCTTTGCCTGTCACGCATTTTGAAGAAGTTCTTTATATTTGAAATATAACCATATTTTAACATTTCCAATACTTCCTAGGCACTTCCCGGTATCTTTTTGTGTAAGCATGTTAAACACTGGTTGTCCTTTCACAGGAGTTAGCTGTAGTAGATCTCCAAAAACAATGATGTGTTTGCCTCCAAATAACACATCATTCTCTGTTTTAAGAATTTGTTGCATTCTTAAATGCACAAAAGCAAGCATTATATTTGATACCATGCTTTCTTCATCAATGATGAGAAGTTTATTTTTTTTCAGGACTCTAGAAACTTCACAACAAGCTTCTCCAGATAGCTTGTGGTATTCTAATTTATTGTCATGCTCTACTTGCAGCACCAATAAACGATGTAAAGTAATCCCTTTAATGTTTTGTGCTGCCAACCCAGTTGGAGCAGTAACAACACAAGAGAGCGATGACTCAGTCCTTTTCCATAGATAAATTGCAATTCCTTTATTTTGGAAACTTTTTCCAGTTCCAGCTTCTCCACTCACATACAGTCAGACAGGTTTAAATGACGTACATGAGCACTCTTTTTTCTCATGACATAAATGCTGCTCAATCTGCTCTGTCACTTCGTCATATATATATATTTTTTTCAACATTTAGTTGTTGTTCCAATTCTTATAAGTTAATTACATCCTCCTGAGCTTGTTCCATTGCTCTTTCCACCTCATCCATGGCAGTGGCTGCTTCATTTTGGATAATTGGTCCTCCTAGTGGATCCTGACTCAACGAAGCAGAACTCTGACTATGTTGAGAACTGTCTCTTGCAATCATTGCTGCAATTGTAGCTTCTTGCTGTATTTCGTCATTTAACATTTTCAGATAAGTAGCAAAAATAGGACATTCGATAATATCTTTAGTTGCGTTGAATGAATCTTCATAACTGACAACATCTCCAAGTAGTTCCTCTTCTGTACGCCAGAGCTTAAACAGTTGCAAAAGAGCTGAATAGTAAAATTCCCTTTTGACAGGAGTTTCGCAACTCAGTTTTCGATGATTAATCAAATGTCCTTTTCTTTGTTTCACCAGACATCCTTCAGATCCAATCACAGCATATACTCCTTTATTGATATCTTCTGTACTATTCCTCTTAAAAGTATAGCTTTGCAGCACTTCATATAGACAAACGTTCTCCAGATGATTACTTCTATTTGTATAGTATGTATCCAACATATTTGTCTTCAAAATATCTGTACTGTTTGGTTCTTTCGCTGCTAAATACTCAATTTCTAGTACAGATTTGAAAACTCGGTTTCGTGTTGAAGCAAGATCTAGACTCACCCAGATGATTGTCCTAGATTTGGCATATAGACTTGCAGATGATAAACGATCTGAACAATCATATGCTCCAATTTCTCGATGAGACAACATCTTCAAACTGTAGCTGAACAATTTCTTACTTAGGCTCTTTTCATGAGAAATTTCCTCCCACATTTCCTTTAGTTCTGTCTCCTCAGATTTAGTAATGTAAGATGTTACATATCGAGCCACAGCAATGGAGTTGTCTACAACATATTGAATATCCATGTTAGCATTCCACATGGACAAAATGACTGGGTTATAGACATTTATGTATTTGGACTCTTCATTTCTTCTTAAGTTGTAGGTATTTTTCGGTGATTTTCTTGTAACAGTATGTCGCAAAGATGACATGAAATTGTTTACTCTTCCTTTTGATAATACTGGTCGTGGAAATCCAAAACAACATTTTGTGTAAAACTTGTCCTTAGATTTGAACTTTCGACGACAGTGTTTTCCACAACGATGGCTTTGAAACCGTAAGACTTAATGTCTTAAATTGTTTTCTTCTGTACTTTTTGGAACAGCATATGTAGAATACTGTTCAATAAAACTCATCACTGTGTAATCCGAATCTGATCCAAATTTGGGAGCATCTTTGATCTATAGTAGCATATGTATGTGAGGAGCACCTCTTGATTAATACTCCTTTCTCCAAAAGAAATCCAAAACCTCTCCAAGAGGAGGATTTTTTTTGTTTGTGATAAAATACATCATAGCTTCAAATCTATGATTGAAATACCTACATACATTAACTGGATCCAAAGAGCACAGTTCTTTAGGTGTCTTCACTTATATATTTTCTATGTTTACATTTGGCTCTCGAAGAAATTCAAGTAAGTCTTCCCAAGCATACTCAGCACAGCTAAGAGTAAGGAACCATGTAGGAGTTCCTAAGTTTCTTAGCATACATTTCTATTCCCCATGATGACGGAACCAATACTCGTTAGTACCACGCTGACAAGCAATGAGATTAATTAGCTGAGAATCCAAAACAGTGTCTTTCTGTTGGACTTTGTCCATTAAGTCCCTTGCCGAAACATTCTGCAGATGTACTCCACTTTTTAGTATATGGTTCACTGCATAAGAAAGTCCAGACAAGTCACTCTCAAACAGAAGATGAAACAAATATGGAATGCATTGGCGAAACCTTGCATCTTCTGCATATAATCTTGATGTCCGGTATTCAGATGCAGGAATTTGCACAGGTCGGTCATCATATCTTCCACCTGCACCTGTTGGAAATAACTGAGGAAAACAACGAGCTTTCAAGCTTTCTTCCCATACACTTATAGGACTTCCTTTTGCTTCTTTCATTTGGAATAACTCAATAGCATTCCCCATTACTTCTTTGGAATGCAGAGGATGAACACTATAAAGTTCATAAATTTGTTCACTTCTGGATACATACACTTTTTCAATTTGCCTAGCTGACGAATCACTGTCCTCTTCTACAGTTGTTTCCTCTTCCCCTACATATACATTTTTGTAGTACTGATTGTTTTTTACCAAATACAACATTGCCTTTTTGACTTTCCTAACATCCACTAATTCTTGTCAGATTTTCTGATTCTTTGTAGGAATGCCATTAACTAGAATAACTAGAGGTTCCTCTTCCACTTTCTCTACACCAATTGTGTCAATATTTTTCTTAAAATCTAGAGGCAAAATAAACAACTCTTCCCTTTAATCCTCTCTGTAAATCTGAAGAAGGCAATTTCCCTGTCTTAGGCTCCATGCGAACAATAGCCTGAAATGGATGCACAGATTGAATCAGAATACACTCATAGGTATTTAAATCCATCAATTCAGAAGGAATCTTTACCAACTCAAGATTATTATGTACAGCTCTAGCAGGAATTTTGTTATCACATAATTTATTATAACAATATTTACAAATACGTTGTTCAGAACCCAAATCAACACAATTCTCTACCAACAAATAAGCTGCAAAATCCTTCCGCTCATTATTATTTTCCTTTTCACTTTTTACATATAAATCAACTAACCTAGTCTGATTTTTATAATGAGTTCGTCGACAACACACACAACAAAAATTTGGCTTTTCACTTGAAATGACCTTAAACTTTGTAATTTCTTGGTCAAAATTTTGTGTACTAAAATTCTGTATATTTTCATTCACATTGCCTTCAATTACTGTATCAGTTTCTGCACTGTCCTCTTTTTCACCAAAATAACTAAACTCAATTCATTCACAAATGTTCTTTACATCTAATACAGATCCATGCAAAAAAGCACTGTTTAACTGTTTTAGCTTAAGTGCTGGTCTTTTTGCATAATACAACCTTCTCACTAATTTCCTCACTTCAGTATGATGAACTGCTAACATCCTAAAATGGTGAAAAACACTCTGACATACTTTTCTAGAAAGACAAGCCAGTGAATGCCCTTGCAAACCTGTTTTTCTCTCAGTCTTCAAGGATCTAATTCTTGCAACATCTTCATCTTTTGTGTGAGACTTTTCTTAGTATATTTACGTAAGAAATCGCGAAACAAATCAATTGAATCCCGTCGCATACTACAAATACTACTACAATTCCAAGTGCACACCGAAGCCTTAGGACGTCTCCCTAAAACTTCATCAGCTAACACCTCTTCTGCATTTCTAGACACAATTTTCTCTTTTTCAATTGGACAACCGTCCTTCACCTCATATGCTCAACCACTGTTGTCAACTGCATGCAACAAATCATTAGTCTGAAAGTAAGTCTCTTCAATAACAAATGGCTCACAACTTGAACTATGCTTCCATTCTCCAGAAAAAACATCACAAAAAATATTCCTATTAATTACTCTTTTCCACTTACTTTTTGCTTTCAAAACAATGATTGCCTTGTCCAGTGTACGAATTCTATTGATTACGAAAATGTATACATTTTTTTTTCACTTCAAAAGCCTGATCAACTGTCTGTAAAAAGCTGTTTTCCTTTTACAAATATTTACATTTTTTAATAAATTTACAACAACTATGTTATAAAACATTCGTCTACGAATGTCAATGAACTGATTTTTTCGTCTATTACTATAGGCAATATCATCTCCATCTTCATTTCCAACATTTTTGGGGGGCTCTGCTTTTTCTTTGTAGTTACAGAAGATTTTGTTTTTTCTTTTGCACATTCTCCACATTTTGTTTACATTGGGTTAATTTCCATATAAAATCTTTAGTTGGCTTACCAAGAGCATTCTTCTTTTTCTCTGAACATTGTTTTTTGGATAAATCTTCTAATTGTGTTTTCTTGGACAATAAAGCCTGTTTGTATTTTCTTCTTTTTACATCCTTAGTAGACATGTTGCTTTTTTTCTCTGTAGATAATTATAATCTGTTGTAAAGAAAAAATAACATGTTATAGTCTACTACTAACATACTACATAGCAATTAGAATCACTAAATGATATAAACAATAGTTTACTTCATAAGTAAGTTTAAAACACAGCAACTGTGTCTGACCAGAGTAGGAAATCATGCAGTGGTACAGGCAGAGGGGACATGGCACAGGCAGACGGACAGATGGCACAAGCAGAGGGTTAGATGGCACAGAGAGAGAAAGAGATGGCATAGGCAGAGGGTGAAATGGCGCAGGCAGAGGGTAAGATGACACAGGCAGTGAGAGAGGTGGTGCAGGCAAAGGGTAAGATGGCGCATGCAGAGAGAGAGATGACGCAGATGGAGGGAGAGATGGTACAGGCAGAGGGGAGATGGTGCAGGCAGAGGGGAGAGATGGTTCAGGCACAGGAGAGATGGCACAGGTGAAGAAAGAGATGGCGCAGGCAGAGGGTGAGATGGCGCAGGCAGAGAGAGAGATTGCGTAGGCAGAGGGTGAAATGACGCAGGCAGAGGGTAAGATGGCGCAGGCAGAGGGAGAGATGGCACAGGCAGAGGATGAGATAGCACACGCAGAGAGAGATCACGCAAGTGGAAGGAGAGATCATGCAGACAGAGGAGAGATAGTGCAGGCAGAGCGGAGAAATGGTACAGGGGAGATGGCGTAGACAGAGAGAGAGATGACACAGGCAGAGGGTGAGATGTCACAGGCAGAGGGAAAAATGGTGCAAGCAAAAGGAGAGATGGCGCAGGCAGAGGGTGAGATGGCGCACACAAAGGGACACATAGCGCAGGCAGAGTATGACATGGCGCAGGCAGAGGGAGAGATGGCGCACGCAGAAACAGAGATGCTGCAGGCGCAGGGAGAGAGGGCTCAGGCAGACGCAGAGGGATAGTACAGACAGAAAATACATTCCATTTCCAATTTAAAGCACTATCTCTATACCATCATTTAATCAAACCATGAGAAACAATATAAAAAAAGAGTACCCTATAAGCAAAGAGATGCAAATATAATACTTTAATTTACACAAACACTCAGTGTGATCCTAGTCAAAAATGTTAAAGCCATATATTTTACCAAAAAACATATAAGACAAATCGTTTAAAACACAGAGCACAGCCCATATAAATCACCACTACATTACAATGCAGAAACCTGACTCATTTCCAAACTACATTTCCAATATGCACCATTCGTTTTTTTTGCCAGCATTACGTACAAACATGAGACACAATACACAGTGAAAGGGGTCTCTTCCTAGTAGTGTTGTATAAAGACAAAAAGGGTGCAAGCACAGGAGAGAGATGATGCAGATGGAGGGGAGATGGCGCAAGCAAAGGGAGAGATGGTGCAGGCACAGGGTGAGATGGTGCAGGCAGAGGGAGAGATGGCGCAGACAGAGGGTGACATGGCACAGGCTGATGGATAGATGGCGCACGCAGAGGGTAAGATGCTGCAGGTAGAGAGAGAGATGGCACAGGCAGATGGTGAGATGGCACAGGCAAATGGAGAGATGGCGCAGACGGAGGGAGAGATGTTGCAGGCAGAGGGGAGATGGTGCACACAAAGAGGAGAGCTGGTGCAGGGACAGGGGACATGGCACAGGCAGAGGAAGAGATGACGCAAGCACAGGGTGAGATGGCACAGGCAGAGGGAGACATAGCGCAGACAGAGGGTGACATGGCACAGGTGGAGGGAGACATGACGCAGGCAAAGGGAGAGATGGTGCAGGCGGAGGGAGAGATGGCGTAAGCAGAGGGTGAAATGGCGCTGGCAGAGGGTAAGATGACACAGGCAGAGAGAGAGATGGTGCAGGCAGAGGGTGAGATGGTGCGGGCAGAGAGAGAGATGGCACAGGCAGAGGATGAGATGTCGCAGGCAGAGGGAAAAATGGCGCAAGCAGAAGGTGAGATGGTGCAGGCAGAAGGTGAGATGGTGCAGACAAAGGGACAGATAGCGCAGGCAGAGGGTGACATGGCGCAGGCAGAGGAAGAGATGGCGCACGCAAAGGGAGAGATGGCGCAGGCACAGGATGAGATGGCGCAGGCAGAGGGAGACATAGCACAGACAGAGGGTGACATGGCAAAGATGGAGGGAGACATGGCGCAGGCAAAGGGAGAGATGGTGCAGGTGGAGGGAGAGATGGTGCAGGAAGAGGGGAGATGGTGCAGACTAAGGGGAGAGATGGTGCATGCGCAGGGGACATGGCACGGGCAGAGAGAGAGATGGTGTAGGAGAGGGTGAAATGGCACAGGCAGAGGGTAAGTTGACACAGGCAGAGAGAGAGATGGTGCAGGCAGAGGGTGAGATGGCACCCGCAGAGGGAGACATGACGCAGGCGGAGAGAGAGTTTTCACAGGTAGAGGGAAGAATGGTGCAAGCAGAAGGTGAGATGGCACAGGCAGAAGGTAAGATGGTGCAGGCAGAAGGTAAGATGGCACAGACAAAGAGATACATTCGCAAGCAAAGGGTGACATGGCCCAGGCAAAGGCAGAGATGGCACACGCAGAGGGAGAGATAGTACAGGCAGAGGGGAGATGGTGCAGAAAGAGGCAGAGGGATAGTGCACACAGAAAATACATTCCATTTCCAATTTACAGCACTATCTCTATACCAGCATTAAATCAAACCATGAGAAACAATATAAAAAAGAGTTCCCTATAAGCAAAGACATGTAAACTGTGAGCAGACACAGGTAACATTTTAGAAAATGGTGCAAATATAATTCTTTAATTTACACAAACACTGAGTGTGATCCTAGTCAAAAATTTTAAAGCCATATATTTTACCAAACAACAAATAGCACAGTAAATAGTTTAAAACACACAGCACAGCCCATATAAATGACAACTACATTACAATGCTGAAACCTGACTCATTTCCAAAATACATTTCCAATATGCACCATTCATTTTTTGCCGGCATTACATACAAACATGAGACACAATACACAGTGAAAGGGGGACTCTTCAGGGAGAGAGAAAGAGGGAGTAAACACAGTTACAAAAGAGGAGTAAAGAAAAGGGATAATTACAGTGAGAAAACAGTTATGTGAGTAAGGAAAGCAGAATGAGAGAGAAAGAAGCATAGTAAGAGAAAGGTAAAAGGACTAAGTGAAACAAAAAGATTTATTGAAAAAGAGAGGAAATAAAAAAAACACTGTTTTAGAGAAAGGAAGACAATGAGAGAGAAGAGACAGTGAAAGAGGGAAAGTTAGTAACTTCCACATTAGAAGACATTTTTATTATTAACTTAAACTGCTCAACATATATCCCCTTTTAAATTAATAACTCACCTTTAGAAATGATTTGGAAGATTTACAACAGTGGCAATGACACACCAGATTTTCTTAGGCAGAATCTCGGAAATGTACCTCAGACACTGCAACCAGAAATGACACTGATTGCCTCTCATTCTTCACACATATCCTTGTCCTTAACCAATCAAATTTGTTCCCACAAAAATTCAAAACTAAACTAATATTTTAATTGGTTCTACATTTCAACACTATCAAACTCACATAATATTCAAGCATCCCCCCTCTGCTCTTTCTACCTGTTACCTTGGCAACACTCCACAGAACACCAAACTAAGCTCACAGGTGAAAAGTTCATCATACAATGTTGAAAATAAACTCAGCAAGGGTGTTTGACCTCTCAATACACCAGCTTATCCTGTGCAATGTTCCTTTCAATGACCTTTTCTTCCACATTTTTTTTCTAAACTCCTGCTTCTCAAACTGCCATTTCATTTCCAGAGCCCATCTGAGTACAACCAGATCTGCCTTCAAAATGCCTAGAGTGTGGATAATAGAACACAGATTTATTTTCTGGAGTGAAAGGTATGCAGCAAATAGATGCTTTCTCAACCTTGATTTACCAAATGTGGACATTATGTGGATTGGCCAGAGAGGATTGAGATGTCACCAAATGATGCCATTGGTAAATTCCTTTTTGCATCTGCCACACCCTGACCACATAATTGTGCACTGTGGTGGAAATGGCCTAGTCACTTTGACTGGGGTAGGTCTGGAAATGCTATTAAAGGACACCTTTGGACAATTGATGTCACTTTTCCCACAAACTGCCTTTGTATATTCAAATATAACCCAAAGGCAGATATGGAAATGGTCCAACCAATTTTGTCCGCAAATTGAGAAAGCAAGGAAACATGTGAATAAAAATGTTTCTGCTTTCCTCAGAGACTATGGCATGGGTTCCACATACCACAACAACTTGCGTTACAACATGCAAGGCATCTATAGGAGAGATGGTGTATTTCACAGATGAGGGGAACAGAATCTTCCTCTGTAACATGAGACTTTGCATCGGTACTTACTTGTAGGTACAAAGAAACTCACATTAAACACAACAGCTCTTTTTAGAGCCAATTAACATCTATACACTCAAATTTGATTTTAAGCTTTATTTTTTCATTAATTTTTAGGGAGGTGCGCGCACCCCGCGAAGGTTTTTTTTATAAAAAACACTTTTTTTTAACCTTTGGGGTCCTTCAGGGACCCCAGAGAAGCCTAGGGGGTCAGGAAGTTTCTACCCTGCCCCCTTTTCACGTTCTCAACTTTCATTTTTCACTCCTCTGAAACTACACAAAATGGCGGCTATAGGGTGCGCGCACCGAGCACTCATCGGGCACTCACCGTGCACTCACTGTGCGCGCACCTTCCATATTTTTTTACCCTTTGTAGTCCTTCACGGACCCGCTGAGAAGGTCAGGGAGTCTCTACCCTGCCCCCTTTTCATGTTCTATACTTTCATTTTTCACTCCTCTGAAACTACACAAAATGGTGGCTGAAGAGTGCTTCAAAGAGGGAGAGGGAGAGAAAGGGAGCAGGAGATAGAAAAGATGAGTAAAATGCTGAGAGAAAGAAGTAAAGCAGGGTAAAGGGAGTAAAAGTAACAGAAATGGAGTGATGGTGAGAGAAAGGGTATGAACATAAGAAAAGGGGGATAAAAGAAAGTGAGGGATGGGGAGTGAAGGAGAGAGAAGTGCAGTGAAGGGATGGAGGGAGTTACAAAACTGGATTGAAAAAAGGGGACTCAGGATTTCAATAAGGGAAGGAGAGTAAGTGAGGGAGAGTGACAGAAAAAATACGTAAAAGAGAACAGATGTCAGACACTCACAGAAGGAAGTATAGTGGGAGAAAGGGAGTAACTATAAGTAAACTTACAATGTAACACAAAAATGTTGCACTCTATACTATACATTTCACTTTATACCACAATCACTTGGCTACTACCTCATGAATTACAATTACAAATAGAACAATTTCTCAAATAATTTTTGATTTCTAAATATAAATTTATTCTTCTGAATTTTCATAATGTAAAATCACTTCTAACATCAAATCATCAGGAATTTCTTCTTCGTAAGTCTGCAAACATGATTCTTCAAACTCTGTCATCTCCAAACATTCCAGAAATCCACTGTCCAAAGACTCATCAAAAAAGTCACTTGTTCCATCTCCTCCACTAAGTTCTTCTTCATTAGTGTTGTCATAAAAAGGAACATTCAAATCTTCTAGGAAAGTAGATGAAACTTCAAGCACGATTTCCACTGTCTCCTCATTGCGATCCATATTTTTAACAAATTTGTTGCTGTCATTTGCAGAAAAAAATAAACACTTTAATTTATCATTTTTAGTAATACATAAAATAAAACTAGCTTTAACAAGTATTCTGTCACAATATTCCCTAAAACACACTAACTCACATTATCATTATTTCAGAGTTTAGGGCAGTGCTAAATGCTAGTAAAAGAGTTTCTATGGCATTTATACAGCACACCCAGCATATCTTTTTACACAGCAAGGGGACTACTTGAGAATTAAGAAGCCTGACAGACATACTGCATAGGACTTTCTAACACTACATCTCCTAAAGCCAGACTGACTTCGTGACTACATGTATTCTCATATTTTTAAAAAAACACCTCAACCATGCAAATTATTCTGTCAGAATTTTCCTGAAATGATTACAAAATGCTAGTAAAAGAGTTTCTATGGCACTTATAGTGAAGTGAGGGAAGAAATATGAAGGTGAGGAACGGAGAGTGAGAAAAAAAAGCATATTAACAGAAAAGAAAAAGGAGTAAGTGAAACAGAAGGATTTTTTGAAAAAGAGAGGAAGTAAAAAGAACAGTGGTGCAGAGAAAGGGAGACTGTGAGAGAGAGAGAAAGAGAGGAAGAGTGAGAAACTTCCACATTAGACATTTCTTTGATTTTTAGCTGAAATTGTACAACATAGTTGGCCATACAATTTAAGTACTCACCTTTTAAAATGCTGCTGAAGATTTACTACAGTGTGAATCACACACCAGATGTTATGAAGCCAAATGCTCTCAAATGTACCTCAGACACTGCAATCACAAAATGGCCGTCATTCCCTCTCATTTTACACATATATCCCCGTACATAACCAATCAAATTTCTTCCCATGAAAAAACTAAACCAAACTAACATTTTAATTGGTTGTACATTTCAATACTTTCAAACTAACATAATGTTCAACCTACCCCAAATGAACTCTCAGCCTGTTACCATGGTAACTCTCCACAGAACACCTGTGTGAACTCAACTTTTCTAAACCAATAGTATGCTGTTCTTTTTAAAGACAACCAACATCTAAACACTCAAACTTGTTATTTAGCTGAATTTGTTTGTCTTTTTTGGCCGCCGTCAGCGCCCCGGGACCCCCTGAGAAGGGTTAGGGGTCAGGGAGTCTCTACCCTGCCCCCTTCACAGGTTCTACACTTTCGTTTTCAGCTAGCTTCTGCCTCTGGGACAAGATGGCGGCCAGCACTTCCTGATTTCGACTGACTGGAATGTTGACTGACATCCAACAGCCAATCAAAATTCCGCGCACGGTGTCCCGCCTATAGATATATATATTTTTCAAATTCGATTTCCTCATAAACTACTGGAGCAATTTACACAATTTAAACAAGAGGCTCTACTGCGGTTTTTAAAAATAATTCCTAACTATAACCTGCCTCAAACCAAGGTTTTTTTCAGTGAATTTCAAAGGTTTTTTGAAATAATTCCTAACTATAACCTGCCTCAAACCTATGTTTTTTCAGTGAATTTCAAACGTTTTTTAAATGACAATTCCTAATTATAATGTTGACCACTTCCCCATATCTTCAACAAGAAACCAAATCTGCAATGCTACCTACAAAAACAGGCAATAGCTCCATTTACAACTAACAAATTAACAGCAACATTTAACTATTGTAAGGTCGTTGACTATGTACTGCGTGAAATACATCCAACTCACACCCATATTTAAAGAGCAATATGTGATAGAGGTACTAAATTTACACTTCCAACACCCAACAAAATCACAATACCCAGCGCCACTACCACTACAACCACCCCTCCTGACCCCTCCACCTCTACTACCTCAGAAGCAGTGTAAAACAGGACAACGGACTTTCCCAAAATACTATATCCCCTCCACAGCACACTAGCTCAATGTTCAGAGATGTGGCAACCGACTATGTATAAGGGAAGGAATTCGCACATCAACAATAATGTACACAATGCTAACTCTACCGGTGATATTCTATACTCAACTCACTATACAAACCAAAAACTTTTCTGTGTGTAGATATACCAATGATACGTGTAGTGTACTGCACAGTGGATGCAACCATATTATCTCAGACTCTGGGTAATATCTTGGTCATGTTGCTGTATTGTCTCCCCCCTTGAAGCAGAACTGAAGTGGGCTGATCCAATGTACGCAATGTCAGCGTAAGAGTATAAATAATTAGCCTACACCTTGGGCGAGGCTCACTTCTGCAAAGAGAAAAGTTTCTGCCACAATGAAGGTCCTCACCCTGCCACGTTGGTGCCGCCATGACCACGTGCCTCCTTGATACAGGCCCATTGCGAACTCAGCGCCACAGCACCGCAGACTTATGTCTGTATCAACTACTGTCTTCCATCTACACTGTGGACAGCAGGGTTCACAACTTGAATTCAGCTTTGGTTCTACACTACGCACAGCATTGAAGTTATAATTCATTTATGTAAGGCAGAGACAATTTTCTTCAAATATGAACAGTAGGAAATTCAGCCTTCATTTATTTAATGCAGAGACAATTCTACTATATGTCTTCAGATTTTGTTTACATAAGTGACAAAAAGCTTTCGTCCATATCTGTATCAACAACTGACTTCAATCTACACTGTGCGCAACAGGGTTCACAACTTGAGTTCAACATGGGATCTACACTACACACAGCATTGAACTTATCCTTTATTTATGTAAGGCAGATACCATTTTTTTTAAAGTTTGAACAATAAGAAATTCAGCCTTCATTTATTTAATGCAGAGACAATTCTACTATTTGTCTTTAGATTTTTTTTACATAAGTGACAAAAAGCATTCGTCCATGTCTGTCTCAACAACTGTCTTCAATGTACACTGCGTACAACAGGGTTCACAACTTGAATTGAGCTTTCCATCTACTCTACGGACAGCATTTAAGTTAGCCTTGATTTATGAAAGGCAGAGACAATTTTGTTAATGGATGCCACAAAAAACTTCCTCAATATCTGTACAAAGTACTGCCTTTAAATGTACACTGCGATCAACAGAGTTCACTACTTGATACCAGAAGTGCAGAAGCACTACAAACAACATTTAATTCAGTCTCAATTTATTTAAGGCAGAGACAATTGCACTGTGTCCTCTGATTCTGTTAACTGTGACAAAATAGCATCCATCGATGATTCTGTCGACTACTGCCTTCAATCTACACCGCATACAACAGGGTTCAAAACTTGAATTCAGCTTTCCATCTACACTACGGACAGCATTCAAGTTATCCTTGATTTATGTAAGGCAAAGACTATTTTGTTAAAGGATGCCACAAAAAACATTCCTCAATGACTGCAGTGAGTTCTGTTTTCAAATGTACACTGCGATCAAAAGAGTTTACAACTTGATACCAGTGGCGCATAAGCACTACAGATAACATAAAATTCTGTCTTGATTTATTGAAGGCAGAAAAATAGTACTGTGTTATCAGATTTTGTTAAAGTATGTGACAGAAAAAAGCATTCCTCGATGTCTGTGTCAACTACAGCCTTCAATGTACTATCTGGACAGCAGGGTTCACAACTTGAAGTCACCTTTGCATGTATACTATGGGCAGTAAGAAATTCAACCTTGATTAATTTAATGCAGAGATAATTGTACTTTATGTTTTCAGATTTTTTTCAGATAGAATGACGATTGTACATTCCTCATTCCAGTAGACAAGAGACATTATACCACTGCGACCCCCATACCATGAATCATCACAGGGTATGCACACGCTGAGTTCTTTTGGTACCACTAACTCACTGCACGACAAGTCATTTCCCCATAGCCTTTTTAAAGCAGAATTCACTAGGCACAAAAACATTGCTACAAGTACAGCTCCCCTGCATTATGTATTATCACAGGGTACGTACAAGCTCAGCCTAAAAAATACTACTAACTCAGTGCACCATAAATCATCGAAAAGAAGAGTGAACATTTTTATCTCAGCAATGAAGCATACTATCACTTTTAAGTGGAATTCATGCATAATCCTATCAACAAAAGACATTACTCCAATTACTGTGCCCCCCTCCCCACCAGACCATGCATCATCGCAGAATATGTACACGCTAGGCACCAAAGGTACTAATAACTCAGTGCACCAAAAATGATTCTCACATGGCCATACTAAGGCAGCATTCACAACACAAAAAACATTAATATTAGTACGGCCTGCCCGGACCACGCATCATCGCAGGCTCCACAGAACCTTCTTGTTTTAAATACTACTAACTCAGTGTAAACCAAACTAAGTAAGTAAGTAAGTAAGTAAATTTTATTTGCACAGTTAATTAAAACCAATGCAATACAAGACAAAATATGAATTGGAGTAATACACAATATAAAATCACATATATTTTAAAACCATCATGGTGTGAACATTTCTGTTCTGTTCATCCTAATTATAAAAAGATCGTGTTAGCCTCTCATTTGTCACACAAGTATTTAGACAGTTTACATAGTTTATATTATAACAAAGATGAAGATCAATCGGTTCAAGAATCAAGTCCTGGCATTTTTTTCTTCACAGCCTTTAGGAATTTTACAAGGCTGCAGCTCAGTTGAGGGTCCTGGGATGAAAAGCAGGTAAGGACTGCACTCCTTCATGTGCGTGTCCCGTGTCGAATAAAATGGTGTCTCAAAATAAGTTTCCGCTCCTCTTGCATTTTCTCACAAGAGCATAGCAGATGAAGCATGTCTTCTTGCGTGTTGCCACATATCCGGCATAGCGTGCCTGCTTTCTTATTTAGCCAGTGTGGAAGATGCTGAATGCAGGGCAACAGGCCTAGCCTGTACCTTAAATAGCAACCAAACTAAGTATAACACCTATCAAACCCTACACAGTATCCCTTTTTTTATGCTTCCTTGAAAAACTTATCTTATATCACTTATAGATTTAGTTGAATAATAAAATGCACGCTGCATACATGTTCTATCTTCCACTTCAATCATATTTGCAGCTGCTGCACTCCACCCTAAGATGTACACTGCGGACAGCAGGGTTTACAACTTGAGTTCACCTTTGCATCTACATTATAGACAATAGAAAATTCAACCTTGATATATTTAATGCAGAGACAATTATACTGTATGTATTCAGATTTTGATAAAATAAGTGAAAAAAACATTGTTCTATACCTGTACTGACTACTAGCGTCTATGTACACTGTGCAGAGTAGGGTTCACAACTTGAATTTACCTTTTCATCTACACTACAGACAGCATTAAATTCAGCTTCGATTTATTTAAAGCAGAGAAAAAAATAATGCTGTTGCACTGCTAGTATGTGCAAGCCCCTTCAATAGCTGCATTGTGTGAACTATGATTACAAAGAATGTAGAAGATTGCGCCAAAATGTAACCTCCACCAACAGCAATACCAAGTAACCTCTGGGGTATCACCTTCAATATCGCCACCAGACATACGTCCTCAATTTGTGAAAGTTACAATGCACTGCGTGAAGAGGAATCATTTAATTTGTTATGAGGAGCAATCAGTACATCTAGTTTTCACAGCATATGATAACCATCGATGCTAGCTTTTTTTCATCCCTGGAACAGCTATTGTGTGAGCTGCCTATTGCTGCTGTTTAAATCTGTTTTTAATATATTTTTTAAGAAGGTTTCTGCACTGTTTGAATTTGTTGGAAAGGTGCTCCTTTATTTTTTAAATTACTCGACTGCTTTTATTTACATTAATTTTGCTTTGCAATTACCTCGCTACTTGTGAGGGATTGTGCGCTGTTACCTGTGACCCCCCAGGTTCACTGCAGTCAAGAGTGGACTGTTTCAGTGGAGGGAGGTCACAGGGCAACTCGGCACACCAAGTTCCCAACCCACTTCCGGGTTGTGCCTTTCGCTACCACAATTTTCAGGCA